>NC_138973.1:70807500-72065000 GCF_055761805.1 Camellia sinensis | reverse complement strand
TCGCTCGAGCTGGAGATCTGAGTCGCCGCAGTACCTTCCGGTGGAGTCGATGCCGTGCTCGGCACAGACCACTTCCCAGAACTTGGCTCCGATCTGGTTCCCGCATTGCCCGCCTTGGATGTGAAGAATCTCTCTCATTTTGAACGCTTTTTTTTTTTGTGGGTTCGTAGAGAGAATTTTTTTTGTGGGTTTGTAGAGAGAGAGAATTGCAGAGAGAGAGAGAGAGAGAGAGAGAGATGGAGTGAAATTAGGGTAGAGTGATATATATCTTTATATATAGAGGAGGGAGGGAGATGACGGATTTCGTTAACTTGTTTGATATTACTGCGGAATTAACGGAGGTGTTTTGACGGACGTTTGATTTTAGTGGGAAATTTAGGGTTTTGATTTTCGAAAAAGAAAGAAATAGGTTTTTCAAAACATTTGGCTGTGGAATCCATAAACTTATTAAATAGGGTTTTCTTTTTTTAATAAATTACACCGCAGTTTGGTATAAATAAGGTCAAGTTTGGCATGAGACAAAAAAGATAAAAAGTCAAAAAGTTACTATCCTATTTAAGTCATATCATCTTATTTAAGTCACATCACCTCTCTAACACATTACTTCAAACCCAACCCAAACCCAACCCATATTTCATAAAAAGTCAAAAAGTGCACTTATTTAGTCTTCCCAAACTAAGCCTAAAAGGGGGAATTTCATTTCATTAATGATAAATTTTATAATATTAAAAAATAATTTTATAAATTTTTTTATGTATTTTAAATTATTTTTTGAATTTATTACTGAACTATTATTTCTCCTAAATAAAATAATTTTAAAATTAATATAGATAATATGAAGTTACAAAAATAAAAAAGATAAAATATATATTTCAATATATAAAAGACATAATAATTTTTTTTATTAATAAAATTAACAAATTACTGATAAAAAATATATTAATTATTATGTAATTATGTTAAATTTATAAAGTTTACAATATTTTTAAATATTAAAGAAAGTCAATTTATATTTTCTTTTAAAAAACCAAAAAAAAAAAAAGTGAACTTGAATTAAAAAAAAATTACATTATAGTTAAAACAGAATAGTGCGTATCAACAGAAAGCAAATTTGAACAATAAAAAAGCAGTAATGGTAGGAACATAAAGCTTGTTTTGGGAAGATGGTAAAAAGTGACTTTTTAACTTTTAATCAAGTTTTTAGTTTTTTTAGACAAATGATTTGGAAAGTTGGTAAAAAGTGACTTTTGATTTTTTTGATTAATATTTGTTTATGATGTTAAAGCATAATAAAATGACCAAACTACCCCCATTTATTTAAAATATTTACAACTTCACCTATGTAACACATTTTGACCCATGAAGGGTAAAATTATAATTTCACCGTTGGCTAAAAACCAACTTCCCAAATGAAAAAAAAAAGCCAAAAAAGTCAACTTTTAGCTTTTGCTACTAATCAACAAAAGTGACTAAAAACTATGTTGCCAAAATAAGCCAAAATCAAATACAAAATGGGATATAATCCTCTAAAAAATAGTGAGTTCTACCTAGCTTATTTTGGCAAGTTGGTTAAAAATTAGTTTTTTGATTTTTTAATTTTTTAATTTTTTTTAGGTCACATCATCTCTCTATTTTTTTGTACATCTTTTCAAAAAAAAGTCAAAAAAAATTAGTTTTTAGGCTTCGTTTAAGATGTGAGTTGTTTTTCGATTTTTTGACTATTTTAACTTAGGGCTAAAAAATCTCGTTTGAGATAGACTTTTGAATTTTTTTTATTTTTGTAAGAAAAAAATAAAATAATTATAATTTAAATATGACATTTTTTAATCTGAGACTAAAAAATTTATTTTATCATTTTATGACTGTTTTAATCCCAACCTATCCCAATCCAACTTCCCAAACAAGTGCTTAACCTACTTCTTAAAACAGGCAACCTATGAACCCCATTATTGTAAAAAAAATTGCATCCCATCCTGTGTACAACAATGATAGAGACTACTAATTTTAGAATTCTAAAAGGACCACTAATGACATGGCACTCAATAAAAAAAAAATACAACACCTAAGTCAAAATATCAAATCATTCATGATGGGCCTACTGTCACATCATTAGTGGTAGCACTAATTAGTGCTCCCACTCATTTTCCTCCTGTATATTTCTCCGCACATAGGCCCTGTTTGGTAGAACTGTGGGAAAGTGTTTATAGCTTATGCCTAAACAGCTTATAGCTTATAACTATGAACATAAGCTGATTTCTGACTTATAAATTAAGCATCTCCAGCCACACTCAAAGAATAAACTAATTTCTAACTTCTAAAAAGTTATAAGCTATAAGTTATAACCTAAATCAAACACATCAAAATAACTTAAATTAAGCTGAAAGCTAAAATAAACTGCTTTTAAGTTCTGCCAAACAGGCACGTAGACTCATGTTAAAATTGTGCAGTGAAGTAGTACTTATCTACTTTAGTCATCCGTAGGGTGATTTTAGATATTTTTTTAATTTTTTATAAAAAAATATATGTAAAAAAATTAAAAAAAAAAATTAAATAAAAAAATAGAGAGGAGATGTTGATAGATGTTAATTAATATAATCCAAAAAAATGTATATATGTAAAAAAAAATATATTTTTTTAATGTATGCCAAACACCTACTGAATTTCTTAACATGAGGACATGAAAATAAAATTGTTTTTTTTTTAATATTATATATAATTAGAAGTTGATCTGTGTAATGCATATACTTTTTTTAAATAAAAATATTTAATGATACAATATATGTTATAATAGAATAATTTTAATTATTTATTTTAATAATATTTGCGCTACCATTCTATAAAATTGTTAGTTGAATATTTATATATATTAATTTTAATTAAACTATTTGTGTATTTTGATATTTTAGTTCTATCGTATTATAAAAGTGTAATTATCATATAATAATTTCGTATGATATATATTAAATTATAAAATAGTAAAATAAATACTCATTTTAATATTAAAATAATAATTAAATTAGAAGAAGAATTAGTAACATAAAATTAAAAGTAATTCTAACTATTTAATTTTCTTTTATATTCATTTGGAAAATAAAAAAATTGTAGAAATAGAAATTATATAAAATTTATTTAAAAAAATAAATATAAATATGTTGTAGTTAGATTATCATATAATGATTTATATGATATGATATATATATATATATATATATACATATATTAAATTATAAGATTGTAAAATAAACGCTCTTAATTAAATTAAAATATTAAGGTCAAGTTTGGGAAGCGTAAAAAAAATTAAAAAGTCAAAAAGTTACTCAAAAAATTAAAAAGTCATCACTATTTACCAAAAGTGAAAAATTACGGCTGCACAACTCTCAATACTAATTTTTTCCTGCATACTAATTTATACAATTTTTTAATACACATTTTTCCATAAAAAGTCAAAAAGTTAACCCAAACATCCATATTTTTTCCCTCAACTTTTTAGTCAAAAGAGACAAAAAGTGTATTTATTTAGGACATCCCAAACAACCCCTAACTATATAAAAAATTCAACAATGACTAACCAAGAAAGAATTACATAACTTTATCTAAATTCAAAAAGAAAATAATGAAAGCATTCAAATAATATATACATCTCAGTGTGTGAAGTAATTAATCATCTGTAATATGATGTCAAGACACAAAACAACTTACTGTTCAACAACTAAAAAAATAACTTAAGTAGTAAATCTAAATTTTAGAGGTTCCTCGAGAGTATTATTATTGTGCAGGTTTTTCCTCCTATGAGTTGTGATTATATAAAATACTGTTAAAAAAATATATATAATTTCATATATGAAATCATTATAAAATTTAAACAATAAAATCATAATATAAAATAAAATAGAATTGATATTGGGTACATAATAATGTACGAAAAAATAAGATGAAAAAAAAAGGCAATTTAGCATTAAAAAATCCTAATATCTTTGAAAGAATTAAAAGGAAAAACGTGAAAGACAAAATTAGGCCTCGTTTGGGAGCAGGCTATTTTAATAATTTTTTTACTTTTTTGGCAAAATATGAGGTAAATAAAACTAGAGAGAAACTATTTTTAGTTTTTTGAAATTACTTTTTGATTTTTTACGAAAAGATGTGCAAAAAATAGAGAAAAAATATAATCTTTAACTTTTTAGTATAGGATATAAGTTTTTTTTAGTAACTTTTTGACTTTTAAGCTAAAAGTGTTATATGCCAAACGAGGCTTTAGTACTGGGTTTGTGAATTATCTCAATTATCATGACAAATATATAGAAAAGAAATATTTGTCAAATAGAGTTTATATAAAATATGTAGGGTAAATTACATTGACACGCCCCTGAGATTTATATTTATTACAGTTCCCCCTCACCTTTTGAAAATTTCATCCCTCTTCCTGAGGTTTAAAGTTTCATTACAGATTGTCCCCTGAGATTTAAAATTTCATAACAATTCACCGTAATGATCATCATACATAAAATTAAATTAACAGGGGGTCAGTGTAATTTCTCAAATGTAAGAAGAGAACTGTAATAAACATAAACCTCAGGGGTGTCAGTGTAATTTACCAAAAAATGTAAAGTTAATATAATTTAAATTAGATTTGAATTTGTGTAGTACTCTATATGGAATCAAAAAAAATGTATAAACATGAAAAAAAACATTACTTTAATAATATATATATATATATATATATGTATATAGATATATGATTTCTTAGAACCTTCTAATAAAATAAATATTATGTTTTTAATTTTATCAATTTAAATCATAATATTTTGATTTATTTTCAATTTAAACTATTTTTCTATTTTCATTAAGTAAAGTTGACGAAAAAATGTATTTTCGTCATAAACTCAATATAAGTATATATAAAATATCTAAAATATCATTTTTCGTTGAGTTTAATGACTAGAATATATTTTTTCTGTCCTTTTTTACTTAATAAAAATAAACAAATAGTTTAGATTAAAAATAAATCTAAATTTTAAGGCTTAAATTGATAAAACTAAAAACTCAAGATTTATTCTGTTACATATGTCAAACCTTGGAATTTTTTTTAAATAATTTTTCCTAATTTTTACTATAACAAAGACACATAAATACCCTTATTAATTGTTATCAATTAAAACCAAAGAATTCATACAATATATTTTGGAATGGATTTAAAATTCTATAAATTTTAATTTAAAATACTCCTATTTTATAAGATTTTATATTTTTAAAATTGTCTCGTCATGATCTATAAACAAGATTCATTATGAAATTTAAAATAAAAAAAGTGATAAATTACAAATATACTCTCTGAAATTTAATTGAAATACTAATCGCCTTTGTAGTTTTGGAAATTACATTCCACCACTGAGGTTTCTATTTTCATAACAAATCACCAATTTTATTAATAAATCATCAAGTCAATTAACAGTTTTTAATGATATTAAAAATATATTTCAATTAATAATTTAAGTAATTTCATTATTATATAGGAAAGCAATTCTGAATTTTATTTTTTTAGTTAATTCTGTTAAATAAAAAATACTAACAATGAGATATTTGTAATTTTTTAAACCAGAGAAGGCAATCTGTACTTTAAGCAAATCTTAGGGATGTATTTGTAATTTACCCTACAATTTTTGATGAGATACTCAACATGTTTGATATTCTTAGAGGGTCATGGCTATGAAATTGTTATTATTTTCATAATAGTAAAATTTTGAGTTAAATTTCACAATTAAATTCAATGAATATTTTATTAGTTTTATACTAGTAAAATTTTTAATTAAATCTCAAAGTGAAATTTCACTCAATTAAATTTAGTGAATATTTTATTATTTTTGTACTAGTAAATTGTTTAATTAAATTTCAAAAAAGTCAGTGATTTTTTTTATTTTTAAAGTCAGTAAAATCAGTGAAATTTTTATAATTTTCATGATAGTAAAATTTTCAAATAAGAATTATCGATTGCAAAAGAAAGGATTTTTATGAAATTACCACTCTCTTAAATTGGTGAAAATGATTATATTTATAATACATTTGTCATTATGTTTTTAATCTAATCATAAAAATTTTAATAAAATAAGTATTTCATTTCATTTTATTCTTATAAACCAGATAGTACCTAAAATTATTCGAGATATTTGAGGAGTTGGTTTGAATAATCATAGTTGCACATAATAAAGAGTTACAATACACACGTAAGAAAATCAAGTTGATTGCAATAAAATATTTTCTAGCACTAGCATGACACTTACCATCAAGTGAAGAGGAATCACCCATAGTCTAATTAATGTAATGGGTGTTATAGTCAAACAATTGATTTCATCAAACCTTGTATGTCAAACATACGATTACTTTGGATATGTTCGGTAACGTTTACGTTTTCAATTTATATTTATAAAAATTTTATAAATTGATTTTTATTTATTTTTTATTTATTTTTAGAAAAACATAAACTACAAACGCGTTTGGTAATTGACAAAATGTTTAAAAAAATTTAAAAATATAAAAAATAGTGAGAAATGGCAAGTGGTAGCAAGTGGCGGCGAAAGACGGTGGTGGAAAGTGGTGGTGGTAGTAGTGGGTGGGTGGTGGTGGTGGGTGGGTGGTGGTGGCGGTGGGTGGGTGGGTGGGTGACGGTGGCGGGTGGTGGGTGGTAGTGAGTGGGTAGTGATGGCAGGTGGCGGGTGGTGGCGGGTGGGTAGTGGATGGTGATGGTGGGTGGCTGGGTGGGTGATGGTGGTGGGTGGTAGCGAGCGGGTGGTGGGTGGTGGTGGTAGGTGGGTGGCGGATGACGGGTGATGGTGGGTGGATGGTAGGTAGTGATGGTGCGTGGGTGGGTGGGTGACGGTGGCGGGTGGTGGGTGGTAGCGAGTGGGTGGTGGCGAGTGGTGGTGGCAGGTGGGTGGGGGATGGCGGGTGATGGTGGGTGGTGGCGGGTAGATGGCGGGTGGTGGTGGTGGTGGATGGGTGGGTGATGGTGACGAGTGGTAGGTGGTAGCGAGTGGGTGGTGGTGGTGATGGTGGTGAGTGGTGGGTGGTGGTGGCAGGTGGGTGGTGGTGGCGGGTGAGTGGCAGATGGCTGGTGGTGGTGGGTGGCTGGTGGTAGATAGTGGTAGCAGGTGGGTGGTGAGTGGTGGTGGCAAGTAGGTGACGGGTGGTGGTGGTGGCGGGCGGTGGATGGTAGTGGGCGGTAGATAGCAGGTGGGTGGTGGTGGTGGTGGTGGTGGCGAGGGATGGGTGGTGGTGGCGAGTGGGTGGTAGGTGGGTGGTGGCTAGTGGGTGGTGATGTGTGGTGGTGGCAGGTGGGTGGTGTGTGGTGGCGGCAGGTGGGGGTGAGTGATGGGTGGTGGTGGCGGAAGACGGTGGTGGAAAATGGTGGCGGGTAGTGACTAGTGTTAGGTGGTAAAAAAAAAAAAACTAAAAACTCAAAATGAAATCACATTTTTTGGCCAAATTTATAAACTGAGATCACTGATTTATAAATCAAAAATTTTACCAAACAAGTTTTTATTTAAGTTTTTTAAATTTTTGTAAATATAAACTGAAAACTGAAAATGTAAGTGTTACCAAACGACACCTCTGTACATGGAAGATGATGTGGTGGTGTTGCTAATGGCTGTTTTCATCAATGGAGGGTTAGAAGTTATGAAGCATAGGTATTTGATAAATATATATATATATCTTATTTGTATTGGATATTTATCGAGTATTGATATTTTGTATATACAAAATATGTATTTAAATTGTTGTTTTAAATTTTATCGTACTACAAATGTACTTACTCAAGTCGTAACTCAGTCAAAATAATATTTTCTTATAATACAAAGGTAAAATAAATTTCATTGTACTTTTATTATTATTATTATTATTATTATTATTATTGTTATTATTATTATTGTTAGCATGATTTTAAAATTTTGTTATAATTTGTAAGTTATATCATATAATGACATTTAATTTTGATTTATACCTTTATTTTTGATATTAAATATGAATTATAGGATACATTGTAACAAACTAAATCATTCAACTAATTTTTGCAATAATTCAAATTAAAATAATTTTTTTTACAATGGGGGTGTTTGGTGGGACTTTTTTTAGCCAACTTATGACTTCTGGCTTTTAAAAAGTTATTTTGGACTATTTGGTTAAACTTATTTCAAACAGCTTCTGATTCTAACAACTTATTTTAAGTCAAAAAAGCTGATTCTGAGAAGCTGCTCACCCCTTGCTTCTGATTATCAGCTTCTGCTGTGGACATATTAATTCACGGTTATACTCTTAAATTTTTTTATTTTTTATTTTTTTAAAAATAGAAAAAGACCCAAATAGACTATAAAATGTTATTATTTTTTTTTATGAGAAATATAGACAAATAGTGAATAATAAAAAATAAAAATTAATTGAAAAAACTACTTCACAGCTTATTTAACAAACACTACTCAGCAACTTAAATCTATAATCCAACAGTTATACCAAAGAGATTAACAGCTTCTGATTAAAGTCATAATGTATAATCTGTTAAGGTACAATCTATAATCTATTTTAACAGTTACACCAAACAGCACCAATGTCTAAGAATGTACGTTAGAGGTGAGGGTAAATCAGTTACAAATAATTTAAAAAGCAGAAACTGTAGACTCACACTTTGCAATTTTTTAAAAAACAAAGGGATCTTAGCTTTTGAATACTCTTTGGCAAGTTTGAGATCCAATATGGACTTATTCTAGAACATGTATCACTATTTTTTCTATTTTTTTTAAATTCAAAAATAAATATTAAAAAATAATTTCAAACCCTTCCTGAAGTTTTCGAATAGCATAAAATAACTATTTTAGCATTTGTCAATTACATCAATTTTTTTAGTAACAAATTTATTCTTGCCTTTTTTGGGAAGTGGGATAAAAGCTATTTTCTAGTTTTTAATCTATTTTGAGTCATATCATCTCTCATATTTTTTACGTATTTTTTTAAAAAAAACTAAAAAAAAGTCAACTTTTAACTATTTTTCCAAAACACCCCTCTAAAAAAATTACTAAAAAGCAATTGCCAAACTAACACTCAATTAGAAATTTCAATATACTTTTATTTTTTATCTAGACACTTCATAATTTCAAATATATTTTTATTAATATCATTTCAAACCTTAGCCCCATGTCCAAAAGGCAACTACCACCAACTCTACCTCCAATATCCACCATAGTTAAGTCACACTCCCTATCACCATTGTCTCCTCCCACACCTCCCTTCTACAAACCAATCTTGTCACTTTCATACCGACTTCCCTCCCTCCTCTCGACTCCCTCCTTTTACATCCCCTTTCTTCTTATTCCCAACAACTCTCACCCATCACCGTTTACCTCCTCATCCTTTTTCCCTTTTCTTCACATGTTATATGCTCTCTTTTTCTCTCATTTATATAACTAGGGTTTTTAAGGTAAAAAGCTAGTAAGTGTTCAAGAAGGTGGGAGACGATGTGAGTGATGCAAAGTAGAGAGGAAAGGACGTAGAGGCATTGAGAGGAGATAGGGTGGCTTAGGAAGGAAGTAGTGCCAAGTAGGTAGTGGGTGGTGTGGAAATATTTGTTTTTTTGAATTTTATTTTGTCTTAAAGTATAATTGCACACGAGGATAAAGTCATAATAAAAAAAATGTTTTAAGTGAATGTAATTAGCAATATTGCCTGTAAATTTAGTACCTCCCCTAATCTTGCTCCCATTACAGGTTTTAAATATACTCATCAAATTTCTGTTTTCATCCATATATACAAGTATTTTTTCATCAGGTGTAAGATTTATTAGGTATATGATAAGAGAGAAAAAAATGAGAAAATTATGAATAAATGGTAAGATCAAAATAATTACAAAACAATGGAGAATAAAAATAATTACAATATACATGGAAAGATGTAAAATAAAAAATACAAAATGGAAATTCTTTTGTGAAATTATTTTTCTATTTTTTTTAAAAAAAAACTTCTCTTCCTCTCTTCCCCCTTCTATTCTCTTTTCGTCTTCCATGCAAACCCTAGAACACCATTGGCCAAGCCCCTCTTCTACCCTCCATCAAATGAGGGATGAATAAGAAATCTTTTATCAAATTTTCAACAATTTTTTTTTCTTTTTTCGATTAATAAAAGAAATTTTTTTTTGATAAAGAGATAAATGATCAAATATAGAGAGTAATCCAAAGACCTTAGCCAAAGATTGCGTCATTGTCACGGAAGATCATCCTAATTAGGTTGGCACCATCAACTCAGCCAATCATATGCGAATGCTAAGAATATTATTAAAAGATGAGGGATTGAAGATAAGTTTTTTTCACTTGAATTACTTCCAACAACCGTTTTCACTTAAATTTGATGTAATTGATGGAATATTGAATATAATTTTTTTATATACCTAAAATAGTTAAAGGAGGTTTATGGGAAATGTTAGATTATTTTAAAAAAAATTAAATGAAATTTTGAATCTCACCAGTAAAGTGAGTTATATCAAATCAAAATTTTAATCTAAATTGTTGAATTATAATTTGATTGAAAAAAATGTAAAATTGGAAATGATTTTAGAAATGCTGTGGACCGTGTGATATAAGTTGATCCCATGTGGATGTGTAAGGTGGGGGAGTATGGTGGAGTGTGGAGAGAGTATTTTAAACTATTTTTAAATTGTTCTTTACTTCTTGTGAGGTTGTGACTGACATCTTTGGGAGGTGAAGGGTAACAATCAAGCTTCTTCATTTGAAAGCTAGAGATAGAAGGAAAGCCTCAAAGGCACATATGAATCCGTTTTGTGCTCATGTATTTGCTTTATCTCCTACTCATAGAAACCTTGTGAACAAAGCAAAACCACCCACTTGTCCACTACCTTACATTTGATTGATGGTGATGGCCTCTTCTCTTTCTCCTCAAGGCTTTTCCCATAATTGGAAATTTAGAAGTATTTATTTGCTTTTCCTAATATTATTATTTTCAAGTTGTACAATACATAGCATCTTCAATAGATTATTCAAAACGCATTAAAATCAGACATTTGCACAATTAATTAATTAATTATTATTATTATTTTTTTTATGGTGTCTCTAATATGTATGTTAGTCTTGTTGTTAACTTGTCCGGGCATTTTAAGCAAGGCTTTGGCATAATAGTTGTGTGTTACTACTTTATAATATAGATTCAACTTTTATGGAAATGAGTTTAGGCTTCGTTTGGGAAGTGGATTGCTTTTTGATTTTTTGACTATTTTAGATTGGGGTTAAAAAGTCTCGTTTGGGAATGACTTTTTGATTTTTTTGACTTTTTATGAGAGAAAGAATGTAATGATTATGAGTTGGATGTGATATTTTATCTTATTGAGCTAAAAAACCTATTTTGTCTTTTTGTGACTATAATAACCTCAAACCCAACCCAACCCTTCTTCCCAAACGAAGTCTCAATTCAACACTCTATTTAAAAATCATAACCAAACAAATTTTCTACACTCAAATCATAATTCAACAACTCACAAACTCAAAATACAACTCATACTCTCAAATCATATTTACAAAACTCTACCAAACGCAACCTTAATATCTTTTGTAGTGTTTATCTCTTAGGTCTCGTTTGGGAATAGACTTTGGGCTGGTTTGGCATCTTATAAAAAAGGCAAAAGGTCAAAAAGTTACTAAAAAAATAAAAAAAATATATCACTATTCACAAATTTAAAATATAAAAAAATTAATTTACACAAAAAAAAAATACAATCCAACTTTACGCAAGTGATGGTACTGAAGTGATGGGAAAAATTACATACATACATTGTGATGGTACAAATTACAAATCAGATATATATATTCATTAAGTTGGAGGGTACTGTTGGGCCCGTGGAGGCTAGGAATGGCAACGGGGCGGGGCGGGGCAGGGGACTACACCCCCCGTCCCCGATCCCCGGCGGGGAGCCCATCGCCCCTCCCGCCCCCGCCCCCGCCCCCGATCAGGGATCGGGTTTCCCCGACCCCGAAATATCCCCGATCTTTTTCTTTTTTTTTTGAATTTTGTTCAACACAACACAAGACAAGAACAAAAAAAAAAATAAAATCTGTTTTCATCATCATCATCATCAACAATATGAATCAACAACAATCATCAACTTAAAATAAAAAATAAAAGCTGAAATTGAAGAGAATCACTTCATTTATTTTCATCATCATCATCAACACTTAGTACTTTTTAGCCGAAGTAAGGATCTAGGCTGAAGAGTGGTTGGCTGGAAAAATCAACATTTATTGTTCTTCAGCCGAGATACGGATCTAGGCTGAAGAAGTTGGCTGAAAAAACCAACACTTAGTACTCTTCAGCCGAAGTAAAGATCTAGGCTGAAGAGTGGTTGGCTAGAAAAACCAAAGCTTATTGTTCTTTTGCCGAGATAAGGATCAAGGCTAAAGAGGTTGGCAGGTATGGCCAGTCAGATTGTAAAGTTATGACCAGGATAAGGTATCTCGGTCCGAGAATATTATACTTCATTCAGATTACAGTTAGAACGTAACATGCATGACAGTTAACCGAAATAACAGTTGGATCAAAAGAGATTTCATTGATCATACGAAGTCAAAGTACAAAAAGGGGGGACTTCGGCCCGGTTACAGTCTCTCTTTTCAAAAGGCAAAAAAGAAGAAAAGTACATAGTCAAGCAAACAGGTCATCTAAGTTAGTATCTAAAACCACCCGGTCTTCGCTCGGTTGAGGCAACCACATTCTGATTAAGCTCGGTTGGAGGCACATCATTGGACACAGCTGGCAAAGGTGGGATGGAGACCTCTGGAGTTGGGGAGGTAGACTGGCGACCGGACTGAGTGTTGTCTTTTAGAGCTTCATCTTCATCATCCTCCTCCAGAAATTATTGCTGAATGGTAGCAGCATACTCCGTCAGTGAGCTCGGTATGAAATATGAAGGAGGATTGAAGACCTCGGTCTCAGGTCCATGATCGAGTTGCGCCACAGCCCCTCTCCACCCGCATTTAAAGAACAGGTCCTTCACAGCTTCACACTGCTTGATGTACAGGGCTTCGCCTTCTTTGAAACCGCGGTCCTCCGCATCCTCTAGCTTCTTCTCAAACTTTGTTATTTCGGCATTCTTTTTTCCTTCAAGCTTGGCCAGCTCACGTAGATATTTATCTTTCATCACGGCCAGAGCCTTTTGTTTAGCAGCATCAGCCGAGGTAACTAGCCCGGTGAGTCGAGCCACCTCGGCCTCTAGCTCGGCCGTCTTCTGTTGGGACTCTTTTAGCTCTGCCGTCTTTTCATTAGCCTCGGCCATGGCCTGCCTGGTGGTTTTTCGAAGTTCCAACACTCGCTTGTGAGCAATGTGGTTTTTCTATATGGCCTACAAAAGGATAGTAAGACAATTTTCAGTAAAACTGAGCCAAAATTCGCAAGAATTTCTAAAAAATAAGCGAAGGAGCAACTTACCAGCACCATTGATTTTTTGGACGAACGTAGGGCCTTCAATTCGGTTAGGTGGTCGTGGTGCCTCATGTCGACTGGAAGGCAAACGCCTTTAGCAAGGCCATCAAGTGGTCTTTTTCTGCGACCACTAAGTCAGAATTCGTGATAGCACGGTTCTGAAATGTGATCTTTGGTACCCACTTTGAGGAGCTAGCTCGGTCTGAGCGCTCAGGTGGAGGGCTTGGTGAAATGGTTCGAGGCACCACGGTTTCATCCTCGTCAACAAGGCGTGGCTCGGTTATGGAAGTCCAAGCACGCTTGCTTAGGCGAGATGATGAGGGCTGAGCGGTTGGTAAGGCCACTACGTTCTCTTGTGGTTGGCTTGCTGGTGGTACATCGGCTTGGTTTGTTTCGGTTAGAAGGGCCCTCACTGCTCTTTTCTTGGCTATTTCTTGTTCGGTAGTTAGTGAGATGAGATTGATTTAAGGCAAGGATGGATCTGGCTCTGGCGAAGGTTCAAGGAGGAAATCGGTCACTCTGGTCTTCCTGCGGGTACTATATCGGCAGGTCGGTTCGAAATTCAGTAGCTCGGCCCAGCCTTTGTTTGGATATCGGAGTGCTGCACGAAGTACGTTTAAGTTTGGGTAACTGTACTGAGACTTGAGGAAGTTCAAATTTGCATGAAGTAAGGAGAATATGGTTAGTTTGGTTCAAGAAGTGAAAACCGAAGTAAAGAAAAACATGCAATAAAGCTGAGGTAACCTGCTACACCCTTGTTCCAATTTATTCTGTAGCCAGGGATCTGGGCTTGATGGTCCTTAAAGTTTCCAGATACCGAAAAGAAATCATCATCATTCACGTCTTTATCCAGGGTATTCTTTATTATTTTTCACGTCGGCGCCTTATTCTTAAATAGTAAACCCAGCCATATTCGGCCGATCCTATGGAGTATTGATGGAAGAGTTCGGCTAGACCGAGATTAAGGCCAGCTCGACGGTTTAGCTCGACAATGCCGTTTATTATGCGATAAGAATTGGTGGAAAGTTGGGTAGGGCAGAGCTTGGTTTGTCTAAGAAATTCACAAAGAAGGGGTTGTACAGGGAATCGCAGACCGCACTCTACGATGGAAATAACGTTAAAAGGGACAAAGCCTTGTTTTCCCCAGGGACGGTGTCTAGTTCGGCTAGTGAAAAATGGACATCATCTGGAATTTGGTAGTCCTTACAGAATTCGGCTAAAAATCTATATTTACTAAAAGTCTATATTTACCCATTGATTGTTAAATTATCAATAAACTAGCTAAAGGTTTAGCTCGGTCAAGAAAAGACGCCTAGTAGCTCGGTTGAGCAATCAGAGGAGTGCCTGGCCAACCTAAGTCTGCAAAGTAAAAAAGAAAGGTGTTAAGCGCTGATCACTGGACTGTGCTACAAAAAACAAGGGCAAGATAAATGAAGTCTTAGCTTGGCTACGCAAGATGCTATCAGTTTTTAGCTCGGTTTGAGCAAGGGGATTTTTATCCCGGTTGAGCCTTTGGGGCAACATCCTTAGTACAAATCGTACTAAGGAAGTTGGTTTAGCCCCAAGTTGTAGCTCGGTCGGAAGTTAAGGCTTTCTAAGTACAGTATTGCGCAAACCTAGTACGGTTCGATTGCTTGTTTAGATGAAGCTAAAAGGTACCTAACCTATGGAAACTACAAGTATGGCATGGGTTTTAGTTTGGTTGTTGGGTGTGGCTAGGCTTGCACCTAATGCAAACAATATCCTAGTTCGGTTGGGATGTGATTTTGGATCAAATATAGTGTTTTTTCACACTATTCATGAATGTAGTGGTTCTATCATAAGGTTTTCCCAAAAAACTGAAAGTGAAAGTGGCGTGTGTTTTGAAAAACGTACAAATACGTGTGTTGTGTATTACAAAACAGATGCAAAATCAACAAAAAAGAAATAAGATTGGGTTACTTACAAGTTTGAAGACGAGTTGATGAAGATCAAAGCCACGAGAGAAAGCTCTTTGTAGGCACTATGTTTGGGAAAAATGGAGGTTCGGAGAGAGAGAGAAGGAGGTGAATAGTGGAATGAATGATTCAAAACGAAAGGGTGTTTTGTGTAGAGGAAAGGACAAAAAGGCGGGACTGTTCAAAATACACAAAGTACGAAAACGGGCGTGACAGTTACACTGAGCCAATGACAGTTTGCCACGTGGCCATGGAATGGGAAGCGGTTCAGTACAGCAACCAAAGAGACGTTTTGACCGAACGTGTTAAAATAGCCTGGTGTGAATTTAGCTTGATTGGAATGCTAAAGTTTTTAGCTCGGCTGGTAACAGGTAATCCCTATCATGCTATGCAGATGGAATTAAGAGACAATTGAGAGGGTAATTTATGAGTAAATTGGGCCGAGCTGGGTAATGGGCCATTCTATGGGCCATAGTAAGAAGGACTTAGTAAGTGGACCGTAGTCCAGGTGTTAGCTCGGTCCAGGTATGGAAGTGACCTAGCAAGGGTTAGCTCGGTCCGGGAATAATCATGGTCGCCATAGTCAGAGTAGATAGTTAGCCCGGTCCAAGAAAGCTCCGCCGTTAGCTCGGTTACCACATTCAGAGCGGTAATAGTTAGCTCGGTCATACCATATTAAGCCGAAGTGTGTTGAGCTTTCCTCAGAACCCTGCTATTGGTTAGCTCGGTCCAAGCTCGTTGTGGTTAGTGCGGTCTCGGACAACCCAGTTGAAATATGTCAAACCGAGGTACACGCAGTGAAAGGAAGAACCGAGTTAGGGAGAGCTCGGTCTATCTGCGGCTTTAGCATGGCCATGTTATCTCGGTCGTATTGACATCCAACCATGGCAAAACCATCTCACTTGGTTTAAGCAGTGAGGGGGTGTTTAAGGATAAGCATTATCTTTCAGGAATGTGATTCCTAGGAGGACTCTATATGGAGGAGTAAGAGTCCTACTAGGATTGTACCACACAGAACCCATAAAAGCTCATAATATCACATATGGAGAGGTAACACAACTTTGATTCCCGAATACACAGAGTTTTTTGTCTATTTGTCTATTTTGCTGACTTAGGTATTGGAGAGGTATCCGACACACACCCGCCGGCTAGCTCACGTTTGTGTTTTCAGGGAGTAAAGCGACGTCGTACGGAAGAGCGCAGACTTGATCAACAGGATTATACGAGAAGGTTTATTTCTTTCCTGTACAGTAATGATATGGTATAAAATTTATATTGTGCACCTTTTGAAGCACACACTTTATGATGTACATATTATAAATTATGATAAAAGCTTGCTAAGTTAGGATGAGATTGTTTGAAATTGTGATTCAATCGTATTTTGTATAATGACTCTAATGACATAGTAAATTAATGATTGAGTTTTTACTTGGCGAGTCATAATTTAAAAATATGATCTAATATGTTTTAATTGTATTGCGTCGTAACTTCATGTATAAAATATGATCGGAACATGCACACAAATTAATGAATTTCTTTTGTTTCAAAATAGTAAAAGACTATAATATGGCGTATTCTTCCCCAAAAAGAATTTGTTTGTATAGCCCCTCTCCCCATCCCAAAAAACAAGGGACAAAAATTTAACCTATAATTTTGCCTAACAAATTCTCTCCCTACCACAAATTCCACCTATGTAGCCCCAAAAATTAAGGATCTATTTCCTCCTTTCAATTACCAAGCCTCTCATTCATTCTCTTGGCCCCTACTCCCTTCTGTCTCTGAGACATTTCACAAAGCTAGCTCCTCCATCATTGGTGGACAACATGGTATTCTCTCTCTCTCTCTCTCTCTCTCATATGATTGTGCTTGTGATTAAAGAAATATCATGATCATTATGTGAACAAATAATAGATTAGAAATGCTAGAGTTATTCTAGTTAATTTGAATTGTCTTTGATGGAGATGATTATCATGAGCTTGAACAATCTTTGTTTCCATTGAATTATTTGGTGGGTTTTTTTTTTTTTTTGTTTTTTTGTTTTTTTTTTGCCCTGCCTGTCTTATTCTAGTGTGTTATGAAGAAACACACCTCATAGGGGATAATCACATTGAGGAGCCAGAAAGTTTGAGCTGTTAGATTAGGTTTGAAAACATTATTTCCTTTTTGTTTTTGTCTATTGTTAGTGGGTGGATTGGATTGGACCACATTTGATGAAACATTGTTAATTGGTTTAATTAAAATCTTGATATGCTTCTTTGGGCGCACCCACAGCTCCATGGGACCATGTAGTATTGGAATTATTTGGTTGGTGTAATCCATTTGCTTAAATGTAAACCATATATCCCCATCTAACAAAAATAAATAAATTATATATTAGGAACAAAGTTTTCCTATCTTATGGATTATGCTACATGCCATTGTCCTAGGATGTTTCTTTTTTTTCTTCCTCTCTCTTTTTTTTTTTTTTGCAATTTATCGGAAGTATTCATAATTTTTTTTTTTGAGAGTTTGTACCAAACTGTTTAGTACAATTTTTGCTTATAGCTTATTGATAAGAAATAATTTAAATTAACTAGAAAAAAAAACTAATTTTTAAAAGTTGGGTGAGGGGTACTTTTGAGTTTTATTTTTGGATTATTAGCTTTTAATTTACAATAAATTGCATTAAACAGTACCATAATGTGGTAAGAGGCCGACTATTAAAACAATTCAACACAAAAATAGGTTTGTAAATAAGTTGAGTCTATAGTAATTAGTCTTCATTTGCAAAGAGTTAAAATAGTCTAATTTTTTGACTTTTTGGCTATTTTAGTTTGACTTTTTTAGCCTCTTTTGGTTTTGATTTTTGATTTTGATTTTTTTGACTTTTGTAAGAGAAGAAGTGTAATGATTGGATGTGACATTTTGTTTTATTAACTTATGTAGCCAATTTTGTCTTTTGTACTTTTTTAACCAAAAATCCATTGCCAAACATAGCTTTAGGGGCATTTTGGGGACATTCTAAAAAAGCCAATTTTTTTGGCTTTTTTAACTTTTTACACAAAAAAAAAATCACAAAAAGTCAATTTTTTTAACACAAAAAAGCCAAAAAAATCACAAAAAAACCAAAAAACTAGTTTTTTTACGAACTTACCAAAACACCACTTAGGCTTCGTTTGGAAAGTGTGTTGGCTTTTTGACTTTTTGATTTTTTTGGCTATTTTAACATGGGTTAAAAAGTTTGGTTTGAGAAGGACTTTTTAGTTTTTTGACTTTTTTTATGAGAGAAGAGTGTAATGATTATGGGTTGGATGTGATATTTTATTTGTTGTGATTAAAATAGCTTATTTTATCTTTTGTGGCTAAAATAGCCAAAAAGGCCCATAAACTAACTTGCCAAACAGAGGCTTAATAGGTTGTTTTGTGTACACGTTTTTAGTGACTTTTTTTTACTTGGTGAATTTTCTTTTACTAAAGGCGAAAAAATACAAGAAATAAAATAAAACAATTCTAAAAATCTAATAAAACTTGTATTTGGAAAGTTGCTAGAAAAAATATTTTTTTGTAAGTGAAAATTGAATTATTTTTTGACTTTACTAATTGATGACAAAGAAACTATTTAATTTTTTAACATTTTGGCCAAAAAAAAAAAAAAAAAAAAAAACTTTTTTAGCTGCAGCCTAAACAAGCTCTACGCATCACCCCATCTACGTCAGCCTAATGATATTTAGGTCAAGTTTGGAAAGGTTAAAATAATTCATCTTTTTATCTTTTTTTATCACATTATTTTTTTATTTTTCTGCACATCTTTTTATAAAAAAGTAAAAAGTACACTTATTTAAGTCATTCCAAATAACCCCTTAGAGTTGGTTTAAGATCTTAACAAACATCAAAATGATTTTAGAAAAATGTTTGAGACATTCAAAAAGTTCTCATAATTGTAGCTGTAATAATGTGATATGATATATGTCAACTCTTGATTAGTTACATACCAAATGAAGTGGGACCCAATTTCCTTGTCACATCATCATCGGTAAATTTGTGAGTCTAAAAGTGTGGGCATTGCTCATATTTTAAGACATGACTTATTTATTTTTTGAGCTGACGTAAAATGAGTTTTAATTATCGATCATAAATCAAGTTTGAGTAACTTAATTTTTCATTGTACATATATTTTATAGAGCTTAGTGATAAGTTGTTTAAACCTAATTCAAAAACTTAACATATTTTAAAATGTCACTAGGATTATCTTATTTATATAACAGACTAATCTCAAACAAGTTTTTAACGAACTGAATAGATTGATTTGTTTTAAAACCCTAACTCACAAGGACTAAAATATATCGTTCACATCACTAGACCTTCATTTGTGGGGCAAAATGTTGCTTTGCTACTCCAAGAAACTGTGTGAAATATTATCTGTTAGAACTGTACTGATTGAAGCTGAAGGGTCAAATCTTGCAGCAAAATGAATGCTTTGACAATAATTTTAAGTTTTCAACCTTTTGGTTAGGTGGGATGGTTTTGGTTACAATGTTTATGGCAATGTACCATTTAATTTCATATATTGCACCAATTGAAGTTTTAAAAGTTGCAATATTTACTATGTCTTCTGTTGTTGCTGTAATTCTTTGTTTTTTGGCAAGTCAGGCAAATGCCGCATCTGGAATGGCTGTGGATGACGCATGCAAGCTGAGGTTCTTGGAACTAAAAGCGAAAAGGAATTATCGCTTCATTGTGTTCAAGATTGAAAACCAACAGGTGATAGTTGAGACGCTCGGAAACCCTCAACAAGGCTACGATGATTTCGCTGCCAGCCTGCCCGCTAATGAGTGCCGCTATGCTGTCTATGATTTTGATTTTATAACCAACGAGAATTGCCAGAAAAGCAAAATATTCTTCGTTGCATGGTAATTAAAAAAACACGTAAATGAGAGTAAAAACTAATTTCAGTGAAATTTCACTGACGAAATTAAGATAAATGTGTTTTCAACATTTGAAATTATAAGTACTATCTTTGTTTTTGGGTGAACAGGTCTCCGGATATATCGAGAGTGAGGAATAAGATGGTGTATGCTAGTTCCAAGGATAGATTCAAGAGGGAACTCGATGGCATTCAATTCGAACTTCAAGCAACAGATCCTAGTGAGATGAGCATTGACATTGTGAAATCGCGAGCCATCTGCTGATTAACTTTTCTGAAAGCTTGTTGTTCCTGTTTCAATTGTCGTCGCAATACTACATTCTTTGGGGGGGGGCTTTTTCTCTATCTCTTTCTATTATAAATGGGTTTTGTCATCTTTTTTTTTTGCTTTTTGGCTTTCTTGATTTGGTTCTAGTCAAAACCAAGTGGATTTTATATGCCATTTTGCAACTTATATTTTGAGACTACATAAGCCTCAATAATGTTTACTTGAGTTTCAATACATATGACAAGTGAATGAATCTCTCCTTCTCTCTATAATTTATTAATTTTCCTTCTTTTTTTTTTTTTTTGGAAATAAAAATGAAAAGGTTGGAACACCATGGTTATGATATTGTAAAAATAAAATTGAGATATTAGAATTCATGCCTTCGGTCACCAGATTTATGAATTCTATTATGATTGGTATTGAAATGTGGACTTGGTCTAATAGTAAGGCTTGTTGTTATTGTATTTGGTGGTGTATTTGAATTACGAGAATAACCTCTTTAAAAATGAAATAAAATTACATATATCTTGATTTTACTTTAACACGAATTTTGTGCTGTCTATTTGACAACTTAAAATTTACAATGTCTAATGCTTGAACTAGTTAGCTATTCTACAATATATTTGGAAGTCATCATGAATTGAATTTTATTCACCAATCCACCTTTAGAATTAACCAAAGCACTCACCAAAATATGAATGATGTATAAGATTTGGAAATTGTAAGTATTTAAAAAAATTTCTAAATATGTTTTGGTACACCATCTAAGGTCCTACCTATAACCAATCCCAATTAAATTCAGACTGCAAACATAAAGTGGACGGTGGCCGATTAGGTCAAACAGGAAAGAAACACTCCATAAAGGTACTTATAAAACAAGTCCAATGGATGTATTAGGGAATATGCTTACCAATTACCATCACTTTTATATTAGAAAAATGTTTGGGGGCCCTAATTCTGTGGCTCAAATGTGGCTCAAATGGCCAAAACGACGTCGTTTTGGCCATTTTGATGTTGTTTTGTACTCAAAACGACGTCGTTTTGGCCATTTGAGCCACATTTGAGCCACAGAATTTGGGCCCTCTACCATTGCTCTTTATATTAATATTAGTCTTTTTAATTTTATTAAAACAAAGTGTAATTATTTTAAAATTATAAAACTTTTCCGAATTTATCCTGCATGGAATTGTGTGGCTGTGATTAAATTTGTATGGTACGGGATCTGTGAGTAGAATAAATTTAAATTACAAGAATTAAAATTTTGGATAATTTTTGAATTGATAAGGTGGGTTGTAGTATTACTCTATTATTTTTATTAAAAATATATATGAAAAAAGAAGAGGAGAATTATTATATATGGGCTGAAATGGGCCTCTGCCATATATGGTCCTGGTTTTGAAAAGTCCACCAGGCTAGGTCATGGGTTGGCCCTTGGAAATATTTACAGAGTGTATCACACCTAGGGTTTCTTTCTCTCTCTCTCTCTCTCTCACACACACACACACACACACACACACAGAAATGGCGGAGGAAGCTTCTAGTACTGGAGCAGCATGTTGGAGCAACATAGTGAAGCAGAAAGCGGTAGCACCGAAGCAAGTCCTGCACGGCGTGAGTGCGGCGGCTGATGGAGTGGTGGTGGAGAGCTGCAAGTCGACGAAAGGCATCGCCGTGGCAGTGGTGGATGCCAACGCCATCATACAAGGCGGAGAGAGGCTGTCCAACTGCGCCGACAAGTTTGTATCCGTCTCCGAAGTCATAGACGAGGTCCGAGACCCCTTGTCCCGTCACCGCCTCAATTTCGTCCCTTTCACCGTCGACACCATTGACCCCTCTCCCGATTCCCTCAAAAAAGGTTTCTTCTTCTTCTTCTTCTTCTTCTTCTTCTTCTCTCTCTCCCTCTCTCT
Source organism: Camellia sinensis (assembly GCF_055761805.1). NCBI lineage: Eukaryota > Viridiplantae > Streptophyta > Magnoliopsida > Ericales > Theaceae > Camellia > Camellia sinensis. The sequence continues at coordinate 72,042,524 of NC_138973.1, read as the reverse complement.
CTATCTCTCTCTCTCTCTCTATATATATATATATATATGCATACATACTCTTCGTGTTCTTTGTTGTTTCTAGTGTTCCACTTTTATGGGATGGTTTGGAAAATATTGAATTGTTGAGAAAGTGATGTGTGAAATTTTCAATTTTCAATTATCATAGACTGTAATCTTGATTGGGATTGTGGTTATTGAGTTTTTATTTATTTTTAAATTTCTAAAGTATGTGAAAGAAATAAGCTATGCTTTCCTGTTTTGCCATTGAAGGTTTCTGTTATTCCTTGATGAATCAGAGTATTATTATTAGTTTATGAGGAATACTAAGGCTGTATGTGTTTGGTTGAGGGATTTGGAAAGGGAAAGTTAAGGGAAAAAAAGGTACGTGAAATTTTGTGAAATGTAGGTTCATATTTTACTTGCCTTTTCTCTTTTCCTTTTCAAATTCCTTTCTAAATCCCCTAACCAAACAAAGTGTAAAGACCCATAATTTAGAAGCCAAGAGAGTTGGGCCTTACATAGTTGAGTGTGTGACAAATTAAAGTTTGACATGTAACTTGTCATGTCATTGTGGGTAAATTGGGGGATGCTGTTTAGGGGTTTCAATCCTTTTTTCTTATTTTATTTTTTTGGATTTCTCAGATAGCTTCTGATGTTGTCGTTTTAGTTCTATGACTAAGTCATGAGGGTGGATATTAGACTATCAGATAATAGAGTTCATTTATTAGAGAAGATTGAAATTTGAGGATTGGTACAAAGATGTTGTAGAATTTTGGTTTGTTTCATTGGCTAAATTTTTCTATTGACATGATTTGTGACAGTTATCAGCTTCGCGAGGGCAACTGGTGACTTACAGACACTTTCAGATGTTGATCTGAAGCTCATTGCTTTGACGTATACATTGGAAGCTCAGATCCATGGTACTAAACATCTCAGAGACATCCCTCCCCCTATTCACACGGTTAATGTGAGACGACTTCCTGAGAAAGACTTGCCTGGGTGGGGTTCCAATGTTCCAAATTTGGAAGAGTGGGAAGCATTGGAGCATGAATCTGAGGATAAATCAAACCCTAATTCAAGAATCCTCCCATTGCAAGACCTAAACTTGAAGGCCATCCCTACAGCTCACCATCATAGTACTGAAGATGGGTCAATGGGAAATGAAGGGGAAACTCATGTTGGAAATCAGGAGGATGCCAATGGCAGTTTTAGTAAACCCAGGAAATATTTACCTAAGAAGAAAGAGATAAGCATTGAAGGGAAGAAGATGGTAGCCGATGGAATTGATGCATCTCAGGGACAATTTGATGATAATGCTGGTGATTGGTTGCCAGCTGTCAGTAAAAGTACTCATAGAAAATATCTCAGGAGGCAAGCTAGACGTGAAATGTCGGAGGCCTTGTCTGAAAAAGATGGTCAGCAAGATGCTGTGGAGAATATAGAAAGTGATAACCTTGAAAACAGGACATGCCCTGATCAGCTGACAGTTAAAAGTTCTGACGAGACACATGTTGTAATTGCAAATTTAGAGGAAACAGAAGTCTCAGAAGGGCAGAACAGTATTGAAGATCTTTCCACAATTTTAAATGAAATGAGGCTGGAAGAAGATTCATTGAAAGCAATTCAAGAAGGAAAGGAGCAAAGTAATTCTTGTGCAGGTCTTGAGCCTAACTGTTCTGCAGGGGAGGAGGATATGTCTGATAGTAATGGAAATATAGGTGTTGAAGAAGATGACATTGAAAATGTCAATGAAGAATTGGAACATTTGGAGATCTCAAGCCAGACCAATGAAAGTTTTGATGCATCGTGTGTTGGTGATAACAGTAGTGAGCAGAGCTGGACATTGAGATCCTTGTCTGAATCAACTGTAGCTTGTGTAACGAGTGATTTTGCAATGCAAAATGTACTTCTGCAGATGGGTTTACGCTTGCTGGCACCCGGAGGAATGCAGATCCGCCAGCTGCACAGGTATATATATCTGTTGCAATTATTTTTTGATTGGGTGTTTACTGATAGGCACTGTAATCTTCTTTTTCATTTGTTTTGGCTCTTTTTTTTGTGAATACCTTGGTGCTCACTTTTGTTTTTGTGTTTTGAACATGAATAATTTTTTAAAAATAAATGGGATATCTTTTCTGTTTTTCTGGTTAGTGCATCTTACTTCTGGATTTATGGAAAATTTAATTGACAAAGCAATGTGCTTATTTACGAGACATATTTCCAGGTGGATACTGAAATGCCATGCCTGCTTCAAGGTGACCCCAGAAATTGGTAGGATCTTTTGCCCCAGTTGTGGGAATGGTGGCACCCTACGGAAGGTAGCTGTCACAGTTGGTGAAAATGGCATAGTTCTTTCCGCTCGTCGGCCACGTATTTCCTTGCGTGGCACAAAAGTAAGTATATATTATTATGACATTTTTCTTTTTGTGGAATTTTATAGGAATTTATGGTTCTTCATGTTTCTTATGTTACAAACTTTCATGCTGTTAGATTTTGAACAGCTTTTCTCGTGGACCTAGAAAACACTGCTGCTACATATATTGTATTTCTGTGTCAGTTCTCATCTTCTGTGTATAGTGTCTCCTGGAACAGTTTCTTCCAATTTACTTATTGCATTGCTTACTGAACTAAGCTGTTTAATTTAACAGTAACTGCTTGTTCAAGTATAACTGTTTAGTTGTCTTTGTATGGCAAGCTTTCATTTTACTACCCTGATTGGGATATAGACCTTAAAGCTGTGTATTTAGTTTTCATACTTCTGAGCAGGATGGGAATAAGGCACTTAAAAGGTATACGTAGGCATCCCAGCGGATAACATGCCTGTTTTTGCTCGACTGTGTGTGTGTGTGTGTGTGAGAGAGAGAGAGAGAGGCAGTGGTGGTGCTTGGAACTTGGTTGGTTGTATGAAGTATTATTTGTTTGTATTCAATAGAGTTGACATTTATTGTGGAAATTAATTTGAAGTTTGGTTTGCGCATGTGCAGTTCTCACTGCCTTTACCCCAAGGTGGAAGAGATGCCATTACTAAGAACCCTATTTTACGAGAAGATCAGCTTCCACACAAGGTCCTGTACCCAAAGAGAAAGAAGAAGAGTAAACAGGTTAGTTTTCTTCTTTGTTCCTCCCTCTTTTTCTCCATGTGTGTCGTTTGTTGCTATTCTCCTCTATACCATCTTTTTCCTCCTTCCCTCTGCTTCGTTCAAAATGTCTATGCTGGTAACTAAAACTGAGAACTAAAACTGAGACTTATATTTATATCATTTTTTTTAGGGAGAGGACGACATCTATGCATTGGATTACATCTTTCGCCACCATACCGATAAGAGAGCACCCCTGCAGCCTCCTGTGAGGAAAGCATTAGCAGTTTTCAGTGGAAAGAGGAATCCTAATGACAACCATTTCTCTCGCCCCAAGTGTTAGATATTGTTTTAAACTCAAATTTTGTTATCTGTGTTTGGCTTTATATATTTTGGTTCTTGATAATATGAGCTGCATTAGAAAGTTGAGCAATGTATGCTATAATGATATCTTCTGAGGCTGAGCTAAATTTTGGATTATTTGTTATCTACACTAATTTTGGAGGGAAGTGTGTATTGTTTGTGTTTTTTTTTTTATGGTATTTATTTATTTATTAATTGTTTCAGGAAATTCAATGACCATAATGGTGGTTAAGGAAAATAACTAAAATATTATCCTCAGAATAAGGCCTGGTTTGGGAATAGGCTATTTTAGTAACTTTTTGACTTTTTACGAAAAGATGTGCAAAAAAGTAGAGAGGTGATGTGATAAGTTTTAGTTAACTTTTTGGTTAAAATAATCCCTCCTCAAACGAGGCCTAAGTCATTTGTCTTATCCTGGCTCTGCAATACAAACATGACCTTGCTTTCCTATTAAAAAAAATGACCTTAAATTATAAGTTAATGGAAATTATGGGTAATTTGTTGCCTTTTCTTTTAAAATACATTTTGAACCAAATCACTTTTGTTAGATTCTCAACTCCTCATGTTCCCCCTGCATTTATAGGTATTTAAATTAAATTCATCACCCAAAATGGTGAAACCAAGATCACACCATTATGGAAAACCATAAAAAGAAAAAACAAAGGACTTGGAACAAATATAAGCTCAACAAAGGAGAAAAATTAAATAAAAAAACTAACATGAGCTTTCACATTTAGTGATTTTCAAGAATTTACTGAACAACCGAGATGAGGACTTGCCATGCATGAAACTCTCTGTTTCTTTTAGCATGGATGCATTTACATAAAAAAAGTATAACTCGAGAAAAAAAGAAAAAGTAGGAAGAGAGTATTACAATTTTGTATATCAGATTTACAGTGTTAGCTCTTCTCAACTCAGTTTGATGAAAGTGCAAGCTCTGCCCATGCCAAAGAAGATGCCTGGAGCTCAGCAGACACAGATGTATCAATTCTACTCTCCAACACAGTACACAATTCCTGCATCGATACCGCTTTCATGGGATCTGGATGGATGCAAAGACTCACCACCTCACATATCACTTGAAGTTCATCATATCTTAAGTGCTTCAACTCTGGATCCACCACATACGGCATCACTTCCGGCAGTTCAAGGAACTCCTTGGCCTGCACCAGAGCCAGAAAATCACAGTAAACTCGAGCTCTACCATGATAAATCCCCTTTCAAGAGCAACATGAAGAAATATTGACATGCATCAATATTCCACAATTTGGGGCCTGTTTGGTGTAGATAATCGACTTTTTTCAACTTATTTAAGCTATTTTTGCTTCATAAGCTATAAGCAAAACACCAATACTGAGACTCAATATATATAAATAACTATAAGCAGTTGTATAAGCTGTGCACCAAACAACACTTTTGTGTTGAGTTCTTACCCAATCCAATAAGCAACCTTTGTCCTTGCAATAAGGAGGTCTCCCACTGACTATTTCCAGTAAAAGTATACCAAAGGCATAAACGTTCCCTTGGACATCCAGATGGCGTGCTTCTAGTGAATTTGGAAGAACACAGATAGCACCTTCGTTGCCGATAGAGCCTGAGTTCTTTTCTGATCTTGAAAGAATCGACTTCCAACTTTCAAAATCAACCAGCTACAGCAAAACGTGAAGCAAATGTCCTCAATGATTAAAAACTTGTATAGGGTTCTGTACTATATCAGGATTTGAAAAGCAAAACAAAAACAGCTAGAAAGAAAGAAAATGGGTAATGGAAAATATTTACTCAGGAAACAAACGCATTACAATTCAAAAATAAAATAAAGAAATATTAGGGAAAAAAAGGTGAAAAAGAACCAATCTTCTCAATCTCAGCATGACCAGGACATTCTTTTTAAATGCATAAATAAGAGTAAAATGTTAAACAAACTGCAATATTCAAGGCTTTGAGATACCTTGGGAGAAAAATCTTCTGTAAGATAAACAGCACTAGAATTCAACTTGGATATAGTAAAAGGTGGGTCAAGTTCTGTGTGAAGGTATTTGAGTCCCTGAGCAATGCCTATGATAATTTTCATTCGCCGTGTCCAAGATAATTGGCATCCTTCTCCATCTGCAATTATAAAGAAAGCTGAAATTTCAGCTACTGAAACATGTTGGAGTAACCAACTGTTAGAAATAACAAGCTTTGCTCTTACAATGGAGGTGCTCATACAACGTCCCATTTGATGCGTATTCAAAAACCAACATCCTTATAAATGGTTTACTCTCTCTGCAATAACCCAGTAATTTTCCTGTATTCTCATGATTTAATCTTGCCAAATCAGCTACCTGAATTGTAAAAATAAGTGAGATTTTAAAAGTCATTTGTCACAAATCTAATTACGTTCACCATCAATCTAATTACTTTACCTCTCTCTGGTAATAAAGCTCAAGATAGCCTGTCCAATGCTCTTCTTTAATGCAAAGCGATATTACAGCAATCTCAGGACCACCTTTCATGGTTCCTTTGTAGACTAGACTGTCTGGAGAGGACCCAATAATGTTGCTGAAATCTTCACATGCTATTTCGAGTCCTTGTCTGCTAAATCTCGATACATCCTTCAACATCTCAGAATCTGTATAGAGACTCCACCAAAGTCAACAACATGAGATCTATCATATTTAAAGAGCACAACTCTGAATCTTAGATGTAACCTAAGAAGAATGGACACTTCTAAGAATGTAACATGTCTTGTCTTGTCCGACAGTGTAGGACATTGACACTCCATTCTATTTGTCTGACACTTCCCAACATTTAGACACATGAAACACATTACAAGTTTGAATAAAATAACTTAGAATCCAACGATAAAACAAAAATAAAATAAATCATATCTACCCTCATTTAAACTTAAAAATTATTATCTGACTTAAAAATTCATATATTGACATATAGTAATTATTTATCTTTATATATAACATATAATAAATATATAAATATATATATAATAATATAAATAATATATTTTGTGTGTGTTTCCCATGTGTCATGTCATGTCCTACATTTGTGAAGATTTTCGTGTTGGCATGTCCGAATCCATGCTTCTTAAGATGCAATGTGGAAGATATAAAAGAGCTTACCTATGTATATCGTCATGTGATCCTTGTCACTTGAGGATTTCTTCCAAGGGATGATGATGGAGGTTTTGCTTTTGCATCTTTGGAGAGCAGCGAGAAGTCCAACAATGAAAAGAGAACCCACCATGGTCCCGGTCACTATTTCCAGAGCTAAAAGCCAGGCGGGTTTTGAAGCTGAGGCAGGTTTTGGAGCTTCCTCATTCATAATTCCATCTTGACCATGCCAGTGGTTCTGGTTGACTCCTGAATGACTGGTAGCAGGTGGAGCTTCGGCTGTAATACAAGGAATTTTGTCATTTACAAACCACAAAGTTGCACTTAATTTGCAACAATTTGCACCAACATCATGTTCTAGTAGAGTGGATGTTACAAAAGAGATTTGATTAAATATCATTATACATGTAACTAAAACAAGGATTAAATGTCCCCAATGAAACTCAAATTGGCCATTTAAAATAATAATTAAAAAAAAGAGTTAAAACTCTTTTTAAAGGGCTTTATCAATGGTTCTACTCCCTCCAGTACTGACATCTTTAAAAATTTTCAAGGGTGTTTATGAATCCTCTTAGGAAGCTCACCAATTACAGAGCCCCAAGGATGATCATGTTGTACATACTACATACCACATCGTGCAGTAGAGCGTTGTTTGGGATCTTTGTCTTGAAGGCAGTTCCCTTGAAAGCTTGACCTGCATGAATTAAACTATGTAATGAAAAGTTTAGGAAACAAAAACTATCCAGATTGAAGGGAGAGATAGAGTACCTTGGAAGGTAATCCAGGCACTTGGGAATGCTCCCAACAAAGAAGTTGAATGAGAAATCAGCAAATTTTAACTGAGATGAACGACAGAAGCCAGTAGTGTTCTCACTTGAGGTATACCTGTAGCAGAAATGGCATGTGTCAATTTAAGAAGATCAATACATTGGGAACGATTTGCTGCAAAATGTTGGTATTTTATTTTCCAAATCGACTAGATTAACAAACGCTGAAGTGGACCTCAATTTTCTCAGCATACCCTGATACAGTTAATAGGACCAGTAATATTGATAGTCATGAATCAAAAATCCACATCAACAATTAGTCGCGTTCATTGCAGCACACTTGAAAATTTCAAGATGCTTATATAGTGAAAAGAACTAACAATAGCTGTGAAAAGTTACAAAACACATTTTTCACAAAGAGCTAGAAGTTTCTTTGAAATAGTGGGAAACCAAGATAAAGAGAAGAACGTAACATCTCAAATGCGAACTTATCGCCCACTTCGTACTCCCTCTGTCCAAAATTGTTAGTCCATCTTTCCATTTAGGGATGTCCCAAATTGTTAGTCGGAAATCAAGACAACAAGAAGGAATGACATCTAAATGTGAATTTATTCCAATTTCCTACTCCTAAGTTCCAAATTGTTAGTCTCTCTTCTAGTTAGAGATGTTCCAAAACGCTGGCCCAGTTTGAAGTGCTAAAAAACATATAATTGAATGACGCAGCTTATCCTCACAAAGAGATATGAAATATGCCACCTAAAAACCTAAACAAGCGTTGTGTAAACTTTGTGTCACAGAAGTTTAATGGGTTGTTCACAAATATGCTACACTATGAATCTATAGATTGTGTTGATCAGCTCTTCAATATTCTAGCTGATGGAAGAATTATACAGGAATAGGAAGTGCAAGTATATAGTTATACATTTTTATTTTCTTCATTCAAGTTCACATGTTTACTTACCACATAAAATTAAAATAATATTATTCACATTCTTGCTACAAGCAACTATTTTCAGTAAAAGCGCATCAAATCGATCCCCAAACAGATAACTGCAACATTTAGAGCAATTATAGTGTAATTATATATGAATTTTTTACTTACATCCCACGCATGCTGGATGTAAAATCTGAACTGTTAGTTGCAGGAACGTTTCCTTGAAGCTTATTCCTATCCAGCCGAAGTTCCTCAAGGTATTTCAAATTGCCAAGTTCAGAAGGCAGCTTTCCAGTCAACCCATTGGATTGAAGGTTCCTGAAACAAGAAAAGCAAAATCTCAAACCAGAAGCAAACACATAAACTCAATTGAAGAAACAAAATGTCAAACACCATTTACATTTTCACAAGGCTGGTCAGGCTCCCAAGCTCGCAAGGAATTGGACCTGATAGTTGATTATTTCCCAAATCCAAGACCTTTAGGTACTTTAACATGCCAATTTCTTTGGGTATTGAACCAATCAGATTGTTCCCATGCAAAATTCTGTCATGCATCAGGATGTTAGATTAAGTTTCAACAATTCTCAGAATAAGTTTTCAAACATTTTGTGCTCTACTTAACAAATAACAGAATAATTGGAAGACAAAAAAATAAGAGAGAAAATTGTGTAGGATGTACAGATGGAAAGCATACAGTTCTTGCAAGGAAGAGAGTTCTCCCAATTTTGGAGAAAGAAAACCCTTCAAGGATGACCAAGTAATGTTTCTGCAAAACAGAGTTTCAAAACAAATGGGTCGCAACAATTAGCCTTTACATGCATGGTAATAGAGCACCTCCAATCCTTCACCAATTCTTTCACCAAAATTTTAATTTGAAGAATAAAGAGCTAAAAAAGTGAGCTCAAATTATTTCATCGAACTTGAATCATATCAAGGGAGAGGCAAAATTTTCAGCAAAAGGATGAACCAAATCCTTCACCACATATTTTTACTCAAATTTGACGAAATTCTAAAATGATTAGGATGGGAGATGATTTTCTTTCATCAAAAATGGGTAAAACAGGTTTGATGAAAAAGGAGAGAGTAAGGATCGGAGTGTCGCATAGCAGATCAAGCTTTTAACTAAATTTTCACTCAAACTTGATGAAAAAAAGAGAGTGAAGATTGCCACAGCCTGAAGTATTGTAAATGACACAATATAGACACACACACACATACAAGTATTTATTTGCGTATATGATTAAGAAAGAAAATATTAGACGGATAAAAAAAATCTTACAGCTTTAAGACATGATCTCGAGGCACAGAACAGGATATGCCAGACCAGTCACAAGGATCTGCATCTACCTTATTCCAATTTGACAAAGCCATAAGTGGGTCCTCATTTATAGTTTCCTTGAAGGCATAAAGAGCAGACACTGAACAAAACACAGAATCCCAAGTGAGACAAAAATTTACAAAGAAATAAATAATTAATTAAAATCCATAAAATCAACAGCAAAATCCAAGAAATTTTCCCCAGAAAAGAGTCAAATCATATACCACATTCATATAAATACTAGAAATTAAGATCAGATACCATGTAGAGATTTGTAGTTACTTAAATAGGGACTGTGAATCAAGATCTAAGCAAGAAACAAAATCAATTAGAGAAATTTTCTAGCACATACCTTCACTTAATGCAGACGCGTCACAAGTCACAAGAAAGAGTCCCAAACAGACCCACAGAGGTTGAAATGAACTAAATTTTCTCATTTTCTCAGCTTCTCCACACTCTCTCAAGAACACTAGTTGTTTTACTCAAACCCAATACCCAAATAACTCATGTAACCAACACTCCCCAAAAATCAAAGAAAAAACAAAACCCAGAAAAGAAAAAAAAAAAAGAACAGAGTTGGAGATATGGGTTTATCAAGAAAGAGTGAAGAAAGCAATTAGGAACAATACAAAGTAGAATACAATTATGGGTTTATTAGCAGAGTAGATGAAGAATTAACCAAATCTATTCAAACCATAAAAACAAAAATAAAAGTGAAAATTAGAGCAAGCTTAAGGGTAAATCTATGAATCTGCAACAACCCATGAAAGCAAATCACTAGAAATTAGTCAGTGAGAGACTGAAGTTAGAAGGAACCCAAACTTAGATTCAAAGAGAGGTTTGCTGAAACAAGTAGAGAAAGACAGAGAGAGAAGAGTGTGCGTTGAAGAAAGATTTTTTTTGAAAATAAATGGGCAAAAAAAAAAAATTAAAAAATCAAGAACTGAAAGCCAAAAAAAAAAAGGGGAGATACAGATTGATGGAGAGATCTGTGATGAGGAATGTTTTGTTTCAGTTGGGTATTAAAATTGGCGGTTTATTTATTTAATTTTTATTTTTTTGGAGGTGTCATTTTTGAAGAAATTTATGTGATTAGTAGGGGGAGGTGGTAAACAGAAAGGTTTAATCTTGACTGCTAATGATTATTATTAGCAAGGGGCATGTATTGGAAAGGCTCTCTAAATATATCGTCATATGAGAAATTCAGAATCTCGAGTTTCATTATGTCGGATTTTTTTTTTAAAAATTTCATGGACTTTGATATCTATCCATCTATATCTATATATTATATAAGGGCAAATAGATTTTTAACTCACAAGTCATGTGTAAGTTTTAAAGGTTTTTTTTTTTAAAGTCCATGGTATTATGATTTTATAGCATAAAGGACACTCAATATTTTCATGATGTCTAAGGTCCCTCAACATCAATCCAGAGAAAATTCGATCCAGAGAAATTCTTTGATTTTTTAACTGAATTTTCTCTGGGTTGAAACCAGAGAAATTCTCTGATTTTTGAACTGAAAGGGCTTCTAATTAACGCTTACACGAAGATGGAAATCAAACAGATACATATATATAATTTCTAGGGAATTTGAGAGGCTGCGGACATAGCTAGTTTGGCTCTCAGATCTTTTCTCAATATCTTTCCAGAATGAGACTTTGGAATGGCATGAACAAAGTACACCTTGTGCAGTTTCTTGTAAAACACCACCTGTTTGTAAAATTCACCGCCAAAAATAAAAAACCCATTTGGTGAATTAATTGGTTTGGTTTTCACGTTTAGAATCATTAATCTCATCACTCACAATAATAGATACATATACATAGACATACCTGCTTTGCAATGAATTCTTTAACAGCATCTTCTGTAAGTTCTAACCCATTTGACCGAACCACAAATGCTACAGGAACTTCACCGGCAACATCATCTTTTTGCCTGATTAATTTGCATTAATTAAATTAGGCTCGTAGTTAATTTCCAGCTCGAACAGTAGGTTTTTCATTAAGTTGGTGAACATTGTTCTGACTTGTATACAGCTCTTCTCTCCAGAGAAAATTGAAATTTCTCTAAGTACCAAAGAAATCCAGAGAAAATTGTGGAGAGGAAATTTGTATGGCTATCCAGAAAATTTCTCTGACTTTGCAAATTTCCCTAGCTCTATTAACTACAATTAAACCCATGTCTAACAAACCTACAAACCCACAAATTTCTCTGGTCCAAAACTAGAGAAATTTTCTCCAAACTAGACAAATCAGAGAAATTCTCTGGATTGAAACTAGAGAAATTCTCTCTATTTACAGTAAAGTTGTATTTTTATGAACAGAACTTGGTGATTGTACATTGATCTAGGAAATTTCTCTAACTTCACAAATTTCTCTGGCTCTATTACAAAGAATTTCTTTGACTTACTGAAGGAATTTCAAGTCGCATAAACCCATTGTAATGCTGCAGTTTCAAAGATGGAACTTACTAAGGGACAGACTGCAGCAGGATTGGGCAACTTTTGAGTTTCGGAGTACCCTCTTGGGCCATTGTGTCAGAACAACAGAAACTGCAATGGAGACAAAAATTCTTGGATGCTTAAGTACCTTGCAAGTTGCAAGTGGAACAAGTTAACGACTTACAAAATGTCACCCACACCCATTCCCCCATAAACTCATCTTTGTCTCTATTTCACCATCAGGTGAGATAGGCCCAATACCACCAGGATGGTCAATCCAAACCACAGAATTTCTCTGGATCAACCCAGAGAAGTTTTAGTTCAAGCTAGAGAGTTGAACCTAGAGAAATTCTGAATTTTCTCTGGAACTATAAAACTATGATTTGATCAATTTGTCTTTGGTTCTGCTGCTGCTGATTCAATCACAATTTCCTGTACAAAAAAATTAATAATTCTTCTATGAGTTTGTGATAGATTTTCTTTAAACTTAATGCTATGAATTTCTCTGGGTTCAACCCAGAGAAAATTCAAATTTCTCTGATCCAGAATTTCTCTGGAACTATAAAACTTTGATTTAATCAATTTGTCTTTGGTTCTGCTGCTGCTGATTCAATCATAGTTTAAATGAAGAGTTTAATGTGACCAGTGTAATTTGCCTTTTGAATTATGAATTGAAATACCTGGGGGGACTCTTTCTTGAAAGTGATGAGAAAGGTGAAGATGGCAGTGAAGAAAGAAGTGGTGGAGCCAATGGCTTGGTTAAAGGAGACAGGCAGGTAGCGAAGAAAGATGTTGCCGGAGACGACGAAGAAGCAGAAAATGACGGAGAGAGCGAAGATTTTGAAGAACTAGCGATCAAGCCAATTAATGTCAGCAACTCTCGCGACCCTAGTTGCCATGGCTCGGCGGCGTCGGAGATGAAGACCGAGAGTGAATAAAAGAGCAGAGAGAGTTGTTGACAAAAAGATTAGAGATAGTTTCTTCGTCGATTGAGTTTGTGAATTTGGAGTTGAGTTTGAATGGTTTTGAGGTCCAGAGAGAGATTGAGAGGTTGTAATCTGCGAGAATTGAGAAGGAGAGAGAGAGAGAATAGAGGGAGATAATCAACGGGGGCTGAATTTCTCTGTGATATATGGAAGGGACCTTAGACATCAAAAAATAACATTGTGGATGTCTTCCATTACTAAAATTGGGAGAGAGACCTTAGACTAATTTTTCCAAGTTTTAATATGTCAATTTTAATTTTTTAATTTTTTTATTTAAAAAAAATAACATCAGTATTTACTGACTTCTCCTAACTCACAAGTCTTTTTTACTTTTTCATAGTTATTTTAGCATCCTTTTCAATTTCTTTCATACACTATGGTTAGTGATAGGATCGTTAAATTATTTTTATAAAAAATCTAAAAAATAATTTATATATTAAAAAAATATCTAAAACAAAAATAAATATCTATATCTATTTATATGTTATATAAGGAAAATGAGTTTTCTAATGAAAAGCCTCTTGAGAGTTCCAAACTCTCATTCTAAAATTATTGATTTTTCAATTTATAAAATAGATTTAAAAAAATTATTGGCTGATTTATTTATTTAATTATTTTAGAAATAATAATTATTTATTAATTTATGGATTTCAAATGGGAAGATAACAAAAATATTTCATAATCGGTCCAGCTTGTCTCCAGTTGGAGATCAAGACTGAACCATCCAATCTGGTCCGTGGGCTCATTTTTGGGCCCCGTTTTGATAATCTAAATTGTTTAATGTGTAGAACTTGTCAATTACTATAACCCAGTAAACAATCACGTTGATCGGATATCGATAGCTATTTGATCAAATAGTTTTATATAAAAAAAATGAACGATAAAACAATAAGCAGTTGGAAGAAATCTGATTTGATCAAATAGTTATTGATATTTGATCAACGTGATTTTTTACAAGAATATAGTATTCGACAAATTTTACATATTGAACGATTCAGATTGTTGAAAAGGAGCCCAAAAAAAGGTCCATGCTCCAAATTGGACGATGCAGTCTTGATCTCCAATTGGAGACAAGCTGAACCCTTTTGGAAGATGGTTAAAAGCTGTTTTTTGACTTTTTTTGCAAGAGAATGAAGTGGTTTAAAAGCTGGGAAGTGACTTTTAACTCACTTCCCAAAATAATCTCTCTATCATAATCTCTCTCACCAATTTTCAAAAAAAAAATATAAAACTTGCATTCCTTTTCTCTCCTCCAAAAAATCGGATAATATTTTTCATGAAAGTTGTGGGTATCCATCGATATCTTATATATTATATTATAACATAATCAAAAAAAAAATGAAAAATCAAATATACAAACAGATAAAATTAATAAATTTAATTTTTATTTATGCAGTTAAAATATTTCTTTTACTTCTCAATATCCAATTTTAAAATTTTAAAATCTGTAAAGTCTATCTAAACAAATCTAATTTGAAAATATCTTTCACTACCATACTTTGAATCAATAAAACTCACATATCTATCACATATTTAACTCGCATAATAACTTACCTAAATAATAATAATTAAAAATAAATAGAAATCACAGATAAATTAAATTAAAAAAAAATAGAAACCCACAACTCCATCTTAAATAAATTAAAAAAAAAAAATAGAAACTACGCAAAAATAAAAAAAGATAAGAATTTAGATATAGATCTCAAAAAAATATGACAATATCTAAATTTGAATTATGATTTAATAATATAATTATCTATTTTTCTGATGTATATCTATCAAGATTTTAAATCATTTAATGGGACAAATTAATCAATTTTCAAATCTTAATTTAAAGAATAATCTTATTAGTCAACCTAACACTTAACACCTAAACTTCGCAAGCACTGGCGGAGGAGCTAATGGATTGAGTTAGGTGATGTCTAAGTTGTTGGAGGTAACATTCTCTTTTTCTACTGTTGGTTTGGTTTTAGTTTCGGTTTTAGTGAGGTTGATGATTATGGTTGCAATCGAAGTATCTATGACCGTTCTGTGCCAAAGATTTTGATCGGATTTTGTTTTCTTCAATGAACACCATAAAATTGAAGTAAAAAAAATGGATATCAAATTTTTATTTTTTATTGTCATTTCATCTTATAGAAAATGTGAAAATTTATTAAGAATTCAAGATTTTACTATAACATTAGATTTTTGTATAACTAGGTAAATTTAGGGCAAGTTTGGGAAGATCCAAAAAAGCCAAAAAGTCAAAAAGTTACTCAAAAAGCTAAAAAGTTAACACTATTCACCAAAAGTCAACAATTACGGCTGCACAACTCCCAATTCAAATTTTTCCCTACAAATCAATTTTTACAATTTTTTATTACACATTTTTCAATAAAAAGTCAAAAAGTTAACCCAAACATCCATATTTTCAACCTCAATTTTTTAGTCCAAAAAGACAAAAAGTGCACTTTTTTAGTCTTCCCAAACTTGGCCTTAAAACTTTTAAATATTATTGTGTTCTTTCTTTTTATCTTCTTTCTATCCCATTATGCCATTACTACTATTTGTTAGTTTGTTAATTATAATTCAATTAATTGAAAATGAAAACTTAATATAACTTTTCATATATATTGTAGTTAATTTGTTACAACTATAGTTACATATAATAGCATAATATATAGGGATAATCTCTAAATATCATTTCTACTTTTTTTACGTGATTAAATAGTCCATCTTAAATAGTATATATAAGAGTTAAATGACTTTTTTTTATCTCTAAAAAACCCAATCTAAAACAAAACTGATAAACACATAACTAAAAGCTACACATTTTTTTCTTTTTCTTTTTTTAATATGTAAGATATTCACAGATGAAAAATGTTTGACACCTCAATTTTTTTTTCTTCATAATCTGACTTATAATGATGTAGTCATAAGTGTCAACTTTTATACAAAGATGATAAGAGAATCAATTAAATTATACATTTCAACCAACCACATATTCAAACTTTGCCTATTTCAAGATATTATTTCACTATAATTCCAATTAAGAGAATCTTCAACCCTGAATATTTTTTTTTATCAAATTATAATTTGATAAAAATTTTAAAAAATGAAACGTTGAAAATTATTGTATTTTCCAACAAAATTGGTGAAAAGAAAAAAAAAATTGGGATAATAATGAAAGTTCTTTTAAAATTTGATAAAAATTTAATGAAAAAGTTAAAATAATTCATATCAAATCAAAATTTGTATTCAAATTTAAAATCAAATTAGATAAAAAAAAAATTACAAGAAAATGATGAAAGTTTTAAAATATTTTGAAACCTTCCTATTTTTAAAGACTAGAAATCCGTATGTGTATTATATTCATATGGTAATTTTAGTTATGAAATTGAAATAAAAAAAATGTAACTTAAATTATTGGATTAATAATACAAATGTCGTATTAATTATTGTTAAATATCACTTAACTTCACATTTAATTATAAAATTGTATATTTGTATTAATTATAACTTTTAAATTTATATATTTTCATAATAGGAAGAGGTATGTCATAACTCATTTAATCTCATTTAATCAGGTTTAACTTTTTTTTTTTAATTCAAATTATCAAAATTGCATTATATATATTTTAAATTTTTTAAACTAATAATTAAAAAGTTATAAACATAAAAGTTAACTTATAAATTTTATGTATACCACAAGACAAAATATTAAATTATTTTAAGATAATTATTTTTTTCTTTTTTAATTTGTAAAGTCCCGTGCATAGCACGGGTTACCACTAGTTTGTAATAAAGTAATGATTTATTCACCGAATTTGTTCAATTTGAATGAGACTCTTTCTAGGATAATAATAATTTGTGATTTAAAAATAAAATTATCCATTTTGTAATAATGTCACACATTTTTTTATCCAAATATTTTTTGAAAAAATGTGTAACATAACCACAAAAATGAGTTACTTCATTTTTAAATCATAAATTGTCATAAATCTAACAGTAAAAATATGTAACATTTATCACAAAAAATGGATAATAATAGTGAATATAGTACACACCCTTGTGTACCATAGCATTACCCGTGCTAGATGTTATTACAAAAACAATTTTGATAAATATAATAATACACTAATAAAAAAATTTCATGTTGAAGTCTTGATTAATTTCAATTATTTGCACAAGACAATATAGCTATTACAAAAATAATTATCACAAAAAATTTTATCATGCCAATGACAATTGAATATATGACATGATTTAAGCTTCAATTGGGAAGAAAGAAAAAAAGTCAGCTTTTGCCTTATTTGAATTAAAAAAAAAGCATTTGAAAAGTTAAAAATAAGCCAACAATTGAAATTATCAAAATACCTTTGTGTGTGTAAAATTGTAAAATTGTAATTTCACAAAATTGGATGAGGGTAATATGGTTAACTTATAATTTTACAAGTGATGTGTTGAAAAAAGCAAAAAAGTTGCTTATTTAGCACTTCCCAAATAAATTTGTCAATAAATCAAAAAATAAGAAAATAAGCAACCAAAAAAAAAAAAAAAACTGCTTGTTTCTATCTTCCCAAAATAGGCCTTAATCAAAAGAATCTTAAATTTAATTTTATTATAATAATTGATGGCAAAATGCAGTGGATGACAATGCCATGGGAACAAGAGGAAAATTGCGAAGTCCCACATTAAGTTGTCAACTTAAAAAAAAAAAAAAAAAAAAACATTTTTACGGCATGAGTTGGGTTCTCTCTATGTTTTATTTATTTATTTTTTTTCAACTGAAATCGAGCTCTCTATTTTTTTAGCACATGAAATCAATGCACAAAGAATCTCATGTCTAATTCATTATTATTAAATTTTAATTAAAAAAATTATATGAACGTTAGGATTGATTTTTACCACAATTAAAAATTGATCAAATAGTTGAGGCCATTCAAAATGTGTGATGCTTTTATGAAGACATGCTGATAATTATCCCAAAAAGATATTGGGCAAGTTTAAGAAGATATTAGGCAAGTTTAAGAATTAAAATAATCAAAAAAATTACTATATAAAAAAAAGAAGTTAATTCTTCTTTCTATTTTTCTTTATGTCTTTTCATAAAAAAATAAAAAATAAAAATCAACTAAAATAACTAGATTCCAAAATAATCTTAAATAAATAAGAAATATTGTCAACAAAAACCATAAAAGCCCATGATTTTGTTTAATTAATAGAATTTAGTTATGCTTTTAATAAAAGATTAAAACCAGAAAGTTGGAAGCTAAAAGTTAAAGGTACATAGCATTTGGTCACATTTTTTATTTCTTTTCTTATATTTACATAAAATAAAAACATAGGTTTTTTTTTTTTCTATTTTCTTTACTTTATCTTATTTTTCACAAAAAATAAAAATAACAAACTTGTTTGGTGCACACAACTATTTTAAAAACAAAAAAATAAAACTTACTTGATGAGCTGTCAAAGATAGTGATTGGCAGTAAAAGATGACTAGACCAGTTGTAGTGTCGATAGGTTGGAAGTGGTCGATGAAAGTCACGAGAGGGATGATTGAAGGTCATCGGATAGTTAGCCAGTGATCGGAGGTGGTGGATGCAATGACCGATGGCCTAAGTGGTGGGAATGAAAGAAGAGAGTGAAAACTTGTCTTGAAAATGAAAACAAAATAATTTCTTTTATTTCTAACAATTTTGAAAATTTTGGAAATTATTGTCATTTATTAAAAAAGAAAAACAATCACTAACCATGTTTGAGGCTGAAGTGGGGAAATTCATTAAAAAGTTATTTCTCCCACTCAATTGCACAAAGTTTATTAGAAAATATTCTCTGAAAGTAATTTTATTTTTTGGTAGGTCCAAAAATAATTTTCTTTAACTTAAAAGGAAAAAAATAAAAATAAAAATAAAATCTATGAAGCAAAGTAGCAGTGAAAGATTTGTTCCACAAACTTTCTGTGTTTAGATTTTCAATATGTCAAAGAAAAGAAAAATTAAAGTGAAATGAAATTATTCATGCGTAGGGCCGTTATTTTTACTTAACTTTATTTCAAATGCACTCCCTTTTTTGTTTATATTATACATAGTTATATTAATACTCTTAAAATTTTAACTTTTTTCAAATAGTGTATATTGTGTGAAAGGATATTAATGTAATTACACACAATAAAATATAGAGAAAGGGGTGTAT
Source organism: Camellia sinensis (assembly GCF_055761805.1). Lineage (NCBI taxonomy): Eukaryota > Viridiplantae > Streptophyta > Magnoliopsida > Ericales > Theaceae > Camellia > Camellia sinensis. Next base: position 72,023,364 of record NC_138973.1, on the reverse strand, counting down.
TTGAAGGAAAGTACAGCGAGAATAGCGGCTCCTCATATTATTTTTTATAAAAACAATATCTTTTTAGTAATTATCTGTTATTTGTTCTCATTTTTTAATCCAACCAAACAACTAAAATAGAATTTTTTGTTTTTTGTTTTTCGTATTTTTTTTAATGAATATTTTTAAAATTTTAAGTATTTTTTTAATTTTTTTTTAGATGCACCTTATTTAAATATATCTAAAAAGTAAACTATTTGTAAAAAATATTTTAAAAAAACAATAAATACACAAAGAATATAAAAATGTACTGAATTTTTGTATTTTTTTTATATTTTTGGTATTTAGTGAATTTTTTAAATATTTTTTTCACAAATGTTATACTTTTTAACTGTATTTATATTAGGTGTATCTAAAAATTTTAAAAAAAAATATTTGAATTTTTTTTAAAAATGCAGTGAAAATAAAAAGGGAGATGCAATAATAAATCCCAAATCCTAATCTTTGAATCCATTTAGTCCTAACTTTAATCTTATGAACCAATAAGTCCCATCACAATGTTAAAGACGAATTTGCCCATGTTTTATCATGCAAGTTAGGGGTAAATGTTGGTTTTGTTGATGTTGAATTTACGTGTATGCCCCCAAATATTGTCTTTGGGAATTTTTGATTTCCCTCCAAAGAAATCGGAACGGAAGAGACATATATGGAAGTTTGTGTATTGTTCCAATGTTAATGGGATATTGGTTGGTGTGTTTGTGACGTATCTATAATGGACAACGTTGATTCAATGTGGATTGATATACTAATTTGAACATTCCTTTTTTCGTAAATCCTAGAAACATATGAACCCCCCTATTCTGGTAATACGTTTACGTCGTGAAGTTGTAGAGGCCGTTGCGATGTTATGTGGTCGTGCTAAGATAAAACAACCTCACGTCGTAGTCACCTATGATTGTGTGATCAACAAATGACATCGGGTAAGTTTTCCGTTGTGTTATACTCTGTTGTAATGTGGAAATTGTTTATGTTATTGCATAGTGTTGATGGTCGCATCTGTTAATTATTGATTGAATATAAGGTGCTTTGGGTACAGACATTTTTGATATCCATTGTGTGTGATTTACCCAATGTAAATGAGATGTTGTAGTAGTGTATGATTGGAGTTTGTTTGTATGGTGGTATTTACATTAAGTGCAACATCACACCCCTGTACACCCAACACACCCAAAGACACACCACCAACACCACCCCCACAAAAATAACACACAGACCATACAACACACCAATAATTAAACGACTAACCTGTTACACTGTGATAGTCGTAGATAACACCTGTTGAAACACAACAAAACCGAAATACGGTCGCCATCGGAAAAAATGTCCACCACACCATACAATAGCAACACACTTTCTCTCCACACAACAATGAGATCAATGTAAACCAATTTCAAAACAGATGACCCAACAATAACATTTTCTTACCCCTATCCAAAACTAAATCATTTAATTAGGAAAACACAATCACACCAAGGGTACACATGTAAAATCAAAATAAAATCAAACTCATCTAAATAAAACATACCAAAAAAATAGGACTAATTGGTGTACAAGAAAATTCTCAGGTCCAAATGGTTTAACTTTCCTCCATTTAGGATTTATGGGTAATTTTTCCAATATATGGAAAATAAAAAATTTTTATTTTTTGAAAAGTGAATCCTAAAAAGTGAAACTAAACAAATTGTAGTTTTTAATATGATGCCAATGTTATTAGTATTATCATTTAATCATTTTTTATCTTTTACTCTATATAGATATGTGCAAAAGCAATTGTAACTATATGTCAAGACCCAAACCCGCCCCTATAGGTTTAGCATTGTAACCGGCCAGTAATCCTTGGATTACCGAAGGCCTCAGAACTGATTAGCAAAATTGAGGGGCTAGCAAAAGCAAATACATAAATATAGTTGTCCAATAAACTGTGCTGACTTATATGAAACGGAATATTTAAAACTTTATATATGTATTCAATAGTCATTCATACATTATACCCACACACATTAAAGTATCTTAAGTACAGCCAACAAAACAAGCAAGTTTCATATACGGAAACAACCGGAACTTTAACACATGAGACACTTCGGGAACCTCCACGTGAGGCACAATGGTTGACTGACAACAGAACACAGATTCAGACAAAAGCCTTCAGGCTCGATCTCCAGAATGCCCACCTATACATATATATACACATAGTGAGTTAAAGCCCAGTGAATAACATCAATGTAAAGAAGTTAGTGAACGAAATCCGAACATGTCATAGGCGTAAAACAGATCATAGCATAAACATTCTTGTATCTGAACATAATAATGGTACATCCCATAGAACACATCACATATCATCTTTCGACTAGAGTAATCGGTTCCGGATATCGATTAAACACATATCACCACAATGAAGTGGCTAACGAGATCTCGTAATCACATGTATGTTATGGACCCGCATTTACATGCCATCCCCCATGACTTAGGACTATCTATGGATGCCATAATACATTCCAAACATAGGACATTTGTTCATGTAAACAATATCATTTCAAAAATTATAACTTATCGCATAATAGTTGAAACATAGTTCATATCAACATATCTTTACAGAGATGTTACTCACAGTGGTTCTCGCAAACAGTCAATCAATCTCCAGACGTTGACCTACAAACACAAAAGTACATTACATCAACATATCTTATCATTACGCATTCATGTGGCCATCACGGCTTAGCTTTCATTACATTGGTTCTCATTTTTTCTTATCACAATGCTTAAACACACACACGCTTGCAATTTCTTAACTTAGTACATTCCTTTTTTAGTGTGTTTCTATACCAAAACCTCATCACTATGGCTTAATTAAGGCTTAGGAATGCCTAAGATGCAATGAGGATGCCAAATGTAGACACCCCATTTTTGACCATCCTCAAGATTTGGACGTCATCGTTTGAACACTCGATGATCATCCATGCTCGTGTTTGTTTTGAGTTCTCGAAGGTCTCGGCTACGCGTCTTGCCTTAAAACCTCTCAACTTGTCTGTTTTGTGCTTAGTTGTGGACCAAGGACTTGTGGTTTTGTTTCTGAGGGAAGGGGGTGGCTTGTTGGCCAGCCCCACAACCCATCGGCCAAGCCTTGTGCCTATCGGCCTCTTCTTCTTGCCATCGGCCATCAGTGTTGGCCGGTCGGCACTTTTTTTGGTCGATCGGCCATTTTTTTGGCCGAGACCCCTTTTTTTGCTTTTGCAGATATTTTTCTTCCAGCTGGTGCCACTTGTTGGTCACTTGGTGTATTTTCCATACACGTGTATGGATGGATTTCAACAAGCAAACTTGCTCAACAAGCTTGGAACTTGATTTTTTATAAGAAGGGAGGCCCCTCTCCCTTTCCAGAGGTTCTAAAAAAATTGAGATACAAGTTATATATATATATATATATATATATCTCTATATTTCTTCCTCTCTTTCTATATTTGCACTTGTTTGTGCTTGAAAGTGTAATTTCTTCACACTTTTGCACTAAAGTACCTAGTGAAACACCATACTCTTGTTGTTGTGGTACTTGAGGGTTTTGTTTGAACTCAAAGTTTGGTTTTTAGCTCAAAAAGTTGCTAGAGTTACCTCTTTGAAGTTGTTCTACAAGGATGAGTCACTAACCCTATTTTAAGCTTTGTGTTCATTGCTTACTTAGCCTTATTTTCATGCTTATTTTGGCTTAACTCTCAACTGTAAAAAGCTTCATTTTCATGTGTTTGAAATGATTGTTTAAGGTCTTGTTGGTGTTGGGGGTAGTCTACCCCCATTTATGCCTTGTTTTGCCTTGTTTTGGGCCACTTTTTTAGGCTTTTGTTTTAGTCTTTGCATGACCTTTCTACCACTGAATTCCAGAGGAATTTTAATGGTGGAAAGTGTGTTTTGAGGTCTTAAATAAGAGAGGGTCATCCCCTCTCCTTGTGTTTTGTATGCTTGTATAGATGGCTCATCAAAGTGGCATGTTTGTCAAGCTTGTTTTAGCTCCATCTTAGCATGTATTAAGCCTTATTTCAGCATGGCATACCACTGTTTTGACTTGGTTTTGTCACCCCATGCATGCTATTTACACTTGTAGTGTAATCCTTACAAACTAGCTTTGTGTGCTTCATGAAGGAGCATGTCTTTCTAGCATGTTTTGGCTCTATCTTAGCTTGTTTCTGGTGTTTTTTTAGCATGCCATAACTCTGTTTTGGGTTGGTTTGATAGCCCCTTGCATGCTCCATGCACTTGTAGTGCATTTCTATTTACTAGCCTAATGTGTATCATGCTTTTGATCATCATTCTAGCATGCTTTAGGCTAAACTCTAAGAAGCTTTTATTCATGTTTTAGCATACTCTAGCTCTGATTTGTGTTGTTTTGGTCATGCATGCCATACTTTGTATAGCCATAGTGCATTTTAGCTCACTAGCCTTGAGTTTCCAAGCCACTAACATGCATTGCTTGGACAATTTACATGATTTGGCATCATTTATTATGTGATATTAGTGCATGTAGTGTGGTCATACACTCACATCTTTTACTCTTTCTATGCTTTGGAAGGTTCATGCTTTATGCCTCAAGCATGAGTCATTGTGTATGCCTTCATGCCTAAGCTTGCGAGCTATCATTTCAGTATGTTTTTGGGGTTATTTTGTCATGATATAACTCTGATTTTTGTTGGCGAAGCCATCTCATGCTTGATCTTAGTAGGTGTAGTGTAATCCTCCCTTTTGGCCTTGAATGTTTCATGCGTCATGCTCACCATGCTAGCTTATTTTAGCTTCCTTCCATACATGTTTTAGCATCATTTTGACATGCTCTAAGACTATTTTGGGTTGTATTTGCCATATGCTTCATGTATTGCATAGCTATAGTGCAAGTGCCTATGCTAGCTTCAAGCTTTGAGCCTTCTAGCATGCCATGCTTTGTTGATTGAATGATTTGACATCATTTCATACCTAATTTCAGAGCATATAGTGTGGCTATATTCTTATATTTGTCACTCCTTGAGCACTTTTGAGAGTTGTGCTCTTAGGCCTAGTTGATGAGCCAATTGGCATGCATGCTTGTCTTGCCTTTTCATGCTTTTCATGCCATCATTTTAGCATAATGGCCACTGTTTTTGGCATGATTGAGGTCTGTCCATATTTGGTCTAAGTCCATTGAGCATGTGGTTTGAATGTTGTTCGCATGCTTGGGTTGCATTCAATAGTGTTTGAATGCCATTAGCTTTGATAAATTGCTCATGTTGCATTGCATATTGTTGCATTGCATGTTGTTTGCATGCTTGTTGTTTGCATTGTTGTTTGCTTGCAAGCATTGCATTGTATTTGACATACTTGTATTGCATTGTGTTTGGATAGGGTGTTAGTCCAAACACGAGAAACGAGGGGGCGTTTCGTACTTGAAGTGATGAAACGTGCCTCAATTCTCGGTCGCCGACCCTCTTGATCAAGCATGATAGAGGTTAAGGCATTTATGTGTTTTTTGTGCATTCATTCGACATTGATTTGTGCAACTCGGCCTCTTTGGCCATCATGCATCGAGATGCGTGATTGATGGCTCGAGAGCCGAGCATTACACTCTTTTGAGCCTTAGACATGATAAGAAGTGTGGTGGCACACACATTTTCCTGCAAATACATTGTCATGCCTCTATTAGTGCTATGTTGCAACAAAAGGAGGAATTTGCAGGAAGTAGTGGCCGATCGACCATTTAGACTGCCGATCGACTATCAAAATTGGCCGATAGCCATAAAAATTGGCCGATGACTACTACACTTGGCCGATGGCCATTCTTCTTGGCCGACCACCCCTCAGATTGTTCTTAAGGTGGGTCAGAAGAACTATGGAAGTTAGCACAATTTTTTGAGATACAGAAGTGTGTAAACAGAGGCAACATGAGGCACGGTATTGGATTTTCGAGCGAAGCCGACCGAGCATGCATCTCTTCATCGCCCGCAAGGCCATTTCAGTATTCATGATTAGTTCGTATAATTTAATCATTTGATTTGTTGTGTAATATCTCAACTAGCTTAGTGTAGCTATTTGTTTCAATTCGGTTGTGTAATAATTAATTAGCTAAGTTAGTTAATTAGTTGGTTTGTAATTAATTAGCTTAGTGTAGCTAGTTAGTTTATCATTCGGACCCTCTGTCGAGTGGGCACAACTGTTGTAATAAGCGTGCATGTGTGTGATGCATGTCTTCCAACCCCCATTTCTTTCTCCATTTTACTTAACCGCTTACGATGGTTAGTTTTAGGGCATATTTAAACTAGCATCCGTATGCTTCGCATGCGTGCATTCATTCATCCGTTCTGCATGCATCGGGCTCGGCGCATCATACTAACTGCATTGTATTTCAATATATTTACTTGAATACGTGTTCAACATCATGTTATCAAGTTGCATTCACATGACATCTTAGAATAGCCAAGCCTATCTTAGTTGTATTTTTGCATGTGTTGCATTAGCTATTTTAACATGAACTAGGATCATGCATGATTTCTAACTAGTTCTCTGTTTTGACTCGAAGTACACTGTGAGTGTTTACGATTTAGCATATCGCATGAGATGTGTATGTTGCCATGTTAGCATGCTTGCCATGAGGCTAACTGCTTAAGTGATTAACTGCTTGAATGCCTATGGGTGAAGGTTGGATTGCTTGAATTGGAACAATTCATCAAATGTGTGTTTTAAGCCCACTTGAAAGTGACAAAATCATGTTTTCTAAGCCCACTTGAGGGTGGCAAAATCCACGATTTAGCCTACTTACGAGTAGCACCTCTAAACCGTTTTCAAACAAACGAACATGAAATGTTTTGTTCCAACTTAGGCGATCTAGTCTATACTTGTATGCTGTGCGCATCACATAGTAATTCTAGGTTAATAACCGGAACAAGAACATATGTGTTTTCAAAAACAACATATCATGCTTAGTAAAGGCCGATCCTTTGATCAGGCGAGCAGGGGTGCTCATTACATGACCTTCCCCTCTCGTACCCAAGTTCCCGAGCCGAAGCAACTTTGGTGATGATGGACACATGGCCTTAAGCACGAGTCAGGGTTTCCTAAATTTCTCAAAATAAAACATTTAGGTGGCGACTCTGTATTTGGCAAAGTAGTCCATGTTTGGCACTTCTTTATTAAAATCGATTTTTCAAAATGATTTGTCATATTTGGATTCTTTGGTGATTTATCGGTCTCACATTGCACTTTGTGATATTAGATTCAGAACCGTAACACGAGTCCGAACTGTAGTAGCTAAGAACAAAACGATTCGCGCCCTCGCACGCGAAGCCGGGAGTTCTCGGTCGGCTTGCACCAAAACGTGAATTGAAACACTTAGTTAAATTTCTGAAAACAGGGTCCCCGCTCGAGCGTAACTTTCCTCGCTCGAGCGGACATGCAAAATGTGAGTGGTCGCTCGAGTGCGGCTTCTTTCGCTCAAGCGATCTTCAAAGATATGAAACTTCTGGGAGCTTGCATTTCATACTCGAGCGAACTTTTAGTCGCTCAAGCGGAAGTGCATGCACTCAGAGTGGTTGCTCGAGCGTGAACTCCTACGCTCGAGTGTATATGCAAATTCTGGAATTTCCAAATTTGATCACCAAGCTCAAAACTCGAATTCAACTCTTCAAAACACATCTCTTGGGCCCCAAAACTTGAGATAACATAGTAAACTTGTAAAATATGAAGAATTAAGAATCATTTCATAAAATCATGGCCCAAGAGTTTGCCAAAAGCTCACAATTCATCTTGAAATTCAAGAAACAAAACATGCATGTGAAATCTTTCAAACTCTTTTCTTCAAAACTCATGAAACTAGCAAATTGAGCTCATAAGCTCCATGCATGTAAGAAATTCCTTCTCAAAACATGAATTCAAGTGATTAACATGGTAATTCTAACATGCATGTACCAAATAACTTATGGTAACAACTTAGATGCTCAAATTAACTCAACATGACAAAACTCTTCATGTTTATGCATGCATGTAAAATCCTTAACCCAATTTCTACTAAGACCATATGAGCATGGAATTCACTCTCAAAACTTGGTAAAATGTATCTTGTGTTCCAAATTCAACATAAATGATGAAGCTCATGATCAAAATGATGAGGTAACACACATACTTCCATGCATGTAAGAATTACGAGTAAATTCTTCATCTCCTAGACTAACTCATGTGGAATACATGTAAATGATCACAACAATTCCATGAATTCGTCTTTACAACACATAACTTCTTGAATTACTAGTCAAAAGCTTACCTAGAGTCTTGAATTACTCTTGTTCTAGGATAATCTCGATGAGTTCAAGCCAAAGCCTTTAATTCTCTTCAATTTCTACACTTTCTCTCTCTAAAAGTGAACTCTCTCTCTCTCTAGAATGAAATCTCAGATTTTTTCCACTCACTAGGAGCAATTGAGCTCAAGAATGAGCTTAAGAGCTTATATATATAGCTATGATGCCATAATACATGAATTAGAACATTGGTCCATCTAAACACAACTTAATTAATCGTTCTGAATCAGTTTTAATAGAACTTGCCAAATGATTCTAAAAATTCCAAATAACATATTGATGTAATCAATTTCGGTTTTAGATGCCGATAAGGCTTTCAATGCTCATATTAAAGCAGAATTCTAGACAGATATTTCTACAAGTAACAGATAGAAAGCCAAAGATCATGCAAAATACACAATAAACCTATAATTTATTTTATCCACTTAATTAACATTCTTGATTACGAATTAGTGGCTAATTGTGGATCAGGGTTGTTACACTATAAAATAGGTTTAACCCTACATACCATTTAACTTTATTACTATTACATTTTACTTCTCATTTTTCAAACTTTTATGATGTGATTTGTTCATTTTGTAACATTGTGTATAGATAATATAAAAATAAAATAAAATAAAATATTGATAAATGAACAATAAATGTGAATTTAAAATATATATTACAAAACAACTATAATTAAATTAGGTGGATATCGTTATAAAAGGGTTAGATTTTCGGGATTTTTGGTGAAACCCCCATTTGGACCTTTTTATTAAGGTAAATGATAACTCAATCAATTTTCTTTCAAAAAGCTCTTGAGTAGGAGATGCCTGGCTTGATAAGGACATTTTATAATTTCTATTTTTTTATGACAATATTGCCCTTCTATATATATGTATCATATATTTGAAATCTGAGCTCATATATAGTATACGGATATGCTACAATTTGCAAAATCAGGAACGAAATCAATGAAGATGCTCTCCAAATCTGAAGATCTCGCAGTCGAATGGTCAACAATAGACGATCTCACCGCCGACGATCAACACTCTCAATTAAACGAGAGTTTCATTGAGATTTGTAAGTGTTGATCGAGTTTTAGAGGTTTTTCTTCTCAATCAAGTATGTTGATTTGTTGATTAATTATTTTTTTGTTTGTTTGTTTTTTTTTTTTGATTTATTTTTGTTGTATTTGATCTTATTTCGTTTGACAGAATCAGAGTAAAATTTTACTCTGGTTCTATTGCTCTGTTTTTGTTTGAGAGACTGAGAGTAAAATTTTACTCTGGTATGTGCTCTGTTTTTGTTTGATAGAATGAGAGTAAAATTTTACTCTGATATTAGAATGACAGTAAAATTTTACTCTGGTATTCTATACTTTTGTAAAATTGTGTTTTGGACTTATAGTGACAGTTAAATTTTACTTTGATAGTGACAAGTGGACTAATGTATATTTTAAAGGACAAAAATACGGTGAAATGTACTCGAATGTGGCAGAGTCTTTCAATTCATGGATCCGTCAAGCTCGTCATTTGCCCACTACGAAGATGATTGATTCAATTAGGTTGAAGTCATGGATTTGATGTCAAGAATGAGAGAACAAGCTAAGAAATGGAATACTTTTCTTTGTTCGAAGATAGATTCAACATTAGTAAATGCTCTTAAAAAGTGGAAGAACTTGGTTGGTTAATCGCTCAAGTGATCATGTTTTTGAGGTTCAATCCCGGCTATCGGTTAGCGTTGACCTCTTAAATAGAACTTGCTCATGCTACCAATGACAATTGAATGGATTTCTTTGTGCTTACGCGGCGAGCACTATCCAAAAGAGCGGATGTGATTTGTATATACATATGGAACCATTTTATTACACTAGCAAGTTTAGTGTGGTAAATGCGAGAAGTATGGTCATAATAGGAAGACTTGCAAGGAAACATTGCCATGAAAGACATTATTGTTTTTGTAATAGAAGTGTGAAAATAATGCAGTTCTTTTGCAATAAATAGTCCATAGTAATAATAGTATGGTCTTTTAGACTAGATTTGTAAGGAGGCATTGCAATAAAAGACATTTTTACTATGTTTTTGAATGGTTGTCTGTTCAAGTTTCTGATTTGCTTTATGGTTGAGTTTGACATTTTAATTTTTTTTTTAATGTGGTTGAATAAGTTTCATGTAAATGAATTTATAATAGAGTTTGTTCAGTAGGTGTGAAGGTTTGAAATGGCTGTGCTCAGCTTGTGCTTTCAGAGTAAAATTTTTCGGTATTTCAGAGTAAACTTTTACTTTATTGTAGAGTAAAATTTTACTTTTTCCATAGTAAAACATTACCTTCATTTACATGAAAGTAAAAGTTTACTGCCTTTCAAAGTAAAAATTTACTATGTTGTTGAATGGTTGTCTATGGGTGTGATGAGCCTGTGGTTTCACAGTAAAATTTTACTTTATTTTAGAGTAAAATGTTACTTTTAGAGTAAAATTTTACCTTATTTTAGAGTAAAATTTTATTTTTATAAAGAGTAAAATTTTATTTTATGCAAAGTAGCATTTTACTTTTAGATTCAGAGTGTAACATTTTACTCTTATTTTAGAGTAAAATTTTACTTTTATGCAGAGTAACATTTTACTTTTAGAACATTTTACTCTTATTTCAGAGTAAAATTTTACTATTATACAGAGTAAAATTTTACTTTTAGATTCAGAGTGTAACATTTTACTTTTATTTCAGAGTAAAATTTTACTTTTATGCAGAGTAACATTTTACTTTTAGATTCAGAGTGTAACATTTTACTCTTATTTCAGAGTAAAGTAAAATTTTACTTTTATACAGAGTAAAATTTTACTTTATTTCAGACAGTATATTAGTCTCTTAGAAAAACATTTCCAACCTGCACCAAAATTTACCACAATACACAAACTCCCCTGATGCTCATCATGCAATCTTTGTGCAAAAATAATCTAACAATACAATTACATATATCATTAAAGATACACAAGTATAACTTGTACCATTGTATTCTATCCATAACAACGTTCATTTCTAGTTAAAACACACACACTCTCTCTTTACACATATATAATAATATTTCTATATTGATGTGTGTATATATATCTTATTGCCTGGTCCAAGCTATTGGTTTCTTTGTTCAAAAAGAGAGGGGAGAGAGAGAGAGAGAGAGAGAGAGAGAGTTGGTAAAATATCTGAGCATTTGGAGATTTGTTTTTGCAATTATTATGTGGCTTTTGGTTGAAGCGTTTGAAGATCTCAACTAGAGTACGTAAGTTTTATTTATTTATTTTTCTCTCTCTCTCTAGAAGGATTAGATCGAGCTTTAATGGGAAACAAATGGAGGAAAGCAAAGCTCACTCTGACGTGCCTCTACGTCCTGAGCATGGTAAAAGACTCGTTACCGTCGGTTCAGTCTGCTGGAAGGTTCTCTGACGCCACTTTGCTCTCTTCGGTGGCGGCGAGAGGCTTGGACTTTTCAATGCCTACGACGCCAATTCCTTCTTCTTTTGGTCTCTGGTTGCCCAAACATGGCTCCAAGTCTTCTAAGGTGCTTCTTATCATCAAAATATAGCTTCAGAAATTATGCCTAGATTTACTTGCACATACATACATACATACATATCTATATATATATATATAGATATAAGAGTATTATTCCAAGCAAGAGCCAGTTACTTATATAGAAAGGTATTTCAGTCTATTCATCATATTTTTTTAATTGAGGGGCTTTTGGTGCCATTGTTTTATTCCGTGGGTTTCACACAAAAAAGGCCCAATGAAAAGGGCTTTTCACCAAAAATCCCTAGATTTCTCTTAAATTCACATATTAATTTAAGAGAACTTGAGGAGTTTATGATGCCCATTACGGATCCCATTTTAATAATTCGAACTGTTCATTTGTAAGGCCTTCTATGTATATTATCTACGAAAAAAATTGAATCGATATGATAATTGTAATATTTTTATTTTATCTTGTTTATCTCCAAAAAAATAAATGATCTATTTAAAAAATATACTTGTTGTTCATTTTTTCGAAAACAAATGCGATAAAAGGAAAATGCTAGGATTATCTACGCAATCAAATTTTTTTATGAAAAATATACAAAATGAAAAGTTTGAATTATCGAAATAAAACCTATAATAAATTCCATTGGCCATTCAATTTTTTTGAAATTAACATGTGGCCTTGATACAAATATCATCTATACTATAATATTCAGTAAAGACCGAACTTAGTGTCTAAACCTTTGTTTGTGTCTTATTTGATATGTGAATTTAAGACAAATATTATCTATACTATTATATTAGTGAAGGCTTGGGCTTACTTTTAAGGGTAAATCACCAATAGGTCCTAATAGTTAAATTTAATTTTCATAAAGTCTTATTGAAAAAGCTGCTCGGATCCCTTATGACAATGAATCCTACTTTGAATCGTTTAAATACTAGGTCGTTCCCCTCAAGTGATGCATTGAGCTTGCCTCTGGGTGTTTCGAAAAGTGAGCAAGGGGCGCCGCATCGACGCTTGGGTGCGGGGAAAAATGGGCAAAGGTTCCTACGTTTTTCTGGACTAGTGCAGGTAAAGAAGCTAGTCTAAGACTATAGGTTTAGGGTAGCCACTTGGAATATAGGAACCTTAACTGGTAAGACGATGGAGTTGGTAAATGTTATGATTAGGAAGAGAGTTAGTATAGCTTGCGTACAAGAAACTAAGTGGACGGGATAAGAAAGTTAGGGAAATTGAGGATACCGGTTTTAAATTGTATTATAGTGGTAAGGATAGATGCAGGAATGGGGTAAGAATCTTAATTGCCAAGGGTCTTGTAGAGAATGTAGTTGCGGTCATTAGGAAAGGGGATAAGATTATGTTAGTTAAACTAGTTATTGAAGGGAATATAATGAATGTTATTAGTACATGCGCCCCTCAAGTAAGATTAGATGACTAGACTAAGAGGGATTTTTGGGAGCAAATGGATGAGATCTTACAGGAGATACCCATAGGAGAGAACCTGGTTATAGGTGGAGATTTTAATGGCCATGTAGGCATAGATCAACTAGGCTATGAAATAGTGCATGATGGATACAGTTTTGGTGACAGAAATGAGGCTGGAGAGAGTATCTTAGATTTTGCATTGGCTTCTGACCTAGTAGTGGCCAATACTATGTATAAGAAGAGGGAAGAGCATTTGATAACCTTCAAAAGTGGGTCAATTAAGAGCCAAATAAATTACTTCTTAGTGAGAAAAACGGTCTGCCTAAAATGCAATGATTGTAAGGTGATTCTTGGAGAGAGCCTGACCTCTCAACATAGGATTTTGGTACTGGATTTATGTTTTAGAGGGCAATACCAAGCTAAGAAGGATGGTAGGCATCGTAGGACGAGATGGTGGGACCTAAAAGGGGATAAATTAGAAATATATAAGAATAGAATGGATATGGAAAGTACTTGAAACTTGGAAGATGATGCTAACACTATGTGGAACTCGATGGCCAATTGTATGAGGAGAATCTCAAGGGAAGTGCTTGGAGAGTCGAAAGGAACGGGACCCAGCTCTAGGGAAACTTGGTGGTGGAGGGAAGAGGTTCAAGCGATATGTAAGGCAAAAAAAGAGTGCTTTAAAAAGTGACAAAATGATAAAACTAAAAAAAACCTTAAAAGCTATAGATTGGCTAATAAGGAGGTCAAGAAAGTAGTGAGAGAGTCTAAGTTGAAGGCTTATGATGACCTATACACTAGACTAGATAGTAAAGAGGAAGAAAAGAGGGTATACAAATTTGCTAAGATACGAGAGAGGAAAACAAGAGATTTTAATCAAGTTAAGTACATCAAGAGTGAGAATTCTAAGGTATTGGTGAGGGATGAAGAGATTAAGGGAAGATTGAAGAACTATTTTGAGAAACTATTAAATGAGAAACATGGAAGTACGACAATAGGGAAAGAAATAGCTAGTAATGTGATAACCCAAGACTATAGGTTCTATCACAGGATTAAGAATTTTGAAGTGGAGATTGCACTTAAGAAGATGAAATCAAATAAGGCTTTAGGACCAGATGATATCCCTATTGAAGCTTGGAAGTATTTGGGTAAAAAGGGGGTTGCTTAGTTGACTAGGTTGTTTAGCAAAATTTTGTTGACTAGGAACATACTAGATGAGTGTAGGAAGAGTATTTTAGTGCTAATCTATAAGAATAAAGGCGACGTCCTAAATTGCAACAACTATAGAGGAATCAAGCTAATGTGTCATATAATGAAAATATGGGAGAGGGTGATAGAACGCCAATTGTGAGATATAACAGAGATGTCAGAGAATCAATTTGGGTTTATGCTTGGCAGGTCAACAATGGAAGTGATCTATCTTTTGAGGAGAGTAATAGAAAAGTATAGAGAAAAGAAAAGAGACATTCATATGGTGTTTATCGACCTTGAGAAAGCATATGATAAAGTGCCCCGGGATATAATATGGTGGGTGTTAGCGAAGAAAGAGGTGACAAAATGTTACATTGATGTGTTTAGAGACATGTATGAAGGGTAGTGACCACTATTAGATTGTTTGCTAGAGAGGCAAATGAATTTCCTATCACTGTAGGGTTACACCAATGATCTACCTTAAGTCCTTATCACTAGCAATGTTTTGAAACCTGGACCGGTGAGCGAACCGGAAAAAGGACCTGGTGGACGGGTCACCAGTTCAACCGCCGGGTCAAAGCGGTCGAATCGTGACGTCATAATTACATCATAAATATATTAAAAAATATATATATATATATATATATATTAAAAATATAAATGTAAAAATGAAAAAAAAAATTAAATTCAACAAAATAATAGAATTTTCAAATATCACTCACAATGAAATTGTAATTTACAATAATAATATAACATATCTTATTTTATTCGTTGAAGACCTTTCTCTAAATGGGTTGCGCAATACTTTTGACAAGCAAAAATTACTGCACAATCTACACATATATCAAAGTTGGAAAATAGAACATATTATAAATTCAATCATAATAATGAAAATAATAAAAGCATTATACTAAATGCAATTACTATTACCTATTTGTCAAATAAAAACACAAACATAATCAAATAAAAATACTATAGTTTACTACATCAATTAAGAGTCAAATCTCAAACACAAACATAAACCAAGCAAGCGTAGAGATAAGATCTATAATTCCAAATCTTAAAACACAATAATGAGCATCCATCCTTCCTAAATGAAAGTAGATAAATAAATATAAAAATAAAAAGTTCAAAACCAATCCACTACAAACAAACACATCATGCCAAAAAAACATTGTTTTTTTGTCTAATTCCTTGGCAAGCCTTCCATTAGCCAAGCATCGTCATCTTCATTTTCATTGTTGCTTGTGCCAACTCCATCACTTTGAGCATTAGATCTATCATCCATGTTGACATCACAAAATGATCCAAAGTCAATATCATCTCCAACCTCTAAGACCACATCATCCTCGTCATATCTACAATAGTTACAACAAAATCAATAAGTAATCAATTTAATAATAACAAAAACATTGTTATATAATAATGAAATAATTAATTACTAACCATCACGTAGACCATGACATTGCCTCTTATTTTGTGGAGACGGACTTTCTTGATAAAGCATTTGTTCCAACTCATCAAAATCAAGAAGAGGAGGCTCTTCTTCATCTTCAACAATCGAAAACTCGTTTTTGTCAACACTTTCAATGTCAACCAGATCATAGTTCTTCATTTTGTTGAAATGCCTATAATTTTCACTTAAAAGTAAGACTCTTGAATAAATATTCTATTAGAAAATGTATGACAAGGTAAATGGTTCATTTACCTATTCTTCAACCGCAAATTATAATGAATGTATACAAGATCATTAAGCCTTTGATGTTCCAATCTGTTCCTCTTCTTCGTATGTATACGTTCAAAAACACTCCAATTCCTTTCACATCCAGAAGAGCTACTAGTTTGGCTAAGAATTCTAATAGCCAGCTTTTGTAAATTTGGAACACTATGGCCAAATAACCTCCACCATTCATCTTATTGTTAAAAGAAAAGAAAAAATAAATAAATTAGATCTAATATTACATTTAAAGAATTACTAAGCAATCACAATGAAAAAAAAAATCAAATATAATACATAATTTTACCTGGTTGTGTTGTCTTGGATGTAATAGTAGCAAGCTCTCTTCCAAAACTTTCTAATTGATCTCGAAACAATCTTGCTTCTTCCAAGAGTTTTGTCTTGCTACATGTAGCTTTTGTTTTTATCACATCAAGCACACTTGCCATAACCTCTGGTTTTTTGCAAAATGATGATTGATCATATTAAAAAGCCGAATTCAACCAATAAGCCGCGGCATAGATATTTTTGCGTAATGTCCTATCCCAACGATCTTTGATAATACTTGTATAAGGCTTGTACAATCGTTTTTTCTTCATGAAAATATTCTTAATTGCTATTCTTGCCCTATACATGCCCTCATATACATATCCCATTGAAGGTTTTTTATCTCCATCAACAATACGCAACAATCTCATGAGTGGCTCAACAATCTTAACAATGATCAAGCAATCATTTGAAAACTTACTGTCTAAAATGATAGCAACAACTTCTTTTGCTTTCTTGTCTTTTGCATGCCTTGAATCGACAAAATCCTTACTTGTTACTAAGGCTTTCAAATCATACATATGTTTTTGAATACTATGTAATGCAATGAAAGTAGTGGCAAAACGGGTTGCTCCTTCATTTTCCTTAACCAAGCTATCAACCATGGGCGATTATAAATAAATCTTGTCACACTTGATGCTTTAGAGGCAAGCTCTTTCACATGATTCAACTTGGAAATATCACTTAACACTAAGTTCAAACAATGTGCTGCACAAGGAGAGCAATTAATATTCTTGTAAGTTTGACTAACAAGTCTTCCAGCAGCAACATAATTTGCCCCATTATCTGTCACCATGTGTACAATATTGCTCACTCCCACCCACTCAATAATTTCTTCAAACAATTTAAAAAGAAGAGGAGCATCTTTTACAACATCAGAGACATCAATGGATTTAACAAAAGTGATTCCTCTAGGACAATAGACAAGAAAATTAATGAGAGTTCTATGTCTACCATCAGTCCAACCATCACCCATAATTGTACACCCAGTATCAGCCCAAGTACTCTTTATAGAGTCAATAAACAATTGAAGCTCTTTCTCTGAGTCATTCAATAACGGAACTCAAACTTCATGGTAGGTAGGAACTTTATATCCTGGACCAATGGCAATTGCAGCATCAAACATGGGATTGCAGCATCAAACATGGGCTGAAAGTATATGGAATTGACAACATTCATTGGAACATATGTATCATACAAAAATTTTGCCACAATTATATGTGCCCTACGTACAGCTTCTTTAGTAGCAAGGTCACTTTTGATAGTTGGTTGAGAGCCCGAAGTGGTCCTTGGTGCAAAAAAATTATCAAATTTTGTAGATTCCTTTCCTTTTCCTCTTTGTGTCATTGTTGCTTTACTTTTATTCCTACTACCACCACCTTCACTAATTAAGATGCCCTTATTGCGTTGTGGAATTATTTCTTCAATTTCAGCATCATCCTCAAATTCGAAAACAGTCTGACCAAAGGGATTAGATTCCTTACTTCGTTTATTTTTCTCAATAATTTCTTTCAAAGCCTCTTCCATTCGATACCTAACATCACCTGGAACTTTCTTACATGGCCCAACTTCACCAGACTTTCCTACAAGATGTTGCTTCATTCTATTAATCCCTCCACCTTTGATAGTTTTCCCACAATACAAACATGTTAAAGTTTTTTTCCCATCAAGAGCTCGCCCCCTAGTTACATGGTCCCATGCTGGATCAGATTTACCTCTTGTTGATGATGGGGCATTAGAGTGTGCTGTTGAATTATGGCCAAATGAATCTATTTCGCCTAAAACAACACTATATAATACATTTACTAATATTTGAAATCATAAATTTATTATAAAAAATTGCATGAAATCAGAATTTTATTATCATGTATGTAACAGCTATGAAAACAAAAAACAAAAACTTGGAATTGTATAATTAAGTCAAGAATCACATAAACCAATTACAGAAGTCATTTCCAATATTATTCAATTGTTTGTAACAAGATAGCACTCAAATGTGAAACATTTTTTTTTTGTTTTTTTTTTTCTGTTCTAACATTTCCAATATTGGCTCTGTTCTAACATTTGAAACATTTCCAATATTATTCATCAGAATAATGGGGCCCAATATTGGCTTTGTAATATTTCCAAAAAATTAGTCTAGTAGATTCACTAGCTTTGTAACATTTCCAATATTCTGATCTAACAATTTGTTTTGCCCCATTACAGGGACTCATCTAAGAAGCCTAACCAGAATCAATAAGGCAGAGCCAAATCTGCTGAAGAATTGAAGCATAATTATTATTATTATTTTTTTTGTTTCACCTGCAATTGAGCCCACGGTGGTGGCCTCATTATTGACAAGGAAGGAATAAATCAACAACCAGTGGCTCAAAATTTTTTTTTCTGTTCATAATTTTTTTTTGTTTCAACTGCATTTTTGTTTTTTGTTTCAACTGCAATCTAAGCATTGCTATGAGAACTTAAACAAACAAAATTTCATCATAAAATTTATATATATTCGTAATGAAAAGCCAAGATAAATTCCCTTAAAATAAAATTTCATCATAAACAAACAAAGAAGAATATAAAGCTCTACTCACACTAGAAAAAAAAAATCATATATAACATAAGTGCGAAAAAAAAACCCAGCAAGCAAGAGTAACAAAAAAAAGGTAAAGAGGAAGAGAAGGGGGAGAGAAATAGAGACCAGCCACCACAGTAGAAGAGGAAGAGAAGGGGAAGAGGAAGAGAAAGAGAAGCAGCAGAGGTCGTCGAAGTACTCACTGGATTTGTGTCCTCCGTTCACCAACAATCTGCGGAGAGGCCAAAACCATCGACACCCTTTTGAGTTGAGAGAGAGAGAGATGAGCTGAATTTGTTTGGAGCCCTAGAAATTGGATTTTTTTAGTGCTATTTATAAGTGCAACAAACCAGGACGGTTCCTCATAACTCGATCGGTTTTATCAAACCAGGCGGGCCATCTGGTTTTATCAATTAAGAACGGTTTTAGGCTTGCTCCGGGTTTACAGGATTTGTTGGACTGAGACCAAGCTCGGGTCCCGGTTCAACCAGTTCGACCGGCCGGTCCGGTCTAGGTTTGTTAATATTGCCCACTAGACTTAAAGGTAAATTCTATAGAACGACTATTAGATCAGCGATATTGTATGGAATGGAGTGTTGGACAACAAAGAAACAACATGTAGATAAGATGAGTGTGGGCGAGATGATAATGCTAAGGTGGATGTGTGGTAAGACTAGACAAGACAGGACAAAATTAGGAATTAGTTTATTCGGGAATGGGTAGGAGTAGTACCGATATAAGATAAGTTGAGAGAGAATCGATTGAGATGGTTTGGTCATATTCAACGGAGACTAATACAGGCAGTAGTGAAGAGATGTGATGCTGTAAAGGTAGATGGAAGTGTTAGGGGATGAGGTAGGCCTATATTAACGTTGGTTAGCGTTGTAAATAGAGATATGGATCTATTTAATTTGACTAACGAAATGGCCTTTGATAAGGCCGCATGGAGAAAAAAGATTCATGTAGCCGACTCCATTTGATGATACTTAAGGCTTGGTTTGGTTTGATTTGTTACATATGTCGCTAAAAATTGATAATTAGTGACTTTTTTTGTCACGATTTTTATAAATTGGTGCTAAAACTTACAATTAGTGATCTTTTTTTGTGACGAATTTTTTAAACTATCATTGAAAGTTAAAAATGAGTATTTTTTTTTTGTAATGATTTTTTTTTTAAATTGTAGCTAAAATTTATAATTTGTGACATTTTTTGTGACAAATTTTTTAAACTGTCGCTGAAAATGAATAATTAGTGACATTATTTTAATAGTGTATGATGAAAATATCACTAATTATCATAAAATCTATTAAATAATAAATCTACTTAGTAGATCCTACACATAAATCTCTCTACTTTTAATTTGAGATATGAACTTGATATAAATATTATCTATACTATAATAAAAGATTTATTGAAAAAGATTCTTACTAGTTTAATGATATATAATATATAATATATATTTTATTTTATTAATTGAATAAAAAGAAACATTATATAACAATAGTGATTTAGATCGCTAAAATAGCATCACTAATGTCAGTTCTAATGAGCGTCAGCAAAAAAAGAAAAAAAAAAAAAAACAGCAAAACATCGCATCAAAAAGTGGGTCTCACCAATTAATACTCTCCTAACAGCATCTCCAACGGTGAACCGAAATTTTCATCAAATTTGAATAAAAAAAAGTCAATTTTCTTAATTTGATATGGCTTGCTCCAACCATTCATCAAAAGGGAAGGGTCAATCGGTAAGTGTAATTTTTTTTTTTTTTTTTGAACTTTTTTTTTGATCGATTTAAACCAACCATTTGAAAGGGAACCGGTTGATTGGTGGGTCAACCGGCCGGACAACCGGTTGGCCCACCCCAACGGTAACGCACAGTGAAATGGTGAAATTTAGAGCCTGTTCTCACTTTGATGAATTTTTTGTTCTATTATGATTTTGATACCACTTTGGTGAAACTATTGGAGCTCCAAAAAGTGATTTTTTCACCAAAATTTAAATTTGATGCAAAATTTGATAAATCGTTAGAGATGATCTAATACACTTAAATTAGTGATTTTAAACATTTTTTCATTATCTAATTGATTTTTCACTTTGCCCAAAAAACATGCAGTCGTGGCACTAGTGGTGGCACAGTTACGTTACAACCACCACGGCAATGGGGGCAGTGGTGGGGCAGGGGCAAAATGGGAAACTTGAGGCTTAGGGTTAGAGAGCAGTTTAGTCTCCGAACATTGCGCAGGAATTCATGTGCCGCATCGTCAGCGCACGGTAGAAACACCCCCTTCAATAATTACTATCACCGCTCACCACACGAATCATATAAAAATTCGTCACTTCTCTTGAAAATATCACGAGATGTTGCTTAGAACTGATTGATTACCGAAACCGTTCACTCTCCAACACAGCTGGCAATTGTACTCTTCCTATTTTATAATACGAGAAGGTTGGGGTATCAAATTTTTGTGGGTAAATTATAAATATATTTTTTTGAGATATATTTAAAATATAATTTTTTTTTAATTTTAAAAATTATAAATATTCTTTTAAAAATAAAATTTATAATTATTCACACATATAATAATAAAATTACTTAAATTACTAATTAAAATATATTTTTAACATCATTAAAAATTGTTAATTGACTTGATGATTTATTAATAAAATGAGCGATTTGTTATGAAATTAGAAACATCAGGGGATGAAATGTAATTTTCAAAACTATAAGGGGTGATTCATATTTTAATCAAACTTCAAGATGTGTATTTTTAATTTATCCAATTTTTTTTTTTATAAATGATCAAATTATTTGGTAGAAAATTTGAAACTTATAACATTTTCTTTTATAATATTAGTCTATTTTATGCTATATTTGGTTGAGAGATTTGAAAAGATAAAAAAAAAAAGAAGGTAAAAAGTGAATAAAAAATACTTATATTTTTCTTAATTTCACGCATATTTTCTCTTTCCCTTTCTAAATTTTTTCCCAAATCTCATAACCAAACACGGCGTTAGAGAATTTAATTTTTTTAGTAGTACAATTATTACATTTTAAAAATATTAGACTGTATTTGGTAATACTTTTTAAAACTAATTCTACCCTCACATTCTAATCATATGTTTTGTAAGAGTTTTTAAACTATGATTTCAAATCAATTTCAAAACATATTTAGAAAACATGTTTGGTAAATTAGACATTTTTTGAATTTTTGATCTACTCGGTCATCTGCCTGATGGTTGATTGAGCAATACTTTTTTTTTTTTTTTTTTTTACAATCGCCACTTGTTATTTGAATTTTTTTTTTATATAAATACATATATATATTTTTAAATTTAGAAATTATTTTTTTAGACCAAAATGATAAATTATTTTTTTTTTAAATTGAATTTTAAAAAGAGTTTGGTCATGAGTTTTGAATAGAATTTTCAATAGAATTTTGAGTTGTGTGTTTGATTATGAATTATAAGTTTTTCAATTAAGTTTTTAAAACTGTTTTCAAAACTCATAACCAAACAACTTTTCTCATTTTATGTTACATCAAAAATTCAAAACTCTTTTCAAAACTCATAACCAAACAAATTTTCTATTTTCAAATTATAATTCCAAAACTCACAAACTCAAAATACAACTTTATTATCAAATCATAATTGTAAAACTCTCCTAAACACTATCTTAATTTTTAAAAATTGCCTTTAAGTAGTACAATTATTACATTATAAAAATAATGTTAATAAATTTTAAAAATAAAAAAATGAAAAAAAAAATTATGTTATTTTCTTTAATTTTTGAAAAATAACTAATATTTTGAGATAATAAAAAATAGAATATAAGACTAATATTTTGAGACGAAAAAAAAAATAATAATAATAAGGGAGGATTAACATTATCACACGTAATGCTCGCTACAGTCATTGGTGTTTAGCAACATTTTTGAAAAAAAAAAATTAATGATTTTTTTTTTAAATTATGTCAAAAAAATTATTAGACGAATTTAAATATTAATTTTAAAAAAATAAAAAAAATCAAAACAAGCCGAAAATTCTATTATTTTTTTACTTACTTTTTTTTACTTATTTTTAGTTTTTTTAATTCTTTTTAATTTTTCAGTTCATCTTGTTGAGTTGAATTTTAAAAAAAAATTAAATAAAGCCAAAAATAAATAAAAAATAAAGTCACCAAATAAATAATTTCCAATCCACAATACCCAATGTTGCGAAAAGACCGTGCTACCCTTTAAATTTGGATGTAAACTTCAAAGTAATGGAAGAAATACAGGGTTCTTTTGGGAATACACTGAAAAAGTCAGCTTTTTGATTTTTTAGCTTTTTTACCCAAAATAATCCAACTTTTTGCCAAAAAAAATTAAAAAATTAACTTTTTACCAATTTCTCAAAACACCACATAGATCTGGAGTCTTTACTATGCTGCCTGCTTCATCAACTTTTTTTATTTTTATTTTTATTTTATAAATTCATTTTGTGTTTTTTGTTTGTTTGCATAGTAGTATTTGAAAATCATGTGCAACATTTTTGTTTATTATTTTAGACTTAAATTATTTAAAAAGGGGGAAATTATTAAAAAAAAAAACAGTTTGCCTCCTATAATAAAATTAAACTTTAAAATTTTAATTTTGTTAATTTAAATCATAATCTTTTGATTTGTTTTTAATCCAAACTATGCACCTATTTTTTTTGTTAAGAAGAACTGATAAAAAAAACTATTTTAGTCATTAAATTTAATATAAATATACCTAAAATATTTAAAATATCATTTTTTATTAAGTTTAATGACTAAAATATAATTTTTTGTGTTCTGATTAATAAAAATAGACAAATAGTTTAGATTGAAAATAAATTAAAATATTTGAGTTTAAATTAATAAAATTAAAAATTTTAAGATTTTATTTTGTTAGAAGGATCAAACCATGAATTTTTTGTTGCTGCAATTATTCCAAATAAAAAAAATTAATATAATATAACTATATTTATAGACATACAAATAAATAAATAAATTTAAATTACCATTCATATTAATTTAACGTACACGTCACAACATATTTTGTAAATAATTTTATATGTATGTATATATAGAAATACACATAAATAATTTAATTAATATTATTATATATATTTATTGAATTAAGGGAGTGCCTATAATCTTTTTGCAAAATGTTAAGGAGTGTTCATATATTTTTGCTAAATGACAAGGGTGTCTGTGATTTAATGAAATGTCAAAGGTGTTTGCAATATAATTTTTAAATGTCAAGAGGTATTTGTGATATATTGAAAATATTTTTTTTCATTGATTTTACTTGATAGAAATAGACAAATGGTTTATATAGAAAACAAATCAACAATTTAGGGTTTAAATTGATAAAATTAAAAATTAAAAATTAAAAATGTATTTTGTTATAAGGTAAAACTTTGGAGTTTTTATTTGTTTATTTATTTATAATTTCCCCTAAAAAAAATTGCAAATAAAAAATATCATATTGGGCCTAAAAAATATAAGCATATCATAACATTCTCGAATTAGAACAACCTTAAATTACTATGAGTGCTAATTTAAATTAGTTAATTTATATTTATGCAAATATAAATAGACATAAAATTATATTATATTAATTTTTTTAATAATTGAAATCCAAAATAATAAAAAAAAACATTGCATATTATTTTCAAACACAACTCTAACATGCAAAACGTGAGAATAGGTTCTGAAAAAAAAAATTTGATGAAACGGTGCCGTTTTGGGGAGCATAGCAGGGCTTCGCAGTGGTGACCCGGATCCGAAAATATTGGGCGATTGAAGTGACCGACCAATGAACTACTTTCTTACATTGAGAAATGTTTGGACAGTGATTAATATTGATATATGAGGTCATCTTCAACATTTGATCAAATGTTTAATTAAATTTAAATTTAATAAAATTAAGATCCAACGCTTTTATCAAATTAATATCAAATGAAGGAAGAACCAAATCTTTCATCAAATTAAAGGAGCTTTTATCTTCTATCAAATTTTGTAAGTAGTCATTGGGCATCATCCTGAACAACTGAGATTTCTTCATCTAAACATAAATTTTTACTCATAGCTGGATGTCTTTTCAAACAATCGGGTTTGTATCAAGATTTGATGAAACTTTTGAATTTATCATTGGAGTATATCGTATCAGATCAAGCTTTTTTTCAAATTTTATTCAAATTTAATGAAAATTTCGATACAACGTTGGAGATGCTTTACGTAAACAATTTAAAATAATATATAAAAATATATGAGAGAATATGTGAAATTGTATTAAGATTTTAATTTTTTTAACATCATTTGATCCTTAATGAACATTTAGCAAATGATCAATAGCGAGACTCCTTTATTTTTAGGGTTCATATTTTTTACAAAAATGTTTGAGACGTCTAAATGAGGAGCTCTAGAGGGAGTTCTAAAAGTGCGCTCTATCTTATGATTTGATGTTTTGATTTGTAATGTTACATTTTTCTAATTATTATTATTATTTTTTATATATTTCCACATCATTAAAATTAGCATTAGAACTCTAACTTTAGTGCTCTCTATCATCACTTTATTTTCTAAAATCTATTATGTGAATTGATTAGTGGTTGTTCGGGTTAGTGATTCATAATTTTTTTTTTTTTAATTATGAAGTTTGTTTTTCTTTTAGGATATTGTAGATCAAAAAAGAAAAAAAATTGATTAAAAAACAATAATTATATAATTTCATAATATATTTTTTTAAATAAGCTGTAAATATGATTTGAAAATGAATTATTCATTTTTTAAAAATAAATATAATAAAATTTATGACTATAATTAGCAAATCAATTTAATTTTTCCACAAATGATTTACATATAGAGCCTATTTTTTAAAAATAAATATAATAAAATTTATGACTATAATTAGCAAATCAATTTAATTTTTTCACAAATGATTTACATATAGAGCCTATGGTGGGCCCATAGGCTTGAGTGGCACCAACCGATCACATTCTCTTCACTTTTACTGGGAGTTGTTTTTTATATGATTTATAAGTTAATTTTTTTACTTATTATGAAAAGACAGATAAAAAAATTGATATGCGATATGATTTTATTACGAAAAGACAGATAAAAAAATTGATATGTGATATGATTCAAATAAGCCAGCAAACTAATAAACAAATATGGTGTTACCAAATGAGTTCTAAGTAATGTCAATTGGTTTTTTTTTTTTTTTCTTTGGAGTAACGAGTTTTATACTTCATTATTAATTTTTTTGTGAGAGTCTAGAAGAGAAAAAATGTGAATTATTTGAAGTGAAGTATGAATATACACAATATGAATATCATTGCTTAATTTATGTAGAATTTTTTTCATATTTATCTTATTTTGATTCATTTACTTAATTTAAAAAAAAAGAAAACATCAATCATCCATTTCCAAATCTTTATTTGTTAAAAATAATCTTGTTACATTTATCCAGAGCTCTATCAAAAATCTTATTTACCCTTCAAATAGGTTGTTCTATTGAAGGCATGTGGGCTTTGAACTTATTTATGTGACACGAACTTGTTTAGACATATATTTTTAAAAATTATAGATTGAAAACACTAATTCAACTTTGAAGTTTTGCTTTCAAAATACGATTTTGAATTTGAAAATGTGTTTTAAAGTCGTAATTTGAAAATAATTTTTTTGTTTTTTTGTTTGGTCATACAATATAGTTGTTTTTTGAAAATAAAACTTTTGTTTAGGGTCATACAATAAGATATTATGGAGTTAATAAGTTAAATTATAATGAAATTTAAAGTCTTATTTTGAAAATAATTTTTTTTGGGGGTCATATGATAGGATTTTAGGAGGTTTGTAGGTTAAATTATAATAAAAAAATCACAATCACTTTATCGACTCAACTACTGTATTTCTAATTTTTTCATTGTTTAAAAGACAATTTTAAAAACCATTTGAGCAACTGTATGGAAAATGCTAGAGGTCCCAAATTTTCTACCAAATAAATGACCAAATGTCTCACATGGGTGTGGGGCCCACAAAATTACGGACCTCACACCTATGTGAGACATTTGATCGTTTGTTTGGTAAAAAATTTGGTGTCTCTAACATTACCCAACTGTATTGTCCTTGAAAGCAAAAGTTCACAAAACATGAACTTCATGAGTTGAAAAGTATTTGAATTAGGGAAATATAATTTAAAATCACGCGTGTTTGGTTGTTAATTTATTATTATTATTTTTCGAGAATAGGGGGAGTTGTTACGTTACGTGCAGGGAAGGCATTTAAATTACCTGAGGAAAGACTTGAGAGTCAAAAAACTTATGTTTGTCAAAAAAAGTTAAATAAGTCTTCCTTTTTTTTTTCATTTTTTTTTTTTTTTTTTTTAAGATTGAAGGGGTGTATATCAGATATATCTTATAATTATAGAAAAAAAGAAGTATAATTTCATATTTTTTAAGTCATAATTAAAATAAATAAAAAAATTATAACCAAACATAAAAAAGTTATAATCACATACCTCAAAATAATGACATAATCAAAAAAATTTAGTTATAACTAAAAAAGAAAATGATATAATTAAAAATACATATGATATAAGATGTGTATAATAAAATTTTCCTTTAAGTGAGGTCATTTAAGTTCACCTTAAAAACATAAACTTAAAATCAGGGACAATTTGGCAAGCTAGTTAAAAGCTAATTTTAAGTCACATCACCTCTCACATTTTTTACAAAAAAAAAATTAAAAAATCAACTTTTAACCAACTTTTTAAATCACTCATCAAGTGATACTTCTTAATAACATGTTTCAAACAAACAAAAGAATCAATTAGAATCAAACTAGAGTTCAAAATGTGAGGCGCAAATCACTGATAAAAGGATTGAATAAACGTAAGGGTAACTCTGTAACTATAATAAGATAAAGATATCGCTTTCCCTTTCAACACCTTTTTTGTTATTTTTAGTTGCCTCATGAGAGTCCTCTTTCAAGGCTTTATACCAAAAATTTTCCCTTTTTACTGTTGTTTTCCATGAGTATGTCTTTTCTTTTTGGTTGTATAACATTTTAGTTAAATAAATTTAGAAGTTTACAGCTCTGGCTTGTGTAACGAGGTGGGTTTGTGATATTCGATCATGTAGGGGTGGACATAGTTTAGATTGGTTTGGATTAGGATAAAATCAGAATCAATTTATTATTTATGGTTCTTGAAAAATTAAAATCAATCCAATCAGTTTAAATTGTGAAACCAATCCGTTTAAATACGGATTGGATCGGTTTAAGACCACACATTCACATAATTAAATAAAAATATATATATATAAAACATTTAAAGCAAACAAAAGCAAATAGCATCATGTGTGAACTGACCAACAAAAACAGCAACATATAAGATAATAAAAATTCATTAAAACAATATCATTAATTCTCCAAAATGTCATCTTATGTAACAAAATTGCAAGCAAACAAACAGCAACAATAGTAGACAACAGCAAACAAATTCAATAGTAGTAGACATTTCCTTTTTCCACAAATTCTAAGCAAATAAATATAGATAAAATGGTTTTAGACAACAACAAACAAACAAAAGCATGAATGTAACAAACTTCATAAACAGAAGCAACAAACAAACAAAAGCATAGCAGCAACAACCCATTAACAACAACAAACAAAAGTAGCAGCAGTAGCACAACAGTAGCAGTAGTAGCAAATTCCACATCCTAGCAAGCCAAATCACTTGCCAGCAACAATGTTGACATTGGTTAGAGTTGCAAAAAAATTAATTTCAGTTTAAAGTAAAAAATAACACAATACATGAATGTAATTTAAATGATAAATTGAATATTGGAATTCCATTACCTCTTTCTATAGCCTCCAAATCTATAAAGTTTTCTTCCATCTCAAGTGGCAATTGTTGGAAAAATGGTGTAATATAGGCTTATTTTGGGCCAACTTTGAGCTCAAAATAGAGTGGGCCCCAAACGTCTTTTGGGGTGGGTCCGAAGAGGTGACGTGTTTCTTGCCGCATGGCAAGTCACACGGTGAAGACGGTTCGTCAAAATCATTTATGAGTGAATGGAAAATTGACGTCGTTTTCAAGTTCGAGAAATGAACATTTAAAGTTTTAAATGTGAGTTTCCTTTTAATAGGTTGTCCCACATTGAAATTTTAGGAGAGCTTTTTTGTGTATATAAGTTCTAGACTACAACCCTTGGGTTGGGTCTCAAGGGGCACCCCAAGTTTGTAAAAGGGAGGAGTTATGGACAAAGTGAACCTTAGCCCAAACCACCGCACGTGCGCGCGTGCCGCTGTCCGACTGAGCTGAGCCGTGTCGGGTGTGGGTGGTGGGTCAGGTCAATTCTAAATATTAATTTTTTAGACAAAATTTATTTGAATTTTTCCTAATTTTCTTGAAGGAAAAATTAATTTAAAATTTGTAATTTGAAATTGAAATTCAAATTGTTGTCTAACAATTGTGTCATAACAGATTTTTGAGCCCAAACTATTTTTTCAATTTGTTCAAATCCGGACAGTTTCAGATTCAAAAAATCTGGACAGTTAACAGATCTGTTTGAATAGTAATTGAATCTGTTCATTTAATTCTTCAACAGATTTATTTTCAAACAGTTTTAAACTGTTTTGAACAGTGTTATAACTGTCAAGCAGTTACAGATCTGTTACTTCCGAACATATTCAAAACTTGGCTTTGAATTCAAAACAGCAGCTGTTCAAAATCTGTTTCATACCTGTTCACTTTTTTTTGCACCTGTTCGGACATGACCTTTTTGCCTATAAATACCTACAGTTCCAGTAGTGTTGGGGCATCCAAAAATAGTCTAAAAATTCATTCTTTGTTGTCTTATTTTCTACACTTTTGCATACATTCTTCATTCTAGTTTTAGAGAAAAATCAAAGAGAGTATAGAACACAAGGTTTTAGTTCGCCGGACAAATTTGTTTGGAATGCTACTACAAATTTGTGAAGATCATTGCATCCTGGAAGATAGACGCCATTAGTCCGTAAGCACCAAAGCGGGGCGAATCTGTCTTAAGGATAGAGTGTCACAAACTCGACTTGGTCTTTTATTTTCCATTCAGTTCGACAAAACAAATTCTGTAAGTTTTTATTTTATTTTGTTTGATTTAGTTTCAATTTATTTTATTTACACAGAAGATTGTTCCAACAATCTTAAGACAGATTCGAATTATTCTGTTTACAGAATTTTTCGTTTGTTTCCCTTTCTCTTTCTTCTTTTACAAAAATTATTTTATATGGATTTACAAAATAATATTCTGGTTGGAAAAATAAATAGTGATTATATACTATCTGACAGATAGTAGTAATATATTGTCTATTTTCTTTGACAACTAGTAGTAATATACTGTTGTCATTAACAATTCAGAATATTTATTTGTGAAATTTTGTCAGAAATTAATTTTGATTTTTAGAAATTATTTTCTGAATGTTCATTAATTAAAATTCTATTTCAATTTTTTAATTATTGAAGTGTTATAGAAATTTAATTTTCTGTGTGGAATTAATTTGGGTAAATAAAATTTTATTTTATTTTTAAATTAATTAAAAAATAAAAATTACATTCTTGTTTCTTTTAATTTTACAGAATTTAATTCTGTGAATTTGGCTCAATTTTCTGTATAGTATAAATTCTAATTATAATTTTGTTTTATAATTTAGAATTCATGGCTACTGAAACTAATGTCCAAACAAGTACTAGTGTGGTGGCTGCAATTGCACCAACCCTCTCTCCTGTTGTGACAATACCGGTAAATCACGGTGAAAAGCCAGAGAAGTTCTCAGGAACTGATTTTAAAAGATGGCAACAGAAAATATTGTTCTATCTTACAACTCTTAACCTGGCTCGTTTCCTCCGTGAGGATGCTCCTATTTTGACAGAGGATGAAACCGACCGGCAAGTGGTTGCTGCGGTTGATGCCTGGAAACATGCCGATTTCCTTTGCTGGAACTACATCTTGAACGGATTTGACAACACATTAAATAACGCTTACAGTCTTATCAAGACAACAAATGAACTTTGGGAGTGGTTGGAGAAAAAGTACAAAATGGAAGATGCCGGCTCAAAAAAATTTGTAGTTGGCAAATTCCTGGACTTTGTAATGGTTGATTTTAAAACTGTGATCAGCTAAGTTCAAGATCTCCAACTCATTCTGCATGACATTCATGCAAATGGCATGTCTCTCAGTGAATCCTTCCAAGTTGCAGCCTTTATTGAGTAATTACCACAAGGCTGGAAGGAATTCAAAAACAACCTAAAACACAAGCGTAAAGAAATGTCTTTAGAAGAATTAATTGTGCGTTTAAGGATTGAGGAGGACAACCTCAATTCAGAGAAGCGAGATGGTAAGCATCCTATGGAGTCTAAGGAAAATGTGGTGGAACATGCTTCAAAAACCAAGAAACGGAAGTCTTCTGG
Organism: Camellia sinensis; assembly: GCF_055761805.1. NCBI lineage: Eukaryota > Viridiplantae > Streptophyta > Magnoliopsida > Ericales > Theaceae > Camellia > Camellia sinensis. The sequence goes on along the minus strand of NC_138973.1, from coordinate 71,991,845 downwards.
AGAAAGTTCATCACAAGGTTCTAAAGGGAGGGAAATTAAAAAGTACAAGTTTAATGGCAAATGTTACATCTGTGACAAAGAGAGACATCGGGCGAAAGATTGTTGTAGCAAAGGCAAAAGCAAAAGAAGAACAAACAAGAAGCCTGCTCAAGCCTATATGACCGAAGTGGACAATATTTCCAATGGTATAGATGATATCAATCTTTCTGCAGTTGTTTCTGAGGCAAATCTTGTTGAAAATCCTAAAGAATGGTGGGTGGACACTGGTGCTACTCGCCATATCTGTGCCGACAAAAAGATGTTCACATCTTATTCTACAGTGGACAATGGTGAACAACTTTTTATAGGCAACTCCTTAACTTCCAAAGTTGAAGGATAAGAAAAGATTGTACTCAAGATGACATCTGAAAAGGAACTCACTCTCAACAATGTGCTGCATGTACCGGACATTCGCAAGAATCTTGTTTTCGGATCTTTGTTGAGTAAGAATGGGTTTAGGCTAGTATTTGAGAGTAATAAATTTGTACTTACTAAGAATGAGATGTATGTAGGAAAAGGTTATATGTTTGATAGCCTTTTAAAGATGAATGTAATGACCGTTGTACCCTCAGTTATTAATAAAAATATATCTTCTTCTTACTTGTTTGAGTTTTCAAATTTATGACATGGTAGATTAGGACATGTTACTTATGGATCTTTGCGTAGATTAATTAATGTGGAATGTTTACCTAAATTTGACATTGATTCATATCATAAATGTGAAATTTGCGTTGGGGCAAAATTATCTAAAAATCTTTTTCATTCAATTGAAAGAAGTATGGAACCACTTGAATTAATTCATAGTGACATTTGTGATTTTAAATCAATTCATACTAGAGGTGGAAAAAAATGTTTTATCACTTTTATAGATGACTATACTAGATATAGTTATGTTTATTTAATTCGAACTAAGGATGAAACTTTGGAAACTTTCATCCAATATAAGAATAAAGTTGAAAATCAACTTGGTAAGAAAATCAAAAAATTAAGAAGTGATAGAAGTGGTGAATATGAATCACCTTTTGGTGAGTTTTGTAAAGAACATGGAATAATTTATCAAACCACCGCTCCTTGCTCACCTCAGCAAAATGGAATTGTTGAAAGAAAAAATAGGATTTTAAAAGAAATGATGAATGCCATGTTAATAAGTTCTGGATTACCTCAGAACTTGTGGAGGGAAGCAATACTTTTTGCTAATTATATACTTAATAAAGTACCCCGAAAGAAAGTGAATCAAACACCTTATGAATTGTGGCATGGAAGAGTACCATCCTACAAATACTTAAAAGTGTGGGGATATTTGGCTAAAGTGGCTATTTCTGGCCCTAAAAAAACTAAGATAGGTCCTAAGACCATTGATTGCATTCTCATTGATTATGCCAAGAATAGTAGTGCATATCGGTTTTTAATTTATAAATCAGAACATACCGAAATGCATGTAAATACTATTATTGAATGTCGTGATGCATCTTTCTTTGAACATGTGTTTGCGAATAAAACTGGACAAGAGACTAGTACTAACAAAAGATCTCTTGATACTATTACTAGTCAGGATCAAGAACATGATCAAGAACAAGAACAAGAACAAGAACAAGAACAAGAACAAGAATAAGAAATAGATCAAAATGAGGAAGAGGAACTTAGGCATAGTAAACGTGCTAGAACTTCAAAATCTTTTGGTCCAGATTTTCTAACATTTTTGTTAGAAAATGAGCCTTTATCTTTTAAAGAAACTATGTCCAGTCCTGAGGCTCCTTTATGGAAAGAAGTTGTCAATAGTGAAGTTGAATCCATCTTACAAAATCACACTTGGGAATTGGTGGATTTGCCATAAGGTTGTAAACCTCTTGGGTACAAGTGGATTTTCAAAAGAAAAATGAAAACGGATGGATCAATTGACAAATACAAGGCAAGACTTGTAGCCAAAGGTTTTAGACAAAAAGAAGGTCTTGATTACTTTGACACATACTCACCGGTTACTAGAATAACATCCATTAGAATGCTAATTGCCATTGCATCTCTATACAATTTAGAAATTCATCAAATGGATGTGAAAACCGCTTTCTTAAATGGTGAGTTAAATGAAGAAATTTACATGGAATAACCAGAAGGTTTTTTTTGTTCCAAGAAAAGTAAAGAAAGTGTATAAATTGGTTAAATCATTATATGACTTAAAACAAGCTCCAAAGCAATGGCATGAGAAATTTGACAAGGCATTTAAAATTAATGAGTGTGACAAATGTGTTTATATTAAAAACACAGACAAAGGTTATGTCATTGAATGTCTTTATGTAGATGATATGCTCATCATAGGTAGTAATAATGATATGATTAAAACTACTAATAAAATGTTGAATAAACATTTTGACATAAAGGACATGGGCCTTACTGATGTAATTCTTGGTATGAAAATTACCAAAACATCAGAAGGATATGATTTGTCACAATCTTATTATATTGAGAAAATACTTAACAAATTCAGCAAAGATGATGACCATCTTGCTAGAACACCTGTAGATGTTAATTTGTTTCTTTCTAAGAATGTACAAGAAAGTATTTCTTAATTAGAGTATGCCTAAATTATTGGAAGCTTAATGTACTTGATGAACTGCACTCGCCCGGATATAGTTTATACAGTAAGTAAATTAAGTAGATATATGAGTAACCCATGAGTAGAACACTGGAAAGCAATTATAAAGGTTCTTAGATATCTCCGATTTACTTGTAACATTGTGCTTAATTATACTAGATATCCAACAGTACTTGAAGGATACTATGATGCAAATTGGATATCGGATACTAGAGACTCAAAGTCTACCAGTGGGTATGTCTTTACTCTTGGTGGGGCAGCTGTATCTTGGAAATCTTCCAAATAGACTTGCATTGCTAGGTCTACTATGGAATCAGAATTTATAACTTTAGACAAAGTAGGGAAAGAGGCAGAATGGCTTTGCCACTTCCTTGAAGATATTCTAATGTGACCAAAACCGATGCCTACTATATGCATACATTGCGATAGTCAATCAGCAATAGGTAGAGCACAGGGTCATATGCATAACAGTAAGTCAGGACACATTCGTCGTAGACATAACACCGTGAGACAACTACTCTCTAATGAAATTATTTCCATTGAATATGTGAAGTCGAAAGACAACATAGCCGATTTACTAACCAAAGGGTTAGCAAGAGAGCTAGTTGAGAATTCATCGAGGAGAATAAGACTAAAGCCTATTAAATAAGAGTTACCACAACAGCAACCCAACCTAGTTGACTGGAGATCCCAAGATCTAGGTTCAAAGGGACAACCGAGTTGTGTATGACTTAGAAGGATCACTGGGGAGTCAAACTCTTACCCATTTCTATGATGAAATAGTGATGTCTGCAGCATTTTAGGTTAAGTAAAATTTTAATGATTCTTATATCTAGGTAAACCTAGTAGAGTATGGCAGGATACTCTTCATAAGAATCACATATGTGAGTGTGAACTGGGCCGGTTCTATGAGATTTGTGAAGGGTTACAATTCTCTAGAGCACTCATGAAAGACTAGGTTGTTCAGGGTCAAAATGAACACAATAGTGAGAACTAAACTCTGTCTGGGGATATACTGTGTGAGTTCTATTGTCTTGGTTTACACAAACAGCTGAACAGTTCAAGACATCATGTTCACTGGTTAGCTAATAAATCCGATAGTGTCTCACAAGGGAAGGTTTAAAGCCAAAAGCTACCTATCATTTGCAGAATATTTCCAATTTCTGTACTCTCTGTATTTAGATCTTGTTGTTGTATTTTCTCTCCATCAAATTCTATTCATGTGGGGGATTGTTGAAAAAATGGTGTAATATAGGCTTATTTTGGGCCAACTTTGAGCCCAAAATAGAGTGGGCCCCAAATGTCTTTTGGGGTGTGTCCGAAGAGGTGACGTGTTCCTTGCCGCGTGGCAAGTCACACGGTGAAGACGGTTCGTCAAAACCATTTATGAGTGAATAGGAAATTGACGTCGTTTTCGGGTTCGAGGAATGGACATTTAAAGTTTTAAATATGGGTTTCCTTTTAATGGGTTGTCCCACATTAAAATTTTAAGAGAGTTTTTTTGTGTATATAAGCTCTAGACTATAACACTTGGGTTGGGTCCCAAGGAGCACCCCAAGTTTGTAGAAGGGATAAGTTATAAATAAAGTGAACCTTAGCCCAAACCACTACACGCGCACGTGCGCCGCCGTCCGACCGAGCCGAGCCGTGCCGGGTGCCGGTGGTGGGTCGGGTCGGTTCTAAATATTAATTTTTTAAACAAAATTTATTTGAATTTTTCCTAATTTTCTTGAAGGAAAAATTAATTTAAATTTTGTAATTTGAAATTGAAATTGAAATTCAAATTGTTGTCCAACAATTGTGTCATAACAGATTTTTGAGCCCAAACTGCTTTTCCAATCTGTTCAAATCCGGACAGTTTCAGATTCAAAAAATCTGGACAGTTAACAGATATGTTTGAATAGTAATTGCATTTGTTCATTTAATTCTTCAACAGATTTATTTTCAAACAGTTTTAAACAGTTTTGAACAGTGTTACAACTGCCCAGCAGTTACAAATCTGTTACTTCCGAACATATTCAAAACCTGGCTGCAAATCTGTTTGAATTCAAAACAGCATCTATTCAAAATCTGTTTCACACCTGTTCACTTTTTTGGCACCTGTTCGGACAGGACCTTTTGCCTATAAATACCTACAGTTCAAGCAGTGTTGGGGCATCCAAAAATAGTCTAAAAATTCATTCTTTGTTATCCTATTTTCTGCACTTTTGCATTCATTTTTCATTCTAGTTTTAGAGAAAAATCAAAGAGAGTATAGAACACAAGGTTCTAGTTCGCCAGACAAATTTGTTTGGAGTGCTACTACAAATTTGTGAAGATCATTATATCCTAGGAGATAGATGCCATTAGTCTGTACGCACTGAAGCGGGGCGAATCTGTTTTGAGGACAGAGTGTCACACATTCGACTTGGTATTTTATTTTCCATTCGGTTCGACAAAATAAATTCTATAAGTTTTTATTTTATTTTGTTTGATTTAGTTTCAATTCATTTTATTTACACAGAAGATTGTTCCAACAACAATGACGAATCATGCAACCAATTTTGTGTACAAATTAAACTTTCAACAAGCTTTGGAGTAGACTTAGAAGACAGGAATGGCCAAAATATCGTTTACAACTTGAAAGAACTTTATATCTTGAAGAATTTGTCTTCCATCAATTTAAGATGTCAAAGTTTACAACTTCTCTTTTATAAGATTCTTCCAAATACCTTTCTATTTCTGACTTGTCTCCATTACCTTCTTCTTCCTCCAAAAGCTTCTGAAATTTTGTCATAATAGACACTTGGTGCTCACTTGCACCAATATTTACTTGATCAACAATGTCTACCTCATGAGCCATTTCATTGGAAGAAGAAACAATTGTCTCAAATTGTTTATACTCATCAAAAGTATTATTCAAAGTCTTTCTTACTTTTTGAGTGAGCTCACTCACCATGGCAGGTTGATAAACTTCAAAATAACAAAATCTCACATACTTCAACTTATAACGATGATCTAACACAATAGCAATCAATAACATTATATTCATTTTTTCAAGTTTTTCCCAATACTTGTCAAATTTAGTCTTCATTTTTATTGCCACGGCTTTTAAAGAAGGATCTAAACTCTTTCCCTATTCAGTTAAGGCACTTTTTATAGCACAAACTTCAGTGAAGTACAAGTTAGAAGTGACATACAAAGAACCAGTCAAGCGAACAATTGCATCATAAAACTTTTGCAAAAATTGTGTAAAAACAAAAGCATCTTCCCAATCTTGAGTGGTAGGAGGTCCATGATTAAGTTCTAGTTTGAAATGTGGGTCCTCATCCTCTAATCTCTCAAATACTTTTTGAAACTTTGTTGCAATATCTAGCATTAGATATGTAGAGTTCCACCTAGTTTAAACTTCTAGACACAATAAGCTTTTACATGTTACCCTTTTTGTTTTAGCACATGTCCTGAAAAATTGCTCTCGTTGTGGAGAACTCCGCACATACTTCATCGCATCACAAATTCGAGTTATTGAATCTTTTTTTCACTTAACCCATCCTTCATGATTAAATTAATTATATGGGCACAACAGAGTGTCAGAGAGAGAGAGAGCTCACCGAGAGAGAGACAAGTAGCTACAATTACTAATCTAATTTGAGATGGATGATCTGAGTTGACTGCATCTGAGAACAAAGGAACAAAAATAGTGTCACAGAGAGAGAGAGAGAGAGAGACAAGTAGCTACAACTACCAATCTGATCTGAGATAAGATGGATGATTTGAGCTGACTGCGTCTGAGAACAAAGGAACAAAAGCAGTGTCATCGAGAGAGAGAGAGAGAGACAAGTAGCTACAGCTATCGATTTGATTTGAGATGGATGGGAGTGTGAGAGGCAGTACCAAGAGAGAGAACTCAGTCTGAGATGAGAAAGAAAAGAGAGAGAGTACCGAGAGAGAGATGAGAGTGTGAGAGATAGTGAGTGGCGTGAATTAGGGTTATAGCTTTTATATGAAACAAAAAATGATATTATGTGGGAGGGTATATAGTATAAATATAGACTATTTCTATAGGGTCCGGATCGGTTCTAATCCAAAACCGTGGGGTTCAATCCGGAACCGATCCATGGCCTACAGATTTTTAAATTTTCAATCTAGAACCAAACCACGGATTCAAAAAATTAATCCAAACCTACTAGATTGGACTAGACTGGATCGGATTACGGATTATACGAATTCTTTGCTCAACCCTTCGATCATGTATATCATATTTGGGACAAAAGCAGAGTGTGGCGGATTATTTATTATTTATTATTTTAAAAATTAAAAATAATATAATATATTATGAAAAATAATTTATTATTAATGATAACATGGGTTGGATAGAACAAGACAGTAAGCAAAACTCATTCACTCTGTTTGGTTTCAGTTTTTAGAATTTATTTTTCAGAAAATTTTACTTTTTCATTTTTCGTATTTTTTTTGTTTTCACTGATTTTTTTTAATATTTTAAGAATTTAAAAAAAAAAAATTTAGACACACCTTACATAAATACACTTAAAAAGTATAATATTTGTAAAAAAAAATCTTTAAAAAATTCAGTAAATACCAAAAATACAAAAAAAAAATAAAATGAAAATTTAGTACATTTTTCGTCTTTTTGTGTATTTATTAATTTTTTAAAATATTTTTTCATAAATATTTTACTATTTAGATACATCTAAGTACGGTGCATCTAAAAAAGTAAAAAAATTAGTTAAAGTTTTAAAAATATTCACTAAAAATAAAAAAACATAAAAAATAAAAAACTCAATTTTCAGAAACTAAAATCAAACACACTGATTTTTTTCTATTTTTTCATGGGGACCGGTCAAAGGATGTAAGTGTGAAGATGGGTAGGAAAAATTTCCATTCTTATGTGTTACCCCTCTAGCATCTGTAAATATATATATATATATATATATATATATATATATATATGATAATTAAGTGATTAGGTCAATTTATACGTATCTTGGCGTGTTTCAAGTCTTAAAATCAAGGTTTAAAATTAATGATCAGAAAAATTTTCAGTGACTCCTTATAATAACTTGAACTTGAGATATTAGATTTTATCTTTAAATTTTTATTACTAGGCCAACCCCTTAAAGTTAATATAAGTGGATAGTTCATTAACAACACAAGCACAATGTGAACTAATGATAACTAGATCTTCATTTTAAGAAATGATATTTACACAAAATTAAAATACATAGAAATTATAATGTGCAGCTGAAATTTAGTTTTTCAAGAGGGGCCAAAGTAAGTGTTGAAAAGGACTATGCACAAAGTTCTCAATGTTTTAGAATTTGAGAATGGTCAAATGTACATAACCTTATTTTCATATGGAGAGATTATTTATGTGGTTTGAACTTATGATGCCTAGGTAGCCTTATGGACAAACTAAGTGTAAAGAAATTATAAAATAAATTTCTTATACAAGTAATTTTTAAAAAAATAATAAATTAATATCAGTCATTTTCTAATAGTTATTTAATTATTTTATACAATTTTTGAGCTATGTAACTAATATCTTAAATTAGACTGTTATTTTATTGCATCCCATCGTTTGATAAATAAATTCTTCATTTCCTGTCTTGTAATTTCCCTTTTGAAATATAGAAGTAGTAGTATAATTTTTTTTTTTCAAAAAACTTAGGAGGGTTCATCCCATCAACATTGTAAAATTAATATTGGAACAAGGTTCTTATCATGTACAATATCAAAATAATTTTAGAATTAATAGGTTGTAGTAGGAGTGATCATGGATCTGTCTAACCCGTCTAACTTGACCAAACCGACCCAACCCGATTGATTTTGGGTGGATGCATATATTTCAGTGGACGGATGTGGATGAAATGAAATTCAAAAAATATTTATATATATAGAATAAAAATAATAAAATATATATTTTTTGTGAAAATGGAAAACAATACCTTGAAAATATACATGTGTGGTGCCATAACCTATTATAGACAAATAATACATATTTTTTCAGATTACTAGTTATTGGAGATTGTAAAAGTTATGAATTATAATTCAAAAAAATGTCCATAATTTGTAAAGTCCAAACCGTCAAACCGATTGCATCCATTCGTCAACACGTACAACCCACTCAATCCGTATTTGCCAAACCGATAGACAGATGCAGATTGATTTTTTCTAATCCGTCTAAATTTAGACGAATAACGGATGGGATGCCACTCGACCTTACCCAATCCGCGATCACCTCTAGGTTGTAGTGTAATTTTGAAAAACTTTAAAGGGGCCATGCACTACGCCAAAATTGGGCTTTAGCGGCGGTTTTTTACCGCCGTTAAAGGCTGTAAAACCGCCGTTAAAGCCTTTAACGGCGGTATTAACGGCGGTTTTGTTACCGCCGTTTATGCGCGTGTCGGAAAAAGTACAACCTTCGTAAAAATGTAAATTACCGTCGTTAAAAGTCGACCAAAAATGGCGATTTTTTACCGCCGTAAATAGGTTCAAATTTTTCAAAAAATAATTCTTTCTTCTTGCACTCCCCAAGTCTTGAACCCTCAAGACTCTCATCCACCCACACTAACCACTCTACCATAGCCACTCTTCATGAAATATATTCCCTAAATAAATATTTAAACATTACTTTTACTTTATTGTAGATGGTTTCGCCGAAGCACGCCGGAGTTTCGCCGGCAAAGACCGCCGTCATTAACAGCAGTAATGATTGGGCATTAGTGGTGGTTTTGTTACTGCTGTTAAAAGTGGGCATTAACGACGGTAACAAAACCGCCGTTAATGATACCTTTAACGACGATTTTCGTTACCGCCGTTAAAAAAACCGCCGTTAATGCCCTATTTTGGCGTAGTGATGGCCACTTTCAGCATGGCATAGCTCCATCTAGGGGTGGACAAATATCAGGCCAGGTTGGCTCAAACCCGGTCCGACCCTAACATCGAGCTTCTAAATCTATCTAAACCCAATCTAAAAAATAATTATAAATTCCAAGCCCACTCAACGGGCTATATATTAATTTTTTTTAAAAATATTTCATAATTAAATTCAATCACATATTATATTTCTTAAATAAATATATTGACATCATTATAAATTGAAAGCTTTTATGTATAAATTGAAGGAGTTCTAAAATAAATTCAATCACATATCATCACAAATGTTTTTTTTTTTTTTTTTTGTTACAGAAAAATCCTCACACTCTCTCGCAGGTCCAAGGCAGCGCCTCTCACATAGATCAGCAAGGTGTTTTGTTGTCCGTTCCGAACAAGAGACTATAACGTGAAAATTTGCCCCGATCCTCCAAGACAAATTCCGCTTAAGTCAGAACTCGCGTAGCGAGGAAGTATTGAACCCACACCAAATATGGAACTTACACTAAGTGTTGTGGAGTCTTAATCCCTAGGCCCAAGGAGTTTAGAACTTGAGATTTGGAGTCTTAATCCCTAGGCCATTACCAAGTGCGCTACTGCTTTGGATTATCACTACAAATGTAATTTTAAAAAAATCAATAAAGATAAAGTTTAGATCTCTACAAAAAAAAAAAAAAAATTTAATGTATTATAAATAAATAAATATTTAATTTAATAGCGGGTATGATTGAAAGTATAAATTTCAAATCCAACTCATTAATATTTCAAATTGAAAATATTGACACAACCCTTCCTTATAGGCTAAAATAATCTTCCCAAATCTTAAAAAAAAAAAAAAAAAAACTAAATGAGATAAGCTGGACGAGTCAACGGGTCAATATCCACCTCTAACGCCGTGTTACATGCATAATGTTTAAAACAAATCCAAGTTATACAAAAAAAATTTTTGTACGTTTTAATGTATTTTAATTCAGTTACAAGTTCCCTTTAAAGCGGCTGAGCAAGACAACAATTAAGGAGACATACAGGTAGGAGGAGACGTAATTTGGTGTGTTAGGGGATGTCACAGAGATAAAATTTATGATTTTATATTAGATAATATAAGAATAACAGAAGTCATAATATATAGTAATTGATGAGAAATATGAATGCATGACGCCCTAGGAGCACCAAATAATTTTTCTATAGAGGGCATTTGAAGGATATGATTATATGACCAAACATGTTGGCAAATGAACCCAACACCAAAAATGAAGCAACAGTGTCACACATTAAAATTTTTGTGTATTAAGTATCTACAGTTATCATTTCTCTTTACTATCATTAAATCATATAAAAATTTAAAGGCAAAAATTGAAACATAATTTTACAATTGTGCCTGTTGAGAGACATGAAGAAACTTAAAAATTGGGACTGCGAATTTCTGCGTCATGCAATTTTTAATGAGATTATAAGTTGATGAATGTTCTTTAAAATTTTTAAGGTTAGTTATTTATTGTCCTTTTTAATTATTATTAATATCATTTTTCTCCCCTCAAATTAAAATTAAAATTAAAATTAAAATTAAAATTAAAATTGTACCTGTGAAATCAACTATCAAAATTACCCCATAAAAAAAAAAAAAAAACTGTAAAAATTATTTCACTTTTACCCCCTTCAAAAGAGATTATTTATCGTTAACTATCCAAATGTTCAATTTTAAAGTTGTGAGGATATAATAATTTTCAGTGATAATTATGAAGAATAAAGTATAATTTATCCAAAGTTTTTACATTGAGTTAAGCATCCATTGCCACTTCATGGATAGATTCCCAGAGAATAAACAAGCTGCAGACCACAATGCCCATGAACATAGCAATATATGAGCATATATTTGAGATTTGATGTTTTGGTCATTTTTATTGTCAATTCTCTCTCTCTCTCTCTCAAAAAATGGTATTTGGGTATGAGAGAAAATGACATTATAATAACCATTCAATGATTGCATGTATCTCAGTGGTATTTACTAATGTTTTGGAAGAACTATTCTCTAGGCTACAGTGCTCCAGAGTTTAGGTACAAACTGAAAATTAAACGGCACATGAATTAAAGAAAGCAACTATTCAAATGGTTAGTTATTTATTTATTGTTTTCATATCTAATCGACTTTTTAATTTTTTATTCTCGTACCTTTTTCCAAATTCAAAATAAGAAAACCCCAATTATTACTAGGGTGACAGAAGACGTGGACATTGTTTAGCCACCAAGGGTTCCTCACTGACAATGCTTCCAAGCAATACATTACAATTTACATTGATGGATATTTTTAAAGTAAAAAAAGTTAATGGTTATTCAAAATATTGACATGTTATGTATTGGAAAAAAAGAAAAAGAAAAAGAAAAAGGGGACAGTATTCTCTCAAGTTTACTGTTGGATTGAAGGGTATTTGTGTCTATTTTGATGATTTGAATTATTTATTTTTGTAAATTTTTTATGCAAATTATTCATAAAAAAGTTAAGATTAATCTGATATCTATAATTACGTGATTTTATTATATTTATTTAAAAAAAATAAATGACAAATATAATTTTAAAAGTAGTTTACTTTTATTTATTTATTTATTTTATTTTGAGGCTAATATAATCAATTTATATAGATTTGAATATCATATTTGAAAAATCATAAAAATCCCAAGATATTGATTTGTAATTATGTATCAATTTTAAACAGTAGATAACAATCTCAATCAAGCAATCAAAGACAAATCGACACAACAATTTAACATGAAAAATCACAATTGGAACACCTCCATTGTGATAAAAAAATCACGGGCAAAAGTCGCAAAACAATCCACTAAGAAGACATAAAAGAATTACACAAGTGTACCTTTAATTACCTAGCGAATCCACGCCTGAATTGAACTGACTCCTATGTGCCTCTTCCACCATTGTCTTCATCTCGGAATTGTCTTGCTCAACGTTGAATCCACAATGCCAATGTCGAATCCACAACGATGAGCCACTCCGGAATCCACCAAAGCTTCAGACCCAAGTTCCACGGAATCCACCGAAGAACAACTCTCTCTTTTGTAAATATACGAAAACAAACAAACCCTTGATGATGTTGATATGAAATTCACAGATTCATTGATCATTCTTAAATCATCAAAGAAACACTTAGAAAGCATCCTCCAATATAAAACACTTTGTATCTTGTTCCTCTCTAAAAATTTTAACAGCCCAAACCCTTGAAACAGCAAACATCACACTATATAGAAAACATTATTGCGCAAACCGTTCGAGCGGTGTGACTAAAGGCAGTGAGAAACATATAGGTTGACTGCTCGAGCGCAACTTTCATCGCTCGAGCAGTAAAACTTTCTTCTTAGAAGTTCAGGCACTTTACAAAAATACTAAATAATTATTTTCTTCACTATTTTTTATCGTTAAATCGCTTGACCATAATAAAAGCTGATATGATAGTTTAGGCAAAGCGGATTCTTATACCATCATATTAAATTTAACACAAATTTTTATAAAACCATTATTTAACTATAAATTTAATTAGAAATGATACATTCCTCTAATTTGAGAGTTCCAAACAAAGCTCTAATGGCTTGGCAATGAAAAAAAAAGAAGAAAAAAGACACAAACATCACATCATTGTGGGGCCCACATATCATTAGAGCTTTTTAAAGCTCTACTTTTAGAGCTCCCAAGCTTTTTTCAAATTTGATAGACCAATATTAGAGCTCATTTCTTAAATCTTGTGTCAAGCAATAGTTTTGACAAATATTCTCACTACAACAATTGCATTTTTGGTGACTAAGGCCTCGTTTGAGAACGTGTTATTTTAATAATTTTTTTGACTTTTTAGCTAAAATGTGAGGTAAAAAAATTAGTATGTTTGGAATGATTTTTTAATTTTTTATGAAAAAATGTGCAAAAAGTAGATAAAAAAGAGAATCTTTGACCTTTTGATATAGGTAATAGAATTTTTGATTTTTTTAGTAACTTTTTGACTAAAATACCCGCATATCAAACGAGGCCTAAATTTAGCGACTAAAAAAAAATTAGTCGCCAAAAGTTGTGGAATTCGTGATCAAAAATTATATTAATCGGTGAAAGTACAATATTTAGCTACTAATTTTTTTTAGTAGGGATATATTAATTATTGGTGACTAAAAACAAATTTAGTCGCTAAAAATGCTACAATTGGCGACTAAAAAAATATTTCAGTCGCTGTACAGTTAGTTTTGCCTATTAAAACTATTTAGTAGCGGAATGAAAAACAAAAATTTATTTTTAGTGACAAAAAAAATATTTTAGTCGCTGTATAGTTAGTTTTGGTTACTAAAATTATTTAGTCATCAAAGGAAAAATAAAATTTTACTTTTTATTTTTTGGTGACCAAAAGTTTGGTCGCCAAAAATTTATTTTCAGCGACAAAGAAATATTTTAGTCGCTATATAGTTAGTTTTGGCTACTAAAATTATTTAGTCGCCAAAGGAAAAACAAAAATTTACTTTCTATTTTTGACGACCAAGAGTTTGGTCGCCAAAAATTTATTTTCAGCGGAATTTTTTTTTTTAGTCATTGTATAGTTAGTTTTGGTTATTAAAATTATTTCATTGTTGAATGAAAAACAAAAATTTACCTTTTATTTTTTGGCGGGTCGCCAAAAATTTATTTTTAGCGACAAAAAAATTTTTAGTCGCCAAAGAACTTTTGGATGGATTTATAAAATTAATTGGCGACCAAAATGTTTAGTCGCCAATTGTGTAAAATGACCACCATATATATTTTGTTTCCAAACCAAACCGTAAACAAACCAGCGCCTTTCTCTCTTTAGCGTCTCTCCCTCTCCGTTGCTCCTCCTCCTCCTCCTCCTCATCCTCCCTCTCTCTCTCCCTCTCCGTTGCTCCTCCCCCTCTCCTCTCTCATTGTTGCTCCACTAGCCATGGAACATCTTTCCTCTGTCACTCCTCCTTACATTCGTGGGCAACCGGAGCATTGATTCACCTAGATTTGCCCTATTTTCTTGGGCATCACAACTATTCTCAGTTCAAAACTCCAAACCCTAACTTACAGTTTCAAATTTGATTCTCGATTCTCTCTTCCAATCCCTCGATTCAATTTCTAGAGTTTTCCATTTTGATTATATCACCAATGGGCGAATTGAAGATGAAAGAGATGTCTCTCTCTGCTCTGTTCGATCAAGCTCGAAAGATTCATCTATCAGCTTCTGAATCTGGCATTGATCAGGTAATCCCTCTATATATGAATGTATTGATGTAAATATTAGTGTATGAATCTTTGATTAGAGTGCTTGATTATGGAGCTTTGTAGGAATCTTTAAGAAAGGGATGGGAAGCTTTGCAACAGTGCGAGGAAATGATAAGCAAATTAGGGTTGTTTTCGTCGAACGAGTCAAAAGATGATATTAGCACAACCAACCTCAAATATCTTTTGGTAATGATTTTTTTTAAAGCATTTTGCAATGAAGTGACTATGTGCTTTGTATTTGTAGATCAATGAAGTTTTATTTTAGAATTATTTCTCTTTTAATTAATGAGTTAATGTGAGGAAAATAATCTAAAATTTACTTAATTTCAATTGTCCCTAAAATGAGAAAAAAAAACTTGTAATCCTCAGGTTTGGTAAGTGTAACAACCCTCACCACTGATTAGTGCTAATCTACGATTAAACATGTTAAGTGACTGATTGATTGAAATTCTGACTGATTGATTGAACGTATTAGTTTGAATGCATGTCTATCTGTTTGACTGCTAATGATCTGTTCATTTTTTATGTTTTAAACTGCAAATTGAAAGCCTTATCGGCGGCCGAATCCGGAACTGATTAGTGTTTTGTGTTAATTAGAATTAATGTGATTTTATGATAAATTTAGTTGAAATTTGATTTGGTATGATTAAATTGGATTAAATAAGCTAAATTACATTAGTTGGACTTATCTACCATTTTGCCACTTAGTGGGCCACTACCTAAGACAATGTTGAAACTTTATTACACTTGATCACACATCACTCTTTAGCTATACTGAGGCCATTTCGAGAGAGAGAGAGTGAGAATAGGGAGAATTGGTTTCAACTAGGAGATTACTTGGAGAATTGGAAGATTTGAAGGAACTTGCAAAATTTGAGCTTCTATACCTTGAATTGGAGACTTGAGGTAGGAGACTTACCCTTTTAATTGTGAGTTTGAGTTGTTCTTGCATGATTCATGGTAAGGTTAGTGATTTAAGGCATGGATTAGCTCAATATGTTGAATTGAGTAGGAATTCATGCATGCATGTATACATTGTTGAGTTTTGATGTTGATTTCATGGAAATCCTCACATGCATGTCCATATTCTAGCTTTGGTCCATGAATTCAGCATGTTTTTGGAAGGATTGACTCATTTGTTCTTGTATTAGAAGCTTTGAAGTTGATTGAATTCATGCATGTTGCATGTACATCATGTTCTTGAAGTTTTGTTTGGAAATGGGTTCAATTGAACTACTTTTGGACTTTGATTTTACAAATTGATCTTTGAAACATGTCATATTATGAGTTTTAAAGTGTTTTCCAAAAAATTAGCCCAATATGATCGAATTTGATACTTTAAATGCTGAGTTTCATACTTGGAGACAAATCTAAAAATTTTAGATTTTGAATCCACGCTCGAGCCGGGAACTCCACGTTCGAGCGTACACTCTGAATTCACGCAGTCCACTCGAGCGTGGAAAGTAATACTCGAGCGTGAAATGCGTGTATCCAGTACTTTGCATGTGTTTACAGTCCGCTCGAGCGAGGGAATGCAAGCTCGAGCGAGGACTTGTGTCTCACGCTCAAGCGGGGGTCGAGCGCCCGTCGAGCGTGAATTTCATGCATCCAGTACTTTTGCAGTCCACTCGAGCGAGGAAAGTCACGCTCGAGCGTAGCTCTTTTGTCTGTATGTCCGCTCGAACGGAGAAAGCCACGCTCGAGCAAGACCCCTATTTCAGCAAAAATTTGAAAAGTGTTTTAAAGTGCATCTTTGAATCCTCATTCCATCCTAGGTATTCCTAGGCCTAGTTTAAGACATCTTAATGAGGATAATGCTATAGAACCACACCGAGTCAAGATAGGGACTAAGTTATTGTTTCCCAAACGTGCAACTTAGTATGTGTTCATCTTGTAACTGTGTAGGGTCGGCATCCAAGGACGTTCATTAGCCTATCTGTAGCCCAAAACTCTGTGAGTAACAATGTTGTAAAGATATATTCAATCATGAATATTTTCTAAATGACTAACTGTACTGCTTTCTGAAATGATATTTCTTACTAAATGAATGTTTGTCCTATTTGTGAACTGTATTCGTGGCATCCATAGCAATTTACTGTTACCGTACTGTTACTGCTACTGTTACAGAGATTTTTGTCGGTTCCCATGTTGGAACCACTACTGTTTACTGATATGATGGCCACCAACTGACTATTCGGTCTGTTAAGACCTACTGTACTGTTTTGCTATGGGATGTACCACATATGACTGCTATGACTGAATGACTGATATACTGTTATAACTTACTGTTTTAAATCATGAAAGGACATTCATTCTTAACCTCTTTACGCATATGTTATTCACTGGGCTTTTGCTCACTGTTTATATATATATGTAGGTGTCCAGGCACCGGATCGAAGCTAGGAGCGTTGGGTTTAACTCCCTTTTTGTCAAGCCAACCACTGTGCCTTACTGAGAGGTTCTAAGTCCTTCAAGCTAGGGCTTTTTGGGGTGTTTTAAATTCATCCTTTCTGTCTTTGTTTTTGTATAGACTGACTGTACCTGTACTGTACTGTTCTAATAGGGATTAGCACCCTGTCCTGGATGATTGTATATGTATGTATATACTGTTTTGGTTCTGAATGTGAATATATATGAAAAGTCTTTTTTTTGCATAAAGACTGTCACAACTCATTGGACATCTTTTATTACTGTTTTGGCTTCTGCCAGCCCCTGTACTCTGTATTACTGTTATTACTGTTAAGCAGGCCTTCGGTAATCACGGATTACTGACCGGTTACGGTGCTAAACCCATAGGGGCGGATTTAGGTCGTGACAGTAAGACACCTTGATTAAATGTTATGCCAATTTGCTATTAGATAGCCATTGAGAATTAGGGCTATTGTGTTTGTAATAGCATCAAAAGATAGAAATTGATCGACTTTAACAAGGTCATTTATAAACATTGTTCCTTGTACTGATAAAAAGAGGAAAGAACATTACTTGTTGTGGCCTAAACCCTTGGTTCAATGAACGTGTGTTTCCTTGGTTGACCATAATTTGAAATGTCAATTTTATTGAATGGAGGGGAATGGTTAAGACTCAGTTTTCTCTACAAAGATAAATGGAGAGGAAAATGTAGCTTTTAGAAGTAGTTGAAATATAACTCTTTTTAGTATTGGATTCATGCTGAATTTTGTTGTGGTTCTTTATGCTATTTATTTGATTTGGGTCCTTGGATTTGTGAACGAAAATGAAAAGGAAAAGAAAATGAAGGGAAAGAAACTAAATGCCCTTTTTTTGTGGTTTGGTTGAGTTAGTAAAATGAGAAAGAAATGAATAGTTTTAATGTAATTCTTTGAGTGAATTGAGGTTGAGGGGTTGTAAAGGATTGACAAATGCAACCATAGTTTTGATGTTTAAAAGTTATGAGCATTTGGAGATTGTCGATATAATGCATTGTTGTGGCATTGAGGCTAAGGCTGTTGAGTTATTTCTTCAGAATTGTCGACAATTGAGGCAGGTATAGGTTAAGGAAAGCAAGCTTTTGGATGCTGCCAGGTCGTGGGCTTCAAATAAGTTCATTGAGGTGGTTCTGTTTGATTGATGATTTGGCAGTGGGAGAATAGAGAAGCAAATGGTTAATTTGAAATGTCAATTTTATTGAATAAATGATAATGGTTATTTTTATTATTTTTTTGTTACAGATTGCTTTTGCGTGGGCTATTGTGGATATTTATTTTTGTGTACGAAGAGCGTTTGTTCTATATATGGAAGACATTTATTTTTGTACAATCTTTTGTTTTGGAAATCCAATGTTTTTGTATGTAATATTTAATTCAAATGGATTATACTTGGTTGGTATGGATTTATATGATATTTGGAATATGATGTTACAAGTTAAAATTTTTGGATAGTTGATAATGAAATGGGTATTATTGATAATGGATTTAAATTATAATTGATAGATGTATCATTTTGTATATGTACAGGTTACAGGTTGCATTGATAATAGAATACATATAATTTAGAAATTAATGAAAAATATTCAATTTGTGCATTTTAAAAAAATTAATAAATAGAGTTTTTGGAGACTAAACATTTAGTAGCCAAAAAATAAAAGTTAGTAGCCGAAAAAAATGAAAGTTTTTGGCGATTAAAAAATTAGTAGCTAAAAAGGAGTATCATGATTTTAGCGACTAAAAAGTGTCACATTTTTAGCGACTAAATAATTCGTAGCCAAAAAGAAACCAACGGTTTTTGGTGACTAAACATTTAGTCGCTAAAAAAAAACACATTTTGGATGATTAAAAATTTAATCAGAAAAATGTTTTAATACTAAAATATAACTTTTGATGACTAAAAATTTAGTCAACAAAGTGTAAATTACCCATGAGGAATCTCCAAGCTTTCAAATTATCTTGATCTGTATGATAGACACATACATTTTTTTCAAATGGAAACATGAACAAGTAGGGCCCTCCATAGCTAAGGTTTTCCAAGGAGAGAGATGGCTTTCTGTTTCTTATTTAAAAATCCATTTGTTTGTATGTTGAAAGGATATGGGTCCCCCTTTGTCTTCCTTTTGATCACTTGCAGTTGTCATGGAGGCTCCTCCATCTCCATGTGCTCTCTCTCTCTGATTATGACTTTTCTTTTTTTATTTGACCCCTTTTTGTAAGGTTTATTCATTAAAATTAGCACTCCCTCACCCTCTATCTACCCATCATAACCTTCTTTCTTTCCTTTTCAGATGTCATAAAAGAATTCTGCCTCAAAAGCCATTTAAGTTTAAACAGCAATGGTAGAGGGCCCAAATTTTGTGGCTCAAATGTGGCTCAAATGGCCAAAACGACGTCGTTTTGAGTACAAAACAACATCAAAATGGCCAAAACGACGTCGTTTTGGCCATTTGAGCCATATTTGAGCCACAGAATTAGGGCCCCCAAACATTTTTCAAGTTTAAAATGTCATGTACCCCACACCTCTCTATCTCCCTCTCTTCTCCTTGGGCTAGGCAAGACTATAACGTCCATTTATTTTTAGAGGTAGAATAGATAAAATTCATAGTAAGAGAATTAATAATAAGGAGATTAAGTAAAATTATGTTTATTTTGATGATAGTTGTTAGTGTAGAAATTATTAAATTATTTTTATATTAAATAATAAAACAAATAAAAAAATATAAAAAATTAAACATTAATATTTATAAAAAAATTCCCAATATATAACAAATAAAAAAAAATAAAAAAATTTCTAATCCCCTCACTATTTTTCTAATACCATCTCCCCAACCTCCATCTCAATCCCCTTCCCAACCTCCATCTATATCACCTCCACCTTCCTAATCCCCTCCCCAACTCTACAAACAAACACAACATTAAATAACACCTCCACCATCCTAATCCCCTCCCAACTACTTAACCCCAAAACAAACGGGCCCTAAGGTTGTGTTTGTTGGGGATTAAAGTATAAGATTCCACTATTTACAGTCATAATTGAAATAATAATCACATTAAATTATAATCAATATCACAATAAGTTATAATTAATGATTATAAATGAACATTATTTGAGGTATAACTAAAGACTTATTCGGTCATAACTAAAATAAAAAACTTGAAGAGGTCATGATTAAGTATAATTATAATCAAAGATGATAAAAATAATAACTGAACATATGGTGCATATATATTTTTTAAGATGTATATTATAAAATTTTCCTAACATAAATTGGATCAAACAATTTAACAAAAACTTTCAAAATAAATAAATTCATATAAATTACATCAAAGTGTCCTGTCAAAGAGGCCTCTTACTACGAAGAGTTGGAAGCGATAGCAACAAATGCTGGGGTAGTGGGGCTTTGTGGGTCCTTTTCTATTCTTCAAAAGATTATGTTTTACTTCATTTTATGGTTTTGTTTTTGTTTAATTTGAACTGTTTTGTTATAATTTAGTTCATAAACCTTATGATGATTATCATAATAGTGTTGAGTTAAAGTTGGGTTAGGTAATGCTGTCACTCTCCATCATCAAATTGAATTAAAGGGTAAGCAACTACTAAGATTGATTGCTAAAAATTTGAAAAGTGACCCATGATTCGGTAGAGCATGTAGTGATAAAGAAAAGAAAAAAAAAAAATTCAAATTCGCATCATTCAAAACAATAAAAAAATGCAATTTGATGTCAGATCAATATCTTGATAGCATGAAGGCAAGTTGATATACATAGCAGATGGCTATTTTTTTTTTGGAGAGGAGTGTGAAGTCTAGAATTAGGACTTGCTACAAATTTTAAGTTGATAATCTAATTCATTCATTTTATAAATCTCTATGTGTAACTTATGTAAGAAAAAAAAACTAATTAGATCGTACTTATATAATTTTATCATATTTAACTATGTTAGAGCATCTCCAATGTTTATTCTTTTTTTCATTAAATTTGAATAAAAACTTCATCTGATTGGGTGTTCCAACGGAGAATTTTATTTTTTTATCATAGCATTGGTCAACCGAAAGGACGACCGGGGGATGTCCGGCCAGTCGATCGGTTAGTGTAAATTGCCCAAATTCTGAAACAGACTTTCGATAGTAAATTGCAAGGAAATGAATGCCTGGGAAGACAACCAGTTGGTTGTTTGGTGCTCTTGTAGTCTCCAACGTCTAGCTGCAAAGCTAACGGTTATCTACAGTAATTTGATGAAAGGATCTAGGAATCTTCAATTTGATAAAAAGTTTAAGACATTCTATCGCATTTGTCTCAGAAAAAATGGAGAGAAGGCCTTTTCATTTTGTCGCATTTATCTTTGAAAAAATGGATGGTATGTTTCAATATATATTTGTCGTTCAAATACAATAAAATAAAAAAATTATGATGGTTGGATCCAACTAATTTTCACATAGATAATATACATTATGGGCATTTTAAAATGAATGGTTTGAATAATTGAAACAAGACCCGTATTGGGTTTTATAGACATCTCAAATTCTGTTATGTTGAGATCCTATATATATGAGCGAAACCTAATCCATATTTAATTGGCACAAGTAAAATGTAGGCATTATGTTTCAATCAATTATTTGTGCCTAACCTATCAATTAGACTGTGTTTAAATAATAAAATTGAATTGTAATTTGGATTTATGATGCAAATACGGTCAAGTGTCGGCTAGTTTTGAGTTCATGGGGTTACAAATTTTCAAACATTGATTAGTTATAAGCATTTTTTTTTTTTTTTTTTTTTTTTGTTGTGATCAAGGCCATACAAAAGTAGAGCAAATTAAAGGATTGCTGGTTTAACAATATATTTTTTTGGGCCCGACTTCTCTCTAGTTTGAAATCAGATTGAAGCGTGTTGTTAGATCGGGGGGATCCACCACAGATTCTGTTTCGAAAATTCAAACCGTTCAATGTATAAAGTTCATCGAGTACTTTATTCTTGTGAAAAAACACATCGATTGGATATCGATAGCTACTTGATCAATTCAGATTTCTGTCAATGGTAAATATAATTTTCAAAATAAATTATTGACAAAAATCTGATCTGATCAAGTAACTATTGATATCTGATCAACATGATTTTTTATAGGGATAAAGTACTCGATGAACTTTACATATTGAATAGTTCGAATTATCAAAACAGAAGCCGTGGTGGGTCATACGAGCCTAACAACACCGTCCAAGTTTACAAAGTATACTGGAGACAAACTTAACCCTATTTTTTTCCTTCTTCATATGAAGTGATTATTTCATGATCTTGAATAATCATATTATTATTTGTCATAACTATTCATAATCTCTCATCTCATATAATATGAGAATTAAGATTAATCTTTTTTACCATCTTGAAAAGATAAGTTTTAAGAACATCTTTTCAAGTTTTAAGAATATGTAAAAATTCTAATAAATCAGATGATCTCGTATATAGATATTATAAAAGTACATATATAAATAGTGAAATTAATTATAGAAAAATTACATATTAGAAAAGTTTTTAAAAATTAATTACAAAATGATGAAAAAATTTTACATTTTAAAATTTTTACAATTTATTATGAATTTAAAACTATTTTTCAAACATTCACCGAAGTGAAATTTTTTCTTCATCATTCAATGCATGATTGTGATGTGACCATAGAATAAAAATTAGAATACAAATGCGCAACAATGCTACAGACCACTAAATTCCTATCGCTAACACCATCATTAATGATGTGGAAAGCAAAAAAAAAAAACAAAAAAACAAAACTAAGACACAAAATATCATTAGAGCAACCACTAATTAGTGGTCTGTATCATTTTTCTACAAATGTGGGATGTAACTTTTCATTGACAACTGTCCGACGAGACAGAGAAAGAACTAGAAAAGCTCTGGCCTGACCATTAGGAGTGTAAATTGAGCTCGACCTGACCTAGATCGGTTTATTCAGATTTAGCTTTAGATCGGCTCATGTCGGGCTGTTTGGATTCTTGTCAAAATTTGAGCTGGGTAAAGGCCGGTTCACGGGTCAAAAAATTAGCCTCAAACTTAAGCAGTATTCGGACTTTGGAAGGGCTGGACGTCGGTAGGAATGACAACGGGGCGGGGCGGGCTGGGGATCACCTTCCCCGTCCCCGATCCCCGAAGCTGCAAAACTCCCCGTCCCTGTCCCCGATCCCCGGCGGGGAACCCATCACTCCCCCCACCCCCGCCTCCTAACGGGGATCGGGTTTCCCCGACCTCGGAAAATCCCCGTAACTCTCTCTCTCTCTCTTTCTCTGTTTTTAGCTCTCTCTCAATAATAAATCATCAACAACGACATGATTTTCATCAACAACAACATTATCAACAACAACAACATCATCACAAAAAAAAAAGAAGAAGAAGAAACAGAGTCGGAGAGACACACACACACACATATACACACATACATGAGATCTGAGATATAAGAAAAAGGATATCGGTTCGGCGGTGGCGGTGGCGGTGGCAGTGGCCAGATCTGCTTAGATCTGCTGTAGCGGAGGGAGGAGGAGGCGGTGAGAGGCCACGGAGGAGGCGATGAGAGGCCACAGAAGAAGAGGAGGAAGCGACGGAGGAGGAGGAGGTGGCGAGAGGCGATCCGGTTGTGGAGGAAGAGACGACGAAGCCATCGCCGACTGCGGAGAAGGAGACTACGACGCCGTCGCCGACTACGCCATCGGAGGAGGAGGAGACGAAGAGAAGAGAGAGAGTGAGAGAGAGAGAGAGAGACAGATCAGACGGGAGAGTGAGAGAGACATATCAGAGGGGAGAGTGAGAAGATAGAGAGAGATAAAATGAAGGACGGATCAGGGGCATTAGAATTAGTAAAGGGACTTTATATGTATATATATGAATGAATGAATGGAGGGTATAACAGTAGTTTTATTTCGGGGAGAACACGGGGTCGGGGACGGGGCCGGGGACGAGCCGGGTCCGGGGCTGTCAAAGCTATCCCCGTCCCCGGCCCGGAACTGTTCGGGGATTCAATTTCAAATACCATCCCCGGCCCGTCGGGGGTATTTTTCGGGGAAAAACCACTCTTATCGGGGACAGGGGGTCGGGTCCCCGTCAGGGCGGGTTTAAATTGCCATCCCTAGACGTCGGGCCAAGCCGGTGGGCTTGGGCTCGAGTTTAGGCCTCAATAATTTTTTAAAATTATTTTTAAATTTTTTCTACCAAAATTTTTATTATTTTTCATTAAAAATGACACTGAGTCTTAGGCAGGTTAAACTTTGAGTGAGTTGTGAGCTAGTCCATGCGCTGGGTCAGATTTTAAAATGACGGCCCAGGCCTAACTGGGCTTGGCCCACCTTGGGCTATGGGCCATTTTTACACCCCTACTGGCCATCAAGGCAATCATGTTTGGTGGAGAGAATTTAAACCCGAGTTTAGTTGATGGATTTGGATAAAAAATTTAAAAAAAAGAAAAGAAGAGAAAAGATAAGTAAATTATGATTTCACACACCTTTTCAATTATTTAGAGCATTTTCAACGTTTACTATTTTTTTCTATTAAATTTGAGTAAAAATTTAAATAAAACTTCATCTGATATCGCACGTTCTAACAAAAAATTTTGATTTTTTTATCAAAGCATCAGTCGATTGGAAGGATGACCGGGTGGATGTTCGACTGGTCGACTAATTTTGTGTAAATTGACCACAACCTGCATGACAATTTTGCAAGGAATAGATTATCCGGGAGGACGTCCGGCCCAACAGTCACCTACAAATTTGATGAAACGCACTAGATATTTATAATTTGATGAAGAGTTTAAGACATCCTCAATTTGATATTGATTTAATATTATGATTAAAGTACCAAAACCAAAATTTTTTCTTTATATTTAAATTTAATAAAAGAAAAAAAAAGTAAACGTTGGAAACGATCTTAGGAATTCTAAGGTAAATACACATAGTGCTTTAATGTTTTCTATTGATTAGAATGGCAGAATTTATTATTTTTGTTAAAACAACAAAGGCATATATTGTTGGAAAATTTATAAAAAGGTAGTTGTAAATTGAAATAGACTCCATTTTGAATGAAATGGTGTAACCTTTCATGGTGTCTTTTTGTTTTAAATGAAAAGTCAAACATCCATTTGAATGAAAGGGTGCAAACCTTTCATGGTGTCTCTTTATTTTTACGGAAGAGTTATGTCCCTTCTTCATACCTTTTCTGTTCAAATTGAATAAGTGCCAACAAAGCCTATATAAAGGCAGCCCCATTCCAATTTTGATTGATTCCAAAAATTCATTTTCCTTGCCTTCATTTTGCTCTCTTGCGTCATTTATTCTTCATATTATTTTAGGAAAAATTTCAGAGAGGTATAGAACACAAGGTTCTAGTTCGTCGGACAAATTTGTTTGAAGTGCTACTACAAATTTGTGAAGATCATTGTATCCTGGGAGATAGACGCCACATAACCGTAAGCACCGTAGCGGGGCGAATCTGTCTTAAGGACAGAGTGTCACACACTCGACTTGGTCTTTAATTATTTTCGATTCAACAAAATAAATTCTGTAAGTTTTATTTTATTTTGTTTGAATTATTTCAATTTATTTTATTTACACAAAAGATTGTGCCAACAATCTTAAGACAGATTCGAATTATTCTGTTTACAGAATTTTTCGTTTGTTTCCTTTTCTCTTTCTTCTTTTAAAAAAAATTATTTTCTGTGAATTTACAAAATAATATTCTGATTGGAAAAATAAATAGTGATTATATACTATTTGACAGATAGTAGTAATATACTGTCTCTTTTCTTTGACAACTAGTAATACGATACTGGTGTCATTAACAATTCAGAATATATTTTTGTGAAATTTTTTTTTTTTCAGAAATTAATTTTGGGTTTTAGAAATTATTTTCTGAGTTTTCATTACTTAAAATTTTGTTTTAGTATTTTAATTATTGAAGTGTTATAGAAATTAATTTTCTGTGTGGAATTAATTTAGTTGAATAAAATTTTATTTTATTTCCAAATTAATTGAAAATAAAAGTTATATTCTTATTTCTTTTATTTTACAGAATTTAATTTCCCGTGTAGAATTAATTTGGTTGAATAAAATTTTATTTTATTTCCAAATTAATTGAAAAATAAAAGTTATATTTTTATTTCTTTTATTTTACAGAATTTAATTTCCTGTGTGGAATTAATTTGGTTGAATAAAATTTTATTTTATTTCCAAATTAATTGAAAAATAAAAGTTACATTCGTGTTTCTTTTATTTTTTACAGAATTTAATTATGTAATTTTGGTTTAATTTTTTGTGTAGTGTAAATTCAAATTATAATTTTGTTTTACAAATTAGAATTGATGGCTACTGAAACTAATGCCCAAACAAGTACTACGGTGGTGGCTATAATGACACCAACCCCCTCTCCTGTTGTAACAGTACCGGTAAACCGCGGTGAAAAGCCAGAGAAATTTTCAGGAACTGACTTTAAAAGATGGCAACAGAAAATGTTGTTCTATCTTACAACTCTGAACCTGACTCGTTTCCTTCGTGAAGATACTCCTATCATGAAAGAGGATGAAACCGACCAGCAAGAGGTTGTCGCGGTTGATGCCTGGAAACATGCTGATTTCCTTTGCCGGAACTACATCTTGAACGGACTTGACATTATACAATGTCTACAGTCCTATCAAGACATCAAAGGAACTTTGGGAGTCTTTGGAGAAAAAATACAAAACGAAAGATGCCGGCTCAAAGAAATTTGTGGTTGGCAGATTCCTGGATTTTGTAATGGTTGATTCAAAAACTGTGATCAGCCAAGTTCAAGATTTCCAACTCATTCTGCATGACATTCATGTAGAAGGTATGTCTCTTAGTGAATCCTTCTAAATTGTAGCCTTAATTGAAAATTTACCAAAAAGCTGGAAGGAATTCAATAGCTACCTCAAACACAAGCGCAAAGAAATTTCTATAGAAGAATTAATTGTGCGTTTGAGGATTAAGGAGGATAACTGCAATTTTGACAAACGGGCCGGTAAGCATCCTATGGAGTCTAAGGAAAATGTGGTGGAACATGCTTCAAAAACCAAGAAACGAAAGTCTTCTGGAGAAAGTTCATCACAAGGCTCTAAAGGGGGGAAAATAAAAAGTACAAATTTAGTGGCAAATGTTGCATCTGTGACAAATAGGGACATCGGGCGAAAGATTGCCGTAGCAAAGGCAAAAGCAAAAGAAGAACAAGCAAGAAGCCTGCTCAAGCCTATATGACCGAAGTGGACAATATTTCCAATGGTATAGATGATATTAATCTTTCTGCAGTTGTTTCCGAGACAAATCTTGTCGGAAATCCTAAAGAATGGTGGGTGGACACTAGTGCTACTCGCCATATCTGTGCCGACAAAAAGATGTTCACATCTTATTCTACAGTGGACAATGGTGAACAACTTTTTGTGGGCAACTCCTCAACTTTCAAAGTTGAAGGACAAGGAAAGATTGTACTCAAGATGACATCTAGAAAGGAACTCACTCTCAACAACGTGCTGCATGTACCGGACATTCGCAAGAATCTTGTTTCCGGATCTTTGTTGAGTAAGAATGGGTTAGGCTAGTATTTGAGAGTGATAAATTTGTACTTACTAAGAATGGGATGTATGTAGGAAAAGGTTACATGTCTGATGGCATTTTCAAGTTAAATGTACTGACTATTGTACCCTCAGTTATTAATAATAATACATCTTCTTCTTATTTGCTTGAGTCTTCAAATTTATGGCATGGTAGACTAGGACATGTTAATTATGGATCTTTGCGTAAATTAATTAATATAGAATGTTTACCTAAATTTGACATTAATTCAAATCATAAATGTGAAATTTGCGTTGAGGCAAAATTATCCAAAACTCATTTTCATTCAATTGAAAGAAGTACGAAACCACTTGAATTAATTCATAGTGACATTTGTGATTTTAAATCAATTTAAACTAGAGGTGGGAAAAAATATTTTATCATTTTTATAGATGACTATACTCGATATAGTTATATTTATTTAATTCGAACAAAGGATGAAACTTTGAAAACTTTCATTCAATATAAGAATGAAGTTGAAAATCAACTTGGTAAGAGAATCAAGAAACTTAGAAGTGATAGAGGTGGTGAATATGAATCACCTTTTGGTGAGTTTTGTAAAGAACATGGAATAATTCATCAAACTACTGCTTCTTACTTACCTCAGCAAAATGGAATTGCTGAAAGGAAAAATAAGACTTTAAAAGAAATGATGAATACCATGTTAATAAGTTCTGGATTACCTCAAAACTTGTGGGGGGAAGCATCGGGCGAAAGATTGCCGTAGCAAAGGTAAAAGCAAAAGAAGAATAAGCAACAAGCCTGCTCAAGCCTATATGACTGAAGTGGACAATATTTTCAATGGTATAGATGATATCAATCTTTCTGCAGTTGTTTCCGAGGCAAATCTTGTCAGAAATCCTAAAGAATGGTGGGTGGACACTGGTGCTACTCGCCATATCTGTACCGACAAAAAGATGTTCACATCTTATTCTACAGTGGACAATGGTGAACAACTTTTTATGGGCAACTCCTCAACTTCCAAAGTTGAAGGACAAGGAAAGATTGTACTCAAGATGACATCTGGAAAGGAACTCACTCTCAACAATGAGCTGTATGTACCAAACATTCACAAGAATCTTGTTTCCAGATCTTTGTTGAGTAAGAATGGGTTTAGGCTAGTATTTGAGAGTGATAAATTTATACTTACTAAGAATGAGATGCATGTAGGAAAATGTTACATGTTTGATGGCCTTTTCAAGTTAAATGTAATGACCGCTGTACCCTCAGTTATTAATAATAATACATCTTCTTATTACTTGCTTGCGTTTTCAAATTTATGGCATGGTAGACTAGGACATGTTAATTATGGATCTTTGCGTAGATTAATTAATATGGAATGTTTATCTAAATTTGATATTGATTCAAATCATAAATGTGAAATTTGCGTTGAGGCAAAATTATCCAAAATTCCTTTTCATTCAATTGAAAGAAGTACGGAACCACTTGAATTAATTCATAGTGACATTTGTGATTTTAAATCAATTCAAACTAGAGGTGAGAAAAAATATTTTATCACTTTTATAGATGACTATACTCGATATAGTTATATTTATTTACTTCGAACTAAGGAAGAAACTTTGGAAACTTTCATTCAATATAAGAATGAAGTTGAAAATCAACTTGGTAAGAAAATCAAGAAACTTAGAAGTGATAGAGGTGGTGAATATGAATCACCTTTTAGTGAGTTTTGTAAAGAAAATAAAATAAGTCATCAAACTACTGCTCCTTACTCACCTTAGCAAAATGGAATTGCTGAAAGGAAAAATAGGACTTTAAAAAAAATGATGAATGCCATGTTAATAAGTTCTGGATTACCTCAGAACTTGTGGGGGGGAAGTAATACTTTCTGTTAATTATATTTTAAATAAAGTACCCCAAAAAAAAGTGAATCAAACACCTTATGAAATGTGGCATTAAAGAGTACTATCCTAGAAATACTTAAAAGTGTGGGGGTGTTTGGCTATAGTGGCTATTCCTAGTCCTAAAAAGACTAAGATAGGTCATAAGATCATTGATTGCATTTTCATTGGTTATGCCAAGAATAGTAGTGCATATCAATTTTTGATTCATAAATCAGAACATTTTGAAATACATGTAAATACTATTATTGAGTCTCAGAATGCATTTTTTCTTTGAACATGTATTTCCAAATAAGACTGGACAAGAGACTAGTAACAATAAAAGATCTCATAATGCTATTACTAGTCAGGATCAAGAACATGATCAAGAACAAGAGTTAGATCAAAATGAGGAAGAGGAACTTAGGCGTAGTAAACGTGCTAGAATCTCAAAATCTTTTGGTCCAGATTTTCTAACATATTTGTTAGAAAATGAGCCTTTAACTTTTAAAGAGGCTATGTCCAGTCCTGAAGCTCCTTTATGGAAAGAAGCTGTTAACAGTGAAGTTGAATCCATCTTGCAAAATCACACTTGGCAATTAGTGGACTTGCCACCAGGTTGTAAACCTCTTGAGTACAAGTGGATTTTCAAAAGGAAAATGAAAGCAGATGGATCAATTGACAAATACAAGGCAAGACTTGTGGTCAAAGGTTTTAGACAAAAAAAAGGTCTTGATTACTTTGACACATACTCACCGGTTACTAGAATAACATCCATTAGAATGCTAATTGACATTGTATCTCTATATGATCTAGAAATTCATCAAATGGATGTTAAAACCGCTTTCTTGAATGGTGAGTTAGAGGAAGAAATTTACATGGAACAACCAGAAGGGTTTTATTTTCCAGGGAAAGAAAAGAAAGTATGTAAATTGGTTAAATCATTATATGGTTTAAAACAAGCGCCAAAGCAATGGCATGAGAAATTTGACAAGGCAATGATGTCAAATGGATTTAAAATTAATGAGTGTGACAAATGTGTTTATATTAAAAACACAGACAAAGGTTATGTCATTGTATGTCTTTATGTAGATGATATGCTCATCATATGTAGTAATAATGACATGATTAAAACTACCAAGAAAATATTGAATAAACATTTTGACATGAAAGACACGGGCATTGCTGATGTAATTCTTGGTATGAAAATTACCAAAACATCTAAAGGATATGCTTTGTTACAATCTTATTATATTGAGAAAATACTTGACAAATTTAGTAAAGATGATGATCATCTTGCTAGAACACCTGTAGATGTTAATTTGTATCTTTCTAACAATGTACAAGAAAGTATTTCTCAATTAGAGTATGTCCAAATTATTGGAAGCTTAATGTACTTGATGAACTGCACTCGCCCTGATATAACTTATGCAGTGAGTAAGGCCTCGTTTGGGAACATGCTAATTTAGTAACTTTTTGACTATTTGGCTAAAATATGAGCTAAAAAAAACTAGTATGTTTGGGATGATTTTTTGACTTTTTACGAAAAGATGTGCAAAAAGTAGAGAGAAAAGAGAATCTTTGACTTTTTGGTATGTGTTGTTGGCTTTTTGACTAATTTAGTAACTTTTTGACTTTTTGGCTAAAAGTGAGGATTCCCAAACGAGGCCTAAATTAAGTAGATATACGAGTAATCCAGGAGTAGAACACTGGAAAGCGATTATAAGGGTTCTAAGATATCTCTGATTTACTCATAACATTAGGCTTAATTATACTAAGCAGTACTTGAAGAATACTGTGATGCAAATTAGATATCGGATACTAGAGACTCGAAGTCCACCAGTGGGTACGTTTTTACTCTTGGTGGGGCGGTTGTATCTTGGAAATCTTCCAAACAGACTTGTATTGCTAGGTCTACTATGGAATCAGAATTCATAGCTTTAGACAAAGCTGGGGAAGAAGCAGAATGGCTTCGCCACTTCCTTGAAGATATTCCAATATGGCCAAAATCGGTGCCTGCTATATGCATATATTGCGATAGTCAATCAGCTATAGGTAGAGCACAGAGTCATATGTATAACGGTAAGTCTAGACATATTCGTCGTCAACATAGTACCGTAAGACAACTACTCACTAATGGAATTATTTCCATTGAATATGTGAAGTCTAAAGACAACATAGCGGATCCAGTAACCAAAGGGTTAGCAAGAGAGTTAGTTGAGAATTCATCGAGGGGAATGGGATTTAAGCCTATTAAATAAGAGTTACCACAACGGCAACCCAACCTAGTTGACTGGAGATCCCAAGATCTAGGTTCAAAGGGACAACCGAGTTGTGAATGACTCAGAAGGATCACTGGGGAGTCTCCTACCTATTTCTATGATGAAATAGTGATATTTGCAGCGTATTAGGTTAAGTAAAACTTTTAACGATTCTTATATCTAGGTTAACCTAATGGAGTATAGCATGATACTCTTCATAAGAATCACCTATGTGAGTGTGAACTGGGCCGGTTCTATGAGATTTGTGAAGGGCTACAATTCTCTAGAACACTCATGAAATAGTAGGTTATTCAGGGCCAAAATGAACACAATAGTGAGAACTAAACTGTGTCTGGGGATATACTGTGTGAGTTCTATTGTCTTGGTTTACACAAACGGCTGAACAGTTCAAGACATCATGTTCACTAGTTAGCTAGTAAATCCGATAGTGTCTCACAAGGGGAAGGTCCAAAGCCAAAAGCTACCTATCCTTTGCAGAATATTTTCAATTTCTGTACTTTCTGTATTTACATCATGTTGTTGCATTTTCTCTCTGTCAATTTCATTCATGTGGGGGATTGTTGGAAAATTTATAAAGAGGTAGTTGTGAATTGAAATAGACTCTATTTTGAATGAAAGGGTGTAACCTTTCATGGTGTCTTTTTGTTTTAAAGGAAGGGTCAAACCTCCATTTGAATGAAAGGGTGCAAACTTTTCATGGTGTCCAATTTTGATTGATTCCGAAAATTCATTTTCCTTGCCTTCATTTTGCTCTCTTGCGTCCTTTATTCTTCATATTATTTTAGGGAAAATTTCAGAGAGGTATAGAACACAAGGTTCTAGTTCGTCGGACAAATTTGTTTGAAGTGCTACTACATATTTGTGAAGATCATTGTATTCTGGGAGATAAATGCCACATAACTGTAAACACCATAGCGAGGCGAATCTGTCTTAAGGACAAAGTGTCACACACTCGACTTGGTCTTTAATTATTTTCGATTCAACAAAATAAATTCTGTAAGTTTTATTTTATTTTGTTTGAATTATTTTAATTTATTTTATTTACACAGAAGGTTGTGCCAACATATATCATATGCTGAATAGTATAGAACATTATTGTAAGATTACCAAATAATTTTTACAAGCTCTATGGCTTGCCCATCGAGACAACTATGGATGATGGACATAATTTAAACTCGTATTTGTTTGATGAATTTGAATAAAAATTTAAAAAGAAAAGGAAAAAAAATAAGTAAAATGTGATTTTACACACTTTCTCAATTATTTAGTAATTCTAATAGAAGAATTTATTATTTTTGTTAGCTTTCAAAAAGAACAAACGCATATATCATATGTTAAATAGTGTAGAACATTATTTTAAAACTACCAAATAATTTTTACCTCTCTATTGGGTTTTTAAATAGTCTACAATGATTCGTCTGGTGAAAAAGTATGTTGGGTTAATCTTTCTTTCTGGTAAAAATAATTAGTTTGTTTGATTTTGAATTTTTAAATACAATTTTTTAACTTTTGGGTTTTTGTCAGTTAGTTTAGGCTGGGCGGGGCTTGGACCCAGCGTAAGTTAATAATAATTATAAAAAAAAAAAAAATTATTCATGTTTAATTTAGTTTTCAAAATCTGTTATTTTGATGTAGTTTTATATTTTTGAAGGTCAAAATTAAATTTTAAAAACTCAAAAATATAATTTTGATGTTTATTTTTGTCAAAATAATTTCTATTTTTTTTTATAAAAAAAAAATTCTGAGAAAATCAAACTGAACAATGTCTACTAGTCCACTTCGAAATCAGGTCTAAAACTTCTATATCAAGTTCTGCTTTAAAATCAAATTATAATTTGACTCACCCAAAAATAATTTTGTACTTAAGTTGACTTAAATATTTATTTTTTGTTTGTTATATATTCTTCTTTTTTCTCCTAAGTTCAAAACCCTTTTTAGTGTATTTTCATTATTTAAAAAGATAAGTACATTTGCTATAATATATAAAGTGGCCAAACATGGTAGAGTTATTTTATTTTATTTATTTATTTTTAATAAGAAAACAGGGTAGAGTTGGACTCAATAACTACTCTCAAATCTAGACTATTTAATAAAATATCTAAAAATTCTTTCGAGGTTGCCTCTATGGACTTAAATATTAACTGACTGGAGTGATATTAGGGATCTCAAACAATTTATCAAATTTTCTATTAAATTTGGGACCTACACACATGTAGATTTGTGTGGGTCCCACACTCATGTGAGAGATTTAGTAAAAAATTTAATAGATTATTTGGAGTGTATAGTATTTTTCAACTGACTGTACCAATATAATTTTGGAAAAATAAAAGAAAGAAGAAGAAAAGAATAGGCCTAGTTTGGGAAGACTAAATAAGTGTACTTTTTGACTTTTTATGAAATATGGGTTGAGTTTGGGTTGGGTTTGAAGTGATGTATTAGAGAGGCGATGTGACTTAAATAAGATGATGTGACTTAAATAAGATAGTGACTTTTTGTATTTTTTCAATCATGCCAAACTAAGAAGAAAAGACGACCAAAAAAAAAAAAAAAAAACAAAACAAAACTCCAAAGTAATGAAGAATGGGCTGCAAGTAAAAGAAGGGAAGAACAGGCCTATCAGGGCCCAGAAAAGTAAGTTTTGGCCCAGCCAATTTTTAATCAAATAAACATGGTCAAGGTTTTAGGGCCCGTAAAATTTCTTATGCCATTCTTTGTAAGCAGCAGAGTCCAATTAGACAATTAAACGCTATGGAGATTATGAGGAATCATCTTGTCTTTTAAGAATTTCAATTAAGTAGTGTGTCTTTTTAATTCTATTAGTTAGTTTATGTAATAAATAGGAGAAAAAATAAGAAATAATGGGCATATAACTAGTAAAATTGCAAGGGCATAATTTTTCGGAGATTATATATAGGGAAAATTACTTTTCGGTATTTTTATAAAATTATTACATATTTATGAAAAAAATTTATGATTTTAGTTATTAATATTTATGAAGTTTATCATTTATTTGTAATTATTTTTCCAAACACCCACTGGTAATTTATTTTCCCTTACATATATAACTAGATTAATATGGAGTGATTCAAAAATAGAAAATTTATATAAATTATGATATATTAATGACCACTTTGAAAATATAAGTCACATTGACGGATTTTTATTTTTAAAGTGATAGAAGAACCTAAGGCATTCACATCATTTTGGACTAAAATTTTATAATTTTTGTTTGTTTGTATAGCACTACTATTCTATTTATGAATATGATGTATAAACAAAAAAATTATATAAATTTTGTATATAGAATGATGTGGCTGGATTGAAACTTGTCATTTTTAAATATAATGCTCATTAAACGATAATTAATTATAAAAATGTGGCTATCGCATTAATTTGAAAAAAAAAAATTCTATATAAAAATCTTGCAAGATTTTAATTTTTTTTATATTTATTTTTTCTCAAGTTACAAAATTTTGATAGTGTTTTAAAAAAAAAAAAAAAAAAAAACCCTCATGCCTCATTCACTTGCAAATACATGGATTCATTCAAGTAAATATACACAAAATGGTGTAATAGGCACTTCAGTAAACATGAGTCTCATTACAATAGTGCTTGAAGAGACTATATTCGTAATTCAAACTTACAAATGATATACTGTTGGATCAAATTACGTTTTCGTTAGTATTATATGTATGTATAATACTATAATGCATAGTATAATTTAATCTATACTTATTAATCCTCAACATGTCTCTATGGTTCTTTGTTAAGACTATCCCAATACATTTTCTCCCAAGTCTCCACTTGTTTCATTGATTTAAGTTTTTTCTTAACAAAGGCATCAAGAACATGAGGTTCATAGGGGGGAGGCAATGTGCAAGGGCTTGTAATAGAAGGACCCTTCACCAAAGACTCCATCATGAACTTCTTCTCCAATCCTTGTGCATTGCAAGCCATTGTCTCTGAGCAAAATTCAACAGCTCCTTTGGGTATTTCAGGTTTGAATGTTAAGAGTTTGGAGTATTCATTTAACAAATGAAACATGTAATCATACACATGGTCCATGTTGAGGTCTTGTTGAATGAAGTCACTAGCTGCTTTTCCAATGGCTTGAGCCTAAATGTATGGCAGATTAAAGTATTAACAGATGAAATTAATGAAGAATGCAATCAACAAATAAAGTGTTTTTTTTTTTTTTCGTGTTTATGGAAACAAAAAAATGAGAAGTCTGAAAATATTCATGACTTTCATATTATTTTAATTTTTTGAGAAAAGTTTGAAAAATTCAAAAATAAGTTTTAAGTGGTGTTTGATAACGTTGTCATTTTCTTATTTTCTGTTTACAAAAACCAAGAAACAAAAACATTTTTGATATACACAAATGTTTTGGAAAGAAATATAAAAAAATATATTTGTTTTTTAATTTTTATATATTTTAATTTTCTGTTTCTTTTTTTATATTTTAAAATTGGCATTAATTCCATTTGTTTGAAAACAAAAATAACATACTAAACAAATTTTAATTTCGAGTCTAAAAATAAAAAAATAAAAAAATGGAAATTACCAAACAATGCCAATTTCTTAAAAAGTGAGTTGTTTTTGGAAATTTTTCTCCTATTTTTAAAAACAGTTCGTCAAATAAATTTTAAAAAAATAAAAATAAAAACATAAAACAAAAATAAAAAAAAACAACTAAACAAGCTATAAATACCTTTTGTGTGTGATTGTTGGCCCAGTCAACCGCAAATTTTAGAGATCTGCATTTGTCATCATCCCTAATAGGCCAGTAATGTTGAAGTGGCTGTAGACCTCTGATGAAAAAATCATAGTAACGGGACCTCACAAGCAATGTAGCTGAATCACATGCTAGTATATACTTCTCACTTACTGACCATGCCCATCCCTCTATATAAATCTTGTATCTGCATACATGAGTTTATATATGAATATGAGGAAAAAATGGATAAAAGAGAAATTTAAATTCTAAAACAAATATGGTTAATTGGTGAAAAGTCCATTCCTATGGGGCCATATGTTTAGTCCAACGTTTAATTTTTTTTTTTTTTTGGTGATATGGATATTTGTTAAAAAGTTGTTAGAAAAGTCATCGACCACAAAAAGTTAGAGAGATAGGTGACATGTGATGATATTTGAACAGATAGACAAATAAATAAATTTTGAACAAATAAGTGTTCTTTTGAACATATAATATCCTTTTGATCCAAAAAAATTTAAACTTAGGTCTATTGGCCCGATAATTTCAAAAATGAACCTTTGGCATAAGTGCCCAAACAAATAAATCCATTTAAGTGTTCTTTTTGGGACCAAAAAAGGGACAAAATTAACCACCAATTAAATTAGGACTTGTCATACATACCTGTAAGTGCATTGGCTTGCTGGGTCTGATTTCTTAAATCCTTGTTTAGATTCAAGATTCCAATCCTGCGTATATTATACATAAACGTATGTTAGTAACTCGTCCAAAAAATCTTTGATCCAAACAAACAAATGGGTTGAACAATTGAACTAAGAAATCTTTGATCCAAAAAAATCTATGCTGCTAGAATTTGAAGAAATTTTTTGAAAAATTGAACCAATGATTTCCACTTGTACTTATTAATATGTGCTCTACTATCTTTCCATCTAGTGATAAGAAAATATATGTTAAAACAATCTATGCATTTATTGGTCTGGTTGTTAGTTGAGTACCACACCGGTAATTGTAATTGGCTGAGATGTGATCTTATCACACCGGATTCTGAGATATTCGGAGAGGGATTTGAGTCCTAGTTGAAAACAGATTTTTAATTTGGATAAATTAAGACTGTTGTAAGAGGTTTATCTCAATCTAACTAGGATAGATAAGTTCTGAATAAGTGTTATTTCTGATTTAACTAGTGATTTGTTATTTAGCCGATTTATCTTGTGGGATGAGTGCCCTTCTGGTTAGTAGGTATTTTGATCATTGTTGCAGGTGTTGGACTTATCTAGTGCACGTACTCTTCGACTTTGTTCCCTAAATCTCAGAGTCAAATTCTGTTTGGTTGTCCAAATACCTAAAAAGCTATGTAAAAGTCATAATGACTAATCAAGCATGAAATATACTTGGTCATCAAAAGTATGGAAGTGAAAAAAGGCTATTGCGTATTGGTGCAGTGAAAAAGCATCAATCCTTAGAATTAACCAAGCTGAGGCTATTGAGGCTTGTATCTCTTTTTACTGTATACATTAATACATTTATTTTGCCGATAAAATTAAAAAAAAATAAAAAATAAAAAAATACACTATTGAGGCTTAGCATCCGAA
Organism: Camellia sinensis; assembly: GCF_055761805.1. Classification (NCBI taxonomy): domain Eukaryota; kingdom Viridiplantae; phylum Streptophyta; class Magnoliopsida; order Ericales; family Theaceae; genus Camellia; species Camellia sinensis. The sequence goes on along the minus strand of NC_138973.1, from coordinate 71,953,591 downwards.
TTTGAGCCCTCACATCATATCATATGGACTAAAAGGTACCTGAACGAAGAGGCGAGCATTCCAATCGTATTTGTCGGAGACATTGCATTTCAAGAGGTCTCTCCTGGTTCCGGCTACAAAAGGATTTCCCTTCCAGTAAGCAAATGGTTCCCTCTCCATCCATTTGATCCTCTTGTTGCCTTCTTTTATCTCCTTCAAAATACTCTCCCATGGTTTTATGTTTATTTCAGCCCTATTATCATCAAAACAAGTATATCTATTGCTCCTTCATCAGAAATATGAACACATCATCCCATGCATGCTTTTTAAAGATTAAAAATTGCTATATGCATGGTTGAGAATTTATTAGATGAGAATAATGTGTCAAAATTATAAGAATAATGCTATATGTGCTAATTCATATAGCCTCTGTTTGGCAAGTGAGGTTGGAGGCTTTTTTGGCTATTTTAGCCACAAAAAACAAAATAGGCTATTTTAGCCATAACAAACAAAACATCACATCCAACCCATAATCATTACATTCTTCTCTCACAAAAAAACTCAAAAAAGCCAAAAAGCCAAAAAGCCCTTCCCAAACCAAGCTTTTAAGCCCAGGCTAAAATAGCCAAAAAAGCCAAAAAGCCAAAAAGCCAAAAAACCAACCCACTTCCCAAACCAAGCCATACTGTAATTAATGTATCAATTGATAATGTGACATAATTTTAGATATTTTTAATATTCGTAATTTATATAATGAGTGAAATCAATAATAACATCATAACTAATATTGATATATTAATTAATGTAAGTAACACTATTCAAATTATGAAAAATGCTTCGGACCCCAGTGAAATGGCGCGATATGATTGGACAAAAAAAAAACTATTTTATTTTTTATTTTTTATTTTTTAAGTTTCAGCCAGTGGGAGCTCGCCACCTCACTGGAGTCTACAGCAGCTCTCCCAAATTATAATAGAAAGGTGAATCAATTTTGTTACAAACAAAAAGAAAAGTCACAAATAGAGTAGAACCCTGTCACTTGGCTTGGACTGACACAAGTCTTCCACTGATTTTAAATAGGAATCCGGATCCTCGGCCGCCCTACCCGGCAGCCCCCCAAAACGACGTCGTTTTGGGGGTTTTTTGTTTTTTTTTTTTTCTTTTCTTCTTCTTCGTTCTTGCTTTCTCTCTCTTCTTCGCAGAACCAGAGGGAAGGGGAGGGGAGGGGAGGGAGGAGGGAGGAAGAGAGAGAGGAAGGGGAGGGGAGGTCGTCGAGCTCGCCAGCCGGATTCGCCAAAGACTCGCCGTCGCAGGTCGTCGAGCTCGCCGTCGCAGGTTGTTGAGCTCGCCAACCGTCCGATCGTCGCCCGACCGCCGTCGCCTCCGCCTCCGCCTCCGCCCCGCCTCCGCCTCCGCCTCCTCCTCCTCCTTCCCCACTGGTTATGGCCCCCTCCTTCCCTTCCTCCTCCTCCTCCTCCCTCCTCCCTCCTCCTTCCTCCCTCGTCCTCTCCTTTCTCCCTCTCTTCCTCTGCGTTTTTTTTTTTTTTTGAAAATTTGCCCCCAAAACGACGTCGTTTTGGGGGCTGCCGGGTAGGGCGGCCGAGAATCCGGACTCTTTAAATAGTGGGGTTCACACTTTTTAGATATGGTAAATTATTTTGTACCAATCACAAACAAATTCATTTTCGGACCGACGCTCACCCTTTGATTTTTATTTTATTTTATTATTATTTATCTATCTAGGTGCCTAGGCTTTCTTTCTTTTTTTTTTTTTTTTTTTGATGGAATCAACTTGGGTCGTCGTTTGGGAATAGATTTTTTTAGTAATTTTTTAATTTTTTTGATTAAAATAAGATATAAAAAAAATTAGTATGTTTAGAATAACTTTTTACCTTTTTAAGAAAAGATGTGCAAAAAGTAGAGAGAAAAGAAAATCTTTGACTTTTTGGTATAGGTTGTTGACTTTTTAATAACTTTTTGACTAAATCGATCACTTTCCAAACGAGACCTAAAAGTAGGTTTTTTCTTTTTCTTTTTTTCCGTTGAATTCCACCTTTATTTTTTTACACATTTTTAAAAAAAAAAATTGAAAAGTTAACGTTAACCTACTTAAAACAAGCCAAAATCTACCTCAATTTTCCCTACATTTGACAATTAAGAGAACGGGTTACAGGAAAGTTTTGGTGCATCACAATTTGGTGGGGCAATTGTTTTTTTGTGTGGCAAAGAGTGAAGAATTGTAGTGATAAGGTCAAAGAAATACAAAGATAAAAATTTGTGTAAGAAAATAAAAAAATCAAATGAGACAATGGGTAACTATCCGACTTGGATATTTTAAAATGAATTTCTACCCTTTTTTTGGATAAATTATAAATACATCCATGAACTTTGATGAAAATACAAATCACCCTTTGTAGTTCTCGAAATTACATTTCACTCATAAAATTTTTAATTTCATAACAAATCGCTATTTTTATTAATAAATCAAGTCAATTAATAATTTTTAACGATATTATAAATATGTTTCAATTAATAATTTAAATAACTTTATTATTATATAGGATAACAATTATGAATTTTTTTAAATTAATTTTGTTAAATAAAAAAATTTAATAAAAAATATTTATAATTTTTTAAAATATAAAAAATAATCAATACTTTAAATAAACCATAATTTAACATTCTTTTTTCTATAATTTAACATTCTTTTAAATTTAATGACACCATTAGTAAGAAAAGGACCTAACAGGAGTATTGGGTGGCGACAATGACCCATGAGTTCAGGTACATCCCACCACGTTTCCCATAGCAGTTTTCCCCAGTGGTGAATTGGGTGGCGACAATGACCCATGAGTTCAGGTACATCCCACCACGTTTCCCATAGCAGTTTTCCACAGTGGTGAGATCAACTGGGGATGGTATTATACATAAATAAAAAAATAATAGTTTTTAATTTTTTTATTTTATTTTAAGAAGAGTGACAAAAGTAGAAAAAGGTCATTTTTTTTTGTCACTTTTCTTGTCACTTTTTCTTTTCTCCATAAAAATTTATTAAAATTTGTTGGTTGGGTATTATTTTTTAGATCACATTATTATTATTATTATTATTATTATTATTATTATTATTATTATTATTATTTTTTTTTTTTTAAATATATTTATTTAGATCATTAAAGCAAGAAAAGAAAAGAAAAGAAGTATAATTTACCAACCCCAAAAGGACCAATCAGGGAAGACAATGTCCATCGTCCACCGGTCACCACAATACCGAAACAACGGTGGTGGGGCAGTGGCATTAGGTCCACCAGGGTAGTCGCGCGATCGGACAACCGGTCGATCATTGCAGTCAAACATCAACTCCAAGTCTGGCAACCTCCCCGGATACCTCCTTAGGAGCTGCAAAATCCCCCATAATGTAAACTCACCTCTAGTCTGTATTGATTTCTTGTACTTCTCTACATAAACCTTTCCTTTCACTATCGCCACCCTAAAATGAGCCGTCCTCTTCGCTCTCTCCACCATCTCTCTCGTGATCCCCGTCGCCTTAAATGGTCGTAAATCTTCGTGTATCCAACGTAAAAAATCCGGGCATGTTGTCTGATTAATATCAGTTTCAAACATTGTTGTTGGATAATTTCCTGGACATGTTTGAGTCTGGTTTCCAATTGAGCATTTGAGTGGGATTTCAACTCTCTTTGGGACTTCTCTATCCTCTTTTGGGATAATTTCAGCTTCTTTTTTGGCTTTAGCAAACGAAAAGGTAGACTGCAAAAGTAGTTACACCTTAGGTGGAATTGACCTAAAAGTAGAGATGTTAAAATTGTTTGTGTTGTTGTATGACATGATGTGTTAAAAGTCAGGCTTAATTTTTTGTGTTAAAATTTGTTAGTTTAGTGAGCGTGTGTAGGGTGCTAGATGCTAGGGAATAATTTTATTTCAAAATAACTGAAAAGGGAGTGCCAACTGAGGAGCGGTATGTATGTCATCAGGCGGTGTCTGGTGAGTATAAAATTGATACTTATATGAAAGAGAGTAATTCTAGGGATAAAGAATTCAGACACGATCACTGTGGATGTAAAAATTGGAATTTTATGTCCTTGGAAAAGGGTACAGAATTTAAAAACTTACAGAGTTGATCCAAGAAGAAGATAGGAGCGCGGTGATGAGGAGGACGAAGAAGAAGAAGATGATAGCAGCGTTAGTGATAGGCCATTTCTTTAATGGCTGTGGCCACCATGTCGCTGCAGTGGTAGAGATCATTTGCCTGTATGGTTCAGTTTGCTGCCATATGGTACTAAAGAGACTATGCATGCTCTCAATTCACACACAATCTGTTTTCTCTGTTGCCTTTTGTGCCCAATAAAATTCCAAGCATATATATCCAAGTCTAGTGGTGGTTTTTTTTTTTTTTTTTTTTTTTTTTTTTTTTTGCAATAAAAACAGTATAGTTGAATATTCTACCTGTTTGCAATAAAAAGAATAGTTGATTTGATGTGACAATTTGTCATCAATTATTGTTGAATTATTTGTTATTGTATAGGGACGGGCAATGGTGACTGTCCCAAGTTTTGGAAAATCTAAATACTATTCTTTTATTTTATGACTATTTATAATATATTTGACTTACAAACTAGTTTATTGACACGTTTTCCGTAATAATTAAAAAAAAGTTAATTTATTTAGTATAAACAATCCGTAAGTCTTGTTTAAAAAGTTGAATATTTTAATAAATTATTTTATTTTTTGATTATTTTAATAGGTTAAAATTTTTGTGTTTCAAAAGATTATTGAATTTTTTTAAAATTATTTTTTAATTTTTTCTATCAAAATTTTATTATGTTCCATTAAAAATGACACTGGGTCTTAAGCGGGCCCATGCGCCGTGCCGGATTTCAAAATGACTGCCCAGGCTTAACCGGGCCTAACCCACCCCGGACCACGTGCCATTTTTACACCCCTACTAGCCATCAAGGCAAACATGTTTGGTGGAGCGAATTTAAACCCGAGTTTAGTTGATGGATTTGGAAAAAAAAATTTAAAAAAAAAAAAAGAGAAAAAAAAAGTGAATTATGATTTCGCACACTTTTTCAATTATTTAGAGCATTTTCAATGTTTACTATTTTGTTTCATTAAATTTGAATAAAAATTAAAGTAAAAACTTCATCTGATGTTGAACGTTCTAACAAAAAATTTTGATTTTTTATCAAAGCATCAATTGATCGGGAGGACGGTCGGGTGGATGTTCGACCGGTCGACGTTTGGTGTAAATTGACCACAACCTGCATGACAATTTTGCAAGGAATAGATTATTCGGGAGGACGTCTAGCCCAACGGCCACCTACAAATTTGATAAAACGCTCTAGATATTTTTAATTTGATGAAAAGTTTAAGACATTTTCAATTTGATATTGATTTGATATTATAATTAGAATACCAAAACTAAACTTTTTTTTTAATATTTAAATTTGATAAAAGAAAAAAAAAAAGTAACGTTGAAAACGATCTTAGTAATTCTAAGGTAAATACATATGGTGCTTTAATGTTTCCTACTGATTACAAGGGAAGAATTTATTATTTTTGTTAACGAAACTGCAGGGTAGCTCGAAACTTGCCTACCCCGAATGGCTCGAATATGAAAAACAGCATCGTTTTCAAAAAAAAAAATTTCATCTTCCTTCGTTTCTCTCTTTTCTCTCGACATTTGAAAACTCACTCTAACAAACAGAACCAGAACCTCCTTCATCTTCTTCCTTTATTTTCTCTCTCTAAAAATTACCAAACTCACCACAAAATTGAAGCAAGATGATGAATAGATCAACAAGATGATGAACAGATCTGATTTAGGAAAAAAAAATTTATGTTGAACAAATTTATGTTAAACAGATCTGATCTGTTTATGTGAGATGAAGTTAAAATAAAAATTATAAGTTAAAACTATGAAACAGATCTGATCTGTTTATTCTTTATAATTTTAAACTTATGGTCTATGTCCATTAAGAAGATGATGATGAACATATTAGATCTTCTTTTTTTTTTTGTTGATTTTCAAATTTTTTTTTTTGAAATAATAATAATCAACAACATCTTCATTAACAGCAACATCTTCATCAATATCATCGCCATCAACACATTATCATCGGCGAACATCTTCATCACATCTTCATCAACAGCAACATCATCACCATCAACACATCATCATCATCATCGCCATCAACATCTTCCTCCTCCGCCATCACCGTCTTCTTCTCTTCCTCCTCCTCTTCCTCTCTTCTTCCTTCTCTATTTCTCTCTTTCTCTATCTCTGTGGGTTTGATTCAACCTTTGAGACAGAAACGAGAAATGGAAAGGAAAGAAGAAGAAGAAAAAAAAAAATCAAAATCAAAATGACGTCTTTTCTGAAAATCCGGCCATTAGGGGAAAATGTTTCGAGCTACAAAACATTTTCCTTTTGTTAAAACAACAAAGACAAATATCATGTGCTGAATAGTATAGAATATTATTGTAAGATTACCAAATAATTTTTACAAGCTATGTGGCTTGCCCATCAAGGCAGCTATGTTTGATGTATATATCATTTAAACTCGTGTTTGGTTGATGAATTTGAATAAAAAATTAAAAAGAAAAAGAAAACAAATAAGTAAAATGTGATTTTACACACTTTTTCAATTATTTAGTAATTCTAATAGAAAGAATTTATTATTTTTGTTAGTTTTCAAAAACAACAAACACATATGTTAAATAGTGTAGAACATTATTTTAAAACTACCAAATAATTTTTACCTCTCTATTGGGTTTTTAAAAATAATCTTTGGTAGCTCGAAATTCGGTGGCTTGAAATTCAAAACGACGTCGTTTTGGATTTTGATTTTTTTTTTCTTTTTCTTTTCTTGCTTTTTGAATAGAGAGACAGAAAAGAGAGAGAGAAGGAGAAAAGAGGAAGAGAGGAAGCGAGAGAGAGAGAGAAGGGGAAAAGATGGAGACGGTGATGGCGGAGGAGGAAGATCGGCGGTGATGGCGGTGATCACCGATCGCTGATCAAAACTCTACTTTTTTCTTTTTTTTTTCCTAGTGAATCTGGATCTGAAAATGATGTCGATGTTTGTTGTTGATAATGATGATGATGTGTTGATGAAGATGTTGATTTTTTTTTTTTTTTTTCTCTTTCCTGGTGGATCTAGATCTGAAGATGAATGGGGAGGGGGGGAATTTGTAGAAAGAGCATGTTTTGATGAAGATGGTGTTAGCAACAGATCAATGGGGTCTGGGTGATAAATGTGTTGTTGATGGGTGATAAAAAATTTGTTGTTGATGAAGATGATGTTGTTGTATTGATGAAGATGATGATGATGTTCTGTTCTGTTTGTTCTCTCCCTCTCTCAGCTTCTCTTCTCTCGTCCTCCTCTTCTTCATTCTTTCTCTTCATCTGCCAAAAAAAAAAATTGCCCAAAACGATGTCGTTTTGGACAATCGGGCCACTTGAGTAAATGAAATTCGATCTACAAAACGAGACTGAGTTTTAAATAGTCTACAATGATTCCTCTGGTGAAAAAGTATGTTGGGTTAGTCTTTCTTTCTGGCAAAAATAACTACTTTGTTTGATTTTGAATTTTTAAAGACAATTTTGTAACTTTTGGGTTTTTTTGTCAGTTAGTTTAGGCTGGGCGCGGTGGCTTGGACCCAGAGTAAGTTACTAATAATAATTAAAAAAAATAAAAAATGGTCATGTTTAATTTAGTTTTCAAAATCTGTTATTTTCAAATAGTTTTATATTTTTGAAGGTTAAAAACAAAATTTAAAAACTCAAAAATATAATTTTAATGTTTATTTTTGTCAAAATAATTTCTATTTTTTCAAAAAAAAAAAAAAAAAAACTTCTGAGAAAATCAAACCAAACAATGTCTACTAGTCCATTTCGAAATCAGATCCAAAACTTCTATCTCAAGTTCTGCTTTAAAATCAAATTATAATTTGACTCACCCAAAAATAATTTTGTACTTAAGTTGACTTAAATATTTATTTTTTGTTTGTTCTATATTCATCTTTTTTCTCCTAAGTTCAAAACCCTTTTTGGTGTATTTTCATTATTTATAAAGATAAAATAAAATAAATTGTATATGTACATTTGCTATAATGTATAAAGTGGCCAAACATGGTAGAGTTTTTTTTTTTAAATCAGAAAATAGGGTAGAGTTGGACTCAACAACTATTCTCAAATCTAGACTATTTAAGCTTCGTTTGGAAAGTGGGTTGATTTTTTGACTTTTTGGTTTTTGTGGCTATTTTAGCCTGGGGCTAAAAAGCCTGGTTTGAGAAGGGTTTTTGACTTTTTTGTGAGATAATGAATGTAATGATTATGAGTTGGATGTGATGTTTTGTTTTATTGGACTAAAAAACCTATTTTCTTTTTTGTGACTATTTAATAAAATATCTAAAAATTCATTCGACTCTGCCTCTATGGACTTAAATATTAACTGACTGTACCAATATAATTTTGTATAAAAAAAGAAGAAGAAGAAAAGACGACCAAAAAAAAAAAAAACAGAATACAAAAACAAAACTCCAAAGTAATGAAGAATGGGCTGCAAGTAAAAGAAGGTAAGAACAGACCTATCAGGGCCCAGAGAAGTTTGTTTTGGCCCAATAAATTTTTAATCAAATAAACATGGTCAAGGTTTTAGGTCCAGTAGCATTTCTTACGCCATTCTTGGTGAGCAGTAGAGTCCAATTAGACAATAAACGCTATGGAGATTATGAGGAATTATCCTGTCTTTTAAAAATTTCAATTAAGTTGTGTGTCTTTTTAATTTTTAGTCAGTATATGTAATATATAGGAGAAAAAAATAAGAAATAATGGGCATATAACTAATAGAATTGTAAGGACATACCACGTAAGATATGGGGCAGACTTATGCCATAATTTTTCGAAGATTATATACAGGGAAAATTACTTTTCGGTATTTTTATAAAATTATTACATATTTATAAAAAAAAATTATGATTTTAGTTATTAATATTTATGAAATTTATCATTTATTTATAATTATTTTTCCAAACACCCACTGATAATTTATTTTCCCTTATATATATAACTAGATTAATATGGGGTGATTCAAAAATAGACAATTTATATAAATTATGATATTTTAATGACCATTTTGAAAATACAAGTCACATTGATGGATTTTTATTTTCAAAGTGATAGAAACTAAGGCAGTCACATCATTTTGGACTAAAATTTTATAATTTTTGTTTGTTTGTATAGCACTACTCTTATATTTATGAATATGACATATAAACAAAAAAATTATATAAATTTTGTATATAGAATGGTGTGGCTGGATTGAAACTTGTCATTATTAAATAGAGTGCTCATTAAATGATAATTAATTATAAAAATGTCACTATCGCATTAATTTGAAAAAAAAAATCTATATAAAAATCTTGAAAGATTTATTTTTATTTTTTTTATATTCATTTTTTCTCAAGTTACAAACGATTTGATTGAGTGTTAAAAAAAAAAAAGACCCCTCATGCCTCATTCACTTGCAAATACATGGATTCATTCAAGTAAATACACACTTTATGCCATCAATGCATCACAAAATCAAGTAATAAATATTAATGGTGTAATAGGCAGGCACCTCTAAACATGAGTCTTATTAAAATAGAGCTTGAAGAGACTATATTCGTGATTCAAACTTACAAATGGTATTCTGTTGGATCAAATTAGTTAGTATTATATGTATGTATAATGCTATAACACATAGTATAATTTAATCTATTCTTATTAATCCTCAACATGTCTCTATGGTTCTTTGTTAAGACTATCCCAATACATTTTCTCCCAAGTCTCCACTCGCTTCATTGATTTAAGTTTTTTCTTAACAAAGGCATCAAGAACATGAGGTTCATAGGGGGGAGGCAATGTGCAAGGGCTTGTAATAGAAGGACCCTTCACCAAAGACTCCATCATGAACTTCTTCTCCAATCCTTGTGCATTGCAAGCCATTGTCTCTGAGCAAAATTCAACAGCTCCTTTGGGTATTTCAGGTTTGAATGTTAAGAGTTTGGAGTATTCATTTAACAAATGAAACATGTAATCATACACATAGTCCATGTTGAGGTCTTGTTGAATGAAGTCACTAGCTGCTTTTCCAATGGCTTGAGCCTAAATGTATGGCAGATAAAAGGATTAACATATGAAATTAATGAAGAATGCAATCAACAAATAAAGTTTTTTTTTTTTTTTTTAATTTAATTTTTTTATGGAAACAAAACAATGAGAAGTTTGAAAATATTCATGACTTTCAGATTATTTTAATTTTTTGAGAAAAGTTTTAAAAATTCAAAAATAAGTTTTTAGGTGGTAACGTTGTCATTTTCTTATTTTTTTTGTTTACATAAAACAAGAAACAAAAACTTTTTTGATATACACAAATGTTTTGGAAAGAAATATAAAAAAATATATTTGGTGATTTAGCAAAGGTGGTGGCTGCATTAGAGTTGCTAGAAGTTGGTAGGAGCTCGCGAGTTGCTAGTGAAAACACATTTTGTTTTTTAATTATTTTTTTAAAAAAACAAATTGGCATTAATTCCATTTGTTTGAAAACAAAAATAACATACTAAACAAAAAACAACTAAACAAGCTATAAATACCTTTTGTGTGTGATTGTTGGCCCAGTCAACTGCAAATTTTAGAGATCTGCATTTGTCATCATCCCTAATAGGCCAGTAATGTTGAAGTGGCTGTAGACCTCTGATGAAAAAATCATAGTAATGGGATCTCACAAGCAATGTAGCTGAATCACATGCTAGTATATACTTCTCACTTACTGACCATGCCCATCCTTCTATATAAATCTTGTATCTGCATGCATGAGTTTATATATGAATGTTAATATAATTGTTAAATTGTTAATTGAATCTTTAGCTTTAGTATAATTATTAATTGTATAGGTTTATGCTTTCCTTTTTGCTTTCGGTGATAGTGGAGCACTTTGGTATCCAATGTAACCATTCTTCTCTCTATAAAGAGAGAGTTCATTCCTCTTTGAATGTATCACATACAATACAGATATACAACAATCTTGTAATACATCAATTTATTTTAACTTGGTATCAGAGCAGGTTTAGAATATAATATTTTCGCTTTCCCGGCGGGCGGCAACCTCACCTTAGCCGCCCGCCGGACCTCAACCTAATCCGCTAAAATTTTCTACACATACCTTGAAATTTCTTCGAGTCCACCACCACTGCCCCTCCTCTCACTGTTGTCCTCGCACAACCCACCGAACCGCCAGTCCTTGAAGTGTCCCCGGTGCGATTCTCTCACCACCAAGTTCTGCTACTACAATAACTATAATCTCTCTCTCTCTCTCAAATGGAGCCATTTTCGCCGGAATTAGACCTGGACAATCTCAGAGCCATCAAAGTCCTCGAAAAAAGAGCCATGGGCACGGTCTTTCTCATCCACGACCAGTCCATCGACCCGTCTGCCCGCTGCCCGTTCGCTCTCAAAGTCGTCGAGAAATGCTCTCTCCACGCCGCTGACCGCCGTGCCTGCTGGGATCTCTCCGTCCTGACCCGTTTCTGGGTTGGGTCGTACCGTACTGCCCCGGTGGCGATCTCCATGTTCTCCGATACCGTCAGCCCGCCCACGTGTTCTCTCCGGCGGTCATCAGGTTCTACCCGGCTGAGATCATCATGTGCTCTCTCGGGCTCGGCTAGGCTCTCTCTTTCGTTGACAGAGACGAACAACACCAACAGGGGGCTGCTGGGGTGTCCTCCCCATGTCCTCCCCAGAGATATGTGCTTTGCTCTATTTTTCGATCTGGACTTCACTTTCCTAGAGATGAATCCTTTAGTCCTGCCCTGTGCACTCTTCCCACACCTTTCCAATTTGCATCTCTTGCCGCCACCATGACGGACACAAATATCAGTCCGACCCCATGCGCTCTTTGTGCACTCTGGCACGGCACACCTCTTTCCACCCCCGTGCGCCACACAGAATAATGTCCCCCCATGCACGCTCTTCGGGCAAACCCCACCACCCTGGAATGAACACCTTTTCCCTCCACCGTCTCTCGACTATGCACCCACTTTCATTATATTCATTATTCCCCACTTGTTCCCCACTCTCTCAGTATATATATATATATAAAATCCATCATACACTGTGTGTGTGCGTGGGCCAACCTTCTCCACTCCTTTATTATTATTTTGTCCAAACCCATTCACATTTGGTGGTTTGATCTCAGTGGAAACCAATTTCATCATATTTTATTTTATTTCATTTCCACCCACCCATGCCTTCTTTTGGTTTTTTAATCATCCCATTCCGTCTGTTTTCCTTTCTTTTTATTTTACTATTGTCCACCCAGCCTCCTCTGCTTTTTCCTTTCTTTTATTTTCTATATATATGTTTATATCTTTTCCTTTCTTTTATATTTTTTTTTTCAAACTCCACAACAACACAACAAACACAGAAACAACAAAAAAAAAAAAAACAAAAAAAAAAAACAAAAAAAAACAAAAAAACAAAACAGACGAAGCGGACTGCAGACCAAACTCATTTTATTCATCTCGGGGCTCACCCCGATCACCATTTTACATTCAAAAAAAAAAAAAAAAAAAAAAAAAAAAAAAAACAAAACAAAACAAAACAAACCACACCCACAGCGGGATTTTTTCTTCTCTACTCTACTGCAGGTCTCTTCTTCTTGCTTTTCTCTTGGGTGTCCCTTCCCGGCGCTGCCTCCATACTTCCCACTCCACTGGGCACGATCACTACTCCCTGCTCCTCCACTGCAGCATATGGCGGCCCTCCAAATCGGAACATCACGGTGGCCTTCCGCTTCAGCTCCTTGTTTTCTGCCCTTAGCACGCTTATCTCTGCTCGCGCATCCTTATACATGCGTTGGAGCAGAGCCAGCTGGGAGTTTAATTGCTGCACCTCGTTTGTCCTACTCTGCAGCCGGTGCGACAAGTTTGTGACCGCCGTCATGGACTCCACACATGCCTTCAAAGTATACTGATTCGCCTCCACATCCGTTTGCACTGCCATTTTTTGCTCCACCGACTGCATCGGAAAGTTCAACGGAGCAAACCCAGTGGTGTTTGGTTGAGGTTCACGGGACACCGCACCAGTTCTCTCTCCTGTGGACTCGTTCAGGTCGGGAAAGAGAGTGAGCAGCCCACGGGACGACGAAGCCATTTTCTGGGCAACAGAGTATTACAGAGTCTCTCTATCACAACGAAGAGTTTTTCAGAGAAATTCGCAGGTTTTTTGTCTCAGCCTCTGCCTCAGCCTCAGGTTCAGTCTTGGTTATATAGCCGAGGCAGCCACGCGCATCGCGCGCCTCTTCTCGCCGACAAACTGGCACGCCTTTTCATGGCACGCCTTTTGATGCATTCGGGCACGCCTTTTGATGGCACGCCTTTTGAGGGTGCGGGCACACCTTTTGAGGGCACGACTTTTGAGGGCTCGATATCTACATCCATGTATATCTTTTGGGCAGCCTATCTACACACTCATACAGTGTCTTCTACACCAGTCAGCTTTATCAATCCCTTTGTTTCAACCTCAAATAGGTTTCTATCTTCACACCTATTTGAGTTTGAGGGGGGGTTATACACAGTATCATGTTCAAGCCACCTCATGGCGCACTCCCTAAGTCGCCCCCTTGGTGCACCACCACAATCTTCTACAACGGTCCGACATGACCCCGTAAACTGTCCTACTACAACGGTCCGACATGACCCCATAAACTGTCCCGACATTAATTCCGGTCAGCTTCTACAACGGTCCGACATGACCCCGTAAACTGTCCCGACATTGATTCCGGTCAGCTTCTACATCGGTCAGACATGACCCCATAAACTGTCCCGACATTGATTCCGGTTAGCTTCTACAACAACGGTCTGACACGACCACACAGTGTCTGCTACATCGGTCCGACATGACCCCGTAAACTGTCTTCTACAACGGTCCGACATGACCCCGTAAACTGTCTTCTACATCGGTCCGACATGACCCCATAAACTGTCTTCTACATCAGTCTGACACGACCACACAGTGTCTGCTACAACGGTCCGACATGACCCCGTAAACTGTCTGCTACAACGGTCCGACACGACCATACAGTGTCTCCTATCCCATTTTTAATTGTCAGCTTATTTTTCTGTTTTGTTACTCTCTCCAAACTCAAGTTGGCTAGTACCTATCCTCCTTGAGTTTGAGGGGGACTGTTAATATAATTGTTAAATTGTTAATTGAATCTTTAGCTTTAGTATAATTATTAATTGTATAGGTTTATGCTTTCCTTTTTGCTTTCGGTGATAGTGGAGCACTTTGGTATCCAATGTAACCATTCTTCTCTCTATAAAGAGAGAGTTCATTCCTCTTTGAATGTATCACATACAATACAGATATACAACAATCTTGTAATACATCAATTTATTTTAACTATGAATATGAGGAAAAAATGAATAAAAGAGGAATTTAAATTCTAAAACAAATATGGTTAATTGTTGAAAAATCCATTCCTATGGGGCCATATGTTTAGTCCAAGGTTTATTTTATTTATTTATTTTTTTTATATGGATATGTGTTGAAAAGTAGTTAGAAAAGTCATCGACAATAAAGAGTTGGAGAGATAGGTGACATGTGATGATATTTTAACAAATAGACAGATAAGTAAACTTTGAACGAATAGGTATTCTTTTAGACATATAATATCCTTTTGACCCAAAGAAATTTAAACTTAGGTCTATTGGCCTGACAATTTCAAAAATGAACCTTTGGCATAAGTGCCCAAACAAATAAATCCATGTAAGTGTTCTTTTTGGGGCAAAAAAAGGGGACAAAATTAACCACTAATTAAATTGGGACTTGTCATACATACCTGTAAATGCATTGGCTTGCTAGGTCTGATTGCTTAAATCCTTGTTTAGATTCAAGATTCCAATCCTGCGTATATTATACCTAAACGCATGTTAGTAACTTGTCCAAAAAATCTTTGCTCCAAACAAACAAATGGGTTGAAAAATTGAATTAAGAAATCTTTGATCCAAAAAATCTGTGTTGCTAGAATTTGAAGAAATTTTTTGAAAAAGTGAACCAATGATTTCCACCTGTATTTATTAGTATGTGCTCTACTATCATTCCATCTAGTGATAAGAAAATATATGTTAAAACAATTAACATCATAAATTTTGTGGAGACATAATTTTTGAGTTGTTCACTGATTGTTAGCCAAGGTACCACGTGAGTAATTGTAATTGGCCGAGGTGTGATCTTATCACACCGGATTCGGAGATATTCGGAGAAGGATTTGAGTCCTAGTTGAAAATTGATTCCTAAGTTGGATAAACTAAGCTTGCGTTTGGTTGTATTTTGTAAATGTGATTTGAGAGTATGAGTTGTATTTTGAGTTTGTGAGTTGTAGAATTATGATTTGAGTGTAGAAAATTTGTTTGGTTATGGTTTTTAAATAGAGTGTTAAATTGTGTTTTGAAGATGTATTTTGAATTAAGTTTTGAAAGTTTGATGTGACATGTGAAAGGTGAAAATTTGTTTGGTGATGTGTTTTGAAAATAATTTTCAAAACTTAATTCAACTAATAATTTATCATCAAACACACAACTCATATATCAATATCCATATTTTTTATCAACAATAATAACCAAACTATTTTTAAAATACTGAAATTAAAAATTGATTTTTTTTGTCAATTATTTTTTTTTTAGTAATTTTTTTGAATAATTGTTGTTTCGAAATAATTTTTTCATTTTAAAATAAATCGATGTCAATTTTTTTCTGCCAATTAATTTTTCTATCGATATCCATATTTTTTATCAACAATAATAACCAAACTATTTTTAAAATACTGACATTAAAATACCATTTTTTTGTCAATTAATTTTTTTTCAAATCTTTTTTTTGAATAATTTTTTTTTCAAATAATTTTGTCATTTTAAAATAAACCTATGTCAATTATTTTGTGTCAATTAATTTTTCTATCAATTTATTTTTTTCGCCTGTACAAACATCTTGTAAAATACGTTTTTAATTTTTTTCTAAAATAATTGATAGAAAATCTGAATAAAATCTCACCTTTCTGAACCTTTTGAACCTCACCTTTCTATAAAATAATTGATGCCAGTTCATCTTCAGAGAGGAGGACAACCAGCCGGTCATCCCCAAGGCCTACCGCCCGGTCATCCCCAAGGTTTGATACACAGATGAGGTTCACGTGAAACAGAGACGATGGAGGAGAAGGACATGGAAGCTTTTCAAAAACGTTGAAAGTGGAGATACAAGCTGCCAAACGGATTTTCAAAATCTAATTTGAATTAACACGCTGAATCAACTTTTGAACATCCTATCCAAACGTGAAGCGGGAGTTCACGTGTAGAATCACGTTTTGAATTCACAACCAAACACAGCCTAAGACTCTTAAAAGAGATTTATCTTAATCTAATTAGGATAGATGAGTTCTGAATATGTGTTATTCCTGATTTAACTAGTGATTTGTTATTCAGTCAATTTATCTTGTGAGATGAGTGTCCTTCCAGTTGATAGGTACTTTGATCATTGTTGCAGGTGTTAAATCTATCTAGTGCACATGCTCTTTGACTATGCTCTCTAAGGGGTTGTTTGGGATGACCTAAATAAGTGCACTTTTTGTCTTTTTACGAAAAGATGTGCAGAAAAGTAAACATGTGATGTGATGAAAAAAAGATAAAAAGATAAAAAGATGGATTATTTTTGAATTGTCAAACTTGACCTAAATCTGGGAGTTAAATTCTATTTGGTTGTATGATCATATTTTAACATATAGAAATTCTATGCATTATTCATGTATATTAAAGTCCAAATACCTAAAAGGCTATGTAAAAATCATATTGACTAATCAAGCACGAAATATACTTGGTCATCAAAAGTATCATATGAACTAAAAGGTACCTGAACGAAGAGGCGAGCATTCCAATCATACTTGTCAGAGACATTGCATTTCAAGAGGTCTCTCCTGGTTCCGGCTACAAAAGGATTTCCCTTCCAGTATGCAAATGGTTCCCTCTCCATCCATTTGATCCTCTTGTTGCCTTCTTTTATCTCCTTCAAAATACTCTCCCATGGTTTTATGTTTATTTCAGCCCTGTTATCATCAAAACAAGTATATCTATTGCTCCTTCATCAGAAATATGAACACATCATCCCATGCATGCTTTTTAAAGATTAAAAATTGCTATATGCTTGGTTGAGAATTTTTTAGATGAGAATAATTGGTCAAAATTATAAGAATAACGCTATATGTATCAGTTTGTATACTATAATTAATGTATCAATTGATGATATGGTATAATTTTATATATTTTTGATATTTATAATTTATATAATGAATAAAATTAATGTTATATACTAATTAATATATTAATTAATGTAAGTAGTACCCCGAAATTATAATAGAAAGATGAACCAATTTTGTTACAAACAAAAAGAAAAGTCACAAATAGGGTAGAACCCTGTCACTTGGCTTGGACTGACACAAGTCTTTCACTGATTTAAAATGGTGGGGTTCATTCACACTTTTTTAGATGGAAAATGTTTAGTAGTTCAAAATTTTGTGGCTCAAATGGTTTAAATTTGTCAAAATGACGTCGTTTTACATTTATTTACACTCAAAACGACGTCGTTTTGAGTAATTTGAGCCATTTGAGCCATAAAATTTTGAATTACCTAACATTGTTGTTTTTAGATACGGGTAAATTATTTTGTACTATCACAAACAAATTCATTTTCGGACCGACGCTCACCCTTTCATTTTTTTATTTTATTTTTTTATTATTATTTATCTATCTAGGTGCCTAGTCTTTCTTTGTTGATGGAATTAACTTGTTTTTAAAATATGATTAAAAGTAGTTTTTTAAGTTTTTTTAAATTTTTTTTTTACATCACCTATTTTTTCTATTTTTTTGTACTTTTTTTAAAAAAAAATTAAAAAATTAACTTTTAACATACTTCTTAAAACAAGCCAAAATCTACCTTAATTTTAAAAATATTCACTAAAAAAAATACACAAAAATAATAATAATTTACAGAAAATTAAATTTAAAAAACTGAAACTAAATATATAGAATAATTTTTTAATTTTTTATAAAAAAAGTGATAAAAGTTGTAGAAGCTAATTTTTGTCATTTTTGTTGTTTTTTTTTCTTTTCTCCATAAATATTTATTAAAATTTAATATTCAAATACAGCCTAAAAAGAAGAAGAAGAATTTACCAACCCCAGAAGGACCAATCAGGGAAGGCAATGTCCATCGTCCACCGGTCACCACAATACCGGAACAACGGTGGTGGGGGAGTGGCATTAGGTCCACCAGGGTAGTCGCGCGATCGGACGACCGGTCGATCATTGCAGTCAAACATCAACTCCAAGTCCGGCAACCTCCCCGGGTCCCTCCTTAGGAGCTGCAAAATCCCCCATAATGTAAACTCATCTCTAGTCTGTATTGATTTCTTGTACTTCTCTACATAAACCTTTCCTTTCACCATCGCCACCCTAAAATGAGCTGTCCTCTTCGCTCTCTCCACCATCTCTCTCGTGATCCCCGTCGCCTTAAATGGTCGTAAATCTTCGTGTATCCAACGTAAGAAATCCGGACATGTTGTCTGATTAATATCAGTTTCAAACATTGTTGTTGGATAATTTCCTGGACATGTTTGAGTCTGGTTTCCAATTGAGCATTCGAGTGGGATTTCAACTCTCTTTGGGACTTCTCTATCCTCTTTTGGGATAATTTCAGCTTCTTTTTTGGCTTTAGCAAACGAAAAAGTAGACTGCAAAAGTGGTTACACCTTAGGTGGAATTGACCTAAGAGTAGAGACGTTAAAATTGTTTGTGTTATTGTATGACATGATGTGTTAAAAGTCAGGCTTAATTTTTTGTGTTAAAATTTGTTAGTTTAGTGAGCGTGAGTAGGGTGCTAGATGCTAGCGAATAATTTTATTTCAAAATAACTGAAAAGGGAGTGCCAACTGAGGTGCGTATGTCATCAGGCGGTGTCTGGTGAATTAATACTAATAAAAAAGAGAGTGATGCTAAGGACGAAGAATTCAGATACAATCACTGTGGATGCAAAAATAGGAATTTTATATCCTTAGAAAAGTGTATAGAGTTTAAAAACTTACAGAGTTGATCCAAGAAGAAGATAGGAGCCCGGTGATGAGGAGGACGAAGAAGAAGAAGAAGATGATAGCAGCGTTAGTGATATGCCATTTCTTTAATGGCTGTGGCCACCATGTCGCGGCAGTGGTGGAGATCATTTGCCTGTACGGTTCAGTTAGCTGCCATGTGGTACTAAAGAGACTATGCATGCTCTCAATTCACACACAATCTGTTTTCTCTGTTGCGTTTTGTGCCCAATAAAATTCCAAGCATATATATCTAATTCTAGTGGTGGTAGTACTAATAAAGCTAAGATTTGGAAGAGTTTAGATACTGGTTGGTTTTCCAATGGAGTTGAATAATCTATCTTCTTTGTTTGTTTTTTATTTTTATTTTATTTTATTTTTTTTTGCACAAGGTGAATATTCTATCTGTTTGCAATTAAAAGTATAGTTGATTTGATTTCACAATTTGTCATCAATTATTGTTGAATTATTTATTGTTGTATAGGGACGGGCAATGGCCACTGTCCCAACTTTTGGAAAATCTAAATACTATTCTTATAATATATTTTAGAAAGTGACTTATA
Organism: Camellia sinensis; assembly: GCF_055761805.1. Lineage (NCBI taxonomy): Eukaryota > Viridiplantae > Streptophyta > Magnoliopsida > Ericales > Theaceae > Camellia > Camellia sinensis. Next base: position 71,933,853 of record NC_138973.1, on the reverse strand, counting down.
AACTAGTTTATTCATACGCTTTTTTGTAATAAGTAAAAAAGTTAATTTATTTAGCACAAGCAACTCTTAGGTCTCGTTTGAGAAGTTGACTATTTTAATAAGCTATTTTAGTTTTTAATTATTTTAATAGGCTAAAATTTTTGTATTTGGAAAGATCATTGGATTTTTTATACTTGAATGTAATATTTGTGAGAGAAAAAAATAAAATGATTATGAATTTGATGTGACATTTTATTTTATTAATTATTTTAGCTTATTTGTCTTATTTGTGGATTTTAACTTAAAAAAAGAGAGCTAAAAATTCACTTTCCAAATTGGGCCATAATAAGATCGTTTATAAAATATATAATGAGATGATACCTATTTTATAAAATCAATCACTAATTTTTTATTTTATCAATATTTTATAATATATAATGAGATGATTTTTAACTATTTCAAATTATAAAATGAAAAAAATGACTTGTTAGATTTATGAGTAATACTGAGATTTATGAAAAAAAATATTATGGAATATTTCATGAATTTTTTTTATCTTTTGATTAATATATGATGTTTTATTATATGTATAATCTAAAGATGAAGAATCTTCATAGAATAATTCATGATCATTTTTTCATGATTCCTAACATTACTCTAGATTTATTTAATTTCATCCTTATGAAATTATATTTTCACAATATTCGTATAAAAAATTATTTTTAATTAGTTATGTATCAAAACCAAGTCAAATTTTTTTCATACACACATCTTGACCTTTCCTAAACAACATTTATGATTCCACCCCTAATTGAAGTAGAAGTATGTAGATTTGAGGAGTAAGGATTCTCTGTTCCTAAATAATTCTGTCACTCGGTCTCAATTCACTTACAATTATTGGATCATATAAGAAATTCAAGATGTGAAAATCTTAAGACATATCTAATAATCGTGAGTGAATTGAAACAGAAGAACAGAATTATTTAGAGACAGAAAATCCTTCTACGGATTTGAGAGAATAATGGCAGAAGAAAAGTCAAAGTAAGACAAGCATGGATACTCTTCTGTCCCACATTGTGTCTTCTCTTCTTGTCTTTTAATTCAACATTTTTTTCCCCGAGCACAAGTTATACATGTAGACATATTTTTTCTGCTTTTAATTCGTTGGGCTATCTATTTCAACTGATGTAAATATTCTCACATTCCATAATTTCTGCAGAGCATCTTTTAGAGCTAAATATTCTCACATTCCATAATTTCTGCAGAGCATCTTTTAGAGCTAAATATTCTCACATTCCATAATTTCTTCAGAGCATTTTTAGAGCTAAATATTCTCACATTCCATAATTTCTTACATTCCATAATTTCTTCAAAGCATCTTTTAGAGCTAAATATTCTCATATTCCATAATTTCTTCTGTTTTTAAACACTACCATGTAAAAATCTGATAACATAAGAGCATCTTTTAGAGCTAAATATTCTCACATTCCATAATTTCTTCAAAGCATCTTTTAGAGCTAAATATTCTCATATTCCATAATTTCTTCTGTTTTTAAACACTACCATGTAAAAATCTGATAACATGATAATTTTAAAACATAATTTAACAATTTAATTTATGGGTCATTTTTTAATAAATTCTCTTTTTAAGTGTTTTATTTCATCTAACACATATTCTTTTTGAGTATTCTATTAAGTCATGTTTAATGTAATATGACCAAATCATCATTTCTATTTTTTTTGCACATGTTTCTATTTTGAAACTAATACATAACAATCCCTCATTTTATGGAGAAAATCTCTCCCTCATTTTAAAAAGAAAATCTTTCCGTTATTTCTATGGAGAAATCTCTCACTCATTTTAAGGAGAAAATCTCTCCCACATTTCACAAAGAAAATCTCAAATTATGAAATTCGACTATTTCATAAAATTTAAAAAAGTGAAAATCGACTATTTCGATTGTTCAATGGTAACAAAAATGATTATCCAACCAATAAGCATAGTAAAAAAAAATAACAAAATACAACTAACTTTCGAAAAAAAAAAAAACTCATACCAAAGTACAATATGAATGTTCACAATTTACAATTAACATACAACTAACCATCAAAAAACAAAATTTATATCAATGTGAACATTCACACTGCAATATGAAACAAAATTGGGGAAAAAAAAAGGGTAAATTACACTAACAACCCCTTGAAGTTTATGTTTGTTACAGTTCCCCCCTTACATTTTGGAAATTACATCTCATCCCCTGAGGTTTAAAGTTTCATTACAGATTCTACCCCTTAACAATTTAATTTTTTTAAATACCAATTTTGCCCTTATTGGGGAAATTACATTGACATCTCTCACATTTTAGAAATTACAATCCCCTCCCTAAGGTTTAAAGTAGCATTACCAATTACCCCCTCGGTTAGTATTAGTTGGAAAAAAAAATTCATAGAAAAAATAATTAATTGGAAAAAAAATTAATTGAAAAAAAAAATTGTTAGTAAAATTTTTAAATTTTTGTTTAAAAACCAACGTAAATTCATATTTTGAATTTACGTTTTTTCTTCAAATTTACAAACTGAGATAAACCAAAAAAATTACCACACAAGTTTTTATGACAATTTTTAAAATTTTTGTAAATATAAATTGAAAACTGAAAACGAAATGGTTACCAAATAGGTCTCAGATGATAAAAATATCATAAAATTAACAAATAATTAAATAAGTTACCAACGTTAGAAATGACTTATCAAAAGATTCTTAGACTATGTATGGTTTGATTTTTAGAATTTTTTTTTTAAAAATTAAAAATTAATTTGATTAAGAAATAAAAAATAATTATCATTTAACTTTTTGGCAAGTTATATACATACGTATGGCTGTTTCAATTTAATTTATAAAAAATTATTTCTAACCACTCGAAAGAAAAAAATTATATAAAAATGATAATTATTTTTTATTTTTTATTTCTTAACCAAATTAATTTTTAATTTTTTTTAAAAAAATTCTAAAAATCAAACCATACATAGCCTAAGAATCTTTTGATAAGTCATTTCTTATGTTGGTAACTTATTTAATTATTTATTAATTTTATGACATTTTTACCATCTGAGACCTGTTTGGTAACCATTACGTTTTTAGTTTTTAATTTATATTTACAAAAATTAAAAAAACTGTCATAAAAACTTGTTTGATAATTTTTTTTTGGTTTTTAAATGGTTGTCTCAGTTTGTAAATTTGAGGAAAAAACGTAAATTCAAAAAATGAATTTACGTTGGTTTTTAAACAAAAATTTAAAAATTTTACTAACAAAATTCTTTTTCAATTAATTTTTTTTAATGAATTTTTTTTTCCAATTAATACTAACCAAGGGGGCAATTGGTAATGCTACTTTAAACCTTAGGGTGGGGATTATAATTTCTAAAATGTGAAGGGTGTCAATGTAATTTACCCAATAAGGGCAAAATTGGTATTTTAAAAAAATTAAATTGTTGAGGGGGAGAATCTGTAATGAAACTTTAAATCTCAGGAGAGGAGATATAATTTCCAAAAGGTAAGGGGGAACTGTAATAAATATAAATCTCAGGAGGTGCCAGTGTAATTTACCCAAAAAAAAGAAGACTATCTCAATTGTTTAATAGTAACGTAAAATGATTGTTCAAATAGCAAGTATGTTAACAAATAACCAATAATATATGAACATTCACATTTTGCAAAATATGTAATTATGTTCATATCTATTTTCCAATACCTATTTCTTAGACTTTCAAACAATGTGAAAGGTGAACATTCACACTGATTGGGAAAAAATAAAAATAGAAACAATGTCAGTAATAGAATTAGAAAAAAAGAAAAAAGAAAAAAAAGCTCAATCACTCTAAAAATAAAAAAAATATCACCCACATTCTCATCTTCATCTTCATCTTCATCATCATTTTTATCATTATCACTATTCTTAACAATCTATGCAATTTTACCATTCCACCAATCCAAATCAAACCCACATTTGAAAAATATGTTTATAACAAAATTGACGGGACATAAATAGAATTTTTGACTTACAACAATGGAGAAACATAGAGTAACGAATACAGAACAACAATGGAGGAACACAGAATTTTGAACATAAAGTGACAATGGAGGAATACAAAGTTTCGCCGCAACAATGGAGAAACATAATATTATTTCACCACTATGTGTAAATTAGAGTTTCTAAACCCTACTAAATAGAGAATTTCAAATCCAAGCACAATGAAATAATACCACAAATGTGAATGAAACTAATAAAAAAGAAAAATATGAATAATGGTAACCATCAAAATAGAGGTAGCAATAAAAAAGAAATTTGTATATCATTTTTCTATGTAATATCTATCAACAATAGACATAAAGGTATAATAGTCCAATAAACAATATAAATTAGGAAAAAAGAACCTCACAGAATAAAAATATAAATACTTGCGATTAACTAGGTTATAATTTTTCTTGATGGACTTATTTGATTAAAACATCTCTAAATGAGATTTATCAATAAAAATAAAAAATCATTAATTTATTGAAACATAAAATAATAATAATAATAATAATAATAATAATAATAATAACAACGCTGATTGAGGGCCCGAGACTTCGGGGCTCGAATGCCCCGAAAGTCCATTTTAGGTAAAAAAAAAAAAAAAAAAAAAAGGAAAAAAGAAAGAAAAAAAAAACAGTTTCCAAAATTGGAAATTAGGGGTATTAGGGACAATTTTTTTAAGGCCACCAATCATTTTCCTAATAATAATCGAGAACAGAGGATTGCGTGTATCTCATGGCGCCTTAGATGTGGTCCCTGCTTTCAACACTCAATTTCCATGGTTTTAAGGGGATAAACATGTAAGTACGTGTCCTTAAATTTAATTGGTTAGTAAAATCATCATATATATATATATATATTTGACGTGAATAATGTTATGAATCAATCAAATGTAAGGGAATAGAGAATGAGGCATAATAACAAAAAAAAAAAAAAAAAAAAAAAAAAAAAAAAAAAAAAAAAGGTGATCTTGATTCTCTATGAGCCTTGTCTTAGGTGGTGCTCGTATTTGTAGTTACTTTTTCATATTTTTCAGAGGGGTTTAGTCTCTTCGGATACGATGACCCTACAGTTCGACTCCCGTGATTCTGAATTTGGTTTCACAAGTATAATGTGAAACAGAAAAACACAAATGAGAGTCCAAATTTGACAAATCTTAAAAAATCTATTAATCATCAGAGATGCCAGAAATGGACTGCATTACTAGATTTCAGGGTCGTCACATAAATATTTTTGAAAAATTTAGGAAATCTGTGGCTCGTGCCAAATGGTACTTGTCCATTATAACCAAAGTGTCTTGGCTCGGGAACTTAGGTATGAGAGGGAAAGGTCATGAATTGAGCACTCCCCTCACCCGATTAAAGATCGGCCTCTACTAATCATGATGTGATTTTTATGTACATTATATGTTCTTGTTCCGATAATTAATGCTAACTTACTATGTGAAGCACACAAGTATAGATTATTTCACCAATTTTGGAATGCTTTGATTTTGTGTTTGTTTAAAAAAAAGTTTTGAATATGTGCTACTTGAAAAAGCAAGCTCATATGTACACTTATTGAAATCATCCCAATTTAAGCGAAATAGTCTTCATCCACAGGCATTCAAAGAGGTACATCAAATAAGCACAGCCTCACGATAAATACGCTTGATATGGCGACACAAATATACATGCAATATGCTAAAGCGCAAGTACTTACCTAGTACTCAATCGAGGCAAGCCAAAATAGAAGAAAATAGTTAGAAAAATGCATGCTCTAATATGCAAGTGACTAATGCAATATAGACAAAATGCAACTACAAGATTCGGTTTATTTTAACATGTTATATAGATCAACTCAAAGCATAAGGTAACGCACATATTCAAGTAAGTAGGAAATGACAACAATGTTAGAATGATGAACCGAACCCAATGTATGCAAAACATGGATACGAAACATGGCAATGATATGAGAATGGAAGACATGATGCTACCACGATAAGCATATAACTACAAGGGAGAAAGAAATGGGAGTTGGAAGACATACAAATATTACAAGTGTTACAAATTTGCCCTCGCACAAGTGGGTCCGAATGAATGTTCGAATTAAACTAATTATTACAACACCAAATAAATTAACTAAATTAACTAGCTTTTACAAATTCAAATGAATCCAACTAATTAATTTACACATACTAATATTAAAGCACTAATTTATATGACTATAACGGGAAGCGAGAAGCCATATGCACACAAATGGGAACATTCTCCTAGAAACCTCTCTGCTTGCTGTCAGAATTTGCTCTGCTTGCAGTCAGAAAATCATTCTGTTTTTGCCTCAAATTCTACTCTATTCTATCATGAAAATGCCACTACTTGTACAAAAATGGGTGGCCAGCCGACCTTGGAAAGTTGTCGGCCATACAGACTGGTGGTCAGCTGGCCACTGCTTTTGGGAACTGCCCTGTTGCCACAGAGTTGAAACAAAGCAAAAACAAAGTGTTTCCATGAGATGTGTATCTTCTCTGCTCTTTCTTATCATGCAGATGATCAAGAGATGAGTAGATTTGATTTACAAATCATCAATTGTCTCAAATTTGTTACGTAATGATCTATGAATTGATAGGACAAAAGCTCAATAGAAGGAAATAAAAGATCAACAACACTTCCTTCCTATCATGGAGTTACCTCAAGGGAAGTGGTAGACATTGCTTCTTGAATCATTGAACATCACTAAAGAGTATGTAATGATTCAAGACGCAATGGGTTCAATATAATGTCCGATTAAACCTAACTCAATTTTATTACATTTTTTTTACCACTTTTACTCTAATTTTATTAGCCTCTTCTACATTACCTTTCCATTTATTATCTTTTCTTCCTTTTTTTTTTTCTCCAAAAGTGATAATTACGTCCACTAAGTCTAAAAGCGATAAAGAGTATCAAGCATTGACTTAACCCGAGAAATGAGCTTTTCAAGCCCTTTTCTATGGGGGGAAATTACAATGGTATGAGCATGTATAAAAACTATAAAAAAAAGTGTAAGAAAAGACTATCAACTCAAATGGATTGAAAGTTACATCCATGAAGACTTACAACAACACATCTACAATATTCAAAGCATAATTTAACATATAAAACAGTACTGAAACAACACAAAAAAAGTGCTGAAAATTGAGTTTTTGAGGTGGAAAAAGTGATCAAATATGGGCCAAGGGGTTTCAAACAATCAACAAGCCTAAAGAAGGATGGCTAGCCTCTCCTCTTTTTAATGACTTAAAATCACATTTTTAAGCTTAAAAACACTTTGAAAAACAGTGTGAAAAAGTAAAGAAAAGAGATAGAAAAAAATGGTACAAAAGCTCAAAGATTACCCTTTAAAGAGAGGATGTTCTTCTAGTTCATAAACTGCAAGTTGAACACTTTCAAGAGATGAAATTTGTGTTCAAGAATCTCAGCAACAGGCTTCAAGTTTAGGCTTAGGAAATGTATGTATAGTGTATGTATATTGCAAGAGAGAGAGGTAGTGTGTTGGACAAATTTTGGCACTTGGAGAATTTTTTCTAACCCTAAACCATGAGGGGGATCTTGTATTTATAGAAAAACACCTTCTTACATCGGAAATATCTATATAGAGATAGCTGGTGCAAGACATGTATATGAGGACATCTGGTAGCTGTCAAATTATCTGCTATTATTGAACATGGCCGGTGGCCAATATTTTGAATGGCCTACTCATTAATTGGCCGACCTGCCAATTATTTTGGCCCAACTACTCATTAATTGGCCCAGCTGCTCACTGAGTGATCATGCTAAAAAAAGGGTTTTGGTCCAAATGGGGTGGAAGGCTTGGGTTTGAAGCTTGAAACCGAATTCTTTTGCGAAGATTTGAACAATTTGCATAATGTAACTTTCATCATCGAGTGTTCGGATTGAGGTTTCCAAGTCTCAGGGACAGTAAAAAATGGGATGTCTACAACATGCATGGAATGGGATAGACTATGGAGTTGGCATGGGATCGTCTATCTTCAAATCTTTCTATTCCAAAACATCCACATTTATATGAAATTATTACACCTTCATATTTTTAATGATTTAATAATTATAAATGTTTTAAAACATTGGGACAAGAATTTAGAAATGGAGGATTGTTGGCCATGCTTATTGTAATTTTTTTCAAGATAATAAAAAAGGTAAAAGCTATAAAGAAAAATAAAAATTAAAAGCACTCTTTTAGTAACTTCTTGGTAATCATTTTAAAAAAAAGTTTAATTAAGTTATTTTTACTTTAATATTGAGAAGTAGAAGTTAATGTATGACATAAATTCTTAAAATAAAAAAAACCCTTATAAGTAGATCTAGTAAGGTACAACAAACAAAGCCTTACAAGGTTGAGCCAAAGCCTAAACCAAACCAAACTATATTCATATTAGTATAAATATTCACAAAAAAAAATAAAAATAAAGAAGGGAGGATAGCATTCATTTGGGCAGGTTAGTTGATTGAAGTGTTGGGCCGTGTAGCGATCCTAAAGTTAAAGGTCCACATAATTTGTCTGTTCGGCCCAATCTTTGTGAATTCCAAGACCTTTTTAAGTTGCAATTGCCCAAATTTGACCACTGGATTGAGCTCCTCTAGTACGGATCGTTAGATGGGGATTGATTTTTGTGATACAATTTCAAAATTTTATTCCTACTAAGCTTTTATTAGAATCGGCAGGAATTATTTTGTAAGTTTAATGGAAAATTCATTCCATTTTAACAACTTAATGTGTTTCCTCTTTAGTTTTTCATGTTCAGTGAGAAAATTAGGGGATGATAAAAAAAAAAGATCAAAAATTTTGTACACCGTATACATCTATAACTAAAATCACTTTGCACTTAAACACGACTCAACATGAGCTTGGATCACATTAGTTCACAATAATGCCATGATTGCTTCAATTTAAATTGGCATTGCTACAATTCAAATCAGTCGCGTTGCCACTTATTTAGAGGTGCATATAATAAGCATCTTTTTTCAGAGTATATGATCATTAATTGGATCACATTAGTTAATAATAGAGTTATGGTTAATTACAATTTAAATTGGCGTTGTAACGATCCAAAGTAGTTGTGTTGCCACTTATTTAGAGGTGCCTATGGTAGGCCTTTTCTTCAGAGTGTATGATCATTGAATTGGGGTAATAAAACAAAGTGTGATATATCCACTACAACATATAAGAGTTTAGAGACCAAAATTTTTGGCTCCAAAAGTAAACTTTTAGTGAAATTCATAAATTAATTATAAATCAATAGAGTGTGAGACATGTATTTAGAGACATAATTCTTACTTACATCTCTACTAATTGAAAACTCATTTCTGAAATTCTCATTTATTGGATTTTTTTTTCAAGAAAAAATACTTAAAATCTCTAACATGTCATTTACAAATTTATCTCCAATGATATAGACTGTTACATTTTTGTTGTTAATTTGTTCAGGAAACAATTAACTAAAACTCAACTTTTGCTACATTATACCCCTAGGTGGTTGGTCTAGTAGGTGACAACGGAGACCTGGAAGTTTGCTCCCTTCCAGATTTTAGGTTCGAATCTCCTAATCAGCAAACACACACCTTGGCGCTACGGATTGCAGCACGTAAGCCCTGTTGTAGAAGACTTGTTCGGGCTGTAGGGACTTATTTTGGCATGCATAAACTGGCCTAGGATACCCTACATAACAAAAAAAAAAAAAAAAAAAAAACTTTTGCTACATTAATGTGAGTAAATTTAAAAGTAATGTTTTAGAAATTTCTATCATTACCTTATTTTATTTTATTTTATTTTTTTTGAATAATTTACGTGTAGGCCCTAATAGGTGAACTTATTATCTAATAGGTCTTATGATAATTAATGACATTTTTTATTAAACACTATTACTAGTTGTTAATTTTCATTGACAGTTTAAAAATTTTATCACAAAACATGCAACTAATTATAAGTTTTAGCGATATTTTACAAAAATTGTCAAAAAAAAAGTCACTAATTTGTAGCTTTTAGCAACATTTTGAAAAATTTATCACAGAAAACGTCACTAATCGTAAGTTTTAGCGATAATTTATAAAAATCGTGACAAAAAAATCATTAATTATTAATTTTTATCAAAATGTAAAAAATTGTTAAAAAAATATATTTTTAATAATAATTTTATTATAATTTATTTTTAATAATACTTGATGAAAATTAAATCTAACTATTACGACTTATTAATAAGTTTTTTTTTTTTTTTTATGTTTAGGGAAGGTAAAGCATGGCATAAAAATTGTGGAAGTGGATGTATCCATGCATAGGGATGTACAGCTGTAAAAGCCGTACACAACACTTTTTATATTGGATAAATTATAAATATATTCTCTTAATTTTATTTAAAATATTAATGGTTATGTTTGGTTTGATTTTTTTAAAAATAATTTTTAGAAAATTTTATTTTTTTTATTTTTTTTATTTTTTTGTTTTTACTAAATTTTTTTAATATTTTATGCAAATTTTTTACTTTTTAGACACACCTAACATAAATACACAAAAAAAGAAAAAAAAATTGTAAAAAAAATCTTTTAAAAATTCACTAAATACCAAAAATACAAAAAAAATATAAGAATTCAGTACATTTTTTTATATTTTTATGTATTTCTTAATTTTTTAAAATATTTTTTCACATTTTTTTTACTTTTTAAATATATCTAAGTAAGGTACATTTAAAAAAGTAAAAAAAAATGTTTAAAACTTTAAAAATATTCACTAAAAACAAAAAAATATGAAAACCAAAAAACTTAATTTTGAAAAAACTTAATCCAAAAAACTCAAACCAAACACACTGAATTGTTTCTTATGATCTGAAAAATTATAAATATCACTTTCTTAGAATTTTTCATTTAACAAAATTAATTGAAAAAGTGAAATTTCTAACTGTTCATCTGTACAATAATAAAATTATCTGAATTATTAATTGAAATAAAATTTTAACATTATTAAAAATTGTTAATTAACTTGGTAATGTATTAATAAAAAGACCTATTTGTTATGAAATTAGAAATTTTAAGAGATATAATGTAATTTTTAAAATCACAAAAGATAATTTGTAATTTAAGTAAATTTTAGTAAATGTGTTTATAATTTACCCTTTTATATAATCATCTACACAATCTCTGTAGACACCCCATTTTTGACCGGCCCTAAGACTTGGGCGCTTTCTTTTGATTACCCGATGATGACAATTAGAATGCGTTTCTCACAAAATTCTCAGTAAGAAAGATGGAATTTAAGTTTTAATCACAACTTTCACCCATTTTTTGGCCAAACTACTTTAGACCTTAAAACCCTCTTTTCAAAATATGTTTTTTTAAATGTTTCTATGATGTCCCGAGGCTCCCATTTCGATTAAAATATTACACTTTTCAGTAAACCGAGTAAGGGCAAAGTGGAAATGAATGGAAGGGAGGTGAACTTTTTGAAAAATATTTAAAAATATCTTCTTTATAGGTTTGGAGTTAAAGGAAATAGGAGGGGATGAAAGAAAGCTGGTTTAGGAAAAGGATGAGTATCAAATTATTAAGAAGGAAATGAGCAGCCTTCGCTAAATTAGGCATTTCTCTTTGTACACTTGGAATTTAAATATGAGGCCACCACCATTGGAAAGTAGACTTCTAGGGCTTCAATTTAGACTCAAGAACCACCTTAAACCAAGTCTAAATAAGGAAGATATGCCCATTTGAAGTTAAGCTTAAGAGTAGATTTTGTTGACCCAGCCCGAGACAGCCTTCACCAAATTAGGCATATCTCTTTGTACACTTGGAATTTAAATGTAAGGCCACCACCATTGGAAAGTAGACTTATGGGGCTTCAATTTGGACCAAAGAACTGCCTAAAACCAAGTCCATATGGGGGAGATATGCCCATTTGAAGTTGGGCTTAAAAGCAGATTTTGTTAATTCGACCCAAAACAGCAATATCCCATTTTTCTTGGTTTTGGTTCGGTTGGGACAACCCATTTACCTATTCTTTGAGCCATTCAAGTGTATCCACTCATCCTCCATTATACCTAACCATCCTCCATAGTCAAAAAGATGTTTTGTTTGCATCCATAAAGGAGTATCCCATGCAACCACCTTGAAATTTTGCCCTCCTATCACATTCTTGTCTCCCACCTTGTCTCCCACCTTCTTTTTGACCTTTACTCTCCCTCATTGCCTATATAGAATGATCATATTGTAAGAGAGGAGGAGGACTACGAAATTGAAGAGAAAGGAGTGAGAAAAGAGTGAAAAAAGAGAGAAAATTTGAGTTTTTTAGCCAAAAATATTCCTATCTTCCATATACACCCCATACCTTCCATAGCTACTGAAATTCCTCATTTCCATACACCAAAACCACTCCAAAAATTCTGATATGGCCAAAGATTAATCGCCTCGATCATAAAGAAGAATGTTTAGTGATTGAAAGTGAGAAAAACTAGAGAGTTAACCACTTTCCATAACCCAAACTCCATAAACTCCATAATTTCGAATTGAGGATTTGAGAACACACTTCCTACACTTGAGGGTGATCAAGAGGAAGTTTGGAAATCAAGAAGTTCAATCTTTCTTTGGAAGGTGAATTTTTCATTTTTCATTTTCTTATATTTTATATCTTATATTTATATTCTTGCTTCTTATTTCATTGTGTTTTGTTATAATCCAAGTGATTTGTTTATCTCATATTTATTTTCTTACTTTATATTTCATAGTATGTTGTTATAATCCTAGTGGTTTGTTTAGCTCATAATTATTTATTTATTTATTTTTATTCGCATACTTTAATTTCATATTAGTTTTATTGTAATCTTGCATGTTTTACCTCATATTTATTTTTTTCGTGTATTAGTCTCATATTAGTTTTGTTGTAATTTTGCATGTTCTATCTTATATTTGTTTTTTTGCTTTAGGTTTATGTTGTGAGTTTGCACTTTTTTGTATTTTATTTTATATTTATTTTCTTTTTTTAATCTAACCGGTAGTGGTTAGTTGAGCCACCTACATATTTTTTGTTTGTTCCTTTTCTTGGTTTTGCAACAAGACAGGTTTTGCTTGGCCTAGTTCGCCGGCCGGCCTATTTGGCCGGTCGGTTAGCTTCTTCCGAACAAGATGGCGTAATCTCCCAATATTAACCAATTTCCGCCGGCGGTTCTAAAGAACATGAAGCTTTTATTTTATTTATTTATTTTATTTTGAGTGTATTGTGAGATTTTTATTTTGTTGTAATATTCTCCTCATCCCTCTCTAATTTGGTTTGTAATTATTTGTAATAATTCCCACCCCCGCTTCTTTCTATCCCGTTCTTTTACTTGCTTTCTTTATTTGTACATAAACCTCATATTTATTTTTCATCATAGTTATGCTTTGCATCCATGTTTCATGCATCTTGATTCGGCTAAGTTTGCATTTGGGGATTTAATCAATTCCTATGTGATTATGTGCGCTACCTCATATTCTTAAGATGATTCACATATCATATTTTAGAAGCCGAATCTTTAGTTGCATCTCATGAGTGAATTGCATTATGGTTTTGTATATAAGATCATGCATATTTTACTAACTTTGTTTTGCAGCTTGTTCGTAGGACATCAAACATGTGAGTTTTTATGCTTTAGCATTCCGTGTGTGTGTGTTTTTCTTACTATGTTTAGCATTCTACCATGAGGCTAGTTGTTTATATGATATAACTCTATGAATGCCAGTGGATGGAGGTTGTGTCGCTTAATTTGGAATGATGTTGATTTTTCATGCTTGTAAACTCAATTTATTTGGGTTGTACATCGTCAAAACTCTTTCAAAATGCATGATATCAAATCGTTCCAAAATGAATGACATAGTTTATACTTGATATGCTTCACATAGTAAATTTTAGGATTTATTAACTAATCAGAACATGAACATATAAATAAAATAAAATTCATATCATGGTTAGTAAAGGCCGATCTTTGATCGGGTGGGCGGGGGTGCTCATTATTGACCTTCCCCTCTCATACCTAAGGTTCCGAGCCAAGCATCCTTGGTTACGACGAACAGTGGCCTTGGCACGAGTCATGGGTTTCCTAATTTTCCCAAAATAAATATTAGGTGGTGACTCTGAAATCTGATGACGCAGTCCATTTTTGACAAAATTGCAATAAAATGGATTTTCAATAAAAGTTGCCAAATCTGGACTCTCATCTACGTTTCACATTGCACTCGTGACACTAGATCAAAGAGATCTCAGTAGTCCGAACTGTTTAACACGCGCGGGTACCCCCTGGGCATGTTACAGTTTCTGGCGACTCTGCTGGGGAATTTATGAAACTTTGACTCGAACTCTATGATATGACCTTTATTTTCAATCATATGTTCATTGCATTGCATTCATTGGTGCACTTCAAGTCCTTGTGTTACCCAGATACTGGTGGGAGCATAGGTAAGCTTTTTGTGACACTACACCTATTTTTACGATACTTTAGAGGCCTTGTGTTGTAACCTTTTGAGATTTGTCAAAAGGGTAGCTTTGCTATGTAGCCCTGCTATCTAGCTTTGCTATCTAAGGTTCTCAGACTCCGAAGAGAGGCCATTTGACCCTTCTGATTTCCTGGGATCTTTATTGGTTATGACCCAAAGAACTCTTTGGTAACGTCACCTTGGCTTCAACCCGTAAAGTAGAGCCAACCTTGTACATATAGTGAGCTATAGTACCTTTTAAATTAGGATAGGATGCTTTCCCATTTCTAGGATGTATGATACCGCTTGTGTGAATAGTGAAACCCTAGATCATTCCAAGCTAGGACAGAATAACCCTACCCTCTTTAGGAGTGTTTGTTCTCTTTCTTGCTTTATGTGTAATGTATTGGATCTATACAGGGGTTCTCAAATTCGAATGAGTGGCTCAGGCTGTTTAGTTTAGCACCATTACTTCAAAAACAAAAAAAAAATAACAAAAACATAAAATCAAAAAAAAAAAAATTAAAAAAAAAATGCCGATATCCCACAAAGTCGACCATCTCTGTGATTGGGGAGTGACCACCTGTTGATTGCACGAGCTTTATTTTGAATGTTGTGGCTGGCCCACACTTTGGCTAGCAATTTATTTTGAATGTTGTGGCTGGCCCACACTTTGACTAGCAAAATTGAGAATGGTTTTATTCTGAGTTCTGAATTGAGTATTGAGTCTAAGTTTGACTCCACCAAGTTTGTAGAGTTAGAGTCAGGCTCGAGTCAGCCTAATGAGTCAGAGTCTGTTGATTTCGATAGTGCTAACCTAGACATTTCTGTCCTGTCTAGGTCCTCTTTGTCATTTTCTTTTGAGTATGTTGTCAAAAGTCTGTTGCCATTGCTGAGTCATAGTCTCTTTTCAATAAACAGAAAAACAAAAAAACAAAATGCCATAGAGTCTGCCTACTTCTCTGTGCCTTAATTCATTGTATTGACCAAAGTTTTTCAAAACTTTTTCTAAAACTCTGATGAAAACAAAGAGGAAGAATTTCCTCGGGATTTGCAAATTTTGATCAACTGAGAAGAAGAGAGGTGTGCTAAGCCTTTGATGAATAAAATCATTTTTGTTAATGTGGGTACTGAGAATGATCCTAGCTTGGTCCAAATTGGTTCTATCTTATCTTCGTAAGAGTACGGGTGATTAGTCACTTTGTTAAAAGATTTCAAAAACTGTTTTTGCGTGGTCCTACGAAGATATGCCTGGAATTGATTATACAGGATAAGATCCCTCTTGACTCGTGGTCCGACCTCCTTAGCTCCTTAGCTTTCAAACCTTGATTCGAAGTATTCAATGATCATTCAAAGTGTAAGGCTTGCATAGCCGAATTGGAAATAGCCCTTGAACTAGGGGCCATGATGTGATTTAAATGGAGGCAGCCCTTCAAGTAGGGGCAATAAGGTCGAATATGATCTAGATTGGAAACAGACCTTGAACTCAGGGTAGAGAATGTGATATCGATTTGAAACAGCCCTTGAACTAGGGGCAAAAGCGTGAGGCTTGGATAGCTGAAATGGAGGCAGCCCTTAAACTAGGGGCAATAAGGTACCACCCTTGAGAGGCTCGCTGGGTTGAAAACTCGGAAGGGCAACCCAGGCAAAAGTTAGAGCACAAAAAAAAATAAATAAAAATAAAAATAAAAATAAAAATAAAAAGAAAAAGAAAAAAATGAAAAGCTCGCAAGGTTAAAAACTCGAAAGGGCGGCTTTGGCAAAAGTTAGAGCCTAAAAGGAGAGTGTCAATACCTAAGTGAACCTTAGCCAGAACTATGTAGGGATCGGAAGTAACCCTTGAACTAAAGGCAAGAATGTCAGATGTGATTTAGATTTGAAGCAGCCCTTGAACTAGGGGCAAAAGGTTGGATGTGATCAAAAAGTTAAAACTGAATTGTTTCCCAATGAAGATCGCCCAGGAAGGCAAAACCCAGAATTTGAGAGAATAAATTTTATTATTGAAGGACAGTCGAGGTCTTATCTACTACACTAGGGGCAACACTAGAGGCAAATTCAGACCCAATTAGTTTAGTCCCTACATCATCATATCTACTGGTCAAGTGTAGTAGTCGTTCTTATAGATGGCCTAGAGATTTCACACCCAATCAACATGTTCAAATTAAAATAAATATAACCCTTGAGAGGCTCGCTGGGCTAAAAACCCGGAAGGGCGACCCAGGCAAAAGTTAGAGCAGAAAAACAAAAAAAAAATATATAGAAAAAAAATGAAATGAACAAAATGAAAAAAAAAATTAATTAAAAAAAATAGAAAAATGAAAAAATGAAAAGCTCGCAAGGTTGAAAACCCGAAAGGGCAGCTTTGGCAAAGTTAGAGCACAAAAGGAAAGTGTCAATACCCGAGTAACCCTCAGCCGGAACTACGATGGCCTGATTCCTATCTTTGGGATACGTAGGTAACTTCATCTTGAAGTTCGGCCCTAATAATTTTTCAACTCATTCATTTTGTCCATGTTTGATTAGTGTATCTTTAGTTGACTTGGTTATCCTATCCGCGTTTGATTGGTGTATCTTCGTTCTACTCAGTCCAGTCGGTTTCGATTCAACTTGGTTCGGTTTGGTTCAACGGTTCAGTTTGGTCCAGTTCTGCTCGGCTTCATTCGGTTCGGTTTGGCTTGGTTCGGTTTGCGTGGTTCGGATATCACCATTGATTATCTGGCTTGGGACTATGCACCCCAATGGTTGATCCCATGTTGTTTGAGTAGTGGCCATTTGCAAAAGTAAGTTTTGATTAATTTGAATGAAGCTGACTAATTTTTCTAAAAAATTGTTCTATTTTTGCAAAACTTGGACCATTCTTTGGATTTGAAAAGGGAAAATTTTCAGTGCTTACAGTTTAGCTTACATGATTTGAAACAGAAAATTGAATAAGCATGCTAATCTAACTGTCATGTTGATCAAAACATTTTTATAAAAAAAAAAATTCAAGGTAATGAATTAGGGGCATAGTCGAGTTAGAGATTCTGTCTTCTCCACCACTCGAATCAACTCGTCGGTGCATATGAGTGTGTATTCATACCAGTCAAGGTATTCATACCAGTCAGTGTATATAAGTGTGTATTCATACCAGTCAGTGTATTCATACCAATCAGGGTATTTATACTAGTCAGTGTATATAAGTGTGTTCTTTTCATACCAGTCAATATATTTATACCAATCGGTGTATTTATACTAGTCAGTATATATAAGTGTGTTTGGATCGTTTTGTTTCGTTCTTCTTTCGTTAAGTCATTCTTTGATTCAGGTCAGTATAGAATCAATGTTCAATTCAGAGTTCAAAATTCAATCACTCTCAAATTCAATCAAACAAAAATGTTTTCAAGTTCAAAGTGATATGCCAGTCATGCCAGTGATGAGCAAAAAAGAAATTGATTTTATTGAAGTCAGGAAGGACATCCTCGATTACAGAGACTCAAAAAAAAAACAAAAAAACAAAAAAAACAAAAAATAAAAACCAAAAAGAGAGAGAGTAGCATTTTCTCAGTTTTTCAGCAGCAGCTCGGCGGAGAAGATTACAACCGGCTTCATTTGCACACAGCTTCGTTGCCTGACTTTGCCATCAGCTGCCTCGTTTCATCTTTGCTCCTTCAAAGCTTTTGAAGACTCTGCCTTGACCTTGGCAGAGCTTCCAAAGGAGATTATTCCTCGCCGACCATCAAATTGGTTGTGCGAAGAAACTCCGAATCGAGTCACGGAGGTCATCAGTCGTTTCAGCTCTTTGTTCTGCTTTTTCAGCGCACTAATTTCTACTCGAGCGTCTTTGTACATACGTTGAAGGAGGGAGAGTTGTGCATGTAACTGATGTACTTCACACGTCCTGTTCTGCAGTCGACGGGACAAGTTGGAGACCGCTATCACGGTCTCCACACATGACCTCAGTATATACGAGTTTGCTTCGATGTCAGACTGTGCCGCCATGATTTGTTCAACTGACATCGCTGGAAAGTTGAAAATAGGGGAAGGAGGAGGAGCTCGTGGTTGAGGTTCAGGAGAGTCAGAATCGGTCATCTCTATCGTGGACTCGTTCAGGTCTGGAAAAAGAGTGAGAGAACCGTGTGAAGAAGCCATGGCAAAGGAGAGTAATGCAAAAGAAAGAGGTTGCAGAGTGGTGGCAGAGAAAGTTTGCAGGCTTTTGTTCTGCCTTTCTCTTTCGCAGGCCTCAACTTAAGAAGAGGATGAAGCCAAAGAAGAAAACAAAGAGGGAGGAAGGCTCGAGACGATCATTGACAATCGGGGCAAGATGGGATAGCCTGTCAATCAGGCGCCGCGATTGTTGAAATCGTGTGCCAGACACAACGCTCGAAGAAGATGACGGAAGAGAGAGTGAGACAAAAACAGAGAGAGGCGGGAGAATTGTATATTTATACATATATGTATATATATTATATATCTATGTATTATATATATTTGTTTGAACATTTGGTTACAAGAGTGGCTTGGGTTCAGTGGTTTGGCTCTGTGGTTGAAGGCTGGGAGGTTGAGCCCGAGGTCAGGGGTTCAAACCCCACAAACAAATGTTTCTTTTGTTTTGTTTTGGTCTTATGTATATATATGTCTCATATACCTATATATATATATATATATTTGTTTGAAGATTTTGTCACAAGAGTGGCATGGCTCAGTGGTCGAGGACTCGAAGGCCAAACTTGAGATCAGAGGGTCGAACCCCCGTGTCTATGCATTTTGCATTTTTCCTTTCTTTTTTGCGTGTTTTGCGTACGTGCATTGACGTCAGCAAACGGAATATACCTTCTCAATAACGGTATCTTCCCGTTGATGGCTGCAAACAGAATATTTCCCGAATCTATGTATGTATACCGTACATGCATGTCTGTGTATATTGCCATATTTGTATGTGTTTTGTCTATACATAGTATATGTATACGGTATTTGGTTCGAGCATACAATTCATTCTTTCATTCTGTGCATCTATCGCACAATAATCTCATTTTGAGCATTTATCGCACAATTCCAATTCAATCGCGCTATCTTGCGCATCGCACTATCTTGTGCACCAATTTTAATCGCGCTATCTTGCACATCGCACTGTCTTGTGCATTTCAATTCAATCGCGCTATCTTGCGCATCGCACTGTCTTGTGCACCAATTTTAATCGCGCTATCTTGGGCATCGCACTGTCTTGTGCATCAAATTCAATTGCCCTGTCTTGGGCATCGCACTGTCATGTGCATTAATTCACTCGCCCTATCTTGCGCATCGCACTGTCTTGTGCATCTCAAATCAATCGCGCTATCTTGCGCATCGCACTGTCTTGTGCAATTTCAAATTCAATTGCGCTATCTTGCGCATCGCATTGTCTTGTGCAATTTCAAATTCAATTGCGCTATCTTGCGCATCGCACTATCTTGTGCACCTGCATTGTGCTGCATTACGCTATCTTGCGCATTTACCCCGGTTAAAATACAGTCAGGTGACCCTGTCTGTTTACACCACCCCGGTTAGAATACAGTCAGGTGACCCTGTTTGTTTACACCACCCCGGTTAAAATACAGTCAGGTGACCCTGTCTGTTTACACCACCCCGGTTAGAATACAATCAGGTGCGCCTGTCTGTTTACACCACCCAAATCAGTTAAAAAACAGCAGGTGAGCCTGTCTGTTTACACTACCCAAATCGGTTAAAAACAGCAGGTAAGCCTGTCTGTTTACACCACCCCTCCTCCTCTTGCGTGAGACGCGTTAGGATTGCAAATCGGTTAAAAACAGTAGGTGTGCCTGGTGTTTACACCATCTTTCCTCCTTACATTCTGTGCATCTAACGCACAATAAAGCACCTATTGCACAATTTCGATTCCATCGCACTATCTTGTGCAATTTCAATTTAATCGCGCTATCTTGCGCTTCACACCATCTTGTTCACTCCCTAGGTCTAGGAGACCTTAAATCCTCTAAAGGTGCAATTCCTTTGGTGTTTGTCCTGCCCGAACGACTTCAGATGGTCTGGTATAGCCATCTGCCTGTGATTGCAATGAGTTCCTAGGAGACTAACTGCGACAGTGGAAACTAGAGTTCGAATGGCAATGCCTAGAACGCAAAAGGTTTGGAATTTCCGAGACTAAAGTCTGGTTTAAATACCCAGGGGTGTATCCTCGGCTTGAAATCTGTATGGCAGCCCTATAGGTTGAGGTAGCATGTATGCGCCTCAATTTTGGATACTGAACCAACCTAGTCTGTCACCCCGTTGGAGAATAGGGAAAGTTGTGAACATGATTAGGAAGAAAAGCAACATCGGTGGCTTCTACATGTAGAGGTTACCCCTTGTCATTCTACCATACCTTCTTCCACTTGCATGAGACGCGTTTGGATTTCGAAACCACTTTTACTCCTTTCACGTGAAACATGTTAGGATGTGACGTTTACTTGGTTAAAACCTTCCCCCTTTCCGTATAAAATACGGTTAGGTACGCCTGTTGGTTACACCATTGTCATTCTCGTTGGTTAAAACCTTCCCTCTCTCCGTATAAAATACGTTGAGATACGCCTGTTGGTTACACCATTGTCATTTTCTCTGGTTAAAACCTTCCCCCTCTCTGTATAAAATACGGTTAGGTACGCCTGTTGGTTACACTATTGTCATTCTCATCGGTTAAAACCTTCCCTCTCTCCGTATAAAATATGTTGAGATACGCCTGTTGGTTACACCATTGTCATTTTCTCTGGTTAAAACCTTCCCCCTCTCCGTATAAAATACGGTTAGGTACGCCTGTTGGTTACACCATTGTCATTCTCGTTGGTTAAAACCTTCCCTCTCTTCGTATAAAATACGTTGAGATACGCCTGTTGATTACACCATTGTCATTTTCTCTGGTTAAAACCTTCACTCTCTCCGTATAAAATACGTTGAGATACGCCTGTTGGTTACACCATTGTTTTTTTACCTGGTTAAAACCTTCCCCCTCTCTGTATTAATTACGGTTAGGTATGCCTGTTGGTTACACCATTGTTTTTCTCTGGTTAAAACCTTCCCCCTCTCCGTATAAAATACGGTTAGGTATGCCTGTTGGTTACACCGTTGTTGTTCTCCCTGGTTAAAACCTTCCCTCTCTCCGTATAAAATACGTTGAGATACGCCTGTTGGTTACACCATTGTCATTTTCTACTTGGTTAAAACCTTCCCCCTCTCCGTATAAAATACGGTTAGGTACGCCTGTTGGTTACACCGTTGTTGTTCTCCTTGGTTAAAACCTTCCCTCTCTCCATATAAAATACGTTGAGATACGCATGTTGGTTACACCATTATTTTTTTACCTGGTTAAAACTTTCCCCCTCTCCGTATTAAATACGGTTAGGTATGCCTGTTGGTTACACCATTATTTTTCTCTGGTTAAAACCTTCCCCCTCTCTGTATAAAATACGGTTAGGTACGCCTGTTGGTTACACCGTTGTTGTTCTCCTTGGTTAAAACCTTCCCTCTCTCCGTATAAAATACGTTGAGATACGCCTGTTGGTTACACCATTGTCATTTTCTACTTGGTTAAAACCTTCACCCTCTCCGTATAAAATACGGTTAGGTACGCCTGTGGTTACACCATTGTCATTCTCGTTGGTTAAAACCTTCCCTCTCTCCGTATAAAATACGTTGAGATACGCCTGTTGGTTACACCATTGTCATTTTCTCTGGTTAAAACCTTCCCCCTCTCCGTATAAAATACGGTTAGGTATGCCTGTTGGTTACACCATTGTCATTCTCGTTGGTTAAAACCTTCCCCCTCTCCGTATTAAATACGGTTAGGTATGCCTGTTGGTTACACCATTGTTGTTCTCCTTGGTTAAAACCTTTCTCCTCTCCATATGAGATACGATTAGGTACGCTTGTTGGTTATACCGCCATTCCTCCTATCGCATGAAACGCGTTGGGATTGCAAGTTTACTCGGTAAAAACATCAGGTGCATCTGGTGTTTACACCATCTTTCCTCCTTTCGCGTGAGACGCGTTAGGCTGTTGTTTCACTTGGTTAAAATTATGTTGTGACATATTTGTATGTGATCTTGTGGCACGTTTAATGCAATGCACCCCCTGTTATGTTTCATATCATTTGCACGAAGCTTGCCTCTTCATTGTTGTCATCTTCATATCTTTATCATCACTCCATGGCATTGTATTGCATTGCATAATCATGAATTTTCAAACAACTGGCTTCGCAAAGCGTGTAAGTCCAACCTTCAAACTGCATTTTGAGCATGTCACTTCCATTCTGCCCCTGAACTACGCTGGTTTGATTCCTTGCAAAAGGATACGTAGGCAACCTTCGGGTTCAACCACTTGCATTGCATTTTGTTTGTTTGCCCAAGTCTTACGGCCTTGTCAAAAGGGTCGTCTTTGGGCTTTGACATTCACTCACGTCATGAAATGACTTTGAGCTCTATCAAAGAGGGGCAACTGTAGACACCCCATTTTTGACCGGCCCTAAGACTTGGGCGCTTTCTTTTGATTACCCGATGATGACAATTAGAATGTGTTTCTCACAAAATTCTCAGTAAGAAAGATGGAATTTAAGTTTTAATCCCAACCTTCACCCATTTTTTGGCCAAAATATTTTAGACCTTAAAGCCCTATTTTCAAAATATGTTTTTTTAAATGTTTCTACGATGTCCCAAGGCTCCCATTTCAATTAAAATATTACACTTTTCAGTAAACCGAGTAAGGGCAAAGTGGAAATGAATGGAAGGGAGGTGAACTTTTTGAAAAATATTTAAAAATATCTTCTTTATAGGTTTGGAGTTGAAGGAAATAGGAGGGGATGAAAGAAAGCTAGTTTAGGAAAAGGATGAGTATCAAATCATTAAGAAGGAAATGAGCAGCCTTCGCTAAATTAGGCATTTCTCTTTGTACACTTGGAATTTAAATGTGAGGTCACCACCATTGGAAAGTAGACTTCTAGGGCTTCAATTTAGACCCAAGAACCACCTTAAACCAAGTCTAAATAAGGGAGATATGCCCATTTGAAGTTAAACTTAAGAGCATATTTTGTTGACCCAGCCCGAGATAGCCTTCACCAAATTAGGCATATCTCTTTGTACACTTGGAATTTAAATGTGAGGCCACCACCATTGGAAATTAGACTTTTGGGGCTTCAATTTGGACCAAAGAACTGCCTAAAACCAAGTCCATATGGGGGAGATATGCCCATTTGAAGTTGGGCTTAAAAGCAGATTTTGTTGATTCGACCCAAAACAGCAATATCCCATTTTTCTTGGTTTTGGTTCGGTTAGGACAACCCATTTACCTATTCTTTGAGCCATTCAAGTGCATCCACTCATCCTCCATTATACCTAACCATCCTCCATAGTCAAAAAGATGTTTTGTTTGCATCCATAAAGGAGTATCCCATCCAACCACCTTGAAATTTTGCCCTCCTATCACATTCTTGTCTCTCACCTTGTCTCCCACCTTCTTTTTGGCCTTTACTCTCCCTCATTGCCTATATAGAATGATCATATTGTAAGAGAGGAGGAGGACCACGAAATTGAAGAGAAAGGAGTGAGAAAAGAGTGAAAAAAGAGAGAAAATTTGAGTTTTTTAGCCAAAAATATTCCTATCTTCCATATACACCCCATACTTTCCATAGATACTGAAATTCCTCATTTCCATACACCAAAACCACTCCAAAAATTCTGATATAGCCAAATATCAATCGCCTCGATCATAAGGAAGAATGTTTAGTGATTGAAAGTGAGAAAAACTAGAGAGTTAACCACTTTCTATACCCCAAACTCCATAAACTCCATAATTTTGAATTGAGGATTTGAGAACACACTTCCTACACTTGAGGGTGATCAAGAGGAAGTTTGGAAATCAAGAAGTTCAATCTTTCTTTGGAAGGTGAATTTTTCATTTTCTTATATTTTATATCTTATATTTATATTCTTGCTTTTATTTCATTGTGTTTTGTTATAATCCTAGTGATTTGTTTATCTCATATTTATTTTCTTACTTTATATTTCATAGTGTGTTGTTATAATCCTAGTGGTTTGTTTAGCTCATAATTATTTATTTATTTATTTTTATTCGCATACTTTAATTTCATATTAGTTTTATTGTAATCTTGCATGTTTTACCTCATATTTATTTTTTTCGTGTATTAGTCTCATATTAGTTTTGTTGTAATTTTGCATGTTCTATCTTATATTTGTTTTATTGCTTTAGGTTTATGTTGTGAGTTTGCACTTTTTTGTATTTTATTTTATATTTATTTTCTTTTTTTAATCTAACCGGTAGTGGTTAGTTGAGCCACCTACATATTTTTTGTTTGTTCCTTTTCTTGGTTTCGCAACAAGACAGGTTTTGCTTGGCCTAGTTCGCCGGCTGGCCTATTTGGCCGGTCGGTTAGCTTCTTTCGAACAGGATGGCGTAATCTCCTAATATTGACCAATTTCCATCGGCGGTTCTAAAGAACATGAAGCTTTTATTTTATTTATTTATTTTATTTTGAGTGTATTGTGAGGTTTTTATTTTGTTGTAATATTCTCCTCATCCCTCTCTAATTTGTTTTGTAATTATTTGTAATAATTCCCAGCCCCGCTTCTTTCTATCCCGTTCTTTTACTTGCTTTCTTTATTTGTACATAAACGTCATATTTATTTTTCATCATAGTTATGCTTTGCATCCATGTTTCATGCATCTTGATTCGGCTAAGTTTGCATTTGTGGATTTAATCAATTCCTATGTGATTATGTGCGCTACCTCATGTACTTGAGATGATTCACATATCATATTTTAGAAGTCGAATATTTAGTTGCATCTCATGAGTGAATTGCATTAGGGTTTTGTATATAAGATCATGCATATTTTACTAACTTTGTTTTGCAGCTTGTTCGTGGGACATCAAACATGTGAGTTTTTATGCTTTAGCATTCCGTATGTGTGTGTTTTTCTTACTATGTTTAGCATTCTACCATGAGGCTAGTTGTTTATGTGATATAACTCTATGAATGCCAGTGGATGGAGGTTGTGTCGCTTAATTTGGAATGATGTTGATTTTTCATGCTTGTAAACTCAATTTATTTGGGTTGTACATCGTCAAAACTCTTTCAAAATGCATGATATCAAATTGTTCCAAAATGAATGGCATAGTCTATACTTGATATGCTTCACATAGTAAATTTTAGGATTTATTAACTAATCAGAACATGAACATATAAATAAAATAAAATTCATATCATGGTTAGTAAAGGCCGATCTTTGATCGGGTGGGCGGGGGTGCTCATTATTGACCTTCCCCTCTCATACCTAAGGTTCCGAGCCAAGCATCCTTGGTTACGACGAACAGTGGCCTTGGCATGAGTCATGGGTTTCCTAATTTTCCCAAAATAAATATTAGGTCGTGACTCTGAGATCTGATGACGCAGTCCATTTTTGACAAAATTGCAATAAAATGGATTTTCAATAAAAGTTGCCAAATCTGGACTCTCATCTATGTTTCACATTGCACTCGTGAGACTAGATCAAAGAGATCTCGGGAGTCCGAACTGTTTAACGCGCGCGGGTACCCCCTGGGCATGTTACAATCTCACACAAATATATCAATATCAATATATTTCTAATTTTCTTGGGTTAAATGAATTGTAAAACGACGAGTTCGGATCTTTTGCCATGGTTTCCTGCATTGTCCCAAAACGACGTCGTTTTGGGGTCACAAAAAGGAAAAAAAAAAACAAAAAATGAAAAGAAAGAAAGAGAAGGAAGACACTGAGAGAAGAAAGGACAGAAATATCGCCGGAAATCTCGTCGCCACTCCTTTTCCGGCGAGCTCACCATCCCAAACCATTTACCAAGCCCTCCCTCCCTACACCCACCACCTCGCCTCTGCAACCCACCTCCACCTCCATCCCAAACCTTTATGTTAATGGAGCCCCTATTTCTCATCTTTTCATCACCGATGCAATACATCGGCAACACATACAAAGATTCACACATTCACAAGAATATAGGGGCAGAAAGTGTTGGCAAGAAGCTCACAACTTAAAGTTAATTGTTCACATATGAAGAAGCTTCCCAGTTAAACAATCATCTCTAAATTTGATTTGTATAGGGTTATTATTATCATAAAAGTCTAAAATTTTAAAACAAATGGGTTCATTGATATTAAATAGGAACAATACAAGTAGTAGATCTATGTTCATCACTTTGTGTTGTAGGCAATGAAGCTTTCCATGGCTCTGTGTTCTGTTTTTTTCGCCGATCTCTCTTTGAAAACCCTAGATCTAGGGTATGTGAGCTCCTCCTCTCTCGCCTAGCCTCACCGCCGCCGTTTCGCCTCGCCTCGCCTCACCGCTGACTCGCTTGCCGACTCTATTTCTTCAGCTTCTCTCTCTCAGTTCCTCTATTCTGGTTTTGTCCGTTAGGTTTAGGTTGTAATGGATGAGAGAGAAAGGAAAAGAGAGTTATGAGGGGGAAAAACACTTAATAAAACGACGTCGTTTTGGTTGCAAGTTACCACGGCAGAGGATCTGGATTCGTACTATGATATCATTTATACAGGACTATATGAAAATTTTTAGCTACATGTATCACACATTCCTAATTTATTTATTTTTTTAATACATATTCTTAGGTAACCATATTAAACACTTACATGCATTTTCTTAATACATATATCTATCACCCAATATGATGATTCTTAACAATTCTGAATTATTATATTTTCGACATATTCTTGAGATATAGGCCTTTTTGGGAATTGGCTTATAAGCTAGATTATTGGTTTATTAATTTATTTAAGTTATATCATTTCTCTATTTTTTACATATTTTTTCATAATAAACCAAAAAATTAACTTATAAATCACTTTTTAAAACAACCATATTTATATTTTTATTGAAGAATAGAATATTAGTACTTTATAAGTGTACCACATTAGTGAAGAGGAAAATTAACCCAGGACAGCACAAGTTTCTGTTGAATCATTTTAATATCTTATATTTATTTATTGGTTTATCTTTTTCATAATGGGGTTTTATCACTTTGGTAACCTCTTGGTCATAAATGGAGGGTAAATAGAATTCATAAACCTGGTTAATGGTCATTATTTTGGTGTAACCATTTTCTTGTTACCTCTTGGTCATAAATGGAGGTTAAATAGAATTCATGAACCTGGTTAATGGTCATTATTTTGGTGTAAGTATTTTCTTGTTTAATGGTTATTATTTTGGTGTAACCATTTTTTTGTTTAATGGTCATTATTTCTGGTATTTTCTCCAACAGTTTCCAATGAAGAAAAGGCATGAGCAAAGGAGTAATTATTTAGTAATTTCAAAATATGGAGACATGGTATTCCATAGTATTATGATTGATGGAGAGTGAGTAGGTGGGATATTGTGTTGGGTGATTAAAAAATATGAAGAGACATATTAAATGATAATTAATTAAGAAGTAAAAATACGTGATACTTTGAGGACATTCAACAATTTTATGAGCAAAGTGTGTGGGGGTTAATCTCCTTTCATTCACCAAGAGAATCTTGAAAAGAAACGGAAAAAAAAGTACCTGCCTTTTGAACTAGTGGTGCCCTGGTCCACATTGACTAACCCACCTCTTGATCTGATACATTGCAACCACCCCTTCTCAAAATTGTATATATATATATATGCATTAAGACTCGCAATTTTCACTCTTTAAAACCTTTCATCAATACCCTTCTATCTCCAACTTCAATCTTCATTATCTTATTATATCCTCAAATGGCACAGGTACTCTCTTCTCCACTTAATTCTGAGGTTTCTCTTATGGTAAACAAAATTAATGATGATGAATGATTGTATTCTAATCTCTGTTTTCTCTGTTGTTGTGAAATTTTTATAGCAGAAGGTAGTGCTGAAGATCATGACCATGACCGATGAAAAGACCAAGCAGAAAGCCATAGAGGCTGTTGCTGACATTTATGGTATTACCAGACCTTTGCACAAAATCAAATAGCTAATTTTCACGTTAGATCTGAAATTCTGGATTTCAAGAAACGTAATATGTGCATTCAAGTCATTTTCATGATTGAATTGATTTCTTAGTTACATAGTAAAAGCATTTTGCTGTGGGTGTATCTTGAATTCTACTCCAATTATGATATGCTTATTACCTGTTATTAATGGGTAAATGATCGTCGTGGGGGTCCATTTTGAATTTGTGTTTGAGTCTATTTTAATCCAGTTTACTACTTTATGTCGTTCTACTGCCAAACCATGTAATTTTTCTTTGCCAGTTTGGTTATTCTGTTTTAGCTTTTCTCAATCTTTGCCTTCGCCACAACACATTTCAATACTAATATTGAAAGTTTTATGACTGTAAGTGGCTCTTTTGATCATCAGGAGTTGATTCAATAGCAGCTGATTTGAAGGATCAGAAAATGACAATCATAGGTGAAATGGACGCCATTGCAATAGCCAAGAAACTGAAGAAAATAGGAAAAATAGACATCGTATCAGTTGGTCCAGCTAAAGAAGAAAAGAAAGATGAGAAGAAAGGTGAGAAGAAAGATGAAAAGAAATGATGATGATGATGAAGTTTAAAAAGGGTTCTTGATCTTTCTATTTCTAATATAGATACACTCTTCATTTTCTATTTGTTAATAAATACATTTACTCTATATAATCTATTTGTGCACTTTGGATGTCCACAGCAAGCTTGGAATTTCTATCAATCTCATGTGTCTCCTTGTGTTCCCTTTTCTTTTTCTTTTTTTCTTTTTTCTTTTCATTGGAGGTGAAGGGGTAGTTGAACGATCTCGTACAAACGTTATGGCAATTGGGTTAATCTCAATGATTATCCTTCATACTCATATTTAGAGTGCTTTTTAATTTTCATGTTAGTGATGATCACGCAACAAAAATCTCATATAAAATAGAAAAGAGTTACAATATATAATCTATAGTTGATGTGCAAGGCTCTCGAGTCTTGACCAACGGATTAACCTCGTTGGTTCAATCTTATTTATTTCATAGAGATCTTTTAGTACTTGTCCTCTTGACTTCTCACCATAGATTGAGTGCTCACAATGAGGTGCATGCCCAACTCTGCTTTTGGATTGTGATCCTTCCTCATTATATGGTTTTTGACTTCCGCATATGCCCACAGGACAAAACCATATCACATAGTAAATTATTAAGTTACTATGAAAGTGATGCAGACCTAACTTTATGTCTAGAAAATGCATTCAGCAGAGCATGTCTTCTATGTTGTCATAAATACAACGTACGTAGTTTCCAAATGACTTAGATATCTTAAACAAACAATACCCAATTTGACAGGCTTAAGGAAACATCTTGTATTTTTACCATTTTATCATCATTTGTACACTGAGTTTGTTTGTTTTGAGGGATTATTTCATGAGATTAGACTATTATTTCATTTAGGTCATGTTTGATTCACAAGATTAATAGTGAAGTATTAATAATCCTATTAAATTAGTGTGGTATTCACTTTCCAATTGGATTAATATCCATTGGATTAATAATCCTACAAATTTGTTGGATTAATTATCCATTGGATTAATAATCATAAACCAAAATGTTAAAACAAACATAGGATAATTGGGCCCACGGATTAATAATCACAATCCCATACTTTAATCCATCCAATCAAACATGCCCTTAGATTAATAGTTTATTGTTTGGTTCAATTTTTTTACTCTGGATTAATAGTCCCTCATACGAGGGATTATTGTATCCTATGGGGGAGGGTGAGATTATTTTCACGAGATTGGTATCACATGGGACTAATGTGTGAAATGTTTATTTTACCCTCATGCTATTACTTAATAAACAATTGGAAAATGGTAAAATAGTCTTTTGAATATTTATAAATTATTTTTTAGTGTTGTTAATTTAAAATTATATATTAAATAAAAAATATAAATTATAAATTATAAATTAAGTTTAATTAAAAATAATAAATTAAAAATTATGGCCTTATAATTTTTTTAGTGTTGTTAAAAAATTAAATTTATATATTAAATTAAATTATTTTTTTAGTGTTGTTAATTTAAAATTATATATTAAATATAAATAAAAATAAAAATAAAAATTATAAATTTAATTTAATTGAAAATAAAAAATAAAAAATTATGTCCTTATAAATTAAATTTTTTTAGTGTTGTTAAAAAATTATATTTATATATTAAATAAAATTATTTTTTTAGTGTTGTTAATTTAAAATTATATATTAAGTAAAAAATATAAATTATAAATTTAATTTAATTGAAAATAATAAATTAAAAATTATGGCCTTATAAATTAAAATTTTTTAGTGTTGTTAAATTATAAATTGTAAATTATAAATTATAGATCAAAAATTTAAAGTTATATATTAAATAAAAATTATAAATTACAAGAGTAAAATAATTTTTTGAATATTTATCCTTATCTAGTCCGTTCAACCAAATATTGGATTCACTAAAAATAATCAAATCCAGACATCTAATCTCATAACTAAACAAACATAGGATATAAATCCAGTCTAACTAAATAGTCCGGAGATAATGTATCCTAAGACTAATAGTCCGATAGATTACAATCCCCCTTATCCAGTCCGTTCAAACAAACCCCCCATAAATTCTCTATTTGTTCGCTGAAATAGAGTTAGGGAGTGAATAATCATTCCATTAAAATGATAAATCATTATTTTATTTATAATGTATTTATTATTATTTTTTTAAAGGCAAAATCCATTTTAATAAAACAATCATTCTACTCCACTTAATTTCAATGGTCCTGTTTGGTAGGGCTTATTTTCAGCTTATTTTAATTTTTAGCTTAATTTAAGCTATTTTGATGTGTTTGGTTCAGCTTAACAATACAGCTTATAGCTTTTTGTAGGTCAAAAATCAACTTATTCTTTGAGTGAGGGAGGATAATCTTAATTTATAAGTCAAAAATCAGCTTATGTTCACATCTATAAGTTATAATTACTTTCTCATAACTCTACCAAACGGGACCAATAAATCAAATACTCCTTGCACATGCATTTCATAAAATGCAGTTGATCAGATTTTAAAAATTCATAAAAAAAAAAAAAATTAAATTTATGACCCAGCATTAATTATTAATTTGACGGAGATTATGCATGAAAGTGGAAACACAGAACACCTAAAATGCATCCATAAATGTTCATTCAACTTATTCAGACTGTTTAAATATTTAGAATAATGTTTGATAGCTCGAGGATTTCCCCTCCCCCGAATCCCTCTAATACCCAAAACGACGTCGTTTTGGACATTAGCCTTTTTTTCTTTTTTTTCTTTTTTTTCTTCCATTTTCGATCAGCTCAGGAACGGGAGGAGAGAAAGAGAAGAGAGAAAGAGGAGAGAAAGAGAAGAGGGAATGGAGAGGGCCCCTCCTTGCCGCTGCTGACCTGCCGATCGTCGAGCAACTCCAATCGTCGTAGCAGCAGCTCCGCCGTCGCAGCCCCGCCCCTCGCAGCCCCTGCCTCTGCCGCCTTTGCCGCCTCTGCCCCCGGTCTCCGCCTCCAGCCCCATTTGTTGGGCCCCCTCCAGTCCCTCTCCTTCCTCCTCCTCCTCCTTCTTTTTCTTCCTGCTTCTGATCTGCAAAAAAAAAAAAAAAACAAAAATAAAAACGGCGTCGTTTTTGGTTCGGGGGGAGGGGTTTCGAGCTACGTAACACTGCCGAAATATTTAACTGGCCAATAGATTTGTGAATAAAATTTTTATTTTGTTTTGTTTTATTGCTTTTTTTAATTTTTTTTTATAAATTTAAAATTTAAACACAGACTTCTCGTGCGGATATCTATACTATATATTAAGCAAAAGGAAGTTTTTAATCCCAAGCCTTGTGAGAGCTCAAATCTCCCAATCTAAATTTCTTGATTTTTTGATTTTTTTTTAAAAAAAATCTTAGCATTTATTAACTTCTTCCAACTCCCAAGTTTTACTATCATAATAACACTTTGATGCGTTAACAACAAGCATAAAAATAATTCTTTGAAATCTAACACATGCATTCCTTGAAAAGTCCCAACACATACGATTATTATCCCTCATAATAACACTTTAATGCATTAAGAACAAGCATAAAAAAATTTCTTGAAAAGTCCAACACATATGATTATTTTCAAAATTTTAAACTTTAAATATAATATAATAAAAAAAGAAGGCATTCAATTCTTTGAAAAATTCAACACATATGATTATTATCAAAATATTAAACTTTAATATAATATAATAAAAAAAAAGACATTTAATTCATTGAAAAGTCTAACACATATGATTATTATCAAAATATTAAACTTTAATATAATATAAAAAAAGGAAAAAAAGAAGACATTTAAAAAAAAGGGTCTGGCTTTGGTCCAGTCTACTATCGGACTGGACCGCGCTGTTGGGCCCGTGGGGGCCCACCACGGGTCTTGTTTTGAAAATCTGAACCATTCAATGTGTAGAACTCGTCAAGTACTATATGCCTGTGAAACATTACGTTGATCGGATATCAATAGCTATGTGATCAAAACAGTTTTTTATAAACCGTTAATTTATTCACCGTTCATTTTTTTTATACAAAACTGATTTGATCACATAGCTATTGATATCCGATCAACGTGATTTTTCACAGGCATATAGTATTCGACGAGTTCTACATATTAAACAGTTCATATTTTCAAAACGGGACCCGTGGTGGGCCCCCACGGGCCCAACAGCACGGTCCAGTCCGGTGGTGGACTGGACCAAAGCCAGACCCTAAAAAAAAAAAAATATTTAAAAATCGTAATTCACATATATAGATAATTGTAAATATATTAAGGAAAATAGGATTTCTAAACCCCAAACCTTATGGGAGCTCCAATTTCTCAATCTTAATTTTCTAAATTTTTTATTTAAAAAAAAAAACTCAGCATTTATTGATTTGGTCAAAATCCCCTGATCAGCATTTATTAACTTTTTCCAATCCACATGCCAGCATTTATTGATTTGGTCAAAATCCCTCATTAGCATTTAAAATCCCCTCATACAAATAATTATAGATACAACCTGTGCATAGTTACTGCAGTAGCCTTTTTAATTTCTTCTGTACATTATGGTTAGTGATAAGATTATTAAATTTTTTTTATAAATGTTTTTTTTAAAAAACATAATTTATATATTAAAAAAATTAAAAAAAATATAAATATCTATAATTATCCCGTGTATAGTACGGGTGATAGGCTAGTCTCTATATAAGGAAAATGGGATTTCCAACCTCCCAGCCTTGTGGGAGATTCAATAGCTCAATCTTAATTTTCTAAATTTTTGATTTAAAAAAAAAATTTAGCATTTATTAACTTTTTCTAATCCACATGTCTTTCTCCATGCCTTTATTTATTGATTTGGTTAAAATTTTCGAATCATCATTTATTAACTTTTTCCAATCTACATGCCTTTTGAGAGCTTTGGTAAAAATCCCCTCATACAAATAATTATAAATACAACTCGTGCATAGTTAATGTAGCACTCTTTTCAACTTCTCTCATACACTATGAATAGTGATAAGACTATTAAATTATTTTTATAAAAAATCTAAAAAAAATAATTTATATATTAAAAAAAATTAAAAAAATATAAATATCTATAATTATCTCGTGTATAACACGGGTGATAGGCTAGTCTATATATAAGGAAAATGGGATTTCCAACCTCCAAGCTTTGTGGGAGATTTAATATCTCAATCTTAATTTTCTAAATTTTTGATTTAAAAAAAAAACTTAGCATTTATTAACTTTTTCTAATCCACATGTCTTTCCACATGCTTTTATTTATTAATTTGGTTAAAATTTCTAAATCATCATTTATTAACTTTTTCCAATCTACATGCCTTTTGAAAGTTTTGGTAAAAATCTCCTTATACAAATAATTATAGATACAACTCGTGCATAGTTACTGCACTCTTTTCAACTTCTCACATGCTCTATGGTTAGTGATAAGACTATTAAATTATTTTTATAAAAAATTAAAAAAAATTAATTTACATATTAAAAAAAAATTTAAAATAAATATAAATATTTATAATTATTGCGTACAGCACGGAGGTGATATGCTAGTACAGATAAAGATAAAGGACAAGACTTTTGTACATGTCAGCATGAGTCACAGAGCACGAATTCATCCAATTTATGCCCTCAAAATTTAATATGTCCATATCATGACATAAGGCTACCAACACCTAATATAACTCGTCTCAGGTTTAAATCAAGATTCGATCCGTCTTGTCTGGTTTATGGGTTCATTTTTAGATTTTACTTCGATAATTTGAATTGTTTAATGTGTAAAATTTATTGAGCATTATAAATTTACAAAATATTATATTGATCGGATATCAATAGCTATTTGATTGGACACAATTTGTATTAAAAAAAATAAACAGTGAAAAAATAAACGGTTGGCAAAATTTTGATTCAATTAAATAGCTATCGATATCCGATCAATGTAATTTTTTACAAGGATATAATACTCGACGAGTTCTTCATATTCAATGGCTCGAATTATTGAAACAGAACCAAAACCTAGACTCATAGGTCAAATTGAACAAATCCAATCTTAATCTCAACATGAGACACGTTTTGTACCTCCTAATATATATATGGTTTTGATTGAGCATTTACACAATTGTCGGTGAATTTATATTCCATCACGTATTGAATAAGATTTTTTACAATTTTAGTTTTTAATAGATGAAATTATTTTTCAAATAATATATGTAATTATTTAAAAAAAATATGGTAATATAATATTTATTTTAATTTTTAAAATTTCAAATTATTATAATTTTACAAAATATATTTATTTTTTATAAAATTTATATTTCTAAAATCAGCATAACGAAATCTACCAAATAAGATTAATATTAAATACAAGATTATATAGAAATAAAGATATGTTTTTTATTATAAATTTACAATTTAAACAATTTTTCATAGTAAGTTTTCTTTACTCAATTAATAATATTTTTTGGTCTAATTTTTTTAGTTTTTTTCAGATTTAAAACTGACTCAATTTTAAAATTGAAAAAAATTGAGAAATTTCTTAAAAACTAATAATATTCTAAGTTAATACTAGAAAAAAACTAAGAAATTTCTCAATTTTACTAGATAGTTTTGCAAATTGAGAAATTATGTTTGGTTGCAATTTTCTGAAAATTGAGTTTTATGCTTTTTGTTTTTCATTTTCTGTTTTCTTTTTTTAATATATATATATATATATAGTGAATATTTTTAAAGTTTTAAGTGATTTTTTTAATTTTTTTAGATGTACCTTACTTAGATGTATTTAAAAAGTAAAATATTTGTAAAAAAATATTTAAAAATCAATAAATACACAAGCATACAAAAATGTACTAAATTTTCATTTTTTTTTATTTTTTTTTGGTATTTAGCGATTTTTTTAAAAAAAAAAATCACAAATTTTATACTTTTTAAGTATATTTATGTTAGGTGTATTTAAAAATTAAAAAAATTGCTTAAATATTAAAAAAAATCAATGAAAACAAAAAAAATGAAAAAAATAAAAAAAAATCAATTTTCTGAAAAGTGAATTCGAAAAATTGAAACCAAACAATTTTATTAGTTTTATATTTCTAAAAAAATAATATTTTATTTTTATAAAATTTTGTATTCAATATTAATCGTATTTGATAGATCTTATTGTGATGACTTTAAAAATATAAATTTTATTAAAAATAAATATGTACAATAAAAGTTATGAAAATTTTAAATTTTGAAACAACAACACAAAATAAAATGGCACATCAACAATATCCCTTGAATAAGAAAAAATACCTAGTATGTTTGAGGCATGGATAGTTGATTACCAAATGATTTGTGATTTATGGAGATGGTGGGGCCCGGAATTTTGTATTAAGGCATGGAGCATAATTCTTGGTGATTAGTTAATAACATTGTCATATGGTGCACTTGTAACACCTACTAAATTTTTATTCAAACTCAATAAATTGATGTTTCTCAATTCCTTCCGCTTTTAATAAGTGTAAAACATTTATATATATATATATATATATATATATATATATATATATATATATAAATATTTTGAAAATAAGACTTTATGAGTTTAAAAACAAAGAAAAAAGAAAGAAGATTTAATAGAGTAGAAACCTTATTAATAGAATTTTAGGGAATTAATCCTAAATTTAAACAATAATGTCATCCACACCAACTTATTATTGGAGGAGAAAACAAGTTGAAAAGTCATTGAAGGCAATTATTTGATGGGTAATGTTAGGGATATTAGTTTGTTTTGTTTTTGAGAAATAAATTTTGAAGAAATTTTTTTAAAATTTTATTTGGTTTAGTAATTTTGGAAAAAAAAATTTTAAATCACTTTCTATCTCTTACACATCAATCAATCATTTTTTCTCTCTCCTTTCTCCTTTCAATCATTTTTTTTCTCTCATACACGTCTACTCAACTACAACAAAATATCAAATCATCACAAACTCCCACACTCCAAAATTATTTCTAAAATATAAAACTAAGCCTCCGTTTGGGAAGTGGGTTGGCTTTTTGACTATTTTAGCCTGGGCTATTTTAACCTGGTTTGGAAATGGCTTTTTGGCTTTTTTGATTTTTTTTTTGTGAGAAAGGATTGTAATGATTATGGGTTGGATTTGATGTTTTGTTTTTTGTGACTAAAATAACCTATTTTGTTTTTTGTGGCTATTTTAGCGAAAAAAGCCTGGCTTTTTCCTTTCCAAACGGAGCCTTAAACAAACCAAAAAAACTTCTAAACTCTTTTCCCAAGATTTGTTTTGAAAATTCATCTCCCAAAACGAAACCAAACACATCTTAAATTTTTTATCAAATAAATAATTAAATAAAATCTATAATTTTATAGACTCTACACCCATATAAAATATTTAATCATTTATTTAGTAAAAAATTTAATGCTTATAATATATTTTTTTATTTGATTACCGTGCCTTAGTTGCAAAGTCATTTACGCAATGCTTTTTCATGCATATATATTGATTCGCTCTTGCATGAACCAAAAGTCAAAGGACACACTAATATATTTAAAATAGAATTACTTTTTTGCCACCTATAAAACAAAAAAGTGAAATGTTTGATTTGATACGCTAAAATTCCACTGTCACTTTCTTTACCGAAAATCCTACTAGTGGTAGATAACCCATTGAGAGAACTATTAAATTGACAGGTTGGTGATGTGTCAACCTGTCACACACATAAATAGAAGAAACAATATAAATATATTTTAGGAGCCATTTATTCTCTTGGAGTCGGTACGGTACTCGCAAAACCCAAATAAGTTAATGATTCCTAAGGCATTTGATAATTTTTTTTCTTTCATGTTTTCATGTTTATGGTTTAGTTGTTGCTACTTATCATGTTTAGGTTTAAAAATAAATATTAATTTCATCAAACACTTTGTAAGTTTAACTTGTAATATAACAAAGTTTTTCATTAATATGAAAATATTTTTCTCGAAATCATATTTTCTACGCAAATAGACAATTTATGAGTATATTCAATGGGAATAAACTTATTAGAATATGTTTTTTAGATTCAAAATGTTCACATTGTTTGTTTGTGACCTAAAGGATTGAACTAGTGTCAATAAAGTTGATAATGTGAGGACATCTTTTGGTTTTGGTTTCCAAGTGTATGTTGTGCTTTTTCATATCAAAAAACAATGCTCATAATAGTTAGAGGAGGTACACCTTTGGTTTTTTCCAGCTGTACATGCGAATCAAAGTACTTTCTAGAAATTAATATAATAGTTTGTGTGGATCCCATGAATACAAGAATAATCTTAAATATCTTTAAAATAAAAAATAGAAAAAGGAAAAGAAATTATTTAAAAAAAAGTTCACATAAGACGATAAGCCCAAAACAAAATAGAAGCAAATGCACATGCCTTTCATACAGAAAAGCAGGGTTTATTGGGAAAATGCTAGAGGTCCCAAATTTTCTACTAAATAAATGACCAAATGTCTCACATGGGTGTGGGACCCACAAAATTGCGGACCCCACACCCATGTGAGACATTTGATCATTTGCTTGGTAGAAAATTTGATGTCCCTAGCATTACTCGGATTTATTGAGTTGTACTCTGACGAGACTTTGCCCCTCGTGCCATATGGGTGAAGTTCATTGTGTGTCCTGCTGGTAGGGATGTAATTGGTTTGGGATGATCAGTATTTAGGTGAAATTTTGCATCAAATTAATAATGTCGATTTTATTATATTGAGAATCGATACAGATTAAATTTTTTATCAAACTGCACCGATTCAAACGGTAATGTGGTTTAATCAACTTAAGTACTTTTGAAATGAGTCGTTTCCTAAATTTGTAGTATAATAAATAATTTATATAAAAATATTAAATTAACTATTTGTACATAATTTTAACCATATCCAATCCAACTATTCACCAAAATACAAACAAAAAATAATAATAAACACTAATGCTTGAACTTTTATTGAATTAGAATTAGAAATAAAATATAATTTAAGATAACATCAAAATAAAACCAAAACTTAAAATAATAATTTTATTATATGTAAACATCTACGGTCGGTTTCAGTGAAATCGGTATACAATATGTCAAAACTGGTACCGAATCGAAAATTGAAAAAAAATAATTTTTAAAATTGAACAAATCGATTCATATTAAAATATCGATCAAATATGACCTGCTTGATTTGGTTCAATCGGTTTAGTTGGTTTTTTTGATTTTTTTTACATTTTTACCTGGTGGTGAGTCCCTTCTTTTAAGTTGAGTTAAATCTCGTCAGCAATTAGTTATTCCTGAACCAAGGTCCACGGATGCTATGATACCTCACGGAGGGTCCTTTTTTTTATTTTTTTTTTTATATATAATGATAATAATAATAATAATAATAATAAATAAACTTGGGTCTATTGTCTGAGTTAGATATTTCTCAATAGCTTTTTGAAGAACTTTTTTGATTATGTAGAATTATTATCATTGTATGATTATTTTTTATTTCTTTAATACAGTGTAGAAAGGAAAAAAATATTTGAGTATGTTTAATCAATACAGTCCAAAAAATCATGATGTTTTGCAATTGTTAATGTCACTTCATGTATGTTTGAAGTTTTTTATAATAATAATAATAATAATAATAATAATAATGTCAGGTTAGTCTCATGCATGACACCTTCTTTATTCAAATTTGATTTGTGGAAAATTAGGCACATGACGGTCACAACATTTAAAATTATTACTCAATGTTCTCTCTGTCTATAGGAGATGGCAAATAAAAGTTCCAAATCACTAGAAGTGATTCATTATTATTTTTGGTGTTTGTGGTGACAATGGCAGCGACAACAATCCAATCATCTATCTAATTTGTGACATGTAAAGATAATTAAAAGATGGATGCTAGATTTGTACCTAATTCACTAGTTAATGTAAGCTTATACATCACCCATACATGAAAGTGCTTTTATTATTGGGATAATCTATTACCATCCCCCACTAATCTACACATTTTAATGTGTTCTTTATTGTTGTGTCTCAATTTGTTGTTGTTGTTGTTTTTTTTTTCCTCTCTTGATTAATATAAGCTTCATGATTATAGGCATCAGATGCAAAAAGCCCAAACCATAAAAGCAATGTGACACATTCTTACGGTATTCAACTGTCAATTTATGGCTAATCAACAATACCATATTTTCTTCACATAACAATTTTGATCGGATTTTGTTAATTTCAAATGAAAACACATTACAAAATCTACAAAATCTACAAAATTTGGGTAGATGTTGATTTTTCTTTCTTTCTTTATTTTAACTAAACAACTGTATATGACAGACTTTTGCAAATTTGATTAATTCCTTGATTGGATGAATCTAAAGTTAGGGTTCTCTGGTTGATGTTTTTTTTTTTTTGTTAGTAATACATTTTTATTTGTTATTAGTACCATGAAGTGAAGCCCCAGACACCTGAGATACTTTTTTTTTATAAGTATTTTAAAGAAGAATAATAGCAGCAAAATCAATTTGGAGTGTGCTTATATATAATGCTTCTAGTTTCTTTTTCTTGGATTTTGGTATCAATCAGGCACATAAAGGGTGAATCTCTTTAGAGTAATGGCAGGAATTCTAAATATTTTACCAAATGTTCTATCAAAATTTTAAAAAAGTCTCTCAATATCATAGTAGTAATTTGTAAGATGTTCTGCACGCCCAAAATAATAGAGTTTGTACCCCCTAATAAACTATATGACAAAATTTTAAAATTAATTTTTTAACTGAGTTTATCAAATATTAGTCCCTGTTTGTGTTTATTTTTGCCTTAGAACCTTTTTTTGTTTAATATATGTGTATATTACCTTGATTTACTTCTATTTTTGTATTTATAATTGAATTTAAAACTTTAATCAAAGAACAATTCTCAATTCAATTAACTCAATAATCTCACATTTCTTTGGTTCAATCTGTTGAAAATATTGTCATATATATATAAAAAAAAAATCTCACTATTCAAATAAAAAACATATTTTCATTGGTAGAATTTAACAAAACATTCATTTTAATAACATATGTAGCTAGTAACAACAAATTTGCCTCGAACATCTCTTCAACAAAAGATATCTATCTAAAAAAGGCACGATCTTTTTAAAATTCTAGCACAACTGACAAATTGAGGATTTGAATCTTCATTGTGTTTGTTACATTTCTTATTTTTTGTCTTATATTTGTTGTGTCATTTATGTTTTTTCCTAAACATTAAAATTTAATTTATTATAATACTCTTTGTTTTATCATCCATTCTTGTTTGATTATCCACATTACTTATTTTTTTTATTGATAAATTGATTTTTCTAGTGTCAATAAACTTTCGCCTTTGGAAGAAACATATACTTTCACTTTCAAAGTCAAATCCTAAATCTTTTCCAGACTACACGTCACATTTTAACTAAGTAAATTTTATAAAATGTATTAATTTATAAATCATTTAGGATCAATTATGTTGAAGTGATAAGGTTACAAGCAACAGATAACTAGAACATTGTGCATGCTTATCTTCCCCATGACATCAACAGACTCCATTATAGAAGTAGACTCTTTACATGGCCTTTGAGCTCCTGGTTTGTTTTTCACTAAATGCTCTAATTAAAAATAAATAAACAAATAAGAGAAAGGAAGAAAGAGAAAAAAGAAAGAGTATTAATAAAAAGTAGTCAAAAGATA
Organism: Camellia sinensis; assembly: GCF_055761805.1. NCBI lineage: Eukaryota > Viridiplantae > Streptophyta > Magnoliopsida > Ericales > Theaceae > Camellia > Camellia sinensis. The sequence continues at coordinate 71,892,086 of NC_138973.1, read as the reverse complement.
AAGGCTGGGAGGGCTGCTCCACCAAAGCAAAATGTAGGGTATTCAAACAGACCGGCCTTTATAAACTTTAGAGCAAATTATTTTGTAATCTTGTAATCTATTTCTTATGTCAATTTGATTTTTATATTTTTAATTGTATCAATTATAATTTTAAATTTTTTACACTGTGTCAATTTAATTTAATTAATAGCATTCGTTAAGGCTGTGTTTGGTAACGTTTACGTTTTCAGTTTATATTTACAAAAATTTTATAAACTGATTTTTGTTTATTTTTAGAAAAACATAAACTACAAACGCGTTTGGTAATTGACAAAATGTTTAAAAAAATTTAAAAATATAAAAAAGAGTGAGAAATGGCAAGTGGTGGCAAGTTGCGGCAGAAGACGGTGGTGGAAAGTGGTGACGGTGGGTGGTGGGTAGCTGGTGGTGGTGGGTGGTGGTGGTGGCGGTGGCGGTGGCGGGTGGTGGTGGCAAGTGGGTGGCGGGTGGTGGTGGTGGAGGGTGGGTGATGGGTGGTGACGGTGGGTGGGTGGGTGACGGTGGCGGGTGGTGGGTGATAGCGAGTGGGTGGTGGTGGTGGTGGTGGTGGTAGTGGCGGATGGTGGGTGGTGTTGGTAGGTGTGTGGCGGATGGCGGGTGATGGTGGGTGGGTGGTGGTGGCGGGTGATGGTGGTGGATGGATGGGTGACGGTGGCAGGTGGCAGGTGGCGGGTGGTAGCGAGTGAGTAGTGGTGGTGGCGGGTGGTGGTGGCAGGTGGGTGGCGGATGGCGGATGACAGGTGGTGGTGGGTGGTGGCGGGTGGGTGGTGGGTAGTGATGGTGGATGGGTGGGTGGGTGACGATGGCGGGTGGTGGGTGGTAGCGAGTGAGTGGTGGTAGTAGTAGTGGTGGTGGTGGTGGCGGGTGGTGGTGGCAAGTAGGTGGCAGATGGCGGGTGGTGGTGGTAGTGGGTGGTAGTGGCGGGTGGTAGTTGCGGGTGGGTGGCAGGTGGCTGGTGGTGGTGGGTGGCTGGTGGTGGCAGGTGGTGGATGGTGGGTGGTGAGTAGTGGTGGCAAGTAGGTGGCGGGTGGTGGTGGCAGGCGGTGGATGGTAGTGGCGGGTGGTGGTGGTGGTGGCGGTGGCGAGGGGTGGGTGGTGGTGGCGAATGGGTGGTAGGTGGGTGGTAGCTGGTGGTGGCAGGTGGACGGTGAGTGGTGGTGACAGGTGATGGCGGTAGGGGGTGGGTGGTAGTGGCAGAAGACGGTGATGGAAAATGGTGGTGGGTAGTGGCTAGTGTTGGGTGGTAAAAAAAAAAAAAATTCAAAACTCAAAACGGAAACACATTTTTTGTGTTTTCATATTTTGGCCAAATTTATAAACTGAGACCACTGATTTATAAATCAAAAATTTTACCAAACAAGTTTTTATTTGAGTTTTTAGAATTTTTGTAAATATAAACAGAAAACTAAAAACGTAAGTGTTACCAAACGGCACCTAAGAAATTAAAAAAAAAATTAAGAGCAAAATGATTTATTCAAAAGAGGCTAAATCATTTCAAATTGGATGTTGATCCCTTAATCACTTTAAGGAAAGTAAATGTATTATTTTGCTCATTGATTTCAGTTTATTTTTTAAACAGGTATTATCAATTGAATTACATTGATACAATATGAAAAACTCAATAAAAATAAATTGACAAAAAATGACAAACTATAAAGATTACATGTGTAATTCGCCCCAAACTTTACATATATACAATGTACATGATACATGGTTTAAACGAGACCAAACCAAAGTCACCATTGACTAATAATATGTGTCTTCAGGTCAGCCTCCTCATCCTCACATGCTGACCAATCACCTTATGCCACGTCGACTGAAACAAAAGAAATGAAAGTACAGAACTGATGTGGCCAGAAAGCGACCTAGACAATTTTGAAACAACCATTTAAGGGTTGCAAAATCTTTATCTTCATTTTTTTATAATGCTTTTTAAAATTAGTGTTCATGTAAATCACATTGCAATATCCTAATATTTGAAATCTTGCACTTGTCTTTCTTGCAAAAATATATAAGGTCTTTGACAGATAAGTCTCCATCCACAAACCCAACTCATTCTAGCCCTTTTTAAGTCTTTCAATGGCTAAGATTTATCCTCAAACACCTACTTGTTCTTCTTACATGACTTCTACAAGAGAAACATTTACCATATGGATGAAATCACTTGTGTTCCATGGAAATGGATGCACGGTTTTCAATTCGAATGGTAAAATCGTTTATCGTATTGACAACTATGATAAAAAGAGTAGCAATGAAGTCTATCTCATGGATCTTCAAGGCAAAGTTCTCTTTTCTATCCGACGAAAGGTATCAAGCAAGCAATGAGTGGCATCATGTGTTTTTGATTGTCTCTTGAGTTTCATTCAGACTAATTCCGAGTAATTAACACTTACTAAATTGTGTGATCTTGTTTGTGTGTTGTTTTCTTGCAGAAACTAAGTTTCTTGGGACATTGGGATATTTATAAATGGAGTGGTTCTAAAATGAACAAGTTGGAGAAACCATGGTATCAAGCAAGAACAAACAGCAACTTTCTTGGGAGAGAAATGGCTTGTCACGTTACTTTGGGGCGCGATAAAGCTAAAGAAATTAGCTACAGAATAATAGGATTGGCTGGAAAATTAGCATTCAAGATTACAGACAGTCATGGTGGACTTGTTGCAGAGGTTAGTCCAAATATTTGCAAAACAGAACTTGTTTTGTTTTGTTTTGGTATGTTTCCCAAAATTTTATATTCTTTTTTTCTGTGTTTTCATAAACAAAAATAATGAAAAGTTCAGAAACACCAGAGCAAGTAAACTTTTCCAAGAATTGTTGTTTGATAGTTTGTAGTATGCTATTAAAGTGGAAGAGTAAATGGTTTGAAATTTTTTTCTTTTCTTTTTTGGCAGGTGAAACAAAAGCAATTATCTTCAGGTGTTGTGTTGGGAGATGATGTATTAAGCTTAGTTGTGGAACCCCAAACAGATCATTCCCTTGTAATGGCTCTTGTGACTGTCTATGGATTGATGACAGACAAGATCTGAATGATAAACTTCAATCATCACAAGAGCTACAACACAACATGCATGGGTGCATGGGCTAGCTTCTTCACAAACAATTTTGTTTTTTCTGTTTTTGTTTTCATTCTATTCTTATTTTTCTGTTAGTCTGCAAAAGTGAGTGCTTTGTTCATATGATCATTTGGAAAAATACATGTATAGGAAGGAAAAGAAGGGTAAAGAAGCAACAAGTGTCAACATTCTCATTCTTTTTATTTTAGGTAGGGATACATGAAGGTCTGTTGACCAAGCTATTGGGGCTTGGAGAATTTTGAAGAGTCATTTATTAAACATGCTTGAAATTTAAAGTACTATTCCGTATCAAGAGCAAGTATGCTGAAAATAAAGTACGTGAATTATATTTATTGTGAGTATGTATGAAAATGGGACCCCTTATATATATATATTTTTTAATAAAAAAATTTATGTATAAAACGATAAGTGTCAACAAATTTTTTATTTAAGTTTACTTGTATATATAATTATTAAAATTATAAACTAAAATTTACTTTCATATATTAATATAAAAAGAAATCAATACAATAACTCAAAAACATTAGAAATAGGTAATGTTCTCCCTAGCCTTTTTTTTTTTTTTTGGGTGGATTCCTTCTCCCTGGGCCACCAACAGCAGATCAGTGTATGTATGTATTGTTCACTTGTTGGGCCTTTTCTTTGGGGGTGGATTCCTTTTCCGTGGGCCACTAACACTTTTTGTATATATTTTAATTTTAATTGGGCCAAATTATATTTATAAATAAATATAGACCCAACAGAATATATTGAGCCCCTTCAAATTGGTTCTAAATCAACAAAAATAGTTTAAGCGTATAACACTTTACTAAATTTGAGGACTCTATTTTGGGGGTTAAAGCACAGGCCTCACTGGCCTTAGGCCAGGGCTGATCCTGCACCTAACCTTTGACATGGTTTATAAAGTGATTGTTTCGAAACTTGAATCTATAACCTCAAAATTATTGTACAAGATGTAAATAATCATTACAGACATACCTAATATAAATATACCTAAAAAGTAAAAAATTTGTGAAAGAAACCTTTTAAAAATTCACTAAATATCAAAAATACAAAAAAAAATACGAGAATTTGGTATATTTTTATATTTTTATGTATTTATTAATTTTTTAAAATATTTTTTCACAAGTTTTTTACTTTTTAGATACATCTAAATAAGGTGTATCTAAAAAAGTAAAAAAAAATGTTTAAAATTTTAAAAATATTCACTAAAAATAAAAAAAATACGAAAATCAAAAAACTCAATTTTCAAAAAACTGAATTCAAAAAACTCAAACCAAACACACTGGTGCCGTTTGGTAACAGTTATGTTTTCAGTTTTCTGTTTATATTTACAAAAATTTTAAAAACTCAAATAAAAACTTGTTTGGTAAAATTTTTGATTTATAAATCAGTGGTCTCAGTTTATAAATTTGGCCAAAAAATGAAAACACAAAAAATGTGTTTCCATTTTGAGTTTTCAGTTTTGTTTTTTTTTACCACCCAACACTAGCCACCACCCACCACCATTTTCTACTACCGTCCTCTGCCACCACCACCCACCCCCCACCCCCCATGCTCCACCACTACCTGCAACCACCACTCACCACCCACCTCCCACCTGTCACCGCCACCTGCCGCCACCAGCAACCACCCACTTGCCACCCACTCGACGCCACCACCCACCACTTACCTGCCATCCACCCGCCGCCACCCACCAGCCACCACTACCATCCACCGCTCGCTACTACCAACCGCCACCTACTTGCCACCACCACTCACTACCCACCTGCCACCACTATCCACCACCAGCCACCTGCCACCCACTCGCAACCACCACCCACCACTATCACCACCGCCTACCACCATCACCCACCATCCACCCGCCACCCACCTGCCACTACTGCCCACCACCCACTACCACCACCACCCACCTGCCACTACCGCCCACCACCCTCCACCACCACCACCCACTCGCTACCACCTACCACCCGCCACCGTCACCCACCCACCCACCACCACCACCACCACCACCACCATCACCATCACCCACCACCCACCCGCTACCCACCTACCACCACCACCCACCACTACCCACCACCACCCGCCATCCGCCACCCACCTGCCACCACCACCCGCCACCACCACCACCACCACCCGCCATCTGCCATCCACCTGCCACTACCACCCACTCGCTACCATCCACCACCCGCCACCGTCACCCACCCACCACCCACCCGCCACCACCCGCCATCCACTACCCACCTGCCACCACCACCCACTCGCTACCACCCATCACCCGCCACCGTCATCCACCCACCCACTACCACCACCACCTGCCACCTACCAGCCACCACCACCCATCCGCCACCACTCACTACCACCTGTCACCCACCTGCCATCACCACCACCCACTCGCTACCACCCACCACCCGCCACCATCACCCACCCATCTGCCACCACCAGCTACACGCCATCCACCGTCACCACTTTGCACCACCGTCTTCCGCCGCCACTTGCCACCACTTGTTATTTCTCACCCTTTTTTATATTTTTAAATTTTTTAAAACATTTTGTTAATTACCAAACGCGTTTGTAGTTTACGTTTTTCTAAAAATAAACAAAAAATAAACAAAAATCAGTTTATAAAATTTTTATAAATATAAACTGAAAACGTAAACGTTACCAAACACACCCACTAATTTTGACTGCCCTAGTTTTGGACAATGCACTGCCAGGTCATGAACAAGGTCAAGGGTTTCCCAAACCTCCATTCAAAATAAAAATAGATGATGTTGTATCCAAGAAATTCATGTTCAAGTTACAATAAAGAATCATGCAACCATCTCAAATTTATTTATTTTTACTTATCCTTTCAACACTCTTCCAAGTTTGAAGCACCTTTTCAACAATGACTTTGACAATATATGCCAAACATAGAGATAAATCATAAGCATGCCTCAAATTCCCCAAACCATTTTGTTATTGACGAACATTGATAATTGGGTAAATAATGTTGATAATGTGAGGACATATTTTGGTTTTGGTTTCCAAGTGTATGCTGTGCTTTTTCATATCAAAAAACAATGTTCATAATAGTTGGAGGAGGTACATCTTTGGTTTTTTCCAGCTGTACATGCAAATCAAAGTACTTTCTAGAAATTAATATAATAGTTTGTGTGGATCCCATGCATACAAGAATAATCTTACATATCTTTAAAAAAAAATAAAAAAAAAAAATTTTGAAAAAAAGTTTACATAAGACGTGTAAGAGAAGCTAATTTGAGTCCGCTAAATTAATTAGGCCCAATAGTCCAAGATTAGTGAGCCTGAATTTATCGCAAGTCCAAGATTGGTGGACCCGGATTAATCCCTATCAAATGGGCCAAATCGCTCTATGCCTCGAAAGGGTTTGGATCCACGAACTTAGAGACTTACTCGGGCTCCGACTTGAAAGGGTTCGGATCCACGAACCTAGAGATCCGAAGCACTTGGCTTCGAACGGATTCAAATGCAATCTAGAAGCCGCTCCGTTAATGAGTCCTAGAACACTTACGGGCTCGGAGCTTTTCGGGATCTACACAACAGAACCATGGGCGTAATGGGGTTCGAACAAAGAACCCGATCCCGAGGACGGTGAGTGGAGATAAATTCACTTTTCGGTTAAACTAGCCTATACTCGAGTTGAGGTGACACGACCCTGGGGGGTCCATGAGACTCGGCAGTATTTAGTGGCGGGAGTCCTCTAGGACTACCTCGGCCCCTTGGGATGATTGGGGATCATTGGTTAGGTGTGGCTAAGAAGAAGGGTTCACCGAGAGGTTGATCTCCTCTTCGGGGTTTTCCTCATCCTCGGAGAGGTCATCTCCTCGGACAAGGTGATTAGAGAGATATTCCCCATGTGCCTTGCACATGGGCTCCATCCTACATCATGAGGTGCCTATAAATAGCACCCATCCATAGCTTTACAAGGGATGGATTTTGGAGAGTTAACTCTTGGAAAAGAACTAATTTCCCTTCTCCATTATCAACATTGAGAGTGAAAGTGAGAGATCCATGGGAGAGCCTTGTCATTATTCTCTCTCTAATTACTTAGCTTTCTTCTTCACCCAATCTCTTATCTCCATCATCTCCTTTACTCTTCTATTCTTAAGTTGAGACTATTGAAGAATCTAAGCCTCTCATCATCTTCTAGAGAATTCGAAGTTGTTCTTCAAGGATCTTCGAATTTTCCAACAATTTTTTTGAACCCTATGTAAAAGGAGCTAATTTGAGTTCGCTAAATTAATTAGGCCCAATTGCCCAAGATTAGTGGGCCCAAATTTATGGCAAGTCCAAGATTGGTGGGCCTGGATTAATCCCCATCAAACGGGCCGAATCGCTCTAAGCCTCGAAAGGGTTTGGATCTACGAACGTAGAGACTTACTCGAGCTCCAACTTGAAAGGGTTTGGATCCACGAACCTAGAGATCCGAAGCACTTGGCTTCGAACGGATTCAAATGCAATCTAGAAGCCGCTCCGTTAATGAGTCCTAGAACACTTGCAGGCTCGGAGTTTTCCGAGATCTACGCACCAGAACCATGGGCGTAATAGAGTTCGAACAAAGGACCCGATCCCGAGGACGGTGAGTGGAGATAAATTCACTCTTTAGTTAAACTAGCCTATACCCGAGTCGAGGTGGCACGACCCCGGGGGGTCCATGAGACTCAGCAGTATTTAACGGCGGGAGTCCTCTAGGACTACCTCGGCCCCTTGGGATGATTGGGATCATTGGTTAGGTGTGGCTAAGAAGAAGGGTTCGCCAAGAGGTTGATCTCCTCTTCGGGGTTTTCCTCATCCTCAGAGAGGTCACCTCCTCGGACAAGGTGGTTAGAGAGAATATTCCCCATGTGCCTTGCACATGGGCTCCATCCTACATCATGAGGTGCCTATAAATAGCACCCACCCATAGCTTTACAAGGGATGGATTTTGGAGAGTTAGCTCTTGGGAAAGAACTAATTTCCCTTCTCCATTATCAACCTTGAGAGTGAAAGTGGGAGATCCATGAAAGAGTCTTGCCATTATTCTCTCTCTAATTACTTTGCCTTCTTCTTCACCTAATCTCTTATCTCCATCATCTCCTTTACTCTTGTGTTCTTAAGTTGAGACTATTGAAGAATCTAAGCCTCTCATCATCTTCTAGAGAATTTGAAGTTGTTCTTCAAAGATCTTCAAATTTTCCAACAACTTTTTTGAACCCTCTCATACATTTGGTGACTCTGCTAGGGAGGTGGATTGGTTAATGGTCTCAACGAGATCTGGAATCCACACAACTCCAACAAGGATGGCGGGAAAAGATGAAGTTTACCAGCAAGGATCCTCTAATGGTGGTGATGATAGGACCATGGCTCCAGATCAACCACTTTTGCTTGAAGCCATTCAAAGACTTCAAAATACTCAGCAGGAGATTCTTGCCACTCTTCAGAATCTCACTCACATCATGTTAGCGATGAGTTCTAATTTTGCACCGGCGCCAAACGGAAATCAAACTGGTGGTGGAGTTATTTCTGCCGGTGTGCAAAATCAAATCCAAGGAAAAGTAGGCCCCAATCAGCCTATGGCTCATGGCAACACGACCACGGTAACACATGCTCAAACCACAGTAGGCGGCTGCAGTTTGCCTACGCCCGGGCTCCATGGCGTGCCAAGCCAAGATCCAATGGTGACTGGGGAGGTTCTGGTGTAATGAATGGCGCTCCGGCGACTGTTGGTGTCCAGGCAAATGTAAGGGGCATGATGGCGCAAAAGGGAGCTCTGCCCGTACCTAATCTTGTTACGCCACCAGTAAATGTTACTCAAGCACCAAGCGGGCCTCCCTTGGTGTCGACAACAAATTTGCAAGCACAACTCGGTATAGCAGCGCCGTGCGGTGGATTTTACGGGCCTCAATTCAATGTCCCATTACCAACTGGCTTGTCTATAGGCGCTGATGGCCAGTATCGTCAAATGTCCTCACCAATGATGAATCCGCAGCACCAGAATGGCCAAGTCGCCCCTAGCTCAGTCTTCGGGTCCATAAGGCAAGTTCCGGGAATACCACCATCAAACTCTCTCCCTCAACAGTTTCTCACTCTCGCCGATATGCAAGCCATGTTCGATCTCGAACGAGGCAAGAGGACTTTACCCTCTTTGCCTGATCCGGACGTCAAGCCGCCTTACCTTATTGAGGTGCTGAGCTATCCATACCCCAAGGGGTATACAGTGCCGAAGTTCATTAAATTCAATGGCAAACAAGGAAATGCTCGAGAACATGTTATGCGATTCATCGAGACTTTGGGTATTCATGGTTCAAACCACGTCCTCTGGCTGAGAGAATTCTTCAAGTCCCTCACCGACCGAGCATATAGTTGGTATGTTAATTTGGCCCCAAACTCTGTCCGAAGTTGGGAGGAAATGGTTAACAAATTCCACTCTAAGTTCTTTCAAGTGGCGGAGAAAGTGACCACACTTACATTGTGTAAAGAAAAGCAGCAGGAAAGTGAAGACATCCTTGACTATGTCAAAAGGTTTCAGGACAAGGCCGTGGATTTCCATGAAGCAGTGGAGGAGAGTTATCTGGTTCAAATCAGTCTAGAAGGGGCATTGAGCAGGTACAAAATGTTTCTAGTTAATCACAGGCTACTCACCTTCTCGGCATTAATAGAAGCAGCTTGGAACATTAGCATTCCTCAGGCTCAGGAGTCCGGATTTAAGGCCAGTTACAAGACTAGCTTCAAATCGTCTCGTGGACCTATTGTTGCTGCTGCCTCTGTCCCAGATACCCGAAAGTCACAAGGAGGAGGTCATAGAGGCCAGAAGAGAAATCAATATAATGGTGAAAAGGGGAATGTTTCTTATCCATGTGGAATCGAGGAAGTAAAAGCTCTAGTTAAGGAATGGGTGGCCGACAGAGAGCTAAAATTGCCTTATGTCGAAGAAATGCCATAAAAAAAGGACCGTGAGAGCCTTGAATTTTGTGTCTACCATCGTACATTGAAACATCCAACAGAGAAGTGTTGGACTCTCAGGAAAATCTTCAGAGATAAAGTCGAGGCAGACGAATTGAGGTTCAAAAAGCAAGGGACTCAAGATATCCGAGAACAACCGTATCCTCAGCACCGAAACAAGGGCAAGAATGTTGCTATGATAGCTTATGAAGGCCTGATAATTGAGCCTATTGCCAATCTCGATGACGATGATTGTTATCTGGATGACATCCTTGAGCCTGAGGGTGAGCAAGTTTACTATGGAAGTGCTCTCGATCCAGAGGGCATAACCTTTATGACTCATGTCGAAGATCCCTTTGATCCAAAAGGAAGAGAAGAGCACTATGGAAGAGGAGGACACCATGTTTATGTGGCATCTTATTTTGAAGAGATCGAGGAGATGGTTAACTACGAGCCTCCAAGAGTGGAAAAAGATCTGGATCACTATGCCAAAACCCTGCAAGACTATGTAAAGTTCAAGCAATTCTTCGACCAGCTTGGACTTTTCAGGGAGGCAAGAACAGAAATCACCAAGTCCATCATTAATATAGCCGAGGCACACCATGAAAAATGCATGTCGACTGAGGGATCTATCCTGAGAAAGGCAAAAGAGCAATCTAATGCCATTACTTTCTCCGAGGCTGATCGGAAGTATCCTTTTTCTCACAATCGCCTGCTTTATGTGACTGTTTTTATTAACGGGGTTGAGTTTAAAAGGCCCTTTCTAGATAGTGGAGCCTCTATCAACATTATGACTCGCCCTATTCTAGAAAAGGCCGGAATCTCTGAAGAACGCATTGTGAAACAGCCGATAGTCATCACTGGCTTCGGTGGAGAAAGGAGAGTTACTATAGGATGTGTAACAGTTGATTTAGCCGTCGGAGAGATTCGCTCAGCCACCAAGGTCCATATTATCGACTCCGAGGAAAATTATCACATCATTCTAGGGAGGACCTGGATACATAGATATGAGGCAGTACCGTCAAGTTATCATCAGTGTGTTAAGGCTAAATGGGGAAAGAAGACGATGACAATTCAAGTTACAGAAAGGCCTTTTGAGATCCATGAAGCTCATTATTCTGATCCATCTACTTCACCGAACTGGCTGTCGAAAGAAATTCCCACCACCTCTAAGCCTTAGGGGGTAACAATTCCTCGGTGGGAGGATATCAAAGATGACAAGGAGCCAAGGACAGAATCAAGTAAACGGACAATGTCTCGACCAAAAAGTCCGCCTATTCCTCGGAAGGTAATGAAAGTCCGAGAAGGAGGTAAGATGGTGTACTATTTATGAAGGTACGGGGAGTCGGTTTCTTCAGTCACCGACTCCGAGTCAAAAGAAGAGCCTCCTGACATTGACATAATGATAAAGCCTGAAGTGGCTCCAGAATGCATGCAAGATGGGGCGAAGCCTCAGTCCGAACAACTTATTGAAATAGATCTAAGTGATGGACAAGATGCTCTAAGGCCGATATTCATAAGTTTGAGCCTTAGCCCAGAGAAGCGGGAACAGTTGTTAAAGTTGATAAGCCGGTATTCAGATGTGTTCGCTTGGTCATATAAGGAAATGCCCGGACTAGATCCTGACCTAATCTCCCATTATCTTGATGTGTTCCTAAACTCCAAGCCAATTAAGCAAGCTGCTCGAAAATATCATCCAGATCTCGAAGAGAAGATTAAGGAGGAGATTGAAAAGCTTCAACAAGCAAGTTTCATCCGGCCAATACAGTACCCCACGTGGTTGGCAAACATAGTGCCAGTAAAGTAGAAGAATGGTCAAATTAGAGTATGTGTAGACTTTCGAGATTTGAACAAATCTTGCCTAAAGGATGAATTCTCTCTACCTCACATCGATACCCTTGTGGATGCCACCACGGGACACCAGATGTTCTCATTCATGGATGGATTCAGCGGATACAATCAGATTAAGATGGCTGAAGAGGACGCAGAAAAGGCTGCTTTTAGAACACCTCTCGGAAACTTCTTCTATACAGTCATGCCTTTCGGACTCAAGAATACCGGAGCAACTTACTAAAGGGCTATGACTGCAATCTTTCATGACATGATCCATTATGAGGTGGAAGATTATGTTGATGATCTAGTGGTGAAATCCAAGAAAGAAGAAGACCATCTCCGCGACCTTGAGAAAGTATTCAAGAGGTGCCAGAAATTCAAAATGAGGATGAATCCTCTCAAATGTGCTTTCGGGGTGACGGTCGAGAAGTTCCTCGGGTTTCTTGTACATATGCATGGTATCGAGGCAGATGAAGACAAGGTCAAGTCTATCAAAGCAATGCCTCCCCTATATTCTCAAAAGGAGTTAAAGAAGTTCCTCGGGAAGGTGTCTTATATTTAGAGATTTATCCCAGCACTTGCAGAGATCTCTGTCCCTTTTGGCTTGTTATTAAAAGGAGATGCCAAGTTCGAGTGGAACCAAGAGCACCAAAAGGCCTTCGAGAGAATCAAGGCGGCCTTAACCTCGCCTCAGACCATGATAGCCCCGCAGCCCGGGGTCCCTCTAATGTTGTACCTAACCTCAATCCCCAAGTCCATAGGGGCATTATTGGTCCAAGATGTAGACGGAGCAGAATGCCCGGTGTATTACATCAGCCGGAAGATTCGAGGAGCAGAAGTCCGATATACTCCGATAGAGAGACATTGCTTAGCTTTGGTATTCACTGCCCAAAAGCTCAGACATTACTTCTTAGCACATTAGATTCAGATTGTTACTAGAAGTGATCCAATCCGATACCTCCTCAGCAACCCTGCTCTAATCGGGAAGGTAGCAAGGTGGTTGTTAGCACCGGGTGAATTTGAGATCATATGTGTAGCTCCCAAGGCAATCAAAAGCCAAGCCTTAGCCGATCTCCTTGCCCAATTTCCAAGTGGTGACTATGAACCAGTGAATGAAGAATTAAGAGGAGAGGTGCATGCAGCTATGGCTTCCAAGGAAAGCTTTAGGACATTGAGCTTTGACGGAGCAGCAGCCGGAGGTAAAGGAGGAACCGTGATAGTCCTTATAAGCAAAAGTGGGGAAAAGTTATATTTGTTTTACAAACTGGATTTCCATTGTTCGAAAAATGAAGCCGAGTATGAGGCTCTTATTTTAGGCTTGATAGCAGTTGAGAAGCACAGTATCAAGAAGATTCAAATTCAGGAGGACTCAAAGCTGATAGTGAAGCAAGTTTCAGGACAGTTTGTCTTGAAGAAGCCTGCCTTGGCCACATATCGAACAACAGTCCAAAGGCTTCTTGACAAATTTCAGAAGGTCGAAATATAGCATATGCCTCGCTCCGACAATAAGTTTTCAGATGCCCTCGCAACATTAGGGGCAAGAGTTGATATTCCAGAGGAGGAGGCGACAATTATTATCAAGAAGAGAACAGAGCCTTCGATAATACCCGAAGACAAAGGCCTTCCGGAGGACTAGAGACGAGAAGTCCTCGAACAACTCAGAAGCAAAGTTGGAAAATTGACTATGGCCAAGCTTACCCAATTCATAATTATTCAAGGTGAACTTTACTTCCGAGGAGGTACCGGATTCCTAGCACGGTGTGTTGGCCAACAAGAAGCAAGCTTCCGACTACAACAGATCTATGAAAAGTCTTGCAGGGATGGGGATATCAGTCTGTACAGAAGGATCCAAAGACAAGGCTATTATTGGCCCGAGATGGAGAACGCCTTGAATCAATTACAGAAAGAATGCCCCAAGTGTCAGTCATACATCCGGGAGGATGAGAGTTGCTTTGAAATTGATACCCCTGATTGGAGACAAGTCTACATTGACTATCTTAGAGAGGGAACACTACCTGAGAGCCCGAGGGACATTGCACACCTTAAGAGGAGAGCGAGGCGGTACTTTCTTGATCAGAACAAGCTTTACAGAAGAAATATTGAGGGACTTCCCTGAGGTGTCTCTCCAAGGAGGAGTCGGATCTAGTCTTCGGAAGAGCCTACAAGGTTGAGCATCAAGGAGGGGCTTGGCTGTTCGAGCAACTTATACACCTTGGGTATTACTGGCCAACCATGGAGTCAGATGCGTCCCATCACGTGAAGAGGTGCCAGACTTGTCAGAAACACGAAAATTTGATCCATGCTCCAGCCGTAGACCTGCATAGCATCCGAACGCCATGGCCGTTCCATACTTGGGCTTTTGATCTAATAAGGCCCATTTCCACACCTTCTAAGGGGTACAAGTGGGTTCTCGCAGCTACAAAATTAAGCACAAAGTGGGTCGAAACAATCCCTCTAAAGAAAGCTACGGGTCCCGCAGTCTCGAACTTCATCAAGGAAAGTATCATTTGCCGGTTCAGAGTGCCAAACACCATCCTCTCGGACAACGGAACACCCTTCATAAATAAATATGTGAAAAGACTCCTAGAGACTTACCAAGTGAAGCATCACAAATCCACACCCTACTATCCAAAAGAGAATGGGCAAGCGGAGGCCACAAACAAGACACTGATAAGGATTCTGAGCAAGATGATGGATGAGTTTGGGGGGACTTGGTCCGAACTGTTGATAGTAGCCCTATGGGCGTATCGCACTTCAAAGAGAAAGCCAACTCAAGCAACTCCTTACTTCCTTGTGTATGGGTCTGAGGCAGTGTTACCTATAGAGTTCGAAACACCATCTGCTCGAATGGTACTGGAGCCTCGAACCACCAGATTGGAAGCATCAGAGGAAAAGCATGACAGAGCTGCAAAAGTCATGGAAAGGTATCATGAGTCCATCGTTCGAGCCTATAATCAGACTATGGTGCCAAGAAAGGTTGAAGAAGGTGATCTAGTATGGAAGATTGTAGACCTAATCATGCGAGGACAACCCTTGCCCAAGTTTTCTCCAAAATGGGAAGGGCCCTATAGGGTGGTTCAGGCAAGCGGGTATTACAAGCTTGTAAGGGTTGAAGATGGCTTCCGAACTGGCCCGCTCAATGCAAAGTTTATCAAGCATTACTACCCGTAGTTAGACTCATTTATGTTGAAATTCATTTTCATTTTCCTACTTTGTCTAAAAGTTGTATTTCCCTTACGTTATGAAGAAGCTGGTTTTCTTTATGATGTATGTTTTAGCCCATCACTTGCAGTGAATTTATTACACTTTTGTCAAGAAAATTGAAGAATTAATGAGAATATTTCAGCTTTTATAAACATGTGCATATGATTGTTCTTTCCATTGTATCATTCGAAATAAATATTTTATCAAGTAGAATGAGAAAACAATGCGAATTATCCAAACAGCAAAGATTTTGTCATTTCATTGCATTGTCCTAGATAAAACATTTTTATCGAAAGGGGCAAGAAAGTAATACAAAAAAAAAAGAAGCTCAATCTCTCTTAAAAACACCCTCGAAGAAGCTGCCCATCACATTTACATCCGGAGGACAAACAACAAAGTGTGCCTCTAAAGTCTCCAAGGCCCGAGCATAGCCTGACTCAAGTTCACGAAGAGTTGCCTTTGTCTCATCTATAGAGGTCCAATAAGAGGCAAGCACAGACAAAATTTCCTTCTGATGACTGGCGTTCGAAGCTATATCCAGGCGCTTCTGAAGCCATGATAAATCCACTTGGTGACGCTCCATATCAGAGATCCCCTAATACGCTATCTCGATTACTTTCCCATTAAGGTCACACAACCGTTGCCTGTCCAAGCTATATAAGATAGTGGCAAAAAACTCGAGAAAAGCAGCTTGAATGTGTGGACATTGGCAAGCAAATGAAGCAAAGGTCTCTGGGTAACTCGAATGCACAAGCTGTAGGACTGAAGCAAACTCAGGAGCTACCTAATAATGGAGAAATGATACTTTGCTAGAAGCCGAAGAAGGAATTGGGGCCGGAAAGCTGCTAGTCTTAGGAATCTCCCCAATGTCTATTGGGTTAGATGAACCACCCGGAGGGGTAACTTCCAGCAGAGGTCCCGAGCCTAAGAATGCGGAGCGATAAGGGGAAAGACCAAAAGCATCACTATCAAAGTGGAAATCACTGAGATTCAAATCCAAAATATTTGAAGGCACTTGCGATGAAGAACCTCTAGCAGTCGTCAAAGGCAGGTGTCCTCCCTTGAGAAGGAGAACCATGAGGAGTCACAAAGAGAGTCGGAACAGAGTCTGAGGCAGGTGAAGGCAGGACCCCGGTAGCAGCTTAGTCCGAGGTAAGTGAAGGCAGGACCCCGGTAGTAGCTTAGTCCGAGGCAGGTGAAGGCAGGACCCCGGTAGTAGCTAACACTGAAGAAAATATAAGGAAATCTTATTAGGGGTAGGGAACAGTAAAGCCATTTGAGTAACAATTTCTCACAGATAGAAGTACATGACAAACTTCAAAAAGAAAGATTACCAGAGGGAGAATCATTAGGCAAAGCCGGAGCAACTGAAGGACTCCTAGCATCAACAAAGTCACTTGGCCGTACAGGGAGCACCTGATCGATCTCAATGTCTGATGAAGCCTGAACAGTAGCAGTCATCCCTGAAGAAGGAAGGAAGGCCGGAGGATGAGAATCACCATAAATGCCAGAGCGAGTCTCTGAGATTTCTAGCACATCCACCTCTACACCATTCCCAGAGGCGCACCTCATCTCTACATTGCTTCTAGAAGCATGGCCTGTGGCATTAATTTCTGTGGCATCAGTCCCTTCAGCAATCTCAACATCAAAACGGTGAGCCCCGATAACCTCGTCACCAAGATAGCGCTCCTCCTCAGTTACAGTAGGACGGTGACGACGCATGCGTGGGATAAGGTCACAAAAATGATCGGAGGACTCAGCCTCATCATCATCGTCATCTATAATTGCTATACAAGGGGTGCGCATCTTCACAAGTCTTGCAGACAAAGGGAAGGTGTCGTCCAAGTCTGAGTCCGGCCTGGTGGAGGCAGCATGGCCAGTAGCCATGGTACTGAGAACGTTAGCAACCGCAGGGTCCTACATAATAGGGGCAAATAAAAAGTGTTCATTTAAGAAGGTATAGTCGCAAAAAGGAAAGTAACTTCAAATCAAAATATTTCGGGTACCTGATGGAGCCTTTTGGAAAGGTGAGGAGTGGAAGGACTGGCATCAAAAGCCCTCTTATGAGCCATCTTCTTAAGGCGGGTCGTCCGAGGACCAGAGGCCTTATTCAAAGGGACTGGCTCTAGAGAAGCAACTGCCAAGCTAGAAGCAAACGTCCAAGCCATAAGGTCAGTTGGAGCAGATGAAGTAAAGAAACTCTCGTACATGTGATCAGATTTTCGGCTCTCGGGTAGTCGAAGAGAAGAGTCCTTTTTATAAATCGACGGAGGCAAACATATGGTCGGTTTGCTCTTGACGAATTCAATAAATGCGTCGATAATCTTCCGCCAGTATCGCCTGAAAGAGGGAGTGAAACCCCCTAATCGGCTCAAACCTGGCAAAGTCAAAGAGCCAGATATAGGAAGCATGGTGTGTACAAGTCCGCGACTGAAACGCCCGTAGCTCTCCGAAAATGATAATGAAGGAGGTACTGGCCCCGGGGCACATTGATCAAACCCGAATTGACATGCTACATGGTCAGGTCTATAAATGGCACTATCAACGCCTTCCTCATGCCATACCGGTAGCGAACTGGGACGGATCATTATCAGCATATCAATAAAGTGTGCAGGGATATTCTTCAGCAAAGGAAATGACACCGAGCGGGAGGAACCATGATAGATAAGTGGTGTTGCCACACCCACCGGCGGGCATACATACGGTCATGCCACAAAGCACCGAGGATCATCCACCAGAGTATTCAAGGATAAGGTGGAAATGGTACATAACCAATGTATAATCAACGGCTGGCAAGACTTCGCTTTCTCAAATGTCCGAGACCCATCAATACTGAGCACGGGGATACCATCTTTATCTACTATCTCTCGAAGAACCTCTGCCTCGAATACAGTCAGAGTATGGGCAAACTTTGAGAATCTCTTAAAGAAGAAACAAAGTAAGAATTGGCTGCGAATAAATGAGGCAGGCTCATATCGACTCATGGAACGAACCATGTCTCGATGTAGTAGATCTAGACGGTAATAAAGACTCCCAAAAAATAGCGGAGCTAAAGGAATCTGATCCTCTCTTGAGAGCCTAACTGCCAAGGGGAAGACAAAAGGATTGAGAGAATCCGGAGGTGTGTTCGGAAGAATGAAGAATGAAAGGAAGCAAGCCAGAAATCCCAAAAAATAGAGCCTAGAGCCATACATCGGGCTAACCTCTTACTCCCAAGAATCAGGGTCAGCATCTCTAGCCAGGGGCTGAAGATCTCTGAAGAAGTGGCGGATCCATGCAGTATAGGAGGCACGGTCCGTCCTCACTCGATTGGTCCTCCTCGCTGAACCATCAAATACAGAACTCCACCGACCACAAGCTTGAAGATTTAGCTTTAGAGATTGGATCAAAGAGTCATCCTCAGGGGGTGTCTGCTTAGGGTAGAAGGCATCAGGGTCGGTCACTTCCAAACGCAACAACATGAAAACATCCTCGAGAGTGGGCCCCATCTCGTGCTGGCCAAGTATAAAGGTGTGTGTCTCGGTGCTCTACCGAAGAGCCATGGCTTCAAGGCTAGCATTGTTGTGACGAATGGATGGGAATTGAGATATTTTCACCGGGATCAATAGCCGGGCCTCCTGAAGCCGTTGACAGAGGCTCCTGTTCGAGAGGACATCATCCACCCACTCCTGCCAACCAAAAGGAGGGTTCGAGAAGGCCTTGAACTAAGGATAGCCGTATGGAAAGTCCCCTCGCTCTATCCTAAAGCATAGCTCCGAAGAAGGAGAAATGAGGGCCTCATGTTCGGAGTTAGTGTCCTCAGTGAGACATAATGGAGCCCCCTTCGGAGATAGAAGAGAAGTGGTGGAGGTAGCCGCTCGCCAGAACAGGTTTTTCCGACCAAAATAAGGAGATTTCCTCCACTCAGATGCCGGAGGTACATCCCTCTCTTTCATGAGAGCCGATTTTGATGACCCCGGGACAATGGGTTTCTTTCGAGAAGACATATGGCTGAAATAACAGGTATAAACAGCAAGGAGTTGACCGTATTAAAATTTAGAATATTGGAATTGAAGCAACACATTCAAATGGAATTTCAGCATCAACTATTCGTTTCTCAGAGAATCCATGAATTCTACGAGGAATTTTTGCACCGAGAATTCAGGTACGATGTCTACTATTCTAAGGGTCGCAACAATCAGTTATTTGATAATGAGATTTACATGCAACATGATGGGTTTATCAACAAATTCAACATCGGATATCATCAACAATTCATTTTCTCGGGGTATCCACAAGCCTAATGAATGACAATATATGGTTCTAAGAGTTATCATGACGTAATTATTTCAAGTAAAGTGTTTACAAGATTCAAAGTGCTGGAGTATTATTTGGTCAAATATATATGGTTAGAATATTTCATTATCTCCCTCAAATGATCAAATACTCGGCAACAAAATTTATGTTCAACACTATGAGTTTCATTACTGAAATCATTCCATCGAGCATCAACAACAACAACAAAAATTTTTGTTTGTTATACTCCTTTCAATACTATCAAGCATAGAGTGATAAATATATATATATATATATATATATATCAGCAGCAAAGCTACAAAGTTTGAATTATGGGTTCAAGATTCAAGAGCACTAGTTCAAGATTGAAATCAAGATTATCACCAGAATTCACAAATTCGAAATGTATCAACGCATGGATTCATTCATTTATTTGTTTATTTATTTATTTATTTTGAGCGCAAAAGTCCATTAATAAGAAGGAAAGTGGGTATACAAGAGCTGCCACCAAAAAAAAAATAATAATAATAAGACAATTAAAGAGCTTACTCACAGATTTACGCCAACGGAGGAAGAGCACGACTGAGTTAGAGTCAATGTGGGAAGCAGAAAATAGGCCGTGAATGGGTGGAACCAGTACCGAGGATAGCCAGAGTAAATCAATAACAGCACCGGCATTGGGCAAGAAAGAATATAGGTAGACCGACGCCGCGTTGAGTGGGCAGTGTGGTCAATAACCAGTTACAGTTGAGGACGAAGGCAGTGTTGAAGACGTAGCGAAGTTGGCGTCGATGTTGATCAACAAGATTGAGCTAGGCTGGGCAAGACCACACACGTTGCGTTGAGTGGGCGAACGTGTGTGGTCGGCGTCGGACAAGTTGAAGCCGGAGGCAACGGTGGTGCCACAGAAGAGTCGGCAACCACACACGTCACGTTGAGTGGGCAACGTGTGTGGTCTGCGTTGGAATAGTTGAAGCCAACAGCAGAGTTCTAGCAGGGAGAGGCCGATGGCGGCTTGAGATCTGGGTAGTCCGAGCTCTAAAAATATATATATATATATATATAATAATCAATATATATATACTTGCCCACAGATTTTCAAGCAACAAAGTAAAAAAAAAAAAAAAAACTGAAACAGTCTTGAAGATTGGTTAAATCTACATCAGTAGACATTAAAGCAAGCACTAGCGCACCAGCGGACTCAAAGCTTTAAAAAATAAAATAAAAAAAGAGGAAGAGAACCAGTTGTGACGCCCCGATTCTACACTATTGGTTGTAGGCAAGGGAGAGTCACTGCTGAGTCCTATGGTCAATAACCAGGTAAAATCCCAGATCACTGAAGGAGTCAAATTAGTCGCACTTCTAAGTCCAGCTTTCTTAGGCAGCGCACTACCCTTTTGACAGATCCTAACAAGTATTGACACAAGGTCTTATAAGCAACGATAAGGTGTAAACTTCTGATTATATTGAATATAAATACATAACAACCACAAATATCCTTAATTGCAAAAGCTTGTTCCATTACATTACATCCCAAAAAGGAAATTTAAATCTTCATACGAGTTTTACAAAAATATTAAAAGAGAAATTTTTAACTTTACTAAGATAGCCAAAGGTCTTCGAAGGTTTCATTCTCGTCGTCTCCAGCTATATGTTCCTCTTCGGCACCTGGCATAACACGCCGTGAGCTTTGAATGCCCAGTAAACACACACACATTCCATCATTTTTTCTCGAGTCCAATACACAATTACAAATGTAACATCAAGTAGTAAAGCATGATACACAAATAAATAAATAAATAAATGGTTACAAGTTAGATGTTAGTAAACTAGAAATCCCCCAAAGAGATTTCGTCCTCCCAACCACAAGAATCGGACGCGGATTATTCAGTATGCCCCCTCTTTTGCTGCTTTGTTGCAGAACTAACCTCGGATGCCTACCAACGGTTATATACCGCGTAGCGCCAACCGCAGGGCCTCAAAAGAGATGGTAAGATAGGGCCTTTCCCAAATCCCTCCTCACACCAAACCATCTAGGGTCCGAATACAACCGCTCCATTCAAGGGTTTCGAAAATCGCTTGCGCAAGACTTTGACTTCCAAATAGGGAACGTATCCCAAGAATCCATACATCACATTATCATCTTTTCCTTACTCAAGTGATCGAAAACCCAATACCATCCCAATTACGTTTTCCGTGGAGTTAAATGTTTTAAATCAAGGTTAGACCAACTTAACAAGATAATAATATCCACATAAGCATGCATCATTAAGATGAAGAAGATAAAGAACATAACCATAACACATACAATATCATGCCAAGATATGATCATAAGCTAATAAGCATTTTCATGAACACAAGAGCATAAAACACTCATGCACAACAGAATTTCTAGATTCAATATGACATAAGGATTAGAGTGAAAAGGGCTATTTTAGATCTTTACCGGACTCGACCTTCCTATGGCTCGAAGAGAATTTAATCTAGTTTCCAGAACATATTTCGGAAATAGGATAGCTTTTTCTAGATTTTAAGTTATTTAGAAAACACTCCAGTACTGTCCAGTTTGTTGACTGTTACGAAAATTTGATTTTCTTGCAAACCGCTCACTGTTTTTCCATGAAACTAATTTTAGTTGAAATCTAACTCCTTAAGGAAGATTTTGACATAAAATAGAGGTCCAGAATAATTTTCTACATTTTTATAGAAATTTTGAAAGTTGGCTGGGAAAACAGATTCTATGGCACAATACCCAAAACAAGAAGATTTGTGAGAAAAGGGATCCATTACGGGAAAATTTTCTTTTCTTTTGTGATGAAAAAATGCTAACTAACATATATTAAACTCAGAAAATTTTCTTGAAGGTGTGCCTTTGGAAAGTTTGAGAGATTGGTATGAGTATGATAGTTTTGTACCGAAATGAGGGAAACCACAAGAGAGGGAAAATCATGGTTCAACTTTTACCATTCTTAACACAAGTAACTCATCAATAACACATCTGAAAATATTATTTAGAACCCTTAAGAACATGTATTTGGAAAAGGGAAAATGAAAGAGAAGGTTGTGTTATGGCTTACTTGCTAAGAGCATCTCCAATGGTAATAGGCATTTTACCTATCTAAACATTACTATAAAGTACATATTTTATTTTGCCTATCAACTATTTTATATTTCTACTCCAACCATGCTCTTTATTTTAGCTATTCATCTAAATATTATTAATTTTATAAAATGCCACATCAGCAACAAAAATGGAGGGAAATGATCCTGATGATTAAATATATTTTGCCTAGCCTTGAAGGCTAGCTACATGTAGCTAGTGAATGTGAGTTGAGCTAAAAATATGCCTAGTGCATTGGAGTTGGAAAAAATGAATTATACTAGGCATTTTGACTAACAAACATAATATACCTAGTGGGTTGGAGATGCTCTAAGCTTTGAACAAGATGGCTCTCTTCTCCCTTCCTCTTCCTCTCAAAATTTCTCTCTTGTTCTCCTTCCTCTCCTTTAGTCGAATGTGTGTGTATGAGTGTGTTGCTAGTGTTTGCCATGCTAGGGAGTGCTGATATTTATAGGCAAATTTGGTGTAACATGGCATAAAAACCCACTGGTTGGAATTGAAAAGACAAGTTAGGATTTACTTGTCATTAAAGCCCACTAGTTGGAAAATGAATGGATCACTAGTTGGAAAATGAATGGGCACTAGTTGGAAAATGAATGAGCCATTATTTGGAAAATTTAATGGACCACTAGTTGGATATTCCTGTTTCGATAAAAAAAAATGCAAATTGGTAAGATTCGAAATAATTCTAGTAACTGGGGGGCTTTAAGCAATAATTTGAACATTTTTTTTTTAAACGAACACATTTTCAGGGGCTTCACAAGCGACAGTATGGGTAGTAGGCGAGAAAGGCCACGAACAGACCCACGTCGCATTGAGGGGGCGGCGTGGTCGTCACTGGTCGGTTACAGTTGACAGGTGCAACAGCGGTGTAGGAGCTGCGCGTGAGACAGACGAGCCGCGTGAGTTGAAGTGGTCACGCATAGAGTAGCACCGTGGTGGGTTCGCGCAGAAGCCAACGGTGGCGCTCGGAGGATTGAGACAACGGACGATGCACGAGCAATGGTGGCATTCGTCAGCGTTGATCAGTAAGAATAGAGCTCCGGTGTGTTTGGGTCTTTGAGGAGTTGCTCGTTACGCTGAAGAGAAGCACCAAAGGTGAGTGGCAGCTTGGACCGCGACGCCTACGACTGTCGGAGCTGCGACAAGTTGATGGCTAGGTCTTCGGCGGCGTTGCTGGAAACTGCGATGGAGGTCTGTGCAAATGACAGCAGTACTGGTTTGTTGAAGAAGAAGGATGGCCTTTCGATCTAGAGAGAGAGTAGGCTGAGAAGTGGGTATGGCGGCTATGCAAAAAGTTGATGAGCTAAATAGGGTTTTGGCCCTTTTCTTTAAATAGAAAAAGAAAGGCATCATGCTTGGGATATTCCTTCATATATATCCATACATATAACGGCCTGCTGACTCCACTAACTCGCCAAACAAGAAGAAAATATATGCAAGCCTTATCATTTCATATTTGTTTAGTAAGCCCAGTCAGATTGCTCAGCTAAGACCGGAATAAAGTATCTCGGCCACATATATTGTGTTTCAAGTTGCAGTTAGAAAGCAAGCACAAGCAGAAATGCAAACCGAGATAACAGTTGGAGCAATAGAATTCATTAAAAAGTCATTACAAGTGCAAGCATACAGATCAAACAGGAATAAGTGTTGAATACAAAAGATGATTTTCATTGATTAAATTCAAAACAAGTACAAAGAAGGGGCCACAGCCCGGTTACAAAAGCAAAAAGAAAAAAGAAGATACAAAATCAGTTAAAGAGATCGTCCAGATCAGCATCCAGCTCAACTCTGAGTCCGGTCTCAGCAGGAAGTTCGGTCGTAGACAAAACTCGGTTGGGCTCGGTTGAAACAAGCTCCTCTGCGTTCAGCTCAGCTGGAGACACGACTATAGCATCAGGTGCTGGGGGATTGGAGATCGCTGGAATTGGAGGAGTAGGCTGGCGACCGGGCTGGGAGTCGTCTTCAGAAAAAGAAGAACCTTCATCTCCACCTTCTTCAAGAAATTGTTTCTGAAGGTCGGCAGCATACTCCACCAGAGAGGCCGGAATGAAATACTGAGGAGCATTGTAGATTTCAGTTTCGGGCCCGCAACCGAGTTGCTCCACAGCACCTCTCCAGCCCAGAATTCGACGTCTTCTGCTTTCTTCTGCCTTCTTCTTCAGCTCCGTTATCTCGGCGTCCTTCTTACCTTCGAGCTTGACTAGCTCATGAAGGTACGTATCCTTCATCACAGCTAGGGCCTTCTGTTTGTCTACATCGGCCAAGGTAACTAGCCCGGTCAAACGAGCTACCTCGGCCTCTAGCTCGGCCGTTTTCTGGTAGAACTCCTTCAGTTCGGTTGTTTTTGCTTCAACCTCTGCCATGACTTGCCTTGCTGTGCTCCTGAGCTCCAACACCTTTTTATGCGCAATTTGGCCCTTTTGCACGGCCTGAAAAAGAAACTAATGTCAAAACCGAACAGAAAGTTGGTGATATTTAGAGAGACAAGAAGAACAACTTACCAGGATCATGGATTTCGTGACCGAGCGGATGGCCTTTAGCTCGGTCAAGTTCTTGTGGTGCTCCATGTCAGCTGGGAGGCACACACTCTTGGCAAGGTTGAAAGCCATCAGATGGTCTTTTTTAATGACAACTGAATCAGTGTCCTGAATATCACGGTTCTGGAAAGTCAGTTTGGGTGCCCACTTGGAAGAACTGGCTCAGTCGGCATGTTCCGGTTGCGAGCTCGGTGGAGGGCTTGGCGGCAGAATGGTTTCATCTTCATCAATTAAGCGTTGTTCGGTTTGGGTAATACGGGCACGCTTAGTTCGGCGTGATGAAGAAGGTTGTTGTGATGGTAGGGCCACCACGGTTTCTTGTGTTTGGTTTGGTGTTGGTACCTCAGCCCTGTTTGTTTCGGTTAAGAGAACCCTGACTCTGTTTATCTTGGCCATCTCTTCTTTCTTCGGCGAGGTCGAGCTCCAATGCTATGGCTTCTCCATTCAAGTCTGGATCAAAATTTTCACTTCTAATTGTGGGGAGGCCAACTTCCAGTGGGATTATTGCTTCCATGCCGTAGGCTTAGGAGAATGGTGTTTCTCTTGTTGATCGTCGAGGTGTGGTGCGGTAAGCCCATAAAACATGAGGAAGTTCCTCCGCCCACTTGCCTTTTGCCTTCTCTAACCTTTTCTTTAGTCCATCCAAGACAACCTTGTTTGATGCTTCTGCTTGGCCATTTGCTTGAGGATATGCTGGTGTAGAATTATAGAATTCTATCTTGTATTCTTCACAAAAGCCTCTAAAGATTCTGCCATCAAACTGGGTGCCGTTGTCTGATATTAGGGCTTTAGGTATGCCGAATCGAGTAATGATATTCTGCCAGACGAACTTCTTCACATCTTTTTCCTTGATTGATGCCAATGCTTCTGCTTCCATCCACTTTGTGAAGTAGTCTGTTGCTGCGAGAAAGAACTTCCTATTTCCGGGCGCTGTTAGAAGTGGTCCTACTATGTCCAAGCCCCACATTGCAAAGGGCCATGGGCTGGTCAATGGTAGGAGTTCTCTGGCCGGTTGATGTATTTGATGTGTGAACTTCTGACATTTCTCGTATTTCTTCACATACTTCTCTGAGTCTGCTTGCATGTATGGCCACCAGTATCCTTGCGAAATGACTCTATAAGCTAACGATCTTCCTCCTTGGTGGCTTCCGCACATCCCTTCATGTATTTCGAACAAGAATGCTTCTACTTTACTGGGGTGGACACGCTTTAGATAAGGTCCTGAGAATGACTTTTTGTACAATGCCATAGATGGGGAGAGCCAAAATCGCTGCGACTTTGTTCTAATTTTGTTGGCTTCTTTCTTGTCTTCCGGTAAGACGCCGTCTTTTAAGAACAGTATGATGGGATCCATCCATGAGGGGCCTAATTCGGCGCAGCATATCTCTTCTACTTTGGGGTCTTCAATGCTTGGTCTCGGTAGGTAGTCAATTAGTAGTGGGTGAAGGATGGATGTATCTGCCATTGATGCAAAGCCTGCTAGTTCGTCTGCTCTGCTGTTTTCCTCCCTGCCAATCTGTTCTATCCTTACTACTTCAAATTTCTTGATCTCTATTCTGACCAATTCTTGGTACTTGGCCATCCTGTCATCCTTTGCTTCATAGTCGCTAGAAATTTGGTTTACCACCAGCTGTGAGTCGTTGTAGACCATTAATTCGGTGGCCTTCATGTAGAATGCTGATTTGAGTCCTGTAAGAAGTGCTTCATACTCCGCTTCGTTGTTTGATGCTGGGAAGCCAAGGTTGATTGCTTGCCCCACAACCAGGCCGTCTGGTGAGATGAGGACTATGCCAAGTCCTGCACTATGCCGGTTGGATGCTTCATCCACAAAAAGCTTCCACATCTCACCAACGAACAACTTCTAGCAAGTGGAGGGGTCAGATGATGTCGTGGGGTCAAGAATGTTGCTGGTGTTTTCTTCAAGGTCCATGCTTGCTGTCTGCCCCTTGCTATCTGATTGTACCAAGTCTTTATTTGTTGGTAAGTCTTGGCTTGGTGTAGCATGGTTTGCACCTTCCTTGCTATCTTTATTCTGGTCTGCCTTGGGATCTGACTGAATATCCTACACCAGGGGTTGCGCTATTCCAGCATCAACTTCTATCCCTGGTTTGGTTGTATCAGTCAGGTCGACTAGGCAGATATGATGACTTCCTGGGGACAATTCTGTCCCTGCCTTGGGACAATTCTGCGACAAAGTCTGCCAAAGCTTGGGCCTTTATCACGGTTCTGGGTTGGAACTTGATGTCGAATTGTCCCAACTCTACTGCCCACTTCAAGATTCGCCCAAAAAAGTTTGCCCTCTCAAACAAAGCTTTTAATGGGAAAGCTGTGAGGACGACTATAGCGTGGGCGTGAAAGTAGTGTGATAACTTTCTTGAGGCCATCATCAAGGCCAATGCCAGTTTTTTCAATGGCAAATACCTTGTTTCGGCACCCAGCAACGTCTTGCTGACATAATAGATGGGCAGATGTTGGATTCTTTCCGCGCGAACCAACACTGCGCTAATTGCGTGCTGAGAGACTGCCAGGTACAGGAAGAGTTCTTCTCCAGGTATTGGGGTGACCAGCAATGGTGGAGAGGACATGTATTCTTTCAAGCTTTCCAGAGCGCGGTCGCATTCTTCATCCCATTCGAACTTGGCTTTTAATGCTTGAAAGAATGGTCGTAGTCTGTCTGACGACCGGCTAATGAATCGGTTGAGTGCAACTGCCATACCAGTGAGATGCTGTACTTCTTTTACTGAGTTAGGCCTCTCCAGATCCTGAATAGCTTTGATTTGGGAGGGGTCTGCCTCTATCCCTCGGTTGGTCACCAGGAAGCCCAGGAATTTGCCAGATCCTACACCGAACGTGCACTTAGATGTATTAAGGCGCAACTTGTGTTTCTTCAGAATCTGGAACATCTCACCTAGGTCCCTTAGATGGTCATTTTCGTCCTTACTTTTGACCACCATGTCGTCGATGTAAGCCTCCATTGTTCTGCCTAACAACGGCTCAAACATCTTGGTGACCATTCTCTGGAATGTTGCCCCAACGTTCTTTAGGCCAAAGGGCATGGCCTTATAGCAATACAATCCTCTTGGGGTGGTAAAGGACGTGACCTCCTGGTCTGGTTCGTACATGGCAATTTGATGGTAGCCTCTGTATGCATCCAGAAAGCTAAGCCGGTTGTGCCCCACTGTTAGGTCTACTAATTGATCTATCCGTGGTAGGGGGAAGCTGTCATTTGGGCATGCTTTGTTGACTGTCTTATAGTTGACGCAGACACGCCATTTGCCATTCTTCTTTGGTACCACAACTGTGTTGGAAATCCATCTGGGGTAGTGCACCTCTCTGATAGCTCCTGCCTCTAACAGATTTCCCACCTCTTCTGCCACTATCTCGGCGTGATGGAGTGCCGATTTGCGAGTGCGCTGAATGATTGGTCTGGCAGATGGGTGGATATTGAGTTGGTGACAGAATAAGTTTTGATCAATGCCTGGCATGTCGTAGGGCGTCCAGGCGAACACTTCAATGTTAGAGGTCAAGAATTCCAAGACCTCTAATCTCTCAGTGCTGGACAACGACGAACCGAGCAAAAAGAACTTATCCGGGTTCTTTTCATCTATTTTTACCTCTACCAAATCTTTTACCGCTTTTTGATCAGCTGCTCTGCCGACATCTGCGAACAGTTCATTACTCTTAGGTTCTTCTAAAAAATAAACATATCCCTTGGCAGCGCGGCTGCCATTAGCCGTGACAAAGCATTGCTTGGACATAATCTGGTCTCCAAAGACTTCTTCAATTACTCCAGTTTCGTTGGGGAACCGCATTACTTGATGGTAGGATGATGCTACTGATTTCATGGCATGGAGCCATGTTCTTCCCAAGATTATGTTGTAAGTGGAAGGGACTTTCAATACCCAAAATTCCATTTGTTTTGTCACGCTCCCTGCCCTGACTGGAAGAATGATTTTGCCGACTGGCCATTCTGGCATTGAGTTGAATCCAATCAGGGGGGATACAGCTGGTGCCAGGTCTTTGTCCTCTAATTTCAGTTGTTTGAAGGTGTCGTAGTACATTATCTCACACGAGCTACCTTGGTCTATCAGAATTCGCTTGACGTCATAGTCCTTGATGCGGAGGGTGACGACTAGTGCATCGTTGTGAAGGCAATATATTCTCTCCAAGTCCTTGTCTGAAAAAGACATGATGTTCGTGGCCTCTGTTCTCCCCTTTTTGATGGTAGGTTGGGCACTTAGTACCTCCCTTATGTGTTCAGCCTTCTTGATCGATCCTCTAAGCTCGCATACACGCTCAGGTTCGAATACCCCATGTATTACATTGATCACACCTTGAGGTGGGGCGTCAATTGGTATTCCATTGGGGTTATTGTGGTCCTGGGGGGCTGGTTGCATCCCTCCTTCAATGTATTTATCCAAGTGACCGGCTGCCACCAACTCCTTCAGATGCTGTCTCAATGGCATACAATTTTCAGTGCAGTGCCCCTTTTCTTTGTGGAAGGTGCATCGTGACCTTTCGTCGTAGTCTTTCTGTGCTTCTCCTAGCTTAGCTGGCCATCTGACGAAAGGCTCATCGCGTATTTCACTCAGAATCCGATAGATCGGCTTCTTGAATACCGTGGTTATGGCAGTACGGATTCTCAACCATTTTTTATCCTGGTCTTCTCTGTTGTCCCGCCTGCCTCGTCCATTTTTGTTTGGACGTTCTACCGCGTTGATCTTTGCTGTGGTCTTTTTATCTGGTACTGTAGTCGTGCCAGATTTTGCCTTCCATCCTCTTCCACCCTGATGTGCTGATGCACTCTTTCCATCAAGGCCTCCATGGTGAGGGGCGGTGTCATGGTGATTGAGTCCCTTAGTCTGTTTCCAACTGGAAGGCCTCTTTTGTACTGTGCAATGGCGAGATTGGTGGGACAGTCCCCAATCTGGTTGAATGTCTCCCAGTAGCGACTATTGTAGGATTTTAGTGTCTTCTTTTCGCCCATGTCGATGGAGAGTAACTGGTCAATCTCCATCGGGGTTTTGGTGTTTGTTCTGAACCTTGTGACGAACGCCTCCACCAATTGTGCCCAGGAGGCTATGCTGCCTTCTGAAAGTTTTTCGAACCAAGTTAAACCTAGATCACCAAGGCTTGATGGGAAGAGGATGCACATCAAAGCCTCGTTTCGCCGATATACCGCCATAACCTGGCGGAAGTGGCTTAGGTGTATATAGGGGTCCGTCTTCCCCTCGTACGTGGTAAATTTGGGCTGAAGAAAGCCTGAAGGTAGGGGCGCGTTTTCTATTGCCGGAACGAACGGCGAGGTTTGCAGCCTTGCTAATGCTTTGCCCGTTGGTTCGTAGGCAGGGTGCGGTAATGGCATTCCAACCTCGACGCTTCCATGCATCCGAGGAGCCAACCGCTGAAGGGCAGATACCCTGCGAGGGTCGTGCGCCTTAGTATCTTCCTTCAAACGTGCCCTTTCTTCTAGCATGATCTGCAAATCGGATGATTTGGGCAACTCTGTTTGCCTGGATGATGTCTGGTGCGAGCGCGAGGGTCGATAGGTACTTCCCTCCGTGTTAGACCTCAATGATCTCGTTCTCTCAGACCTGGAGAAACGAGCTCTAGAGGTTCTGGATTGAGTATCGCCTGTCCTGAGGCTCCTACTTTCTGCTTGTGATGGTGTGGAATACTTTCCACGGTCTTCTGAGCGGCAATGGGGCGTTTTGCTTTTGCGCCCCTCTCTTGTCGCCACTCCTTTTCCCTTCATCTGGCGCATCATGGCCTCCATGTCTGCTGCCATCTTCCTTATTAATTCATCTTGCTCCTTCACGCGGTCCTCCAGAACTTAAGGATCAATCCTCCTCTTTTGTCTGTCAGGACTTCGTGAATGAGAGTGACGGAGGCTGTTAGTTCGCCTCCTCCCCCTTGTATCCCTCCTGAGATTTTGTTGCTGTGGCTTTAAGTCCGCCATGGGAGGGATAGAAGGTAGGCCTTCGCATCTTGCACCCCCCTCCGGTGTTTGTCCGTCGATGGCGGACTGGGGCAAATCTTCGTTGTGCGCCATTGCTTCTAAAGAGGAAAAGCTTGATCAAGAGGTTTTGTTCTTGTCTGGCCTTCCCACAGATGGCGCCAATTGTACAGGAAAGAAATAAATCTTCTCGTATAATCCTCTTGATCAAGTCCGCGCTCCTCCAAACGTTGTCGCCTTACTCTCTGAAAACATAAACGTGAGCTAGTCGGCGGGTGTGTGCCGGAAACCCCTCCGATGCCTAAGTCAGCAAAATAGACAAGTAGACAAAAGCTCTGTGTATTCAAGAATCAAAGTTGTATTACCTCTCCATAGGTGATATTGGTTAGCTTTTATAGGTTCCGTGTGGCACAATCCAAGTAGGACTCTTACTCCTCCATGTGGAGTCCTCCTAGGATTCGTACTACTGAAGGATAATGCTTATCCTTCAACACCCCCCTCACTACTTAAACCAAGTGAGATGGTTTTATCATGGCCGGACTACCATACGACCGAAATAACATTGCCATGCTAGACTAACTGGAGTGACCGATCTAACTGTTAGTTCGGCTCTTCCTTGCTTTTCTCCTACCTCGGCTTCACATGCCAAGACCGAGCTATTTGTAGAAGAGTTGGACCGAGCTAACCAAGAACAAAAGTCCTGAAGAAGGCTCCGTATATCTCGGCTAAAGATTACGACCGGACCAACCAATTTGACCGTGGCGACCGATATAACAACAAGGCCTTCTTGGACCGAACTAATGAAAAAAGCCATTTTACTCCGCCTTTCTTACTACGGCCCAAAGCGGCCCATTACCCAATCTCGGCCCAATTTATTCATATAAATTACCCTCTCACTTATCATTTCATATTTGTTTAGAAAATAAAAAATATAGGTGCTTTATTTTCTTTGGTTGGAATAAAAGAAAATATATATATATATATATATTCTCAGATGTAAAAAAAAAAAAAAAAAAAAAAATTCTTTGTCAAATTTTATCCATAAATTATAGTGCGTCATCAACTTTATCCATAGGCTCTGTCGAGACAACATTTTTTTTTTTTTTGGGACGTGATGCGAAGCAAGGCTGAAGAAATGACAATATGCGTGTCCGAGAAATTTAAAATTTCTCATACACGCAAGGGGCAAATGTAAGAGGAGCTAATTTAGTCCGCTAAATTAATTAGGCCCAATAGCCCAAGATTAGTGGGCCCGAATTTATCGCAAGTCCAAGATTGGTGGGCCCGGATTAATCCCCATCAAATGGGCCGAATCGCTCTAAGCCTCGAAAGGGTTTGGATCCATGAACTTAGAGACTTACTCGGGCTCCGACTTGAAAGGGTTTAGATCCACGAACCTAGAGATCCAAAGCACTTGGCTTTGAACGGATTCAAATGCAATCTCAAAGTCGCTCCGTTAATGAGTCCCAGAACACTTGCGGGCTCGGAGCTTTCCAGGATCTACGCACTAGAACCATGGGCATAATGGAGTTCGAACAAAGGACCCGATCCTGAGGATGGTGAGTGGAGATAAATTCACTTTTTGGTTAAACTAGCCTATTCCCGGGTCGAGATGACACGACCCCGGGGGGTCCATGAGACTCGGCAATATTTAGCGACGGGAGTCCTCTAGGACTACCTCGGCCCCTTGGGATGATGAGGAATCATTGGTTAGGTGTGGCTAAGAAGAAGGGTTCGCCGAGAGGTTGATCTTCTCTTTGGGGTTTTCCTTATCCTCGGAGAGGTCACCTCCTCGGACAAGGTAGTTAGAGAGAATATTCCCCATGTGCCTTGCATATGGGCTCCATCCTGCATCATGAGGTGCCTATAAATAGCACCCACCCATAACTTTACAAGGGATGGATTTTGGAGAGTTAACTCTTGGGAAAGAACTAATTTCCCTTCTCCATTATCAACCTTGAGAGTGAAAGTGAGAGATCCATGGGGGAGCCTTGCCATTATTCTCTCTCTAATTACTTTGCCTTCTTCTTCACCCAATCTCTTATCTCCATCATCTTCTTTACTCTTGTGTTCTTAAGTTGAGACTATTGAAGAATCTAAGCCTCTCATCATCTTCTAGAGAATTCGAAGTTGTTCTTCAAGGATCTTCGAAGATCTTCGAATTTTCCAACAACTTTTCTTAACCCTCTCATACAAGACGATAAGCCCAAAATAAAATAGAAGCAAATGCACATGCCTTTCATATAGAAAAGTAGGGCACAAATCCGAGAGGGTGCAAATAATTTTGGTTTATTGAGTTGTACTCTGATGAGAGTTTGCCCCTTGTTGTGGCATATGGGTAAAGTTCATTGTGTGTCCTGTTGGTAGGGATGTAATTAGTTTGGAATGATCGGTATTTAGGTGAAATTTTGCACTGAACTGATAATGTCGATTTTATTATATTGAAAATTGATACAGACCAAATTTTTTACCAAACCACACTGATTCAAACAGTAATGTGGTTTAATCAGTTTAAGTACTTTCAAAATGAGTCGTTTCTTAAATTTGTAGTATAATAAATAATTTATATAAAAATATTAAATTAGCCATTTGTACATAATTTTAACCATATCCAATCCAACTATTCACGAAAACACAAACAAAAAAATAATAATAAATACTAATGCTTGAAACTTTTACTGAATTAGAATTAGAAATAAAATATAATTTAAGATAACATAAAAATAAAACCAAAACTTAAAACAATAATTTTATTATATGTAAACATCTACGGTCGGTTTGGTGAAAATCAGTGTACAATATGTCAAAACTGGTACCGAATTGAAAATTGAAAAAAATAATTTTCAAAACTGAACAGGCAAATTCATATTAAAATACCAACCAAATATGACCGGTTCAATTTGGTTCAATCGGTTTAGTTGGTTTTTCGATTTTTCTTACATTCCTACCTAGTTAGTGGTGAGTCCTTCTTTTGAGTTGTGTTAAATCTCGTCAGCAACTAATTATCCCCGAACCAAGATCCACGGATGTTATGATACTCTTACGGCGGGTCCTTTTATTTATTTATTATTTTATATGATAATAATAATAATAATAATAATAATAATAATAATAAATGAAAATAAATAAAATTGGGTCTATTGTCTGAGTTGGATATTTCTCAATAGCTTTTTGAATAATTTTTTTGATTATGTAGAATTATTATCATTGTATGATTATTTTTTATTTCTTTAATATACAGTGTAGAAAGTTAAAAAATACTTGAGTATGTTTAATCAAAACAGTCTAAAAAATCATGATGTTTTGCAATTGTTAATACCACTTCATGTATGTTTGGAGTTTTTTTTTTTTTTAATTATTTATATATATATCTATAAAATAATGTCAGGTTAGTCTCATGCATGACACCTTCTTTATTCAAATTTGATCTGTGGAAAATTAGGCATGATGGTCACAACATTTAAAATTATTACTCAATGTTCTCTCTGTCTGTAGTAGACGACAAATAAAAGTTTCAAATCACTAAAAGTGATTTATTATTATTTTTGGTGTTTGTGGTGACAATGGCAGCGCCAACAATCCAATCTTTTATCTAGTTTGTGACATGTAAAGATAACTAAAAGATGGATGTCAGATTGTACCTAATTCACTAGTTAATGTAAGCTTATACATCGCCCATGCATGAAAGTGCTTTTAAAAAATTGGAGATTCAAATATTGGGATAATCTATTACTATCCCCCACTAATCTACACATTTTGATGTGTTATTTATTGTTGTGTCTCAATTTGTTGTTGTTGTTGTTTTTTTTTTTTTTTCACTCTCTCGATTAATATAAGCTTAGTCATGATTATAGGCATCAGATGCAAAAAGCCCAAACCATAAAAGCAATGTGACACATTTTTACGGTATTCAACTGTCAATTTATGGCTAATCAACAATACCATATTTTGCTCCTATAACAATTTTCATCGGATTTTGTTAATGTCAAATGAAAACACATTACAAAATCTACAAAATTTGGGTAGATGTTGATTTTTCTTTATTTATTTATTTTAACTAAACAACTGTATATGACAGACTTTTGTAATTTTGATTAATTCCTAGATTGGATGAATCTAAAGTTAGGGTTCTCTAGTTGATGCTTTTTATTTGTTAGTAATACATTTTTATTTGTTATTAGTACCATGAAGTGAAGCCCCAGACACTTGAGATACTTTTATTTATTTATTTATTTATATTTTAAAGAAGAATAATGGTAGCAAAATCAATTTGGAGTGTGCTTATATATAATGCTTCTAGTTTCTTTTTCTTGAATTTTGGTATCAATTAGGTACAAAAAGGGTGAATCTCTTTTAGGGATGGCAATTTGAACCCGGCCCGACGGGGACCCGACCCCCGTCCCCGATAAGAGTGGTTTTTCCCCGAAAAATACCCCCGACGGGTTGGGGATGGTATTCAAAAATAAATCCCCGGTGACATTCGGGCCGGGGACGGTGATACATATTTCATCCCCGGCCCCGCCCCCCGCCCTAGTCAGCCCCCCGATTTATATATATATATTATATATGTCACACTCTCTGACACGCTCTATCTCACACTCTCTATTATATTTATATATTATATTATATTTATATATTATATTATATACATTTCAACCCCTGTTGAATTGCTCTCTGCTCTATCTCACACTCTCTTACACTCGCTCTCTCTCATCTCTTCTCTTACTCTCTCTCTTCTCTTCTCTTCACACAGACACAGACGCAGGAGCCTCTTCCAAGCCACCACCGCCTCCTCCTTCTCCTCTAGGCCACTGCCACTTCCTTCTCCGTCGCCACGGCAGATCTGATGGAGTGCAGCACATCGTCGATCTCCACCGCCGCCCTCCTCTGTCGATATCCTCCTCTGCCGCCATCATCAGCTCAGATCTGATGGTCTGTAATTTTTTTTTTATCTGTTGATGATCTGTAAATTTTTTTTTTTTGATCTGTTGTTTTTTTTGTTGATCTATGTTGATGATGTTGAATGTTTAAACAGAGTTGATGGTGTTGAATGTTGAAACATATATGTTTTTTTTATGATCTGTTATTTTTTTTTTTTTATCTGTTGATGGTGTTGAATGTTGAAACATAGTTGGATCGGGGACTTTTCGGGGTCGGGGAAACCCAATCCCCGTTGGGGACGGGGATGAGGACTGTGACAGGTTCCCCGTCAGGGATTGGGGCCGGGGACGGGGAAGTTTTGGCCATCGGGGATCGGGGACGGGGAGGGTGATCCCCGGCCCCGCCCCACCCCGCCCCGTTGCCATTCCTAATCTCTTTAGAGTAATGTTAGGGATTCTAAATGTTTTATCACATGTCTCACATGGGTATGGGACCCCACACTCATGTCAGACATTTGATAGAACATTTGGGATCCCTAACATTTTTCATCTCTTTAATTTCTTGATCAGAAGCAATATATTTAACACATTCTTTATATCGATTTCGGTTTTGACCCAACCCATTTGATATTATGGAACTCGAGTATTATGGTTTCCAAGTGTTGTTTATATCTTTTCCCTTTTATTCTTACGTGAGTTTGGCTTTTGAGTTGGTTGGAGCATGTTTGGAACAGGTTGGTAACGTTTTCAAACTTTTGTTGCTCAGATTTTTGCTCCTCCGCTCGAGCGGCACTTCGTGTGCTCGAGCGGGCTTTGCAAATTCTAAATACTTTTGTAGGTCTGCAAAACTACTAGGAGAGTGTATTCGACGCTTGAGCGGGCTTGGCTCAAGCGGCCTTTCTTGAGTTCAAGCGATGGTCTATTCTCTGCAAAACTACTAGAAGTGTGCATTCTAAGCTCGAGCGTCACTTCTTACGCTCGAGCAGACTGTGCGTATATCAGTTCGCAGTGGCGTTTTTTTTTTTTTATCACTTTTTCATAACTTTCTCTCTCAGAACCGTAGATTTAGAGCTCCTCTCTCTAAAAGTCACTCTCTCTCTACTTTTTCACTTAGGTTTAGTGGTTTCTACACTCTATTCTCTTTGATAAAAAGCTAGAGCATCACAAAGGCTTTATTCTCATCTAAATAGAGTTGGATTTCGGCTTGTTTGAAGGTCTCCATCTCTCTCTTAGCTTCTAAACTTGAGGTATGAATTTTCCTACACTCTCATATAGTTTTAACTTGGTTATTCTTGAGGTATACGAAAGATTAGAATTTGAGGTGATTTTGAACAAACCTAGGGTTTTGGTTTAAAATCAAAAGGGAAGTTTTCAAGTATATGTGTTGAGAATGATTATGAGTGTAGATATGAGGTTATGTGGTGTTGAGATTGTTGATTTGGGCACATGGGTTGGGTTTTGAACGAAAATTGGGTTTTGTCCTAAAACTTCTTAAAGGATTATTTTGTATAAATAACGAAATTGATAATGGCAACACAAAATTGGATGGATGTTTATATAAATGGTGGAGTTGGATATGTATTACCTCTCATCTATGGAAATTTGGATAATTTATCTATTTTAGAGATTGTATATCTGGTTAGAAATATCTGTTTTGGGCTATCGGTGGAGGATAACCATGATTGTTTTCGAAATTGTATGAGGATTAGGTGAATTGAAACTAATCTCTTATTGATTGTCATTGAATATTACTGTGTTTAATGTATTGTATATCTATAATATTTGGGAGGAGAAATGGGATGTACTCAATGTTTGGAGGAGAAAGGGGATGAACTCCATTAAATTAAGTTGGCCTGTGTGTCCATAGTAAAAGTCCCAAAAACATTGTGTATACATGGGTGTCAATTCCCACAAACGAAATTTTCGTAAAATGGCAAATGAAAGTGTTTGTGTGATGACTATATTAATTCGAGAACCTTTGAATTGTATCCTCAGTTTGGTTATTTGTAATAAATAAGGTAACTCATGAATTGAGATCAAATGAATTGAGTTAGAAAAGGATTAAGATAATATAGTGATATAAAACTTAGCATGGCATGATTTTGCAAAAGAGTTGTAAATGAATTTGTCACAGGTATTGTATATACACTTCATATTTATATCTTTGTTAAGATTCATATATTGTGTTAAATTGTCTTTACTGGGTTTTGGCTCACCCTACTTGGGAAAAACCATTTTCAGGTGCTTGTGATATACCTCCGTGAAATACTTAGCCTGGGAGGATCACTACAAGAATCTGCACTTTTAGCAACCACTTTTCGCGACCACTATAAAAGTTGGTAGCTAAAAGTTATCTTTTGGCGACCAAATATTAATTAGTCGCGAATGATCGTTATTTTTGGCGATCAAATATGAGTTGGTCGCAGAAGGTCATATTTGTCGGACAATCTTCACTGTATTTAAATAAATTAAATTCTGTTGTGTACTAAACAACAACCAGAATATAAAGAAATAAAGGAAATGAGAGAATTTGTTTGATTACAAAAATCAAATTGATTTAATTTCTTCGAATTATAATCTGATCAAGTCCAGTGTTTGACACTGTGTCCGTAAGACATATTTGTCCTCTCCACGGTGTTTTCAGAATTTGGACGTCTATCTCCCAGGATGAAATGATCTACTACAAACAATAGCAACACTACAAATTGTTTGCCTTACAAACACACTAAGTGTTTACACTCTTTCTCACAAGAAAATAATGCAACAAAATGAAGAATAAATTTGCAGAGCTCTTAAAGACGAAAATAATGAATTTTCTAAATGTAAAACATCAAATGAGGGTTGTCCTATTTATAGATGTAAAGGTGGCTGCAGGTTTTGAATTGAAGAGGTATGAAACCTGTTGGTTTTGAATTCAAACAGATTTGAATCTGTTGGGTTCGTAATTTAAACAGATAAAAAACGGGAAGGGCCCTATTTGGATGTACAGTAAAACCAGACCAGTTTATTTTTGAGAAGGGCCTTGTTTGGATGTACAGTAAAACCAAACCAGTTTATTTCCGATTTAATTTGAATTCTGAATTTTATTTTACCAAAAAACAAGCCCAACCCAACCTCACACCCGCGCCCGACCGGACAGACGGCGGCGGCGCGCGCGTGTGGTGATTTTTGGGTCCAATGGGTCTAGCCCATTTTGCCCATAACCTCACCCTTTAAAACACTTGGGTACCCCTTGGGGCACACCCCAAGTACCAAACCCAAGCCTTATAAACCCATTCAAAACTTCCGACCAAATCAATGTGGGACAAGCCTTATTCAATACCTTTAAGGATTTTCCACCAAAACTCCATTTCCATGGAGCACACTTTGGCTTCAATTTTCCATTCACTCGGTAATGGTTTTGAGCAACCAAATATACCACGTGAATCACAACGCGGCATAAAACGCGTTACTACTTTGACCCGTGAAAATCGACCCACGGGGCCCACCTAAAAAATAGACCAAACTTAGGAAAAAATTCTGGTTTTACCCAGAATTTTATAACCATTTCCAACAATATTTTGGCAACCAAAAAATGAGTTGGTCGCAGAAAGTGGTATGGTTTTGGTAACCAACTACAAATTTGGTTGCAGAAGGTCACATTTTGGCGACCAAAAAATAAGTTGGTCGCGGAAGATCAAAAATAAGTTGGTTGTGGAATTGGCGACCAAAATTTTGGTTGCCAAAAAACTTATTTTTAGTAACAAAAAATATTTTAGTCGCTGTATATTGAGTTTTGGCTATTAAAAAAATGTAGTCGCCGAATGAAAAATAAAAAATTATTTTTTATCTTTTGGCGACCAAAATTTTGGTCACAAAAAAACTTATTTTTAGCGACTGAAAATATTTTACTCGTTGTATATTGAGTTTTGGCTACTAAAACAATGTAGTCGCTGAATGGAAAATAAAAAATTATTTTTTATCTTTTGGCGACCAAAATTTTGGTCACCAAAAAACTTATTTTTAGTGACTAAAAATATTTTAGTCGCTGTATATTGAGTTTTGGCTACTAAAACAATATATGCACCGAATGGAAAATAAAAAATTAATTTTCCACTTTGGCGACCAAAATTTTGGTCGTCAAAAAACTTATTTTTAGTGACTAAAAATATTTTAGTCGCCGTATATTGAGTTTCGGCTACTAAAACTATTTAATCGCCGAATGGAAAATAAAAAAATATTTTTTAATCTTTGGTGACCAAAATTTTGGTCACCAAAAACTTATTTTCAATGATTAAAAATATTTTAGTTGCTGTATATTGAGTTTCGGCTACTAAAACTATCTAGTCGCCGAATGGAAAATAAAAAATTATTTTTTTATCTTTGGTGACCAAAATTTGATCGTCAAAAACTTATTTTCAACGACCAAAAAAAAAATAGTCGTCATATATTTATTTTTTCCGACCAAAAAAAAGTTAGTCGCCAAATTAATACTTTTGGCGACTAATATTTTAGTCGCCGTTAATTAAGATTTGGCTACAACAAAATTTTAGTCACCAATTATTAACATTTGCCGACCAAAAACTACTTTTGTCGCCGAAGGTGTGAAAATTTTAGAGAGAAACCAATTGTTCCTGCTTGTTCTCTGTTTAAACAAATCAGATTGTTCTCTCTCTCACACAGATTCTCCTTCACCCTCACCTCACTGCTGGTGGCCACCAAAACACAAGGCAACAATTTGCATCAAAGAAAACAAACCAAAATTAATACCATATTAGAGTACAGACGTGAGAGAGAGAGAGAGAGTACATGGAATGCCGACCTGAATGGTGCCCATGAGATCGGTGTGCCAAAGGTTACGGTAGTTCTGGCAGAGTTGCATCTTGTCTAGATGCTCTTGCGACGCCATTGACATCTTCGAAGAGCTTGAAAACTAGGAAACCCTAGCTGATGATGAAGAGAAAGAAGATGAAGATTTTCAAAAACACTTTTGAAAAACACCTAAAGCACTTGGCCCATTCCTACAACTTTGGGTAATCTAAGCTGGTTCATGTTTTCTAAGCTGGCTTGTTTCGAGGAGTGTGGTAGAGACAAGGTTGAGAGAGATCAGGAATCGAGACGAGGACTCAAATCTGATTAAGATCTCAACGATCTTTCGGATCCGGCGGAGGCACCAGTGGAGGAGAAAGAGGATGAGCCCAGCTGTATAGTTAGTTTTGGAGACTAAAATTATTTAGTCGCCGAATAAAAAATAAAAATTTACTTTTTATCTTTAGCAACCAAAAGTTTGGTCGCCAAAAATTTATTTTCAACGACTAAATAAATTTCAGTCATCATATACTAACTTTTGCCGACTAAAAGATATTTAGTCGCCAAATATCTAGTATAATTTGATTTTAATATTTGGTGACTATCTCATTTGGTCAGAAAATATACATTTGTGGTGACCAAAACACATTTAGTCAGTATTTATTTTATTTTTGATGACTAATTGAGTTTTAGTCGTCGAAAATAATGTTTTGGACTACAAAAAATAAAATTGGTCCCTAAATGTGCAATCTTTAACTATTAAAATAATTTAATCGGTATTTATTTAATTTTTAGCTATTAAATTTTGGTCGCTAATTATAATTGGTCCCCAAATTTTGGAGGCTGGACTTCAAATTTTGGAGGGATTTTAAAATTAATTTGGTGAGGGACTCTGAGGGATTTTGGAGGGATTTGAAACACACAAATGAGTTAGGGCTTAGAAACTCTGTGACTCTCTGTCTCTCTCACATCTGCCCTCCTCCGATTATATCTCTCTCTCTCCTCAATTCCCTGTCGCAAACCCAACCC
The DNA here is from genome assembly GCF_055761805.1 of Camellia sinensis. Taxonomy (NCBI): domain Eukaryota; kingdom Viridiplantae; phylum Streptophyta; class Magnoliopsida; order Ericales; family Theaceae; genus Camellia; species Camellia sinensis. The sequence goes on along the minus strand of NC_138973.1, from coordinate 71,850,402 downwards.
TGAACCCCCTATTACTGTCTTCATTTTCTCTCTTCCTCACTCCCTCTCTCCGCCATCGCAATCTTTATCAACAGTGGTGGCCCCAAACTTCCTATTCTAGCCATTGGGGAGAGTTCAAAAGGAGCCACTACAAAAAGGGAGATTTCACCGGACCACCACCGTCTCCAGGGAGATCGGTACTCGGTCATCATCACTATTCAAGGAGATCCGAAACAGGTATTTTAATTAGTTAAGTTCTTCGTTTCCCCCCTCCCTCCCTGAATCAGATCAATCTCTCTCTCGGCAGATCTTGGTTGCTCACAGCCGATTCTTCGCGGTTAAGCTTTCCAATCGGTGGTTGAAGCAGCAGCGAACTTCTAACCCCTACATTGTCGAGATTGCTGACTGTGATGATATTGAAGTTTACCTTGAGGCTCTAAGTTTGATGTATTGTAAGGATTTGAGGAAGAAGCTCATGAAGGAAGATGTCACTAGAGTACTTGGAATCTTGAAGGTACTAATAATTATTTGCACATTGTAGAGGAAACTATGAACTTTTGTTGAATTTGTAGATTTATATGTTTGTACCTATTTGTATGTGTATATGAAATAATGTGCATACGTTTGTACCAATTTGCCTATATATATGTCCGTTTTTCTTGCCTTCAAACTATTTGATAAAATGTCTCTTAGGAACTACTTAGTGCAAAACACCCTTTTGGACCCATCCTCTATTTGGGATGGAGGATAAGGTCAAAGTTAAATAATTCTAATAATACATTTGATCACTAAGCAAAGTTCATGAAAGTTTAAAAATAACAACTCTCAGCCACAATACAACAATATGGTAAGTGACTCTTGTGATTCCTGAATATCTAAATTTCTATATGTTAGACATAGAGTATACTTGAACATTATTCATGAGCACCACAAACAAATTCCTATTAGTTCAATTTAGATTAAGTTTTATTAGTTTGCAATAGATTTTAAGTAACAAGGAGCCCTTCTGCCTACATTAGCTTGAAAATACAACAAAAATTATCTCCCCATAGGCACATGGGTTCATGTGAGGATCAAAAGCTAACTTGGGACACATAACACCTTTAACTTTTTCCAATTGTAATTGGATACAAATGATAATGCTAAAAGGGGGGGGGGGGGTTAGGGAAAAACTTCGCAACAACAGGGATCATCAATTTCCAGGAGAAGGATATTAGTTTGTTCACATAAATTGAAGTTTGTTCACATAAAAAAGTTCACATAAATTGAAGTTTGTTCACATAAATTTTGTATCTCTGTATCTCTTAAAAATTTTAAAGGTGCGTTGGTTCTGGCCTATTTGTTTTGACTATTAAAATCTTGTTTGATCCAATCCAGGAGAAGGATATTAGTTTAAGTGGTGAGCATGTAGGGGAGGGAATAACATGTGTAATCTCTGTCAAAGTTGCAAATCCAGAGTTTATGATCACTGATGCTTTCAGTCATAAATAATGCTTTCGACAACATGAAGTTTATGATCATCAATGCACATTTTGAAGTTTGAGATCATCAATTTCCATTTTTGTTCGTTTGTAATATCTTATATTACTGCCTATTCTGTTTATCCTTGAAAGACAAGGTTGGGAAATCCAGAGGTGCGGAAAGTGGTTGATCAATCTGTTCAAGAGTATCTCACTGAATACTTGGAATTGCATCCAGATGTACTCGATTCAATCCTTTCCAAGTCCCTTAATGCTCTAAAGTTAGCATAATTAAAATGCGTGAATCATGACTGTCACAATTCAATTATATGATTGATTGAGCTGCTCTTTCCTAAGAATATATTATTCATAATCCTTTGGGTGCATTTTCTGTCCCTTCTAGCTGATCATTGCCCTCATATCTAAAATTTGATTATTTCTCACACTAGCCACATACATGTTCTTCCTTGTTTAGCAGCTTTGGCAGCGAAGAAGGCAAGAGAATTGGTGAGACAAAAGAGTGTTTCAAGATCCTCATCTCTTCCTAGAAAGCTAGCCGATTGCTCAGCCACAAATCCTGAAGATTCTAGTATGCTCTGTTTATTCTTTCATCGAAGTTACAAAAAATGGTAGAGTTTAATAACAAATATCAATTGAATTTCTGTTGCAACAATGTTTTTAATGATATTTCTATTATCAATTGGAGTTCTGTTGCAAGGATGTTTTTAAGGATATATAACAAATGTCAATCCAAGTGGCTTTTTAATCATTTATCTAGTTTTATTTAGGTAAATTTATTGTTAGTTTCTGGGGTTACATTATTCCTTTGCCCTGAGTAGCACGACTCTTCTCAACTGTATGCTATTTAGGATTGCTAATTGCTAATAATATCTAGTTAGTATTTAGTACTTAGGTTGAAGAGAGGTAAGAGGTGTCCTAGTTAGTATTACAAACATGTCCGAGGGTGTCCCCAACATGTCCAAAGAAAAATATTAAAAATTAAACATGCCCTATGGCGTGTCCACACGTGTCCCAATGTGTCATGTGTCCCTGCGTGTCCGAGGAGTGTCTATGTCCTACAAGTGTCAGACACAGATACTGCAACTTAAATGAAGTGTCCGTACTGGTACTTCATAGATGTCTTTGGATCTATTAACTTCATAACTTGTGGAAAGGTGTTGTCTTAGGTTTGGTTTGGAGAAGTTTTTGGTAATAACTTGAGCACCCAATTTCAAGTTCATTTTATATTTTGCAGAAATATTTATTGTTGAAGGAGATTTAGCCGGTGGCAGTGCAAAACAAGGGCGTGATAGGCGCTTCCAGCTAAAATTTTGAATTTTTCTTTTTTGTAGCTCCTAGTGCAAGAAATAGTTGAAGCTTCTTTTGGATAATTTTGTTGTAAAGTTTGCTTTGCTAAATTGTGTATCTTCTAATGATTTATATTTGCTTTCATGGACAAAATCTTTCAGTCAACTTTTGTAACGCCCTCAAAATAATAACATTAAACCCATCAAATAAGACATTCATTGACATATGAGATAACCACATTCTTTTATACATCAGAGTTTCATACAAAAGTATTACATGTTAACAACAAAAGCAAAATGCCTTACAGGCTTACAGCTTTCCAAGTTAACACTTGGTTACATCAAAAGAGTTCTAACTCGTTTACACATAAAGCCCTTGGCTTGAAATTACATGTAATACATCAAAAAGATAACGACAAAAGTATGTCCGCCTCTAGCCTCCCAAGCTATGTCCTTGGAGGTGGCATGCTACCTGTACCTGAAAATGATATTCCCTTATACGGTGAGCCACAGCCCAGTAGAAATACACTAAACCAACCATGAACAATGACTAAAAGATTAGCAATTGATAGATGGCCAACACTGATACATTCACATAAATCACATATTTATGTCATACGACTTATGACTCCAAGTTACCTTTCATTTTCCCTTTTTCAACAGATAGACATATTAGCTCTATCATCATCTCAACAGATATGTATAAAAACTATATCCCACATTCACAGATAAGCATATAAGCTATATCCACATTCTCAACAGATATGTATAACAACAATATCCCACATTCACAGATAAGCATATGAGCTATATCTACACTTCACAAAGATAAGCATATGAGCTCTATCTTCACTTCTCTAGACAAGCATATGAGCTGTATCTGCGGAGTTCATCCCCTATCTTCTCCCAACACTATCCGGTTTAGAGGTACATCCCCTATCTTTCCCTAAACCGCGGAGTACATCCCCCATCTCCTCCTCTACACATAACGTATACAAACACATTGGTTCTATGTACAATCACTCAACACATACAGTTAATGTATTCTATCAACCGTCAAATTCCATGACACATTCCATTGATTAGTTTCCGTTTGCCTAATCATCATGCATTGTCTACAACAATTACGACTATCCTCCACCGATAGCCCAAAGCAATTATTTCTAAATAGAAAATAAATGCACAATGGATATTCAATCAACATTTCATTTCGGTGTGTGATAAACAATTCAACTACACCCTTTAACCCCATACATTCCCAATCTCGACAATTCCATTTCATTTCCTCATTTCTCACAATTAATTATCCCAATTAATCAAACAATGTAATTAGGTCATTATCCATAATTAACATTTCAACCCTTAGGTCCCATTTTCATCAATGATTTAACATTTATTCCATTTCTCTATGCCAAACATGCATTTAGGTTTATTACAAATAAAACCCCAACTTTTGTAAAATTACACAAAAGTCCCAAACTTTCACAAAATTACCAAACCAACCCCAACATCTCAAAATACTAAAATTTAAAGACAAAATCCATAGAGAGGAGTAGGATATCCCTACCTCAAATCCGGAGCCCCAAAGAAGAAGATGACAAAACCTAACGTGTTCCAAAACCCGAAATTTTCAGATTAAAATGTAGCCCTCGATGATCAACAACTTTTTTGTAAAGGCCAAAGATGAGCAAATCACTCCTACTAGATCAAAACCTAGAGAGAAGGTAGAGTTCTAGAGTGAGAGGCTCAACAATGGTATTTTTGGAAAAGTAGGAGAGAGAAGAGAAAGTGAAAAAGTGATTTGAAAAGTCACAACTCGGGACTTAAACCCAGTCGCCCTGCTCGAGCGTAAAACACTCCGCTCGAGCGTAACTCACAGACTCCCGCTCGAGTGCCAACAATCCCGCTCGAGCGCCGGATGCACTCTCCCAGCACTTTTACAGAGCCAGGTCTCCGCTCGAGCTTCCAACTTCCCGCTCGAGCGGAACTCACACAACCCCGCTCGAGCGGCTAATCCCACGCTCGAGCGTCCAACACTGCACAGGAAATACTGGATGGGTGTATTCCCCGCTCGAGCGCCCAAACCCCCGCTCGAGCGTACAGGTCAAAATCTGGGCAACTAGTTTTGGTTTCTAAACTCAACCAACCTGTAACAAATCTGCCCAACACATCCTATAACTCAAAATACAAAGTAAAGAGGATGCAAACAAGATGATAAACAACTACCAACATCCACGGACACGTGTCCGGATCACTGTACAACAAGGGTAAACCCGGGATCGCTATAACTTTCCATTAATTAATTATGGTGCGGCTTAGGCAGCACTTCTGGAAATATTTTTTTTCTCCCCAGTGCCACAAGAAATGGTAATATTAATAGAATACAAAAGAATCTAAAAGAAACAAGAAAAATGAATAAAGAATTGTATGTTGTGCGCACGCACGTGCATGGTGTTAGTGGAGTCTTGTCCCGTGCTTGGTTACCTTGCTTGAGGTGGATATTTTATAGTTGTTTGTAATTTGTGACCTATGTATATTGACTTATTTATTTATTTATTTTAATAAGACAGAATTAAAAGTTAAAACACATACAATACATGCGATATGGTTAGCCATGAAATTTTTTGATCTCTCTTGCTCTCTCTTGTGTGCCTTATTAATTGTGTGGAATATGTGCCAATGATTGATAATGTTTTGTGTTAAGGAATATGCTTCATGCTTCTTGTAAACTTGAAGTTTTGAATGAAAAAAATCATAATTTAAGTGAGAGAACTTTAGTTTGACTTGTGGAGGACATGTCCTTCATACTTATTTCTCAATCATCATAGCTTCTAAATGCATTATTCTTCAGGAAATCTATAACAGTCCTGACTACTAAAACATACCTATTTGTGGCTTGATGCAGGCTGTTCTTCCCTTGAGGGGTAAAATTTTGAACATTGAAAGAAAGGACGAAGCAGCAATGTATAAGAATGAAGAGATTCAAAATCTTATTCTTGGTCTGGGACTTGGAGTAAAGGTTATTTAATTATAATCTTCAAAATCTTAGTTCCTTTCTTTTCAGATGCTTCACCTATTTTGTTGACTGAATTTTACTGGTTTTAGGGTGAGGATTTTAAAAAGGAAGCTCTCTGCTATCATAAAATTATAATCTTAACAGATGCTGATGTGGATGATGCTCACATCCGAACTTTGCTATTGACATTTTTCTTTAGATATCAGGTAGATATTTGAGATAATCATCTATTAAATTTTGTTGGTCTGAGATAATCATCTATTAACTTTTCATGGACATTTTTCATTATTTGTCTAATTTTACCTAGCATTATTGCTCACATTCTTTGGTACAGATGGGTGAACTCGTCCACAAAGCTAAATTGTATATGACAAATTGACACTTTTTTGTATTTTTGGAAGGGTTATATATTTTTGTATAGATGTATATGGAAAACATTAGGGTAGACTAGTAGTTATATTTTTGGATACACTAGTAGTTATATTTTTTGATGGGTGTGTATGGAAAATATTTGGTAGACTACTAGTTATATTTTTGGGTTGATGCACATGGATACAAATTTAAAACATAATAATAAGTACTTGTTATGTTTTAAATTTTTATGCTAGATGAAATATGTAGTTTGGAATTACTTGTGGATGAAAACTTATAATAGTTGCTGACTTTAATTAAACAGGTTCAGAAATTATTCATATATGTATTTTGTTGAATGTTCATGATTCAATTTATTTGTTGGTTTGAATGATTTTTGCAAATTACAGATTATATTGAATAAATTGGATGGATTATTATAAATTACAGGTTTATTTTGTTGGATGTTGGCGACCAAATTTTGGTTTTGGTTTTGTTTTTTTAGTTTTGGTGACCAATTGATTAGTCAGGAAAGATAAGTTATATTTTAGCTGACTAAATAAAGTAGTTGGTGTATCACCAAGCACATTTGGCGACTAAATAATTAGTCAAAATTATTAATTTTGGCAACCAAAGGATTTGGTCGCAAATAGGTCTATTGCCGACTAAAGTTTTAGTTGCGCAAACATTTCTTTTGGCGACAAACATGTTTGGTCGTAGAATGTCACAATTGACGACCAAACTTTTTGGTCGTTGAATGTGATAATTGGCGACCAAACTTTTTGGTCGTGGAATGTGACAATTGGCGACTAAGATATTTGGTAGGGAAAATTTTACTTTTCGCGACCAAAGTGTTTTAGTGACAAAATGGATTAGTCGCAGTAATGACATATTTAGCGACCAAAAATTTAGTTGGCAAATCCAACTTTTCTCGACCAACCAAAATTTTGGTCGCGAATTACTTTTGCCGACCTTCAATTGGCGACCAAAGTAGCGACCAAAAAAATTAGTCGCGGATAACTTTTGCCAACTAAAAATGGGCTTTTAGCGACCAATTTTTTGGTTGGCAAAGATGTTGTTTCTTGTAGTGGATTGTGGAGCTGAAGCTCACTTTTGTTCATTTTATATTTACTTTCTTTTTAAGCCTAAGGCTTTATGTGTATTGAGCTTCTGACTCATTTTGTTGTAACCAAGCCAAGTCTTGAAAAGATGTAAGCGTTTAGGGTATATAAATACCTATTTAGCTTTCATTCTTTATTATTATTTGTAACACATGCTGTAAATTCAGGATGAACTGTTAATGAATATACACTGCATGTGTCACCTTTTATATATCAATTAAAATTAATGAAAGCTTCTTATTCCACCAATATCACTTGTAGTAGTTGTTTAGAGTTCTATTGTGTAATCTTTTCGGGGCGTGACATTCCTTGCAAGAACCTAACACTCTTTTTGAGTGAGATTATTTATAGCCAAATTAGTGTGGCCACTATATATCAGTTTGAGAATTAAATAATCAGATTGAACATATTATTTTAACACAACATGCAAGCATGAATCTAATAGGGAGGAGGGCAGGGGTGATCTCACCCCCAATTTTTTTAAAAAATCTCTCAATATTATAGTAATAATTTGTAAGATAGTCTCAAAATTATAAGGTTCGCACCTCCAAATTGTAGGAATTTGCACACTCAAAATAATAGAGTTTGTATCCCCTAACAAACTATATGACAAAATTTTAAAATTAATTTTTTAACTGAGTTTATCAAATATTAGTCCTTATTTGTGTTTATTTTTGCCTTAGAACCTTTTTTGTTTAATATATGTGTATATTATCTTGATTTACTTCTATTTTTGTATTTATAATTGAATTTAAGATTTTAATCAAAGAACAATTCTCAATTCAATTAACTCAATAATCTCACATTTCTTTGGTTCAATCCGTTGAAAATATTGTAATGTAAAAAAAAAAAATTATCTAACTATTCAAATAAAAAACATATTTTGATTGGCAGAATTTAACAAAACATTCATTTTAATAACATATGTAGTAACAACAAATTTGCCTCGAACATCTCTTCAACAAAAGATATCTATCCAAAAAAGGCACAATGTTTTTAAAATTCTAGCACAACTGACAAATTGAGGATTTGAATCTTCATTGTGTTTGTTACATTTCTTATTTTTTGTCTTATATTTGTTGTGTCATTTATACTTTTTCCTAAACATTAAAATTTAATTTATTATAATACTCTTTGTTGTATCATCCATTCTTGTTTGATTATCCACATTACTTATTTTTTTATTGATAAATTGATTTTTCTAGTGTCAATAAACTTTCGCGATTGGAAGAAACATATGCTTTCACCTTCAAAGTCAAATCCTAAATCTTTCATGTCACATTTTAACTAGGAATGGCAACGGGAGCGAGAGCGGGAGCGGGAGGGGGCAGGGCCGAGGACCACACTCCTCGTCCCCGATCCCCAATAGTGAGAAATTCCCTGTCCCCGGCCCCGATCCCAGACGGGGACCCCATCGGCCCCTCCGCCCCCACCCCCGCCCCTGATCGAGGATCGGGTTTCCCCGACCCCAAAAATTCCCGACCTGTTCATTTTTTTTTTTAACACAAAAACAACAACAAAAAAAATTTCAATCTGTATTCAGTAATCTATCATCATCATCATCATCATTAAAAATTTCAATCTGTTGTATAATCTATCATCATCATCAACTTATAGTCAATTTGACTTCCTATAGTCATCAAATTCTGAAATCAAATTTGACTTCCTATAGTCATCAAATTCTGAAATCACAAAATCAAATTTGACTTCCTGTAGACATGAAATTCTGAAATCAATTTGAACACAATGGAACACACGGTGTAACTCAGTCAATTTTGTGTTAAAATCTATGTTTCCATTACTTTCTGAAATTTCACATTGATCACATAACAGAATTTGACATTTATGCTTCTGCTTGAATTTTTATTTTATTTTTTTTAAATGTTTCTCTGAAAATAGCAGCTCATATCCATGTTAATTCTTTGTTTTTTCAGGTAACAAGATTCGTCTCTGGAATAAGGGTGTTGATTCCGAAAGCTTCTATCCCAAATATCGCTCTCAAGAAATACGAATAAGACTAAGGTATGGCTTTCTTTCAATCCTTAAAATTTCATTGCCATGTAATATGAGTTTCCTCCAAATGTTCATATATTGTTCTTTTTTAAATCAGCAATGGGGAGCCCGAGAGACCGTTGATAGTCCATGTTGGACGACTAGGAGTTGAGAAGAGTTTGGATTTACTCAAAAGGTACTGCTCTTTTATTTCAAATGATAAGTATTTTCTGCTTTTGCAATTTGGGAAATATTACTTGCAAAATATTGACGGAATAATGCTTTTTTTTCATAATTATTATAAGTTGTAACCATTGACATTTGGGATGTATGATTGAACAGTGTCATGGACTAGATACCGGAGGCACAAATTGCTTTTATTGGAGATGGACCATACAGGTATTTCTCTAAGGACTTATTGGCTGTTTAGTTTTGTCAACATTGCTGGAACAATCTCTATAGAATATAGTATAAAATGATTCTTTGTATTAAAAACCACAAACCGCTGTCTAACGAAATGAATTATTTATTTTTATATTTTTGCATACATCCAATGATACACAAATTGGGCCATGATGATCGCCTGAATTTATTTTCCAGTAAGAACCATGGGCAAAATTTATTCAACACCTTGATTTCTTCGTGGCAGGGAGGATCTCGAAAAGCTGTTCTCCGGCATGCCTGCTGTATTCACAGGGACGTTAGGAGGTGAAGAGCTCTCTCAAGCATATGCGAGCGGAGATGTTTTCGTCATGCCTTCAGAATCAGAGACGCTCGGACACATAATGTCATTTTCAGAAAACAAGTGAAAAGGTTGGTGTTTTTTTTTTTTGAACAAACATAAAAAGGTTGGTTGGTGAATTGTTTTTGATTTAATTAAATTTTTGTAATGAACAAAACCCACTTTTTACGAATTATTTTTCGAATTTTCGTAAACCGTTTTTTCTTAGCAATGAAAAAAACCACTTTTTTATTTTATTTTTTATTTTAACATTTATAGAAACACCCCAATCTATTAAGTCATATAAAGATATTGCACCGGAAATCCTATTTCTTTCTAATTTACCTAAACATTAATCTTTGGCATATGAATTTTCAATAGATTTCATTGTGTATTCACCTTAAACTAGGGATATGACTCATGAGAGCAGGGGCATTATTCATTCTTCATAGCAGTCTGTTTTTGCTTATCAATGAAAAAAACCACTTTTTATTTTATTTTTTATTTTAACATTTCATTGTTCCTTTTTTTTTTTTTTTTTAAAGCATGAAAAACAAAGAAAACAAAGGCATAACCAAACAGGGCTATGTAGGAAAATTATCCAGTTTTATGTCACATTTCTGGGTATTTTTCCAAAAATGAAAAACAGATGACAGAAAATGAAAACACAACTAAACAAGTACTTATTTTCGAGTATTCATATATATATATATAATCATAAATATTAAAATGATGGCCATTTTTAGAATTTTTCATTGTCTTCGTTTTTCAAAAAAACTACAAATAGAAACACAACTAAACGGCTAGGAAAATTATTTGTTCTATGTCACATATCGGGGTCATATACTATCCCAGAAAAATATATAGTAAAGAAGAAAATCTATACCTTCTTCCCAGATCTCATGTCGATTTTATCTCACACTGCAGGGAATAAGTTATTCAAAGCTTGCGAATTTATCACCTATAGTCGGCCTCTGTGAGTATTCAACACCCTTACTCTGTTTTTTTTGCTAATTAATTTCAACAAACTATTAAATTCACAAGATTTGATAGTCTTTAATGTATTAATTTTACTTGAATTGGGTTTTTATGCAGACTCAAGCTTAATCTTGCGGTCGGTCCAGTCTCAATAGCAACATCTTTCCGCCGAATGAATACATAATTGAGGGCAGTTCAAGCTATCAGTTTTACCCACGGTAATTTGCCGTAACCTATAAAAGATTTGTAACAATTTTACAAATACAAACTTACTACATAAAAGATAGAGTTTTAGGTAGATTACTCTACTTATATTTTTTGACTTTAGTTTTATGTCTTATGATAAGGTTTCGACTCAGGTTATAGCGATCCCGGGTTTACCCTTGTTGTACAGTGATTCAGACATGTGTCCGTGGATGTTGGTAGTTGTTTATTATTTTGTTTGCATCCTCTTTACTTTGTATATTGAGTTATAGGATGTGTTGGGCAGGTTTGTTACAGGTTGGTTGTGTTTGGGAGCCTAGTGCTGCTGCCCAGATTTTTGGACCTTCGCTCGAGCGAGGAGTTGGTCGCTCGAGCGAGAGTTGAGTTCGTGTCTGGTGGATCGAGCCAGAGTGGCTTCGCTCGAGCGAGAGATTGCGTCTGGTTCTGGACCTGAGAGTTACATTTCTTGGCTCGAGCTAGTTTTCTTCGCTCGAGCGGTCTGGTTTGTTCTTCGCTCGAGCGAGAAGTCTGTCGCTCGAGCGTGCTTCTGGTTGCAGACCTGAGGGTTTGAGTTGTTGGCTTGAGCGAGCATTCTTTCGCTCGAGCACACTTCTGAGTTTTTGGCTCGAGCGAGAACTTCTTGGATCGAGCGAGAGTTTTCTGTGTCTGGTCGCTCGAGCGACAAAGTCTTCGCTCGAGCGAGCGTGTTTTATATCAGCGGACAGTAGCGTTTTTGAACATCAGTTTTTCACTTTCTTTTTCTTTCAAACCCTAGATCCGAGACTCTCTCTCTCTCTAAACTTACACTCTCTCTAAGATTTGATCTCCCTAGAGTGTGAATCTAGCCTAGGGCCTTTGTTAAAAAGATAGAGGGCGTTGAGAGCTTCGACTTAATCTGAAAAAGTTTGGATTTGGAGCACGTTGATTTTCGAGTCTTCATCTTCTTTTTGGCTCAAACTTCGAGGTAGGGATATCCTACTCCTCTCTATGGATTTTGTCTTTAAATTTTAGTATTTTGAGATGTTGGGGTTGGTTTGGTAATTTGGTGAAAGTTTGGGGCTTTTGTGTTATTTTACAAAAGTTGGGGTTTTATTCATAATAAACCTAGATGCATGTTTGGCATAGAGAAGTGGAATAAATGTTGAATCATTGATGAAAATGGGACCTAAGGGTTGAAATGTTAATTATGGATAATGACCTAATTACATTGTTTGATTAATTGGGATAATTAATTGTGAGAAATGAGGAAATGAAATGTTGATTGAATATCCATTGTGCATTTATTTTCTGTTTAGAGATAACTGCTTTGGGCTATCGGTGGAGGATAGTCGTGATTGTTGTAGACAATGCATGATGATTAGGCAAACGGAAACTAATCAATGGAATGTGTCATGGAATTTGACGGTTGATAGAATACATTAATTGTATGTATTGAGTGATTGTATATAGAACCAATGTGTTTGTATACGTTATGTGTAGAGGAGGAGATGGGGGATGTACTCCGCGATTTAGGGGAAGATGGGGGATGTACCTCTAAACCGGATAGTGTTGGGAGAAGATAGGGGATGAACTCCGTAGATACAGCTCATATGCTTGTCTAGAGAAGTGAAGATAGAGCTCATATGCTTATCTTTATGAAGTGTGGATATAGCTTATATGCTTATCTGTGAATGTGGGATATTGTTGTTATACATATCTGTTGAGAATGTGGATATAGCTTATATGCTTATCTGTGAATGTGGGATATAGTTTTTATACATATCTGTTGAGATGATGATAGAGCTAACATGCTTATCTGTTGAAAAAGGGAAAATGAAAAGTAACTTGGACTCATAAGTCGTATGACATAAATATGTGATTTATGTGAATGTATCAGTGTTGGCCATCTATCAATTGCTAATCTTTTAGTCATTGTTCATGGTTGGTTTAGTGTATTTCTACTGGGCTGTGGCTCACCCTATATGGGAATATCATTTTCAGGTACAGGTAACATGCCACCTCCAAGGACATAGCTTGGGAGGCTAGAGGCGGACATACTTTTGTCGTTTTACTTTTTGATGTATTACATGTAAATTCAAGCCAAGGGCTTAATGTGTAAATGAGTTAGTACTCTTTTGTTGTAACCAAGTGTTAACTTGGAAAGCTGTAAGCCCATAGGGCATTTGCTTTTGTTGTTAACATGTAATACTTATGTAATGGAATTCTGATAAATGAAAGAATGTGGAACTTTTACATATCAATGCATGTCTTATTTGATGGGTTTAATGTTATTATTTTGAGGGCGTTACACAGGTAATGTTTAAAAATTAAGTATTGAAAATTGAATGTTAAATTTATTGAGTTAAAAAGTTGTTTGATCAAAATTTAAGTACTAAACTAAAAATAAATTGTTTGATATGTATAAGATAAAATTTGAAATTTATTATTTTCAATCGTTTTTTTTTTTAATCGTTGTGTATGGTTTTCTTTGTTCAATTTCATGCTCTTTTTTTTTGGGGGGGGGGGGAATCTTTGAAGTGTTGGTTCTGTGAAATGTGTGAATTGTTTTGTTAATGTAATTTAAATAGAAAGGAGGTTATAATGTGGGTTTTGCTTCATGTGTTCTATTCTCTTAATCTTTGTCAATGGATCACAATGTTTTATTGATTTTGCAATGTTTTAATGATAGAAGAGTTTTCTTTTGATTTCTTTTGATTTGTGTGCATTATTTGATATTTAATTTTTTTATATTTGATTTATTTGGAATTGTAGAGTACAGTCTGTTAAATATAATTTTATAACTGCATTTTAATCTTAATATTATTTACACCGTGCCTTTAGGCACGGGCATACGCTAGTATATATATATATATCAAAAATCTGGCGACGAAGATATCTATATAATAAGCCAAGAGGCTTTTTGAAAATGTATCAAAATGTATGTGAGATACATTTTGATCCAATGGCAGAGATAATCCCAATCAATATCCAACGGTTGTCATCAATTTTTTCACCGCCCAAACAATTTCTGCTCTCTCTCTCACATCTGCCTAAACACGTCTCTCCCTTACCCTTCCCTCTCTCATCCAATGGTTCTTCTTTCCTACCCTCCATCTTCGCTAGCTCCCGACGCTGCTCTCCAGTCCTTGATATCTGCCTCTCGAACTCGGCTCGCAAGGTAAGATATCTGCCTCTCCCCTTCTGTTTCTGTCGAGTTGTGTATGTTTTTTAATTGTTTCAGTGGTTTCAGTCTTTTTTTCTACCTCTCTCCTTCTCTCTCTGTCGGGCTGTGAGGTTTTATTTACGGGTCATTTAGGTTGGGTTGTGAGGTTTTTGTCTGATAGATTTCTTACTGGTTCTGTTTGTGCAAATGATAGTGTTGCTTATTCTTCCCCCAAGAGACCCGATTAAATCGCCGACAACGGGGAGCTCACGATCGTCGGATTGGAAATCGACCTCGAAGATCTCGAGATTCACCGACGAAGGCCATCGTCCTCGCCGCCATGTATGGGGGGGGTCCGGTGCGAACGCCACCGACGCCGACCTGTTAACCCTCTTCACACACGCCATAACCACCACCACCACCAAAATTGATAGGTACAAACACACACACACACACATATATATATATATATATAGAGAGAGAGAGAGAGAGAGAAATTGGGGATCTGGGAAATGGATAAATAAGGAATTAGGGTTAGGGTTGAGAGATGTTATTGAAAATTGTGGAAGATTTAGATGCGAGAGATAGACAGATCATGAATGTGAATGTATTTTTCCATTATTTGTTCATTTGTATTTTTTCATTGTTTATTCTGGGTTGATCATTGAAGGATTTTCTGGTAATTGTGGGAAGGGGCTTCATTTCTTCAACATTTGAGCCTTTGGGGACCTACATTGTGCTCCCTCTCCCTCCCTCTCTCTCTCTCTCCCTCTCTCTCTATTCAAGTGTAAATAATTTCCTTATTGTTTCTTAGTTTTTAGTTTCGTATCTCAGGTGATTTCTACTGGGTTAAAACTCATACATTTGTGACTTTGTGCCTTAAAACTCTGCTGCCTTGAATTCTGACTTTGTGCCTTAAAATTCTGCTGGGTTAGTTTATCTCTCGCATCATAGAATCAAAGAATCCAAAAATAAACTTGACTCAGGTTGACTTTGACTTTAAATTCTGCTGGGTCAATAAATTTTATTTTATAGTCCAAAAATAATAGTCCAAAAAAATAAAAGAGATCCCAAACAGGTATTTTAATTAGTTAAGTTCTTCATTTTTTTCCCCCACTGAATCAAATCAATCTCTCCCTAGAAGATAGGGTATTTGAATGTCTACCTGTGTATTTTATGTATGAGTAACTTGATATATCTACACATATTGATATATATGTTTTGTGGGGATTATGTATGCATATATTTCTGTATATCCAAGTTATCATTCGTGGAGCTACATAACCCCACTCAAAATTAGGATTTTTTTTGTTTAAATATGTGTATTTATGCAAAAGTTTTGGGAGTTTTAGAAATTGAAGGCAGCG
Source organism: Camellia sinensis (assembly GCF_055761805.1). NCBI lineage: Eukaryota > Viridiplantae > Streptophyta > Magnoliopsida > Ericales > Theaceae > Camellia > Camellia sinensis. The sequence continues at coordinate 71,834,764 of NC_138973.1, read as the reverse complement.
GAATGATTAGAAAAATTAAAATTGGATTTTTTTTTGGGTTTGTGCTTGAATCTTGGATTTGGAGAGTGATTTGTGGAGAGAAAAGGAAAGTGATTGGAAATATGAATTAAAATTAGGTTTTTATTTTTTATTTATTTTTATTTATTTATTTTGTGTGTGTGTGTGCTTGAATCTAGAACTTCCAACTTTTGCAATTCATGATATTTTTGTGGGTTTGTTTGTTTCTGATTGCTTGAATCTAGACATTTTTGTGGGTTTGCAAGGTTGAATCTGAATATCTTTTAATCTGGTTATTTTTTGTTGAATCTGGATTCTAGATATTTTTCCATTTTGTTGAATCTTAGATCATTTATTTTTGTGAGTTGTGGATTGGTGTTGAAATTGCAATTCATCAATTTTAAACTGTAAACCTTTTTGACATTTGTGGGTGTTTGGTTGGGTTGGTCATTGTGTGGGTTTGTATTTACAGTTTGGCTTCTAACATGGGTTTGATTTTGAAATGAGAAATGAGTTTTGATTTTTGAAATTCTTAAATGGATTTAATTTTGTAAAAGGTTTTGGGTGTGAAATAATACTTGATCTTCATGAAATGGGTTTCATTTTTTAAATGGGTTTTGATTTCAGAAATGAATTTTTATTTTCAGTTTGATTTCTGACATGGTTTTGATTCTTTAATGGGAAATGGGTGTTAATTTCCTATGATTTTGAAAAGCTTTTGATTTATGAAATGGGTTTTAATTTATGAAATTAGTTTGAAATGTTTGTTGTATGGGTGTATCTACTTTGACCTTTTGAATTTTTTGTGGCCTGCAATTAACTACATAACCTGTGGCTTTTTATTCTATGTTTAATTTGCTTTTGAAGTTGTGGCACCTGTTGTCATATTGGTTGTGCATTTGATGATGGCTGGAGTCACTTAGATTTATTTCTTATGGGTATAGGTTTAATGTTATGAAAGTATTTATGTCATTTCACTTCTTCCTTTTGTTTGTAGATCCATTTTCTATTGCAACTATAATGGTAAATAAAACAAATGGGAACTCTTTGCTTGGCCAATATAAACGATGGCAACCCAAAGTGAGATTTTTTTTTTTATATTATTTTTGTGTAAAAATTTAATATCAAATAATGTTTTAACTTATTCTTCACGACATGTAAGTAGGCACATTATGAGCTTGAATGCCAATTCTGATAGAGTTCTCTTCCATTATAATGGACATGGTATGCCAAAACCAACTGCTAATGGTAAAATTTGGGTACTCAATAAGGTTAGTATCTAATATGAAGTTATGATCATGTTCTTTTCTCTATCACTTCCAGACTTCTAAAGTAGCGATGTTATTTCTTAACTGTTCTTCTTCTTCTTTTTGTTTTTTAAAGTCTGGAATCAATACAATTTGGTACCAATCGGCAGTAGTGGATTGGCTTAGAGTGATGCCTACTGGGTACTCAACCATTGTCAATCTTTAACTAGACTCTGAAAAAGGTATTTTACTTTGATTGTTTGTTAGATTGCACTCTCACACTTAGATTTTAGTTGGTTTTGCTGAAAGGAAAGCATTAGTTGCTATGATTGAGAACCTATGGCGGTAATGGACCCATGGTGATCAGGTCTCCGATTAATACATTGTTAAGCTTACTCATTTTCGTTGTTATTTTTTTTTTTCTCATTTGACAATGCCATTGTTTATTAAAAAGAGAAACCATTGTGTGATAGTATATGTGTGCAGACAAGTGGAGTGAGATCAACCGATGACGCCAAGCTAGGATAAGTTCTATGGTAATTTCTATTTTTTCTTTTTTCTTTTCTTTTTCAGCTCTCCATTTCCAACCATACGCACTATCGATCTAATTTGTCATTACATACATAAATGAGGGATTTTAATCTCTAATTTTTTCATTCTATTTCATGTAATATTTGTTATTTCTTTATGATTTTGGGGTTCTCATGTAGAGAGTTGTACTAAATATAATATTTATGTGGCCAATTGGCAGCTTCACAATAGAATGGAGTCAGTTGCTTGGAGTCAGTTGCTTGAAGTCAGTTGCTTTTGTTGAGTTGATTTTTGGATTCTATGATTGTATCAAAGATCATTTACTCCACCTAGCAGAATTTTATTTTTGGACTATGATCATTTAAAGATCATTTGTGACTTTGACTTTAAATTTTATTTTATCAAATTCTGCTGGGTTAGTCTATGACTTTCAGAATAATAAAATTGACTCAGGTTGACTGATTTCCTGTCTTTTACACCGTGCCTTGAGTAAAAATTAAAGAGTACTCATGTTAATAATTCATGCTAAAATAACCGCAATTGGAGTTAAATGTGTGTTAAATTCTGAAATCACATGTTAAACGTGTGTTAAATTCTGAAATCATGCTAAGAGAAAGAGAAAGACAAAGAAAGTGTTGTTGAGTGAATTATAACCACAACTGGAGTTAAATGTGTGGGGAATTGGAACGCATAGTCAATTTGACTTCCTATAGTCATCAAATTCTGAAATCACAAAATCAAATTTGACTTCCTCTAGACATGAAATTCTGAAATCAAATTTGACTTCCTGTAATCAAATTCTGAATCAAATTCTGAAATCAATTTGAACACAATGGAACACACGGTGTAACTCAGTCAATTTTGTGTTAAAATCTATGTTTCCATTACTTTCTGAAATTTCACATTGATCACATAACAGAATTTGACATTTATGCTTCTGCTTGAATTTTTATTTTATTTTTTTTAAATGTTTCTCTGAAAATAGCAGCTCATATCCATGTTAATTCTTTGTTTTTTCAGGTAACAAGATTCGTCTCTGGAATAAGGGTGTTGATTCCGAAAGCTTCTATCCCAAATATCGCTCTCAAGAAATGCGAATAAGACTAAGGTATGGCTTTCTTTCAATCCTTAAAATTTCATTGCCATGTAATATGAGTTTCCTCCAAATGTTAATATATTGTTCTTTTTTAAATCAGCAATGGGGAGCCCGAGAGACCATTGATAGTCCATGTTAGACGACTAGGAGTTGAGAAGAGTTTGGATTTACTCAAAAGGTACTGCTCTTTTATTTCAAATGATAAGTATTTTCTGCTTTTGCAATTTAGGAAATATTACTTGCAAAATATTGACGGAATAATGCTTTTTTTTTCATAATTATTATAAGTTGTAACCATTGACATTTGGGATGTATGATTGAACAGTGTCATGGACTAGATACCGGAGGCACAAATTGCTTTTATTGGAGATGAACCATACAGGTATTTCTCTAAGGACTTATTGGCTGTTTAGTTTTGTCAACATTGCTGGAACAATCTCTATAGAATATAGTATAACATGATTCTTTGTATTAAAAACCACAAACCGCTGTCTAACGAAATGAATTATTTATTTTTATATTTTTGCATACATCCAATGATACACAAATTGGGCCATGATGATCGTCTGAATTTATTTTCCAGTAAGAACCATGGGCAAAATTTATTCAACACCTTGATTTCTTCGTGGCAAGGAGGATCTCGAAAAGCTGTTCTCCGGCATGCCTGCCGTATTCGCAGGGATGTTAGGAGGTGAAGAGCTCTCTCAAGCATATGCGAGCGGAGATGTTTTCGTCATGCCTTCAGAATCAGAGACGCTCGGACACATAATGTCATTTTCAGAAAACAGGTGAAAAGGTTGGTGTTTTTTTTTTGAACAAACATAAAAAGGTTGGTTGGTGAATTGTTTTTGATTTAATTAAATTTTTGTAATGAACAAAACCCACTTTTTACGAATTATTTTTCGAATTTTCGTAAACCGTTTTTTTTTAGCAATGAAAAAAACCACTTTTTTATTTTATTTTTTATTTTAACATTTATAGAAACACCCCAATCTATTAAGTCATATAAAGATATTGCACCGGAAATCCTATTTCTTTCTAATTTACCTAAACATTAATCTTTGGCATATGAATTTTCAATAGATTTCATTGTGTATTCACCTTAAACTAGGGATATGACTCATGAGAGCAGGGGCATTATTCATTCTTCATAGCAGTCTGTTTTTGCTTATCAATGAAAAAAACCACTTTTTATTTTATTTTTTATTTTAACATTTCATTGTTCCTTTTTTTTTTTTTTTTTAAAGCATGAAAAACAAAGAAAACAAAGGCATAACCAAACAGGGCTATGTAGGAAAATTATCCAGTTTTATGTCACATTTCTGGGTATTTTTCCAAAAATGAAAAACAGATGACAGAAAATGAAAACACAACTAAACAAGTACTTATTTTCGAGTATTCATATATATATATATAATCATAAATATTAAAATGATGGCCATTTTTAGAATTTTTCATTGTCTTCGTTTTTCAAAAAAACTACAAATAGAAACACAACTAAACGGCTAGGAAAATTATTTGTTCTATGTCACATATCGGGGTCATATACTATCCCAGAAAAATATATAGTAAAGAAGAAAATCTATACCTTCTTCCCAGATCTCATGTCGATTTTATCTCACATTGCAGGGAATAAGTTATTCAAAGCTTGCGAATTTATCACCTATAGTCGGCCTCTGTGAGTATTCAACACCCTTACTCTGTTTTTTTTGCTAATTAAGTTCAACAAACTATTAAATTCACAAGATTTGATAGTCTTTAATGTATTAATTTTACTTGAATTGGGTTTTTATGCAGACTCAAGCTTAATCTTGCGGTTGGTCCAGTCTCAATAGCAACATCTTTCCGCCGAATGAATACATAATTGAGGGTAGTTCAAGCTATCAGTTTTACCCACGGTAATTTGCCGTAACCTATAAAAGATTTGTAACAATTTTACAAATACAAACTTACTACATAAAAGATAGAGTTTTAGGTAGATTACTCTACTTATATTTTCTTACTTTAGTTCTATGTCTTATGATAAGGTTTGGACTCAGGTAATGTTTAAAAATTAAGTATTGAAAATTGAATGTTAAATTTATTGAGTTAAAAAGTTGTTTGATCAAAATTTAAGTACTAAACTAAAAATAAATTGTTTGATATGTATAAGATAAAATTTGAAATTTATTATTTTCAATCGTTTTTTTTTTAATCGTTGTGTATGGTTTTCTTTGTTCAATTTCATGCTCTTTTTTTTTTTTGGGGGGGGGGGGAATCTTTGAAGTGTTGGTGCTGTGAAATGTGTGAATTGTTTTGTTAATGTAATGTAAATAGAAAGGAGGTTATAATGTGGGTTTTGCTTCATGTGTTCTATTCTCTTAATCTTTGTCAATGGATCACAATGTTTTATTGATTTTGCAATGTTTTAATGATAGAAGAGTTTTCTTTTAATTTCTTTTGATTTGTGTGCATTATTTGATATTTAATTTTTTTATATTTGATTTATTTGGAATTGTAGAGTACAGTCTGTTAAATATATTTTTATAACTGCATTTTAATCTTAATATTATTTACATCGTGCCTTTAGGCACGGGCATACGCTAGTATATATATATATCTCAAAAAAAAATCTCAAATCTCAAAAATCTGAACTTGTTCATGTCACACACACACACACACACACATATATATATATATATATCATCATCAACAACAACTTTAAAAAAAAAAAAAAACCGCGGATATATCATCATCAACACTGTTGCGACGGAGCTATAGTGGAGGCCGGACAGAGGCGGTGTTGCGACGTGGAAGCCATGGCGACGAAGGTGGTGGTGGTGGTGGAGGATCGGCGGATCTGTTTAGATCTGTTTAGATCTGATCGAGATGATGATGACGGAGGGCGGATCTGTTTAGATCTGTTCTAGATGATGAGAGACGTGGTTTGAGGGAGAGAAATTTGAGTGAGGGAGAGGGAGAGGGAGATGAGAGACGTGGTCTGAGGGAGTAGAGAGAACGGCGATGAGAGTGAGAGAGAGAGAGAGAGCAGCCTCATTTTGTTTGTGTTGTGATTGTGTCAACAATCCCTAAACACAAACATATATATAGACAGGGATATAGTCGTAATATCACTTCGGGGGAGATACGGGGACGGGGATGGGCCGGGTCCGGGGCTGTGAATGTTATCCCCATCCCCGGCCCGAAATGCTTCGGGGATTTAATTTCAAATGCCATCCCCGTCCCCACAGGAGTATTTTTCGGGGAAAAACCATTCTGATCGGGGTCGGGGGGTCAGGTCCCCGTCGGGCCGGATTTAAATTGCCATTCCTAATTTTAACTAAGAAAATTTTATAAAATGTATTAATTTATAAATCATTTAGGATAAATTATGTTGAAGTGATAAGGTTACAAGCAACAGATAACTAGAACATTGTGCATGCTTATCTTCCCCATGACATTAACAAACTCCATTATAGAAGTAGACTCTTTACATGGCCTTTGAGCTCCTGGTTTGTTTTTCACTAAATGCTCTAATTATAAATAAATAAATAAATAAGAGAAAGGAAGAAAGAGAAAAAAGAAAGAGCATTAATAAAAGGTCGTCAAAAGATAAAGGCCGGGAGGGCTGCTTCCACCAAAGCAAAATATATGGTATTCAAACAGACAGGCCTTTATAAACTTTAGGGCAAATTATTTTGTAATCTTGTAATTTATTTCTTATGTCAATTTAATTTTTATATTTTTAATTGTATCAATTATAATTTTTAATTTTTTTCACTGTATCAATTTAATTTAATTAATAGCATTCATTAAGAAATTAAAAAAGAAATTAAGAGCAAAATGATTTATTCAAAAGAGGCTAAATCATTTCAAATTTGATGTTGATCCCTTAATCACTTTGAGGAGAGTAAGGCCTCGTTTGGGAACAAGGCTTTTTAATAACTTTTTGACTTTTTGGCTAAAATGTAATGTAAAAAAAACTAGTATGTTTGGGATGTCTTTTTGATTTTTTACGAAAAGATGCTCAAAAAGTAGAGAGAAAAAGGAATCTTTAACTTTTTGGTATGAGTTGTTGGCTTTTTGATTTTTTTAGTAACTTTTTAACTTTTTAGCTAAACCAGTCGCTTCCCAAATGAGGCCTAAATATATTATTTTGCTCATTGATTTCAGGTTATTTTTTAAACAGGTATTATCAATTTAATTACATTGATACAATATGAAAAACTCAATAGAAATAAATTGACAAAAAAAGACGAACTATAAAGATTACATGTGTAATTCGCCCCAAACTTTACATATATACAATGTACATGATACATGGTTTAAACGAGACCAAACCAAAGTCACCATTGACTAATAATATGTGTCTTCAAGTCAGCCTCCTCATCCTCACATGCTGACCAATCACCTTATGCCACGTCGACTGAAACAAAAGAAACGAAAGTACAGAACTGGTGTGGCCAGAAAGTGACCTAGACAATTTTGAAACAACCATTTAAGGGTTGCAAAATCTTTATCTTTATTTTTTTATAATGCTTTTTAAAATTAGTGTTCATGTAAATCACATTGCAATATGCTAATCTTTGAAATCTTGCACTTGTCTTTCTTGCAAAAATATATTAGGTCTTTGACAGATAAGTCTCCATCCACAAACCCAACTCATTCAAGCCCTTTTTAAGTCTTTCAATGGCTAAGATTTATCCTCAAACACCTACTTGTTCTTCTTACATGACTTCTACAAGAGAAACATTTACCATATGGATGAAATCACTTGTGTTCCATGGAAATGGATGCACGGTTTTCAATTCGAATGGAAAAATCGTTTATCGTATTGACAACTATGATGAAAAGAGTAGCAATGAAGTCTATCTCATGGATCTTCAAGGCAAAGTTCTCTTTTCTATCCGACGAAAGGTATCAAGCAAGCAATGAGTGGCATCATGTGTTTTTGATTGTGTCTTGAGTTTCATTCAGACTAATTCCAAGTAATTAACACTTACTAAATTGTGTGATCTTGTTTGTGTGTTGTTTTCTTGCAGAAACTAAGTTTCTTGGGACATTGGGATATTTATAAATGGAGTGGTTCTAAAATGAACAAGTTGGAGAAACCATGGTATCAAGCAAGAACAAACAGCAACTTTCTTGGGAGAGAAATGGCTTGTCACGTTACTTTGGGGCGCGATAAAGCTAAAGTAATTAGCTACAGAATAATAGGATTGGCTGGAAAATTAGCATTCAAGATTACAGACAGTCATGGTGGACTTGTTGCAGAGGTTAGTCCAAATATTTGCAAAACAGAACTTGTTTTGTTTGGTATGTTTCCAAAAATTTTATATTCTTTTTTCATGTGTTTTCATAAACAAAAATAATGAAAAGTTCAGAAACACCAGAGCAAGTAAACTTTTCCAAGAATTGTTGTTTGATAGTTTGTAGTATAGTATACTATTAAAGTGGAAGAGTAAATGATTTGCAATTTTTTGCTTTTCTTTTTTGGCAGGTGACACAAAAGCAATTATCTTCAGGTGTTGTGTTGGGAGATGATGTATTAAGCTTAGTTGTGGAACCCCAAACAGATCATTCCCTTGTAATGGCTCTTGTGACTGTGTATGGATTGATGACAGACAAGATCTGAATGATAAGCTTCAATCATCACAAGAGCTACAACACAACATGCATGGGTGCATGGGCTAGCTTCTTCACAAACAATTTTGTTTTTTCTGTTTTTGTTTTCATTCTATTCTTATTTTTCTGTTAGCCTGCAAAAGTGAGTGCTTTGTTCATATAGGAAGGAAAAGAAGGGTAAAGAAGCAACAAGTGTCAACATTCTCATTCTTTTTATTTTAGGTAGGGACACATGAAGGTCTGTTGACCAAGCTATTGGGGCTTGGAGAATTTTGAAGAGTCATTTATTAAACATGCTTGAAATTTAAAGTACTATTCCGTATCAAGAACAAGTATGCTGAAAATAAAATACGTGAATTATATTTATTGTGAGTGTGGCATACACCACATTATTAAATTTAAATTTAAACTTTTTTTTTTTTTTCCCCAACCTACATAGCGTTTATGCCTAATTTACATATGAATGATAACTTAAATAAAGAACGTTCAAATAGTAAACATTAATGTGTATTTAGGAGGAAAAAAATTATATACACACTTAACCAAGGCTGGCCCTGAGATTTGTGAGGTCTAAGGCGAACTATGAAAATGAGGCCCCCCTTATATATGTATTTTTTAATAAAAAAATTTATGCATAAAATGATAAATATCAACAAATTTTTATTTAAGTTTACTTACACATATAATCATTAAAATTATAAACTAAAATTTACTTTTATATTTAATATAGAAAAAAATCAGTACAATAACTCAAAAACAATAAAAATAGATAATGTTCTCCCTGGACTTCTTGTTTTTTGGGTGGATGCCTTCTCCCTGGGCCACCAACAGCAGCTCAGTGTATGTATATTGTTCTCTCCTTGGGCCTTTTTTTTGGGGGGGGGGGGGCGGGTTGGATTCCTTCTCCAGGGGCCACCAACACTTTTCGTATATATTTTAATTTTAATTTTAATTAGGCTAAATCACATTTATAAATAAATATAGGCCCAACAGAATATAATGAGCCCTTTTAAATTGGCTCTAAAATAACAAAAATAATTTGAGTCTATAACACTATATTAAATTTGAGGACCCTATTTTGGGGCCTAAGGCACAAGCTTTACTGGCCTTAGGCCAGGGCCGGTCCTGCACCTAACATTTAACATAGTGTATAAAGTGATTGTTCTGCGACTTGAATCTATAACCTCAAAGTTATTATACAAGATGTAAATAATCATTACAATTTTTTTTATGTGAAATTGGCCCCGGAAAAAAGAAAAAGAAAAAAGAAACATTTTGACTGCCCTAGTTTTGGACAATGCACTGCCAGGTCATGAACAAGGTCAAGGGTGGACTAGGTAACCCTTTTCCCAAACCTCCATTCAAAATAAAAATAGATGATGTTGTTTCCAACAAATTCATGTTCAAGTTACAATAAAGAATCATGCAACCATCTCAAATTCATTTATTTTTACTTATCCTTTCAACACTCTTCCAAGTTTGAAGTACCTTTTCAACAATGACTTTGACAATATATGCCAAATATAGAGATAAATCATAAGCATGCCTCAAATTCCCCAAACCATTTTGTTATTGACGGACATTGATAATAGGGTAAATTACACGGACCACTTTTGAAATTTAGAAAAAAAATACAATATGTCCTATTAATTAAGAATAATTATATTGATTTATCTTTTAGTAAGGTTAAAAAATATCAAAATTAGTATGGATGGTGTGTATATACATGAATTTGAATAAATAAGATGAAGATAAGAAATTAGAATACTTTCTCTGAACTTAAAAGAGAGATTAGAGTAATTTAGCCTTAACAATTTTATCCATTTTGTGTGCACCTTTTCAACCATATATAATTGAGGTCATGTTACTCACTTCCACATGTTTAATTATCTAAATGCATAACAGTGATAATTATTTATATATATATATATATATATATATTACGAATCGGATTCCAATAGTACATTTAGACCAAACATTATTGTCAACTAGACATAGGGACTGTTTGTTACAGTTTTTGAGAGGTGAATATAACTTATTTTGATTTGAGAGTCTGTGCCAGACTATTTGGTGCAGCTTCTGCTTATAGTTTATTAGGTAAAAATAGCTTAAATAAGTTGAAAAAAACTGATTATTTAGAAGCTGAGCTAGGGGTACTTTTAGTTCTTGCTTTCTAATTATCAACTTTAAATTTAAAAAAAGCTCCACCAAATAGGACCATACCCTGTTGTGTCTCATCGTGCCAGAAGGTCTGATAGTACAATTCAAAAGAGCCAAACAGTGCAATCTGATAAGGGTAATTTTTCACATCTGCAATTTGCAGAAGATACTCTGATTTTTTGTGCTGTTGATGAAGATGAGGTTAAAATTTTAAAAAAGAATTATGAGGTGTTTTCAGATCATGTCAAGTCTCGAGATAAATTTGTACCAGAGTGTTGTGAGTAGTACTGGAGTCCTTGAGGAAGTTCTAAGTAATATGGCACAACTGTTAAAATGTAAAGAGCAACCATTGCCAATCAATCATTTGGGCTGACATTTAGGTGCAAATCCTAGGCTGAAAAACACTGGGCAATTAGTAATAGCCTAAAAGACTTGTATTGATCAAGTCAGTCTTGAGTAATCTTCCAATCTATATGTCTCTGTTTAAGATACCAAAGAAGGTTGTTCAAGAGTAGAAGAAAGTTTCAAAATGGTTTTTCTTTTTGGGAGAGACTGTGTTGAGAAAGAAGAAAATTCACTTATGCTATGTTCGGATTATGAATTTGAGTACAGATTTAGAAAGGAAAAGGAAAATGTAAGGAAATGAAACTCTAATGTGAATTGTTATCTGAAATACATGTCTGGAATCTAAACCTGTTTGATAACATATGTTTCAAATTTGAGAATTGAGTTGGGGAATGAAGAAAAGAGCATCATTTTGGAATGACTCATGGGGCTGTCTGTTATCCCTTTAAAGCAATAACATTCTACTACATCATTTTTGCTAGCTTTAAATGAAGAGGGCAGTGTTTCTGATATTGAGATTTTCTCTTCAGCTTTTGGAGCAATTAGTTTGGCTTGTTTTATTAATTAAGTTATGATGTACTCTCCTTGCACTTCTTATTTACATCAATGTCTTTTCTTGATGATCATAAAAAAAAAAAAAACAACAAACAACAAAAAAACAAAAACAAAAACAAAGACTGGCTAATGGATTTGGCAGAGCTATTTAATCAAAATAAAGCACTTTACATATAAACTTCGAGTCTCAATTCAGTCATACAGATGAACTATCAAGTAATATTAAGTACATGAGTAATTCTGATGCAAGAAGAACAAAAATGCCAATTTCTCTAATTTTAGACAAATATAAATCAAACTATCAAAACAAACTATATGATATTACCAAAAACAAAAAAAAAAGCATGAATTAGACACCAAGACACTTTAAACACCCCCCCCCCCCCCCCCCCCTTTTTATAGCCACATGGGGAAACTATTTTGTAATTTTATACATTATCCAATGGGAGACCAAAAAAAAAAGAAAAAAAAAAAAAAAGAAAGAAAAAGGAAGTGTATTACCAATGTACATATGAGCATTTCTGGGCAGAGAGCCAGTTGCTTCATTTATGAATGGTTTCAAGTTTCCAGTTTTGTCGGGAAAGTTTATTAGATCTTTCTTGCATTCTTAAGGTAACGTACTTTCATTACGAGTTGTTGCCTCTCACCTTCTACCTCTGCAAACTTAAGACTTATCTCTGAATATCTCTCTTGCATTTCTTTTAGTTCATCTTCCATTGATTTGTTCCTCTCTCTCAGTAATGCCATTTCATTTAACAATTCATCAAGGTTCCTTTCATCTCTGGCATTTAATGCAGAGGCTTCCATCGCTTTCTCTGATGAAATTTCATTATTGCTGCAAGGAAAAAGAAAACTGATCAGAAGATCTATAAGTTGATTACAAGGGTATCAAGGTTCAGTTTTATTCCACCGAGTCATACCTTTCAGCTGTAATGTTCACCTCTTCAGGTATGCTATTGATAGTAATGTTCTTGGAATCCTTAGCTACCTGCATCCAAAGATGAACCATTGCCCGAATTATTGCTCAATAGGAAAAAAAAATGCATGGTGCTGCAATGATAATATTGAAGTTCAGTCCAGAGTCCAACTTGATTATTTTGACATTTGAATTTGATGAGTAAGTGCGCACCAAACAGAAATTTAGACCAGTATTACTAGTTAACAGTAAACATGTATTTTGTTAACAAATGCACAAGTCCATTATATGAAGTACAAAGATACTAACCTTTTGGAATTCATATTGGGCACTATTTTCATTGAGTTCTTCCAATCTTCTTTCTAACTCTTCAATTTTATTCTGAAGATCTTTCTCCTTCTCTAAAAATGAATTCGTTGATGTCTCAAGAGCAGCTTCCTTCAACTTTATCTGACCCTGGTGATGAGAACATGCTCTCATTGTCAGTACAGTGCACAATTTAGCATCATGTTTTCTTCATATGTTTTTGTGATTAATACATCAAGCAACATTTACAAGATGGCTAAAATACTTATCATATTCATATGATATAAAAAAATAATTTAGCTAGTGACATATGGGTTATTTCTCTAGCTTGGGATGGTGTTTAATTTGATAACCCAAGCAGTTTTAAACTCATTTCCCAAACCTGTGTTGATTTGTGATGTTATATTTTTAAAACAAGTTCAAAAGTTTTACAATAAACTAATTGATGTTGCATTTTGAAAGTAAGACTTTAAGAAACAGCGTGGATTTGAGAAATAAGTTCAAAATTGCTCAGATTTGGAAAATTAGTTTGAAACAAACATGAATTTGGTGAAGAACTAGGCAAAAGTATTTCATCCATTTTGTTATTCAACAAAATTATTATTTTACAGCCTTTGATATCTGTACTTCTATAGTCCTGATTTATAGTTCATCCCAACCATGTTCAAGCTAAAAGTTTTTTGTTAATATGCTGCATGAAGTTGAAAATTTACCTCGAGCAGTTTTAATTTGTCCTTCAGATTCGCAATCTCTTTAGGACCACGAGTAACAGCAGCAGATTTATTGTTTCTTGAAGGTGTTTTTGTTCCATCCAAGACTGTAGACCGACTGTTGTTGTCCTTGAGCTTCTTCTCCAAACTGTTTAATGCATCCTCCTTCTTCTTTAGGTTGCCTTTTACCTGCAATACCTCCTTCCTCAGTTTCTCTTTCTCAAATTCATTCTCGACCAAAGAACATTCCAATTCATTACACTCAGATTTAAGACTCTCCAACTCCAATTTCAGATTTCTGATTATCGATTCCTTTTCATCCTTTAGGCTCTTAAGAATGTTTAGTTCCTCCATTGACTTGTCCGCTTCCTTCCTCAACAAAGCAATCACACTTTCCATCTCACTCCTTTCAGCGTTTCCTCTTTGTAGCAGCATTTCAGTTTCCTTCATAGATGCCTTCATTTGTTCCCGTTCATCAGAAAGGATATTATTCTCTGTTTTAAGCATTTCAATCTCCGCTCTGAGCATTATTATATCATGTGAGAGAACCCTACGAGTTTCTTCCCCATTCTTCTTTCCTTGTTCAAGCTGCTTCGACTTGGCTTCAATTTCTGATTCCATCCATTCTATTTGCGTGACCTTGATGCTTATTTGACTGGAAAGCTCGTGCAATTTTGCTTCGTAATGGTCCCTAACTATCTCAAGCTCTTCTTTTGCAACCTGAAGCAATTCTTCTAGGTGATTCTTCTGCAGCCGGAGTTCACCAGCTTCTGTTAGCGCTTTTGTAGCCATCTTTTCATTTGCTTCAAAAGTGGACGTCATTTGCATCGAAAGCCTTCTAAATTCCTCCTGAAGCCTCTCTGCCGTGTTAACATTTTTCGATCGCATCTTCCTCAAATCGTCCTCTGCTCTTATGGCTCTCTGCTCCTGCTCAACTTTGGCACGTGTAAGAATCTCCAAATCAGCTTCAAATCCTTGAGCCTGCTTTTCCAGATCATCCTCCAAATCCTTGATATGTGTTTCTAGTTGAGTTATGGTGGCTAAAGAGTCGGAGAATTCGGTCGCCTGCTTGTTGAGTTCACTTTCCAAATTCTCAATCTGGATTTCAAGTTCATTAACAATAGCAAAAGAAGACGAACACTCATACTGCAACTTCAGTTGTTCTTGTACTTGACTTTGCTCAAGTTTATATAAAAGTTCATGGTTTTCCTGCTTCAAGATCTCGTAGTCAAGGGCAAGGTGCTCCATCTGCACCTCTAGTTCATCTTTATCTCTCTGGTAGATCGCTAAATCACTATAAAGGTCTGTGATCTTTTCCTCCAGCATATGTGCTTCCTTCTCATCGCTATGCTCCTTAACGAGCTCTTCGAGGGCTTTTTGCTCTTCATCATCATCATCTGTTTCCGATTTTGAATTAGTTTCTCGCGATTCTCCAGCATTCTCACCAGTTCTAGATCCATTAGAAAGCTTAAAAATTTCCCTATCCTTCTGCTCCAACATTTCATCTAGATCACGTACAGCAAGAATCAACTCCGAGTTTGATTCTTGCGTCTTTTGAAGTTGTATCCGAAGATTTGCATTAAGGTCCTTTTCGTAATTTATTTCTTGTCTGAGTTCTTCAAGAAGAGTACGGGGATTCCCTCCTTCAAACTTCGACTTGCTTTTGAAGGCCTTGAGTTTTTCACATTCTTCCTTAAGCGCATTTCTCTCGTCTTTCAGGCTGACAACTTCTTTGAAGAGATCTTGCCCCTTTTTGCCCTCTTTCACGATTTGCTTTCTTAAAGTCTGTAATTCTAACTCCAACATTTCTGCATGCCTAGACAAAGACGAAAGTTCAGTTTTGAGCTTTTCAATCACGTTGTCCAAAGCCTCTTGAGACTTCTCTCCCAAAAGGGCATCGTCAGGACTGGTTGATGAATCATCTGTACTTGCTTCCGGAGCTGAACCTCCTAACCACTCCCACTGTGATCTCTGCTGCTCTTCATGGATTGTTGTAGAGACATTGGAGGTTGATTTCTGAAGCACCAATTTCGGAGATGATAGGAAGCTTGTAGGGTTCAGGTGGACATTATTATTCTTTACTCTGAATTCTCTAGGGGTGTCAAGCCCGGAGATGCTCTCAGAGCTTGATATTGTAAGATCAGATCCACTAGAGGCCCGGTGGTCGTTCCCATTCACCTCAGTAATATGTGAAATTGTTTTATTGAAAGGCCCATCCTATAGACAATGAACAAAAACATTCTTATCAATTGCTCCGATTAAATTTAAATTTAAAAAAAAAAAAAAAATGGTCTCATAGCTAGAAAATTGTATGTTCTTCAACTATGTTAAATATTTAAATGTCATTAACACCCTCATTATAAGAAGAAGAAAAACAAAGTGTCCTGTCTTTGGCTAGATGGGATGAGACCTTACCTCACTAGAATCGTTTTTGATGCTTCCATTTGTGTCACCAACGGGTAATTGTGTCTTCAAGCTTCTTTCCACTGAATGATTTTTTGTAGTTTCTGTTTCCTCATCCTCTCTGCCAAATAGAGAAATGCACAAATTCAAAGTCGAAAACTACTTATAAGAAAATTGAAAGCTTGGAAAAATAGTGAAGAACAAAATAATGTATTCGATTTGTTTTCACCTTTGATCAACATTTTCCTGCAACCTTTGAATTGAAACCTGTTTCAAAAGCAACAACTAAACACATGAGACTATATAAATGCACTTCAATAAACATAGCATTCCGAACATTAACCAAATTGGCAAGTAGACGTCTACATAGGAATGAGAATTCAAACATAAATGTGTGTTGTGTGTGTATGAGCTTTGAGAGAGAGAGAGCTAACATGCAAAACAGCATCGGATTTTGCGTTCTTAAGAGGAAGAGACACAGAGGAAAGCTTGGGGGATTCAGCATAGCTTGCAAAATCTATTGAAACATCTCCCACAAGATCAGCTTTTGACGATCCCTACAATAACCCGTTTATGAATTCACACAAATGCTTCACTTGATACAAAAGCTAAGAATAGAAATTCAAAATTTTAAAACATTTCTTACAGTTGATACGACAAAATAGTAAATTTTCTCACGAATCTTTCCCGATTTTGGCTCACGAAAGAAAGTCACAGTTTCAGAGACAGGATTTTCCCAGTAACAGCTTCCATCTCGAATTGTTGCTTTCTCCAATTTCACTGTCGGCTTTCCAACATCCGCAGCAACCAAGGATATCATCAATCCATCCCCTCTCACCTGTGCCAACTGGACATACACAAACCCGTACCCATTATCTCGAAATTTACTCTTTGGTTCAAGAAAATGCATGAAAACAGAAGAAAATATTAGGCATGAATACAAAAACATTTCCCCTCCCAAGGATATCATCAATGCATCCCCTCCTACCTGTGCCAACTAAACACACACAAACCAATACCCATTATCTCCAAATTCACTGTTTGGTTCCCGAGAAATGCATGAAAACAGAAGAAAAACTTAGGCATAAATCGCAAAACATTTCCGCTCCACTGACCCTAATAGAACTGCTTGGCATACTTTAAGTAATTTACTTGAAGTAAACGCATTATTAAGAATTCTACTGTACTTTCTTTCCATCAATCTTTCTCAAGAAACAAACAGGGGCTAGATTATAATTTCCCAATCACATTGCCTTAAATAATGGCTTCCACACTAAAAGTCACCAAATTCCCAACAACAACAACAACAAAAAAAAAAAAACCCAAACTTTGACTATAGCTGTTTGATTAATCATCTGAATATATATATATATATATAGACATTTTGATTGGACTTAGATGATATAAATTGGTATTATTACCTGAGTTGCGTGGAAGTGTAATTTGAAAACAGCTTTGACCTTGTTCTTCTCGGTCCTCCATCGCGCCGACTTGAACATTTTCTCTTATAGGCCTTAATTCCACATCTTCTTCCTCCCAATTCAAGGCTTTCCACTGCCAGAGCTCATCCGGAAAAACTCTATACCCAATCCGGAAAATCACGTTTCATGCCGCAGATCATCAATATTCCCCAAATGCAAACAAAATTTACAAACCCACTTCAAACTTTCACTGAGAGAGAAAGAGAGAGAGAGGCAGACGATGAGCTTGATAATGGGTCGACACAGTGAATCAATGCGAGTCCACTCAGTGAAAGATAAGAGGTTTCACGTTGAACACTCGTGACCCAATTTAAGAATGAGCTCAAAGATTAAAAAAAAACTTGCAGATCTAAGAAGGTTCTCTCTCTCTCTCTCTCTCTCTAGTCTACCTCACCTCTGTTTCTCTTTCTATATCATCGGTGTGCTGTTCAACAGTCTGCTCTTTGAAAGAGATGACTCATTTCTTATTATTTTAATTTTAGAATTAGAATTTAAAGGAAAAAATAAAGTATAAAAAAACATGAAAGGGAAGCTTCTTTCGGTCAAATCAAGATACAGGGAAATACTGGTAGATTTGTTTGGCTCTTGTGGCGTGTTTTGGATACGCCGTGGGTACTTAGGAAGTGAGTTTTTTTATATAATTTTTTTTTTTTGGTATTTGAAAAGATAGTTAAATTTTTTTGTGATTGGATGTAATATTTATGAGAAAAAAATTAAAATAATTATAGAATTGATGTGATATTTTATTTGGATTTATTTTTTTTATTTTATAATCAATTTGTTTTTAATGAAAAAAAAAACCTACAAAATTTGTTTTCAAACACTACCTAGTAAAAAGTTAATTTTTTAACTTTTTAATGTTGTTAAGTTAAAAAAGTTTTTTTTTTTTAAAAAAAAAAAATGGTTAGTTTTTTAAGTACAAAAAGTCAAAAAATATTAAAAAAAAAATCAAAAAATAAACTTCTTAACCAACTTTTCAAAACACCACTGTAAACACTGGTGATGTTTACTTGACATAAATGTCCTTTATGCTTTTTTGGTAACATTTTTGATAAACCTTCCATTTTCAATTTTTTTTGGGGTAATATTTCTACCAGAACACCTTAGTTTTTAGTTCTAATCAATAATACAAAAGAATATATCGATGGACCTAATTTTTTTTAAAAGTTTATTGGGATTTGTAATAGGAGTTGATTTGAGCCCATTAAATTAATTGAGTATAATCAAAGTCTAATTGAAAAGTTAAAAAATTAATAAGTCCAAAAGAATTATTGTATAAGTGGCCTCAAATGAATTCTATTGAATGAATCCACAAAAAAGCCAACCAAGTGGGCCGGAGAGGTCTAACAAGATTATATCTCTAAGAAATGTCCAACAAGTCCATTTGAGGAGGTCCAGATCATATAGACATCCGAGAGGGTTAATTGTTGCTTTCAGAAGAGAGGAAACCCTAGAAGGAGATACATTCTTCGAGATATTTATTTAGTCTTGAAAGGACTTGGAACTACGAACTTAGAGACTTATTTGAACTTGAACTAAAAAAGGTTTGGATCCCATGAACTTAGAGGTCCAAAGTGCTTGGCTTTAAACAGATTGGAACGCAATCTAAAAGTCGCTTCATTAATGAGTCTCAGAACACTTGTAGGCTCGAAACTTTTCAAGATTGATGCACTCTAGAACCATGGGCGGAACAGAGTCTGAACAAAGAATCCGATCCCGAAGACAGTAAGTAGATATAAATTCACTCTTCGATTAAACTAGCCTATATCCAGGTCGAGGTGGTATGATCTAAGGGGTCCTTAAGACTCGACAATATTTGTAGCAAGACGTTCTCTTGAACTACCCCTGACCTTTCTGCGATAGGGTGTCCTCTAGGACTACCTTTAACCCTTTGGGATAATTGTGGATCATTGGTTAGGTATAGCTAAGAAAAAGGGTTCGCCGAAAGGTTGATATCATCTTCGGAGTTTTCCTCATTCTCGAAGAGGTCACCTCCTTAGACAAGGTGGTTAGAAGGAATATTCTCCATGTATCTTGCGTATGGGCTCTATCCTACATCATAAGGTGTTTATAAATAGCACCAACCCTTAGCTTTACAAGTTAATTTTGGAGATATAATTTTTGAAAGAGAACTAATTTCCCTTTACCATTATCTATCTTAAGAGTGAAAGTGGGAGACCCATTCCATTATTATCTCTCTAACTACTTTGCATTCTTCTTCACCCAATCTCTTATCTCCACCATCTTTCTCTTATTTTGTTTCTAGTTGCAACCGTTGAAGAATCTAAGCTTCTCATCATTTCTAGAAGATTTGAAATTTCTGACGACATTTGAATTTTCCCTCAAACATTTGAAGATTTCGGTGACTTTTCTCGGCAACCATTGAATTTTCTTACTACATCCCCAGACCCTCTTTAAAAAAAATAAAAAATATCTGCAAACTCTATTTTGTTTTGGGGGTTGAAAGAACAAAAAAATTTCAAAAGATCATATTACCCCTAACTAGACACCTATCTATCCATTGTCTACATATATGTTTATGTGTCATCTATTTGATCACTCATCTTTTCATGTGTCATCTATTTGTTCACATATTTGTCTATGTGTTACATATCTATTCATATAATTTACCTATTTGTTCACATTGCCACCAGTACAAGTCTCCACCGCCATTGACCATCTCTGATAATTTTTCCAATGTCGACAAAATTTTCAACGACTAGCCAGTGGTGATGTGGAGGCAAAGAGGTAAAAATGAAAAAGAAAAAGAAAAAATCTTTTAAAATAATAATTTATCCTTCTCATTAAATAATTTCATTAATCATGTTCTTCTCACAAAAAATATCAATCCTCAGACTTGTCATATCCTCATAAAAATGTATTTATGACCAATAAACTCTTTTTTAAGACTAGACCCACCAACAAATCTTGTAAAAACATATTTATTCATGTTTTTTTTTTTTTAATGTCTAATTTGATGTTTTGTTTCTATGTTATTAATAACTATTGTAAGGGCTATTATTAATCTAGATGGTAGATTGAACGTGCAAAAAAAGTTGTAAAATTATACATATATATAGAGAGAGAGAGAACTGTATGAATGTATTTGAGATGCATAAGAAAAAATATATTGAAATTTTAATTTTTGTGATATTTTCTTCACCTTATGGATGAACTAAAATTGAGAGCTCAACTGATGATCTTAAAAATGCTTAGTAGCAAAGCATGTATTTTGGAAAGTTTTTAACATCACCTACATACATGGTGACATATCATCCAACAGAGATTGAGAAACATAATCTGAAACTCTGAAATCATAAGAAGAAGAAGAAGACCCATTCCCCATTAACAAGGGCACATGGGATGGGAGTAGAAAAGCTAAAAACCCAAAAGAAAAGAGAAAGCTCAAAGCATAGAAACTAACGTTGCAACCTTTATTCTCACCCATCATTTCTAATTAACTTTTTAAATTTTTCAATATTGGTTAGTCTTTTATTAATAGTTCTATTTTGTTTGGTGAATAAAATATATTTCGTGCTTGGTTTAAATAATAGAACTCTTTAATATATATATATATATATTATATTATATTTTAAATGAAGTCCAACAAGTGTGAATAAAATCTTATTTATTTATTTATTGAATTTCATAATAATTAATGATTTATTGTTGCAAAACCTAAACTTCAAGATTATGGATTTGAAATTCTTTTACTTGGAATCAATTCTATAGCAAGAGAAATCCAAATGTCTGCAATATATGTTGAGAAATGTCTAACATGCGTTTAACTATTTTACAGGCCATATGATGTTCTGTCAATATAATATAAAAATTGAGTTTTACCAAATCAATATATTAGTGACACGTCTTATATTCAACTTTTACTAAAATATAAAAGCTAAGGAAAAAAAAAAAACAATGCTACAGACCCCTAGTGGGGGTCCGACCCCCAATGACATGGCGCGGCCTCATTGGCTGGAAAAAAAAAAAAAAAATTTCGCCCAATCAAGACCCTACACGCATGACACTCCCACGGGGGTCGGAGGCATTTTCAAAAAAAAAACTACATGGTTCTTTAGATGTTCAATTCATCAGTTTCATATGCATGTAGTAGTAGTACGACCTTTTGGAGGAAGTTGGGCCCCGTTTGTTTCGTTGGATATAAAATGGAGGATATAATATGATGTGGGATTTAGTCAGGATATATAATGAATATGATATAAGTATTGGATAGTATATCCCCCAAGTCATGTTTGTTGACTTGATATATAAGATTGGATATATGTTATGCATGTTTGTTTTACAAAATATATTGTGGGATATAACAAGTAATTTCCAAGATTGCCCTCATAATATTATATTATATTAAATTAAATTAAATAATATTATATTATATTAAATTCAAAATTTATATTAAATTAAATTCAATAATATTATATTAAATTAAATTAAATTAAATAATATTATATTATATTATATTATATTCAAAATTTGTATTAAATTAAATAATATTATATTAAATTAAATTAAATTCAATAATATTTATATTAAATTAAATTCAATAATTATATTATATTAAATTAAATAATATTATATTATATTAAATTAAATTCAATAATATTTATATTAAATTAAATTCAATAATTATATTATATTAAATTCAAAATTTTATATTAAATTATATTATATTAAATTCAATTCAATAATATTATATTAACTTAAATTAAATTAAATAATATTATATTATATTATATTATATTCAAAATTTGTATTAAATTAAATAATATTATATTAAAGTAAATTAAATTCAATAATATTTATATTAAATTAAATTCAATAATTATATTATATTAAATTAAATTCAATAATATTATATTATATTAAATTCAAAATTTGTATTAAATTATATTATATTAAATTAAATTAAATTAAATAATTTAATATTATATTATATTAAATTCAATAATATTTATATTATATTAAATTCAATAATATTAAATTAAATTCAATAATTATATTATATTAAATTCAAAAAAATATATTAAATTATATTATGTTAGATAGAAAAAGGGTAAATTGGACTTTTTACATCATATCCCCACCAAGGGGATATGATATAATGGGGGGGGTGTGGTATTGTATATCCTCCACTTTTGGGGGATATACAATCCCACCGGATATTATATCCCCTTCAAAAAAAAATTGCAAACATGGGATATATGGACCCCACCGGATATAATATCCAATCCCAATCTTTATATCCCCCAATCAAAGTATTGCACAGTAATTACTCTTGCAATCTGAAAAACTTGGCCTCTCACCAAAACACAAAAATGCACACCAATTAAATGATTTTATCTTCTGTTCCTCTCCTACCTTAAAATCTTTAAGTCTAATATCAGAATGTCATAACAAATCTGCAGTGGCTATGTTTTGTACTTCAAAAACAGAAATGTTCCCATATCCCAACCTCCTAACAGTGAAATTACTATTAACTGTAGCGTGTCATATGCATTTTGCACCACAAATGACAAGCCATGATTACCGCTCCACTCTATTTCTACTCTTATATATAAATATAAAGGCTGAATGCCACTACGACGAAAATTTCGGCCTCGGCAAATTGACTTTATTGCCCCTTTACTTGTTTTATGTCATCTCATTATCATATCACAATCATCATCCATGTCAATGCCGTTTCATACCATGCCATTTAAGTATTTTCAAAATTACTCTTTTCTTTTTTAGATTTATTTATTATAATTTTTAGGTTAATTGCACTTTTTACTTTTATAATTTAATTCAAATTTTATTTTAATTCTTATAATTTTAATTTGAACAATTTAACCCTACACTTTAAACCAGTTTCAATTTAGTCATTTCGTACAAATTTTTATTAATTTTTTTTTTAACATGTATACACTTGATAAGTATTTCAAAATTGTTAATCTTAGGACTAATTTGGAAATATGACTAAAAGTTAAAAGCTAACTTTTAATCTATTTTGAGTCACATCACCTCTTTATTTTTTTACATGGTTTTTTTTCTTAAAAAAATCAAAAATTTAACTTTTAACTATCTTTTCAAATTAGCCCCTAATCTTAATCTCAAACTTGAACAGAATGACCAAATTAAAACTAAATTTAAAGTATAAAAATTAAATTGTTCAATTTTAAAACAATAAGGACAAAAGTGAAACTTAAATCAAATTGAATGAGTTAAAAGTATAATTAAACCTATTTTTATATATGTATACTTTTTTAAGCAATAACTATTTTCTCTCTTTCTTTAGGTTAAATAGCATTTAATCTCTATATAGAATTGAGTAGAAATTTAAAAAGAGAAAGAAAAATGCGATGAATATATATTATTCTTTATCTTTTGAATCACTTCTCAAATCTATCTATAATTTAAACACAACCTTATATATAATTATATATTGTATTAGTTTGATTCTTTTACATTGTATCAATATATATAAGGGGTGCTTTGGTACGAAAGGCTTGCTTTTTTGTACCGCTTTTACCCTTCTATTTTGTTTTGGGTCAACATTGTTTTGTTAGAAATAAGTCCAGATTCAGCCAATGAATAACATAATAGTAGTTTTGGGTTAAATTACTTTGTCGTTTTTGAATTAACAATATTACAGCTTATATGTTGGTACGGCTTGTTTATCTTAAAATATTATTAAAAAATTAATTTCTTATTTTAAAGTATTACTTTTTTTTTATCCACTTAATCCAATAAATTTCCTATTCTTTTTCTATTATATTAAAATTTTATTTTCAAATATGGGTTTTCTTGAACAAAAACAAAACAGTCGTGTTAAAGGGCTTGAAATTTCGAGGCTCGAATGCCTTAAATCATGTTTTTTTTTTTTTTTTTTTTTTTTGTGTGAAAGGATGGTTATGTGTAGGGGTGTGCTAAAAAACTAAACATCCCTCACTAATTCAACCTATGTGGTTTGATAAGGTGAGTCAATTGGGATGGACTAGTTTGGTGATAAAATTGAATGATCAGTTAGGTTACTTGTTAAAATTTGTTAATTTCATACTGTTTTGTACGAGTCTCTGCTATATTTTTATTTCAAATTAGGAAGACTCGGAGGAAATTGAAATCAACATTTCAATTTCCGAGTTTTCCTGATTTGAAATAAAAATATAGTATGAATTCATACAAAACTATATGAAATTAACAAATTTTAACCAGCAAACCAACCGAACAGTCAATTTTATCACCTTATCAGAACACACAGGTTGAGTTGGTGTGGGATGTCTAATTTTTTAGTACACCCCTACACATAACTACCTTTACAAAAAAAAAAAAAAAAAAAAAACAAAACAAAAACAAAAACAAAACAAAAAAAAAAGGAAAAAAAAGAAGAAAAATCAAATCAACACAGCCAAAAAAAAAAAAAATTCGAGGCAATTGAGCCTCAAAATTTTGAGGCTTCAATCATTTTTGAAAACTAAAATAGAAAATAAAATTCAAAAATTTTTAGCCACACATAGTAAAAAAAAATAAAAATAAATATATATTTGAGGAAACTATAGTGGGTGCCTACAAATAAAGAGGTACTGTACCATTCCTACATTTTGGGAGCATTTAGGGGCTATGTTGGAGAGTGCATAAGGGACAATTAACACCTCGTCAATTTAGCAAAAAGCTAAAATCCTAAATTTAGGGGAGTGTTTAGGGGTATGTTGGAGAGTGTATAGGGGACCCCCCATCAATTTAGCAAAAAGCTAAAATAAGGCTTCTGCATAATTTCAGTAATACTATCTCAACAATTGGTGAAATACTATTTTATCATTCTTTGTATTACAAATATATAATATAAAATATTTTTTTAATATTTTTTATTTATGAATAGTAATGTTTTTTTTTTACTTTTTGTGTAACTTTTTGATTTTTTGTCTTTTTTGAGAGTTGTCAAACTTGACCTTAATTTTAAAATTATATATTTTAACTTGTTAATTATTAAAAATCACAGATGTCTCCCTTTTGGAGGATGAAAATTCAATTATAAAAAACTGGACAAATATCTATCTTTTGGAGGGAGAAAACTATGTAATTTTATAATGAATCTTTTTAATGTGTGCAATCTTTCATGGAGAATGTGCAATATTTTTAAATTTTTTAATATATGTCGTAAGAACACATGTTATGTTGAAAGTCCTAGCTGACTGTACAATTTTAAATTTAAAGAAGCTTAATTATGACATTAGTGATAGTTGATTCTTTCATTTTAGGAGGAAAAATTATTTGATAATCCGGAACCACCACCACCTCAGAGTTAATCTGGATCAATTATGATCAACCAAATAAATAAACTAGACTCAAGAATCCATGTTTTTATATATTTTTTTGAGGAGTTGCGCTGTGAAAAGTGTCCCAGTACCACCAAAAACGGACACTTTAGGAGGGGGTGTGGTCACAGAAAATAAAAAATTCCCAAATGAGGATTATGTTTGTTGGCATTTTAGGTTATGAAAGGGTATTATGGTCATTTAGCTGGACTAACATTCTTTGCTACCGACGGGGTTAGCTTGGGGCTGGTGAGAAAAGTGCTCGTCTTACCAAAGGAGACAAGGACCATGCAATTAATAATTTTTCGGTGATTATTTTATCTTCTGAAAATGACCTTTTAACTAAAAAAAGAAGCCATACAAATTTCCTTTTTAAGATTGTAATTTGTATTTAATTATGAAAACTTACATAAACTAATCTTGATAATAAAGTTCTTCTTTTTTGTTTTAATGGTTTTAACTTTGTTAAACACATTTCATGCTGATAATTAATACAAAGTTAGTGATAAACTAGTGCACCAAACTCAATGAAAGATGAAGCTCCTAAATGACTCCTCTTTACGAGGTTAATTTTAAACTCTATAGTTTGACTCTCATTATTACTTCAAGTAAACATAGGAAAAGAATTTGATCTCATCGAATTTCAAACCACTTGAGTTATTTTACACTAATATATCGCTCTTTGAATTCTGCAAAATTAGGACAAAAGGTGGGGGGAATTTTTTTTTAAAAAGTAAGGATAAAGATGGGGGAAATTTTGTGGTGGTGTATATCATATACACTTTGTTACGTATTTTTATTATGTATGTTATATATGTTTGAGGTAAATATTATATATTTTTTTTGGTAAGAGTTATGTCATTTTGTGATTCAGAAATTAAATTACATATTTTTGTAATAATGTTACGTATTTTGGGATATTGTTACACATTTTGTAGTTAGAAAATATTTAGATAAAAAATGTGTAACATTAACATAAAAATGCGTAACACTACTACAAAATGCTTATTTCATTTCTCAATCATAAATTGTGATAACTCTTACCATAAAAATATATAATATTTATCAAAAAATACATAATAAGATATATATAGTACACGCTATTTGAAGGGTGTGCATTATAACTAGGGCTGCAAACGAGCTGAGCCGAGCCGAGCCGAGCCGAGCCGAGCTTTAGTATATTTGGGCTTGTTTATTAAGATTTTAACGAGTTCGAGCTCGAGTTAAATAAAAATTTAACGAACAGAGCTCGAGCCTGTTCACGAGCCTTAACGAGTCAAAAAATTTATAAATTTATACTTGCATGTGAGACTAAAGTTACAATTAAAACTTTGATTATATAATTATATATACAATACATATAAACATACTAAAAAAAAGTCCATATTTTACTAAAATAATAATATCTACTACCACTATTATATAAATGTGCTATCTATAGTTAACTATTATTTATATTTATATTTTTTAAATATATAAATAACATATTTCTCTTATTTTTTATACATATTTTTATATTATTTAATATATAAATAATAAATAGAGCCGAGTTTAAGAATGTTTGGGCTTGTTTATTAAAAATTTAACGACCTCGAGCTTGAACGCAAAAAAAAATTTACGAATCGAGTTTGAACGAGCTCTTACCGAGCCGAGCTCGAGTCTGTTTACAAACGGCTCTGTTGATTTGCCGCCCTAATTATAACATGATCCTAGAGATAAAGGTAAAAGAAGAGGTAAATGTGTTTGCAAATGCAATTAAATATCTTACTAATGTAAAATTCGTGTCATGTGTGCATTCTTAAAAAAGGTAATAAAAATTTACAATAAAGTTATAATAATGAAATTGGTTTATTTAACAAATGGTAGTTCTAACACACGTGCCACACAAGTGTAGGTTCAAATGGTAAATGTAATTTGAAGTTTATATGTTTATTTTGACATAAAAAGTTAATTAAGTTTGCATCAAATATGACCTTATAGTACAATTGTGAACCCTAACCATAATAAATAAATAAATAAACAAATGCGATTAGGTACATTGCATATATGTTAGGTGAGTAAAATATATAGTACATGTATTCAATTATATTATGAAGTAAAAGGTTAAAGCAAACAAAAAGCATATGTATCAAAACATTTTTATTGTTCTTTAATAATCTTCACCCTAAAGATATAACTTTAAATATTGAAATGAGACATGGGAATGTATCATTCTGGAGGCATTTGATTGATCATATTTCACCTGCCAACATATCAGCAACATTTTTAATAAAAGGTCATGCATACTATATATAAATTTATGTTGTTTTAATCAATCTTGGTCACCAACAATTGCAGTAATTGGTTATAGGCATTTGTACTGGTAGAGTTAGTAAATTATTCAATTAAAGTTAGTTAGAAAGTGTTTGATTATGTTCTAAAAACTGATTTTATTATTGTCGATGTTTTGGATATTACGAAAGTATAATCTTCAATTATATCTGAAGTATAAGGTTAATCAAGATCCTACTATATTGGTTGTAATATCATCAATCAATAAAAAACGATTAAGTAAGAACTGCATTGGATTAGTGAAGGTAATGAATTTTTACCTAATTTTATTTATGATATTTTATTAGTTAATGATATCATATAAGATAGTGTTGTTGTTACACTCAATATTTGTTCACAATGATGATGGCGCCATTGGTAAGACTCCGATTTGTCTCATTATTAGCCTTTCTCTAATGGTTCATCAAAGTTGACATCAAATTTAAAATTTGGTGAAAAAGTTACTGTTTGGTGCTCTAACGGTTGCACCAAATCGATATCAAAATGAGATTTCACCAAACAATTCATCAAACTGAGGACAAAATACTGATTTCATCAAAACACTGTTTGTGACCGTTGGGGGAGACCAACCGGTCAACCAGTCGGTTGCCCGGTCAGTTGACCAACCGGTCGACCACCAAAAGGTTCAAACAGTTCCAAGAAAAGGTTCAAACAGTAAAAATAAAAAAATAAAAAAAATTTGCCTTACCGGTCGACCACTAAAAGGTTCAAAAAATTCAACAAAAAAAAAAATTTCGCCTAACCGGTCGACTGGCCGGTCGACTAACCGGTTGTCCCGGCACAAATTTGATGAAAGTTCACCGTTGGAGCAAGTGATATCAGATTTGGTAAAATGGGTCATTTTTTACTCAAATTTGATAAAAAAAAAAATGCACCGTTGGAGATGCCCTTAAATTTGGAAAAAGAGAATTATATTTTAAAAAGTAAAAAACAATTTATGTGTAAATCAACTAATTTTTTTTGTTAAATTGGATGAAAAGTCATTAGAACATTGCATATCAAATCAAGTTTTCAATCAATTTTTTTTAAGGAAAAATTACAAATTAGATGTATCTTCCAAAAATAATTACTTATACATGAAAATATTTATGATTTAATAATTAAAATTTATGAACTTAACCATTATTTTGAATTTTTTTTTTCCAACTATACTACAGTGATTTGTTATTTCTCTATTTTTTAAATTCAAATTTGATGTTTGTTATCAGATTATGATTCTTCGCATAACCCTACTCTACTTGTAGTTTGTTCGCACAATTTGATAAGAAGATTATATGATAATAATAGGTAACCTAGATTCTATCATAATTGATATGATAATGGTAACAACTAATAAAATAATTCTTGAATTTAAGTCTGTTTGTAACTAGGATTTATTCTTTAATTTCAGATCAAAATTATAACCAAACCAACCCAATTCAAATCATTTAAGCAACTAGTTATTTTGGGCCTATGAATTATAAGCAAACTCATTAAATGACATTATCAATGTGCTAACAACCACCTTAACAAATTATGAGAGATAGACAAGGCATTTTTTGATACAAAATACAAAGCTTCTTTATTAATTTGCTTTTGCATAAATTTTAACACTTTTGTTATGTTATGTGACACTAATTTTTTGTCATCCTTTTGTATCACCTCTTATGCGAATATTTATAATTAATTTTTATTTTGAAATAATTATAAATGAAATAATGAAGGTAAATAATTATTGTCAAGTATCCTATTAACATAAAATGACAGAAAAATAGATTACTCATTACACGATCACCTGAAATATTTTTCGTTTCTCATTTTGATACTTGAGGAAAATATTATCACTATGGTCTCTCAACTATCATTTTTTTTTCTTTCCAGTTTAGTCCAATTTGAAACTCACGAGACATAGAAAAATATATATAAATATATATATATATATATATTTATTTTTTTTAATTTCAAATTACATTACATTACTGGGTAAATCTATTAACACCCCTAAATTTCTCTTCAGTCTTGTCTCTGTCACATGCATTAAAAGTTTTGTATTTCACAAGATGAATGTACAAAAAATAAATAAAATCAAACTTTTCTCTAGTTTAAATAAAATTGCCCTATATTACTGGACAAATATATTTAAAAAAAAATATTTCATTTACACAATTTCTACCTCACAAAGACGCTGAATGATGTGATAACACTCTTCTCTTCTCTCAAAACTTTCCAGCCAATCTTGTCACATCATTCGAAGGAATTTGTAGAAAAAGATTTTATGTGAATGTAACACTATTATGTATTTAAACATCATGGTTGTATGTACCAACTAGAGATTGTTAAAGGTAGGTGGAGAAAGGGTGCACCTGATATGCTATATGAGGTGATACATGGATGACAAAGATAATTAGATCATGTTTGGAACATAAATTTAGATAGTAATTTAGAAAGGAAAAAAAATATGGAAGATAATATTACGGATGGCAACGGATCGGGGTTTTCGGGATTCATGCGCGAATTCTTACTTTTAAGCTTAATTATTTTAGTGATATAATTTCATAATATAAATTTGACAATTTTGACCTACCTACCAGTATACTTTATCCTATCTAATCAATATTCTCTCAGGCCTCGTTTGTTTGGGAGTTATAGGGAGGGGATTGAGATTACTAATCCCTTGGTATTACTAATGGGGTGTTTGTTTTGAGAGATGGGGATGAGACTATTAATCCCTTGGTATTAGTAGTCTCCTTGAAAGGGGGATTGGTAAGGAGGAGATAGAAATGGTATTAGAAAAATAGTGAGGGGATTAGAAATTTTTTTATTTTTTTTATTTTTTATATATTGGGAATTTTTTTTTATATATTAATGTTTAATTTTTTATATTTTTTTATTTGTTTTATTATTTTATATAAAAATAATTTAACAATTCCTCATTATTAATCCCTTCGCTATCAATCCACTCACTAACAATCCCCTCACTATGAATCCCCTCACTATGAATCTCATCCATTCTATCTCTGAAAACAAACGGGGCCTCAAACTATTATATTAAAATTGAGTTGAAACAAATACAGTTGGATTGAAAAATTTTGCCATACCTAAAAGTGTTTTTGAATTATTAATTTGAATGAATAATTTATGTCTAAATTTATAATTTAAATACAAATATTAAAGCTTGTATGAGAGGTTGAAGCTCAGTTGGTTGATTACTTTGCTTTAAAGCTGGTCATGGGTTGGGCGTGAGGTAGCCCTGCCTTAACCACATCAATCAATAGTCCACGTGAATAAAGAGTGCGTGTGCAGTCATACAAATGTATTGTTAAAATTCATAAATTTAATTTATTTTTTTACTTATTAAAATATCATGCAATAATAAAATTTTATTATTTCAAAATAAGACCCATTAAAATAATATGATGATACAAGCTAATTACTTGATGAATATAACTTTTTTTAGTAAAATTTATTAATTTGTATAATATTATTATGCTACCGTAAATATAACAAAAATTCTATTGTTATAAACAAGTGAATTAATGTGTACTCCGTATCATTTTTTAAGTCAATTTTAAATTTTTTTTTAATGAATTATTTTTCAAATTTGTCATTTTTTAAGTGGTTCTAGACTAAAAAACTTTAAACATTATTTTAAAAAAAAAATCAAATTTAAATAATAATAATAAAAAACTGACTTAAAAGGGAAAATGGCACTATCATTTGATTGAATAGTAGCCAAAATTCTTACCTTCCCATCACAACTGCCATCCTAACTGCCCTCATATATGGGAGGGAGAAGTTAATTGGCGGCTCCGCATCATTGTGGAAGGAATTTTGTGATTGGTGAAGAGAATAAAATTTATGATAATATGTTAAGTTACAAGAAAAAAAAATAAGACGCATGATATTTAGTGATGGTAAAAATATTGTCATATAGTGTCCTAAATTATCTAATAATTTTTGGATGGAGAGGGCCCATGTCCAAATTCCAATTTAACAATTGGACCCTACAATACATAGGTATACCCCTCTGTATAGGGTTGTTATTCAACCACCTCCTTCGATGGAGCGGGCCCATATCCAAATTCCAAGACCCTACAATACATAGGTATACCTCTCTGTATAGGGTTGTTATTCAACCACCTCCAGTGAAGTCTATGTCCTGGTGCTGGAACAATGACACATGGCTGGAGACCACTAGACCTCATTTACCATTGAGAATGTGGACTGACAAATTCATGCACTTTGCTTGGATTGAAGGCCTCACTTCTTGTTGTTGCAGCACCAAGTGGATATGAGTTGTAAAAAGTACAGTTGTGGTGGTACTGACAAGCCCATCAAGATCAGATTCAGCCTGAGGACCCAAGTCTTCAATGACAAAAGCTGTACTAATGTTTTAATTTTTGAGATATAATTCTATAATCTCATGATATCTGCTGAGTGTTGTGATTGGTGAAGGGATTGAAAATTATAATTTTGTTCAAGATATGAAGAAATAGTGAGAATATAATATTTAGTGATTGATTAGTGACGTAATCACATAATGTCAATGTACATCAAATAATATTTTTATGTTTTCAGCACCAATTATACTAATACATTATTGTAATTTTTATATGTGTTACATCTATTTAATTTGGCCAGTTGCCAATTTGGAATAAAGTACAATCATTTCTTACTATCATTTATACAACAATAATTCTATTAATTCAGAAATTTGTTCAAATTTCAATTTATAATTTATTTATGTGTTAATATAGTGTGTGATTTATATATGAAATGAATTTCAATTATAAAATATTATTTTTGAATAAAATACAAAGTAAAAATTTTGAATGTGTAATCAGTCTGTTCGTAAAAACCTAATGTTTTAAGGGTGAGAGTGAAATTATGCAGCACCACTAGGTACACACAATTCACCAATTGAAAAAAAAAACAGAGAAGGAAACATTACAATTCAAATGTACTTTTAAAAAATAATTACTTATGCATGAAAAAGTTTGTAATTTTAATAATTAAAATTTATAAACTTTATCATTACTTTGAAAAAAATTTCAACGCTTACACTGATTTGTTATTTTTCCAAAAAATAAAGTACACTTACATAAGTGTAGACTCGCACGCTAACTGTTGCGAAATTAAACTTTCAAAATTAGCCGTTGCAGCATAGAGTGGTTGTCACCCGAATCTCCCAGCAGGACTAAACTGGAGCACCAATCGTCCTCCCGAATATCTGGCCGGACGATTGCCAGGCCAAAAACCTGTCTGACCGGCCAATGTATCTATCGGCCGACCAAAAGACCTGTATGAATGGAAAAAAAAAAAATTCAAACAGTTATATTATCATTTACTACAAAATATATATATTTATAAATTTATTTCACTATTTCAAACTATTATAAATATCTTTTATTTTTCAAATAAATCTCACAAATAATACTCTCTCTCTCTCTCTCTTAAACTCTCTCAATTTCTCTTAAACTCTCAATCTCTCTCAACTCTCTATTAATTTTGAAGTGTCATCCCTAAGTGACAATTGTAATTGTGCAATAAGAAACTTTTATCAGAAGAAGCTAATTAATTTCTGTATCGCATTCGCCATTCGGTAACATTAATTGGTTTAATTAAATTTATTAGCTACTCATTTTTTTTCATTAATTATTTATGCACATATATTAATTATTATTTTTTTTCTCATTGTATTTATACATTAAGGGCTTCATCAACTGGTAATTTGTAAACATTTTCATATGATTATATACATGCACAAAATTTTGCAGTTGATTATATTATTAAAAAGGAACAACCTTTTACTATTAGTGAATGTCTCGATTTTACTGAAAAGATTCACAAAAATTTTGCACCACAATATCAAAGTTTTCAAGAAATACTATTAGAAATAGGATTTTAAAGAAATTTGAGGATATTAAAAGTGAATTATTTGACATCTTTAAAATTTTGAATAGAAGATGTGTGAGTAATTTTCTGACCACACTGCCCGCTTAGTAATTAGCTGGAGAGCACTGGTAGAATAGATGGCTTCAGCAAACCTGTAACAGAAAGAAAGGGCTCCGGTGGTGGCTCTTCCACCCGAGGGCACTCCGACGATCAAGTCAGTATATCTCTCAAAGATAATCAAGTGCTAAACTCACAAGCTTGAGTATCAAAATGCGTACTTTAGACCCACGGGGGTGCCTCTCTTTTATAGTTTACTAGATCCAAGTCCCTCTAGAAGTCTGACTTCTATGGACTCCAATTTAATACTGACTTGGACTCTTCAAGAGATAAAGATCCTTATCTTGGCTAAGTCTTCTCTTTACTCTAGGACTCTTGTCCCTTATCCGCTTATCTCGGATTCCGATATCTTCGGAATTACCTCGGCATAACTACCAGGACACGTGGCACCTCGGCTGATACGTCGGCATCACCATGCCACGTGTTCGTATACAGAAAATACATCCCCACAACTGCCCCCTAGGTTCTATTACCTTGGCATTCTGAGGTGATGGAACCTATATCTGTATTTTCTTCTAGTACCTCGGCGTGAGAACTTTTCGGCCGAGATCATTCATTTTGGGCCGACATGCCTTCATCAAGGAACAAGAACTCAAACGAACTTCTCCACGCGCATGAGCTGTCATGCACCTTTCCTCAACTGTTCCCCTTATGTGTTCCACCTTCATTGGTCTGTGTCTGTGACGCGCTTGTAAGCCGTCTTTCATCCATCTGCGCCGTCTGACGTACGCGTTTCTCCAGGCGCAATAAATGTCGTGTTTTGCCGCCGTTTCAAGTTTTTTACAAAACTTTTTCCCCCTTTCTTTTCGTCTCTTTATTTTTGTTTTTGATTTTCTGGCTCTCTCCCTCTCTAAACTTTCTCAAACCCGCCATTGCTCTAGCTTCAAGCTCTGCAACTGCCTTCATTCTTCCATTCCAGCGAAGCTTTCGTCGCTCCGTCTTGTCTGCAACTGTTGCCTTACCTCGGCGACTTTCATTCCGGCTTCATTTTGTTCTGGTAAGCCTCTGTTCCTCTTATTCCCAATTTCTTTTATGTGCTTTCGTTTACTTACTGCCATTACTGTGCTGTTCAAACCTTTGATTTGCTGAACTTATTTATCTGGATGCCTCGTTTCCATGATTTTACTCATATCTTGAACACTTGTACTGTTCTAATACTTTTCTTGCCACTGTTCTTGACCTTTTACTTCTGTATTTCTTTCGCTTTTGAGAACCATACCTCTGTTCTTCGTTTCTGAAAAGTCATTTCTTTGTTTCTTGTTTTCTGTTTTTCCTTTCCAGATCTGTGCCTTTGATCTTCATCTTCATAGTTCTTAGGCTTGGGATTTGTTTGTAGAACCTTTAATTTAGGGAAAACTGAAACAATCCTTACCAGCATATATCTAGGGTTTCGCCGAGGTCCGGATAACCCCTTGAGAACACCTTTCTTTCTGAAACCTAGCTCTCTGTTTTTAGGCCGACGTTATGGGTATATGGAGACATAGGGTAGATACCCCAACCAAACTCGAGTACTTTAGGCGGGTTCTCTATTCCTGCCGATGTCCATCTGAGGCTAGCTGAAGATAATGACACTATCATGCCCACAGATGATTCAATGCCCTTTCCCATAGTAGCTTTTACTGAGTGCGGACTGCGGCTCCCACTTAACATTCTTTTTTGCGAAATTCTTCACTTTTACAAGTTGAACCCTATGCAACTTGCCATAAACTCTTATCGAGTGATCAATGGTATCATAGCCCTAGCTAGGCAGGAAAATGTTAGGATCACCCTTGTCGATGTACAATATTGTTATACCATGTGCCCCCTTCACCTGAAGGAAAAAGGTTACATCTACTACCTCAAGCCGAGGTCTACTGAATTCAAAATTGTAACTGACCTCCCGGACTCCAACAAAGGAGCCGGGGATGACTTTGTCATTACTTCGGGAAATTGGGAATTTGGTCCAGACGAAGATGTTCACCTCTACCCTCTTCCTCGAACAGTTAAAGAGGGCAAGCGTAAGAGCCCAGCGTTACTACTTAGTTATTTCTTTTCCAAGTCCTCAAAACTTTGTCTGTTTCTAATGTCTTGTTTGTTTGTCCTGTAGATCTTCATCAGCCACCGAAAAACTTCCGCCAATCCTTCTTCCCAAGAAAAGATTTAAAGAAGCTCCTAGCTCTTCCAATCCACAAGCGCAAGGCTCCCTTGTTACTGAATTTTATTCCGACATACAAATCCACACTGCCCGACGTCCCAAAAAGAAATAAGAAGAGCCTATCTCCTCCCTCTGCTACCACTTTACAAACAGTATCAACATCTTGGGCTGACCAAGGGTCAACCTCTGATCCAATCGACCAACCATCAACTTCTGGCCCATACCTAATCCCAATACCAGAAAGAAAACGTCGACGAAGACTCGTAAAAACTGCTGAGATGGGTCGCCCAAAGCCTGTTGCCCAAGATCTCCTAGCCGACCTTCCCACGGATGTTGATGCTCAACCGTCGCAAACCATGCCCCCACCAAAGCCGAAGAGAATTAAAAAGACTTAGCCCAAGGCCAAAGCTACTGAGGTTGAGGCTGAGAACGCTCTGCCCATCTCACTCCTGGTTGAGAGTAAAAGAACTGCTTCTACTTCTGCAAAAAGGTCTGCTGAGGCCCAGCCATCGGAATCTACCCAATCAAAGAAGCCGAGGTCATCGTCTGCGACGACCTCGGGTTCCAAAGTACCAAAAGTCCCTTGGAGACCAGAAATTACTCTGGAAGATAAACCAGTCCTAGCCAACGACAGTGCCGATGACATAAACGTCGACGTGGCCCTAAGTACTGCTCTACTCCTCCCAGGCGATCTTGAGCGAAACGCCAAGATGAGTGAGTATGAAAATTACGCTTTGATGCTGCAACACTCTGTCCAAGTAAGTGCCTTTGTGTTGAAATTTGTTTTCTCTCTTAATTTGTAAAGGTTTGTAACAATTTGTGCCTTGTGTTCTTTCAGGCCGTCCAACATGCCCACTCCTTCTTCATGCAAGCTTTCGAAACAAGGGAGAAGTTGGCCGACATGAAGAGGGAGGTTTTTGCCCTCAAAAAGGAGAACAAAGCTATTCTGATAAAGATGAAGAAGTTGGAAGATCAGGCCGAGGTTGCCACTAAGGCCCAACAGATGGCCGAAGAAAAAGCGGAGTCTGCTGAAGCCATCAAAAAAGTTACCGAGGCCGAGAAGAGAGATGCCGAGGTAAAAAAGGCTCAAGCCAAAAAAGAGCTCGAGGAGGCCCTGGCCACTAAAAACGCCGAAATTACTGAAGCCGATGAAAAAGCTTACGCCCAAGGAATGGCCGATGTTGCTGAGGACTACAAACTGCAAGTTAGGCAGGCATGCAACAGGGGCTTTTCCCTTGGTTGGATGTCCCTGGCCAAAAAGCTCAATGTTCCTGAAGATTCTCCTCTGCACAAGGCTGAAGCTATTCCTCTCCCATTCCCTCCTCCTGCTCCACCTTCAAGTCAAGCTGAAGATGAGTTAGAATCTGAGGCTGAGGATGAAGATAACAATGAGGATGAGGCCTTGGTGAGGAAATCCAAGGATGCTACTGAGGCCAAGTCCCCTCCTTCAACTAAGCAAGTCATGGACTTAACTTTGGATGAAGAGGGTGATGAAGTTTGGGAGGCGCCTAGGGAAGCTGTTACAGGGATATTATCATCCGACCTCCTCTTAGCTGAAAGAAGTCTTGACAAAACGCTTGCAGAGATTGATGCCGAGCTGGCTGCAGAGAAGGCTGCCGAAGTAGTTCCCCAGGAATCTGTCGAGGTCCAGACCCAAATCGCTCCCGAAACTAAAGAATCATAACTTGGATGTCTTCCGTACTTGTTTTGTTTCTTTGGATAATATAAGCTTTTCTGTACTTCTGGTTTTGAAACAATGTAAGCTCTTCTAGTTTAGCTGATGTACCTTCTGCTTCTGTTGGATACAACTTTATTTCTGGTAGGCCGTAGTGCCTTCTTTGTATACAACTGCAACTGTTTTCGTCTGAACGCTTTAATCTTTAATTTCTCTTGATTGCGTCTATATGATTCTATACTTGGAATATTTTGCATGCCTTTCCATTTTTCCTCCTTTGTGCAATCCTCTCGGGGTTAAGTACCTCGGGCATAATAGCTACAAAACTTTTACTTCGGCAAGATATTGACCTGCAAACTCTTCATAAATTCCAACAAGTGTTTAACATATACTATTCAATGTTAACTTTGCAAGCTTCTTCTCAAGTTTCAACAAGTATTTAAACAGTGATCTCGGTCTAACCTACTTGTAAATTGCTACCAATTTCAACAAGTGTTAA
Organism: Camellia sinensis; assembly: GCF_055761805.1. Classification (NCBI taxonomy): domain Eukaryota; kingdom Viridiplantae; phylum Streptophyta; class Magnoliopsida; order Ericales; family Theaceae; genus Camellia; species Camellia sinensis. The sequence goes on along the minus strand of NC_138973.1, from coordinate 71,796,474 downwards.
CATATACAGTAAATTTTTCTCAAGTTATAACAATGATCAATTTGTAAATTGTTACAAATTTCAACAAGTGTTTAAATAATATACTTAGCTTTTACCTCGACCTGTAAATTGCTGTGAATTTCAACAGATGATCACATGTCGGCTTAACATTATCTTGTAAATTGCTACAAATTTCAACAAGTGTTAAGCATCTTTTTTGGTTGGATCAACCTGTAAATTGATATAAGTGTGCAAACTATAACCTCGGCTTTACTTTGACTTGTAAATTGCTACAAATTTCAACAAGTGAAGAGAAACAGTAATCTCGGCTTAACTCCAACTTGTAAATTGCTACAAATTTCAACAAGTGAAGATAAGGAATCAACTTAACTCCAACTTGTAAATTGCTACAAATTTCAACAAGTGAAGATAAGGAATCAGCTTAACTCCAACTTGTAAATTGCTACAAATTTCAATAAGTGAATTAAGGAATAATTTCGGCTTTACTTCGACTTGTAAATTGCTACAAATTTCAACAAGTGAAGATAAGGAATCAGCTTAATTCCAACTTGTAAATTGCTACAAATTTCAACAAGTGAATTAAGGAATAATCTCGGCTTAACTTCGACTTGTAAATTGCTACAAATTTCAACAAGTGAATTAAGTGTCTCTGTCTTCTTTCTGCCCCCAATATGAACCTGAGTTCTACTTGGGTTCTCATTATTCATGTCTAAAAAAACACCAATATGTAACTTTATCAAATATATGTGTTTTAAGAAAAGGGAAAAGATTTTATTGATGACATCGGCCAAAAATACTGAACATCTAATGATAGAAGAATTTCAAATTACAAGTGTTCCAAGGTCTTGGCAGTGCTTTGCCCTCGTTATCTTCAAGCCGATAAGCTCCATTGCCTAATACTAAAGTAATTCTGTAGGGTCCTTCCCAGTTTGGGCCAAGCTTGCCCTCTCTGGGATCCTTTTTGTTGCCGACGAATTTTCTTAGGACTAGGTCGCCGACCTGAAAATCTCTTGGATTGACCTTCTTGTTGTAAGCTCTAGCTACCTGTTGCTGGTATACTGCTAGCTGAATTGCAGCTTTTTCTCTTCGTTCTTCCAGAAGATCCAGATCTCGGGCTAAGAGTATGTCATTGGTGCTATTTTCTACTCCCTGGGTCCTGATCCCTGGGATGCCGATCTCCAATGGGATGACAGCTTATGTGCCATAAGCCATGGCAAAGGGGGACTCCCCTATTGATCTTCTCGGCGTAGTACGATATGCCCAAAGCACGTTGGGTAACTCGTCTACCCACTTTCCTTTTGCTGCCTGTAGCTTCTTCTTTATTCCATCCAAAATTACTTTGTTGGATGCTTTTGCTTGCCCATTACTTTGGGGAAAGCTTGGTGTTGAAAAGTAATTCTTGATCTTGAATTTCGCACAAAAGTTCTTGATGAGTTTGCTGTCAAACTGTGTTCCGTTGTCGGCCGCTATTGCTGTTGGAATCCCAAATCTGGTGATGATGTTTCTCCATATAAAGTTCTTGACGTCCACATCTCAAATTTTGGCAAGAGGTTCTGTCTCTATCCATTTTGTAAAGTAATCTGTTGCCACCAGCAAGTATTTTCTCTGCCCAGTTGCCTGGGAAAGTTTCCCAACCAGATCCATGCCCCATTGGGCAAACGGCCAAGGGCTGGACACTGGGTTTAGGTCAGCAGCTGGCTGATGTATCAAGGGTGCGAACTTTTGGCATTGTTCACACTTCTTCACGTAGGCTTCAGCATCCTTTTGCATGTAGGGCCACCAATACCCCTGGGTAATGGCCCTGTGGGCTAATGATCTGCCCCCAGCATGGCTTCCATAAATTCCTTCATGAATTTCATATAGGAAATCTTCAACCTGCAAAGGGTGTACGCACCTTAAAAGTGGTCCAGTGAAGGACCTTCTGTAGAGATGTCCATCTTCTATCAGATTGAATCTTGCAGATTTCAATCTGACTTTGTGTGCCTCCTTACGATCTTATGGCAACTTTCCTTCTTTTAGGAATGCAACAATTGCATCCATCCAGCTTAGCCCCCATGTCCACACACATTGCTTGCTGCTCTGTGCTTCCTGGTTCTATGCTCGGGCCCGACATATAGTCTATCATAATTGTCCTTGTTTTTCCAGTCTGTATTGAACTTGCCAGGTTAGCCAACGCGTCGGCGTGGGTGTTGTCATCTCGGCTGACTTGGAGTAGTCGGCAGTTCTGAAATAGGGCTGCCAATCTGATGACCTCTTTTGCATATGCCGACATCCTTTCGTCCCTGGCTGCAAATTCACCTGTTGACTGGTTAACAATAAGTTGAGAATCACAAAAATCTATTACCTCATCTGCTTCCGCTGCTGCTGCCAGTTTTAGCCCTGCAATTAATGCTTCGTATTCCGCTTCATTGTTTGAGGCCTTGAACCCCAAACGAATGGACTGTTCTATTATTTCATCAGCAGAACTCCTGCCCCCGCTCCTTGTCGGTTGGAACTTCCATCGACGAACAGTCTGAATGAATCGTCGATGTAGATGCTGCAGGGTCTGAGTTTTTCCTTCCTTTGCTCTTTTGTCTTTGGCTGGGATTCTCCTTGTTTGCTGGGACAATGCTCATCCTAGCTCAACGGAGCCCGATGTTCGATAGTTTCATGCGTGAATTCTGCCACGAAGTCGGCCAAAACTTGACCTTTGATTGCTGTTCTCGGCCTGAACTCTAGGTCATACTGACCTAGGGCTATGGCCCATCTTGCTATCCTTCCTGTTAAGTCTCCTTGTTGCAACAAAGACTTCAGTGGATACTCTGTTAAGACCACAATTTTATGCGCCTGAAAGTAATGGTTCAACTTCTTTGAAGCCATTACTAAGGCTAACATTAATTTCTCCAGTGGTAGATACCTTGTTTCTGCGTTCGCCAAGGTTTTGCTTACATGGTAAACAGCCTTTTGCTCCCATTTTTCTTCTCGGATTAGTACTGCACTGACTGCGTGTTCTGAAACTGCCAAGTATAAATATAGTTCTTCCCCTGGTTCTGGATTGGAAAGAACCAGAGTTGTGGTCAAGTACTTCTTCAGGTCGGTCAAAGCGGCTTCGCATTCTTCTGTCCACAGAAAGTCTGTGGCTTTTTTCACCAAGTTGAAGAAGGGTCTGCACTTATCTGAACTTCTGCTGATGAATCTGTTTAGGGCTGCGGCCCTTCCAGTAAGCATCTGAACCTGTTTTGCCGAAGTCGGGCTCTGTAGCTCTAGGATGGCCTTGATTTGGTCTGGGCTGGCCTCAATGCCCCTTCTTGTTACCAGATACCCTAAAAACTTACTAGATCCAACTCCAAACGCGCACTTTGATGCGTTGAGTCGAAGCTGGTATGTTTTAAGTATATCAAAGACCTCTTTTAGGTCGGCAAGATGACCCTTAGATTCTTTGGTCTTCACGACCATGTCATCGATGTAGACTTCTACCGTTTTGCCAATCAGGTGCTTGAACATCTTTGTTACTAACCTTTGGTAAGTTGCTCCTGCATTTTTCAACCCAAAAGGCATTACCTTGTAATAGTACAGGCCTTTAGGGGTGATGAACACGGTCTTCTTCTCGTCTGGAGGGTACATGGCGATCTGGTGGTACCCCCTGTATGCATCTAGAAAACTCATTCTTTCATGCCCTGAAGTAGCATCTATGAGCTGGTCAATCTTGGGCAGAGGAAAGCTGTCTTTGGGGCAGGCTTTGTTGAGGCTGGTAAAGTCTACACAAACCCTCCATTTGCCATTCTTCTTTTTCACCACTACTGTGTTGCATAGCCATGTTGGGTAGTGAACTTCTCAGATGGCCCTGGCCTCCAGAAGTCTGTCTACTTCTTCTTCTACTGCTTCGACGTGCATTAACGTCGGTCTTCTGGCTCGTTGAATCACAGGTTTTGCCGACCCGTCGACATTCAATCTGTGGCAAGTGACCTCGGGGTCAATGCCAGGCATTTCGTAAGGTGTCCAGGCGAACACCTCAATGTTGGTTCTTAGAAAAGTTTCCAACTCTTTCTCCTCTTCTTCGGCTAGGCTTGAGCCGAGAAGAAAAAATCGTTCTTCATCCCCATCCTGGATGAGGATTTTCTTTAGCATCTATTCGCTCTTCTCGGTCGGTTCTTTGCCGACGTCTTCTAGGACTTCTACGTCCTCATCTTCAATTTCTGCCTTCTCTGGTTCTCGTATGCTGCAGGTGGACTTCATTGCTGCCATGGAGCAATTCTTTGCCTACAGTTGATCTCCTCTGACTTCTTCAATCCCCTGTTCTGTTGGGAATCGTAGCAGTTGATGCAATGTTGAGGGAACTGCCCCCATTGCATGCAACCATGGCCTTCCCAGGATGATATTGTACGGTGAGGGTGTATCAATCACAATGAACTCCGTCTTGATTTTCTTCGTGCCGGCTTGAACTTCCAAGCTTGTTGCGCCAAGTGGCCATGTCAGCGTTCCGTTGAAGCCGACCATTGGGCCATTTGATTGTTCCATGTCGTCTGGGTGAAGGCCCAACTCCTTGTAACATCTAACATACATGATATCACAAGAGTTGCCTTGATCTATTAGGATGCGTTTCACTTGGTATTCCCCAACCTAGAGGGATACTACCAAGGCATCATTATGCGGATGTTGGACCAGCTCCAGGTCGGCTTCAGTAAAGGCTATCACCGGCCCTTGGCACTCTTCTAGCCGATGTCTTTTTTCCCTGATTTGGTAGACATGCTGTAAATGCCTTACCCTCTGGGTCTCTCCTCTGACTTCGTTCTCGTTGACCCTTGAGTGGATCACATTAACCACTCTTGGTCCTCCTGCCTGTGGTTGCTGTGCTGGAGGTGGTGGAGCTGCTGGTGCTTGAGGCAATCTTGCCTGTTCTTCTCTAGTCCTGGCCTCATCAACAAGGTCCCTCAGATGGCCTTGCCTTACCAAGTCTTCTACGTGTGCTTTTAGGGCTCTACAACCCTGGGTTGGGTGCCCTTCTTCATTGTGGTAAGCACAGCGCCTACCCATGTTTGTTCCCATGAATTCCCCTGGTGCTCTTGCTGGAGTTCTAAAATAGGGTTGGTTTCGTATTTGATCCAAGACTTTGTGGATGGGGATTCGAAACACCCTCGTCACTGCCTGTTTACCCTTCAATTCCGTTTCTTGTTTGGTTGGTCCGTTGTTACCTCGGCCTCGCTTCGGCGAGCCATTTCCTTTCTCCTGCTTTATCTCTTTGTTTCCCGATGTATCTTCCTCGGCTCTGGCATACTTCTCGATTCTTGCCATGAGTTCTTCCATGCTCTTTGGCTGTGTTTTTGCCAAAGACTTCCGTAGTGGGCAGTCATCTTTCAGGCCGTTCTTGAAAGACACAACCGCCACCTCTTGGTTGCATTCGGGTATTCGATTGAATACCTCGTAGTACCTCTTCGCGTAGGCCCTAAGGCCTTCTTCCTTGGTGATTCTTAAAGCCATCAGGGCGTCGACCCTCAAGGGTTGTAGTTTGTTCGTCACAAACCTGGCCACAAGCATCTCGGCCAGGCCTTCCCACGTTTTTATGCTTCCCTTTGGTAGTTTATGGAACCAATCGGATGTAATTTCCCCAAAAGATGAGGGAAATACTTTGTAGAGCAACGGCTCGTTCCCACTGTATAACGCCATTGAGTTCAGGTATAGTCCAGCATGAAAGTTGGGATCTAACTTACCATCATAAATTTGGAACCTCGGCATACTGAATCTCTTTGGTGCTTTAAATTTGTCTAGTTCCACCGAGAATGGTGTTCTCGGCTTAACTGTGGAAGTCACCTCGGTTTCAACATTCTGCTGCCTCCTTTTGAGGTAATCCCTCAAGTCTTCCTTACTCCTCCCTGGAGCTCGGCTATCTCTGGACTTCAATCTTTTTGGCACACTACTTTCGGCCTCGTGGTGGGCCCGTTTCGATCTTTCTCCATGGGTCGTGTCAAAGTAGAGTGCTTGACCTTGAACATTCCGATGTTCTTTGGGCCTTGGGTCCTTCATGTGATGTGTCCTTTGGGACTCTTCTTGCCTTGGCTCCTCTCGTCTGATTTCCCTGGAAGGTCGGTGAGAGTGCCTTCCACTCCTAGTATGTTGAGGGGCTTCGGGGATTGCTTTCCTTCCTCTCTTCTGGGCATTAATTGCTGGCATCGGCGTATCTTGCAGCGGGTATGGTGGCTGTATAACATTGTTTTGCATCATGAAGTTGACCACTAGCTGTAGGTCTGCCAACTTGTTTGCCAAGTCTTTTACTTCCTCATCTCTCCGTAGGCACCTATCCCTCCATACCTGAAGGTTATCTTCATTATAATACTTACTTTGATCTGTCCTCTTCGAAGTGTTGCCCTCCTGGCCGACGTCTCTTTCTCTATGGCCCTGGTCATGATTTTCTGTACTGTGGTTGTTTCCTTCAATGTCAAGGTCAATTGGTCTGCCACTCCCAGCAGGAGTGTCGTCCCCAATGTTTTCCCTCTGTCCGTTACTGGCCATCTATTCTTCTAAGATTCCCACAGACGGCGCCAAATTGTGTGAGTAATTTTCTGACCACACTGCCCGCTTAGTAATTAGCTGGAGAGCACTGGCAGAATAGATGGCTTCAGCAAACCTGTAACAGAAAGAAAGGGCTCCGGCAGTGGCTCTTCCACTCGAGGGCACTCCGACGATCAAGTCAGTATATCTCTCAAAGATAATCAAGTGCTAAACTCACAAGCTTGAGTATGAAAATGCGTACCTTAGACCCACGAGGGTGCCTCTCTTTTATAGTTTACTAGATCCAAGTCCCACTAGAAGTCTGACTTCTATGGACTCCAATTTAATACTAACTTGGACTCTTCAAGAGATAAAGATTCTTATCTTGGCTAAGTCTTCTCTTTACTCTAGGACTCTTGTCCCTTATCCGCTTATCTCGGATTCAGATATCTTCGGAGATCACCTCGGCCTTGCCTAGGTAACCTCGGCATAACTACCAGGACACGTGGCACCTCGGCTGACACGTTGGCATCACCATGCCACGTGTTGGTATACAGAAAATACATCCCCACAGAAGAGTTTGTTTAACATCTGATCTGTGGTCAAATAATGGTTTTAAATATCAATGTATTACTGCACGTTTTATTGATAATGATTGAAAATTAAATAAAAGAATTATTTCATTTAAATTAGTTAAACTTCCATACACTGGTCATTCGCTTGGTGTAGAAATAAAAAATATATTATATGAATGAGTTTTACAAAATAAAATATTTACGATTAGTTTAAATAATGCAGCATATTATAATCAAAGTATAGCCCATTTAAAATCAACTTTACAATTATTTGTTAATGGTGATTTATTTCATATTCGTTGTTGTGCTCGTATTTTAAATTTGATTGTTAAAGAAGCTATGCATGTATATGAGACTTCTGTACTTGTAATAAAAAATACAGTTGTTATTATTATGTCTTCTGCTAATCGAATTCGAAATATAGAAAAATTTATCAACGAAGAAAATATGCCATTTAAAAAATTAATTTTAGATGTAGATAGTAGGTGAAATTCAACGTATAATATGTTAAAAATAGCTTGTAAACAAAGAAGAGCAATAGATTTATTTTTTGCAACAATATTAATAGGAGAGGTACTGACTCCTACAGAACTTAATTGACGCTAAGTAATCTTGTATAAAGATTTTTTAAAAAGTTTTTGATATTTCAACAAAATTATTTTCTTATATATATATATATATATTCATCCTTTACCATTTGTTTTACATATGCTAGCAGAAATAATTAAAATTTTCATAAAATATATGAGTAATGAATACTATATAACAATTATTAATTCAATGAAAGCAAAATTTGATAAATATTTTGATCATTTGCCTTATCTTTTATGTTTAGCCATAATAATTGATTCTAAGTGTAAAGATATTGGTTTACAAGAATTTTTAGAACGTGTTTTCGTTTATCAAACACAATTTGCCCCTATTATGCAAACATGCAATAGATTATTTGAAGAATATAGGGCATGTAACTACATCTGTAAATACACTCACACACACTACACTAGCAGTCTCATCTCGAGGCAGGAGATTAAGTGTTTGTTCAGCAATAAAAAGTAGAAGAATATCTCAACTTACAAGTGTAAGTAGTTATGGCTTGGTTTGGGAAGTGAGTTGACTTTTTAGCTTTTTTGGCTATTTTAGCTTGTGGTTAAAAAGTCTGGTTTGGGAAGGACTTTTGGCTTTTTTAACTTTTTTTGTGAGAGAAAGAATGTAATGATTGTGGGTTAGATGCGATATTTTGTCTTATTAGAGCTATAAAGCCTATTTTACTTTTTGTGGCTATTTTAGCCCCAAACCCACCCAAACCCATTTCCCAAACAATGGCTATGAACTACAATGTTATTTGAAAAGCCTGTCAGTAGATGATTCCGATGATTTTGACATTTTAGAATGGTGGAAACAAAATAAAACTATGTGGCTTGTGGTTTCGCAGATGGCCCGTGATATACTAACCGTTCATATTTCTACAGTTGCTTTGGAAACAGCTTTTAGTGCAGGTGGATAGGTACTGACCAATTATCGGAGCAGGCTTTCACCCCAAATGATTGAGGCATTGATGATATCCAAAGATCATATGCATGCGATTACAAGAAGATAAAATTATAGTAAAAATGAGTGAATTCAAAATAATTTGGATGACATATTCTTGGGCAAAGCGACTGAAATGTCTATCTCCTCCGATGATTGATCAAGAATTTGTTTTTTACTATTTTATTTTATTTTTTATTTTATTTTGGTATTAAATTATTGAGGTGGAGTATAATGCAAATGCTTGGTAGGCTAGTAGATGCTAACCTAGTTGGGATGTAATTGGCTTATAGTGATACAATTACTCTACCATCATCAATAATCTAAACCTATTTTATTTAATAATATAAATTTTTGTAATATTTTATTTCATTTTGAAATAAAAATTATTCATTCAATACATGTTATATAATTAATTTAATATTGTAATATTGAAAGTTTCATTTTCATATATATAAAATTACACATTTCGAAAGAAAAAAAATTACATAATTGCATACTTTTTTAGTTATAAGTTCATAATTAAAAAAAATAAGTCATACATAATTAAATTTAAGTACCATCATGAAATATAACCAAACAAAAGATCTCATTAATCTTAACTAAAATATTTTAGTATAGTTTTTCTTTTATTTTTTTATTCCTAATAAATAATCTATATAGATAATATATTTATCGTTTATTTTTCAAAAAAAAAGGGGCCCAACTAGCCATTGCCCGAGCCCAGGCCTACTGGCCCAACCCTAGGCCCTATTATGAGTGGGCTCGGACTTGGGCTTGGGCCCCACTTTTGGCCCATGGGCCAGCCTGATAAAAAAGGAAGCCTACGAGGCTTGCTTGGACTGGCCTGAGCCTGAGCCCGGATGGACCGGGCTGGGCCATTATTGTTCCTAAAAGCATCAACAGTGGAGTTGCTAACACTAGTGTTAGTGTTAGTTGTTAAGATTTAGCTAGCAATGTTTGTTGTTAGGTCGTGCAATGGAGCTGTTAAGGGTAGTATTAGTCCACTTTGTTAGTGTCAGTTGTTAGTGTGTTTGTTATCTGCAGTGAGTGTTCTAGCGAGGGAGGGGAAGTGAGTTTTTTGTCTTTCGGGTTGACCGGCCGGACATCCGGCCGATTGATCGATTAACGGCAATTTTTTTTTTAAAACTTTTTGGGATTTTTTTTTTGACTGGAAATTTAATTTTGGGCTTGAAATTTTTGATTAAATTAAATTATTTATTTATTTTATTTATTTATATATATATTTAACACATACCTTAACACACCCCTTAACACATCAATTGCATCACCACTCACTATCTAAAATTAACAAACTATTAACATATCTTAATAAACATTTTTGGGCCTCACTTTTATCACTTTTTGTCATATAATACATACTTTAACAAATAATTTTGACTATTCCATTGTGGATGCCCTATGTGCACACCTCCTTGACAGAAAGAAACGATATCGTTTTGGGGGAGACATCATTTCTCACTAACAGTGTCTCAGTTTCTCACACCTTATCTTCTAACTTCCAACACTTTTTCCCTCTTTCTCACTCTCTGTGTATAGACCCATCAAATTTGGGTCCCCTCTCTATCAACGAATCTCGGCAGTGGCTCTCGCGCAGCACTCTTTGGTTTTGGCCCGTTGTTTCCATCATCTGAAGAGTTTTGTTTTGCAACCCTAAATCCCCAAATCCCCTTCATTGACAAAGAAAGAAAAAATCAGAATTTATTTTTTATGGAATAAACTTGTTCTTTGATTTCGATAATCATACTTTTGTTTTGATTAAGGTTTTGTGTTAGTTTGATTAAGGTCTTTGGGGAAAACATATTTTTCCTTTGTTTACCCAAACACATTAGCAGTGAATGGATTTTTTTTCTTGGAAAGTTAAAGACTCCAAAAATTCTATTAATATTTTTACCAAATGTTTCACGTGAGTGTGGGATCCACATTTTGTAAGTCTCATGCGGGTCCCACAAGGCATTTGGTAAAAATTTGAGTAAAATTTTTAAAATTTCTAACATTTTTTTTTTCACTTGCAATATAAAATGCATTGTAAGTGTTTGATAAAATGCTTCAATCAAACCAACACATACACACACAAACATGAGCCTGCATTTATAGAACTGTGTTTCTATGCTACATACATACACACACGAGCACACACATGGGCCTCTCTTTATTATCCTCTCATTTTTTTACTTTCCATTCTCTCGGTTTTAGGTGTCTCTCTCTTCATTGTCATCTACTTCACATTTTCCAGGTTTTGGATTTTTGGTCCCTTATTTTGGGATGGTGCTCAGTCTGCTCACCTTTAATTTTTGAACTCCTGAGTTGGGAAAACCACACCCTTTCTGAAATATGTTTTTTAATATGCCTAATTGGGTTAACAATTTTAAAAAATAATTTAATCTAATATGTTATTATTTATTTATTTATTTACCTTTTAGGGGTTTGGGTGCCAATCTTCCCATACACCTTCAAATCTAGAGCCTCTTGGAGACCATGAAGATTGTTAGAAGTGAAAGATTGTTGATGATTAGCTATTGGTGAATTAAATTATGTTGTAACCATCCAATGTGTTTTTGTGTGTGTGTGTGTGTTTTGGGGGGGGGGGATTACAGTTTGGAAATTTTTATTATCAATTTTAGTTGTTAGAATTTTTTTCGTCAATTTGGATTGTGAACATTTCCATTGTTATATGATGGATTGAATCCTAGAAATTTGTTTTTTTTTGTTGGATTTATTTATTTATTTATTGAACATTAAAAGAATGCAAATTGAATCCTAGAAGTTGGGTTGTTTATTTATCGTTATGAGAATTATATTTTGGAAATCTTGACATTGAAAGAAGGCAAATTGAATTTTGCGAAAAATATTATAATTGTTGGATGTACTTAATTCATCAATATGACAAAGTTGGGGGACCACTAATGCCAAGGCTACCTTGACCGCTCCCAAGACAGGTCATGGAACTTTTGGCTTTGAAATGCCCTGGCATTAACCCTAGGTAGCAATAGTGATGCCCAAAAAATAAGATCTGACCACGTAGTGAATAAATAGCTTCTCAACCATGCCGAGCAGGGTGTACATTGAATTGTTGTGAAATTTGAGATTAAAAAAAAAAAAAAATTCCTTCTACCTTCACTCACTTTTCCCCCTCATATCAATTCACAAATGATAGCAGAATCACAAACAAAAACAAAACCAAACACAATCTATTTCATTAATTCATTAACCGTTTACAAAACATGTGCATTCCAAAACCAAATGTACAAGCATGCAACAATCACTTAAGCATTAAAGTAATGCTAAAATCAGTACCCACTATGCTTGTCATCAAAAATAATTTTATAGCTTCTTAGTTTGCCTCAAGCTGCTCCATGTTGGTTTGCAAGCACTCACCACGCAAAGTAGTTGCACACGTCATTTGCACACTAAAGCCTCCCTGGATTTTTCTTTGAATATGATATCTTAATATATGCTTTTTGTTTGCTTTTTTTTTTTTTTTTTGCAACTTCGATTTTGGAAAAGGAGACCCCATAACAAAGTATATCACTATAAAATAATACATATTTAACATATCACTAATTTTCACAAATCCTAAAGACCCCAAAAATATACATGTGCATAAATGTAATCAGAATTTAAAATATATTAACCAAACACATCTACTTCCTAAGTAATACTATTCTAGGGGTGAAAATAGTCACTAAAGTTTATGAAATACACCATCACAAGAGCTATTTAGCATTCATCACAATATGATCCTAACTTCACATGTATCCAATTAGTTAAAAAAAAAAAAAAATTCATTGAAGCATTTTACCAAACACTTGCAATGCAAAAAATCATTCACATGTGTTTGGGTAAACAAAGAAGAAATATGTTTTCCCCAAAAACCTTAATCAAACCAACACAAAACCTTAATTAAAACAAATGTATGATTATTTATTCCATAAAAAATAATAAATAGATTCTGTCCTTTTCTTTCTTTGTCAATGAAGGGGATTTAGGGATTTAGGGTCGCAAAACAAAACTCATCAGATGATGGATACAAAGGGCCATCGCCGGAGAGCCATCGTCGGGATTCGTTGATGGAAAGGGAACCCAAATCTGATGGGTCTATACACAGAGAGTGAGAAAGAGAGAAGTCAGGAGGAGTGAGAAACGGAGGCTCCCTCAAACGACATTTTTTTTTTTTTTTTTCTGTCAAGGAGATATGCATGACGTGTTTTATTCTGGAATGGTTGGATCTGTTAGATGCCACGTGTCTTAATCTTATATAAAGTGCAGGAAAAAACTGGAGGCAAGAGTGTAGGGGCAAGAATCCGGATCCTCCGTCGCCCTTTCCTACGGCGCGTCCCTGTCGCCCTCCAAAACGACGTCGTTTTGGAGGGTTTTTTTTTTTTTTTTTCACTGATAACTCTCTCTCTCAGTCGGTTCTCAGTGCCCAAGTCATGAGAGGGGGCTCAGAAGGTGTAGGGAAAGGGGAGATGCAATCTATCTTCGTTGTGATAGAGAGAGTGAGAGTTTAGAGAGAGAGAGAGATGGCGGAGGAGCAGCCAATAGTCGCCGGAAGGCGGAGGAGCAGAGGAGCCGAAGCGGGGCGAAGTTCGTAAATTTGGGTTTGATCCTGATGTTGCGAAGATGAGGATGGAGGGGGGGACCAAAATGAAGATGAAGAAAACCCAGATTTCTGTTCTGTTTCTGCTCCCTTCTGGTTTTCTTGCTCGGATCAAACCCAGATTCATTGCTGCAGAGAGAGAGAGAGAGATAACTCTTTCTTTTCTTTTTCCTCTTCTTCTTTCTTATTCTTCTTATTCTTCCTAGATCTGTAAACTTCAAGTGTAGAATTGTTTTTTTTTTTTTAAATGTGATATATATATATATATATATAAATGTTGACCAGACCAGCATTCTTCGTCCCTCTTCTGATATCATTTCTTGGGAGTAATTTCAATTTTTGAAAATTTTCACAGACAAATTTAGATGTATTTAAACATTAAAAATATTTGTAAAGAAATTTGGAATCTTTTTTTTACCAAAACAATAGAAATCTGAAATAATTTTTGAGTTTGAAAACAAAACAAAGATTCCATAAAATTCCAACACTTGAAACCATGTCTAACCCAAAACCTTGATCTACAACCCCAAAACCGCCAAATCTTTCAGAATATATATATATATATATATATAAGAAATCTGTGTACATTGGGTAATCTTTCTGAAGTTAGATTTGTAAGAAAAACCAGATTTGATTTTACAGCTATGGTAATTTTTTTCAACACAGCTATGGTAATCTTTCTGAATTAGATTTGTAGATATGTTTTTTTTTTTTTTTTTTTGTTGATGTTAACCCTGCAGCTCAGCTCCTTCTTCCTTATTGATGTTGATCAACAAAATCTTGATTGGTTTGAAATGGATTTGAAATGGATTTTGTTGATCAACAAAATCTTGTTTTTCTTAATCTTTTTTTGGTCCCAGGCCGGAAGAGGGATGCGCCGCAGTGAGAGAGAGAGAGAGTTATCAGTGAGAGAGAAAGAAGAAGAAGGGAAAAAAAAAAACCCTCCAAAACGACGTCGTTTTGGAGGGCGACAGGGACGCCCCGCAGGAAAGGGCGACGGAGGATCCGGATTCGGCGAAGGCTGATCGCAGTTTAGCATTATAAAAAAAAGAAAAAATAATGTTATATGTACTAATTAGTATACTAATAGATGGTGTGACATAATTTTAAACGTTTTAAGTATTTATAATTTGTATAATAGGTAGGGTCAGTAGTAATAGTATAATAATAATTAATAGACTAATATATATATTAATTAATACATATAGTATCACCTTAAAAAAAAAAAAAAAAAAATCTCCCAACGAGCACACCTACATTGCCGCCTCTTGGTGGAGTATTTGCCAATAAAGTAAATAAATAATTGGAAAGTTCTGTGATACACGTTCTCTTTTAGGGCAAGGTTGTTAAAATCGCGATCTAGATCGTATCCTACGATCCATTTTTAGAGAATCGATCCAAATCGCATGCTGAATCGTATTTTGCTCAGGATCAGAACAGGATCGTTAAGATCGTTAATGGGATCGTAGGATCGTATTTGGATCGCGATCCTATACGATCCTACTTTTGGCCTTTTTCTGATATTTTTATTACAGGTTTGATGCACCTTCTCTCTGTTCTAAACACTTACGACATAAGATTAGGGCAAAATATTGGAGGAAAATCGCTGAGCAGCCTCCATCCAGCCTCCATCCAGATTCCAGCTCCAGGTATGCTTCGTCTGCTTCGTCTTTTCTTCTTCTTCTTCTTCTTCTTCTTCTTCTTCTTCTTCTTCTCTGTTCGACTCATTCTTCTCTTCTTTTCTGTGCTTCGAGTCCTTCTCTTCTCCTCTGTTCGACTCCTTCTTCTCCTCTGTTTGTCTTCTTCGACTCCTTTTCTTCTTCTCCTCCATCTTCTTTTTCCTCTGCTACTGCCTTTTTTTCCCCTCTTCTTCCATTTTTCTGTCTTTCATTCTCATTTTTTTCCCCATTTTCCACTTCGTCTTCCATTTTTCCCCTTCTTCCATTTTTCCATTTTCCTGTCAACCTAATTAAATTAATTTTTAACTTGTAATTTATTTTGCAGATAGCACCAAGGAAAAGTGTGCAAATACCAGTGTACCACCAAGGAAAAATGCAGCTTCATTTCATACAGGTTTGTTCTCAATTAATTTGTAATTGTAATTTGTAACATGACTTTAGATTACGTAGTGTTCATGTTGGTAACAGTTGATTGATTCAATGTTTGTAATTTGTAATTTGTAAATTAACTTCTAAATTCTAATTTATCCTTATCTATAATTTCAATGAGGCCTTTGTAGGGCATCATGGTATTACTATTGTAATCAATTTATTTTTGACTGTAACTTGACTTTTGTCTCTCTGATATTTCACAACTATCAAATTGTAAATTGTAGTCAATTGATTCAGTGATATTCAATATATGATTGTAGGTTTGTCAATTGAGTTAACAATGTCTGCCTCTGGTTCTGGAAGAGGGAGGAAGAGGAAAAATGTTGCGGGTAACCGAACGAATCCTGGTTGGGAACATGGAATTGAAATAGATGCTGCAACCAAAAAGGTACAATGCAAGTATTGTAATGTGACTCGATCGGGAGGTATATATAGATTAAAACATCATTTAGCTTGTACTCATCAAAATGTTGAGCCATGTCCTCAAGTCCCAGAAGATGTTAGAGGAAAGTTCATGAGTCTTTTAAGAACTCAAACATTAGAGTCTCAAAATAAAAAAAGAAAGATGTTTGATGTTGGTGATGATTCTGAAGAGGAGGTGGAACTATTAGCATATCATCATCAAAACAAACAAAAACGGGTGGGTGCCATAGATAAATTTGTGATGAAGAAATCTGGACGTCAAAATCAAAAAACTCTCAATCAAATGTTTAAGAAAGAAGAGAGAGATGATGTTTGTCAAACCATAGCTCGTTTTTTTTACACTAGTGCAATTCCTTTTAATTGTGTGAACAACCCTATATTTCCACTCATGGTTAAGAAGATTGGGGATTATGGAAAAGGACTTGTGCCACCATCTTACCATGAAATTAGGGTGACATTTTTAAAAAATGAAGTGCATGAGACACTACAATTGGTTGATGAGTTTAAGGAACAATGGAAGAAGACCGGATGTACAATTATGTCGGATGGATGGTCAGATAGAAAGAGAAGATCCATATGTAATTTTCTTGTGAATAGCCCTAATGGAACTTTTTTCTTGTCATCACTAGATACATCTGACATTTCAAAAACGGGTGAAAAGGTTTTTGAGATGTTAGATGAGGTTGTTGAGAAGGTTGGAGAAGAAAATGTTGTACAAGTTGTAACTGACAATGCTTCTAATTATAAATTGGCGGGACAAATGTTAATGGATAAAAGAAAGGGCTTGTTTTTGACTCCTTGTGCTGCCCATTGCATAGATTTGATGTTAGAAGATTTTGAGAAGGAAATACAAGTTCATCGTGTTACAATTGGTAAAGGAAAAAAGATTGTGGCATACATTTATTCAAGAACCAATCTTATTCATTGGATGAAGGAGTTTACCAAAGACATTGAACTTATAAGGCCTGCGGTAACTCGGTTTGCTACCTCTTACTTGACATTGAGACGTCTTCATGAGCAAAAAGGTGCATTGTTCTCTCTATTTACATCAAACAAGTGGAGGAATAGTAGATTTGCGAAGTCTGAAAAGGGGAAAAAAATTGAAAATATTGTTTTGGACAATCGATATTTTTGGAAGGGTGTTTCTACCTGCTTGAAGGCTGCAGTACCTCTCATTAAGGTACTTAGATTGGTGGATTCGGATGAGCATCCGGCAATGGGATTCATTTATGAAGCAATGGATCGTGCGAAAGAGGAAATTCAAAAGAATTTCAATAATGTCCTAAGATGGTAAACTTTTTATTTAGTGTTGGCTATTTATTTACTCTTTAATACTATTTCCATAAACTATTTATTTATTCATTAATAATATTTATTAAATTGTGTCAGCTATGATCCTGTATGGGCCATCATTGATAGAAGATGAGAAACCCAACTCCATCACCCATTGCATGCTGCAGCATACTTATTGAACCCTCAGCTTCATTATAGTCCCAATTTTCAAGCTGATGCAGAGATTAAAATTGGGTTGTACAAATGTCTTGAAAAAATGGTCCCTGACACTAATGAGAGGGTGAAGATAGATTTGCAAATTGATGCATTCAAGAATGCAAGAGGACTCTTTGGTATACAAAATGCAATCTTGACTAGAAAAAAGAAATCTCCAGGTTATTTATTTTTACCCTAAGTTGATTTGTAAGTTGTATCTATCAATCTTATGTTATGATTATTTGTTTTGAAGAACTTTAAATTTTGAACTACTTAATTAAAATTTCGATGTAGGGGATTGGTGGGACTCTTTTGGTGATGAATGTCCCGAGTTGAAGAGGTTTGCAATCAGGGTATTAAGTCTAACATGCAGTTCATCGGGGTGTGAGCGCAATTGGAGTGCTTTTGAGATGGTACACTCAAAGCGGATGAATCGTTTACACCAAAAGAGAATGAATGACTTGGTCTTTGTGATGTACAATTTGAAACTGAGACAAAGGCACAAGAATAGACAATCAATCATGAATCCATTATGTTTGGATGATGTTCTATCAGACGATGAGTGGATAACAGAGAAAGAGAATCCGACTCTTCCAAGAGAAGGAAATTGGTTGCATGTGCTTGATAGGAATGCTCGACATGGATGCCATTCAGAAGATGAAGAAGTAGATGCTCTTGCAAGGGATTTGGAACAAGCATGTAAGTCTAAGTACATGATACATCTTTTAATTTTAATTAGAAGTTGCAATTTGGATTTAATTTGGATTTTTTTTTTCTTCAACTTAGGCCGTGACCATATTGGAGAAAATGTCGATGAAATTCATGAAGTAAGTGATGATGATGATATGGATGACAACATGAATGCTCCAAGGGATTTTGATGATGACTTTGATGATGCTACTATTGGTGATGATGACATTGAGGAGTTGGGTGACACTGTGGGTGATGATGAAGATGAGGGAGACAATGAGATCAACAATGTTGTTGATTGTGGCAATGATGATTTCGGCGATGAAGATGATGACTTGTTTTAGCCTCTTGTTTATTTATTCTTCTCTTATTTTAGTTTGTTTTGTTAAGGATATCAATGTTGTGCAAGTGTTAACTTGAAGACTTGAAGTTGAATTGCTATTTTCTTTTAGTATGTTCTTTTGTTAAGATTTGAGGAAAATGTTTGAATGACAACTTCAATTGCCACCTTTTTTTATTATGTTTTCTTTGTTTAAAAAAATGTGCAAAATGTATATTTGAATTGATTATTGTTAGTGCACAAGTGAGAATGCGAGGATTTGAACCTCGATCTGCTCATAAGTATGAGAGCTCTACCATTTGAGCTACATTCTCAAGTTTTTTTGGGTCATTTTATATGTATTTTGATAGTATTAGTTAGACATATAAGAATTATTGCATTTTTTCATCGTTTTAGTAGGATCTTACGATCCCCGATCCGATCCTCCAGACCCCCAAAACGATCCTATGTAGGATCCCGATCTTAACAACCTTGTTTTAGGGTATATCATTTGTGATGTTTGTATTTTTTTAATTACGATTTATTATGGTGGCAGTAGATTTTATTATAATTTGGTTATTTATATTATAATATTTGTTATGATTTATTGTGATGTTAGTTATGTCATTATTATTATGATAAAAAAAGTCTTTGATTATAACTGTGGGGAGGTGAATTTGAGATACTCCTTCTGCCAAACAAGTCCTTGAGAACTCCTTTTAATGTTACCTGAAACAGAAGAACAGCTTCGGTCGGGAGTGTCAGAATTAGCATTTCGATGGGCTAGTTAGTTTTTTTTAGAGGTGAGTCTATTGCTTTTGTGTTAAATAAGAGAGTTATAAGAACATAACCCCTCACTCTTTTATAAAGTCTCTCATTTGGGTTTCTATTCCATACAATGCATGCCCTCATTACTTTCTTTGTCAGGGCCCACTTCCCCATTTCGCTCTATGAAAGATGTCGACTCACTCAATGGGTCAATGCCGATTTATATAAATTACTCGGCTATGTCACCTAGAGAGGATATTCGTAACTCGACAACCATTTTCTCCAGTGATGTTTATTCGGTCTTTACTCAGCCTAATATATTGGCCCAGTAGGCCGATCTGGAATTGGGCCGAGCTGGATTGGACTTGGTTGGGCCGAGTTTGCTCTTGGCTTTTGTCATATTTTCGACTTCCACAATTGCCCTCTGAGTATTCGGCTCCTCATGATTTCGAGTGGTCGGCATACTTGGTCGGCGAGAGATTAATTCACCTTTCATTTTGACATTTGAGGCGCTTCGGAATATGGGAATGCATCGAACGTGCCCTTTCGATACTGGCATCAGAAAAGACGTGGTGAGAATGATTATTGTTTCCTGCCTATTCGTACTCTTTATTTAATGCGATTTGAAATCCTTCTAATTTTCCGTTTCATGTGGGATTTCATTTTTTGCTAAGCACTTGTAATCCCTTAACTTCAGGACCTCATCTGCAACTGTTCTGCTCCTTCCAATGCTCATGATCTTTTTATTTCCATCTGTAAGTTTTCTAAGCTCCATTCTCTCTTTTCTTTTGCATTTTCGGTCCTTTATGTTTCTTCTCCTCTCCGTCTTCTATTTCAATCCTCCCATGGCGAATCATTTAAAGGCCTTTCTTTCTAAGGATAGAATTGTAGATTTTTGTCATCACTTTTGTATCCCCGACGACGTTCAGTTATCCCTTGTCGAAAACAAAGAGGTTGACATAGAAAGGACTGATGTAAATACCATTGTTTTCCCACTTTTGGCGATTGCCAAAGGAGGCGTACATTTCCCCCTTCATCCTACCCTTAGGTATGTCTTGCGTTATTGGGGTTTGATTCCTTCCCAGCCAAACGTGAACTTTTACTGAATCATAATGGGCATCATAGAGTTAAATCGCCATCTCCATCTCGACCTACTAATTCCTACCATTTGGCATGGCTACGTCCTTGCCAAATCTTCTGGTTGGCAAGGATGATATTGTTTTAGAGGAAAGGATACCAATCACCATCTAGTCACTATGCTTGCTAGCTTTGGAAAAAGAGTGGATGACGTAATGGTTGCCGTTGGAGGCAATTGGAAGTTTGGCGAGGGAGAATATCGCCTAACTCTTGTGCCTAGGCGTAAGGGCGAACCAGGTCGCCGACTATTTCATGTCGATTTATGTTTTTATTCAGCCTTCATTCAGCATACTAATTCTCTCTCTCTCTCTCTCTCTCTCTCTCTCTCTCATGCGGGCAGCGATCTCAAAAAGTCTCTCACGTCCGCAAATGAGGTTGTGTTTGCCTAAGTTAAAACTATTATGGACTTTGTTGGTCAGCCAAATCTGCAAGGACAAGGTCAGTGTCACAACCCAAACCCGCCCCTACAGGTTTAGCGTCGTGACCGGTCAGTAATCCTTGGATTACCGAAGACCTCCGACCTGATTAGCAAATTATAAGAGGCTAGCAGAAGCAAATATAGAAACATACATAGTCCATTGAACTATGTAGACATATATTTGACAGAAATTTCAAAACTTTGTATATATGTATGTGACGTCATAAATACAGTAGTCTTACATCACATTCATTACAGATATAACCAAAAGGGGTCTTAGCCCAATATACAGATAAACAGAAAAATTGTACGTATTCTAGAAAGAAAACAAAGTCTTATATATGTTCTCAAAATATCACCACTTGACATTTGAAACCTCCTCGGGAAGCGCAAAGGCAGGCTAACAAACCAAAACTCTAGGTTATTAACTCTGAGCCTGGTCACGTGCTTGGTCACCTACATACATAAATAATAGAGTGAACGAAAGCCCAGTGAATAATAACAGAGTAAAAGGTTTTAATTGAATGATGTCCCATATTTGATTCGGAAAACAGAGTTCATATAAAAAACAGATACATACTCTTATACAAAAATACGAGTTCATACTTAATCATATGTGGTACATCCATTAGCGATAACAGAACAGATACAGAGAGATACAGAACAGATGGTAGTTATGTATAACCAATTCCATAAAGGAACCTCCAGATCCGAGTAACAAATAACAGATATGCTGAGCTTCATAATTGAGCCTCCAATACGGGTAACAGATAATAGACATATTAAGTAGACAGATATAAACACAAATAATGCCATACACATGAAATTAATTCAGAATTTCATCGTAATTACTTATTAGGCATAATTAATCATGATTTATCGGCTAATCATAGGTCGGGGTTGTTATAGTCGGGCCACCTATATCTTGCTCACATGCGACCCATCTTACACAATGTTTACGGTGGTCGAGCATATCCCCATTTCGAGAGGCAAACAGCATCTTGTGGCTCTCATGTCTCCAAGTTTTTCTAATCTATGGGATATCGGACTTGGGGAGTCATCGACCAGTAAGCAAGCTGACGATAGTGATTGCAAGGCTGAGTAGGGCATTGATCAAGGTGCCGAGTTTGAAGAACAAGTACTTGTGAAAGACGCAAACGCCGAGTTAGACTCTTGTCAAGGCATGAACAGCTTGCTAAGGCAAACATGAACAGCTTGCTAAGGCAAGGCCGATTGTCCAATTTTTGTCGAGATGAACGACGAAGTCGTCAAAAGTGGCATTGATGCTCTAATTAAGAACGTTGGTATAAGGATCCCAACGGGGAAGTCGTAGTTAGTGAGCTCCGTGTGGATAGTTAGCAGTGGTGACTTTAACGATGGGTCAGGGTTAGGGTTAGGGTTAGGGTTTGGGTTTGAAGAGAAGAGAGGGAAGATGGAAGAGAGAGAGAGAGAGAGAGAGAGAGAGAGAGAAGATGAGGAAATGTTTAGCCATGGTCTGCGTAGATTGAGAAAAAGAGTGTGATATATGGGTGTGGGTGAGATACAAACTCATAAACGAGTGAAGGACCTTAGGCTACAAAAAAAAAAAATATATATATATATATATATTATGGACATCTCTCATTACTAGAAGTTGGAGATAATGTTAGACTAAATACCCCTAGTTTTAAATGCATGTCCTTGATACGTAAGAAGATCATTTAATTACATATTGATATGTGAATATGAAAGAAGTCTAACCGTTAATGATTTAGGTATTAAGGTCTCATTTTATAACACTATTGATCTTCCATTCAGTTAAGCAATTGATTCTTTATGAATTTCATCACTGAAAATGCTCTTTCCACCATTTCAATTGTGACTGATAAAATCAACGCCAATTTCACAAGAAAATAGATTAACGGATATACAAAATCTTTCTTTGCCTCTACCAACTTTCTATTAACGTCACTAATTCCTTTGAACTCAGAAAATTCATTGCTAACATAATGTAGTTCTGAAGTTGATTATCAAGTGTCATGATATCTACCGTAGAAAAATCAAATGGGTAAAACTCAAACACAATAAGAGAACAAAGCAAGAATACAAATAACAATTTATAAAATATAAAAGTTTCCACGTGCATAGCTTAAGTCTACAAAATAACACTTTCACATATAAAAAAAATTAAAGAAAAAGTAGACATGCTATATGTTGGAAAAAAACCTTTTGTGTACTGTGTGAAACATGTAATGATCATACCAAATATATAATCAAATTATATAAAAATATAAGTTGAAAACAACATAATTTGTTTCGGTAAAGCCAAACCAAAATACTTATAGAGAAGTAGAAAACTTACAAATAGATTGCAAAAATATAGAACCAAAAACAGTTTGATTGAAGCTTGTGTTTGACACAATTTTCTTAAGACGAATTTCGCCCTTTGCCGGCTCACGAGTTTGAATGGGCATCCATCTCATAGAATACAACGATCTAAAATCTCGCAGAAGCAACACTTCAATCTATGAGTTTGGCGAATATCGCTGTGCATTGACCTAATGTATAATAATGTATGAATTATGAATCCTAAAATTTCTATGTTGAATGAATGTCATAGAAATAATATTTGTAGGAGTATTGGTGACTATTTTAAAAGGTTATGACTTTTCTATGAAGAGACGCATTTCCATCCGAATAGACACCTTAAAGAGTCGCATCCTTCCAACTTTAATGAGATTAATCTCCATTCATACTGAAATATCCAACATTATCTACAAAGAAAAAGCTAGCCAAAAGTCAAACAGTAAAAAAATTTCATTGGTGGGTTCAAAAGTAGTTGGGTTGATACTATGGGGTGAGAGCAACCACGAGGGTCTTTATCATATTGATATCTTCCGAAACACCCAAAAATGCATTATATATATATTTGTCATTTCACTTATACTAATTTCATTTTCATTAATTATTTTATTATAATCAAATTAAATGTCACTACATACTATTTTGTAATAAATATATATATAATCATAAATATTATACATGAATAAAAGCAGAGAATGATAAAAGAGGTGTGTATTTTGTAATTTTGTGTTTTGTTTTCTATATAAAACAATAAGTAATAATGAGGTCATATTTGGGGGATTCCTATTGCAGCTAAACAACTTAACTAAAATATTATTTTCACACTTTGGTTTTCTTAATTAATTTAATTTTCCCAAAATATATTTATACAAATCCATCTATTTCTCTATATATCTCTGTTATGAGATTTAAAAATCACTAAAGATAGTAGTCTACAGCACACTACAGCTATAGTAGCAATTAAAAATTGAAAAAATACAAAGTAGAATAAACCTATATGTATCAATTAGTATACAAATGATTCATCCCCCTTTTCCTCCCACCCCTTTAACCCCCCCTCTCTCTCATTGGTTACATTTTCTTTTTCTTTTTCTTTTTTTTCCTGCTCCTCCAATCACCACCCGCCATGTGGCAAAGGGGGGTGAGGGGGTGACCCCCAAAAGGGGGTCCCAAGCATTATTCTTAGTGTATATGACATAATTTTGAAAATTTTGTATCTTTGTAATTTGTATAATAGGTGAGGTCTATAATTTTGAAGTGACAATGTCATAATATCTATTAGTATACTAATTGGTATAGTAATTAGTTTGTGTAGCATTGTACAAAATAAGGACGATGCCAAAATTCTTTCAATACTTCTCTTTTTGGAGCCAAAAACTAGGGAGGAGATTCTCTCTAGTTTAGACACGAGAGGTGCTATGCAGATCTATGGAGCTCACTAAAGATCTTATTTTGATAATTTGAATAGTTCATTTTTTTAGGTTGGTCAACCCAATAATTATAGTATATTTACTTTATTGGGACCTACTACATCCCCTAATGGAGGCTCCCAAATTCCACCCCAATGACATAGCTGGTTCTAATAAAAACTAAGGCAACCAATGTACTAATCAGTTTTGTATATTAAAAAGGATTTATATCATTTAGATTTGGGAATTTTGACAATATTAATAATAAAGTTATTTTTCTCTTTAACAGCATAAGTTCTTAGATGGATATTAATGATCAGTAAACAATAAATTTTGTGTTTAACGCTCATTGTTTATGCGACAATTGAAATACTCATAACGAGAAGAGTCTAATTACACATGAAGGAGTATTGAAAATATAAATAATAAAATTATTTCTCTCTAACAACTTATATTTTTAAGTTAATGAATAATTTAATAGAAAAAACAAAGAAATTTTAAGGCATGCGTCATGATAATTTGAGTTCAAAGTTGACTGGTATGTGCTCATAGTTTTATGACCTAATGATATGGAGGTAGCACGTAGGAGCTTGAAAAAGAGAAGTTGGAGGTTTAACTTCTTTCGAAATTAATCTGACAAATTAATTATTGACTTTTGCCTATAACAAATATTTTTAAAAAAATTAAAAATTAAAACAAAAGTTGTTTTTAGTATGTGATGTGTAGGTAGGTCTATATTTCTTTTTGGATATGACCCGTCTCTAGTTGAAAGTTTAATTCCCGTCTCTTACTGATTAGAATCAATAAAAGGATTCAACTAGACCAGAATAATTGGCCAAAGCATTTCATTAATTCTAACCGATAAGAGATCTCCTTTCATTAATTCTGACTAGTAAGAAATCTCAACTATTTAATCCAGTTTAATTTTAATTAGAGATAAGTGATTCCCTTCCTTTTTATTAGTCATGAGAAGATATAGGAGAGATATTCACACTTTAATCCTTTTTTTGGGTCACATGAGAAAGAAGATCACACATAAAGCTAAAAAATGTCTTCAACTAAGTTGAGAGATATAAAGATCACAAACGAGAGAGAGAGAGAGAGAGAGAGAGAGAGAGAGAGAGAGAGAGAGGTGAGGAGGTGATAATGAAATGTGCACACAAACGAGACAAAAGAAGGTGCTCACGTGAAGGTGGGTCGACCCCATTTCATACACACAAACACACATATAGATAGAAAGATAGATAGAAATGTATGATATGATCACTAAAAGAGACCATACTGTAAAGCATGTTAGTACTACTGAAGAGAAGACGGGGGGGTCCAAACTTTCCAAAGGAACCATCACATTCACAGCCCAAGATTTGTTATGCCTCCTTGTCCTACTAAAGCAGGCTCATCATCCATGTTTTGGAAAAAGACTCCAACTATATAACCATACACACACCCTTCTAACGACACTAATACTACCATTTTAAAAAATTTATCTTGAATTTTAAAATTATTAATTTATAACTCAGATTCATTTTATAATTGAATTCACATTATATCAATTCAATCTCCCTCACACAAATACTTAATCCGAAAAAATTTGAGAAAAAATCTGAATCCATAGCATAAGAAAGGTGATAATTTTTTTTTTCCAGTTTTAATTATAAATTAATATGATGCAATTACAAAATATGTACCATAAGTAATTTGTTATGTATGAATATTAAAAAGTTAAATCATTATGGTGTTTTGATGAAAGAACATACAATTTGCACCTTTTTAAGAAGCATGCATAGCACAATCAAAAAACAGGAAACAAAAAATAGCATGCATATAGTAAAATCTCCCTTCTTTTTTTTTTTTTTTTTTTTTTTTTTTGGGCAAAAAAAAAATAGCATGCGTATAGTAAAATCTCCTTTGAAAAAAATAAGGAAACAAAATCAAAAAAATAAAGTTTACGGATACGTTAATCACAAATTTCATACAAAAAATTAAAAGTGAATTGCAGAATCAATTACAGAATATATATATAAATAGAATAATTTGAGTGAAAAAATTACTTCAATAACAAGTCCTACTATCAGCTACATATATGATTAAAATTAAAAATAATTAATAAACTTATTGAAAGAAAAAAAAATGTAAAAAGTAGATGAAATTGCAAGTGCCAAAAAAACAAGATTACGAATTAGAAAGCCAAAAAATCCAAAGAATTCACACGAGGAATCGTGTAAGAAGCTTTTGAGTATGGCCCTATGATGAGATTGCTTTGATGTTGAGTTTTTTTTTTTTTTTTTTTTGGATTGGAACTTTAATGTTAAGTTTGAATCATCAATTTCTTGAGACATTTATGTAGGAGAAAGAGAAAAAAAATAATAATAGTAAGATATGAAGATAATAAAGAGAATAAATAATTTATTTCATAGTTTTTTTCCCCCCCTTTTTATGATGAAGAAATTTAATCGGCTTTTTCTGTAATTCAATACTTATGAATAAATTTTTGATATATGTAATTAACCTATGCATCAGTTAAAGTCAAATATTTTTTAAAATTGAACATAAATTTTTGACAATTATCTCATAATTGAGATCTCATGTTAAACCCCTCAACCACTGGACAACCAATGCCGGTTTATTTCTTTGATTTTCCTAGCAAATTCATAATACAGTTTGTCTTTACCCACAAAACCAAACCAAATCATGGTTAATAGGAACATTATTGGTAATTTTTTGGGTTAGTGAGAGAGGACAGGGAAAGATGGAAAATTTTGGAGTCTCACCCAATGCAGCAATAAAAAGGAATCCTAGAGAGTAGTGGTTGTGCAAGCACATGGCCTGCTGCATCATCATTCAACCCTACTTGACTTTGTTTTGGGCATAGCTTTGTAAACTTTCATACTCCCCTTTTTCTTTAGCTCATCATATTCAGATCTGGTCCATAGCTAAGGATTAAACTGGGCTTTGATATTAATTGATGACCTCTTTTTGGGTTGTTCAGCCCATGATAGATTTTTTTTTTTTTTTTAAGAGTGTTTGTCATTACTCCGTCAAGTCCAATGCCAAATCTCACTTTACCTTAAAACTGGCTATACAACCACTGTGACAAATGCTAGGTTGCTCATGATAGAATGACTATTCCCTTTTTATTGAAAAAATTACTCGTAGGTCCTATCTAAAATTTGTGTATATTATTTAATCTAATAATTTTTTCAGTAAACCCAAAAGTTTTATACATTTTCTTCTCTCTTTTTCTCTCAGTTTTTTGTCTCATTCTTTACGTTTTCCTCTCTTCTTTTTTTCTGCATTTTCCTCTCATTCTCTTTGTCATGTCCGACGACCGGTGATCACACCTTCCCTATTCTCTTTCGTTTTGTAATATATAGTCACCGATAATCGACGACCACCATTGATTGGGGTTCACTGGCAACCACCAACCACCAATCACCGACATCGACTCATGACTTCATCATCATCGACGGCGAAGAAGATGAGATCTACATCAGATTTGAGTGGATCTACATGAGATCCGACTAGATCTAAATAAAAAATAATTGCCGGAGTACAATATTCTTTTTATATCTATTCTTTCCTTCGATTTCTCAATTTTTCTATCTTTTCTCTATTACATAGGTCTATTTTTCTGTTTTAATAGAGAAAAATTTCAACTCATGAATAAGTTGTTTTTAAGTTTTAGTTACAGGCAATGAAAATTGTAAAATTTTACAGTTTCAGCTTTTTTGGTGCTAAATGAATCATGCTTTAAAACTACAAAATTTTACAATTTCATAACATTATTTGGAACTGTAAAATTTTACAGTTTTATAACATGTTTCCTAGCTTAATAGCATAATGCTTTGAAACTGTAACATTTTACAGTTTCATAGCTTACTTTTCAGTTTGATCAATATTACAGATTATTTGCTTAAATCCTACAAAAAATTGAAAAAATAATATATACATTTTCCCATTGTTGTTTGTTATTGTTATGTTTTTTAACTATAATTTCTCCATTTATTTTTTTTTTTGGGCAATATTCTGAATATTTCGATGAGTCTCAGATTTTTCAGTGACGTTCAGAACACTCCGGCGAACTGCTGGCGATACTCAAAACACTTCGTCAAACTTTCGGTGATACTCTGTCGACTTCCCAGTGATGTTGAATATTCCGGTGAGTCTTCAGTGAGTCTGACGGAAGTCGTTGGATGTAACATCATTTTTAAAGTTATAAAAATAAAAATAAAAATAAAAAGAGTTTTTGGTAATAATTAAAAAGATGTAGGATTAATTAGTCCAAGTATTTTGTTTTGAAATTAGATAATTTTTAAATTTTGTGTATAGAATTTATTGGTAAGTGCCCTTTTTTATTTTGCTCACTATTCATTACGCATGGGCCTATGATGTGGTGAACATTAATGGCCGATGCAATTTCAAAGCTTTTCAAAAAAACAAGGAGCCCGTTTAGGCCCATTCACTTAACAGGAAAATAAAATAATATAAAATACAAAACTATTCGTCACTCATAATTTTTTTACTCTTAAGTTAACAAGGACTCACAGATTTAACTCTCTTACCACACAAATTATCTAGTCTTTCAAAATATTACATAATTGTGTATCCAATCAATAGAATTTTGTGCCTTTTAAAAATTATTCTTATTTTTTTAGGCTATATATAGAGAATGTCACAAGAATCTCATAAGCAACTCAAATCAGCTTGTTTGGTTTTGGTTTTCATAAAACACGTTTCAGAAAATTCTACTTTATTTTTATTTTTATTTTTAGTATTTTTTTTTATTTTCAATGATTTTTTTTAATATTTTAAGCAATTATTTTTTTTGATTTTTACACACATTTAACATAAATACACTTAAAAAAATATAATATTTGTGAAAAAAATCTTTAAAAAATTCATTAAATACCAAAAATACGAAAAAAATAAAAAAATTCAATACATTTTTCGTTTTTTTGTGTATTTATTAATTTTTTAAAATAATTTTTCACAAATATTTTATTATTTAGATACATCTAAGTAAAGTGCATCTTAAAAAGTAAAAAAAACAAATGTTTAAAATTTTAAAATTATTCAATTAAAAAAAAAAACTCAATTTCCAGAAAACTAATTCTACTGAAACCAAACACACTGAATACTTTTTCATAACTTTTATTTTTCCTAGAAAATTAATAATTAAATTTAAATTTTTTTGTAACATTTATTGTGCAATGAACACCCACAAGAAAATTAGAGGCAAAGTGCAAAATATATATTTTTTAAAAATTTTAAGTCACTTAATTTTAATATACTTAAAAAATAAAAAATTTATATAAAAATCCTTTAAAAATTCATTGAATATATATAAAAAAATACGAAAATGTATTGAATTTTCGTATTTGTTTTATATTTTTTGTATTTGGCAAATTTTTAAAATTTTTTCACAAATATTATACTTTATAAATATATTTAGATTATGTGTATCCAAAATATATATATATATATATGGTACCGTATTTTCCTTTCCTTTACTTTAATGCGCTGTCTTTTTAAAAAATAAAAAATAAAAAAAAATAACTTTGTTATACAAAATTTTCAACAAGTGAATGGGAGCCTTAAGCCTCATTTGGTAACTTTCAATTTTAGTCAAAAAGTTAAATGGTCACTATAAGTTATCACATTATCTCCTCTACTTTCATGTATATTTTTCATAAAAAATCAAAAAATTATTAAAATATCTGTTTCCAAATAAGGCCTTAGTGCAACAGTAAATTTTAGTTCGGATGTAACCAAAAAATAAAAAATAAAATAAAAAAAATAGTTGACCCCAAAAAAAGTATTTTAGGGGTGTGTTTGGCTGGATTTTAAAACATGCTCTGCGACATCTTCTCTGCCAAATTTGGATTGTGGATTAATTAATGAAACACAGTTGCATTAATTAGTTATGTGTGGAATATTGCTAAAGAACGAAGCAACTATTGACCATGATTATTTTGCAACTATTGACCATGATTATTGATTATGCAATAAGCTTAGACCAAATCACTATTGACCATGATTATTAATTATGCAATAAGCTTAGACCAAATCTCAACCCAACCCTTATTATCCTTAAGTGATCAATCATGGAGTGGGGTTGCTGTGAGTCCTTTTAGACAGTAGCCCTGCTGTGAGGCTTCGAGAGTTTTTTTCCGAGCATATGATAATCCGAACCATTTATACATATTGTAAGGTTTATTAAGTATATCATTCATTGAAAAAATTAAGTTAATCGATCAGATGTAGTCCTATGATTAGATTCTAATAATAATAAAAAAAAATTATCAAAATTATGAACCGCTTATTTAAAATAATAAATAAATAAATAAATAAATAAATAAACAAATGTGACATTGTTGTGGGGCTATCATGTTCAATTAACTTGATTTTTTATAAATGATCTACTTAATGAATCCTATAATATGAATAATTCAGATTATCGAAATAGGCTCGAAATATGCCCTCACTAGCCCTCACAGCAACCCCAATTCAACTCTATATTCAACGAAATTTATACCAAATCCCTGCTGATCAGCCTTTTGAGACCAGAAAATGGAGTGACAGAAAATCAAAGTCAATTTACATACATATTTGTTGAATTGATAAATTAAAGTCAATTTACATACATATTTGTTGAATTGATAAATTAATCTCAAGTTTAGTTAATTAGTTGATCGTTTTGCATATGCCATGTGACAAAGCTTTTTTTATTTGTAAGTTGGCATCATTCAAGATCATCCGAATATTACTTTTGTTTATATTAATTTTATTTCAAAGCCTTCCCTCTCAATTTTAAATTTATTTATACTCATATATTTTTTATCAGCAAAAAATGAATTTTATTGATCATAATCAACATGAATATATATGACCATACATCAATAAAAGAAGAGCCAAGAGCATAAGCTTTTTGAGCACCAACCTAATCCCAATTAGATTGACACCAAGCAACATACACAAACAAAAGCTAGCTCAGGCAGGTTGGTGAGATACCAGCACAGAAGAGATATAGAAGAAACAACCGCAATCACAAAAAAAAAAAAAAAAAAAAAACCAGCAACAGCAACTAGTTGAAGCTGAAGATGCATCCTCACCTCAAGAAACAAACCAGAAGCCCGTGCTGCCATGTACTGTTGGAAATGGTAGAAAAATTCTGGGTAAAATCAAAATTTTTTCCTCAAGTTTGGTCTATTTTTTAGGTGGGCCCCGAGCATTGATTTACTCGGGTCAAAGTGGTAACGCGTTCTATGCCGCGTTGTGATTCACGTGGTATATTTGGTTGCTCAAAACCATTACCGAGTGAATGGGAAATTGAAGCCAAAGTGTGCTCCATGGAAATGGAGTTATGGTGGAAATTCCTTAAGGTTGTAAATTGGCTTTTCTGTACATCCAAACAGGGTAAAATAAAATCCAGAATTCAAATTAAACTGATTTGGATTTTCTGTACATCCAAACATGGCCCTTCCCGTTTTCAAACAGAATTAAATTGGTTTGGATTTATTGCTCATCCAAACATAGCCCTTCCAGTTTTTTATCTGTTTGATTTATTAACCCAACAGATTCAAATCTGTTTAAATTTGAAACTAACAGGTTTCATACCTGTTCAATTCAAAACCAAGAGTCACCTTTACATCTATAAATAGACTAGCCTCCCATTTGGATTTCACTCCAATTTCCTGTTTTTTATCTGTTTGATTTATCAACCCAACAGATTCAAATCTGTTTAAATTTGAAACTAACAGGTTTCATACCTGTTCAATTCAAAACCAAGAGTCACCTTTACATCTATAAATAGACTAGCCTCCAATTTGGATTTCACTCCAATTTTCGTACTCCATCCTCTGCTTTAAATCTCTGCATTTTGTTGCATTTTATTTCTGAAAGAAAGAGTGTAAACACTTAGTGTGTTCGTAAGGCAAACAATTTGTAGTGCTGCTATTGTTTGTGGTAAGATCATTTCATCCTGGGAGATAGACGTTCAAATTCTGAAAGCACCGTGGAGAGGACGAATCTGTCTTAAGGACACAGTGTTAAACACTGGACTTGATCAGAAAATAATTCGAAGAAATTAAATCAAAGATTATGGCTACTACAACTGAAACTGCATCTGGCAGTGGTACTCCTATTGTTACACCTACATCGGTCCCTATCCAGAACCATGTTCATGTACCAATCAATCATGGAGAAAAATCGGAAAAATTTAACGATACCGAGTTTAAGAGATGGCAGCAGAAGATGCTGTTCTATCTTACAACTCTTAATTTGGCCCGATTTCTTCATGAAGAGGCTCCAGCACTTAAAGAGGGTGAAAGTGATCGGCAAGTTGTTGCCGCTGTAGATGCTTGGAAACATTCAGATTTCCTGTGCAGAAACTACATCCTAAATGGCCTTGACAATATGCTGTATAATGTATACAGTCCTCTGAAAATAGCAAAAGAATTGTGGGATTCTTTGGAGAAGAAATACAAGACAGAAGATGCCGGCACGAAGAAATTTGTCGTCGGTAAATTTCTGGACTTTGTAATGGTAGACTCCCAAACGGTAATTTCTCAAGTTCAAAGTTTTCAAATAATTTTGCATGATATTCATTCAGAAGGTATGTCTCTTAGCGAGTCATTCCAAGTCGCTGCTTTAGTGGAAAAGTTACCACCGGCTTGGAAAGATTTCAAAAATTATTTAAAACATAAACGCAAAGAGATGACTATGGATGAATTGATTGTAAGATTAAGAATTGAAGAAGATAACCGAAAGGCTGAAAAGAGGAATGGGAAAAATCCTATTGAGTCCAAGGCTAATGTGGTAGAACAAGTTCATAAACCACATAACAAAAAGAGAAAGTTTACTGGAGATGGTCCTAAACAAGGCGATAGTAGCAAGAAGTTCAAAGGAAAATGCTATAACTGTGGCAAAACTGGACATCGAGCTTCTGACTGCCGCCGTCCTAAGAAGGATCATGGAAGTACAAGTAAGAAGACCACCAATCAGGTCAATGTAACAGAATTGGATTACATCTCTGACGGAGTGAATGATATCAACCTCTCTGCTGTGGTGTCTGAGGCTAACTTGGTTGGAAATCCCAAAGAGTGGTGGGTTGACACTGGAGCAACTCGTCACATTTGTGCGGACAAGAAGATGTTCACTACCTACAATGAGGCTGCAAATGGTGAACAACTTTTCATGGGAAATTCTTCTACTTCTACTGTGGCCGGACAAGGGAAAGTGATCTTGAAGATGACATCAGGGAAAGAACTGACCCTCAACAACGTACTGCATGTACCTGACATCCGGAAGAATTTAGTTTCTGGTTCTTTGTTAAGTAAAAATGGTTTTAGGCTTGTTTTTGAGTCTGATAAATTTGTATTAACAAAGAGTGGTATGTATGTTGGTAAGGGATACATGAGTGATGGTCTCTTTAAGTTGAATGTAATGACAGTTGTACCGAAAGTTGCTATGAATAAGAATAATACATCTTTTGTTTATATTCTTGAGTCAAATTTATGGCATGGTAGATTAGGACATGTGAATTTTGATGCTTTGCGTATATACCAAAGTTTGAAATTAATCCTAATCATAAATGTGAAATTTGTGTAGAAGCGAAACTAACTAAGGCTCCATTTAAATCGGTTGAAAGAAAAACCGAACCTCTAGAATTAATTCATACTGATGTATGTGATTTAAAATTTATTCAAACTAGAGGTGGCAAAAAGTATTTCATAACATTTATCGATGATTGCACAAGATATTGTTATGTTTATTTACTTAGAAGTAAAGATGAAGCCTTAGAAATGTTTAAACTCTACAAAACAGAAGTTGAAAATCAACTTGGTAAAACCATTAAAATGGTTAGAAGTGATAGGGGTGGTGAATATGATGCACCATTAAATGAATTTTGTGCACAACATAGCATTATTCACCAAACTACAGCCCCTTATTCTCCACAGCAAAATGGAATTGCTGAAAGGAAGAATAGAACTCTCAAAGAAATGATGAATGCCATGTTACTAAGTTCAGGCTTACCACAGAACTTGTGGGGGGAAGCAATATTGTCTGCTAATTATGTTCTTAATAGAATACCCCACAAGAAAACCAACAGCACTCCTTATGAATTGTGAAAAGGTCGATCGCCTTCCTACAAATACTTAAAAGTGTGGGAGTGTTTGGCAAAAGTTGTAGTTCCTGTTCCTAAAAAGACTAAGATTGGACCAAAAACAGTAGACTGTGTGTTTATTTATTTTGCTCAGAATAGTAGTGCATATCGGTTTCTGACTTATAAATCAGAAATACCTGATATAAATGTGAACACTATTATAGAGTCAAGGAATGCTGTGTTTTTTGAACATGTCTTTCCTTACAAGAAAGGACATGAATTAAGTTCACAGAAAAGAACTTATGATTGTACACAAAGTCAAGAGACTAATGACAATCAAACAAAAGAGACTAGTAATAGTCTCGACCAACAGGATTTAACTAATGATGAACCAAGACGAAGTAAAAGAGCGAGAACATCAAAATCCTTTGGTCCAGATTTTCTGACATACTTATTAGAAAATGAACCTCAAAGCTTTAAGGCAGCAATGACAGGTCCTGAAGCACCTTTGTGGAAAGAGGCTGTTAATAATGAAATTGAATCCATTATGCAAAATCATACTTGGGAATTGGTGGATCTTCCACTAGGTTCTAAACCTCTTGGATATAAATGGATATTCAAGAGAAAAATGAAAGCAGATGGTTCAATTGACAAGTATAAAGCAAGACTTGTTGTTAAAGGTTACAGACAAAAGGAATGTCTGGACTATTTTGACACATATTCCCCTATGACAAGAATAACATCCATTCGCATGCTTATTTCTATAGCAGCGTTGTTTAATTTAGAAATACATCAAATGGATGTTAAGACAGCTTTCTTAAACGGTGATCTAAATGAAGAGATCTATATGGAACAACCCGAAGGGTTTGTAGTATCAGGGCAAGAAAAGAAAGTTTGTCGACTTGTAAAATCCCTTTATGGATTAAAACAAGCACCTAAGCAATGGCATGAAAAATTTGATCATGCAATGCTTACTAATGGGTTTAAGATAAACGAATGTGACAAATGCGTCTATGTTAAAAACACTGACCAAGGATATGTCATAGTTTGTCTTTATGTGGATGACATGCTTATCATTGGAAGCAGTCAAAACATGATCAAATCAACTAAGCAAATGTTTAACAAAAGATTTGATATGAAAGATATGGGGGTCGCAGATGTTATATTAGGAATGAAAATTACTAAAACATCTGACGGATATGCATTATCTCAATCTCATTATATTGAGAAAATTCTTGATAAATTTATCAAGGATGATTTGAATTTAGCTAGAACACCTGTAGACATCAGTCTTTATTTATCGAAAAATAAAGGTGATGTAGTGTCTCAGTTAAAATACTCCCAAATCATTGGAATCCTAATGTATCTAATGAATTGTACTCGTCCTGATATAGCTTATGCTATCAGTAAATTGAGTAGGTACACTAGTAACCCTGGAGAAGACCATTGGAAAGCGATCATTCGGGTTCTTAGATATCTAAGATTTACTCGTGATCATGGTTTGAACTTTACTCGATATCCAGCAGTACTCGAAGGTTATTGTGATGCAAATTGGATATCGGATACTAAAGATTCAAAATCCACAAGTGGATATGTCTTTACTTTAGGAGGCGCTGCTGTTTCTTGGAAATCCACCAAACAAACATGTATCGCACGATCCATAATGGAATCCGAGTTCATTGCTTTGGACAAAGCAGGAGAAGAAGCAGAATGGCTTCGTCACTTCTTAGAAGACATTCCAATATGGCCAAAACCTGTGCCAGCTATTTGCATTCATTGTGATAGTCAATCTGCAATAGGCAGGGCACAGAATCACATGTATAACGGTAAGTCACGACATATTCGTCGTCGACATAATACCGTAAGGCAATTATTGTCAAACGGAATAATCTCAATAGATTATATAAAATCTAAAGAGAATATTGCGGATCCGTTAACAAAAGGTTTGACAAAAGAGCTAGTGGGATAGGATTAAAGCCTATTACATAAGAGTCGTCATAATGGTAACCCTATTTATATGACTGGAGATCCCAAGAACTAAGTTCAAAGGGACAACTAAGTTATGTATGGCTCACCAGAAATCAACAAGGGATTAAAAATTCCCTACCCATTCCTATGGTGAGAGTGATATATGCAACATATGTTGTATGCAGGGGTATAAGGATAAGCTTTGCTTTTAATGATTACTTATATCTTGATTAAATGTATAAAATCAAGACGAGTATAAGGAGATACTCACAATAAGAATCACCTATATGAGTGTCGAACTGGGGCCGGTTCTATGAGAATGAAGAGGCTAAATTCTCTAGAAACACTTATGAAAATCAGGCGCGTTCAAGGCCAAAATGAACACAACAGTGAGAACCACGATGTGTTAGAAGATATTTTGTGTGAAATCTATTGTCTTGGCTTACACAAACGGCTAAACAATTCAAGGCATCGCGTCCATTGGTTAGCCAGTAAGTCCGATAGGTTATCACTAGGGAAGGTTCAAGGCCGAAAACTACCTATCCTGATGCAAGATATTTTCGACTTATACTCTTTCGTAAAAGTCTGCATATTGTTGCATTTCCGTTGTCATCAAATTCCATTCATGTGGGGGATTGTTGGAAATGGTAGAAAAATTCTGGGTAAAACAAGAATTTTTTCTCAAGTTTGGTCTATTTTTTAGGTAGGCCCCGAGCATTGATTTACTCGGGTCAAAGTGGTAACGCGTTCTATGCCGCGTTGTGATTCACGTGGTATATTTGGTTGCTCAAAACCATTACCGAGTGAATGGGAAATTGAAGCCAAAGTGTGCTCCATGGAAATGGAGTTATGGTGGAAATTCCTTAAGGTTGTAAATTGGCTTGTCCCACATTGATTTGGTGGGAAGTTTTGAAAGGGTTTATAAGGCTTAGGGTGACATACTTGGGGTGTGCCTCAAGGGGTACCCAAGTGTTTTAGAGGGAGAGGTTATGGGCAAAATGGGCTAGACCCATTGGACCCAAAAATCACCACACGCCCGCGCGCGCCGCCGCAGGCGTCCGTCCGGTCGGGCGGGCTAGGCTGGCCCTTGGCTTGGGCGCGGGTGTGTGGTTGGGTTGGGCTTCTAATCTTTTTGGGTCAAAAATATTTGAATTTAATTTTATTTTTTGGTAAAATAAAATCTAGAATTCAAATTAAACTGATTTGGATTTTCTGTACATCCAAACAGGGCCCTTCCCGTTTTCAAATAGAATTAAATTGGTTTGGATTTATTGCTCATCCAAACAGAGCCCTTGCCATTTTTTGTCTGTTTGATTTATCAACCCAACAGATTCAAATCTGTTTAAATTTGAAACTAACAGGTTTCATACCTGTTCAATTCAAAACCAAGAGTCACCTTTACATCTATAAATAGACTAGCCTCCAATTTGGATTTCACTCCAATTTTTGTACTCCATCCTCTGCTTTAAATCTCTGCATTTTGCTGCATTTTATTTCTGAAAGAAAGAGTGTAAACACTTAGTGTGTTCGTAAGGCAAACAATTTGTAGTGCTGCTATTGTTTGTGGTAAGATCATTTCATCCTGGGAGATAGACGTCCAAATTCTGAAAGCACCGTGGAGAGGACGAATCTGTCTTAAGGACACAGTGTTAAACACTGGACTTGATCAGAAAAGTTATTCAAATAAATTAACCACGTAAGTTTTTTAATTTTATTCTGTTTTTTATTTGTTTATTTAATCAGATTTTATTTTGTTTTTGTAACAAAATAAAATCTGTAGTTTTATTTATTTATTTTTATTTTGAGTTTAATTTTTGTAATCAAACAAATTCTCTCATTTTCTTTATTTCTTTATATTCTTGTTGTTGTTTTGTACACAACAGAATTTAATCTTTTTAAATACAGTGAAGATTGTCCAACATGTACTCCACCCAGCAAACACCTCCAATCAACATACCCCTCCATCTGCATCATCCAATCAGCCAAAAAAAGAACATCATCAAGATTACACACTGCACCAGCACCAACCATACACCAACAGCTGCCCCAATAGATTACCCTTTAGTAACAAATCTGCCATAAGTTGGGAATAATGTTATGCACAGAGAATGAAAATTCTTCAGATTAGACTTTGCCCACAAGGCCACTCTGACTTTCATATATTAATAGAATAATTTTATACATACTAAGAATCTTACTAAAAATATAAAAGGCCAAATGTGACTAGTTGTTAAAAAAATAATGATATTACACACCCAATGATATTTGGACAGGTTTGTTTTTTATGTAACATTACTCATATTAATAATCATTAGATAACATATTTGAATAATCTTCTTTTAGAAAATTTCATTTTAGTTCTCATACTTTTAATTTGAATAATTTAGTCTTTAAACTTTCAATTTTATTGCAATATAGTTCCTCCATCACTTGCCATTAAAATTTAGAACAAAAAAATACCACGTTTAAAATTAGTCCTTATAGTTTATTTTGAATTTTACTTTACTCCTTCTAGTTTTGTACGTGATTTTTTTTTTCCAATCAAAATGATAATAACGCATGATGGAGGATCACATTACAATAAAATTGAAAATATAATAACTAAATTGTTCAAATTGAAATTACAATAACCAAAGTGAAATTTCACTTAAACTAAAAGGACCAGTGGTATAATTTACCCTATAAATAATGTTAGATAGATGTAGAAATATATATATATATATATATAGAAAAATATATTGCGTGACGGAAATTTAATTTTAGTGTGATGTGAGTTATGCTTAAAAATAAATTTGGAGTGGGCTAAATAAGCCACCGAATTTTCTGAATTTTTTTGTGTAATGACTTTTTTTTTAAATTATGTCAACTTTTTTTACTTTTCCAGTTTGTCTTGTGTAGAAGAATCTAAAAAGTTAAAAAATTTGAAAAATTCTATTAAAAAAAAATTAAAAGGCCAAAATAATTAAAAAAAAAATCACTAAAAACAAAAA
Source organism: Camellia sinensis (assembly GCF_055761805.1). Taxonomy (NCBI): domain Eukaryota; kingdom Viridiplantae; phylum Streptophyta; class Magnoliopsida; order Ericales; family Theaceae; genus Camellia; species Camellia sinensis. The sequence continues at coordinate 71,757,117 of NC_138973.1, read as the reverse complement.
TAAATATAAAAAAGTCACAAAATAAACAAATCCCAAACATGCAAACAACACAAGAGTGGAGAGTTTTTCTCTCATAGGTGCTAATCTAACAACTAACAATTAACATTTGCCAATCCCACCAAATATATATATATATATATATATTTTTTATTGAGATAAAAAGTACGAAAACTTGTTTGGTTTGCTTTTTTTTTTCAGAAATAGTTTTGAAAAATTGTTTTGGAGAGAGAGTTTTAAAAAAAGTGATTGATTTGATGTGTATGAGAGAGAGAGTGATTTTGAAAAGTAAGTAACCAAACAAAATTTTGAGATTTTTTTTGAAAAAATTTGTGTGATTTGATTACTATTAAAAATTTGTTTGTAGAGAATTTTTTCCAAAAATTTTTCTGAAAAACAAACCAAACAAGGCCAATATTTTCTTACAATTCTATATTTTTTTTCTGTTTCTTATAGCACATTTGGTTTTTCTACCCAGAGTTTATTGTGAATGTTTTGAAGGAAGTGCCAATTTGCATAGTTGAACTCTAGTAATCATAACCGATCAAAAATTAAAAAAAAAAAACTCTAGTAATCATAAAGACATGGTTTGACTTCTAATTAAAACTTGAGAATCGACTTCTTTATTAAATAAATAAAATAAAATAAAAAATTGAAGACAGAATGGTGCTTAATTTGTTTCCTAAAAATAACTCATTATTTTATTATTTAGCAGACAATTAGATAGTATGACTCTTGTATCTTTATGTTAAATTTTGCTCACCACTATCATTATTATAACATGAACTTTGTTGTGTATGGGTGTTTGATTTGAATGTTTGAAAGGCCGCTTTAATGTTTTGAAGTAATTTGGAATGGAACTGATCTTTCTATTTATGTACCCACAAAAAAGAAAAAAAAGGTCTACAAAATGAGAGGAAATTTTAGTGAAATTAATGAATGCATTTCTTCTCTAGCCGGCACAACACTAGCAGGCTGGCCGGCCTTCCGTCTAAACCCTATTTTCTACACATATCACTCTCAACTCACCACACCTATATATGACATGGTATGTATTCAAATAAAATATTTTAATAATAAGTTTATGATATAAATTGAAACGTAAGTTTATGATATGAATTGAAATGTGATGTAGATTAAAATAACGGGCTAATTCATTTGACCGAAATCATTCATTTTATTAAGAGATTAGTGATTTAAACCTTTAATCTTATTGAGAATCTTATTCCTCATTTATCTATTGGAATTTTCTCTCTCCCATTTTATGAGTTTACTTGTATTATTTATGTGTTATATTTTATGTTTATTATTATGATTGTAATTTATTAAATTTCATTATAAAATCACATATGATTTTATTTTATTTTATTTTTATTTTTATTTATTTAATTTTTTTTAAATGTAGTGTGAATTGCACCTAAAATAAAACTCATCAAGACATATCAAATTTTGCATATATTTTATTGGTACCACACTTATAAATAGGGGTATGGTTTTCCTCCTGTTCCAATCTCGATCGGAAGGTGTTGTTCGGGTTAATGAAATTTATCACGGTTTTTTTGGGGATACAAAATCTATTTTATCTTCTTGTGGTATGACTTCATAACATTTTATCCCTCTGTCTTTTAAAAATAGCCATATGCCCTCATGTGATTTTAGACTAAAATGTAATCGTTAACACTGTTACCTATAGATATGAAATGACTATAATACCCTCAAATCCTATATTTTTTTGTTATTGTCTTTCTCTCTCATCTCTCATACATATAATTTATAATGTCTTGTATTATTTCAATTAAATCACAATTAATTATAAATTATAAATTATTTATTGTAATTCTTAAATTTTTATTCTAATTTTAATTTAATTATATTTTAGATCACAATTAATCCTAAATACTTAACTACTTATTGTAATTACTAACTTTTAATCTAATTTTGATTTAATTACATTTTAGATCAATTCTTAATTATTGTTTATTTTTTATTTTATTTAATTATATTTTAAATGAATTCTTAATTATATTTAATATTTTAGATCAATTCTTAATTATATTTTAGTTTAATTTGTTTTATTTTAACTAACATATTAATCTAATTTTAGGTTTTGAGAAAATGGGAGTAAAATTATACTTTTGTTATATTAATTTCATTCTGATTTTTTAGAAAATAAAACCCACTCTAAAAAATGGTGAGTATAATATACATTCCGTTAGTTTGGATGAAAAAACAAATTGTTACACTTTAGTCCAAAACCACATGAGGATTTTCTAGCTATATTGAAACGATGAGGAGGTAAAGTGCTCTAGTCCTAAACTACAACGGGTAAAATGAATTTAATCCTTTCTTTTAATAATTAAAAACGATCATTTTGTATGGTCTTTTGTATATATTATCTATTAAAAAAATTAGGTCAATTTGATAATTATAATTTATTCAAATTATCACATTTGTCAAAAAAAAAAAAAAATAGACAATTGTTTTGAAAATAAAATATGTAATTTTTGGTAACAAAGACGATAAAATGAGAGGTTATGATTATCGAATCGTCCTAATTTTTTGTTCTTGGATGATACACACGAAATGAGACCCACATACCCGAACAATCTCCTCCAACCCAGCCCTTTAAATAGCGGCATGTATAGGTATCAATAGTGGTGTAAGGGTAGCGAATGTTGAATGATACATATCAAAAATTGAATTTTATGATTGTAAATTTTTTAATAAAATTATCAAACAGAAATTTAGTTGCCGAACCAGGTGTATAGATTGTAAATTGACTATGAAGCAATACATATCAAGAATCAATTAATACATATGTAATTTTTATTTCAACCTATATATCATAATATATTGATATGGAAAGGACAAAAATAAAACAAAACAAAAAAAACATACATAGTTAAAACCATGAAAGATACATAGCATTGCTGCACACCTATAAGTACAACTTGACTTTATTTATTTTTCCCATTCATCACTACGAATATCACTTTCACTTCCTCTCTTTCCTCTCACTATATTCCCTTGCACTTCACAAAAAAAAATAAAAATAAAATAAAAACCTCTCTCTCTCTCTCTCTCTCTCTCATATTGTCCTCAATTTAGAAACATCTGAAGAAAATGAGACAAGCAGGAACATATTCAGGGATACTATCAGGAAGAGGGATATCAGGGAGAACCGGAACGCACTCCTTGCCGCTGGCGAGGATAAAGAAGATCATGAAGAAATCAGGGAATGATGTGAAGATGATATCTGGGGAGGCCCCCATTGTATTCTCAAAAGCTTGTGAGCTGTTCATAGAGGAACTCGCCAAGAGGTCTTGGATGATGGCAATCCAATCCAAGAAGAGGACTCTTCAAAAGGAAGATGTTGCCTCTGCTGTTATAGCCACTGATATCTTTGACTTTCTCCTCAACTTGGTTTCTGATTCTGCTAACTCTGATGATAATCCAGGAATATTAGATACAAAAGAGTAGTAGACTCTCTCTCTCTCTCTAAGTGTTATAAAAGGCTATGCTCAAAATGTTTTTATCTTTTTGGTGTTAAGGTTGACAACCTTCTCCATAGTGTTATACACGAATCTATAGGGCAACCATTACCATAAATGATAACATAGTCCTTTGTTTTTACAAAAAAAATAAAAATAAATAAAAATAAAGAAAAATAAAAGTTTTTTTTTTTTTTTTTTGGTGTACTTATAGTTATACGATTTGATTTTTATTAATTTTGATTTAAAAAAAGTACAAACATTTTGTGTGTACTCAAAGTTATACAATTTGTTTTTTTATTAATTTGATTTATAAAATGTACAAAATTTTTGTGATATTGTGAATGTTGATGATACATGAGGCATTGTTGACATTTTCTTTTCTTTCTTTTTTTATTTTATTTTTAATGCTGTGTTTGGTTGGGAGATTTGAGGAGAGATTTGGAAAGAAAAATAGAAAAAGTAGGTGAAATGTGAATAAAACATGCCTAAATTTTACCGAGTTTCACACACCTTTTCCCTTTTCCTTTCTCTTTCTAAATCCTCCAACCAAACACAGTATAAGAGGATCTCAGCACACAGATTCCACGGTTTTCCACTAATTAATATGAAGGTATTTGTGTTTGCCATATTTTGTGAGTTTTTTATTTTTTCCTTAACCAGATTGAATGGTAAGGCTTATGGGACTTGAAAATCATTCTGTCATAAATAATTTACAAACAATTATAAACAAGATACATAGCAGATCAAACAGTGTTGTTGACAATAGTGAAATTCAGGTTTTCATGTTCAATTTGTTGCTCCTCTTTATCCGTTCCTAAATTGTGCTTGAACAAATTTTGTGTGGAAATTACACCGGTGATCATCATATTGTGTGTGTGGACAAGTCTAATAGTTTTTATTTTTATTTTATTTTATGCCTAGAACACCCTCAAGACAGTAATACCCTTAGGATCTACCCTTACAAGCCAAACTAGGAGAAGCTAGTCGATCCACCTAAACCGTCAAACTTCTACTTAAATAGTAGAGGATTCGAATCCTGATCAATGAGAAGAGGAGAAAGTCTGACCGTTAAAAATTGAATAACATTTTTGCCTTACCTTATATAGCTTTTTTGGTTTTTTTTTTTGGATCGACGAAAGTAAGTTGTTAACCATTTGCAAAGGGCTAAGTGCTTGCCCTTAATTTAACTCTCCTAAAAAGAGTTGAATCTATAACATTCTCTAATTAAGAATTAGATTCTTAAAAAATTATGATAACCAACAAAACTAAGCTCAGGTAACCTTACCTTAAGCACTTATATATAATGATGTCACGTAGACGGAGAGTACTCCAATTTGATAATGAGCCAAATTAGAAACGACTATATGTAGCCCTCACTTCAACATCATCGACTTCCCAACTAACTTCCCAAATGACATAATAATAAATAAATAAAAAGAAGTTATATATAGCTGTTGGCTATATATTTTATACAAGTTAATCGCAGCTTGACACGTGGTACATGAGGGACAATTCAAGAAGTTAATATAAGTCTCCAATCGAAGACAGACGCGTGGCAGGTTGTTTTGGTTATAATGGATTTGCGTAGCACTGAAATAGTTAGAAAGCACAAGATGACGTGTCACAACGGTTACTCACGAATTCAAATTCAAATTCAAATCTAAGAGGGAAGCCTAACTGCAAGAATAGTGTAATGGGATTAACTGTGAGAGAGTATGATCAGCAATCATGGGAGGACATTTAAACGGTTGGAAGCCCACTTTGATGGTTACCCTTGAAGAATATAAATAACATGGAAGGTTCCAAATTGAAGGACCCAGACCCAGATCCAGAAACCAGTCATTTACTTCATATTTTCTTTCCAGTTCTTTACATTTTCAGCATTTCAATTCCTATACTACACTTCATTTCCTAGGAATAGTTCTCAAGTAGTCGTTGCTGTCAAGACTGGGTCATTTCATTATAAGTTCCTATTTACTTAATGATATTCAGTTTCTGAATAATTCTGTATTTGTTATTTTTCCTATAAATTTCTCCTAAAACAAGCCACCAATAAAAGTCCTCTTCATTGAGGCTGAAAGAACTTTAACACAATCATCTGATAATTGATTGGCAATAAAAATTCTATAAGAACTGATTGATCCTTGTTAGCATGCTTAAATTTACACTATTAACCCTCGAAAGCCAAAAAAACCAACATATATTTTTGGCACGCCGAGTAGGACATATTAAAAATGGCTAGACGTAGAGTAAGAGGAGAAAATGAACACCTGGAAGAGGGTGTGGAAAGAGAGGTAGAAATACCTAACCCATAGGAGAATGTAATGGATGCACTTGTCCCATTAGATCCTCCACAAATGGTTGAACAGACCAGCACTTTAGAATATACAACACATGTCCAACACACTAGACAAGGCCATGAGACTGGACTTTCGAATGCCCCTTCTACCCACCCTATAAATCCATAAGGAGGTTTAGTAGATACTATGGGACAACAATTAATGTATATAATAGAAAGATGGACAACATCCTTTTTGGATCAAGTAAACTCCCATCAACCAATGATCACACGACAGGCTGAAGAAAACATGAATTCCCTTCAGCATAGATTAGCTCAAGACAAACAGCCTATGCAAAATAATGGACAAACTAATGGTCAGACTAGCAATCATAGTCATGAAAGGTCACCACTTGTGCCTCAGTCATGGTATGAAGCTCCTTCGAGACTACTAGCAAACCAAAATGTACCATTGCCCACCAATAAAACCATACAAATTGGTAAATTTGGGCCAGCACAAGGGAATGGTATGAGGATGTTTCCAAATCCTATGTTCGTAGCCATACTTGGTACACGGGGCTCCATTAATCCTGTGTTTGAATTTACACTCGGGGGATTGGAGAGATTTCTTGTGGTCCTTCTTTAGCATTTTCTGTAGGACCTTTCCTAGGATAGATTTTAAGAGGTCAGCCATACCTCCAACAGCAACTAGTGCAATAAGGACAACCAGTCTTGAATATACCCATATATGAACCAAGAGGCCCTCAAGCACATGGAGTTCCTCCAAACCCTGTGTTTGTTCTTCTAGTAGTGGTTCAACCAATACAAAATATGGTTCTAAGGGACCAAATTACTGATATAGTTAGAGAAATGTGTAGACCTATGGCTCGGGGGGTCCAGACACCAGTGTATAGAAAACCTTACCCAGAGTGGGTGGATAGGGTACATGAGTATCCTAGAGGGTTTAGAATACCAGACTTTGCTCTTTTTTATGGGAATGAGAATTAGTCAACGGTGGAGCACATTGCTAGGCTTACATGCCAGTATGGTGAGTTCGCCAATAATGATTACATAAAACTGAGACTCTTTCCAAATTCTTTAACTAAAGCAGCCTTCGTATGGTACATAAACCTTACACTTGGCTCTATCCAAACTTGGCAGCAAATGGAAAAAGTTTTCCATGCCCAATTTTTCCAAACAAAACCTAAAGTTTCTATGGCAGACTTGGCAAGATTGAGCCAAAGGCTTGATGAGAAGGCTACTCAGTTTATTGCCAGGTTTAAAAGGGCAGGAAATAAATGTAGGGTCATGTTATTAGAGCCCGAATTTGTAAGATTGTCTCAAAATGGCTTAGAATTTAGGCTTTGAAAGAAGTTTGATTCAACTGAGTTGCGAGACTTAGTAGAGTCAACCTATAAGATGTCTAGATATGAAGCTTTACTCAAGGAAGAATAAGATCGAAGTAATGCATCATATAAGACCTACTATAGGGAACCTAATTATGAAATTGATGCAGCAGAGATAGTAGGAAACTTATGACTTGTGAGGCATTAATTCAGAAAGACAGTACAATAGACCAGCAGTTTAAAAAGAAAGACTTGCATAGGAAGTATTCTTTTGACTTAACAAAAGCAGATGACATTTTTAATCATTTGCTTGTAGCAAATTCCCTAAAGTTACCAAAGCGAGTCAAGATTCCTACCCTTGAAGAACTTAAAAGAAAACTGTATTGTAAATGGCATAATTCTTAGTCTCATTCAACTACAAATTGTATTATTTTCCAAGGCATGATGCAAGAATAGATTCGGAAAGGGAGCCTAAAGTTTCCAGCCAAGTCTGAGAAAGCTATGGGAATTGATACCAACCCATTTCCAGATATTGAGGAGGCTGCAGCCATTGTTGGCATGCCAGATTTTGAAAACCTATCCTTGAAAGAATTTGAGGAAGTTACTGTGCAAATGTATGTGGCTAGCCAGGCTAATTTCAGGAAGAACATAAGAAGTTCACCAGTTGATGGACAAGGCTCTAGTGAAGAGATGTTAGATGATGACTCTCTCGAAGTTGCTATAGTGCAGATGATGTGTCCCAGGTGCATGATGTGTTACAAGTGGCTGCAAGGGCTCCCAGTTGATGGGAAACAGCATTACAAAGAAGTGCAGAGGGACCGAATAACCAACATTCATAACAAGAGGCCATACCTAACTGGCCCTAGACAGCATTCATCCTTGGTAGCCCCACCAGACACCAAGATGAAATCAAAATTAAAGAGGCCTTTGTATGAAACTAGGCCACCCAATTATTACAGAGTAGACAACCAGCTTGAAAGGAAGCATAGATTCAGAGCAAGGTGTGGGACCAAGGCTAATAATTGGCCCCCAAGTACTTTCAAAGAGTGGGGCAGCAGATCCAACAGCCAGACTAGTGGCCCCATGGGTCCCAGGAGTTCCAGATTGGTTTGTTATGCAGAATAAACCTAAGGAAATGCCTACTCAAAGAAAGGTTTTTGGAGACCAGGGAAGAATGATCAAACCTTCCTTTGGTGGCTCCAAATAACTGGGCGCTATTAAATAATCCAAAAACAAGGGAGCCAGATGTGGTTCCTATAATTTATAGGTCTCAAAGGAGGAAGATCCAACGAAGATTCACCCAGTATCAGAGGGATCTGAAAGAAAGTGGAGAGAACACTTCCATGGCATAAGCAAAAGACCAGACAGATGGAGGGATAGGTTTGAAGCCTGCTCCCAAGATCAAGAGAAGTGCCAGCATGGAGCAATTGGCTAAAGTTCATGCTGAACTAAGAGCCAAAGAAAAATCCAGTTTAGCAAGCCTTAAGAAGGCTTTAATGGAAAGTGATGATGAAATGGATGAAGGGACTGAGCTAGGCCAAAAGAGAACATTGGCTGAAGACGTAATGTTTGAGGCCTTCATAGCTGAACAAACCTTTTTAGTTGACAAGCCAACGGAGGTAGATCACCAACAGTCTACTTCAAAGGAACCTGCTAGCATAGAGGTACCAGAGTGCAGCATGGAAGATGCTTCTGAAATAGTAGAACAAGCTAGTTTGAAAGGGAAACAAGTACAACCAGTAGTTCAGTTTGGCTTATTTCTTCCAGTGCCAGTGAACATGGTATATATACTGCCACATGAGTTCTAGGCTGAAAAGAGAAACCAAGAAAGTCAGGAAAATGACCCCATTCTAGTTTCTAGTGAAGATTCACATGCCAGCATGATTTAAGATGAGTCTGAAATGGCCACACCAATGGAAACTGAAGAAGAAAGTGAGGAGGTGAGTATTAACCTCTCATATCCCTTCGAGTACCCTACAACATCTATGACTCAGCACGTTAAGCCCTCTGTATATTAAGGCTTACTTCAATGAGATATAAATGAATAGGGTGTTAGTGGACTATGGGGCAATAGTGAACCTACTTCCAAAGTCCTCCTTGAAGAAATTGGAAAAAAGAAACCCCAGATTAATCCCAACCAGCACAACCATTGTTAGTTTCACTGGGGATAAGCAAATGGCTTAGGGCATTCTGCCCATCAACCTGAGTATGGGAACCATAGATTGTATGACAACATTCTTTGTTATAAACAGTAATGCCAAGTGTAATGCTTTTCTTGGCAGGGATTGGATTCATACCAACAAATGTGTGCCTTCCTCTCTACATCAGAAAATAATGATAGCACTATGTAATGGAGAGACAGAGGAGATTAACGTAGACCCCCTACCCTTTATCGCTTGTGTCGATTTTGCAGAGACCAAGTTATACACTGAAGGAGTGATACCACTCAGTGTACTGAGGAAGCTTGATGGAACAGCCGAAGTGACGGCTGATGAGGAAATAGCACACCTGAAGCACTTTATGCAGGAGAGTGCTGATGAAGAGTTCGTCCCCAAAGATGACAATAATGCTTGGTTGTAGACAAGAAGATAAGAACTAAAAAGCCAGACCCTTGGCCTTAGTCAATTTTTCAGCATTCGATGTAAAGTCAATAGTCTATAAGGTACAGGAACAAAAGAATGAAGCCATGGTGGTTGGCTGTAACCAGGAGCAACAAATGGCCAGGCCTTTGGCCCTTGATAAGTACTGTGCATTGGACATCGATACAAAAGTTTAGAAACTACAGGAAGAAGAAGCCGTATGGACAGATTTTGTCTATGAGGAAGAAAGCAAAGATGTTGAGCCAGAGAAGGTGGGAGCAGAACAAAATGAAGAAGTTGCTTTGAAGGCAGAAGAAGTCAAAGGAGAAGCATCAGTAAGTGCTCAAGTACAAGACCCTTTGGAAGAAGTTAATTTAGGGAAAGGTTCTACACAACAACCTACTTATATCAGTGCTTGGTTAAGTTCTATTGACAGGAACTAGTTGTTGGTAGTCCTAAAGTAATATAAGGATTGTTTTGCGTAGTCTTATAATGAACTTCCTGGATTGGATAGATCATTAGTGAAACATAGGCTCTCTATGAGGCCTAATTTTAATCCACACAAGCAGAAACCAAGACGGATGAGCCTTGATGTGGTTCAGAAGTGAAAAAGGAGATTCTTAGGCTCCTTAAGGAAGACTTCATTAGAACAGCCAAGTATGTTGAATGGTTGTCTAATATTGTGCATGTGGTTAAAAAGAATGGCAAGATGAGGCTATGCAATCAATTTTAGAAATCTAAATTTGGCAATTCCAAAAAATGAATACCCCATGTCTATAGTTGATCTATTGGTGGATAGTTCAACAGGGCACAGGATTTTGTCTATGATGGATGGGCATTCTGGTTACAACCAAATCTACATTGCAGAGGAGGATGTCCACAAGACAGTATTTAGGTGTCCTGGAAATATTGGCACCTTCGAATGGGTGAAAATGCCATTTGGTTTAAAGAATGCTAGGGCAACGTATCAAAGGGCAATGAATACGATATTTCATGATCTTATTGGAGGATACCTAGAGTGTTACATTGATGATATTGTTGTAAAGTCCTAGTCTATGGAGGAACACTTGGTTCACTTGGCAATAGCTTTCGAAAGAATGAGAAAGTTCAAGTTGAAGCTTAATCCTCTTAAATATGCTTTTGGTGTATCAGCTGGAAACTTCTTGGGGTATGTAGTGTACAAGAAAGGAATACATATTGATCAAAATAAAGCCAAAGTCATCATTGAGGCTAAACCTGCATCAAGTAAAAAAGAATTACAAAAGTTCCTTGGTCAGGTTAATTTCCTTCAAAGATTTATTTCTAACACTGCAAGGAAAACTAAAGTATTTTTTTCTTTGTTAAAGCTGAAAAATGAAGAAGAGTTTGTGTGGACAGCAGAGCATCAAGCTGCTTTCGAAAGAATTAAAGCTTACTTGGCCAAGCCTCCAGTGTTGATGCCACCAAGGAGAGACAAGCCCTTGAAGTTATATATTGCTGCAATAGAAGATGTAGAAACGACACATGGTTTCAGAGTAGATGAAACTACTTGTTCCAATAATCAAGCTGAATATGAAGCTTTAATAATGAGACTTGAGATACTTATTGGATTACAAGGTCACGTAGTTGATATATTTGGGGATTCCTAATTGGTAATCAACCAAGTAAAAGGAATCTTCAAATGTCAAAGTGCAAGCATGTTATCATATTATGTTGTTGCACTGCATTTGCTTTCTCAGTTTTAGATAGCCAATGTGACTTATATCCCAAGATTCATGAACCATAAGACCAATGATGTAGCTCAAAAGGCCTCAAATTTCAGAAAAAGGGAAATATCCAAGTGGACATAAGTCAAACAATATATCAGAAGTTAATAGCACCTTTGGCTAAAAGGGGTATTATGGTAGAAGTTAACCAGAATAACTTAGAAGAGCATGATAGGAGACATCCAATCATTCAATATTTAACTGGCCCATCTTTGAAGGCCAGTAGGAAAATAAAATTACAGTCTATGCAATATATAGTGTATAACAATGCTCTTTACAAAAGGGGGAGCTAATGGGTTGCTGTTAGAATGTTTAGGGCCAAAGGAAACATTGACTGCTATGGCTGAGGTGCATGAAGGTATTTGTGGTACCCATCAGCCTAGTGTGAAGATGAAATGGTTGCTTCGAAGGCATTCCTACTATTTGCCAACCATCCTAAAAGATTGCATAGAGTATGCAAAAGGATGTCAGGCATGTCAGAAGCATGGCATGATAAGACATGTGCCAATAGCTGATTTGCATGCAGTAGTGAAGCCATGGCCATTTAGAGGATGAGAAATGGATATGATAGGCAAAATATATCCACCTTTTTTGAAGCAACATTGTTTGATTCTAGTGGCCACAGATTACTTCACTAAATGGGTCGAAGCTAAGCCTTATAAGGTTGTGGATCACACTGAGGTTATTGGATTTATCAGAGAATTAATCCATAGGTTTGGTATCCCTCAGACCATAACTGTAGATAATGAGACTGTGTTTGATGGAAATATGGTGAAGTCTTTCGCAACAAAATTTAGACTTAGTCTTATTAATTCAACCCCTTATTATGCACAAGCAAATGGCCAAGCAGAATCTTCTAACAAATCCTTGAAAAAAAGAGTACAAAGAGTTATGGAAGATAATCCTAGGGATCGGCATAACTTGTTGTTAGATGTATTATGGGACTTCTCCAAGGTCAAGTACATAAATCATTCCTTATGCCTTAGTATATGGGCATAATGCAGTGTTGCCTGTGGAGATTAATGTCAAGTCCTTGAGGGTGAAGTACCAAGACCAATTAACTTATGAACAGTACCATCAAAGCATGTTATTGGAAGTAGAGAATATAGATGAAGCTAGAATATTGGCATTAAATAGCATTCTTTTCCAGAAGAAGAAGGCAGCCAAGAGCTATAATAAGAATGTTAAGTACATCAGCTTTGATGAAGGTGACTTGGTATGGAAAACAATACTTCCAATAGGCATTAAGAGCCATAAATTTGGCAAATAGTCACCTAATTGGGAAGGACCATATCAGGTTTATAGGGTCTTGCCTGGGGGAGCCTACCATCTAAGAAACCTAAATGGTTATGTGCATCCCAAGAGAATTAATGACAGGTACTTGAAGCCTTATTATCCAAGGAGTGTAGAAAGTGTAGAAAGTGCCTTATTGTCCAGGTACTTGAAGCCTCATGTGGGAAACACAAGGAGTGTAGAAAGTGCTAAATAATAGAATGATAAAAGCATGATACACTCACATAGATAATAAAAGGTTTTCATTTCATAAAGAGTTAAGTACATGTAGCCACAAATTGGCCCATAAATCAGTACAGTGTTTCAGTTGTTCCCTTACAATTGATTCTCTACTTCTAAGGGTTGGGAACAACTAAATGGCTGTAGCCATATCCTGCCTTCTATCAGCCAGCCCTTGGTTAGTAATTTATAGCTTTTTAGCAGTTCGATCCAAAGCTAAGTTGACTGCTGCTAGCTCTTCATCCAGTTGAGCCTTTTTCTCTAAGAGTTGAGTTTGAAACTGAGAAGCATCGGAGTATTGTCCTTTGAGTTCAAATATATCCACATGTATGTGGGAGACAAACTCTTTGTCCTTCAATAGTCTCTCTTCCACAGCCTTGGCCATATGGCAGATATTGATATAAAAATCTATGGTGGCTGCTGCCTTGGTCAATTGGCTTGAGATGGCTATGTTAGAGTGCTCAAGAGCTTTACAGCATTGGAGGAAACCATTCTTAATGATGGGTCTTTGTAAGGCTTTGAATAGGATCATTGAGAATGATGTCAGCAATTCTAAACAAACGCCTAAGTCCACTGGAGGCAAAGAGATTTTGCTGACAGTAGAGAAACTCTCAAAGAATTCCAGGAGGGATTCAGCAAGGACCAATGGTTCAGCCTCATTGCTGGCTGATTGAGCTGAGAAAGGCATGTCAAATAGGATAGCCAGTCGGGCTTCAAGAATGTCCATCTCCTCTGACATTGGAAGTGTAGAGGAATCACTAGTGGAAGAAAAAGATGGATGCATGAGGATAGGAGAAGGAATAGAGGAATCCCTCGTAGTGTTTATTGTCCTAGCCACCAGCAAGTCAAGAGAAGAAGGACTAAAGCTAGGTGATGAGGAGGAAATTGGTGAGCCATCAGTGACTTCCTTGTAAGAACCAGTTATCATTAAAGATGAAGTGATTGGAATTCTCTCAGGTGATAAAGGGGTAGCCAGGACTATTGGAGGAGTAAAATGAAATGAGATGAAAGTTAGATAGGGCAGATATTGTGTTAAACCTGGGCATAAGGAAGGTAGAATGCTTTGCTTTAAAGGCGAAGGCATGGGGAATATAGAGTTGGGAAGTGGAAGCATCATCTGAATGGGCTCTATATTCATTGGCACTTCAGTATGAGCCTTCCTTGTTCTTCTTTAGGCTGAAGAGGCCAATGTCGAAGGGGAAATGGCTGCTACTGCATAGTAGAAAATAGAAAGAAAATGTTAATTTTTTGTTAAGTCTTCGAGAGGGAATCAAAAGGGATCAAGAGAGATATTACCAGCTTCAGGGGTTACAATGGTAATGATTAGAGAGCTATGAAGGGCATAAAACTCAGCAGTCTGTTTCTTTCTTGCAGCCTTCCTTTGTAATGCATCAACATCAACAGCTTCATCCTTTAGTATTTGTTGCTGCCTCCTCTTTTTAGATCTCTGAAATACAAAAATTTCTTTGGAGTGCTCTTCTTCCACTACCTTAGCAGTTGACTCGTGAGTAGGATCACCAACAAGGTCAGAAGGAGAAACTGTCATTTTCCTTCTTATTTTCAATGGTGTCACTTTTCCTTGTTCTGCTTCCTTCTCTTCTAGGTGAGCTTCAAGTTCTTTAGGGTCAAGTAGAAGTTTTCTTTTCTTCTGTTGCTGTTGTTTGCCTTAAGAATGTTCAAAGCTTGAGCTCTCTGAGGAGAGTCTTCCTATAGAGTTCCTCCACCAAGAAGAGAAGTCATATGTACATGAATAAGGCATTATAGAAGGAAAGAGAAAGGGAAAGCAAGAATATATATCCTTCTTCAAAGTAGCCCTGGTAAACTTGGGAGGAGGGGCTAAAGCAGCAAGAGTAAGAGTTGAGATAGTAAGAGAAGTGGAAGAAGTGATGGTGATTCCAATACCCTTGGGCTTGGTTTGAGAGGGTACATCTAACCCTACCAATAAATCTTGGGAAAAGATGGCTAGGAGTACTTCCATGTTGGTTGTCTACCAGTTCTGGTACCTTTTCAATGTAGTGTTGTGTGGAATGAAGGGGGTGAATTGAAATTCGATCAGGTCCTGTATAAACCTGGAGGCTGCCTCTTTTAGCCTAGTTCTTGGAACTTTCAGCTCTGTGCTTCTAAAATTTGGGTTAGTTTGGCTGCAGAGAGGGATAGGAATCCCCTGAGTAAGCCCAAACTACCTCGCAAATTGAGCGGGACAGTAGGCTTCAGCTATGCACTTATACGCTTAAGGGTGCAAGGTGCCAACAAAGAGCTCCCTTAGAGTTAAGATAGAGGCCCAATATCCTTATGTTGAGGTTGGGAGTAGTTTCTATCAGCTAAAAAGGTCCTCAACCATACTGGCCCAATGATGGCTGCAAACGCAAAAGGGCAGAAGAAAGAAGCAGATGGAGAAGCTGGGAATTGGTGGAAGAAAGTGAAGTAATAAGAAAAGCTGGAAGGGTAAAGTGAAACTCTAGCATATTTCACTTCATAAGTAGAAAGGTCTAGTACCAAAAATCTCTGACACCTGGAGTGTAAATAAGTGAAGTAAGCGAAAAACCAAAGTTGCAATATCCAAAATGGCCCTCATTGGTTGGTATCCAAAGGTTTCTCACAGAACTGAGAACAGGCTCTATATACATGGCCCAAAACATATAGAGCTAAGGCTGTCTTTTTTCCCGAAGCAAGAGCCTTGGCAAGAGGGGCAAACTCAGGCATAATCCTCTGAGAAGAAGTGTAAAATACAAATTTACAAAGCCAATATAGGAGAAAAGAGAAAAACTCTTGATCTGTTTAGAGGGGGAATGGAAAAAGGCACAGTAAGAGCGTAATCAGGACCAAAAGGAGTACAATTGGTGATAGCCCTAGGAGATGACATATATCAGGAACAGTAAGGGCCATCATGCTACATCGAAATTGGAAAAAATTGAAAAATGGATTCCAATAAGAAAGTGTAGCAGTTATAAGGAAAAGGTCTTCGGAAATGGGAAGCCTGGCTAGTCAAAGAGTGTCGAGAAGACAGAGTTCTTGAAGGTCCAACATCCTAGCAGGGATAACTCGATCATACCATTCCTCTCATTCTAGTCTCAATGTAGGCCAGTAGCGATAGAGATGGTTTATTCTCCAGTTTCCCCAGTCAAGGCCACCCTCATAAAGGAGGCAGTGATCTTTTAGACGCGGGTATAGGGCAGGAAGCTGAACAGGGACTTCCTTGAAAATGGGTCCAACCACAAACTCCCCTTGAGCATGGTGACGGGGAATGAGAAAATGTCCGTCAATGGTGCTTCGTTCACTAGCTCTGTACTTCTCACATTCTTCATTAATGATCTTCTTCAAAGCTACAGATGGGCTCACACGCTCAACAATTGGTACTTTCAGAGAGGAAGAAGCCATTGGTGAAAAGACGGAGGGGAAGCAAAGAGTTTGAGTATGGAAAGAGTAGAAAATTGCAGTCAAGAGCAATAGGAGTGAAAGGGTTTGTTTTTGGACAAGTGAGTAGGTTAAAAAGTGAGAAGAAGGGGTTTTAAACCTTTCTGTCCAAAGTACCCAATTAGCCTAACAGGTCAAGCAAACCTGAAATAAATGATTTGATAGATTTTGGACTCATATGGAATTAAAACTTTAGTTTTAGAATACAAGGGGTCCCAAGTCACAATCTTTTTCAAAGAGTAAGTTTGGGAGGGAAATTTATTTCAAAGACTCAGCTTGGTTTCGAAAAACTGTAGTTGGCTTCGAAGCCATTTTATGCCTTAAACAAAATTATAGTTAAGGTTTGTTTTCTTCGAAGGCTTTATGAGCATACTCGTAGATTGTCTTTGCAAGGTAATGTTGTAACACCGGCATCCTTTAATCCATTAGAGAGTGTATTTAATTCCCTTATTTTCATTTTTGGGAGTCTTTGGAGTTGTTGAATGTTGGTTTTGGAGGAGTATGATCCGATTTAAACTCGTTGGATTTGTTTGTTTGCGCTTGTTCTTGTCAAAAAGTTTTTTAGGAACTTAGAAATTCTGTATTCTGGGGTCGACACCAGCCTTCCTAAGGGTCGACCCTTACCTGTTGGTGAAGTTTCTGGAAGTGTTGCTGGAATTTAGGGTCGACACCAGCCTCTTGTTGCTGTCCACAAGGGTCGACACTAGTCTAGGAAGGGTCGACCCTTGTATATTGCAGAATCTAGGTATTAGTTGCTGGAATTTAGGGTCGACCCTTCCTGTCCAAGGGTCGACACCTTGCTTGCTGCCAGCATTGTCTTTTCTTGTTGAAGGGTCGACACCACCACACCAGGGGTCGACTTTTGCGTGTTTATTTTCAGATTTGTGGGTCCGAATGGGCCCTACCTTTGGGGGGTTTTGGGCCTATTATTTTATTGACCTTAGGGCTACTTTTCTGCTACTATAAATAGACCCTAACCAATTCTCTCTCATTATTTTTCCTCTCATTTCTCCTAAAGGTCATGAGTTCTCTTTTCTCTCTCTAAAACTCAAACTTTTTCACTTAGATCTTTGGATCTACTCACCTAGAGTAATCTTTTCATCTTAGTCCTTTGAGAAAGATTGTAGATCTCATCAAGGGCTTCCTTTTGGTCCGATTAGTTCGTGGTTTCGGCCCCGGTGATTTTTAGGTCATCATCTTTTTGCTTCAAGAGGTAGGGGTTTCTAGTTCTCTTTCAATTCCCTTATTTATAGATAGATTTGTGGTATTTTCTTCATGTAAATCCAAAAGTTTATATTTTTATGCATATTGTGATGAATCATGAGATTAGGGGTTAGGGTTTGAAGAGAGTTGGGTTTACTTATTGGGTTGTGTTCTTGGGTCATGAGTTTGGGTGAAAAAGTAATAGAAAGGTTGAAATAAAATGTGTTTTTTTTTTTTTTTTTTTTTGTGTGAAAAGCTTTAATTTCTCTTAAAAACCCTAGTTTGGCTTATGAAGCTAGATGATGGTTTTGCTTCAATTGATAGTAGAATCATTAAATTGAGGTGTTAAATTACACATGTACAAGTTTAATTGAAATTTTAAAGAGTTTGAAAACTTATGCAAAAGTTGCGAATTGAGCCCCTCAATGTTGATATTTTAAATTATGTTATAATATGAAACCAAACTTGGGGAAAAGAAATTGCTAATGGTAAGGATGATGCGAGAATTGTGATAAAATGATGAAGTGAATATTTAAGAATCTTATTGTATTATGTTGAATTGCATTGAGTTATGTTAAATTGTGTTAAGTCAAGGTTTGGTTAAGATAAGTGTGAGTAGCAATAAATGGGAGATTGTGAAATATGACGATGTTACGTGAAGGAGTTGTATCAAAGAAATTAATGCTAGAGATTTAATTTATAGCCTCACATAGTAATTGATAATCAATGTGTTGTGAAAATCGGTTTGGAAGACTTGATAATAATATGAAAGAGTTAAGAAATAGTTTGAACCCAAGAATTATGAACACGTGAATGACTTGGTGGGTAATAGAAAAAGGTGGTGGAACATAATGTGTACTTGTTATGTAAGTGGAATTTTAACTTATGGTGGATGTGTTTTGAACTAATGTGTTACGGGAATAATGGATGATGTGTTGGCTTTGCCCACTAATCACAATGACGGACGACTTGATAAAATTTATGGAATGTAATGTTGTTTCGAGGTCCGTTTCTCGCCGTATTTTGAGCCGGCAAAGCGTGGCGCTTGAAATAGGTTCCACTTTCCTTCCGTAGTAGTGCCCAGTAAAGCGTGTGGTATGTTGGGATATGTAGCGGTTCCGCGTTCCTTCCGGCTTGTGACCGATAAAGTGTGAGGTTCATGGGGATGACTTGTTAATGGATCTAGTGTTTAATATGACATTATTTGAAAGAATGGAAATGAGATGGTAATTGGATTAGAGGTTGGTGATGATAGACTCACTGGATTGCTTGTGGCTATAAGGGAAAATTATGAGTTTTGTTTTGTAAATAATTGAGACATTGTGTTAAAAAGGATTTGTTATTATTGTGTTATGTTTGAACTCTAATTGATAATGCAAATGTGGATGTGATGTAGTTGTAATATGTTGGATTATAATTAATAATGCAAATGTAGATGTGATGTAATTGTTATTAAATATAGAGGAGATTGGGATTTCTACATTAAGGAGTTACAACAAATATGAATAAACTAGTGGGAATGGAGTGTGTGAGGGCTGTTTTGAGTATTAAGGGAACTTGAACTTGAGGTTATGGTGTTATAATTAATGTAATTAGTAAAAATGAAAAATAGAAATAAAAAGTGAGGAATGTTAAGATGGAAATTAAATGAGGAATATTTTGGAATTGGTTAATAAATTTAAAATGATGTTGTTCCTTAAGCATGTTTGTTTTCAAAAAAAAAAAAGAAAAAAGAAAAAGGATTTATGGCTTTCTGATAATAAGGGATAATTTTTATGGCTAAAGGTTTTCCTTAAATGTTCAAATAACTTTTGAGAAAAAGGTACTTTACGTATGATATTTTGAAATAACAAAAAAGTCACTTTACTAGATAGTATCACCCTGCATGCATGATCATTTCTATTTATAGGATGGTTATTGATTTTGATCTATGAGATTCCTACTGGGCAAATGTGTTCACCCCTTGTTGTTTCATTTTTCTTACAGGATGAGAATTCAAATTGATTGGCTGAAGGATTAAGAAGTTCACGTGTTTGTTATGTGTAATTTCATAGTAGATGTGCAAGAATGAATTTTGTACATTGATGTTTGTAATTATTTATTTATAACTCCGTAGCGGGAGCTTGGCATGCATTATAATTATTATTGTTATATTTATCATGAGAGAGAACAGGTACTATTATGTTTTTATTACTCAAGGGTAATAGATATTTGTCATAAATAAAAAAATGAACCTAAATTATAGGCTTTTGGTAATGTTCCAAGTGATTAAAAATTGGGGCGTGACAAATGTCCTTCGAAAGAGTCTTTGGAATGCTTATCTTGTTTAGAGTTGTGAATACTGAAATAAGTAAGTACTTCGAAGCAAGATTGGTTAATTTGAAGCTATGATTTATACAGTTTAGTTTGACCAGATAATTGGAGCATGAAAACCTTAAGTCAAATATGGACGCTCCTATGAGAAAATCCATGCTTCGAAGCACTTAAAGCCAAGCATCAAAGTAAGTTGGTTGCTTCGAAGCTGTTATTCACAGATTAAATAGATAAAGAAAGGTATAAAGCTATATTCGCCATGCAATCGATCATACAATTGGAATATAAAACCAGATCATGACAAATGATGTTTGAAGAGCTCAGTTTTATTGATATGCAATATTTACATTGGAAACACCTAATTGGAAACACCTACTTGGTTATATTCTCAATTTCATAAAAGTAAGGAATGGACAAAGTCACAAGATCATGGAACTTTGTTTAGCGAAATTCAATAAATACATACTCTTTTCCTAACCAATCTTCTATCCTATCTAAATTTGGTTTGTCAAACTTATGAGCCCTTAGTTGGAAGAAAAGGTGCTGGGCTTCAATTCAAATTCTGTTTGTTTAAGAGCCTTGTTTGTTTCATCCATTTCTCCTTTCCCATGTACTTCATCCATAGTGGCATCTTCTCCAAACTTTAAGTCTTGGTTCTTGAAGTTCTCATATTCTTCAAGAAGATTCTCTGCCTCATACTGAATTTGAATACGAGCAGCAGAGGTTTCCTCCAGTAACCCACTAGTAATGGAAGCATTTGTGTGCTAGTTAAGTAGAAGAGGAAGTTGATCCAAGAAAGTATAAAGCTCTGCCTAGGCTACAAGGTTGAGAATGTGGCTTCGAGAGATAATATCACAAGACCAAAATAAGTTTTTGTGAGGAATATCATATCGAAGGACTTCAAAGGATAGATGAGAGAAAGTAGCAAGCAGAGTCTGGGCTCTATACTATTGATAAGAAGTAGGAAGAACTGCGGCTTGGTAGAGAGCAAAATGCTGTCTCTCGAAGAGGGTGAGTTTTAGTTCTTCAATCCAATTAGGATTAGAAGGCAGGGAATGAGCAGTTGGGTCCTCTCCAAATAAAGGTGGGAACTCAGGCTTGTTCACACATTCTAGCCAGTCAAAAGAGCAAAGTTTTGCTTTTTTGGCTAAGAATAAGGGACTGGTTCCCAAGGACTCAATAGGGTGTGGAGTATTTCGCATTATTCTGGACGGCAAGGTAGACATATACCATGCTGAAAACAAGTTGTCCCCAAGGCTACGAAGATGGTTGATGAGGACGTATGGATATACCACGGAGCTACGCATGGAGGGATGGATCGCAATGGGGTCATCGAATTTAGGAAATCGATAGTGGAATCTCTCCCTTGTTTGAGGTTGAATGGGTGTACGCAAAGTTCCCCAGCCAGTGCTGTTAGAAGTGTTGTTAGAGGAAGAGAAGGCAACTTCATCCGATGCAGAAAGATTAGAGGCATAGAAGGAGCTTCCAAGATCCATTTTTGTAAATTCTTGGTCCAAAGGTTGATAGTTTGCGAAAGCATCCATAACTTGAATAAATGGAGGCGGATAAGCGTGGCTAATAAATGCATGAAAATTCTTTTGAGGATGAACATCATTGTCTAACACCTCTTCGTATGTACAATCGATGAAAAAAAAAGGTTTGTTTGGGGTAGACGTGCCCGAACGTCCCTGCTCTGCCCCGCGAAATGGCGCGAAATCCGTATTGTTCATTAGCTACTACAGTTCGGACTCAATGTTATGGTTCTGAATCTAATCTCGCAAAGTGCAATGCAAGACTGATAAATCACCAAAGAGTCCAAATCCGGCAAATCGTTTTGGAAAACTGATTTTAATAAAGAAGTGCCAAACATGGACTACTTTGCCAGATACAGAGTCGTCACCTAAATGTTTTTGTTTTGGGAAATTTAGGAAACCCTGACTCGTGTCTAAGGCCACGTGTTCGTCATCACCAAAGTTGCCTCGGCTCGGGAACTTGGGTACGAGAGGGGAATGTCATGCAATGAGCACCCCTGCTCGCCCGATCAAAAAGATCGGTCTTTACTAACATGATATTTTATTTTTGAAAACACATGTGTTCTTATTCCGGTTCATTAGCTAGAATTACTATGTGATGCACACAGCATACAAGTATAGACTAGATCACCTAAGTTGGAACAAAACATCTCATGTTTGTTTGAAAATGGTTTGAAAGTGCTACTCGCAAGTAGGCTAAGACGTGGATTTTGCCACCCTCAAGTGGGCTTAGAAAACATGGTGATTTGCCACTCTCAAGTGGGCTTAAAACTTGCATTTCAATGAATTGTTCAAATTCAAGTAATCCAACCTTCACCCACAGGCATTCAGGCAGTTATATCATTTAAGCAAATAGCCTCATGGCAAGCATGCTATCATGGCAACACTTACACTCATGCAAGATGCTAAAGCATAAAACCTTACCTAGTACTCCAAGCCAAAACAAAAGCTAGTTAGTAATCAATGCATGATCCTAGCTACGTTAAGATGGCTAATGCAACACATGCAAAATGCAACTAGAAATAGGCTTGGCTATCTAAGATGGCATATGAATGCTACACTTGATACATGTATTCAAATAGGAATTGAAATACAATGCAGTTAGTATGATGCGCCAAGCCCGGTGCATGCAATACGAATGAATGGATGCAAACATGGAAGCATAAGGATGCTAATCAAAATATGACCTAGAACTAACCATCGTAAGCGGTGAAGTAAAAGGGAGAAAGATGTGGAGTTGGAAGACATTCACACACTTACGCACACTTATTACAAAATTCGCCCTTTCGACGGAGGGTCCGAATGAAGCATACAGTCTAGCTACGCTAAGCTATTCTAACTAATCTAATAATCTAATTAGACTAATTATTACATAATCAAAATGAATAACTAGCTAACACTAAGCTAATTACTACAACACATTTAACTAATTAAGGAAATTAATTAAGTTACAAAACCAAGTAAGTAAAGAAGGAAAGAAGGATGGATTGAGCTGCCACAGCCCTGCCTTGGAATGATGAATGATGCATGCTCGATCGCCTCTCTCGGAAATCCATTGCCATGCCTCATGTTGCCTCTGTTTGCACTGTTTTGGACTGCTAAAAATTGTGCCAACTTCTAAAACACTTCTGATCCACCTCATAGATATGCTGAGAGGCCATCGGCCAAATGGTATGGTCATCGGCCAAGGGATAAGGGTCATCGACCACTTTTGAGTCCATCGGCCAAATACTAATAGCCGATCGGCACACTAGATAGCCGATCGGCCATCTCTTCCTGCGAACTGCTCCTTTTGCTGCAGCAGAGTACAAACAGAGGCATGGCAATACATTTGCAAGAAAATGTTGTACAACTACACCCCTTATCATGTTTGAAGCTCAAAGAAGTGTAGTGCGCGACTCTCGAGCCATCAATCATGCATTTCGATGCATGATGGCCAAAAAGGACAAGTCGCACAATTCAATATGAATGAAATGCACAAAAAACACATAAGGGACCTTAACCTCTATCATGTTTGATCAAGAGGCAAGGCATGCACACACGATGCAATGCAGCAAGCATGCAAAATCATGCAATGCAACAAGCATGGTGGAAACTCCCCGTCCCCGGTCCCGACCCCGACGGGGAGCTCATCACTACCCCCGCCCCCGCCCCTTAACGGGGATCGGGTTTCCCCGACCCCGAAAAGTCCTCGACCAAAAGAAAAAAAAAAATCAGTTCCAAATTTCTTTAACAACAACAACAATCAGATCTAACATCAACAATAACAACAATCTGATGAGCTAAAAAAAAAAAAATCAGATCTAACACATATATATATAACAGATCTAATATATATATATATATAACAGATCAAAAAAATAGATCTGTGTATCTGGACGAAGGAGTGGCGATGGACGACGTCGCGACAGTGGCTGTGGTGTGGCTGTGACTGCGTCGCGATGGGCTGTGGCTGTGATTGATGATCGACATCGCGGATACCGATGATCGACGTTGCGAACAGGCCGAGAGTGAGAGAGAGAGTAGAGGGAAGAGAGTGAGAGAGTAGAGGGAGGCGACGAGAGACGGAGAGCGGATCTATAAGACAGCGTAAGAGAGAGAGTTACGGATCTGTAAACAATAAACACACATATATATATATATATAATATAATAAACAAACATATAAATATATATATAATAATAAACAAACATATAAACATATATATATATATATATATAATATATAATATATAATATTCAAAGACACAGTCTGTAACCAAACCAAACATATGTATATAATATATAAATCGGGGGATGACCGGGGCGGGGAGCGGGACCTGGGATGAAATATGTATCACCGTCCCCGGCCCGAATGTCACCGGGGATTTAATTTTGAATACCATCCCCGTCCCCACGGGGGTATTTTTCGGGGAAAAACCATTCTTATCGGGGAGGGGGGTCGGGTCCCCGTCGGGCCGGGTTCAAATTGCCATCCCTAGACTTGGCCGGAAGAGAGGATAGAGTACCCTGCTACATTTTCGGTCCGAGGCGCACAGCTAGCTCGGTATGCCGTAGCATGGAGGATGAGAGAGCTTCTGGCCCCCGTTCTCATTTTCAGTTGCACCCTCTCTGATGAGTGCATAGCTTGACTCGATGAAGAGGCACGGATCGGGCCCACTTTAGCACCAGAGGCTTCCACAAGCTCCGAGAGGGGACGCAGGAACACCTGACCATGCCCCGAATTTATTTGCTTTAATCAGTACTTTCAAGTTTTCTTTATGAATGTAATAAAAAGCAATTTCAATTTGTATTTAAGAGTAGGAGAACTCTGTACTGAAATCAATGTAATTGAAGGTTGTGGGTATTAAAAATTTTCCGTTTGATCCAAAAACGGTCTAAGTTGTAAAAAGATTAATTTGAGCAAAATCAACTTTTATTAAAACTTTTCAAAATCATTTTCGATATGGATCAGAGCTGGACCTGCCTGAGATCTATCACTGAGATGTACAACCCCGGATCCCAGTAACTAGAAAGTTGCCCCTAGTCTGAATAGCACTGCACTGGAGATCACAATCAAGCTCTTGAATGTAGAATGGACAAAGATGACCAAACACATGGACAAAGTCGATTTGGAAGTGTTTATGGCTGGACTTCAGGATGAAGTTTCCTACGTATCCCGAAGAAGGGAATCAAGCCTTACGTAGTTCGGCTCGGGTTCACTCGTGTATTAACACTCTCCTTTTGCGCTCTAACTTTTGCCAAGGCCGCCCTTTCTGGGTTTTCAATCTTGCGAGCTAAGTTTTTATAATTTCAAATTTTCTGTGCTCTAACTCTTACCTAGGTTGCCCTTTCGGGTTTTCGGCCTAGTGAGCCACTCAAGGAAAGTATTTCTTCAACTTGTCCATGTTGATCAGTTGGGAGAACTCTAGGCCATCTAGGTCTATCAGAATGATAGCTCCACCTGACCAGATAGACTTGATGATGTAAGGACCAGTCCAATTAGGTCTGAACTTGCCCCTAGGGTCATGGATGAGAGCTCGGTTGTCTTTGAGCACCAAATCTCCTTCTTTCAAATTTCTGGACTTAACCTTCTTCTTGAAAGCCTTGGTGATTCTTCGTTGATAACCCTAAACATGATACAGTGCTTTTAGCCTTCTCTTGTCAAACAACCTGAGTTTTTCGAACCTGCTTTGCTATCAATCTACCTCGGCTATTTGACACTCAGCCAATACTCGCACTGACGAAACCTCAACTTCGATAGGTAGAACAGCCTACATCCCATAAACCAAGGAATATGGAGTTGCCCCAGTAGAAGTTCGAATTGAAGTCCGGTAGCCCCACAGAGCAAATGACAGCTTATCTGGCCAGTCCCGGTAGGTTTCCACCATCTTCTGCAGAATGTGCTTGACGTTCTTGTTGGCGGCTTTAACTGCTTCGTTGGTTTGCGGTCGATATGTAGACGACTTATGAAAAGCCATGTTGTACTTGTCCTACAAGTCGATCACTTCCTTCTTGAAGTGGGAGCCATTATCTGAAATAATCTCGTTCGGGACCCCGTAGCGACAGATGATGTTGTTCCTGATGAACTTAGCAACATGCGATGCCTTCAACACCGCATAAGATTGGCCCTCGACCCACTTTGTAAAATAGTCTATCGCGACCAGAATGAACTCATGCCCATTGGACCCCTTCGGAGTGACAGCCCCGATCACATCAATCCTCTAGACTGAAAATGGCCAAGGCAAAGTCATGTTGTACAGCTTCGACGGCGGAATGTTCATGCAGTTTGCATGGATTTGACATTTGTGGCATCGCCGGACAAAGCTAATACAATCCTTTTCCATGGTGGACCAGTAATAACCCTTTCTGAGAACCCTCCGGGGTAGCATCACCCCGTTCATGTGCGATCCGCACTCTCCTCCATGGATGGCCTCCGTCAAGCGCTTCAATTCTTCGGCATCAGCACACAGCTTATGCATCCCGAGATAACCTCTCTTGTACAGTTTTCCCGCGCAGACGATGAACTGAGCAGCCATTCTTCGAATTGCCCTTTTGTCATTGGCATTTGCCCCTGGTGGATATGCTTCTTTTTCCAAAAAGTTTCAGACATCGTAATACCAGGGATTCTCATCTTGTACCGCATCTATGGCAGCAATCAGCTCGTAGGCCGGCATGAATTTCTATTCGATAATGATCGAACGCATCCGAACTCTAAAAGGGATGTCTATCATAGAAGATAGAGTTGCTAATGAATCTACGAACTTGTTGTTCTCTGTTAACAGATGAGCGAAGTTCAGTTTCTCAAACCGAGGAATCAGTACGTCCAAGGTCTGGTGATAGATTCTCATCTTTTCTTCTTTAACTTTCCAATCTCCTTTAGCTTGAGATACAACAAGGTTCGAGTCCCCGATGACGTCTAACCATTTTGCCCCTAGTTCTAGGGCGGCTTCTAATCCAGCAATTCATGCCTCGTACTCTGCTTCATTGCTCGATACTTTGAACCGGAGTTTGAATGCTAAAGGTATGCGGGAATTGTTGGGTGCTATCAGCAACACCCCTATCCCATACCCGTATTGGTTTGACCCTCCGTCAAAGTACATCGTCTAAGTTTCTTCTTCGACAAGCAAAATGGCCTCGTCTGGGAATAGGTACTTAACTGCTTCATCCCCTTTCACTGGGTGATCAGCTAGGAACTCCGCTACCGCTCTCCGCTTCACTGACTTGCGCGTTACGTATTTCAAATCAAATTCCGAAAGCAGAAGCAACCAACGGGCTAGCCTACCTGTAAGTGTCGGTTTCTCGAAGAGATATTTGATGGGATCTAATCTCAAAACCAGTATTATAGAGTGAGCTAACAGGTAGTATCGCAGCTTCCGGGTAGCCCATACCAAGGCCAGACAAGCCTTCTCCAGTGGAGTGTAGCGGGTCTCGTAATCCAGCATTTTCTTGCTCAGGTAGTAGATAGCTCTCTCCATTTTGTCCTTAGACTCCTGTGCAAGCATGCAACCCATTATAGTTTCAATCACTGAAAGGTTCAAAATCAATGGTTTCCCCGGCTCAGGCGGCGACAACACAGGTGGGTTCTGTAAATATTGCTTGATCTGTTCAAAAGTAACTTGGCATCAGCCGTCCCATTGGAATTGCTTTCCTTTCTTCAAGAGACCAAAGAGTGGTTCATAAGTCAAGGTTAATTTTGTAATAAATTGTCTTATGAATTGCACTTTACCCAGAAAGCCTCGCACTTTCTTTTCAGTCCTTAGTGGTGGCATTTCTAAGATGGCCTTGATTTTAGCAGGATCGACCTCGATACCTCTCTGTGTGATCAAGAACCCCAGTATTTTCCCTGCTGTAACACCGAACGTACACTTCTGAGGATTCAGCCGCAACCGATATTCTTTGATCCGTTGAAAGAATTTCTGCAAGGCGGTGTAGTGGCCCTCTCTTTCCTTGGACTTGACAATCATGTCGTCCGTGTACACTTCAACCTCTTTATGGATCATATCATGCAAAATCGTGGTCGCAGTCCGTTGATATGTAGCTCCAGCATTCTTCAGCGCAAACAGCATCACCCTATAATAATAGGTTCCCTAAGGGGTGGTGAAAGCAGTCTTCTCCCGGTCTTCGGGTGCCATCAAAATCTGATTGTAGCTAGAAAGCCCATCCATGAATGAGAGCAACGCATGCCCCGCAGTGAAATCCACTAATTCGTCGATATGCGGCAAAGGAAAGTCGTCCTTCAGACTGGCTTTGTTCAAATCCCTGAAGTCCACACATACCCAAATTCTGCCGTCCTTCTTTGGCACCGGAACTATATTGGCCAACCAAGTTGGGTATTCAGATACCAGCAGGAACCCTGCGTCAATTTGCTTGTTGACCTCTTCTTTGATCTTGAGGGCCCAGTTCGGGCAGATCCTTCTAAGCTTTTGCTTAACAGGTCGGGCCTCTGGGTCAAGAGGGATCCGGTGCTGTACAATCTCAGGATCGATTCTAGGCATGTCTTCGTAGGACCACGCGAAAACATCTTTGAAATCTTTTAATAAAGCAACTAAGCACTCGCGCTCCTCCGAAGACAACGTGGACCCGATCTGGACCAGTTGCGGGTCCTTCTCAGTACCCATATTAATTGTGGTGATTTCATCAACCAGCAGTTTTACAAACCTCTCATGCTCTTGATCAAGCAAATATTTCAAAATCGGAGGAATTTCTTCCTCGTCGTTTTCATTAAAATTTTGAAAGTCTAAATTACTGCAATAAATCAAGGGCACAGAAAAATACTCGAAGGCCACAGCCATTTCATTCTCATTAATCACTTCCAAGTCGCCTGATTCCTCTATTACAATAGACTCAAAGGAAAAAGAAAAAGACGACCTAGACAGGACTGTGGCATCCGGGTTGTCACCCCCAAGAATACCGGACTTAGACTCAGATAAGCTGGAACCTGATTCCGACTCCACAGACTCGGTGGAATCAGATTTTGGCTCACTACCTAACCCGGTGTTGCTCTATAAGAATCTCTCCTCGTACTGCTAGATGAGGGAGGGTGCGATGGACGCATCCAGAATGTTTGAAGATGGGCTCGCAGTCGTTTTATTCCCAATCATGGACACTGAGTTATCTCCCAAGCACTCATGTACGATCGAAGGATCTGAAAGTAGACAAGCCAGCGCTACCCCCATTTCAATCTCGGTGCTCTTGGAAACCTCTTCCATACACTGCTCAGCCTCAACTGATGGGTCTGTCTGCTCTTCGGCAACATCATCCCCGGACAACTGCAAGTCAAAGAAGATCTCAAAGCCCAGCAGACGCCTTTTCTCTGCGTTTGGCTATGACTTTGGGAAGCTGCAGAATGGAAAGTCTTCCCCCTCCCGGACAAAGCGTCCGTTCAAGGTGCCCTGGATAGGTCGATGCATCAACTCATAATGCCTCCCGGTCTGCTTGGCTCTGGCTCTTCCGGCCATCTCTTTGCCTTTCCTCACCCAGTCCTCTTTGGTAGGTAGATAACCTAAGCCAAAGGTATGCGGGTTGTGCGGCACTTCAGCCGATACTGTAATGCCCTTTTGGCCACTTTTTCCTAGTCCCATCCCAGGGATGTGCTGAAGCTTGTTTATGAGGTACACAGACTGTGTGCTGACATATAACCCCTCATCAACAGCCAAAATGTTCTGTATGACCCGGGCCTCGGCTAGGGTAAATCCTAATAGGAACACATCCTCCGTGCCATGCTCGATTTCCAAAATCGGTGTAGACACTTCTGATGGTGGATGGATTGAAGAATTCCCCAAAACTATAGCCACCTCCTTCCTGTGGGGGTATTTCAACATTTGATGCAGGGTGGAAGAGACCGCCTTCACCTGGTGCAGCCACGGCCGTCCTAGGAGTAAATTAAAGGTTGCGGAACGTTCAAGACATGAAAGTCAATATCCTGTTGTCTTGGACCAACCTGAGTCCGAATCTGCACAGTCCCAATCACCCCTCTACTAGTATTGTCATATGTTCTTATCACCTGGGCAGTTGGCACAAAATCCGCAGGCTTCAACCCGATTACATATGTCATTCTTGACGGGCACACATTAATGGCGGATCCTATATCGACAAGAACTACCGGTATCCATTTTTCTCTACACTCGACAGAGATGTAGAGATGTTTGTTATGGTTAGCGCCCTCAGGCAACAGCTCCTTGTCAGTGAAGGTCAATGTCGGGGAAGCTCCTCCTGGAAAAACCAATCCTACCAGCTGCTCAGGCGTGGTGTTGATTGAGAGTTTGGCCTTGTCCATCGCAGAAAGGACAGCTTGTCTATAAACTCTTGAGGCCATAAGCAGTCCCCAGATGGAGATGTCTGCTTATATCTTCTTAAGTTGTTTCAGCACAGCCTCCTCATAGAGTAACTTTTTTTTCTGCCTATCCGCCTGCTTGTCCTTTCCGAACGCCTCTGGTTGATCTAAGTGCGGGGGCTTGAAATACCGCCCACTTCTAGTCATGTAGTCAACTTCGCCAACATACCAGGTATCATCCGGCTGGCTTTGCCCCCAATCTTCATCTGTGTGGGCCAGACATAGGTCGTCATCTTCCCACCACATGCCATCGGCGGCCGATAGACACCTGTCTGACTCCGTTACAACTATTCCTGTGCCCACAACACCTTCCGTTCCTGTGGTTCAGCACGTTCCGTTCTTATGCATACAGCACGTTCTGTCCCCGCAAGGGCTTTGGCCTTTCTGGCCCTTTCAGAATCTTTGATCCTTTCCCGCTCAAACTGCTTCAGTGCAGCTTGTTGTTTAGTTTCTTCCGTACCCAAACTGCCTGTATTCTGAGCAAAATTCTTAACACCAGTGCTCTCCGGCAGTGCATTCTGATTCCCAACCCTTCCGGCCATAGCTGATGTCTCCGTCCCTGATGGACCCTGTTCTGGCTGAGGTTGCTCAACAGCATTCGGCTCGTCATTGAGCCACCCAGTAGCTTCCGCTGACCCTTCCAGATCAAACCAGTTGACAATCACGTCCCTTGAGTCTTGTTCGTTGGAAAACTGAAGGTTTACAATGTCTTCTTCCAGATTCGCTAGGTCATCTAGCCCCTGATTAGGTCCATTCTCCCGAACTACACAAATCTCTGTCCCCACCGGCAATTCCACATTCGGCCTAGCCTGGCCTGCTGGTATGATGTAACCGCTCGGGTTATACATGAAGCTCGCAGACCCCTCAGGCTCTATATTATCATTCCTATCTGCCCCCATAGTCGACCTAATTCTATCTTCGATAGTCATCACCACCGTTTCAGGTTAGGTTTGGGAGATGTCCAACATGCACAAGTCAGTGCTGTCTGGAATGAACACCTCCGGCTTGGGTAGGTGAGAAGGGGTGATATATATACTAGGGTCGTATGACACAACCCCAGTTTGGGTCAAATTGATGCGTTTGGGAGGTGGAGCTTGGTTGTGTGGTGGGAGAGGGTTGGTTGTGACATTCGGTTTCTCCGGAGGCACGATCACCCTGTTGTCAACGAGATCCTGAATCTCATGACGCAATCTATAGCATTGGTCGGTGTCATGACCATGCTGTTGGTGAAAGGCACAGTACTTCGCCGGGTTATGGGAGGGGAGAAGTTTTTCTGGCAATGGCCGCGGCTCCAGGGGCTTCAAGTGTCCTTTCCTGATCAAAACTCCCAAAGCTTTGGACAGAGACATATACAGCGGAGTAAAGGTTCTCTGGCCTCAGGGTGAAAACTTGGTTGTTTGTGAGCTACTTCCGGACGCACCGGTGAATGGTGTAGCTGTAAGGGTTCTTGGGGTGGTGGTGGTGGTGACTATACTCACATCTGAAGCTCTGGCAGCTGCAGCACTACTTGTGCTTGCATTCGTACTGCGGTTGAATGCCCTCTTGGGCTGCTCTCTCTCATGATCAATGAGGCCCTGTTTCATGGCGTCCTCGATCTACACCCCTATCTCATGTAGATTTGCAAAGGTGGGGAGGGGGAGAATGATCATCTTCTGCATGAGCTTGGGTTGGAGGTTACGCACAACCATTCGTATTTGGTCCTTGTCGACCGGCCTGATGGTCATCATCAAGGCCTTAGCCCTCCATCGGGTCACAAAATCGGAGAAGCTCTCTTTCAGCTCTTGCCAAGTTGTCTCGAGATCACATGTTGTGACCTCGATCTGTGTATTGTAGGAGTATTGAGCTACAAAGGCCTCAGTCATCTTCTCCCAGTTCCTCTTAACAGAATCTTCCAGTTTTGCATACCAAATAGTCGCTAAACCCAACAGGGCCCGGCCAAACAGGGAAAGCTTCTGCAATCTTGAGAGGGCCATCGGCCTTAGTATATCCGAGAACAATTGCAAATGTACCATAGGATCTCCAGACCCGTCAAAACGTTCTATGTGCGGCATTTTAAATCGATCTGGCAGAGTCACAGCCGAGTCTGTGTACCCATCCTCAATATCTGGAATGGATTTCACGCCCTGAGACTTCTTGAACAGCTTTTCTAGCTTGCTCACTTTTAGCGTTGTGGGATCCACCTCGAACTCAAACGGTGTGTCCACTATATTGGTCAGCGCTTTGGATAGTTGGGGTAGGATCGGGGGCGGAACTGGCCCCGTTGGAACGTCCGTATTTTCCTGGACATGTACTGTCCCCCCAAGTATTGAAACTCTTGGTGGGGGAGGAGCAAGGTGCGAAGCAGATGCTTCGACTTGCAGTGGTGGTTGTTGTTGCTGAAGTCTAGCAATCAACTCTGCTTGTTGGGCCATAACCTCGGCCTAGCGTGCGACAAATTCTGCTTGACAGGCAGCATCCTACTGCATGGCTTTCATACTCTCCTGGAGCTGATGCATCATCTCCTCTATACCTGCCATATTGTGCTGGTCTATCTGAACAACCGGTATATTTGTCCCTGTAGTAGAAATTGAGACCTCAACCTGACTGTTCACTGGTGGGGTAGACCACTGATTTGGCGACCGCTGTACCGATACATTGCGCCTTACCAACCTCCGTCTGGTAATCGGGGTAAAGAAAGGAACACTGTTTGTCCATCTGTCAGATCCTCAGATCGACGAAGTCTTTGACCTCTAACCCAGAGTGCTCGGGGAATATCTGTTTGGTCAGATGCAATGGTGCTAAACTACCTTGCAAAAAGATAAATAAAGCATAATAAGGAAACAATGAACAGAAAAACAGACAGCATAACGGCTTAAATAAAGACAACACACAGTTGGCAAATACAAGCTGAAAGAACTGTTCTCAACCACTAATCATTGTTCCCAAATCACTGCCCCAAATCTAAATCTGATACCTGCAGGTAACTGATTCCCAAATACTGATGCCTGTAGGCCGGATACCCAGACTTGCAAACTGATACATGCATTCCTGTAGAGGCCAACTCTAAAAGCACATAATCAAGCAAGTAAGAGCCAAAACACCCCTATGGAGGGGTAGGGTTTCCCTGTTCGATTGTTTGGAGCTAGGGTTTCACTACACACACAACGGTTTTAAACAACCTATAATCGGGTAAGCAACCTGTCCTAGCTTGGAATGGTCACTACAGTTTTCGATATGTATTAGGTCGAACGGTCAAAAAGGGTGCCCCGATAAAAACCGGGGTTTGTGTTCCCGTCGTGGCAGAGCCTGCAACCGGTCAGCCTTATGGCACGCTTCTTAAAGCGGGCCTCCGACAAACCGTTCAGGAATAGCATACGGCAAACACGGTGTCCTAGGCGCACCAATGCAAATGCAATGTAAAGAGACACATAAGTGTAGTCAAAACAAGATATCATGAGTTCGAATCAAGTTCTCTAAAACCCCAGCAGAGTTGCCAGAAATTGTAGACGTGCTCGAACGTCCCGGCTTCGCGCCGCGAAATGGCGCGAAATCCGCTTTGTTCATTAGCTACTACAGTTCAGACTCAATGTCACGGTTCTGAATCTAATCTCGCAAAGTGCAATGCAAGACCGATAAATCACCAAAGAGACCAAATCTGGCAAATCGTTTTGGAAAACTGATTTTAATAAAGAAGTGCCAAACATAGACTGCTTTGCCAGATACAGAGTCGCCACCTAAATGTTTTTGTTTTGGGAAATTTAGGAAACCCTGACTTGTGCCTAAGGCCATGTGTCTGTCATCACCAAAGTTGCCTCGGCTCGGGAACTTGGGAACGAGAGGGGAATGTCATGCAATGAGCACCCCCGTTCGCCCGATCAAAAAGATCGGCCTTTACTAACATGATATTTTATTTTATAAAACACATGTGTTCTTATTCTGGTTCATTGCTAGAATTACTATGTGATGCGCACAGCATACAAGTATAGACTAGAACGCCTAAGTTGGAACAAAACATTTCATGTTTGTTTGAAAATGGTTTGAAGATGCTACTCGCAAGTAGTCTAAGACGTGGATTTTGCCACCCTCAAGTGGGCTTAGAAAACATGGTGATTTGCCACACTCAAGTGGGCTTAAAACTCGCATTTCAATGAATTGTTCCAATTCAAGTAATCCAAACCTTCACTCACAGGCATTCAGGCAGTTATATCATTTAAGCAAATAGCCTCATGGTAAGCATGCTATCATGGCAACACTTACACTCATGCAAGATGCTAAAGCATAAAAACTCACCTAGCACTCCGAGCCAAAACAAAAGCTAGTTAGTAATCAATGCATGATCCTAGCTATGTTAAGATGGTTAATGCAATACATGCAAAATGCAACTAGAAATAAGCTCAGCTATCTAAGATGGCATATGAATGCTACACTTGATACATGTATTCAAATAGGAATTGAAACACAATGTAGTTAGTATGATGCGCTGAGCCCGGTGCAGGCAATACGAATGAATAGATGGAAACATGCAAGCATAAGGATGCTAATCAAAATATGACCTAGAACTAACCATCGTAAGCGGTTAAGTAAAAAGGAGAAAGATGTGGGGCTGGAAGACATTCACACACTCACTCACACTTATTACAAAATTCACCCTCTCGACGGAGGGTCCGAATGAATCATACAAGCTAGCTAAGCTAAGCTATTCTAACTAATCTAATAATCTAATTAGACTAATTATTACATAATCAAAATGAATAACTAGCTAACACTAAGCTAATTATTACAACACGTTTAACAAATTAAGCAAATTAATTAAGTTACAAAACCAACTAAGTAAAGAAGGAAAGAAACTGAATTGAGCTGCCACAGCTTTGCCTTGGAATGATGAATGATGCATGCTCGATCGCCTCTCTCGGAAATCCATTGCCATGCCTCATGTTGCCTCTGTTTGCACTATTTTGGACTGCTAAAAATTGTGCCAACTTCTGAAACACTTTTGATCCACCTCATAGATATGCTGAGAGGCCATCAGCCAAATGGTATGGTCATCAGCCAAGGGATAAGGGTCATCGACCACTTTTGAGTCCATCGGCCAAATACTGATAACCGATCGGCACACTAGATAGCCGATTGGCCATCTCTTCCTACAAACTGCTCATTTTGCTGTAGCAGAGTACAAACAGGGGCATGGCAATACATTTGCAAGAAAATGTTGTGCAATTACACCCCTTATCATGTTTGAAGCTCAAAGGAGTGTAGTGCCCGACTTTCGAGCCATCAATCACTCATTTCGATGCATGATGGCCAAAGAGGCCAAGTCGCACAATTCAATGTGAATGGAATGCACAAAAAACACATAAGGGACCTTAACCTCTATCATGTTTGATCAAGAGGCAAGGCATGCACACATGATGCAATGCAGCAAGCATGCAAAATCATGCAATGCAACAAGCATGCAACAACACGCAATGCACCAAGCATGTATCAACAATGCAAGCAACAAGCATGCAAAACACAATGCAACCCAAACATGCAAGCATGATGCAATGTAGCAACATTTGAACAACATGCAAAGATGGAATTAAACCAAAATGGATAGACCTCAATCAAGCCCAAATCAGTGGCCAAAATGCTATGGAAACGAAGTACAAAAGCACATACAAGCATACATACAATTTGGTTCACAAACAAGGCATGAAGATAACAACTCTCAAGCATGAGCAATGAGTGAAAAGAATGGAAGTATGACAATACTATAGGCCCTGAAATCATGTATGGAATGGTGCCAAACCATTCCAACAAGGCAAGCATAGCATGCAAGAAAGCTCAAAGCTTAAGGCTAGCCAAGGAACTTACACCACGACCATGCAAAGCAAGCCCCAAAGGGCCAAAGGCAACCAAAACAGTCCCAAGGCAGGTCAAGATAAGACCAAAAACATGCTTGAACCTAGCCAACACAAGCTAGAACAAAATACCAAAAACAAGAAGTATGCAAGGCTACAAAGGGGTATTACACTGCACCTATTAAAACCAAACATGGCATGACTTAACCAATAAAAATCAGAGTTATGGCATGTCAAAATAAGCCCAAAAACCCACTGAGATGGCATCCTAAAAGCTTAAGCAATAAGACATGCAAAATGACCCACTCTTAAGGCATAAAACACCAACTCTTCAAAGCATTGAAAGAATGACAAAGACAAGTGTATGACCATGAAACATGCACTGAAATATCATTTCAAATGATGCCAAATCATGAGAATAGTCTAAGCAATGCATGCTAGTAGACTTGGTACACAAGCTAACAAGCTAGAATGCACTATGGCTATACAAAGCATGGCATGCATGACCAAGACAACACAAATCAGAGCTCAAGCATGGTAAAACATAAGGGAAAACTTCTTTGAGTTGAGTCAAAACATGCAAGAATGATGGTCCAAACACATGATGCATGTTATGCTAGCATGCAAGATTGCTCTACAAGTATGTGAAGCATGCAAGATACAATCAAACCAACTTAAAATAGAGTTGAAGCATGCCAAATAACACCAAAAAGTTACTGAAATGAAACCAAAACATGCTAAGCAAACATGCTACCATTATGTGCCATTTATACTAGCATACAAGACACAAGGAGAGGGGATGGCCCTCTCCTATTTGGGACCTCAAAACCACCTTTCCACCACTAAAAATCCTCTAGATTTCAGTGGTGAGAAGGCCAAAACAGGGTGGTCCCAATAGCTTAAAAGGATGGTTCAAAACAAGGCCAAACAAGGCCTAAGAGGGGGTAGACTACCCCCAACACAAAAATGACCTTAAACAAACATCACAAGTATGAAAAATTAGAACTTTTGATAGTAGAAAGTTAAGCTTAAATCAGCATGCAAATAAGTCTAAAAGCTTAAGTCAAAACAAGGGATTAAAAGGTTAGTTTCTCACCCTTGAAAAACACCTTCAAGAACACAACTCTAGTAGCTTTTCTGAGCTTAAACCAACCCAAAAACACTAAAACCAACTCCTCAGTACCTCAGCAACAAAAGGATGGTGTTCTAGTAGGTGTTTGTGTGCAATAGTATGAAAAAATCACACTTTTGAGCATAAACAAGAGCAAATGGAGAGAGAGAGGTAAAATATAGAGAGAGAGTGATATATGTTTTGTATATCAACTTTCAGAACCTCTGGAAAGGGAGAGGGGTCTCCCTTCTTATAGAATTTTAATTCTTAAGCTTATTGAACAAGCTTGAGTCTTGATTCAATCCCTCCATACACGTGTATGGAGGATGAGAATTGTGCTCACCAGCTGGCACAACTGGCACAAAAATATTTACAAAAGCAGGTGGAAAGGTCTTGGCCAAAAAATATGGCTGATAAACCAAAAAGAGTGCCGATCGACCAAAAAAAGTGCCGATCGGCCAACACTTATGGCCGATGGCACAAGGCCTTAGCCGATGGGTTGTAGGGATGGCCAACAAGCCACCCTCTTCCCTCAGAAGCAAAACCACAAGTCCTTGGTCTATAACCAAGCACAAAACAGACAAGTTGAGAGATCCTAAGGCAAGGCGCACAGCCGAGACCTTCGGGAACTCAAAACGAACACGAGCATGGATGATCATCGAGTGTTCAAACGATGACGTCCAAGTCTTGAGGACGGTAAAAAATGGGGTGTCTACATTTGGCCATGGGAACTGTATTAGTCCTTTCAAATACCCAGATAGTGGAAAATGTTCAAGCACAAAAAAGAATTTAATACAAGTCAAGTGCTTCATTTATGGAAGACGGTTGCATTTCTAAGAAGATGCAAAGTCCATACACGTCCTAGGACGTGGACAAAGTGCATTGAGTCCACTAATATTACCAAGTATTGGGTGTATTAGTGCGAGGGGTAATGTTGGCTATATATTTTGTAAAAGCTAATCACAGCTTGACACGTGGTACATGAGGGGCAATTCGAGGAGTTCATACAAGTCTCCAGTCAAAGACAGGCACGTGACAGGTCATATTGGTTATAATGGATCTACGCAACACTGGAATAGGTAGAAGGCGCAAGATGATGTGGCGTAACGATTACTCACGAATTCAAATTCAAATCCAAGAGGGAA
This sequence comes from Camellia sinensis, assembly GCF_055761805.1. Taxonomy (NCBI): domain Eukaryota; kingdom Viridiplantae; phylum Streptophyta; class Magnoliopsida; order Ericales; family Theaceae; genus Camellia; species Camellia sinensis. The sequence continues at coordinate 71,718,815 of NC_138973.1, read as the reverse complement.
GCCTAATTGCAAGAATGGTGTAGTGGGATTGACTGTGAGAGAGCATGATCAGCAATCATGGGAGGACATTTTGATGGTTGGAAGCCCACTTCGACGGTTACCATTGAAGAGTGTAAATAGCATGAAAGGTCCCAAATTGAAGGACCCAAACTCAAATCCAGAAACCAGTCATTACTTCATATTTTTTTTCCAGTTTTATATTTCTAGTTCTTTACATGTTTAGCATTTCAATTCCTGTACTGCACATCATTTCCTAGGAGTAGTTCTCAAATAGTCATTTCTATATATCTTTCCAAGACTGGGTCATTTCATTATAAGTTCCTATTTACTTAATGAAATTCAATTTCTGAACTGTTCTGTGCTAGTTATTTCCTATAAATTTCTCCTAAAACAAGTCACCAGTAAAAGTCATCTTCATTGAGGTTGAAAGAACTTCAACACAATTGTCTGATAATTGGTTGGCAATAAAAATTCTGTAAGGACTGGCTGATCTTTGCTAGCACGCTTAAATTTACACTATTAACCCTTGAAAGCCAAAAAAGCCAACAATAGCATATACATAGTCGAGATTTGTAAGTGTAACACATTACACTAGAAGCATTGTTCATGCACTAGTTTCTAATGTTCTTTTTTGTTTTTTTTTGGCACTCGGTTTATAATGTTCAAACATGGTCATTCTTATATTACAAAAACTAATTTTTAATTTTGGGTTAATTATAAGTATGAGACATGTGCCAATTTAGTTTCAAATGGTTAAATTGTGTTAATTTGATTTTTAATGTATACAAGTGTTTCAGTTTAAACCCTAATATTTACATTGTATCGATTTAATTTCAATATATAAAAAATATTTTAATTCTCAATATTTAAATTGTATCTATTAAAAAACTTTTAGTCATCAAACTGTCTACCAAGGGTTTAATGAATTCACCCTCCTAACTCGAAGGTTTTAGTCACAAATTCACAATGGGTTCCATGTCTCACCATGGGCAAATCAGACAAAAGGCTCAAACGTGAAGCACCCGAACCCACACGCGCACACACACACACACCACACACACACACATATATATATTAGTGTATAAACATGTTATGCACAGGGTTAAATAATGATTGATAAATTTATTTTTAATTAATTGCCTAAAATAAAAATATAAATAAAATTAAATAATTTTTATCTAAGTGGTTGTTTGAAATTAATTTTTTAAGTAGTTTTTGAATTTTTTAGAGGATAAAAAAATTATGTGTTTGAAAATGAGTTTATAATTGTATGAAAAAAACGTAAATGACTATGGAGGTGTTTGATAACTTGATTTAGCACTTAAACTGAATGTATTAAGTGATAATCAATTAAGTTCGTCTGATAAGCACAATTGATATCACTTAAAAATTTAAGCGTCTCTTAAAATGTAGATTAATACTACAGAAAATTTTAATTCAGAAGTCTTGAAGAGGAGGAGATTAATAGAAGAAGAGAGTTCTAAGACCATTGCCCTTTGTTTTTACAAGATGATGGTAGGGATTGGGGTCCAAGGCCTTTTCGCTTCTTAAATGCTTGGACTCTTCATCTTAAATTTGAAACTATTATGAAGAAATCTTGGGAGGATTCTACATTTACTGGTTAGGCAGGTTTTGTTATAATGAATAAACTTAAGGTGCTTCGATCAGTGTTGAAAAAGTGAAATATGGAGGTCTTTGGAAATGTCACTTTCGCCTTAAAAGCAACAAAGGAGGAGCTTCATGCAATTGATCTAGTGGCTAACTCCAGAAGTCTTGAAGAGGAGGAGATTAATAGAAGAAGAGAGGTTAGAAAGGAGGTATGGTCACTAAGTAGGAGAGAGGAGTGGATGTGGAGACAGAAGTCTAGAATGAATTAGTGTTTAAAAGGGGACAAAAATACAACATCCTTTCATATTGTCGCCACTAGAAGACAGAACAAGAATTTGTTAAACTCAATTGAGGTGGATGGGGAGCTTTATAAGGATCCACTTACAGTTAAGCAGGAGGTGCTGAATCAATTCAGAAGGAGATTCACAGAAGATTGGATATCTAGACCTAAGCTTGAAGGTATCTTCAAGTCCATTGGTCAGGATATGGATTCTATTGGGCTAGTTGCACCATTCTCAAAAGAGGAAATCTGGAGAGCTGTGAAGGAAAATGATGGTAACAAGCCGGGACCGGATGGGTTTAACTTGTCTTCTTTCAAAAATGCTAGAAGGTGTTCAAAAAGGATATCTTAAAGTACTTAGGAATTCTATGATAATGGGTGTTTGGCTAAAGGTATCAACAACACTTTTATAACGCTGATTCCCAAGAAAGTATGCCTGGATGGTATTTCTGATTATAGACCAATTGGCCTTATTGGTTCTTTATACAAGGTTCTTTCTAAGGTCCTAGCATCTAGGCTAAAAAAGGTGTTGCCCAAAATCGTAGGAGAATCTCAATTTGCTTTCATTGGTGGAAGGAACATATTTGATGGGGTGTTAATAGCAAATGAAGTTGTGGATTAGTGGAAGAAGAAAAAACAGAAGGGATGATTCTAAAACTAGACTTTGAAAAAGCCTATGACACTGTAAACTGGTGTAGGCATCCCATTTTTGACCATCTTCAAGACTTGAATGTCATCGTTGGTGCACACTATGATTGTGATTGTTTGTGCTCACTTTGGTGCCCAAAGTCCTTGGCGGAATGCCCTGTCTTTGAGCCTTCAAACCCTTATCCATTCTGTGCTCTGTTTTGGACCAACATCTTCTAGCTTGCAACCCTTGGTGGCTGCCGGCCACCCAAGTGGTCTGTCGGCCATTGATAACTTTTTTTACAAATATTTTCTTAACAGCTGTTCCAGCTGTTGGCACAATCAGCTTGATCACCATACACGTGTATGGATTGATATAACTCAGCCAAAAGCTTGTTTTTCTATAAATATGGGACCTTCTTCCTTATTGAAGAGGGTTAGAAATTTTGGAACAAAATTCTCTCTCTCTCTCTCTCTCTCTCTACATTTCTCTCTTTCTCTTGAACTTTTGTGCATATAAGTGTAGATACACTTCAAGTTTGCCTATCAACCCTTGATCAAACTTGACCACCTTTGAGCTGAGGTCCTTAGAAGCCTTCTTGGAGCTTTAGAAGGTGTTTTTGACTTGACTTTGTGTCTAGAATTGTTGCTTGCTTCAAGAGGTATAGCACTCCTCTTTTACACTTGTTTTGCATGCTTGTTTTTCTATCTTATTCAACTGTTTTTCGCCTGATTTTGAACTGTAAAAAACTCTGTTTTTATGGCCTAAAAGTGGTGGTTTGAGGCCATTTTCAGTTAGGGGGTGTTCTGTCATGACCCAAACCCCGCCCCCTAAGGGTTCAACATCGTAACCGGCCAGTAATCCGCGATTACCGAAGGCCTGATTAACAGTAACAACAATAATATAGTATAAGGGGTTGGCGAAAGCCAATTAGTAATAAAAAGATGTCTAATGAGCTATGAAAACCTGAATGGAAGAAAAAAAAAAACTTCTATGAACATAACCACATTCATAGCCATATATATAAGTACATATCAAATCCACGTAGCATACAGGTTAGGGACCTAATCCCTTTACCATAACTGTATAGTCCAACGTCTTAAACATTCATTACATTAACAGAGACAAAAAGGGTGAATTTGAAACACCCCAAAATAGCCTTGGCTCAAGCAGACTCGGAACCTCGATGTGCGGTGCAATGCTTGGCTTGACAAAACATGAGCTTAACTCGACGCTTCTAGCTTTGGTTCGGTGCCTAGCCACCTACATACATATATAAACTGTGAGCTAAAGCCCAGTGAATAACAAATGTGTAAAGGGGTTAAGAATAAATGTCCTTTTAGTGATCAAAACAGTCTATTGCATCTGTAGATCAGTTATTCAATCAGTGTCTCATATTTCATGTCATATCAGTCATTTAGAAATCATGGCAGCCATACGTGGTACATCCAATAGCAGAATAGTACAGTAGGTCTTAATAGACCGAACAGTCAGTTGATGGCCATCGAAATAGTAAACAGTAGTAGTTCCAAACATTGGAACTGACAGAGATCTCTGTAACAGTAGCAGTAACAGTAACAGTAAGTTGCTATGGATGCCACGAGTACAGTTCATAAAATAGGACAAACATTCATTCATTAAACAATGTCACATCAGAAAGTAGTACAGTCGATCGTTCAGAAAATAATTATAATTGAACATATCTTTACAACATTGTTACTCATAGATTACTGGGCTATAGGCAGGCTAATTAGCGTCCTTGGGTTGCCAAACCTACACAGTTACAGAACGAACACACACTAAATTACACACTCGGGATTAATAACTTAGCCCCTAACTTGATTTGGTGTTGTTCTATAACATTATCCTCATTATGATGCCTTAAACATGGCCTAGGAATGCCTAGGATGGAATGAGGATGCAAAAATGTACTTACAAATATTTTTCAAAACTTGCTGAAAATAGGGGTCTCGCTCGAGCATGGCTTCCTTCACTCGAGCGAGCTTACCGAATAAGAGAGGTCGCTCGAGCGTAGACTCCCTCGCTCGAGCGATCTGCAAAAATGTGAAAAGTACTGATTGCTAAAATTCTCCGCTCGATGCTCGCTTGAGCGTGAGACATAGTTCCTCACTCGAGCGTAGGTTTCGTCGCTCGAGCGTGCGTCTGCACATGCAAAAACTTGAGAGCTTGCAATTTACGCTCGAGCCAGCATTTCGTCGCTTGAGCAAAAGTCTGAAAACAAAGGTAGTTGCTCGAGCATGGAATCCTTCGCTCGAGCGAGGAAGCCAAATTCTGGGTTTTCCAGATTTGCTCCCAAAGCTCAAACCAGGGATCAAACATTTCAAAACTCATCCTTTTGGGCCAATTTTCTAGAAAATATTTAGAAACTCATAATACCTCATGGTTTAAAGACCATATCATAAAATCAAAGCCCAAAAGTATGCCAATTGTACCATATTCCAACTCAAAATTCAAGAACATGATGTAATTATGCCATGCATGTGTTTATTTGAATTCATAGCTTCCAACACATGATCAAATGAGCCATTCTTTCCAAAAACATGATGAATTCTTAGGTTACAACTATAATATGAACATGCAGTGAGAATTTCATGAAAACAACTTCAAAACTCCATGATATGGACATGCATGCATGAATTAATTCTCAAATCTACTCTTTACGCTATTCCTTGACTTTAGCCCCTAATTTCCACGAACCCATGCATTAGACACCTCAATTTCACAATTAAAAAGGGTGAATTTCTACCTCAAGTCTTGAATTTCCAACTGTGGTAGCTCAGTTTTGCAAGTTCCCTCTAATCACCTCTAAAACTCAAGCAATTCTCTAGTTGAATCCAACTCTTCCTATTCTCTCTCTCTCACGTTTTGGGCAAGAAGGTGGAAAGTGGATGATGTCAAACATATATGAAATCAAACAAATGGCTTGTAAAGGCCCATCAATGGCAAATGTGTAAATAACCTAGATTTACTTAATTTAACATTATTTATTCTAATTTAATTATTCTAAATCAAATTTCAATTAGACTTACCATAAAATCATATAATTCCCAACTAGCAAATATCGCAATTCAATTTCTGAATCGGTTGTCGATAAGGCTTTCAATTTGTAATTCAAAATTAGAATGTGAACAGATCGTTCTATATCAAACAGATAGAAATGCAATTAAAACAACTCACTCACATAATCAATTTGGGATTTCATCTTAATCATTTACTTAGCATGCTTAATCATGAATTAGTGCTAAACAGAGGTGAGGGTTGTCACATGTTCCACCATTCTTACTTCTTCGCTTGTAAAGTTTTGTGCCTTTGTTCATCACTTTGAAACCAACTTTTTTGGGCCTTTTAACCATTGAATTTCAGAGGTTTTTCAATGGAAAAAAACTCAAGTTAAAGTCCAACTTTGGAGGGGTTAGCCTCCCCTCTTTGTGTCTTGTTTGCATGCCTAGTTAGCTTCACATGTTAGCATGTTTTTCTAGCTTAACTTAGCTCAAGTCCACCATAATTTTGCCTCTCAAATAGCTTGCTTTTGCAATGTTTTGGGCTATTTGGGTTGGTTGAGTCTTGTTTTGCATGTTATAGTGTTATAGTCCTCATAAGTTGGTGTTTTAGGGTCTTAGACATCTCTTGTTTGAGTTGATAGTATCTTTTGGTGTTATTTTTCACTCTATTTCAGCACTATAAACTCTGCAACCTCCCTCTTTACTTCACTCTTTCATTTGCTTTTGAGGGTCATTTCAAGCTTGGGATCCTTTAAGCTTGAAATTGAGGTCATGCCTAATGGTTTAATCCTCTTTGAGGGTTCATTATCAATGGCATGATCTCTCTTTTGCCTTACATTATCCCTTGGTTGACACTTCTTTCATCTTAGAGGACACTCACCAAAGGAAAAATTGATTAAAGGATGATTCGGTAACTAAAATGTGTAAATAAAATTGGCAAGTAAAAGTGGCAAGATAAGCATTCTTTGTGTTGCATTGCATGTGTTCAAATTGGACGTTAATTTGAACATAAGGAAATGTGTCACTTTCCTAGGTCTCCATTGCCCTTGATAATGCATGATAGGGTGATGGCACTTGAGTCTTGTTTTGCATTCATTAAACTTGTACAATTTGGTCCCTCAGCCATCATGCATGGAAATTGCTTGATTGATGGTTTAAGGGCCAAATGTATCACTCATTTGAGCTTGTGTTGATGATAAGGGGTGATACATAGTACAAACAACATGTGAGAATGCCTCTTCTTTGCCCTATTTGCTCTCTGTTGCAGTAAAAAAATGAGCATCACTAGTGGCTAGTCAGCCACTGCTACTAGCCACTGTTGGATGGCACCCCTTGCTGGTAGTTGGTCGGCCACCACTTCTGGCTACCGGCCACCAATGAAAATTTGGTAGAAAGCTTGTCAAGCAGAGCAGAGTTAACCTGGAGTAGGAAAATCAATGCATAGAGTGTGTAACAGAGGCAATTGGAATCAAAACAACGGGCGTTCTTCAAGTGTAAACCAAGCATGCATTGGGCATCCCTTGCCTCTCGGGACCATTCGTTTAAATTGAATAGTGAGTTAGTTGTAGCTAAAAAATTAATGTTGTAATTATTTAAATAGAGTAGTTAATTAATTAATATTGTAATTAATTTGCTTAGTTGTTTTGTAATTAATTAGTTAAGTATTTAGCTAACTAGTTTGATTTGTAATATTTAATTAGCTTAGATAGTTAATTATTTAATTATTTAATTATTTTAATTAAATAGCTTAGAGTAACCTTGTTATTCATTTGAAGTGTTGTAATAATTAGCTTGATTTGCTTAGTTTAGCTAGCTAGTTAGCTTTATTCATTCGAACCCTCCTTTGCGAGGGCGTAATGTTGTAATAAGTGTGTGTGCGTACATGTATGTCTTCTAACCCCACGTCTTTCTCCTTTTTATTTAAACCGTTTTCGATGGTTAGTTTAGGAGCATCATGTTTCAAATTAGCATATCTTATGCTTGAATCCATTCATCCTGTATTGCATGCACCGAGGCTCGGCGCATCATTCAAACTGCATTGCTGTTTCAGTATCTTATTTGAATATGTGTTTAAACTACATGTCTTGGATTGCTTCATATGCCATATTAGTAGCCGAGCCTATTAATTGCATAGAGCATGTGTTGCATTAGACACTTAACTAAGTTAGTGTTAAGTTAGGAATCATGCATATTTCACTAACTTATGTTTTCCTGGCCTGGAGTAGTAGGTGAGTTTTTACACTTTAGCATACTTGCATGAATGTGAATGTTGTCTAGCATGCTTACCATGAGGCTATGTGCTTATATGCTAAACTGCTTGAATGCCTGTGGATGAAGGCTTGTTGCTTGAATTGGAACGATTCAACGAATGTATGTTTCAAGCCCACTTTGTTGAGTGGCAAATCATGTTTTAAGCCCACTATGTTTGGTGGTAAATCCGCAAACTTTTAAGCCCACTTGAGGTGGTAAATTCAAATTATTTTCGCAAACAAACATGAGTTGAATTGTTCCAAATTGAGCAAACTAGTCTATACTTGATTGTGCGCATCACATAGTAAAGCTAGCTTAATAACCGGAACAAGAGCGCATAATGTTTACAAAATATCATATCATGATTAGTAGAGGCTGATCTTTGATCGGGCGAGTAGGGGTGCTCAATCCATGACCTTGCCCTCTCGTACCTAAGTTTCTGAGCCGAGGCAACTTTGGTGATGACGGATACGTGGCGAGTCATGGGTTTCCTAAATTTTTCCAAAATAAAATATTTAGATGGCGACTTTGTATCTGGGAAAGCAGTCCAATTTTAGCACTTTTTTGGTTCAAAATCAAATTTCCAAAACGATTTGCCAAATTTGGACTCTTTGGTGTTTATCAATTTCACATTGCACTTGTGAGATTAGATTCAGAACCACGAGAGTCCGAACTGTAAGGCTTTTTTTCGAGTTTTTGAAAGGGGACGCGAAAAAGCCAAGCCACAGTTCTGGCAACTCTGTTGGGGATTTAGAGAACTTGACTCGAACTCATGATATGTTATTTTATCTACACTTATGTGTTTCTTTGCATTTGCATTTGTATCGGTGCACTTAAGTCACAATGTTTGCCATCTGCTATTCCTGAACGGTTTGCCGGAGGCTTGCTTGGAAAAGCTTGCCAAAAGGCCGACCGGTTGCGGGCTCTGCCACAATGGGAGCACAACCCTTGGATCTGAACTGCTGTTATACCGTTTGATCCTTTTTTCACTTTTCGGTGTTAGGTGTAAGAGGTATATTAGGTAGTCTTGCTGAGGTACCTGTAACAAGTCCGCGGGGGGGACCTCGCTACAGTTCGGACTCTCGATTTTGTGTCGCGGTTCTTAATCTTGAACCAAAGAGTCTAAATCTGGCAAATCGTTTTGAGAAACAGATTTTTGAAAAAGTAGTGCCAAACATGGACTGCTTTGCCAGATACAGAGTCGCCACCTAAATATTTTTTAAAATGGGAAATTTAGGAAACCCTGACTCAGTGCCGAAGGCCACATGTCCGTCATCACCGGAGTTGTCTCGGCTCGGGAGCTTGGGTACGATCGGGGAAGGTCAGCTATGAGCACCCCCTTTCGCCCGGTCCGAAGACCGGCCTCTACTAACCGTGATATCCGTTTTTGAAAACTTTATGTGTTCTTAAACCAATTATTAGCCTAGAATTACTACGTTATGCGCGCAGCAAACAAGTATAGACTAGATTGCCTAATTTGGAAAGAAACATTGCATATCCGTTCGTTTTGAAAATGCATTGGAATTTGCTACTCGCAAGTAGGCTAAAACACGGATTTCAATGAGTTCTTCCAACTCAAACAATCCAACCTTCACCCACAGGCATTCAAGCAGTTTATAACACATAAGCATCTAGCCACATGTTAAGCATGCTGTTATGGCAACATTCACACTCATGCGATATGCTAAAGCGGAAATACTTACATCGTACTCCGTGCCAAAACAAAGAACTCGTTAGCAAACATGCATGATCCAAGTCCATGTTGAGTGTCTAATGCATCGCATACAAAATGTTGCTAGAATAGGCTCGGCTATCCTAAACATGTCATGTGAAAATGCACAATTATCACATATTCACTTTTTGATTTGAAGTACGAATGCAGTTAGCGTGATGTACCGAGCCTAATGCATGTAATACAAAATGCATGAATGCACGCATGCATAGCATAAGGTATGCTGAATTTAAACATGCCCTAATCTACCATCATAAGCAAGTAAATAAAAGGGAAGAAAGACGTGAGGTTGGAAGACATACACACACTCACGCACACTTATTACAGATTTGCCCTCGCTCGAAGGGACCGAATAAATATTACAAATTAATTAACTACGCAAGCTAATTAATATTACAAATTGCCTAATTTAATTAACAAATTAAATAGACTAAGAAAAACAGTAAAACGCCTCGAGAAGCGCGCCGCCATGCACAAGCTGCCTCTGTTTTCCTTCCTTCACTCCTCTGGAGGCTGTCAAAACCTCAGGGTTACATCCCTGGGCACTGGGGAGTACCACCGGCTGAGTGGGATCATCATCGGCACTGGTATGTGGCCATCGGCACAAAATTGAAGCTGTCGGCAGAGAAAAGATTGTCGGCCGGCACCTTACACTGCCGGTTGGCAAAGAAAACCTGCAGAACCTGCAACTCACAGCAACAGAGGGCAAAACAAGGCATGGCAGCACAATTCAAGGCATGTATGCACCAACCATGTCCCTTATCATGATAATGACTCAAAGGGGCATGTGCCTCGATTCTCGGACCACCAATCACGCATTTCCATGCATGATGGCCCAAAGAATTAAGTATGCAGCTTTGGTTTCAAATGCAATGCAAACCAATCAAACAAAACTCCCAATCCCTATCACCCAAGTCAAGGGACAAGGAATGCATGCAAGATGCAATGCAACCTAGGCATACAAGCTAGGAATGCAACATGGCATGGCAATGAACTTATGCAATCATGCAAGCATACATGTGGCAATGCAAATGGATGGCAAGATGGGCTTATACATGAATTAGGCAGCTCTAATAAGGCCTAAAACAGTGGCAAATAATGCCCAAAATGGATGCTAAGCACACATGCACACATACACATGTTAAGACCCAACACTTAGGCACAAAACAAGCAACATTCAAGCACACTTGAAAGAGACATTCATGGACTAGAAGCATGCAACATAAGCTCTGAAAATCATGCTAAAACAAACCTCAAGAATCATTTAAATGGCATTCAAATGACTCAAAACAAAAGCATGAATAAGCACCAAAACATGGAGCATTGCTACACAAGCTTCCAAAGCATTAAAGAGGCATGCAAGGCAATCAAACAAGCATGGAAATGGGACTGAAATGGCATATAGGATGATCCCAAATCACCAAAACAATGCAAAGATGGCATGCTACACATGCACACTCTCAAGGCTAACAAGCCTAAATACAAAGGAGCTATATCAAGCATGCCGAAATCAACCCAAACACTTAGGGACAGACCTAAAACATGTCAAGATAAGCACAAGATCTTCACAAATGCAAGCCTAAAACATGCTCCAACAAAGGCTAACAACCTAAAACATGTTAAGGCATAAATAAGGCATTACATGGCAACTATGCTAAGCATGCATGGAGTTCCAAAACCAACTTAAAATCATGTTATATTATAGGTATATAAGCATGAAAAACAAACCAAACATGCTCAACACACACTCAAGCATAGGCTTCCTTAAGAGGCCAAAATATGCCCTTTTCAAGGACAACAAGGAGAGGGGGTGGCCCTCTCCTTCTTGGGACTTCAAGGCATCATCTTCACCACTGAAATCCCTCAAGATTTCAGTGGTGAAGAGACCTCAACACCAAAATCCCGGAGCTAGCGCAAAATGGTCCAAAAAAGAGGCCTTTCAAGGCCTAAGGGTGGTCAACAACCCTCAAACAACAAAACACTCTTAATAAACAATAAAGAGGGCCTAAAAACAGAACTTTTTTATGTTATACAATAAGCACAAAAATAGCTCTAAGATGGGTATAAAATCAATGCAAAAATGGGGGAAAATGGGACTAGATTCTCACCCTTGAAGCCTCCTTCACAAATGATGCTCCAATGGCCTCCTTTGGGTCCAAACCAGTCAAGAAACTCAAGAACAAGCCCTTAGAACCCTAGTTTCAAGAGGAAGGTGAAACACTAGGTGTTTGTGTGCAATAGTAAGACACAAAGCACCTAGTGAACAAATGGGAGAGAAAGAGAGATAGAAAATGTATCTCACCCAAACCCTAGAACAAGAGCTCAACAATGGCTGTCTTTTGCTCCCAAAATATCTCTCTCTCTAACCTAAGTCCTCTCTCCTTGTTACAAGAGAGAGCCTCTCTCTATGTCTCTTGTAAAGCTTACAAGACAAGCTTTACAAGAGGGAGATCCCTCCATACACGTGTATGGAGGAGAGCAAAAGCAAGACAGCTATCTAAAAATATCTGCAAAAGCAGATGAACAGCAATCGGCCGGCCAAAAATGCCATCTTGGCCAAAAAGAGTGCCGACCGGCACAAAATAGTGCTGACCGGCAACAAATAGTGCCGGCCGGCAAACTACATTGCCGGTGGTAGCAAAAACCAGCCGGTGGCCTCTAGCCACTGCCGATGGTGGGTGGGGATGGTCTACAAGCCCTACCCTGCCTCTCCAAGGCAAAACACAAGTGTTCGGTGTGAAACCGGACACTAAACGGTCGAGTTCGGGGATCCTGAGGCAAGGCGCACGAGCCAAGACCTCCGGGAACTCCAAACGAACACAAACATGGAAGATCACTGTGTGTTCAAACGGTGACGTCCAAGTCTTGAGGACGGTCAAAAATGGGGTGTCTACAGTTGCCCCTCTTGGCTAATCGGCCTAGTTGCATATTGAAAGCCATAGAGATTTTTCCAAACTATGACAGGTTGTTTACCTAAATTCAGAATTATGTGAAACACTTTGCTTGAATAGCTAACCCTAGTCCCTAACGAAACTAGGACAGGGTAACCCTACCCCATCATAGGGGTGTTTTGGCTCTCACTTAACTGTTATGTGCTTTTAGAGTGAAACTCTACAGTAATGTATGTATCAGTTGCAAGTTTGGGCATCAGTTTTTTGGGGCAGAAATCAGTGTTGAGTACAGTTCTCCAGCTTATGATTGCAACTGCATGTTGTCAGTGTCTGAGCTGAGGTGCTGTGCGGTTTCTGATTTTTGCTTTATTTTGTTTATTTCTTTTTTGCAAGGTAGTTTTTTCACCATTGCTTCAGATGATTCTGTTAACCCCCAAGCACTCTGGTCCCGTGTAAAAAGGATTTGCAGATCCGGGGATCTTGTCAGGGGACAGCCAATGTTTGTTTCACTCCCACTGGTTACCAGACAGAGGAAGATCAGACAGAATTCACAAATCCAACAGTCACCTTTTACTTCACCTATGCCCAGTCAGGCCCAATCTTCTACTTCTACTACAGAAAGAGAGTATTTGCTAGTTCTGATATCTCAACATCCCCTAGTCAGCATGGAAGATATGCTTCGTCAGCTCAAGCAGACCATTGAGACTATGTAGCTAGATACTGCCTGGCAAGCTGAGGTCACAGCCCGCCAAGCAGAAGTGATAGATAGGCTTCAGCAACAGCAACCATAACCGGCAGTGGCCTCTATATTCCATGCACCCCCAATAGGAATTCCGGCACCCAAGATCACAATCAATGTCCAATAGAATATGGGCATTCCGGCAGACCTGATCTCACCTCAGACCTCTAAGGCATCAGTTTACAAAATGGAGGCACCATTTGAATTAGAGGTTGACCCCACTACATTGAAGGTCAACAAGCTAGAAAAGCTCTTCAAGCGGGCGCAAGGAGTGAATTCAATCCCTGACATTGAGGATGGGTACACAGACTCCGCAGTGACTCTACCAGACAGATTCAAAATGCTGCACATAGACCAGTTTGACGGCTTTGGGGATCCTATGGTCTATTTACGGTTATTCTTTGATATCCTACGACCAATGGGTCTCACCAAACTTCATAAGTTGTTGCTTTTTGGCCCGACCCTGTCAGGAATAGCAACCATCTGGTACGCAAAGTGGGAAGACTCCGTGAAATGGAACTGGGAGGAAATGGCTGAGGCCTTCATCGCACAGTACTCCTATAATACCCAGATCGAGGTCACAACCTATGATCTTGAAGTGACCCGTCAGGAGCCGAAAGAGGGTTTCTCGAACTTTGTGACCCGATGGAGGGCCAAGGCCTCTATGATGCTTATCCAGCCGTCTGAAAAGGACCAAATCAGAATGGTGGTCCATAACTTGTAAAGGAGATGATTACAGAAGATGATAGCCTTGCCTTTGTTTGCATTTGCTGAGCTCCATGAAATAGGGGTTCAAATTGAGGATGCGATAAAGCAAGGGTTAATAGACCATGAGAAGGAACAGCCCAAAAGGCTCTTTATGCGCAGTTCCAATGCAACCATGAGTGGTAGCACCTCCGCACGGCCTTCGAATGTGAGTATGGTCACCACCACACCCAAAACTGCCAACTTGTTCACCAACACCTCCAACACAACTCCATAAACCTTAACTAGCCAGGCCCGATCTCAAAGGGTCTTTACCCTGCTCCACATGCCTTTATCCAAAGCCCTAGGGGTCCTGATCAAAAAGGGGCATCACAAACTACTAGGGCCTCGCCCTCTACCCGATCTTCTCCCCCCGAGACACAACCCGACCAAATACTGCGCTTTTCACTAATAGCACAGTCATGACACTAATCAATGCTATAGGTTGCGTCATGAGATTCAAGATCTCATTGACAATAAGGTGATAGTGCCTCCCCAAAAGCCAAATGTCACTACAAATCCTCTCCCACCACATAACCAAGTCCCTCTACTTCGGCATATAAACCTCATCCACACACTGGCCGTCCCTTATGACCCCAGTATATACATTACCCCTTCCTACTTACCTAAGCCGGCGTTGTTCATCCTTGAGAGCACAGACTTGTGCATGATGAGCACGTCTTCACTCCAACCCAAACCAGTGGTGGTGACAGTGGAAGATAAAGGGAGGTTTGCCCTGGTGGAGAATGTCAGCCCGATAATCGACCTGAAGAAGGACATTGACAATTTGCAGTTCTTTGATGAGTAAGATCAAGGGGACATGCATATTGATTGGTTTGATCTGAATAGGTCAACAAACAATTCTGGGTGGCTAAGTGATGAACCTGATAAAGATGAGGGAACTGGATCGAAGCTGGAAGAATAAAAACCAGGAACCGCTGTAATGGCCAGAATGGTCAATGAAAAGGGTAAAATACCAGAAAATGCCGGTGAAAAACAATTGGCTCAGGAACTGGACATTGTTAGTACTGTGCATACTGAACAGGAAGTCGCGCTGAAGTGGTTTGAGCAAGAAATGGATGAAAACAATCAGAAGGCTGGAAAAGCTCAGCACCCTGCAGGGGAGGTTTGTAATAAGAAGGTAATCTGAACGAAGCCGGACGAGTGCTTGTTGGCTACCAAAAGAGTTTAGTGGAATGACGACAACCTATACTTGGCCCATACAGATAAGGATTGGGGTGAAGACCTTCCTGACAACACTTGGTATGTGGAAGAAGTCGACCATATGACAAAAAGTGGCCGATATTTCAAACCACCGCATTTGGTCCAACCCGAGGCATCTGGGAAGGATAAAGAAGTAGAGAAACAGAAAGAAAAGTAGTTAGAGGAAGAGGCTATGCTGAAACAATTGAAGAAGATTCAAGCTAATATATTTTTTTGGGGTCTGCTTATGGCTTCGCGAGTGCACAGACAGGCTGTACTGTCGGCAATGGATAAAGCTAAGTTGTCCATCGACACCACCCCGGAACAACTGGTAGGATTAGTCTTCCCGGGAGGCGCTGCGCCAACTTTGACCTTTACAAACAATGAATTGCCGCCAAAAGGCTCTACACACAACAAGCCTCTATACATATCTGTAGAATGCCGAGAAAAGTGAATACCAGTGGTATTGGTCTACACCGGGTCAGCAATCAACATCTGTCCTTGTCGCATGGCTTATGCTATTAGTCTGAGACCGGCCGATTTTGTACCTATAGCCCAGCTGATTTGGGCATATGACAATACAAGCAAAGAAGTGATGGGGATAGTGCAGATTAGAGTACAAGTCGGCCCAGCTCAGCCGGACATCGAGTTCCATGTCCTGGATGTTCCGGCCACTCAACTTACTACTTGGGTGACCCTAGCTGCACCAAGTGAAAGCTATCTCTTCCTCTCTCCACTAAATGGTAAAGTACCCCCATAGAAAAGGGGTGGCAATAGTCTTCGGAAATTCATCTATACATCCTCTGCCAGAGGTCATTACACTTGTGTTAGAGATTGTACATGGTGAGGAGGATGTCTTCCTTTCGGGGTTCACCTTGGCTGAGACCTGTGTAGTGCAGAATATCTTGGTTGTTGATGAGGGCTTGTATGTCAGTGCCCAATCTATATACTTTATGAACAAACTCCAACACATGCCAGGAATGAGGCTGGGTAAGAGCGACCAGAACGACATTATTGCATTGGCCAATGTGCCATTTAACCCGCATGCTTTTGGTCTTGGCTATACGTCCACCAAAGAGGACTGGGTGCGGAAAGGGAAAGAGATGGCCGGAAGAGCTAGAGCTAAGCAGACCGGGAAGTGCTACGAGCTTGTGCACTGACCAATTTGGGAAACCCTGAATGGTTATTTTGTTCGGGAGGGAGAAGACTTCTCATTTTGTGGTTTTCCCGAACCCTGGTTCAACTCTGAGAGGCAACGGGTTCCTGGCTTTGAAATTTTCTTCGACTTGCAATTGCAAGACAGTGATACAGAGGAACAAACAGAACTAATCGCTAAGACTGCAAAGAGCACAAGAAGTGATTCTAACAGTAACGAGCTTCAAATAGGAGCAACACTGACATGTCTCCTTTCGGACCCTCCGATCGACTTAGAGGGCTTGGCGAATAACCTGATCATTTCCATGATCGGGGACCAACCGGGTGTGAACCCTTCTAGCAGCATCTTGGATGCATCTGACGCACCATCCCTCATTTGGCAGTTGGAGGAGGGCTACCTGTCTAGCAGTTCTAAGTCTGGTAGTGAACTAGAATCTGATTCCACAGAGTCTGTGGTGTCAAAATCAGATTTTGGTTCTTTTGAGTCTGGGTTCGGTATTCCTAGGGTTAATAGCCCGGATACTGAAGTTTTGTCCAGGTCGTCCTTTTCTTTTTCCTTTGAGTCGGTTGTAACCGAGGAACTAGATCAGCTTGACCTTGTGAATGAGAATGCCACTACAGATTCTTAGTATTTCTCGGTGCCTCTTGTTTATTGCATTGATCCTGATTTTTAAAATTTTGATGAAAACGATGACGAAGGAATTCCTCTGGTTTTGAAAAATTTGATTAATCGGAATGAGGAGAGGTTTGTAAAATCCCTCACTGATGAAATCATTACAATTAATGTGGGTACTGAGAAGGATCCACGTTTGGTCCAGATCAGGTCCACGTTGTCTTCGGAGGAGCGCGAGCGTTTAGTCGCTTTATTAAAAGATTTTAAAGATGTTTTTGCGTGGTCCTACGAAGACATGCCTGGAATCGATCTTGAGATTGTATAGCATTGGATCCCTTTTGACCCCGAGGCCTGGCCCATCAAGCAGAAGTTGTAGAGAATACGCTCAGATTGGGCTTTAAAGATTAAGGAGGAGGTCACCAAGAAGATAGACACAGGGTTCTTGCTGGCATTTGAGTACCCAACTTGGTTGGCCAACATTGTTCCAATGCCAAAGAAAGATGGCAGGATTCGGGTGTGTGTGGACTTCAGAGATCTGAATAAAGCCAGTCCGAAGGATGATTTTCCTCTGCCACACATTGATGAATTGGTGGACTTCACTGTAGGCCATGCATTGCTCTCTTTCATGGATGGATTGTTCGGGTATAACTAGATTCTGATGGCACTCGAGGACAGAGAGAAAACTGCTTTCACTACGCCGTAGGGAACCTACTACTATCGGGTGATACCGTTTAGGCTAAAGAATGCTGGGGCTACCTATCAGTGGGCTACAACCACAATTCTAAATGATATGATCCATAAAGAGGTTGGTATATGTCGACAACATGATTGTCAAGTCCAAGGAAAGAGAGGGCCACTATACTGCCTTGTAGAAATTCTTTCAACAGATCAGAAAATATTGGTTGAGGTTGAATCCGCAGAAATGTACTTTCGATGTAATAGCAGGAAAAATGTTGGGTTTCTTGATCACGCAGAGGGGCATCGAGGTAGATCCTTCCAAAATCAAGGCCATCCTAGAAATGCCACCATCAAGGACCGAAAAGGAGGGGCGAGGCTTTTTGGGCAAAGTGCAATTCATAAGACGATTTATTTCAAAATTAACCTTGACTTGTGAACCACTACTTGGTCTCCTGAAGAAAGGAAAGAAATTCCAATGGGATGATCAATGTCAATTCGTTTTTGAGAAGATCAAGTAGTGCCTTCAGAATCTACCTGTGTTGTCGCTGCTAGAGCCAGGGAAGCCCTTGATTTTGTATCTATCAATAACGGACACAACGATGGGATGCATGCTTGCTCAGAAATTTGATGATAGGGTGGAGAAAGCCATTTATTATTTGAGATAGAAAATGCTGGATTATGAGACCCGTTATACCCCGTTAGAGAAAGCTTGCTTAGCCTTAGTATGGGCTACCAGGAAGTTGAGGCACTATTTGTTAGTTCACTCTGTAATTCTGATTTCGAGATTGGATCCCATCAAATATCTCTTTGAGAAACCGGCGCTTATGGATAGGCTAGCTCGTTAGTTGCTCATTCTCTCCAAATTTGATCTGAAGTATGTTACTCGCAAGTCTGTCAAAGGGAGAGCGGTAGCTAAGCTCCTGGCAGATCACCCAGTGGAAGGGGATGAAGTGGTAGAATACCTGTTCCCAGATGAAGCTATTCTGCAAGTCAAGGAAGAGATTTGGACAATGTTCTTTGATGAAGCGTCTAACCAGTACGGTTGTGGGATAGGGGTGTTGCTGAAAGCACCTGACAATTCTCATATACCCTTAGCCTTCAAACTCCGGTTCAAGGTATCGAATAACGAGGCAAAATACGAGGCGTGTATTGCTTGTTTGGAAGCTGCCCTAGAACTAGAGGCAAAAAGGTTGGACGTCATTGGGGACTCGAACCTAGTTATGTCACAAGCAAAAGGAGACTGGAAGGTCAAAGAAGAAAAGATGAAGATTTATCACCAGACCCTGGATGTTCAGATTCCTAGGTTTGAGAAGTTGACCTCACACATCTACTAAGAGAGAACAACAGGTTTGCTGACGCCTTATCAACTCTATCTTCCATGATAGACATCCCGTTTGGAGTCCAGATGCGTCCGATCATCATTGAGCAGAGGTATACGCCAGCCTACGAATCTATCGCCGTAATAGATGAAGTTTAAGATCAAAACCCTTGGTACTATGACATCTGGAACTTCTTTTAAAAGGAGGTTTATCCACCAGGGGAAAATTCCAAAGATAAGAGGGCAATACGGTGGATGGTCGTTCAATTTATCATCTGCAGAGGTAAACTGTACAAGACGGGTCATCTGGGAATGCACAAGTTGTGTGTCAATGCAGAGGAATCAAAGCGCATAATAGAGGCCATCCATGGGGGAGAGTGCGGAGCACACATGAACGGAGTAATGTTAGCCCGAAAAATTCTTAGGCAAGGTTACTATTAGTCTACTATGGAGGAGGATTGTATCGATTTCGTTCGGCGATGCCACAAATGCCAAATTCATACCAATCGCATGAATATTTCGCTGTCGAAACTATACAACATAACTTCACCATGGCCTTTCTCAGTCTGGGGAATCGACGTCATTGGCGCAGTCACACCGAAAGAGTCAAATGGGCATGAGTACATTCTGGTGGCAATTGATTGTTTCACGAAATGGGTAGAAGCTCAGTCTTATGCAGTGTTGAAGGCAGCGCATGTGGCTAAGTTCATTCGAAATAACATCATTTGCCGTTATGGAGTCCCAAATGAGATCATATCAGATAATAGCTCCCACTTCAAGAAAGAAGTGATCGACTTGTTGGAGAAATACAACGTGGCTTTCCATAAGTCATCCACATACCGGCCACAAACCAATGGAGCTGTTGAGGCTGCTAATAAGAACATCAAGCATATTCTGCAGAAGATGGTCGAGACCTCTAGGGACTGGCCAGATAAATTACCATTTGCACTTTGGGGTTATAGAACTTCAATTTGGACATCTACTAGGGCAACCCCCTACTCTCTTGTTTGTGGTATGGAAGCTATTCTGCCAATCGAAATAGAAGTTTCGCCGCTACGGGTTATGGCTGAGTGTCGGATAACAGAGGCGGACTGGCAGTAGAGCAAGTTCGAAGAATTAATGTTATTCGGTGAGTGAAGGCTGAAAGCATTGTACCATGTTCAGGGTTATCAATGCAGGATTGCCAGGGCTTTTAATAAGAAGGTTAAGTCCTGGAACCTCAAAGAAGGGGATTTAGTGCTGAAAGACAACTGAGGTCCCATTCATGACCTTAGGGGCAAATTCAGACCTAATTGGACTGGTCCTTATATCATCAAAACTATCTGGTCGGGTGGAGATGTTATTCTTATGGACTTGGATGACTTAGGATTTTCCCAGCCGATTAACATGGACAAGTTGAAGAAATATTACCCCTGAGAGGCTCGCTAGGCTGAAAACCCGGAAGGGCGACCTAGGCAAAAGTTAGAGCACAAAAAAATTAGAAATAAAGAAAAACTGAGCTCGCAAGATTGAAAACCCTAAAGGGCGGCCTTGGCAAAAGTTAGAGCACAAAAGAAGAGAGTTAATACTCAAGTGAACCCGAATCGAACTACGTAAGGCCTGATTCTCATCTTCGGGATATGTAGGCAACTTCATCCTGAAGTTCGGCTATAAACACCTCCAACTCAACTGTCCTGCCCATGTGTTTGATCAGGTCATCTTTGTCTAATCTTTACCTGAAAGTTCGATTGTGATCCCTACTCTGAGAGAAGAGCTGGTTACAGTGTTGAATAGTGTTATTCAGTTAAGGGGCAATTTGTTATCTTTGGATTCGAGTGGTATATCTCAAGGATAGATTCTGTGTGTGTCAAGTAGTGATCCTTATCGAAAATGGTTTTGAAAAGTTTTGATAAATGTTGACTTTGCTCAGAATTTACCCTTCACAACTTAGACCATTTTTGTACCAAAAGAAAAATTTTCAGTGCTCACAACTTTAATTTCATTGATTTCAATACAAAGTTCTCCAACTCTCGATACAAATCAAAGCTGCTTTTATTACATGCATAAAACTTGAAAAGTAAGATCAAGGCAATAAACTAGGGACATAGATGAGTCAGGTGTTCCTGTGTGCCCCGCTTGTGCTTGTGGAAGCCTTTGATGCCAAAGTGGGCTCGGATTATGCCTCATCTTCGAGCCAAGTCAGGCACTCGTCAGAAAAGGCGCAATTGAAACTAGGGGTAGGGGTCAGAAGTTCTCTCATCCTCCAAACAGTGAGGTACCTAGCCAAATGTGAACCTCGAATTGGGAATGAAACCGGGTACTCTACCCCCTCCTCTGGGCAAGTCTGATCATGCCCAAACTGACGTCTAAATCGGAACGGAAAGTAGAATGCACAGTGTGTTAGGCCAATCAACTCAATGCCAGGTTGCCGAGTCATGTTGTAGCTCATTTTGGTCAGGTTAAGCCAGGGGCAACGCCAAGCAATGTCAACAGCAGACCTGTTGCACATCCAGTGGCACCACCATCCCTCATCTGGGAAATCCACTAGTTGTCGGTGAAAAAAGTATGCTTGGGCTAAAAATGTGGGGCAAGAGTCCATTACCTTCAGCTTGTCCATTAGCCATATCTGGGAAGGGATGAAAGAAAAGAGAGATTAAAGAATAGAGAGATGTATGTTGAGAAAAAAGTGAGAAAAAGGCTTTGAGAGAAAAACAGAGCATGAGTGCCGAGTAATGTGAGAAGCACATATTAGAAAGAGTAGGAAACATTACCTAAAGAAGTTGTGGACTCCCTACGAATTTGCTAGTCTCTCGCTGATGAAAGGCGTCTAAGTCCATCAAAGTCTCAGCCAACACCAAGCCGATGCAATTCTTGCCTTCTTTCAAGCCTTGTACCACTTCAACTAGCTGAATGCTAGACCCTCCGAAACTGGGGGCAAGAAGGAAATGAGCTAACATGCACAAACAAAGGGCGTATTGCCTAAAACCCCGCCAAAGAAGATTACCGCGGTCGCCAATGATAGAAAATCGATGAATTAGACTGGGAATGTCTAGCTCTCCATTATGAACCAAGGATCGGGCCTCGTGTAGAGTAAGCCCACACATCCGTCCCAAAGCTTAGATGTGACTAAAACAGGGCTGAAGCAAGATTTCCTCATCGCGCCGGGATTCCATCAGCACTTGAAATTCTTCGATCGTCGGGCATATCTCTTGTCCCCCGAAGCTAAAGACATGTGTAATTGGGTTTCAACACCTAGCTGCGACATGAAGGAACGGAAAACAAAGTGGAGAACAACTCAACGGGAATAGTGCATTTATGCCGAAACCCCAGAAATTTACCTTTTCCGAGCCATCCAAAGTTGCAATCCAATTTGAGAGTTTTTTGGCAAGAAATGGCTCCATTTGTGAAGAATTTGTAGCTGAAATAAAGAAACTACGAGGTCCAAACCTTTTGTAGAAGACAAGGCGGTGAATAGAAGCAAGCTGTCAACAATCTAGAGGTTTTGCGCATTGGTGGCTGGCCGGCCACCATTGATGGCCGACAAGCCACTCTTGTGGCCGGTAGGCCACTGTTGGTGGCCAGCACACTTCATCCATGGCCAGCATGTGGCCAACAAGCCCTTCAAGTGGCCGGTAGCTATATTGTCTGCCCTGTTGTCCCCCTGTGTGTTGAGAATGCTAGAAGCATGTGTTTTGTTCTGATTCTTTATGCATTCTAAGGTCTTGTTTTGAGTCCTTTTCAGTTTTAGCAAGCTTGTTGAGTTGTATTCGAGTTGTTTTGTTTTGTTTATCGAGTTATTTTGTTTTACTTATCGAGCTGTTGCTATTTCGGTTATCGAGTTGTATGTTGTGTTTAGAATTTCAGTTGTTAGTCGGTTCGTTACCTGATTAAGACTATTGTGGCAATACAAGTATTTGGTTTTGAATATGAAATTCAATCTCCATTCCGCGCTAAGTGGTGCTCATGATGCCAAATACAACATTTTTTCAAAAAAAAGCTGGTTTCCAGTCCGATCATGGTTGTCTTTTTACAAAAGTGCAATACAAGTTTTTTTTAAAACAATAAAACTTGTCTAAAGCTGTACAATGTGCTAACACTACTAACAAAAAGAAACTACACAAAAATACAAGAAAATCAATGCCAGCTATCTCAAGCTTGAGAGGCCCTCTTCGCTCTCTTCCTGGGTGGGGACTTAAAGTTGTCTCCATCTGCATCGTTGTCTGACTTAGATGCCGAACCAGAACCGGAATCGTCGCTGCTCTCTGCCTCAGAGCCCGACTAAGCATCACCTCCACTCTCAGATGTAGAGTCATCGCCATCCTCACTCTCAGAGGACTCAGACTGTAGACTTACTGTCTCCACAGAGCCACTAGTCTCGACATTGCCATCACTCAGCATTGGCTTTAAAGGGCTCCTCCGGCCTCAGCCACGACGTCCCACTCAGCTACGCACTGGAGGCTGTCTCTCTCTCCTTTCTATTGCTAGAGGAGGTGGTGATGGTGTAGGCACGACTGCTCCGTTAGTGCTTTCGGTATGGCTGGAACCGGAAAAGATACAGTATTGACGCATCAGATACAAAGTATAGTTGTAGATGTGATATGATGAAAATGGTAGAATGCAATGAGCTAGATACAGTGCAAGTATAGTACAGTGTGTCAGTGTAACATAGCAGTGTGATGTGACAAGGGGCAAATACATACCATGAGATGAGTATCAATGCTTTAGTCAGAATGCAGTGCACAACAGTGTGGAACATGCTGAAATGTGGACAGAAAGTGGGAAAAGAATACCTGAATACCATGGAGACTAAGTAGTGACTCCCTCCTTAGAATCATGCTCTCGAACGAGGCTACTAGCTTGAGAAGTCCCTCAGTGCACCCCGGGGGTGCCTGCAAATGTATTGAGAATGATTAGTATCCGGAAGGAACAAATATCAGAAAGAGAATGGAAAAAGTGGAAAAAAAATGTAGTACATACCGGAGGTGCATCATGAGCCCGAACGTATCTATGCCTAGCCTCTACTGGCTCAATTGGAATCTGATACGACGTCCCGGCTAGCCTCCAGCATGTCAGTGTGGTTAGGATCTTTGGCCAACCAGTAGCCTGTCCAGCAGAAGGAACCCCTCTAGCCCTGGCCCTCGTCCCCTGGGTCCTACTCGTTGAAAGGGCATCTGCTACTCTACTTGCGCGAGCACGAGCACCTGTCAAGGGAGGCATCAAATATATCTGGATAAATGTCGCATAATCTCCCTTCCCAAGGAAGTAGTCGGCGTCCAAGCCCCTGGTAAACTGAATCATCTTCTGGGAGGAGAGACTTGTTGTAGCCCTGATAAATGGCGGGGGCGATATGGGAACTACCAACTGAGGTAAACCCAAGGTCTGCCGGATGAAGTACTGGCCTAGAAACCAGGCTCGGCAAACAGGTCCCTTGAGTAGACGCCAAAAACAGGAAGCCCCTCGAGCTCCGACATACTGGTCCCGGACTCTATTCGGTATTGTCACCCAAGGCTGCCAAGCGATCTGCAGACAGAGAATGCACAAATTATTTAGTTGCACTATGAATCAGAGCTGAAGTAAAGCAAAAACAACTGTGAGTTTTGAATTACCTCTGCAGCAGTTACTGTATCGAAGTACCAACGGAAGAATACGAAGGTCTCCCGAGTCCTCCGCAAGCATCTCCTGTCATACCAGTGAGAGTATGGTACAACAGGAGGCATCTCTACCTCTGGCTCTGGGGCAAGGATCGGGAAATATGCATATACCCATAACTGCAAGAAAAAGGCAACAGTAAGTATACAATGTACAGAAAGTATAAACACAGAATGCAGAAAGCAGAATGTGTGTACAACGTACAAAAAGTACAGATGTAGAAAGTAGAATGGATAGTACAGTATACAGAAAGTGCAAGTACATATACAGAGGATACAGAATGTGCAGTGCAGAGAGCGCAGTATATAGGTGTAAACAATGCATTATGCAGGGTACAGAAAGTGCAAAGCAGAAAGCACAAAAATGGCGAGCAGAAAATGTAAAACAGAAATGTAAAGCGTACCTCCCAGGCTCGCCAGTAGCCTCTGACTTTGTCTCCACTCCTGCGGGATGTCGAGCTCATATAGTCGTACAATGTGGTTAAGCCAGCACGGCCCCAATCATAAAGCCAGACCTGAGATAAGTCCATCAGAGCACTCAAGAGATATAACCCTACAGTGTTCCATTTGCTCACAAACAAGGTGGTGCCAAACAGGAACATCAAGAAGCCTCAGGCGTAATGCTCGGTCTCCTCTGGGGTCTCTGGCTCTCTCGGGTCTCTGGCTCTCTCTCTCGAAAACGCTCGGCGAACCAGCTATACCGTACCATCCCCGGTCAGAAGAGAAGTGGGAGTGCTCCTAGCAGGTGTAGCCAGGCGGCCTTCCACTCGTCCATGTTTGTATGATAAGGGATCCGATGACCCATTACCTCTATGCCTGTGAGCATGGCGAAGTCATAGGGAGTCATCGTCATCTCCCCAGTAGCAGAGAAGTGGAAGGAATTGGTGGTATCCCACCAACGCTCCACTAATGCACCAAGAAGCGGGCGACTCGCGATATGGCGCGATAGCCCCATGCAAAATAAGACGAAGCCGGCCTCGTCGATGATGCAGCAGAGACTGGTAGGAAGCTCCATATACCAATCCCTCACGGACGTGGCTCCATATCCCCTGATAGCACGAGAGTCTTCCTATGATCAAAACAGTGATATGTAGTGATATGAGAGCAAGCAAATGGAAATGCAGTGTAAGAAATACAGTGCAAGTATGTGATTATGGCAAGAAATGCAATAAGAAGCAAGAAATGCAGTGTAAACATTACAGTTGAAGCAAGCAACATAGTTAAAGCAAGAAATGCAATGTATAGTGAAGAAAACATGAGAATACAATGTATACCTCGGTGGTGACGTAAGACAAATGGGAGTCCAGCTCCTGTAGCAAGAGGTCCTCCACTACGCGTCGTACAAATGCTCTGAAGTGCTTGATACCCCCGGGGGGTAGCACATGCGTCTGAGGATGATATGTCATCGGATCAAAGGGTCAAATCTTGGGTGGTAGTAGCACTGGCTCAGGCTCCGCCTCCATCTCTGGAGACAATTGGAGTGGGATCTTCGGAGGAGCTCCATCATGAGATATATCATCCGCCATCTGGAAAAAAGATGAGAATGTGGTCGAAAATGGAGGAAAAATGGCAAACGTAAAAAAAGTCAACCCTAAGAGAGAGAAAGTTGAGGAAAAAGTCAAAGCCCGTGAAAAGGTGCAAAACCCAATAGAAACTCGAGGGAAATAAGCCTCAAAAGGTGAAACTCCAAGAAAAAACACAAAAATCAAATTTCAATCGGTTCAAAACGGAGTAAACAAAGAGGGTTTTGCGAATAAACTTTGCATGGGGTGTTGGGAAAACGAGTGGAAAGCACGGATCTAGAGAGAATGAGCACCTAGAGAGAGAGGAGAAGCAATTTCAGGCATGGGGTAATGAGGAAATGAAACCCCATGTCCTATACTTAAAGACCTGAGGCAAATTCACCAATTTGCCCCAAATCTGCCATTGGTGGCCAGCAATGAGCACTAGTGGCCAACAGGTGGCCGGTGGCCCCCTCTGGTGGCCAACAAGAGTTCTGAGGCTTCCCTTGGAGTCTTAATGCTGCTTAGTATCTTTGGTCTTTAAGAATTGAAGGATTTGTTCATTATTTGGTTCAAAATGTCTCTGCAAAAGCTTGAAACTGTGTTTTCGATACGCGACGTTCATCACTTGTCAATGCGGACAAGGTGTATCTTTTAAATACATTGCAATTCTTCCGAGAGGTGAATCGGAAGTTGCCTTTGAGTTTGTTTCGTTAAATCATGCTTTGTTATCTTGCATAGACTATGAATTTCTTTTTCGTTGTTGCATAGAACATACATTTTACTTTGTGGAATAGAATATGCATTCCACATATGTTGTTGAAAGATGTGCATCCCACGGGCATTGCATGTCCATCTTACATTCGTCTTAAATCATGCATGAAACGTGCGCCCACTTTGACGCATAGAATATGCTCTCATTATCAATCATGCATAGAATATGCTTATGCTTTTATTAACATGCTATTAACATTGTATCTCGGTTGTTTGTCTCGTATAGAACATGCATTCATACTATATCGCACTTGTTAAGTCTCTGTTCTTCATATGCATGATATTGTATGTATGGTTCATTCAGAGGAATTTCAGGTGAAATCACTTGTGCCCTTCAAATTGTATCCCATTCTCTTTCTCCTCTCGCATGAGATGCGTTTGGACGTATTCTCTTTCTCTTATCGCGTGAGACGCATTTGGACGTATTCACTTTCTCCTTTTGCATAAGCCGTGTTTGGACGTATTCTCTTTCTTCTCCCGTGTGAGACGCGTTTGGACATATTCACTTTCTCCTATCGCGTGAGACACGCTTGGACATATTCACTTTCTCCTCTTGCGTGAGACGCGTTTGGACGTATTCTCTTTCTCCTCTTGTGTGAGACGTGTTTGGACGCATTCACTTTCTCCTCTCGTGTGAGACGCATTTGGACGTATTCACTTTCTCCTCTCGCGTGAGACTCATTTGGACGTATTCTCTTTCTCCTCTCGCGTGAGACGCGTTTGGACGTATTCTCTTTCTCCTCTTGCGTGAGACGCGTTTGGACGTATTCTCTTTCTCCTCGCGCAGGAGACGCATTTGGACGTATTCTCTTTCTCCTCTCACGTGAGACGCGTTTGGACATATTCACTTTCTCCTCTCGCATGAGACGCGTTTGGACGTATTCACTTGCTCCTCTTGCGTGAGACGCGTTTAGACGTATTCACTTTCTCCTCTCGCGTGAGACGCATTTGGACGTATTCTCTTTCTCCTCTCGCGTGAGACGCGTTTGGACGTATTCTCTTTCTTCTCCCGTGTGAGACGCATTTGGACGTATTCTCTTTCTTCTCCCGTGTGAGACGCATTTGGACGTATTCACTTTATCTTCTCGTGTGAGACGCATTTGGACATATTCTCTTTCTTCTCTCGCGTGAAACACGTTTGTATTTGTTCACTTTCCTCTTCTTGCATGAAATGTGTTTGGATTTGTTCACCTTTCTCCTCTCGCGTGAGACGCGTTAGGATTGCAAGTCAGTTAAAAACACTCGGGTATGCCCGGTGTTCATACCACCCTTCAGTTAAAAACACTCGGGTATGCCCTTGTTCACACCACCCCTTTTTGGTTAAAAACATTTAGGTGCATCCCGGTGTTCACACCGTCCTCTTCCCCTTTCCATGTGCAACACGTTAGGATCTATGTTGAAACCTCGGGTGTGCCCAACTGTCGCTCTTCGCCTTTCCTCCGCGTTGCATAGTTAAGCTCGCATAATTTTTTTACGTCCTTTCTGCAGGAAGTGTAGTTTGGCTCGTGATTCCCACACGTGGCGTGTTTATTTGCTTACTACTTTTCATGTTTAAGACTACTATACCTTGTTTCAGTTTGTTTGAATGTGGCATTTTCATTGCATTGCATTTGCATTTAAATGTTTTATTACAGCTTCATTGCATGATCATAAGTTATGTTCTTGCATCATGCATCTCACTTGTATCTTGCCATAGAACTATGCTGATTTGATTCCTTGCAAAGGGATACTTAGGCAGCCTACGAGCGTAAACATTTGTTTTTGACTTGTTTGTTTGTCCAAGTCTTCGGCCCTGTCAAAAATGGGTCGTCTCTGAGCTTTGACATTCACTCACGTCATTCCATGACTTTCGAGTTCTGTCAAAGAGGGGCAACTGTAGACATCCCATTTTTGACCATCTTCAAGACTTGGATGTCATCGTTGGTGCACACGATAATTGTGATTGTTTGTGCTCATTTTGGTGCTCGAAGTCCTCGACGGAATGCCTTATTTTTTAACCTTCAAACCCCCATCCATTATGTGCTCTGTTTTGGACCAACATCTTCTAGCCTGCAACCTTTGGTGGTTGCCGGGCACCAATTGAGGCTGCCGGCCACCCAAGTGGCCTGCCAGCCATCCCTGGTGGACGGTTGGCCACATTAGTGGTCTGTCGGCCATTGATGACTTTTTTTGCAAATATTTTCTTGACAACTGTTCTAACTGTTGGCACAATCAGCTTGATCACCATACACGTGTATGGACTGATATAACTCAGCCAAAAGCTTGTTTTTCTATAAATATGGGACCTTCTTCCCTATTGAAAAGGGTTAAAAATTTTGGAACAAAATTCTCTCTCTCTCTCTCTCTCTATATATATATATATATATTTCTCTCTCTCTCTTGAACTTTTGTGTATACAAGTGTAGATACATTTCAAGTTTGCCTATCAACCCATGATCAAACTTGGCCACCTTTGAGCTGAGGTCCTTAGAAGCTTTCTTGGAGCTTTAGAAGGTGTTTTTGACTTGACTTTGTGCATAGAATTGTTGCTTGCTTCAAGAGGTATAGCACTCCCCTTTTACACTTGTTTTGCATGCTTTTTTTTCCCATCTTATTCAACTTTTTTTGGCATGATTTTGAACTGTAAAAAACTCTATTTTTTCCCCATCTTGCTTCTTTGCTTGTAAAGTTTTTGTGCCTTTGTTCATCACTTTCAAACCAACTTTTTTAGGCCTTTTAACCACTGAATTTCAGAAGTTTTTCAGTGGAAAAAAAAACTCATTTTAAAGTCCAAATTTGGAGGGGTTAAGCTTCCCTCCTTGTGTCTTGTTTGCATGCCTAGTTAGCTTCACATGTTAGCCTGTTTTTCTAGCTTAACTTAGCTCAAGTCCAGCATGTTTTTGCCTTTAAAATAGCCTGCTTTAGCTCTGTTTTGGCCTATTTGGGTCGGTTGAGTCTTGTTTTGCATGGTTATAGTGTAATAGTTCTCACAAGTTGGTGTTTTAGGGTCTTAGACACCTCTTGTTTGAGTTGATAGCATCTTTTGGTGTTGTTTTTCACTCCATTTCAACACTATAAACTCTGCAACCTCCCTATTTGCTTCACTCTTTCATTTGGTTTTGAGGGGTGCTTCAAGCTTAGGATCCTTTAAGCTTGAGATTGAGGTCATGCCTAATGGTTTAATCCTCTTTAAGGGTTTATTATCAACAGCATGATCTCTTTCTTGCCTTATATTATCCCTTGGTTGACACTTCTTTCATCTTAGAGGACACTCACCAAAGGACAAATTGATTAAAGGATGATCCAGTAACTAAAATGTGTAAACAAAATTGACAAGATATGCATTCTTTATGTTACATTGCATGTGTTCAAATTGGACGTTAATTTGAACATAAGGAAAATGGGACATTTCATACTCAATAATGATGAAATGTGTCACTTTCCTAGGTCTCGATTGCCCTTGATCATGCATGATAGGGTGATGGCACTTGAGTCTTGTTTTGCACTCATTAAACTTGTACAATTTGGTCCCTTAGCCATCATGCATGGAAATTGCTTGATTGATAGTTTGAGGGCCAAATGTATCACTCTTTTGAGCTTGTATTGATGATAAAGGGTGATACATAGTACAAACAACCTGTGAGAATACCTCTTCGTT
Organism: Camellia sinensis; assembly: GCF_055761805.1. NCBI lineage: Eukaryota > Viridiplantae > Streptophyta > Magnoliopsida > Ericales > Theaceae > Camellia > Camellia sinensis. The sequence continues at coordinate 71,688,413 of NC_138973.1, read as the reverse complement.
TCCCTGTTTGCTCTCTGTTGCAGTAAAAAAAGGAGCATCACCAGTCATCGGCCGGCCACTGCTATTAGCCGGCAGGCCACCACTGTTGGACGACACCTTTTGCTAGTGGCCGGCCGGCCAACACTTCTAGCTACCGGCCACCAATGAAAATTTGGCAAAAAGCTTGTCAAATAGAGCAAAGTTGATCTGGAGAAGGAAAATCAGTGCATAGAGTGTGTAATAGAGGCAATTGGAAGCAAAACAACGAGCGTTCTTCTGGTAGAAACCGAGCATGCATGGGGCATCCCTCGCCTCCCAGGACCATTTGTTTAAATTGAATAGTTAGTTAGTTTTAGCTAAATAATTAATGTTGTAATTATTTAAGTAGAATAGTTAATTAATTCATATTGTAATTAATTAGCTTAGTTGCTTTGTAATTAATTACTTAAGTATTTAGCTAATTAGTTTGCTTTGTAATATTTTATTAGCTTAGATAGTTAATTATTTAATTGTTTTAATTAACTAGCTTAGAGTAAGTTCGTTATTCATTCTAAGTGTTGTAATAATTAGCTTAATTAGCTTAGTTTAGCTAGCTAGTTAGCTTTATTCATTCAGACCATCCTTTGCGAGGGCGTAATTTTGTAATAAGTGTGCGTGCGGCCGTGCGTGTATGTGTTCAAATCCCACGTCTTTCTCCTTTTTATTTAAACCGCTTTCGATGGTTAGTTTAGGAGCATCATGTTTCAAATTAGCATATCTTATGCTTACATCCATTCATCTTGTATTGCATGCACCAAGGCTCGGCGCATCATTCAAACTGCATTGCTATTTCAATATCTTATTTGAATACGTGCTTAAACTACGTGCCTTGGATTGCTTCATATGCCATATTAGTAGCCAAGCCTATTAACTGCATATTGCATGTGTTGCATTAGACACTTAACATAGTTAGGAATCATACATATTTCACTACCTTATGTTTTCCTAGCTTGGAATACTAGGTGAGTTTTTACGCTTTAGCATACTTGCATGAATGTGAATGTTGTCTAGCATGCATACCATGAGGCTATGTGCTTATATGCTAAACCGCTTGAATGCTTGTGGATGAAAGCTTGTTTCTTGAATTAGAACGATTCAACGAATGTATGTTTCAAGCCCACTTTGTTGAGTGGCAAATCATGTTTTAAGCCCACTATGTTTGGTGGTAAATCCGCAAACTCTTAAGCCCACTTGAGGTGGCAAATTCAAACCATTTTCGTAAACAAACATGAGTTGAATTGTTCCAAATTGAGCAAACTAGTCTATACTTGATTGTGCTCATCACATAGTAAAGTTAGTTTAATAACCGAAACAAGAGCACATAATGTTCATAAAATATCGTATCATGATTAGTAGATGTTGATCTTTGATCGGGCGAGCGGGGATGCTCAATCCATGACCTTCCCCTCTCGTACCTAAGTTCCCGAGCCGAGGCAACTTTGGTGATGACGGACACGTGGCCTTTGGCACGAGTTATGGGTTTCTTAAATTTCTCCAAAATAAAATATTTAGGTGGCAACTCTGTATCTGGTAAAGCAGTTTAATTTTGGCACTTTTTTTATTCAAAATCAATTTTCCAAAACGATTTGCCGAATTTGGACTCTTTGGTGTTTATCAGTTTCACATTGCACTTGTGAGATTAGATTCAGAACCGCGGGAGTCCGAACTATAAGGCTTTCTTTCAAGTTTCCGAAAGGGGGCGCGAAAAAGCCGAGCTATAGCTAGGAGTGCCTTTTTGCCATGATGTCAAACTTTGGTTTTCAAAATAAATGGATCGGGTGGACAAAGGAATACTTGCAATCTTCTAGAGTTTCAATGCTTGTTAATAGTTCACCCACTGCTGAATTTAGTCTTGAAAAAAGACTCAGACAAAAGGATCGAATGTCACCTTTTCTTTTTAATATTGTGGCTGAAGGGTTGAATATGTTATTCTAAAGGGCTAAAGCATTGCGGTTGATTAAAGGAGCTGTTATAGGTCATAAGGAAATTAATGTCACTCACTTGCAATTTGCAGATGATACAGTAGTGTTTTGTAAGGCTAAAAAGCAGGAAATTCTGAATGTGAAAATAATTTTGCGATGCTTTGAGGTGTTATCTGGATTGAGGATTAATTTTCATAAAAGTCATGTTTGTGGGGTTGGTGTACAGGAGGAGGTTCTGGCTGATTTTGCTGAGAAATTGAATTGTCAAAATAAGAAGTTGTCGTTCATGTATCTTGGTTTGCCACTTGGTGCCAGCCCAAAGAGGAGGAGCATATGGTTGCCTGTGATCAATAAGTTCAAATCTAAGCTTGCTTCTTGGAAGAGAAAGTTGGTTTCTTATGGGGGTAGGTTAACACTAATTGTAACGCCCCAAATTTTTAGCCCAAATGATAATACAACAATCATGGCTCTTTCAAGCAAAATCGAATATAAATCTCCAAACTTATATTACATGATACAATAGTTCTTCTTGCAACAATACATTAATCCAACAACAAGTAAATAAATAAATAAATACCCCCAAGGTTTACAAGTTTCCAAGGCTTGAGCCTGATTACACAAAACGGTTATTCAAACCTACAAACATACAGCCCTTGGCTTACACACAGAGTCACAGCAAAATGAGAGTCTCGTACTTCCAACACACATTTCCTCGCCTTTAGTTAAGCGGCATCACCACATCTTTTCCTGCAAAAAAATCCCGTAGGGTGAGCATAAAGCCCAATAGGAAATCCTTAACAAAGTATATATATTTTATACAAGTCTCAGGAGATAAAATGCACATGTCATACTATGCCCTTTTGAAAGAAAATCACGTCTTCATCTTTGAAAACCATCATGCTCAATGATGTCATGCAATTTCAATTCTTCAAAACTTAACAATTCATTTCAAGAACGGTACATACGACTTTGGTAATCCCTAGGTTGGTGTCTGCAAGTAGACTATACAAGTACTACCAACTTGTCATTTTTACCGGTATTAACTCGAAGGTTCGACACCTATCTGCGCGGGTTTTCGGTCTTTCACTTCAGACTCTCAGGCCAACTGATTCAATATCATCTACACCACCTATCAAGACTTACCAACGTATTTACCACAAAATCATTCCATGAAAACTTATTTCTTAACATTCTTTTCTCAATGCAAGTTTTCAAATCAACTTTCAAAGTTTAATGTAATCAAATGAATTGATATACCAATAACGCAAGATGAATATAAATACTTTCATTCCAATTCATCATCCAAGAAATAACAGAATTCCCTCTACTCAAGTATCCTCAACAATTAGTCATTTCAAGACTATTTCAACGTTTTGAACAATAATTTCCAAAATGAACAATCCTCATATTCCCTGAAATTCATCATTTATATAAATATAAATAAAAAAATTTCCAAACATCCATTTATTTTCACACACAAAATAAATATAACAATATCATTCATAGATTTTCAGTTTCTTTTTAAAAAAATCCCTAAATTCTAGGTTTTCTCACCAAAACTATACAACTCAAATCTTTTGAGAGAAAACTTTCCAAAATCATCTTTTCTTCAATCAACGAAGATCAAAACCCATAAGATCATTTTAAAAGAACAAGAGACAAGCCCACTTTCAAAATCACTCAACTTCTTGAATCAACAATCAATTTTCAAAGCTATCGAAAGATGATTTCGAAAATCATATAGATCTTGTAAATATATATATATATATATAACTCTAAGAAAATCCCTACCCCAAGTTTTGAAGAAGAAATGAGATGAAATCCCCAAAATTAGCAGTGTCGAAACTTGATCTTCACTGCACACAACGAAGCCCTCGAGAAGTTAACCAACTTTGATGAAGAACCTATGGTAGAACTCTAATAAATCTTGAGAAATCAAGGTTTTGATCCAATTTGGCGTAGGGAAATGTAGAGAGAAGGGAGAGGAAAGGGTTTTTAGAGAGAGAGATATACAAAAGTGATCTGAAATATCAGATTCACAAACTGATATAACATGGTCCGCCCAAGTATAGAAAGCCCCGCTCAAGCGTCGAATACACCTTCCCAGTACTTTTGCAAATAAGTCAAACTTCTGGAACCAAACATTCTCCGTTCGAGCGCATAAACGGCCGCTCGAGCAGACAAGCAACTTTGAATGCATTTTACATTTTTGCTTCGGGGGCGCTGCCCCTCGACCCCACCAAAGCGCTGCCCTCGGACCCGTTAAGGGGCACTGCCCCCTTGACCCCCGCGAGCTGAACGAGCAACTCGATCCCCAACCTAGTCAGTGAAATGGAAAAACATGAAAGATACGCTACAACCCGATACAAACATGAGACATTATCTGTTCCAAACACACCGCTACAACCCTATACGAAACATGAGACATTACCTATTCCAAACACACTGCTACAACCTGATAACCAAAATAAGGAGAATACAGAGAACTAAGATACGTAACACCATTCAAAACCATACCAACCCGAGCCCGGAACACCATATAGAGATGGGTCGAAACCGGGATTGCTACACTAATCAAATCAGTGTTATCCTCATTACTAGTTTATTACCTTTCTATATTTAAAGAACCTGCTTGCGTGGCTAAGTAGCTTGATAAAATTCAAGCCACGTTCTTGTGAAGTGGTTCAGAAGTTAAAAAGAAACTTCATATGGTAAAGTGAGAGGAGGTTACAATGAAGAAAAGTTTGGGTGGGCTGGGTATTAAAAGGTTGAAGGATTTTAATGAGTGTCTTCTAGCTAAATGGTGGTGGAGATATGGAACTAAAGATACGACTTTATGAAAAGATATTGTGATTAGTAAGTATGGCAGCTTTGGTGGGAGATGGAGACCATTGTTGGCTAATGGTGCCCAGTGCTCAACAATTTGGGGGGATATACTTAATCTGGAACATAGCAGCCCCAAGTTGTGGAGTTTTTTCATAAATAATTCTGTAATTACAGTTGGGAATGGGATAAGGGTTAGTTTTTGGGAGGATCCATGGGCATCTAATAGGTGCTTTAAGGATGAATTTCCCAGACTTTATGACCTATCAGCAGACAAAAAGGTTACTCTTAAACAGATGATTGACAGGAGAAGTTTATCAGCTGGGTGGTCCTTCAATTTTAGGAGACGTCTAAGGGCGTGGGAGGAGGATGAAGTGAGAAGATTCAGATCATTTCTTACTTCACTTGAGCCCATCTTGTCAGATAGAGTGGATTCTCTGGTTTGGAATGCCTCATCTGTAGGTATATTCAATGTTAATTCAACTTATAGTAGGAATGATGTGGGTCAAGGGTTGGGGTCTACAAAGTGGATCTGGAACAATATTTCCCTACCAAAAGTGAAATTTTTTGGCTGGCTTGTTTGGAATGGTAGAATTAAATCACGAGCTTTTCTTCAAATGGTGGGTTGTCTCAGTCAGGATGCTAGCACAAAGTGTGTTTTTTGTGGTAGTGATGTTGAAATTGATTGTCATGTATTATTATAGTGCTAGTTTGCATGGAAGGTTTGGACAAATATTTTGAATTTGTGGGGTATACAATAGGTGGTCCCTGCCAATGCTAAAGGTGTGTTGGATTAGTAGAGAGAGATCAAATGGGCTAAGTTTGAAAATAAAATTTGGAATGCAATTCCATTTGAAGTTTTATGGTCTATTTGAACTATGAGAAATGACTGCATATTCAATGGCAAGCATTATCTTTTGGAGGAAGTCTGTAAGTTAATTAAGATTAGAGTTGCACTATGGATCAAAGCCAATGTAAGTGAGTTGCAGTATTCTGTTCATGATGTGGCGGAAAATTTGTAGCATATTAGACAGTGTACGAAGTGAAGAATGTTATTTCTAAGGTTTGGTTCACATGGTGGAGTGGTTTTGGGTCCTTACCAAATTGAGGGGTTGTGCTGAGAAAAATCAGTTTTTGTTGGTAACATGTTGTTGTTCATGTTATTGAGATGCTTCTGTGATGTTGTTGTTGTTGCTGAGATGCTGCTATGATATTGCTAAGATGCTGTTATGATGTTGCTGCTGTGATACTGAGATGCTGTTGTGTTGTTGTTCGATGTTTGCTGGTGTTTATGCTGTTTGTAAGGGTGCAGGACTTTTTGTCCAACCTATAACAGATCAGGGACTCATTAATGGGTTTTGTCACTAAGTATAATATTGGGTAGCTGCTGGTGTTTTGGCTGGAAGGATATGGAAGGGGTATGTTTTATGTTGCTCATATGATAGAGTGCATAGGGCAATAAGGGGCAGTTTATCTGGTTTGTTTCTACAGGTAGTCAACTTGGTTCTGCTACAGTATTGATGATGCTTTTGCAATATGGTTTCTATTCTGATGTATAGCTCAGTGTCTTATAATTGATGCTACTGTTGATGTTTCAATTCTTAATGTTGTTTGTTGCTATCTTAGGTGTTAATTACTTAGTGTATGTTGGTGTTGCTAGGAGTTTGCTGGTGTATTGATTATAAGTTGCTGGAGGAGTTTGTTGGGGGACAGGTTGGCAGATGGAAGGTTGCCCTTGCTGTGTGGTTGGGTGGTTTTTTATTTCTGTTTTTCGTTTTGTTTCTCTATTTTGGATTGGTATCTCGCCAATCTGTGGGTTTAGTGCTAGCAGATGATTGTGCTTCTTCCTTGGTGCCAACCTAGTTGGGATTGTGGAGTGTTAGCTATGATATTTTTTGCACTACCCTCCTTTATTGATGTATATTGATGCTTGTATTTACTTATCTCATCAATAAAGTTTTCCTTTTTCTTTGTTGATAAAAAAAAAATCATATGAAACTTACTTAATTCTGACTAAATTTGTAAATACTAAATATAAATATCAATATATACTAGTATAAATTCACTACCACCATCAATACCATTGCTACCACCACTACAACCACAACCATCATGCCAATACCACTATTATTACCACATTCATTACCGTTGTCATTATTGTCATAAGTATCACCATCATTTTACTACCATTACTACTACCACCAACGCTACTATGCACCAACACCACCACCATACCACTATCGCTACTACAACCATCAATATCATACCATCACCACCACAACTACTACCACCATCACAATATAAAGATTAAAATATACAATTTGAAAATAATCAATTTGGATTTTAATCTTGTGATACATATCAAACAACTTGTTTTTTAGTTCAAAGCCAACTAGGCTAAGCCTAGTTGTCCACTATGATTCTCCTAAGAGTTTAGTCTCAAGGAGAAGGTTATGGGTTAAACTTTTCTTACAGAGAAGTTGAATTAGGGAGGCAAGTAATTAGTGTTTTGCAAGAGTGGGGAAGCTAACTCTCATAATGTTAATCTAACAATTAAGGACTGACTTTTGCCAATTAAAAAAAAAAGTTCAGCACTTAAATTTTTAGCAAACAACTTTTTAGCTTAAAAAAATTAGTAGTCAATTTTCAATACTTAATTTTTAAGTTTTAGATTTATCGAACACCACCTATGTCATACATATATATATATATCGAGAAATTTATAGTGTACACTTCTAATAAAGGAAACCTGGAGGGTGCTTCACAACACCGTGTTATGATCTCATGGAGGTATTTTTCGAATCTATTCTGATATTCAAACTGTTCATATTGTAGGGTTCGTTGAGTAGATCATCCATGAAAAAAATTAAGTCAATTAAACATCTGTAGCCTATAGCAAGACCACATTTATGTTTAAAAAAATAAACAGTTAGCATAATTTTAATAATTTTTTTAAATAATTATGATCCGATCATAGGGTTACACATGTCTAATTAACCTCATTTTTATATGAATGATACACTCAACGAATCCTATAACATGAATGGTTTGAATTTTCAAAATAAAATCAATACAAAATTTAATCGGGCATCACAACGGAGTGTTGTGACAACACCGTCCCCTCGTCCTCTAACAAGGGCACATAGTAAAAAATGTTATGTTAGTTTGTGACAAAAGTTACAAATAAGCAAATCTATTTAAAATGAAAATTACAAACCATTATAATTATACTCTGAATATTATATATATAAATGCTTTGATTACTTTTTTAGTTTTTATTTCTTCTTTTTGTCATCCATTAAACATTTGTGGCTTTTGGATTATGAACAAATTTATCCTATAGTTTGTTTACAATTTCAATTTTAATTTTAGACCGAATTAGATTTGGCCCTTTTCCTATCTCTTTCAACTTTAAAATAAAAAATAATTTTTTTTAAAAAAAAACTTCTGAAATTATCTTCTTATCCATAACTTCCTATCTCTCTCTTCGTTTTCCTTTTTATTTAATATATATATTTTCCTTAAATCTTCTCCCATAACGTAATCAATTATCCGTTGATATTAAATGGGAGCTTTTCATAAATCTCATTCATCGCAGTTTTATACCATAAAACCCAAATCATTTTTGATTATTCCATTAGGTCACATTCAGTGTAGTAAAACCAAAATACCCTCCCTCCATTTCTCCTATACATACTCCATTCTGAAAACAAACCATTCCTATTCCATCTCTTCACTCCACAAAACACTGGTTTCCCTAAAAAAAATTCATCATTGGCCCTAAAAAACTCCCAAACCGTAACCCTACATTCACATCGCCTCACCACCATTGTCCTCCACCACCCACTGTCATCGGCCACTGCTATTCTACTTCATCTTACCACTACAAAGGTTTACATCGGAAGGAAGGTGGTTCGTTCTTCTATGTTTATCATCGGTTGACTGAGTGTGGTCCATCAATTTCCATACCCACCCATAATGAGGAGCAAAAGTAAGCACCATCATTCCACCCTCTGTTTTTCAGTCAATGATAACATAATATAATCACCAATGTATATATTTACATTGCCCTATTATTATTGTTGTTTTTGGATTTGATTTTGTAATGAACTCCCTATTTTCACTCTTTTTCCATCTTGGTGATGTTGATTTTTTTGTTGAACATGAATAACATTAAGAAACAAATATACAATTTGTATTCCTTTCTACCCTCTGTTTTTCAGTCAATGATAACATAATGTAATCACCAATGTATCTATTTACATTGTCCTATTATTATTGTTGTTTTTGAATTTGATTTTTTAATGAACTCCCTATTTTCATTCTTTGTCCATATTGGTGATTTTGATTTTTTTTGTTGAATATGAATAACATTAAGAAACAAATGTACAATTTACATTCCTTTCCACCCCTCTGTTTTTCAGTCAATGATAACATAATGTAATCACCAATGTATATATTTACATTGCCATTTTTTAATTTGATTTTAGAATGAACTCCCTATCTTCACTCTTTGTCCATGTTGCTGATGTTGAGTTTTTTTTTTTTTTTTTAAATATTACATTCATTTGTTATTAATATTGTTTGTGGTTGTGATTTTGTAATGAACTCTCTGGTTTTTTCCCTCTATCAATATTGGTATTGTTGATCGTTGATTGTTGATATCCATAGAACCCCCAATCTTTACCAAAAAAATATGATAGAATATGATGTAAATATTCACATTGTGACATCAATGACAATATTTACATTATGAACATCAATGGCAATATTCACATTATGGTTGTCAATCATCTTTTGGGTCAATGTGAATTTTATTATACATAATGTCAATATTTACATCAGATTGTTAAATATTGGAAATGACTTGTTTGTCTTAAATTGTCATGCGTTATTATTTTGTAATACACTCTTTATCTCCTCCCTTGTGTCAATGTCAAACTTGTTGGTGTTGTTGACTGTTGATGGTCATGAAATAATTGCAGTCCAAACTTTGGATGGTTGCCAACCCTGTTTTGGTTACATGTGAATTCTTGTAGGCATTCTCTAAATAATAACATCATATTGTTTCACTTGTTATTGATTAACATCAATGTCAATATGCATATTCTGAACATAATATCAATATTCACGTTGTGACATCAATGGCAATATTGACATTATGAACATAATGTCAATATTCACCTTCTGACATCAATGGAATATGATGTAAATATTTACGGAGCTATTGGTATTATTGCTTGTTGATGATTATGAAAAATTAGAGCCCTTAATCTTTGATTGTCAACCCTCTTTTGGTTTAATGTGAATCTCATTATACATAATGTCAATATTTGCATCAGATTGTCAAATGCTAGTAATGACTTATTTGTCTTAAATTGTCATGTGTTAGTATTTTGTGAAACACTTCTTATCTCCTCCCTTGTGTCAATGTCAAACTTGTTGGTGTTGTTGGTTGTTGATGGTCATGAAATAATTATAGACCAAACTTTGGATGGTTGTCAACCCTATTTTGGTTACATCTGAATTCTTGTAGGCATGTTGTAAATAATAACATCTTATTGTTTCACTTTTTATTGAGTGACATCAATGTCAATATGCACATTCTGAACATAATGTCAATAATTACATTGTAACATTCTAAACATAATACCAATAATTACATTCTGAACATAATGTTAATATTCACATTGTAGCATTCTAAACATAATTTTAATATTCACATTTTGAACATAATGTTAACATTCACATTGAATATTCACACCATATACTTGGCTGTGAACATTCACAGTTAAATATATAATGTAATGATGTAAAGATTAACATCATGTATACACCGTGTTAGTTTAATAGTTGTAATATATTATTATTCCATATTTCATCTGTTATTTTCCTCCCATTTTTTGGTTGTTATCCTTGTTGGAGTTGTTGATTATAACCAAATGATTTGAACTCCCAAAATTTTGTTCATTTTTCAAACACATGAACTAATGACATGATATATGATCCATGTGAATGTTCACACTATTTATTTGATTTTTATTGTTTTATCTTATGTTGTACAGTGTTCATGTGAATATTGGCATCATGGTTTTGCTTAATGCAACTATGGTCACATCATTCAACTATTCATAACACATATAGTTTGCACTTATTATGATTTACCATTTGTGACCATTAACAATAAATTTGTTTCTAATTGAACAAACAGATGTTGCTCATAGATTTCATGGAAAAAGAAAAAGAGAATAGTTCTATGTCAAAGACAAACTTGAACAAATAGCTAGCCCCCTGAAAGTGAACATGAAAAAGGTCAACTACCGATCTAACATCATTGGGTTAGTGAAACTGATGACGAGCACAACGTTCTCAGATCCTTAGCTGGATTGTTTGAAGGAAATGCCATTTTGGCAGTTGTTTGATGTGTTGAGGATCGATAAAGTTGATCTCAACAAATGCATGAAGTTCAACGATGCCATTGTATGCGTGCTAGAGATGTATAAGGCATCAAAAGACACATTTTACATCGGCGAGAAAAATATAAATATGAATTTCACATCATTTACGATTTGTAAATATTAGAATACATTGGACAAAAGAACCATAATTAGTTATTTTGATTGTGCTTAATAAGATACAATGATATGTTGTCATAATATTTGCTACTAGAAAGTCAATGTTAATATTCATATTGGTTTATGTTGTCTTATAATTATGTACACATAACCATTGGCATAATGTACCTAAATTAATTTATTTGATATTTTATTCGTGATATTAACATTCACATCTGTGGGGATATATTTTCTGAATACCAACACGTGGCATGGTGACGCCGACGTGTCAGTCGAGGTGCCACGTGTCCTGGTCGTGACGCCGAGATGATCTCGGCGAGGCCGAGGTTAACTCCGAAGATATCGGAATCCGAGATAAACGAATAATGGACAAGAGTCCTAAGACGAAGAAGGGACTTAACCAAGATAAGGATAAAGCTCTTAGGGAGTTTATCTTTATCTCTTAAAGAGTCCAAAGTAAGCACTAAATTGGAGTTCATAGAAGTCATACTTCTAGTAGGACTTGGATTGAGCATATTATAAAAGAGAGGCACCCCCGTGGGTCTAAGGTATGCAATTTATGTTTTGAGTATTAAGTTTTGCACTTGATTATCTTAGAGAGATATACTGACTTGATCGTCGGAGTGCCCCCGGGTGGAAGAACCACCGCCGGATCCTTTTCTTTCTGTTACAGGTTACTGAAGCCATCTATTCTGCCTATGCTCTCCAGTTGGTTACTAAGCAGGCAGTGTAGTCAGATTTTCACCCACACAATTTGGCGCCGTCTATGGGAACGAAGGAAGAATAGATGGCCAGTAACGGACAACAGGAAAATATTGGGGATGACGCTCCCGCTGGGAGTGGCAGACCAATTGACCTTGACATTGAAGAAGACAACCACAATACAGAAGCCCGTGACCAGGGTCACAGAGAGAAAGACGTCATCCAAGAAGGCGACACGTCAAAAAGGACAGACCAAGGAAAGTACTACAATGAAGATAACCTCCTGGTATGGAGGGACAGATGCCTACGGAGGGATGAGGAAGTAAAAGAATTGGCGAACAAGTTGGCAGACCTTCAGTCAGTCGTCAACTTCATGATGCAGAATAATGTTATGTAGCCACCATACCTGCTGCAAGATACGCCGATGCCAGCAACCAACGCCCAGAAGGGCGGAAGAAAAACAATCCCCGACGTCCCTCAGCATACCAGGAGCGGAAGGCATTCTCATCGGCCTCCCAGGGAAGTCGGACGAGAAGAACCGAGGCAAGAAGAGTCCCGAAGGACGCACCACATGAAAAATCCAGAGCCCACAGAACATCGGCATGTTCAAAGGCAAGCACTCTGCTTTGACACAACCCATGGAGAAAGATCCAAACGGGCCCACCACGAGGACGAAAGCAGTGTACCAAAAAGACTAAAATCCATAGACAGCTGAGCTCCAGGAAGGAGCAAAGAAGACCTGAGGGACTACCTCAAAAGGAGGCAGCAGAATGTTGAAGCCGAGGTAAACTCCCCAATAAAGCCGAAGACAGCCTTCTCGGTGGAACTGGACAAATTCGAACCACCAAAAAGATTCAGTATGCCAAGGTTTCAAATTTATGATGGCAAGTCAGATCCAAACTTTCATGTTGGACTATACTTGAATTCAATGGCGTTATATAGCGGGAACGAGCCGTTGCTCTGTAAAGTATTCCCCTCATCCTTTGGGAAAATTGCATCTGATTGGTTCCATAAATTACCAAAGGGAATCATAAAGACATGGGAAGGCCTGGCCGAGATGTTTGTGGCCAGGTTCGTAACCAACAAGCTGCAACCCTTAAGGGTTGATGCTTTGATGGCTCTAAGAATCACCAAGGAAGAAGGCCTTAGGGCCTATGCGAAGAGGTACTATGAGGTGTTCAACCGAATACCCGAATGCAACCAAGAGGTGGCGGTCGTGTCTTTCAAGAACAGCCTGAAAGATGACTGCCCACTACGGAAGTCTTTGGCAAAAACATTGCCAAAAAGCATAGAAGAACTCATGGCAAGAATTGAGAAGTACGCCAGAGCCGAAGAAGATACATCGGGAAACAAAGAGGTAAAGCAAGAAAAGGGCAATGGCTCGCCGAAACGAGGCCGAGGCAACAATGGGCCGACCAAACAAGAAACAGAGTTGAGAAGTAAACAGGCGGTAACGACGGTATTCCGAATCCCAATCCATAAAGTCCTAGATCAAATTCGAAACCGACCTTATTTTAGGGCTCCGGCAAGAGCACCAGGGGAATTCATGGGAAGGAACGTTGGTAGACGTTGTGCCTACCACAATGAAGAAGGACACCCAACTCAAGGTTGCAGAGCCTTGAAAGCACACTTGGAAGACCTGGTGAGACAAGGCCTTCTGAGGGACCTGGTCGATGAAACCAGGACAAGGGAAGAACGAGCAAGGTTGCCTCAAGCACCAGCAGCGCCGCCTCCCCCAGCACAGCCACCACAAACAGGAGGACCGAGGGTGGTTAATGTGATCCACTCAAGGGTCAACGAAAACGAAGTCAGAGGGAAGACCCAGAAGGTAAGACATTTACAGCATGTCTACCAAGTCGGGGAGAAGAGACATCGGCCAGAAGAATGCCAAGGGCCGATGATAGCCTTTACTGAAGCCGACCTGGAATTGGTCCAACATCCGCATAATGATGCCTTGGTAGTATCCCTCCAGGTTGGGGAGTGCCAAGTGAAACGCATCCTAATAGATCAAGGCAGCTCCTGTGACATCATGTATGTCAGATGTTACAAGGAGCTGGGCCTTCACCCTGATGACTTAGAACAATCCAGCAGCCCGATGGTCGGCTTTAATGGAACGCCGACATGGCCACTGGGCGTAACAAGCTTGGAAGTACAAGCCGGCACTAAGAAAATCCAGACGGAATTTCTGGTAATTGACACGCCCTCACCATACAACATCATCTTGGGAAGGCCGTGGTTGCATGCAATGGGGGCAGTTCCCTCAACATTGCATCAACTACTGTGGTTCCCAACAGAGCATGGGATTGAAGAAGTCAGAGGGGATCAACTGCAAGCAAAAAACTGCTCCATGACAGCAATGAAGTCCACCTGTAGTATACGAGAGCCAAGGAACGCAGAAGTTGAAGATGAGGACATGGAGGTCCTAGAAGACGTCGGGAAAGAACCAGTCGAAAAAAACGAAGAGGCGCTAAAAAAAATCTTCGTCCAGGAGGACGACGAAGAGCGTTTCTTTCTTCTCGGCTCAGGCTTAGCTAGAGAAGAAGAGAAAGAACTGGAAGATTTTTTAAGGGCAAACATAGAGGCGTTCGCCTGGACACCTTATGAAATGCCAGGCATTGACTCCGAGGTCACTTGCCACAGACTGAATGTCGACAGATCGGCAAAACCTGTGATTCAATGAGCCAGAAGACCGACGTTAATGCACGTCGAAGCAGTAGAAGAAGAGGTAGACAGACTCCTGGAGGCCAGGGCCATCCGAGAAGTTCAGTACCCAACATGGCTGTCCAACACAGTAGTAGTAAAAAAGAAGAATGGCAAATGGAGGGTTTGTGTAGACTTCACCAGCCTCAACAAAGCTTGCCCCAAAGACAGCTTTCCTCTGCCCAAAATCGACCAACTGGTAGACGCCACTTCAGGACATGAAAGGATGAGTTTTTTGGATGCATACAGAGGGTGTCACCAGATTTCCATGTACGCTCCAGACGAGGAGAAGACCGCGTTCATCACCCCTAAAGGCCTGTACTGTTACAAGGTAATGCCTTTTGGGTTGAAAAACGCAGGAGCAACCTATCAAAGGTTAGTGACAAAGATGTTTAAGCACCTGATTGGCAAAACAGTAGAAGTCTACATCGACGACATGGTCGTGAAGACCAAGGAATCAAAGGGTCATCTTGCCGACCTAAAAGAGGTCTTTGACATACTCAAAAGATATCGGCTCTGACTCAACGCCTCGAAGTGCGCCTTTGGAGTTGGATCAGGTAAATTTTTAGGATATCTGGTAACAAGAAAAGGCATTGAGGCCAGCCCAGACCAAATCAAGGCCATCCTGGACTTACAGAGCCCGACATCGGCAAAGCAAGTTCAAGTGCTGACTGGAAGGGCCGCAGCCCTAAACAGATTCATCAGCAGAAGCTCAGACAAGTGCAGACCCTTCTTCAACCTGGTAAAGAAAGCCACAGACTTCCTATGGACAGAAGAATGTGAAGCCGCCTTAACCGACCTAAAAAAGTACTTGACCACAACTCCGGTTCTTTCCAACCCAGTACCAGGGGAGGAACTGTTTTTGTACCTAGCAGTCTCAGAACACGTAGTCAGTGCAGTACTAATCCGAGAGGAAAAAGGAGAACAAAAGGCTGTTTATTATGTAAGTAAAACTTTGGCCAACGCAGAAACAAGATACCTACCACTGGAAAAATTAATGTTGGCCTTAGTAATGGCTTCAAAGAAGTTGAGCCATTACTTTCAGGCACACAAGATTGTGGTCCTAACAGAGCACCCACTGAAGTCCTTGTTGCAACAAGGAGACTTAACAGGAAGGATAGCAAAACGGGCAGTAACCCTGGGCCAGTTTGACCTGGAGTTTAGGCCGAGAACAGCAATAAAGGGCCAAGTTTTGGCCGACTTCGTCGCAGAACTCACACCTGAAGCCATCGCACATCAGGCTCCGTCGAGCCAAGATGAGCATTGTCCCAACAAGCAAAAAGAATCCCAGCCAAAGACAAAAAAGCAAGAGAAAGAGAAGCTCAGACCCTGCAGCATCTACATCGGTGATTCATTCAGACTATTCGTCGATGGAAGTTCAAACCACCAGGGAGCAGGGGCAGGAGTACTGCTGATATCTCCAGATGGAGAAATAGTAGAACAGTCCATCCGTTTGGGGTTCAAAGCCTCCAACAATGAAGCAGAATATGAAGCATTAATTGCAGGGCTAAAGCTGGCAGCAGCAGCAGAGGCAGATGAGGTAATTGTTTTTTGTGATTCACAACTCATTGTTAACCAGTCAACAGGAGAATTTGCAGCCAGAGACGAAAGAATGTCGGCATATGCAAAGGAAGTCATCAGATTGGCAGCCCTATTTCAAAACTGCAGATTACTCCAAGTTAGCCGAGATGACAACACCCACGCCGACGCATTGGCTAACCTGGCCAGTTCAATTCAAACTGGAAGAACAAGGACAATTATGATCGACTACATGTCGGCCCCGAGCATAGATAAACAGAGCACCGAACAAGAAGCAATGTGCGTGGACTTGGGACCAAGCTGGATGGATGCAATCATTGCATTCCTAAAAGAGGGGAAGTTGCCAGAAAACCATAAGGAAGCACATAAAATCAGACTGAAGTCGGCCAGATTCAGTCTAACAGCAGAAGGCCATCTCTACAGAAGGTCCTTCACTGGGCCGCTTTTAAGGTACGTACACCCTTTGCAGGTTGAAGATTTTCTTTACGAAATTCATGAAGGAATTTGTGGAAGCCATGCTGGGGGCAGATCATTAGCCCACAGGGCCATTACCCAGGGGTATTGGTGACCCTACATGCAAAAGGATGCCGAAGCCTATGTGAAGAAGTGTGAACAATGCCAAAGGTTTGCACCTTTGATACATCAGTCAGCTGCCGACTTAAACCCAGTATCCAGCCCTTGGCCATTTGCCCAATGGGGGATGGATCTGGTTGGACAACTTCCCCAGGCAACTGGGCAAAGAAAATACTTACTGGTAGCGACAGACTACTTTACAAAATGGATAGAGGCAGAACCTCTTGCCAAAATCCGAGATGTGGACGTCAAGAATTTTATATGGAGAAACATAATCACCAGATTTGGGATTCCAAGAGCAATAGTTGCCGACAACGGAACACAGTTTGACAGCAAACTCATCAAGAACTTTTGTGCAAAATTCAAGATCAAGAATTATTTCTCAACACCAAGTTTTCCTCAAAGCAATGGACAAGAAGAGGCATCCAACAAAGTAATTCTGGATGGAATAAAGAAGAGACTGCAGGCAGCAAAAGGAAAGTGGGTAAACGAGTTACCCAACGTACTTTGGGCATATCGGACTACGCCGAGAAGATCAACAGGAGAATCCCCATTTGCCATGGCCTATGGCACAGAAGCAGTCATCCCATTGGAGATCGGCATCCCAGGGATCAGAACCCAGGGAGTAGAGAATGGCACCAATGACGAACTCTTAGCCCGAGATCTGGATTTATTGGAAGAACGAAGAGAGAAAGCTGCAATTTAGCTTGCAGTATACCAGCAACAGCTTGCCAGAGCTTACAACAAGAAGGTCAATCCAAGAGATTTTCAAGTCGGCAACCTAGTCCTGAGAAAAGTCGTCGGGAACAAGAAGGATCCCAGGGAAGGCAAGCTTGGCCCAAACTGGGAAGGACCCTACATAATTACTTCAGTATTAGGCAATGGAGCTTATCGGCTTGAGGACAATGAGGGCAAAGCATTGCCCAGACCTTGGAATACTTGTAATTTGAAATTTTTCTATCATTAGATGTACATCATATTTTGGCCGATATCATTAATAAAGTCTTTTCAGAATTCTTTCAACACATATGATTGAGAAAGTTATGCATTGATGTTTATTGAAGACATAATTAATGTGAACCCAAGTCAAACTCAGGTTCACATTGGGGGCAAAGAAAAGGCAGAGATTATTCCTTAATTCACTTGTTGAAATTTGTAGCAATTTACAAGTTGGAATTAAGCTGATTCCTTATCTTCACTTGTTGAAATTTGTAGCAATTTACAAGTTGAAGTTAAGCCGAAATTATTCCTTAATTCACTTGTTGAAATTTGTAGCAATTTACAAGTTGAAGTTAAGCCGAGATTATTCCTTAATTCACTTGTTGAAATTTGTAGCAATTTACAAGTTGGAATTAAGCTGATTCCTTATCTTCACTTGTTGAAATTTGTAGCAATTTACAAGTTGAAGTTAAGCCGAGATTATTCCTTAATTCACTTGGTGAAATTTGTAGCAATTTACAAGTTGGAATTAAGCCGATTCCTTATCTTCACTTGTTGAAATTTGTAGCAATTTACAAGTTGAAGTTAAGCCGAGGTTATTGCTTAAGTTCTCATAGCAATATATGGGTTGCTTAAACCTAAGGAAGATGCTTAACACTTGTTGAAATTTGTAGCAATTTACAAGTTTATGTTAAGCCGACATATGATCACCCGCTGAGGTATACAGAAATTTACAGGTTGAAGTAAAGGCTAAGTATATTGTTTACTACTTGTTGAAATTTGTAGCAATTTACAAGTATGATAGACCGAGATCACTGTTTAATACTTATTGAAACTTGAGAAGAAAACTTGCAAAGTTTACATTAAGTAGTATATGTTTATACTTGTTAAAATTTATGAAAAGTTTGCAAGTCAGTATCTTGCCGAAGTAAAAGTTGTATTGTTATACCCGAGGTATATAACCCCGAGAAGATTACACAAAGGAAGCAAAATGAAAAAGCATGCAAAAATTTCTAAGTATAGAGCTTTGCAGAAGCAATCAACAGAACATCAGAAGATTAAAAACATTCATAGAAGGAACAGTTGCAGTTACATAAAGAAAAGGCTACGTCGGCCATAAGAAGGAGTTTTTCATTGTCCAGAAATTAAAAGAGAGTACAAATTGCAAAGTGCAAAAAAAGAAGAGAAAAGTACAAAAGACATTTTTTCAAGATTCTTCAGTATTAGCCGCTGCAGGCACTGGGACCTCGGACGATTCTGGTGGAACCTCCTCGGCAACCTTTTCTGCTTCAATCTCAGCATCAATCTCAGCCAACGTATTGTCTAGATTTCTTTCAGCCAAAAGAAGGTCGGATGATAGTTGCCCGATGGCAATTTCCTTGGGTGCCCCCCCAACCTCATCACCCTCCTCCTCCAAGGTTAAATCCATCACTTGCTCAGCAGGAGGAGGGGACTTAGCTTCAGCAGCATCCTTGGGTTTTCTCACCAAGGCCTCATCATCATTTTTTCCTTCATCCTCATCTTCGGCATCAGCCTCAGTCTCTGATTCAACCTGACTTGGAGGAGGAAATGGTAAAGGAATGGCATCGGCCTTACGAAAGGGCGAGTCAACAGGAATATCAAGTTTTTTTATCAGGGACATCCAACCAAGGGAAAATCCCCTGTTGCATGCCTGCCTGACTTGAAGTTTATAATCCTCTGCGACGTCGGCCATCCCTGGGCATAGGCCTTTTCATCGGCCTCTTTGACTTCGGCCTCTTTGGTGGCCAGAGCTTGCTGGAGCTCTTTCTCTGCTTGGGCCTTCTTAGCCTCGGCCTCTCTTTTCTCAGCCTCAGCAACTTTTTTAACGGCCTCAGCGGATTCGGCCTTCTCAAGAGCTAAAGTTTGGGCCTTAGTAGCCGCTTCGGCCTGATCTTCCAATTTTTTCATCCTTGACTCAAGAGATTTGATCTCTTTCATCATGGAAGATGCTTCCCTCTTCATATCAACCAACCTTTGCCGATTTTCAAAAGACTGCATTGAAAATGAATGGGTGTGTTGGATGGCCTGAAGAAAAAACAGAAGTATTAGAAAATATTCTCAGTAAGAAACAAGAAGGAAGAATCGCGAGTGCAAACAGGAACACTTACCTGAACGGAGTGTTAGAGCATGAGAGCGTAATTCTCATACTCACTAAGCTCAGCATTTCGGTTCAAATCCTTCGGAAGGAGAAGAGCAGTGCTGAGGGCGACACCAACGTTAATATCATCGGCACTTTCACTAGCCATAATAGGCCTATCCTCCAGGGTTAGATCAGGGGCCCATGGAACGTCGGGCTTCTTGGACGCCGAGGTCGTCGCAGACGATGACCTTGGCCTCTTTGATTGTGTGGACCCCGAGGGTTGGGTTCCAACAGACCTCTTGGTGGAAGCAGAGGTTGATTTTTTGCTTTCTGCCAGTTGGGAGATAGGCAAAGCATCCTCAACCTCGGCGTCAGTAGCCTTGGGCTTGGGCTGAGCCTTTTTTACTCTCTTTGGCTTTGGTAGGGGCATCGCATGCGATGGTTCAGCATCAGCGTCGGTTGGAAGGTTGGCAAGAAGATCTTGAATGACAGGCCTTGGACGAACCATCTCGGCAGTCTTTACAAGTCTTCGTCGACGTTTACGTTCTGGAATTGGTATTAAGTAGGGGGCCGAAGTGGATGGAAGATCGGCTGGGTCAGAGGTGGATCCTTGATCTGTTCGGGATGAAGACGCAGTTACAATTGTGGCAGTAGGAGGAGAAAGACTCTTTTTCTTCCTTTTCGGGACATCGGGTAAAGTGGATTTATATGTCGGAATAAAGTTCAGCAACAGGGGAGCCTTACGCTTATGGACTGGAAGACCAAGAAGCTTCTTTAAATCTTGACCAGGGAAGAAGGATTGACGGAAGTTCTTTGGTGGTTGATGAAGATCTGCAGGACAAGCAAACAGACATTAGAAACAGACAAATTTTAAAGACTTAAATAAAAACAACTAAGCATTGGCACTGGGCTCTTACCCTTGCCCTCTGTAATTGTTCGAGGAAGAGGGTAGAGGTGGACATCTTCATCTGGGCCAAATTTCCAATTTCCCGAAGCAATAAGAAAGTCATCCCCAGCCCCCTTGTTGGAGTCTGGGAGGTCGGCTACAATTTTAAACTCAGTAGACCTCGGCTTAAGGTAATAAACAAAGCCCTTATCTTTCAGGTTAAGGGGGCACATTGTATAATAGTACTGAAGGTCGGCCAGGGTGATCCTAAGATTCTCCTGCCTAGCTAAAGCTATAATACCGTTAATCACCCTGTAGGAGTTGATAGTAAGTTGCATGGGGTTCAGCCTGTAGAAATGAAGAACTTCGCGAAACAAGGGATCAAGTGGAAGCCGAAGTCCACATTCGGTGAAAGCTACTATAGGAAAGGGCATCGTATGGTCTGTGGGCATAATGGTATCATTATCCCCAGCTAGCTTAAGATGAACATCGGGTGGGATAGAGAATTCCTGCCTAAAGTATTCAAGTTTTGTTGGGGTATTTACCCTATGCCTCCACATACCCATTACGACGGCCTAAACAAAAAGGAGTGTGTTTCAGAAGATGGGCGTTTTAGAAGGATTGCAAAAACCTCGACCAAAGGCCTAGGAAAGGACTGATAAGGTTTGTTTCAGTTTTCCTTAAAACCTAAAGGTTCTACACACAAATCCCAAGCCTAAGAACTATAAAGATCAAGATCGAAGGCACAGATCTGGGACAGATACGAAAAACAGAAAACAGAGACATAGTTTCAGATTCAAGAACAAAGGTATAGTTCTCAGAAACAAAAGAAGTACAGAAAAAAAAAATCAAGAACAGTGGCAAGAAAAGTGGTGAAATAGTGCAAGTGTTCAAGACGTAGCCATGATTCAAGATACAAATAAATCCAAGGCTTTGGACAAAAGCGATAATAGCAATAGGCAAACGAAAGCACATAAAGAGAGCTAAGAGTGAAAGGAGCAGAATCTTACCAGAACAAATGATGCCGGGGCAATATTCGCCGAGATCAGAAATCGGTTGTGACAGCAAAGAAAGCTTCGCAAGAATGGAAGATTAAAGACAGTTTCAGAGGATTAAAGCAATGGCAGATTCAAAGAAAAAAAGAGCTTTCGAAGAGAGAGAGAGCAAGAAATCAGAATGAAGAAAGTGAAGAAAGAAAGAGGCAAGGAAAAGTTTTGTCAAAAACGTGAAACGGCGGCAAAAACAGGGCATTTATTACGCCTAGAGCAACGCACGCGTCAGACGGCGCAGACGAATGACAGACAGCTTTCAGGCGCGTCACAGACACGCCCCAATGAAGAAACTACACATGAAAAGAACGGATAGATATGCATGACAGCTCATGCACGTGGGAGAGTACGTTCGAAACCTTGTTCTCCGAAGAGAATACATCGGCTCAAAGTAGATTAGCTCGGCTAAACGGGTTTTTTTTTTTAGCCATTACTCAGAAAAGGAATATCGAAATATTGGTATAGTTTCCATCACCTCAGAATGCCGAGGTAATAGAACCTAGGGGGCAGTTGTGGGGATATATTTTCTGAATACCAACACGTGGCATGGTGACGCCGACGTGTCAGCCGAGGTGCCACGTGTCTTGGTCATGACGCCGAGATGATCTCGGCGAGGCCGAGGTTAACTCCGAAGATTTCGGAATCCGAGATAAACGAATAATGGACAAGAGTCCTAAGACGAAGAGGGGACTTAACCAAGATAAGGATAAAGCTTTTAGGGAGTTTAGGGAGTTTATCTTTATCTCTTAAAGAGTCCAAAGTAAGCACTAAATTGGAGTTCATAGAAGTCATACTTCTAGTAGGACTTGGATTGAGTATATTATAAAAGAGAGGCACCCCTGTGGGTCTAAGGTATGCGATTTATGTTTTGAGTATTAAGTTTTGCACTTGATTATCTTAGAGAGATATACTGACTTGATCGTCGGAGTGCCCCCGGGTGGAAGAACCACCGCCGGATCCTTTTCTTTCTGTTACAGGTTACTGAAGCCATCTATTCTGCCTGTGCTCTCCAGTTGGTTACTAAGCAGGCAGTGTGGTCAGATTTTCACCCACACAACATCAATAATCTAATTATACATAAATGTACACTTCATGTTTGTATACACACAAAAATGATGGTTTGTGGTTAATGCAATACTGATGTAGTCATATTTTTAGAGATTAAAAAATTGATGTGAACCTTTACATTGTTGTCAGCTACTTTACAATTGTGTACACATAATCTCGGCTTAAAGTGATATGTGGACAATGCAATTTTGATGTGAACTTTAATATCATCATTCCATGTTAGTAATTAATACTTTGAAGCCATAGTGCAATTATCTATATTTCAGAATTCATGTGAATCTTCATATTCGTATATTTTAGTGTGAATATTCACATCATGTTTGCACTCAAAATGAAAGTTGAGGCTTGTGGTTGTGTAATTTGATGTAATACTGATGTGAACCTTAAAATCACCTTGTCACAGTGGTAATGAACACAACGAAAACATATTCATCATTCAATATTATATGGGTGTGTGACTAATATTAACATCAATTGACAACACAATGACAAATTTTTAATTCAAATTAATGTGAATATTAACACTGATTAATAATATCAACATTTATATCATTTTTATATCAAACACATTACCAATCTCAAAAAATCATTGCTACATTGAAATCCAATAACAAAAAATCAAAACCAATGACAATAACAGAATCATGTTCACTAACCCAAGCAAATATCACTGGAGATGTGAATATTCAAATGAATGTAGATATGAAAACAAAAGTAATATGAACAAAAGTAATTTAAATATTCACATGAATGTGTTTAATATTCACATGATATATTTTCAATTCAAATTAATGTAAATATTAACACTAATTAATAATATAAACATTTACATCATTTTTATATCAGACACATTTCCAATCTCAAAAAATCATTGTTACATTGAAATCTAATAACAAAACATCAAAATTAATGACAATAATAGAATCATATTCACTAACCTAAGCAAATATCACTAGAGATGTTGTTTCCAATGGGAACAACTTTTTCTGTTGAATTTTTCATTTGAACAAATAATCAAACACTTGGTGGGCGATAATTTTAACAATTTTTGAAAAAGAAGAACATCATCCGAAAGAAGAACAATATGAAATGTGAACATTCACACTAATTGACAGAAAAACTAGAAACAGAGCACAAACTCCTCTATCTCCTATTTCCCTTTGATTCAATCCAGTCGAATGTGGATTTCAATCAATCGACTGAACAAGTTTGTTAGCCATCTCATTTGTTCCTTCGATTCAAATCCTCCTCTTTTCCTTTGATTTTCGGCTAAAATAGTAACTATGACAGAAAAAAAAAATAGAGCATAAACTCTGAGTCGTCATCTTCTTTCCTACAGGAATTAAACTCTACCACAACGAAACACCACCACAAACTCTGTGTTGTCGTCTTCTCTTCTATAGGAACGAAGCCCTACCACAACAAAAACAAAGGGAAATATGTATATCATTCTTGTATTTAATATATATCAATAATAGATATAAGGGTATAATAGTCTAACACAAAATATAAATCGGGAAAAAAGGACCTTATGGAACAAAAGTATAAACACATGGGACTAACTAGGTTATAACTTTCCTTTGTGGACTTCTTGGGATAAAACACCTCTAAATTAGATTTATCAATAAAAAAACCCATATTAAATATGTCAGCAATATTGTGAAAATCTCATTGTTGCTTTGAGTAATAAGATCAAATAAATATCTTCTATACTGATCCAAAAAAAAAAAAAAAAAAAAAAAAAGACCAGATACATATCTTCTATATTAATGATAATATTAGTTTTGTAGTAAAAAGAAAAGGGGAATATATGATCACACACACCATCCATATATAGGACTCACGAAGTTACAAAATATGGGACCTTCATTTTACACAAATTAATTGACTAGCCTTATTATACATTATTTTATTGAGAACTGTTATATATCACCTATTTATTTCACTGTTTTATATCACTGTCCTGCATGGTAAAATATCATTTGTTTGTATTAATTATTTAATAATTATCTTCAAATAAGGAAGACAATCATAAATATCCATATAGAAAGTGATACAAAAAAGTGATAAATAATCAATGATATACAGGGATCCATCCAAAACGGTACATATAAGAGTAATGTCTTACAAATATTTTTTATTTACTGATGCGGTTGAGACTTATCATATCATCACAATTGGTTTTATTTCTGTTGGACCATTTAATATCTTTTATTTAATTATTTATTGTGACCTTTTGTTTTGTTCATGAATCTTTTTCTTTTTTTTTTTTTGGTGACCTTTTGTTTTGTTCATGAATGGAGATTAATTGGAAGATCATGGGCTTGGTAGTGAGTTAATATTTGTAGGTTTTGGGACTCTCCCTTTTCTCTAGTTTAATGGTCATTATTTTTTGGTGTAAGTTGTAAGGTCCTAGTGGCCTATAAATTGTTCCTCTCATCTACTCTTTTCTAGACTAAGTATTTTTTACACTTAAGAGATTACTAGCCAAAGAAGAGTGTTTTTTTCTTGGTGGAGCTTTGGGTTCAGCATCTTATGCAGAGTTAGCCTGAACCATACGACAAGTGATCGGACTATTGTATCCTAGAGAGGACAAGTCATAGTTTAGTGACTGCTGCATTGGTATTTGAGTTCTTCCTACCGCACTGGGCTTGTTCTCCTTAAAGAAAATGAGATATCTGTGCCTCAACCTGATCTATTTGTATCTCATTTTCTTTGCATTACTTATCAATAAAATATAATTCTTCTGGTATTTTCACCAACAATTTTAAGGAGATCAAAATCGAACAAGTACCAGAAAAAATCAATGACAAAATTGGAGATCTCAACAAGTCTTTCAAGTTCAAAGGAGTTCATTTTAAGAGGTAGAAAGGAAAAGTTCTTTATTACCTCAGTCTTTTGAAAGTTTCTTATGTTCTTACTAAGACGAACCAAACAAAACCCAACTAAGGAGATGAATGATGAAGACTACGTGACAGATGAAGCAAAAGTGGCTTCATACAATACAGATAAGTATAAATGTCGTTTTTATCTCTTTAATTGCCATGCTGATCAATTTTATGATTACTATGACACCACTTACACTTTCGCAAAGAAAATTTGGAAAGCTTTACAAACTAAGTATGATACTGAAGAGGCATGAGCAAAAATGGTGGATGAAAAATTTGTTGTGGAGCAAGCACAAGATTTCCAAATGATAGTTGCAGAAGTAAGAACTGAAAGCATCAAGATTAGTGACAACTTGGTAGTTACAGGACTTGTTGACAAGTTACCGCTATCTTTGAGAGAATTCCAGAAGAAGATATGCCACAAACAAAAAGAGAATTCCTTAGAGGCGTTGATCACCCGCATTCGAGTCGAAAAGGAGGCTAGAGACCAAGATACATTAATAACACAATGGGGTAATAACAATTCCACTACAAAGGTAAACTTTGTTTCAGCAAATAATAACTTACCCAAAGGTCACAATTCCAAGAATGCTTCTTTGAAGCCTTATAAAAAGAATATAAAGAATTATGGTAAACCTCACAATAAATGGATTTTACCTGCTTTGTCTGTGGCAAAAGTGGGCATATTGCTCGAACTTGCAAATTCCAAAAACGTGCACCTGCCCCAAAGGCTAATGTTATCAAGGAGCCATTTGTGGCGATGATTATAGACATTTGCATGGTTGATTATGTGGACGGTTGGTGGGCAGATTTTGGTGCTAATAGATATGTTTGTTATGATAAAGCTTAGTTCAAGGAGTATACTCCCTTTGATGATGAGAAAACAATTATGCTTGGTGACTCTAGTCAAGCCAAGGTACTTGGGAGTGGTGAGGTTAATCTTAAGTCCACCTTTTGAGAAATGTAAAGTTTGCAGTAAAACAAAAATTACCAAGAGGCCTCATAAAAGTGTTGAGAAAAATACCGAATTGCTAGAATTATTTCATACTAATTTGTGTGAGTTTGAAGGAATTTTAACACGTGGTGGTAACCGATATTTTATCACTTTTATTGATGATTTTTCAAAATACAAAAACGTATATTTATTAAAAAATAAAAGTGATGCTTTTGAGAAATTTAAAGAATTCCTTCTTGAAGTGGAAAATCAATTCGGTAAAAAGATTAAGAGAATTAGAAGTGATAGAGGCTGGGAGTATGAATCTCTTGGATTAAACTCTTTTGTTCAGTCATTGGAAATTATTCATGAGACTACTCCACCATATTCACCTTCATCTAATGGCGTAGTTGAAAGAAAAAAATAGAACGTTAATTGATTTGACAAATGTTATGCTTATTGATTCAAGTGTTCCCTCAAATCTTTGGGGTGAGGCTATTTTGATAGCTTGTCATGTAATAAATAGAGTGCCACACAAAAAGACTAAAATTGTACCTTATGAGATGTGGCGGGGCATAAACCAAATCTAGGTTATTTGAGGGTTTGGGGTTACTTAGCTTTTGTGAGGTTTGCAGATTCTAAACGACCTAAATTGGGTGAACGAACTATCACTTGTGCTTTTCTTGGATATGCGTTGCATAGTACAGCTTATAGATTTTTTAATATCGAAAACAATATTATTTTTGAATCGGGCGGTGCTATTTTTCATGAAAATAAATTTCCTTTCAAATCTAAAAATAGTGAGGGTCAAATAATTTTTGAAAATATTTTATCCATGCCTAGCTCTTTTATTCTATTTCAAGTTTTTCAAGAATAAGAAAATTCTCAAATCCAACCAAACAGGAGTAATCAAGCTAGAGTTGAAAAGGATTTTGGCCTTGACTATTATCTTTACATTGTGGAAGAAATTCCTCTTATGGTGCAAGCTTTATCATCACCTGATGCTATTTTCTGGAGAGAAGCTATAAATGATAAGATAGATTCACTACTTTCAAATAAAATATGGAAGCTAGTGAATTTACGTCCAGGTTGTAAAACTATTGGGTGTAAATGGGTCCTTCGTAAAAAACTTAAACCGAGTGGAACTATAGATAAATATAAAGCGAGGTTTGTCGCTAAAGGTTTTAAGCAACAAGTAGACCTTGATTTCTTTGATACTTTTTCTCTGGTTACTAAAGTTACATCCATTAGATTGTTGATAACAGTGGTTGCAATTCATGATTTAAAAATTTATCAAATGGATGTGAAAACAAAATTTTTAAATGGAGATTTAAATGAGGAGATTTACATGGACCAACTCGAGGGCTTTGTGGAGCCTGGCCAAGAAAGCAAGGTGTGTAAGCAATCCCTTTATGATTTAAAACAAGCTCCTAAATAGTGGCATGAGAAATTTGATTCCTGCATTCTTGAGAATGGCTATAAGACTAATGAATGTGATAAGCGCATATATTATTGAGAGGGAGATTTATGGTCTGGAATTGGGCCGAGGTAACGGCCGGGTAGGTTGAGAGCCCAATGATGCATGGGGCCGAGATGACCGGCGATCCGCCCGTTGACCGGCTGCTAGGAATTGGGCCGGGCAGAAATTGGGCCAAGCATGTGCCGACCAGACCGTAAAGAAGCTGCTCGGCAGACAGTGCTCGGTTGGACCGAGCTCCTTGATCAGGCAAAGGCGGAGCCAGTCAAGCTGAATGACCGGCGCTCGGAAAGGCGTGGTTAGCCGAGATAATCATTTGATCGGCAGTAAGGCAGACCACAGGAGGTGCCTCGGGCTAGGCTTTGCCGAGATGCAGCCTAGCCCGGTCCTCCTTGGGCTTAGCCAGTGAAGTGCTTGGGTATGAAGCACGGCACGACAGTGGATAGAGCAGCTCGGTTACCGAGCTCCAGTTGTGAAGGCAGGCAGTTGAGATTAGGTGATGGTCAGCAAGGTTTATGCTGATAGATGGGATAAGGGAGCCACGTGTCAGGAGATGACTGGGAGTAGATATGGGGTGCAGAGGGTATATGCATGTGAACGCCCCCCGTATGCGGACACGCGAACATTTTAGTAAAGAAATTCTTACACTCAAACACTCCTCTCTCTCTCTCTATCCTAAGGTGTGTGCTAACTTGATCGTCGGAGGGTTTTTTCGGCCACACACCGCCGGGTAGCTCACCCTTATTAGCTCGCAGGTGATCGGACAGAGACGGAGCTCGGAAGAAAGGAGTACGGGCTTGCCGGAATATTTGCTCCCCGTACAATTATAAAACTTGTGAGAATGTACATGTGATTATTAACCTATATGTGGATGAACTACTTATCTTTGGCTCTAATTTGCACATTATAAATGAGATTAAAAATATGCTTAATAGCCACTTTGATATGAAAGATCTTGATGAAGCCAATTTTATTTTGGGAATTAAAATTACCAAGACTAATGATGGCATTTTTCTTGATCAGTCACATTATGTTGAGAAAAATTTAAAGAAATATAACTTTCTGGACTATAAACATGTTGCTACTCCTTTTGATGCAAGCATACATTTATCTGTTGTAAGAAATAAAAAAGAAGTGATTAATCAAAAGGAATATGCTAGCATGATTGGTAGTTTGAGATATGCTACTGACTGTACTAGACCTGACATTGCATATGCTATTGGAGTACTTGGTAGATTTACTAGCAAGCCAAGTCGAGATCATTGGCTAGCCATGAGAAGAATTATGAGATATCTATCTGGTACAAAAAATTATGGTTTGTTTTATAACAAGTATCATGCGGGACTTGAGGGATATAATGATGCCGATTGGAATACTTTGTCAGGTGATTCTCTCTCTACCTCGGGTTTTATTTTTACCTTGGGTGGTGGTGCTATATGTTGGAAGTCTAAAAAACATACTATAATTGCTAATTCTACAATGGAAGCTAAGGTTATAGCGTTAGCTTCTGCATGTAAGGAAGCAAATTAGTTAAGAGATTTGTTACATTAAATCCCTTTTTGGAAAAAACCAATTCCTTCTGTGTTAATTCGTTGTGATAGCACAGCTGCTAGTGATAGAGTGGACAACTATTTTTATAATGGTAAATCCAGACCTATTCAAAGGAAACATAGTAATGTGAGATCCTATTTGAGTAATGGTATCATAACTGTGAATTATGTAAAATCTTGTGATAATCTTGCGGATCCGTTAACCAAGGCCTTAGCGAGAGATATATTCTGGAATACATCGAGGGGGATGGGTTTGAAGCCTATAAAATCATAAACCATGCATGAGGACACCTAACCTGGGGACCAGAGATCCTGTAACTAGGTTCAATGGAAAGAACAAATCATATGGTGGTTGTAAAAAAATGCATTGCTTAATATTTTGTTGTCCATCTCTATGATATAAGTGCATTTGTCGTATAATGTTGGAGGGTTGAATTTTTATTCTCTTAATGAAATTCTGTAGCTTTTGTTGAGTGGGTTGTGTAAATTACAAAAACATCTTCGATAGATTTCACTTATGTTGGCATGGAAATGTGCCAACTTTTTATGAGAACAAGGCTTATTCTCAAATATACTCATGAAAACTGGGATAGGCACAAGGCCGTAATGTGCTAGCTATTAAAAACTCATGTCAACACCTGGATCATTATGTGTGAGTAGTAATACTTTATTTTCCCTAAGTAATCATAGTTCAAATCTGAGACCGCTACTGACTCTGAAGTAGAGGTTACTGTTTCACTAATGAAGGTTCAAGGCAGAGCACACTTTCATGATATATACTAGTCTATCTTTGTTTGGTAATCTCTCTTGTCTTTGTTGATATTAAAATGAGTGGGGGATTGTTGGACCATTTTAATATCTTTTATTTATTTATTTTGATGACCTTTTGTCTCATTCATGATTTTTTTTTTTTTTTTTTTTGTGACCTTTTGTTTTGTTACAGAATGGAGATTAATTGGAAGGTCATGGGCTTGGTGGTGAGTTAATATTTGGAAGTTTTGGGACTCTCCATTCTAGTTTAATGGTCATTATTTTTTAGTGTAATTTGTAAGGTCCTAGTGGCCTATAAATTGTTCCTTTTATCTACTCTTTTCTAGACTAACTATTTTTTACACTTGAGAGATCACTAGCCAAAGCATGGTTTTTTTTTTTTTTTTTTTTTTTTTTTTTTTTTTTTTTAGGGGAGGCTTTGGGTTCACCATCTTGTGTAGAGTTAGCCTAAACCATACGACAAGTGGTCGAGCTGTTGTATCCTGAGAAAACAAGTCATAATTTAGTGACTGTTGCATCGGTATTTGGGTTCTTCTTACCGCAGTGGGCTTGATCTCCTTAAAGAAAATAAGATATCCGTATCTCAGCCTGATCTATTTGTATCTCATTTTCTTTACATTATTTATCAATAAAATATAATTTTTCTAGTATTTTCATCAACAATTTCAATTTCAATTTTAATTTTATTTATTGCATAATACATCCGTTCGTTTAAAAAATAATTTTTTTGTTTTGTAAGATTATTATTTTTTTTATTTTTTATTTTTTTTTTGGGTACAATGGAAAGTAATTTTGTAAGATTTGATGAGAGTAAAACTCAGAATATGATGAAACTATTAATAAACTCGTTAAAGAAGACTCGTATGGATGACGTATGGTCTGTTGTCGCTGACTCACTCCAACAGATTACAATCTAATTTCTGCTTCCTTCTAAGCTCGAAAATATGGTTTTAAATATGGGCGGATACTATTTAATATTAAGTGATATATGACTGTATCGTTAATACTAATATATATTAATACCGTTACTTGCAACAAAAATTAAGCTGAGAAGCAGCTATGGACTATATTTTCACCGAGGCCGCGGGCACTGCTGGTGTAGACGAAGTAGTCATTTTCAAGCTGAGTCGAACATGACTTCTGGGTTTTCTTCTCCCTCTCGATTCTCCGGCCGCCATCTGACAACATCTCCGACGACGACCTCCTTCTTGTTCTGGCAGCAGCTTCCATTTTCTCAACTCTCCGTTTTATAACATACTCTTCTGGAATAAAAACATCCATAGTAACAAAAAGTTTCAAATGAAGAATGAATAATAAGCTAGTAGACTTTGGTGAAAAGAGAGTTTGTATGTATTTACTGCATTAGAGAATGAAATTTATAGGGATGAGAGTTGGGACATCTATGGGCGTTGGTACCTTGTTTTTGCATATTGAAAAACAAGCAACATTTTTTTTTGTAGTTATTAAGTTACCGAGGAGGTGCAAAATGTTTTTCGTGTGCATGTGTAACGCATAAAATTCGATGCCGTGTTATGTCTGGTTGTTAGAGTAGTACTGTTAGAACGATTAGAGTAGAGAAGTGGTATAATCTAAGCGTTGGTTTGGGGTGTCTTAAAAAAGTATATTTTTTTGTCTTTTTATGAAAAGATGTGTAGAAAAGTAGAGAGGTGATGTGATGGAAAAAAAATAAAAAGATAGATTATATAGGTTATGCCAAACCTAGCCTAACGGTAGTAGGCATTTTACCTATCTAAATATTACTATAAAGTATATATTTTATTTTGCCTATCAACTGTTTTATGTTTTTACTCCAACCATGCTCTTTATTTTAGCTATTTATCCAAATACTATTAATTTTATAGAATGCCACATCAACAACAAAGATGGAGGGAAATGATCCTAATGATTGAATACATTTTGCCTAGCGTTGAAGGCTAGCTACATGTAGCTAGTGAATATGAGTTGAGCCAAAATGCCTAATCATATGCCTAGTGCATTGGAATTGAAAAAAGTGAATCACACTAGGCATTTTAACTAACAAGTATTATATGCCTAGTGCATTGGAGATGCTCTTAGTTAATAAGTTAAAATTATTTTTTTAAAAGAAGCCTTATACATTATATTTTGTAATTTATTTATTATTATTTTGAAAACATATAGGAATGGTAAATTTCATTAAATCATTTACAACTATAATAATTAAAACATAATTATGCTACTACAAAAAATTAAGCCTTTATAGATCAAAATTTAGAGATAAAATTATTTTTTAATAATCAAATATTTTTGTTACAAAAAGTGTTGTCATTATATTTTTAGCAACAAAAATTAAATATTAGTGATGAAATATTATCATTTTGAGTCCAAATTTTTTGGCTAAAAAATAAATCATTTTGAAACCAAATCATTTTGTCTCTAAAAATCTACTTATTAGTGATATTTTCAAAATTTTCTCACTAAAAACCTTATTTTTAATTTTTCGAGATGACCTTTTAATGATTATTCACATGACAATATAAATTGGTTTCTAAATATTTTTTTTAATAAAATTTTTCTTTTTACAGATCAAAATATTTGATTTCTAAAACTCTTATATGGTAATATGTGAGTTAAAATTATATACAAGATTAATATAATTATATTAAAAAAGTAAGGATTGTTATTAGAGAGAGTGTAAAAATGTCCCACGATCCAAAACACGTTAGCGGCTTGAGTTGGGTCCAACCCGATTAGGCCCAAGTCTGAGCCTAGCTTAGGACCTTGGGCTTGAATCATCATTTTGAAGCCCGGCCTGGCCCTGTCCGCCCAAGGCCCAATGTCATTTTTTGTGAAAAAAATAAAATTTTAGTGAAAATAATAAGGAAAAAAATGTTCAAGCCCTACCCAAATCCAGTCTGAGGCCCGACCCATCAGCTCGTCCAAGGGTCAAATACCCTTTGAGTCTGGGCTTGATTTTCTGGCATATAGGCCAAATTGACCCAACCCAAATTTTACCAACAGCCCACAAAGTCTAACATAAGCCGGCCCAAACCCAAGCCCCAATGAATTGGGCCGGGTCAAATTAACACCTTAGACACCAGCAAAGCTTCAGTCAGACAGGTGTCTAACCGACAACATGTGCGTTTTTTTGTCTCTTTCCTCTGTTTTATTCCCCTCGGGTTTATTATGGCTTTTATTATGTAATAACGAGTGGTATCAATGTTTGTCAGTTAATTGATTAGCATTTTTGTCCTGCATTCAGATATCATAAGGTAAGGCTTGGTTTGATATACACTATAAAAATTAAAAAGTTAAAAATTATTTAAAAAGTCAAAAAATTAATATTATTTATTAAAAAAATTTAAAAAATAATATTCACATAATAATACAAATAAACAAAAACACAATTAACAAAGGATGACGTGATTGGCCCGTCAGTGACTAAAAAAAAAAAATAGGGAGTAAAATGTTCATTAAATTAGATGGTAGAGCTGGGCCTGTGGGGGGTCACTATGGGTCCCGTTTTGGTAATCTGAACCGTGAATATGTAGAACTGGTCTAGTACTATATGCCTATAAAAAATCACGTCTATCGGATATCGCTAAATATATGATCAAATCAGTTTTATATAAAAATGATGGTGTTATAGTTAACAGTTAACAAAAAAAAAATAACACGATCAGATAGCTATCAATATCCAATCAACTTGATTTTTTACAAGCATATAGTACTCGACGATTTCTATACGTTGAACGGTTCCGATTAGTAAAACGGGACCCTTGGTGTGCCCCCATGGGCCAAATAGAACCGATCAATTTATGCCCGAAAAGTTGATAATCAATCTCCTACACGCCATCTGCAGCGCTGCTTCCAACTGTATGGCCTACACTATTACTTTATTCCCCCATAAACTTATTTATACAATTTTTTAATACATATTTTTTCATAACAAGTCAAAAAGTTAACCCAAACATCTATATTTTTTTTCTCAACTTTTTAATCCAAAAAGACAAAAAGTACACTTATTTAGGACATCCCAAACAACCTTAGTAATTTTTTATTTTTAATTAAAATATGTGATAAGTAAAATTAATTTACTGATTTTTAAGAAAAAAAATATATATAAAAAATAAAAAAAAAATGAAATTTTTAACTTTTTTATATAATTTGTTATTTTTTGACATATTTAATGACATTTTTACTTTTAAGTTAAAATACGTATTTGTCAAACGAGACTTTAAAATATTGTTTATCATTGGATTTGAGGTCAAAATACCTTCAAAATAGTTTTAAAAAAATTAAAAATATATATATACACATATATATATATATATATATTAAATTTAATAAAAAGTGTATTATTTTTTATTTTTTTAAAAAAATAATATTTTTCTATGCCTAGGGACACTATTTAACAAAACCCATTAAATAATCAACTAACCATTAAATAAGATAATAATAATAATAATAAAATCTTTGGGGATTTGCATATTAGTGGGAAGAAACAAAAATAATTTTTTTTTTTTTAAATACAGAAACTAATCACATAATTGAACACATAAGCTTCACACGATTTGCATCTCATCTCATGTAAAAATGTTTACTATGTTTGGTTTGATTTTGGGAGAGTAGTTTATAAAAATTATTTTAGGGAGAGAGTTTAGAAATTTTTTTAGTTTGTTTGGTTGTGTATTTTGAAAGTAATTTTGGAGTTTGGGAGTTTAGAATGATTTGATATTTTGTTATAATTGAATAGATGTTTGTGAGAGAAAAAGTAATCGAAAAGGAAAGAGGAAAAAGAAAAAGTAATTGATTGATAGGTAAGGGAGAGAAAGTAATTTTGAAAATTATTTTGAAAAATTTACAAACTAAACAAATTTTTTAAATTTTTTTTCATAAAATCACTCTACAAATCCAAACTAAACATACCCATTATATCTAGTTCTATGTTCTTAATTTTTTTTTTCTAAAAATAACCATAAAAATATAGAAATACAATTGGTCTTATGCTCTATTGTAAAGGAAATTTGAGAATTTACTTCTTTTTTTTTCTTTTTTTTCTTTTTTGAGACCATAGAAATATGAGCACAAATGTCATAATTACAAACTCTACTTGTACTTCTATATTCTTGTAGGGTAATTTATGGAACGGAAAATGTTTGGTAGCTCAAATTTTTGCGGCTCAAATGGCTCAAATCTGTCAAAACGACGTCGTTTTACACTCAAAATCTGTCAAAACGACGTCGTTTTGACAGATTTGAGCCATTTGAGCCACAAAAGTTTGAGCTACCTAGCATTGTCGTTTATGGAACACACAATTGGGAAGGACTAATATGACTATTTTAATCATAGAAGACAAGATAAGATATTTTAGTTATAAAAAATAAAACATTACATTCAACTCATAATCATTACACTATTCTTTCACGAAAAAAGTTTAAAAAGTCAAAAAGTCATTCACAAACTAGACTTTTTAGCCCAAGCTAAAATAGCTAAAAAAACTAAAAAGCCATAAAGCCCACTTCCCAAACCAACCCTCAAAAGAATATATGGAATTTGTGGATTTAATTATCATAAATATTATAATTCAATTTTATAAGAGGTGTAATTAAAAAAAATAATAGTTATAATTAAATATCACATTAGGTATAATAAAATAATAACTCTTTTCATAACTAAAATAATATCATAACTAATATTACAATAAATCATAACTAATACCACAATAATTATAATTAAAGATTACAAAGATCATAAGTAAGGTACATGTATATTA
Organism: Camellia sinensis; assembly: GCF_055761805.1. NCBI lineage: Eukaryota > Viridiplantae > Streptophyta > Magnoliopsida > Ericales > Theaceae > Camellia > Camellia sinensis. The sequence continues at coordinate 71,652,143 of NC_138973.1, read as the reverse complement.
TAGAAATTCTCTTTTTTGTAATATATATATATATATATATATTATGCATTAATTCCATCAATCCAGAGGGCTTTGTGTCCTCCCAATACATTATGCATTTGGTCGGTCCAATTAATGCTAGTTTATCCAAAATAAATATTATTTATCTATCAGCTATTACTGCCAAACTCTGTTCACTATTAAAACAGTTTAAAGAACAACTTTAGAAAATGTTAATAAATAAAAGCCCTGGATTAGAAATAAATAAATAAAAATTATGTTTTTGAGCGTAACCAAGGGCGGAGCCATCTTAAGACTTAGGGGGTCACGTGCCTTTCTAAATTTTTAATATTTATACTATTATTCATATAAATAGAGATTATGTACTATTTATCTTTTATAAAATTTAATAGTGACCCTCTTTAAATTATGTAAAATTTCTTGTATTTTTAAAATTTTATTTTTTATTATTTTGATTATTCTTTTAAAAAAACTTGATTTTGGAAGAATTTTTGACTTTTTTGACTTTTTTGTGAGAGAAAGAATATAATGATTATGGATTGAATGTGATATTTTGTCTTATTGGAGCTAAAAAGTCTATTTTAATTTTTGTGACTATTTTAGCCCCAAACCCACTTTCCAAACAATAGCTATTGATTGGTCAAGACAAGAATTAAATAAATTGATAATTCATTTCTTATTATGAGATTTGTTTAGTTGTTTGTTTCTCCTCATTGTGGGGAACTTTTTTTGAGTTGATAGGATTGAACTTATTGATTATTTGGTTAATAGAATTTAGTTATTGATTGTGGATTTATAAGCACGTTAATGTAAATTTCAAGATAATTGTAATAAAAATAAAAATAAAAATAAAAATGTATAAATTTAATAATATCTCGTTGTTACTTGTTATGGGGGAAAAAAAATTCAATGTTATGATTAATATGTGCTCCCTCTATATTAAATTTCTAACTCCGCCATTGAGTGTAACGGTAATACCATGATATCAGTATCATCATTTAATATTTTCTTATCATTTGCCTACCATTTATATGTTGTAAGATTATTCATTTAAAGTAAAGTAGACTCGTCATATGTAAGCTTATTATTGGCGATGATATTACATCATCGACAATAATGAAACTAAGATGAGATAATGGGAGTCATAGCCCTCCTGTTTTGGTGAAAGACATTATTTATCATAGCACCTTAAAAAATATGTCTATTCCCTAATATAAAAAATATATCTCATTATTTTTTCTTCTTGTATTCTCCTTTTATTTTGTTAAAAAAAAATTCATCGTCTTTAGAGATTGTTTCCATGGTGTTTAAATTTATTTATTTATTTTTTGTATGTATATAATTTATATTATTTTTTGTTAGTCTTTTGTTCGTCCAATAATAAAATTTTAAATCCGTCCTTATTGATGTCATCATAATAATAAATTTTTACTCGGATCCAAAGGCGCAGTATTACATTTTCAGAAAAATCATCATCAGAATTACAAAAAGTCACAGCCATTTTTGAATGCTTTGAATTTTTTATTTTTTTAAATACAGATGGGATGGAGAAATTTTAGAAACCATGTGTTACTGCACATAGAGAATCTGCAACTGCTAGCCATCATGGTATGATGATCATCATTTTTCCATGTAGGGCCAATAAAGAAAAATACCTAGAAAAATACTTAAATAAGGGGAAAAAACAAGTTTATAAAAAATTTACAACACTTCTCACTTATTTTAAAATATTTTTTACATATTTTTTAACAATAACAATATTGATTGTAACATTGGTTTGGCATTGCTATTTAAAAGTGATCTCCAAAAATATATATATATATATATATACATGTTAAAGAGGGAAAGATTTGTACTTGGGGTAATGCTCAACAGTTTCAAAAGTAACAGATTCATATTGGCCAATTCATTTTACAATGGTCTCCGTATGAATATATGAACCTAATGCTTGATTTAAATTATAAATTTGAAGAAGAATTTATAAAGAAAAAGAGAAATAGAGGAAAAAATAATAATAATAATTTTTATTTTATTCACATTTTTCTTAATTTTTATTATTTTCTTTTTAAATTTTTAATCAAATATATTATTCAAACACAATCCTATAATTATGATAAATAGGCAAGGCGGGGAACAATATTGTTAGACAAGTAATTTGATTTGTGGATTATGTTTTTCCAAAATCAAATTACGCTAATCAAATTGCACTATTTTAGTAATTTTGTTATATAAATTATAATTGTGCTCTTTGTAATTTATCTCTTATCACTACAACAAATTAAGATTTGGGTTGGCTGTTATGCGGGGTGTACAGCAGTCATTGTTGTGCAATCAAATAAGTTTATTTCAGAGCTCATTTTGTTAATCTGAACCGTTCACATTTTAGAATACATCAAGTAGAATATACCTGCAAAAAATCAAGTTAATCGGATATCGTTTACCCATTCATCCACACACATTTGTATCTACAAAAAATAAATAACATTTGTGATTTAAAGTAGAATAAGAATTGAGAGCTATAATTTTAGAGTTCTAAAGAGAGCTCAAGTGATGTGGTAAGGAGTGGGGGCCCATGATGTGTGTGCCTATTTTTTTGCAACAATGATTAATCCCACTAAAAACATCACCACTAATAGCACTAATGCATTAAAAAAGTTAAAAAAAAAAAAAAAAAAACACAACTCCAAGACCAAAACATCACATCATTAATGGCGGGACCCACTGCCACCTAATTAGTGGGAGCACTAATTAGTGCTCCCAAGCATTTTTCATTTTTTGGTTTTTTTTTTCAACAATGATTCATCCCACTAATTTGGGAGCACTAATTAACCACTAATGATGTGGAAATTCAAAAAAGAAAAAAGAAAAAAAAAACTTAAGACCATAACATCACATCAATAAGTGGAACCCACCAATTAGTGCTCTCCTAGTGCTCTTAAATTAGTGGTCTTAAACATTTTTCTTTTTTTTTCCCTCTTGCCACAACATTAGAACTCTCTTCAGAGCACCAAAATTAGAGCTCTCTATCATTATTATTTAAAGTATTAAATTGAATACAAATGTGAATGGATGAAGGAATTGGGGATGCTGCTACTCAACCCACGCAGTAGCAACTGTTGTGTGGCGAAATGGGCTTATTTTGATAATCCGAACCGTTCACATTTAGAATATATCAAATAGAACGTGCTTGCAAACAATTAAATTAATCGGATATCGTTTGTCTATTCATCCACTCACAATATCTACAAAAATAAATAATAATTGTGATTTAAAGTATTAAAATAAATACAAATGTGAGTGGATGAATGGGTAAATGATATCCGATTAGTTTGATTTTTTGCAGAAATGTTCTGCTTGATGTATTCTAAAATGCGAACGGTTTGAATTATCAAACTAGGCCCCAAACTAGGCCCATTTCACCGCATAGCAGTTACTGTTGCACAGGCTGCATAGCAGCTTCCCCAATTCCGTGGATGAAAGGGTAAACGATATTCGATTAACTTGATTTTTTTGCAGGTATGTTCTACTTGATGTATTATAAAATGTGAACAGTTCAGATTATCGAAATGGGCCTAGAAATGAGCCCATTTGGCTGCACAACTGTGGCTGTTGTGTACCCCGCACAGTAGTGTAGCTCGACTTTTTCGCGCTCCTTTCGAAAGGCGAATAAGCCCTACAGTGTCGAACTCTCATGGTTCTGAATTTTATTTCACAAATGCAATGTGAAATAATGAAAACGCAAAAAAATCCAAATCCGACAATTCTTTTGGAACATAGATATTTTGAATAAAATGTCAAAAATGGACTGCTTTGCTAGATTTACAGAGTCGTCACCTGAATATTTTGTTTTGAAAAATTTAGGAAACCTGATACTCGTGCCAAAGGCCATTAGACCGTCGTTACCAAAGTGTCCTGGTTCGACAGGTTAGGTACGAGAGAGGAAGGCCATGAATTGAACACCTCACTCGCCCGATCAAAGATCGGCCTCTATTAATCATGATGTGATTCTTATTTACATTATATGCTCTTGTTCCAATTATTAGGTTAACTTTACTATGTGATGTATACAAGTATAGACTAATTTTGCAAGCACTGGAACACTTGATTCATATTTGTTTTGAAAAAGTGTATTGAATATGTACCACTTGAAAAAGTGATCGCATATGAACATTACTTAAATTATTTCAATTCAAGCAAATAGCCTTCATCCACATGCATTCAAGCAGTTTATCAATTAAGCATTTAGCTTCATGGCAAGCATGCTAGACATAGCAACAATCACACTCATGCAAGTATGCTAAAGCATTAAAACTCACCTAGTACTCCGAGCTAAGAAACAAAAGAGTTAGAAAAATATGAATGGTTCCTAACTATGTAAGATGCCTAATGCAACACATGCGAAAAATGCAATTAATAGGCTCGCCACTAATATGGCATGTGAATAGATTTGATAACATGCAGTAAAACACGTATTCAAAGAAGTATTGAAATAACAATGCGGTTAGAATGATGCGTCGAGCCTCAATGTATGTAATACAAATGGATGCAAACATGAAGTATGCTAAACAAAACACGATGCCCTAAACTAACCATCATAAAATGGGAGAAAGACGTGGGGTTGGAAGACATACGCATTATTACATATTTATTCTCATACAGAAGTGTAGACACTCCAGTTTTGACCGACCTTAAGACTCAGACATCATTGATTGAGCGTTCGGTGATGGTGCATGTTGTGCTCGTTTAGAGGTTTCGAAGTTTTGGCTAAGAGTCTTGCCTCCGGACCTCTGAACTCTTTTGTGCTTCGGCTCGGTCTGAGGACCGAACTCTGTTTCTCTTCCCGGAGGGAGGGAGAGGTCTTGTAGACCATCTCTCAGTGGTCGTAGACTACTTTTTGTGGTCGTAGGCCACTGTTCCCGTTTGGAGACTAGTTTCCGATTTTTCGGAGCCGTCGGTCGTGCGCCCCGGCTCGGGACCGCTTAACATTCTCCGTTTGGCACGGTTTTTGGAACACACCTTGTTTCCTCTGTCTAGAGGGACACTGTAGTCCGAGAGACCACTTTTGTGGTCGTACGCCACTTTTTGTGCTCAACAGGCAGTTTTTGAGGCCCCAGGCCGCGCGCTTTGCCTCTCGAACTCTCGTTTTGCATCCGTGTTGGTTCATTTTTGGCATGAACCTTGTTTGCCTTGTTTGGAAGGTGGTACAAGGGTGGGAGACCACCTTTTCTCCTTGGAGACCACTTTCTCCCCGCCAGCCGATTTTCTTGTCGGGAAGCTGGTTTTCTTGGTCTTTGGGCCACATTTGCTAGTCTCCCACCACACCACTAGCTTGCTTTCAAAGTGGAGACCACCAAATGGAGCCACCGACCACTTTTTAGTGTGGGAGACCACCTATCCTGGTCGGCCGACCAGGGAAAGTGGTCGGCCGACTACCTTTTCTGGTCGACCAGGTCTTTCCTATTTTGTCTGTTTGAGTGGGTACCAGCTGTGCCAGCTGAAAGGCATAGACTGTATCCTCCGTACACGTGCATGGAGGATCTTGAGCCTTGTTTTTAGCTTCTTGAAGAAGCTTTGGCCTTGTTTGTCTATAAGAGAAGCCCTCCCCCTCCTTGAACCAGGTTCAAAATTTCTCTAAGGCAAAACAAAACATATCCCTCTATATCTCTATATTTTGGCTCATAAGGTGCATTGTTCTTGACCCTTTTACACTACACCTCATATCCATACACTTCCACCATTGATTTGAGGTTCTTGGAGGTTGTTTTTAGAGGTTAAAGAGCTGGTTTTTGGTCCCAAAGTTTGCTGGTTTTGCTGAGCTTCAAGGGTAATCACTTTTTTCTCTTTTAAGCATTATTTTGATCCTTCTCTTAGCCTCATTTTCATGCTTATTTGAGCTTTGTTTTCAAATAAAAAAAGGTTCATATTTAAGTGATTTTCATGTTTGTTCAAGGCTCTTTTGGTGTTGGGGGTCATCTACCCTCTTGCATGCTCTATTTAGCCTTGTTTTGAGCCATGCCATGAGACCTTTGTATTGAGCTTTGCTTGGCCCTTTAGCCACTGAAATCTAGCGGATTTTCAGTGGTTGGCATGTGGTTTTGAGGGCCAAAATCAGAGAGGGGTGACCCTCTCTCTTTTGGCCTTGTTTGCTTGTAGTGTAAATCATGTTCACTAGCTTATAATGCATGTTGTTTTGGACCTCTATGCTAGAATATTTTGGCCATCCTCCAAACTGATTTTGTTCATATTTTGGGCTGCCTTAGCTCTATTTTGAGGTCCCTTGGTCAAATGATGCTTGCCATGTACGGTTGTAGTGTAATAGCCTTGCTTAGCCTTGAGTTTTGAATCCCCTTGCATGCTTAACTTGAGGTATTTGCATGTTTTAGCATCATTGAGCATGATATTTCAGAGTTTATTTCTTGGCCATATTCTCATGTTTGTCACTCTTTCAATGTGCTTGAGAGTTGCATCATCATACCCCATTTTTGAGCCATTGCATGAGTTTCATTTTTGTGCCTTTCAAGCCATCATTTTAGTTCACTTTTGCCCTTATTTTGGCCTGCATAGGGTCTGTTTGGAGTTGGTTTGGCCGTTTGAGCATTGCCTTGCATTCCTATAGTGTAATACACTTCACTAGTTTCGGTGCTTGAGCCATTCAACATGCATTGTGTGAGTTGTTTACATCATTTGGAGTCATTTTGTATGCCATTTCAGAGCTGAAACATGTGTCATTGTACTCCATATTCCATTCTTTCAATGCATTTGGAAAAGTTGTGTTTTATGCCTTAAGCTTGGTCCAATGCGTTGTGCATACTTGCATGTGTTTTGTGCCTTAGTTTCATTATCTATTGGCCACTGATTTGGGTGTGGCTAAGGCCCATCCATTTTGGTTTAAGTCCATTTTGCATTGAGTATGCCATTGTAGTCCATAGCATTGAGTATGACATGTTGTCGTATGATTGATCATTGCATTGTGTATGCCTTGTTCATCTCATTGTGTATGTTAGTTTCTATGTGCATTGTGTATGCTAGGTGTCATGTGCATTGTGTATGCCATTGTTAGTTCATAGCATTATGAATGCTAGTTGCATGTTATCCCTTGCATGTTTGCATGGCTTAGTTGCATTGCATTTAGGATTGCATGCTAGAGTTGCATTTGTGCATGCCATGTTATGTGTTGCATTGTGTTTGGAATAGGAGTTAGTCTGAACACAGGAAGCGAGGGACATTTCATACTTGAAGTGATGAAACGTGCCTCGATTCTCGGTCGCCAACACTCTTGACCACCCATGACGAAGTTGTTGGCTTTAGGTGCTTGTGTGTGCATTCATTTCACATTGAGTCGTGCAATTTGGCTCCTCGGCCATCATGCATCAAAATGCGTGATTGGTGGCCCGAGGGTCGAGGACTACACTCCCTTGAGCTTATGCAATGATGAGGAGAGTGGTCGTGCACACATGTATTGCAAATACTTTGCCGTGCATCTCTCTTTCCCTTTGTTGCAAAAAACCAGAAACCAGGAGAGGAAACTGGTCGGCCGACCAGATTTACTGGCAGGGCGACCACTTTTTTGGTTTCCACCACAAAAAGTGGTCAGCAGGTGGTCTTCCATGCCCATAAGCTAGTCGGCAGCCTTCCCACATATTCCCAGCGTGGAGTTTCATCTCTCTAGAGCTTTGTGCAAGTTTCTGAGATCAATTGTAAACAAAGGCGAGTTGGGGCGTCGCGAAAGATTTCCGAACGAGGAAACTCGAGCATGCATGCATCCTTTGTCATCCAAAGCAGAGCTGAGGCAGCCTATTTCATTTGGTTTACATGCTTATTTAAATTACTTACTTAGTTAATTGGTTGATTAATTAGAGTTGTGTAATAATTAGTTGTAGCTTGTTATTCATTTTGTGTGTAATAACTAGTTTAATTAGATTAGCTTAGGTTAACTAGTTGGTTTTGTGTTATTTATTCGGACCCTCCGTCGAGAGGGCGAATTCTGTAATAAGTGTGCGTGTTTGTGATGCATGTCTTCCAACCCCACGTCTTTCTCCCTTTTATTTACCAGCTTACGATGGTTAGTTTTAGGACATGTTTCAATTAACATCCTTATGCTTCGCATGTTTGCATTCATTCATCTGTCTTGTATGCATCGGGCTCGGCGCATCATATTAACTGCATTGTATTTCAATTCCGAGTTGAATACATGTTATCTGTAGCATCTCATATGCCATCTTAGAATAGCCGAGCTTATCGTAGTTGCATTTTGCATGTGTTACATTAGCCATCTTAACATGAACTAGGATCATGCTCTGATTACTAACTAGTTTCTGTTTTGGCTTGGAGTACTCGGTGAGTGTTTATGCTTTAGCATCCTTGCATGTGTGTGAGTGACTGCCATGATAGCATGCTTGCCATGAGGCTAACTACTTATGTGATATACCTGCCTGAATGCCTATGGGTGAAGGTTGGATTATTTAAATTGGAACAATTCATCGATTGCGAGTTTTAAACCCATTTGAGGGTGACAAAATCCGCATTTTAGCCTACTTGCAAGTAGCAAACCGCTTTAAAAAATAAACATGAGATGTTTTGTTCCAACTTAGACGATCCAGTCTATACTTGTTTGTTGTATGCATCACGTAGCAATTCTAGGCTAATAAACCTGAATAAGAGCACATATGTTTTCAAAAATGAGATATCATGTTTAGTAGTGGCCGATCTTTGATCGGGCGAGCAGGGGTGCTCATTGCATGACCTTCCCCAATCGTACCCAAGTTCCCAAGCTGAGGAAACTTTGGTGATGACGGACACGTGGCCTTAGGCACGAGTCAGGGTTTCCTAAATTCCCTCAAAATAAAATATTTAGGTGGCGACTCTGTATCTGGCAAAGCAGTCCATGTTTGGCACTTCTTTCTAAAAATCAATTTTTCAAAACAATTTGCCAAATTTGGACTCTTTGGTGATTTATCAATCTCGCATTGTACTTTACGAGATCAGATTAAAAACCGTGACATTGAGTCCGAACTGTAGTAAGCCCAATGAACAAAACGAGATTTGCCCAGGGCATTCGGGAACGTCTACAAGGAGGGTCCGAATCAATGTCCGATAGTCTAAATTAAACTAATGATTACAAAACCAATTGAATTAATAACTACCTAAATAATGAGTTACAAATTCGAAGATGCACAATGCTTAGATGCGTACCATCCAGAAACTGCCCTGTCTGCCTAGATTGTTCTATTTCACTTTCAGCCACTGCCTTCTGTTTCTGCACAACACACTACCTCACCTTTCATTGATGCCCGGCTGGCCCTCACTGACACCTGACCAGGCCTACAGAAGGCCGGTCGTGCCTCAGTTTCATACAAAATTTTGTTTGGTGCTCCGAAGTAAAAACAGTGCAGACAGAGTATTCTAGACTCTATTTGTCTCTCTCACACTTCTCTGTCATGGGAAACTCTCGAGAGAAGGTTGAAATTGATTCCAAAACCATCAACGAGCAAATTGATTGCTTGATGATCTCAGGTACAATTTTGGACAAAAATTGATAAATGAAAAGGACTATAACCACCCCTCCCTCCTATCATAGAGTTAACTCAAAGAGTGAGGTAGAGATGCTTCAAGGTTCATCAAAACGTCATGAATTAGCATATGATCATTCTTGACTCAATTAACTTGGCATAACGTCCGGCCAAGCCTAAGTAGTTTAAGCCATCTTCTTTAAGTGTGTTGATTGCTTTTAAATCAATTCTTTTAGTCATTGTTATTCATTAATTTCTTTGTCCATGGTGATGTTAAGTCCTCTAAAAGGAGAGAAGTATCAAATAAGAAGTAATTCTCAGCATGAAAGAAAGATTACACCATTGACAATGAATCTCCGTAGAGATTAAGCCATTAAGTGCAAACCTTTAGTTCATGTGTTGAATAACCATCAACCATTTGAAGCAACTCTCGAATGAAATAGAGGAGTGACAACTTGATTATTAAAATGAGGTTATTAAATATGGAAATGAGTTGAAGAAAAGCTAGAACAACATGCAACAAGCTATACAAGTGAACTTATGAGACAACAAGCAAACTAATCAAAGCATAAGCTATTTAAATAAATTAAAACAGCCCCTAACATGCAAAAAATAGTAGCTAAAACCATGTTAAAAGAACACAAAAAAATAGGCAAAATAAAGAGATAAAAAAGCTAGTAAGCAAAGCTAAAGAGGGGTGGCTAACCCCTCAACTTTTGGGACTTCTAAACCATATTTTAGCCTCTGAAAATAGTCCAAACATAGCCCCAAAGCAGTCCTAAAAACAACCCCAAAACTGTGGCTAAATCAAGGAAAAGAGAGGAAATGAGTAAAAGAGAGATAAGGAAGAAGATGCAAAGTTATACCTCTTGAAAGAGAGGATGCTTGTTGTTAAACAAACTTGATTCTAAACACCCTCAAGTTTCTAAAATTTAGGTTGAAACTCTAGCAAAAAGCTTCAAGAACAAACTCCAATGGTGTATGTATTGTGTATGTATAGCTAAAGAAAGTTTGAAGATCAAAGGAGTAAGGAAGATAGTTTTAGCTCTCAAAGCCTCTTGGAAGGTTTTTCTCAACCTTGAATTCTGAAGGAATGAGCTCTATTTATAGAGTTTGAGCCAAAAAGGTTGAAAATATCTTTAAACAAGATATTTGTTTAATTCCCGTTAGCTATCTGTCTGGCGTTACTAACACTCGGCCGGCCCTCAAAACCCACGGTCGGGCCTCAATAATGCACAGTTGGGCCTCAAAATACAAGGCAAGGTGTAAAAGCACTCTGGAGAAATTTTCATTGAAGCCCGGTCGGGTCTCACTAAGGCACGACCAGTTCTCAATAGACCCGACCAGGTCTCAATGACTGCACTTCATGTCCGACTTCAAACGGGCATATCTCCTTCATCCGGACTCCTTTGTAGGTCATTCTTAAGTCTAAATTGAAACCCCAGAAGTCTACTTTCCAATGGAGGTGGCCTCACATCTAAATTCTAAGTATGCAAAGAGATATTCCTATTTTAATGAAGGTTGCTCAGTTTTGTCTTAATCGGATTGATGCCTAACTTCTTCGAACTAGTTTTCTTCTCTCCCCTCATATTTTCTTCAACTCCATACCTATAAAGAAGATGTTTTGAAATATTTTTCAAAGAGTTCACCTCTCTTTCATGTTTTTCCACTTTGTCCTTACTCGATTTACCGAAAAGTGCAATGTTTTAAACAAAATGCGAGCCTCAAAACATCGTAGAAGCATTTGGAAAAATATTTTGAAAGAAAGGTTTTAAGGTCTAAAATATTTTGGCCAAAACGGGGTGTAAGGTTGGGATTAGAACTTGAATCCAAATTTGAGAATTCAAAAGATTGCACAGTGTAACTTTCATCATCAGGTGTTTGGAATAAAGGGCCCAAGTCTTAAGGGAGGTCAAAAATGGGGTGTTTACAAGCAGCCACCCCAAATCTAACAAATTAAGGTTTAGAGACAAAATCACATTTTAAGAACAATATATTTTTATTGCCAAATGTGTCATTATATTTTTAGCAACAAAATTGGACATTTTGAATTATTATCTTTTTTGGATCAAAATTTTTTCTCTCAAAATAAACCTTTTTTAGACCAAATTATTTTGTCCCTACAATAAACTTATTAGTCACATTTTTAAACTTTTTTCGCTAAAAGCCTTTGTTTTTATTTTTCTGAATGATTTTTTAACAACTATCCTTACAAGTTACAACGACTTGAATTTGTTCTCAAATGTTTTTTGCAATAAAATGTTTACTTTTGGGGACAAAAAAAAAAATCCGTCCCTAAAATTCTTATATGTTAGACTGTATATTAATTTAGTCTTTGTAATTTGTCTCTTATATTAATTTAGTTTCAATAGTTTTAATATAGGTAAGGCTCGTCTAGTCCGGTTTTGGACTAGACCGTACTGTTGGGCCATCGTGGGCCAACCATGGAGTCCTCATCGATAATCCGAACACGTTGATTGGATATCGTTGCTACTTGATCATATCATATTTCTGTTAACAATTTATTTTAAAATTATACTGAACATTGACAGAAATGTACTACAATCAAGTGGCTATTGATATCCAATTAATATGATTTTTTGCAAGGACGACAAGCTCTACACATTGAACAGTTCTGTTGGCTACATATTTTGTATAAGCCAATCACAGTTCGACATGTGGCAAGATGAGGGCAATACGGTAAGACAATTCAAATCTTCAATCGTAATCACACATGTGATAGTTAGTATTGGTTATTGTGGATCTGCATAGCACTAGATCTACAAAGAGATGCAAAATGACGTGGCTTCAATAGTTACTCATATTTAAATTCAAAATCAGGAGGGAAGTCTAACTACAGATATGGCATAGTGGAGCCAACATATAGGCATCATGATCAACGATCATGGAGGGATGATTCGATGGTTAGAAATTCATTTCGACGGTTGTCATTGAGAAGTATAAATAGCAGGGAAGGCCCCAGAAAGAGCCCCAGACTCAGATCCAAAAAACCAGTTTTATCTACTTTATTTTTCCTTCCAGTTTTTACATTTCTTGTTCTTTACATTTCTGTACTTCAAATTCCTGCACTGCATTTCGTTTATATGAGTAGTTTCAAGTAATTTGTTGCTGTAAACCTCTACAAGACTAATTTGGATCTTTGTAAGTCTTTCATTTTACTTAATGAAATGCTATAATTGTTCTTCATTTAATCATTGTTTACTTAATTCTCCTAAACAAAGCCACCAGTAAAAGTCCTCTTCATTGAGGCAGAAAGAACTAAAACACAACCGTTTGATAATTGGTTGGCAATTAATATTCTGTAAGGACTGATTGATCGTTGCTGGCACACTCACAATTACAATAATAACCTTCAAAAGCCAAAAAAGCCAACATATATTTTTGGCACGCCCGGTGGGACCAATTGAAATGGCTAGATGTAGGAGACAAGGAGAAAATGAACACTTAGAAGAAGGCATGGAAGGAGAGGTATAAATGCCTAATCTATAGAATAATGTGATAACACATCCTGTGGAAGTACCTGTTTTATTAGAACCTATGGTTGAACAGACCAGCACTTCGGAACAAGTACCACATGTTCAAAATATTGGGCGAGGCCAAGGAATTGGGCCATCCACTGTTCCATCTACTCAACCAATAAATCCATAGGGAGGCCTAGTAGATGCTATGGGATAGCAGTTAATGAACACAATGGAAAGATGGTCAACATCCTTTTTGGATCGAATGAATACTCATCAACCAACTAACGCAAGGCACATAGAGAAAATTTCAAATTTCCCTCAGCAAAAATTGACTAGAGATAAACAGCCTATGCAGAATAATGGACATACTAATGGTCAAACTAGTAACCAAAACTATGAAAGATTATCACCTCAGTCTTGGTATGAGCCTCTTTCATGGCCTGTGACAAATCAAAATGCCTCATTACTTAACAGTGATGCCATGCAAATTGGTGGATCTAGCCCAACACAAGAAAATGGCATAAGGATGTTTCCAAATCCCATGTTCGAAGCCATACCTGGCACGAGAGGGTTCACTAATCCTTTGTTCGAATTTGTACCCGAGGGGTTGGAAGGATTTCCTACAACTGGAAGAGACACCACACCTGTTCCAACACCTTTTGCAGGTCTTTTCGTAGGACAGGTTCAGAGGGGTCACCCATACCCTCAACAGCAACCGGCACCATAGGGACAACCAATCCCAAATATGCCGCCCTATGGACCAAGAGGACCTCAGGCATAAGGTTGTCCACCAAATCCTGTGTTTGCCCCTCCAGTAGTGGTTCAACAAGCACAAAATATGGTTCCTAGGAACCAAATTGCTGATATTGTTAGAGAAATGTGTGGACTGATGGCTCGGGGGGTTCAAACTCCTGTGTACAGGAAGCCATATCCAGAATGGGTAGATAGGGTACATGAATACCCAAGAGGATTTAGGATACCAGACTTTGCTCTTTTTTATGGAAATGGAAACTAGTCAACAGCTGAGCATATTGCTAGGTTTGTTGCTCAATGTGGTGAATTTACCAATAATGATTACATGAAATTAAGATTGTTCCCAAATTCTTTGACTAGGACAGCCTTTGTATGGTATATTAACCTTACACCTGGCTCTATCCAAACTTGGCAACAAATGGAGGAGGCATTTCATGCCCAATTCTTCCAAACAGAGCCAAAAGTTTCCATAGCAAACTTGGCAAGGTTGAGTCAAAGGCCTGATGAGAAGGCCACTCAGTTTATTGCCAGATTCAAGATAGCACAAAACAAATGTAGGATCATTTTACCATAGCCTGAATTTGTGAGATTGGCTCAAAATGGTCTAGAGTTTAGGCTTCGAAAGAAGTTTGACTCAACTGAGTTTAGAGACTTAGTGGAACTAACCTATAAGGTGTCTAGGTATGAAGCATTACTAGAAGAAGAACAAGATTGAAGTAATGCATCATACAAGACATATTATAGAGATCCTAATTATGAGATTGATGCAACAGAGATTGTAAGAAAAGAACCTGTGATCTGTAAGGCATTAATTCATAAAGACATAACAATAGACCAGCAGTTTAAAAAGAAAGACTTTCATAGGAAATACTTTTTCGATTTAACGAAGGCAGATGACATTTTTGATCATTTGATTGTGGCAAACTTCCTGAAGTTACCAAAAGGTGTCAAAATTCCATCTCCAGAGGAACTTAAAGGAAAAGTGTATTGTAAATAACATAATTCTTGGTCTCACTCAACTAAAAATTGCATTATTTTTCAAGACAGGATCCAGGAGCAGGTTCGAAAGGGGAGTTTAAAATTCCCAGCTAAAGCATAAAAGGCCATGGGGATTGACACTAATCCATTCCCAGAAATTGGAGAAGTGGCAGCCAATGTCATTGTGCCAAACTTCCAGAACTTATCCTTGAAAGAATTAGAAGAGGTCAATGTGAAAATACATGTTGCTAGCCAGACTACTATCAAAAAAGATACTAGAAATTTACCAGCTGTTGGACAATGTGTAGCAAGCCAGAGGGAAAACTCTGATGAAGAGGCACTGGATGATAATTCTTTAAAGGCAGCTGTCATGCAAAGAATGTGTCTAAGGTGCAGGTTGAGCTATAAGTGGTTGAAAGGGCTTTCGATTGATGGAAAACAATATTATAAGAATGTGCAAAGGCATTCTAAACCAACCAGTGCTTATAACAATATGCCATATCCAACTGGTACTAGGCAGCAGCTATTCATGGGTCAACCAACAGTCACTAGAGTGCACTCTAAGGGCAAGAGACCTTTACATGAATTCAGATCACCCAACTATTAGAGAATGAAGGGCAATCATCCTGAGAGGAGACTTGAAGTGGGTTCAAGGCATGGGATCAAAGCCAGAGATTGATCTCTTAGACCAGCCTCACACAAAAGGGAAAGTGGCCACCTTCATGGAAGACCTGAATTAGGCCCAAAACAAGGAACCAAGCAGTGGCCTTCACAGCCAGCTTCGAAATTGGCTTCGAAGGAAGAAAGAGGTAGTTCGACAACTGGGCTAGTGGGTTCATGGGTACCTGGAGTCCCAAATTGGTTTGTCATACAAAACAAACCTAGAGAAATGTTTACCCAAATAAATATTGTTGGAGACCAAGGTAGGATAGTTAAACCTCCTTTGGTAGCTCCAAATCACTGGGTGTTACTAAAGCATCCAAAAACAAAGGAACCAAATATGGTCCCAGCGATTTCTAGGTCCTAGAGGAGGAAGATCTAACGAAGGTACACTCAGTACCAGAAGGATTTGAAAGAAAGTGGAGAAAGCTCTTCATTGGTCCAGCCAAAGGGCCAAATAGAGGGAGAAGAAAGTTCAAAGTTAGATCATAATCCAAAACCAACTCCTCAAGAAAAAAGGAGTTGCAGCAGAGAGCAATTGGCCAAAGTTCATTCTGAATTGAAAGCCAAAGAAAGATCCAGTTTGGCAAGATTGGAAAAGGCTTTGATAGAAAGTGATAGTGAGACAGAGGGAGAAGTTGGCCTGGACCAAAGGAAGGAGATAGTTAAGGAAGAAATGTTTGAAGCCTTCATGGCTGAACAGACATTTTTGGTCGAAAAACTAGCAAAAACAGACCATTCAAAGGAGGTTGTTAGTAATAAAGTGCCAGAATGCAGTATAGATGATGCTTTTGAAGAAATTGAACAAGTTAGCCAGGAAGAGAAGCAGGTACATCCAGTTGTCCAATTTGGCTCGTTTCCTCCAATATCAGTGAATATGGTGCATATACTACCATAAGAAGTCCAAGCTGAAGATGAAAACCAAGGTCAGGAGATTGACCCAATTCCAGTTTCTAGTGAAGACTCACAAGTGAGTATGGTGCAAGATGAATCCGAAGTGGCCACGCAAATGGAAACTGGAGATGAGAGTAAGGAAGAGGTGAGTATTAACCTCTCATACCCTTTTGAGTATCCCACAACATCCATGACACAGCATGTCAAACCCTTGTATATCAAGGCCTTCTTCGACGGGATACAGATGAATCGAGTATTAGTAGATAATGGGGCAGCAATGAACCTGCTTCTGAAATCTTCTTTGAAGAAACTAGGAAAGAGGAACCCCAGACTAATCCCAACCAGTACAACCATTGCTGGTTTCACTGGTGACAAACAGATGGCTCAAGGCATTTTGCCTATCAACCTGAGTGTGCAAACCAGGGACTATATGACGGCATTCTTCGTTATCGACAGCAATGCTAAGTACAATGCTCTACTTGGAAGGGATTGGATTCACACCAACAAATGTGTGCCTTCTTCTCTACATCAGAAGATCATGATGGCCTTGTGCAATGGAGAGATAGAGGAGATCAATGCAGACCCTCAACCCTTCATAGCTTGTGCAAATTTTGCAGAGGCCAAGCTGTATACTGAAGGAGTGGCACCACTCAATGTACTGAGGAAACCTGATGGATCAGCCGAAGTGATGGTTAATGAAGAATTAGCACACCTGAAGCACTTAGTCTGAGAAAGTGCTGATGAAGAGTTTGTCGCCAAAGATGACAATGATGCCTGGTTATAGGCAAAAAGATAGAACCCAGGAGGCCATATCTTTGGCTTTGATTAAGTTCTCAGTATTGGACATAAAATCAATAGTCCAAAGGGTGCAAGAGCAAGAAGCCATGGCAATTGGCTGTAAGCAAAAACAACAACAAGTCAGGGTTTTGACCTTGGATAAATACTGTGCATTGGACATTGAAACAAAAGTCCAAGAGATGCAAGAAGAAAAAGCCCTGTGGACAGACTTTGTCTATAAGGAAAAGGGCAAAGACGTTGAATCAAAGAAGCTAGGAGCAGGACAAAGCAAGGAGACTACTTCAAAGATAGAAGAAATAAAAAAGGAAGCATCAGTGAATCCTCAAATGCAAGACCCTCTGGAAGAAGTGAACTTAGGAGAAGGTTCTATACAGCAGCCCACCTATATAAATGCTTGGCTGAATGATCTTGACAGGGACCAGTTGTTAGTGGTCTTGAAAAGATATAAAGGTTGTTTTGCATGGTCCTATAATGAACTGCCAGGATTGGATAGGTCATTAGTAGAACATAGGCTCCCTATAAGGCCTAATTTCAAGCCATACAAGCAAAAACTAAGAAGGATGAGTCCTGAAGTGATTCAGAAGGTCAAGGAAGAAATTCGTAGGCTTCTCAAGGCAGGCTTTATTAGGACAGCCAGGTATGTTGAATGGCTATCCAATATTGTGCCTGTAGTTAAGAAGAATGGTAAAATGAGGGTATGCATCGATTTCAGAAATCTGAATTTAGCAACTCCAAAAGATGAGTATCCTATGCCCATAGTAGATTTATTGGTGGACAGTTGAGCAGGGCATCAAATTTTATCAATGATGATGAGCACTCTGGTTATAACCAAATCTGCATTGCAGAAGAGGATATCCATAAGACAGCATTCAGATGTCCTAGGAATATTGGAACCTTCGAATGGGTTAAAATGTCATTTGGCCTAAAGAATGCTGGAGCTACATATCAGAGGGTTATGAACACTATCTTTCATGATCTCATTGGCGGATATTTAGAGTATTACATTGATGATATTGTAGTAAAGTCCCAATCCATGGACGAACATTTGTTTTACTTGGAAACAGCTTTTGAAAGAATAAGAAAGTTCAAGCTGAAACTTAATCCTCTCAAATGTGCGTTTGGCGTATCAGCTGGAAACTTCTTGGGCTATGTAGTACACAAGAAGGTAATACAAATTGATCAGAATAAAGCCAAAGCTATCATCGAAGCCAGACCTCCATCAAGTAAGAAAGAAGTACAAAAATTCCTTGGACAGGTTAATTTTCTTCGAAGATTTATTTCTAATACTGCAGGAAAAACTAAAGTATTTTCTTCCTTATTAAGGTTGAAGGGTGAAGAGGAATTTGTGTGGACAGCAGAGCATCAAACTTCTTTCGAAGGAATCAAAGCCTACTTGGCCAACCCTCCAGTGCTGATGCCACCAAAGGGTGATAAGCCCTTGAAGTTGTATATAGCTGCAGCAGAAGATTCACTGGGAGTTTTCTTAGCCCAAGACAATGAAGAAGGCAAAGAGCAAGTAATTTATTACCTTAGTAGGTTTCTAAATTCTTGTGAATGTAAATATTCAGCTGTAAAAAAGCTGTGCCTTGCATTGTATTTTGCTGCAATGAAATTAAGATACTATCTTTTGCCTACAACTGTCTTGGTAATTGCAACCATAGATTTAGTTAAATATATGTTATCTAGACCTATGTGGAGGGGAAGAATTGGCAAAAGGATACTAGCTTTATCAGAATTTTCATCTAGAATATGTCCCCCAAAAGGTAGTAAAATGACAAGTTTTAGCTAATTTCTTGGCAAACCATCCATGTCAAACAAAAGGCCAAGAGATAATGGAACTTGGTATGGTTAGTATTAAACCATGGCACATGTGGTTCGATGGATCAAAAGCCAATGGTCTAACTGGAATTGGTGTGGTGATTAAGTCACCACAAGGGTAGAACCCACACATGGTTTCAGAGTGGATGAAATTATTTGTTCCAATAATCAACCTAAATACGAAGCTTTAATAATGGGACTAGAAATACTTATTGGGGTACAAGCTCATGCAGTTGACATATTTGGAGATTCTCAATTGGTAGTTAACCAGGTAAAAGGGATTTTCAAATATCAAAGTATAAGCATGTTGCCATACTATGTTGTTACATTACATTTGTTTTCTCAATTTCAGGTAGCAAATGTAACTTATGTCCCAAGATTCTTGAATAACAAAGATAATGATGTGGCTCAGAAAACTTCGAATTTCAAGAGGAGGGATACACTCAAATGAATATAAGTCAAACAACATATCAAAAGGTAATACCACCCTTAAATAAAAAGAATGTGGTCTTAGAAGTCAATCATAATGACTTACAAGAACAAGATTAGAGGCATCCAATAATGCAGTATCTAACTGGCCTATCTTCGAAAGCCAGCAGAAAAAACAAATTGTAATCTATGCAATACAAAAGGGGGGCAGATGGGTTATTATTGGAATGTTTAAGTCCAAAGGAAGCATTGACAGCCATGACTGAGGTTCATGAAGGCATCTGTGGTGCTCATCAGCCTAGTGTGAAGATGAGATGGCTGCTTCGAAGACATTCTTATTATTGGTGAACCATCCTTAAGGATTGCATAGAATATGCTAGATGTTGCCAAGCATGCCAGAAGCATGGCGCAATAAGACATGTACCCATAACTGATCTGCATGCAGTTGTGAAGCCTTGGCTATGGATATGATAGGGAAAATACACCCACCCTCTTCGAAGCATCATTGTTTCATCTTAGTGGCCACAGATTACTTCACTAAATGGGTCGAAGCTAAGCCGTATAAAGCTGTAGATCAGACCAAAGTCATTGGATTCATTAAAGATCTGATCCACAGATTTGGCATCCCACAGACCATAACTGTTGATAATAGAACTATATTTGATGGGAGAATGGTAAAATCTTTTGTGGCAGAGTTTGGAATTAGCCTTGTTAATTCTACCCCCTATTATGCACAAGCTAATGGTCAGGCAGAATCATCCAATAAATCATTAAAGAAAGGAATACAGAAAGTTATGGAAGACAATCCTAGAGATTGGCATAACTTGCTGTTGGATGTACTATGGGCTTACAGGACTTCTCCAAGATCAAGTACAGGAGTTACTCCTTATGCCTTAGTATATGGGCATGATGCAGTATTACCTGTAGAAATTAACATCAGGTCTTTAAGGGTGAGAGGTCAGGATCAGTTAGTTCCTAAGCAGTATCATCAAAGTATGTGCTTGGAATTAGAGAACATAGATGAAGCTAGAATTCTGGCATTAAATAGCATTCTTTTTCAAAAGAAGAAAGCAGCCAAAAATTATAATAAAAAAAGTCAAGCACATTAGCTTTGATAAAGGTGATTTGGTATGGAAGACAATACTCCCAATAGGGATTAAAAGCCATAAGTTTAGCAAGTAGTCACCTAACTAGGAAGGACCATATCAAGTTCATAGAGTCTTTCCTTTAAGAGCATATTATTTGAAAATTTTGAATGGATATGTACATCCCAAGAAAATTAATGGCAGATATTTGAAGCCTTATTATCCAACCATATGGGAGACACAAGGAATAGAATGAATGTTAAATAAAAGAGCATTAAAACACTCAAATGATGAATAAGGATTTTATTTCATACTGAGTTGAATACATGTAGCCATAGATTGGCCCAGAAGGCAGTACAATATTTCAGTTGTTCCTTTATAATAGATTTTCTACTCTTAAGAGATGAGAACAACTGAATGGCTGTAGCCATATCCTGTTTTCGATCAGCCAGTCCTTGGTTGGAGATTTGCAGCTTGGTGGCAGTTCGATCCAAAGCCTAATACTGCTGATAATACTTCTTCAAGTTGAGCTTTCTTCTCCAGTAGTTGAGCTCGGAATTGGGAGACAGATGAATGGTGCTCCTTCAATTCTGACACTTCAGCATGAATTTGAGAAACAAAACTCTGGTCTCTCAGTAATTTCTCCTCTGCGGCCTTGGCAACATGGCAGATGTTGATGTAAAAATCAATGGTGGCTTCTACCTAAGATAAATGACTTAAAACAGTCATACTGGATTGCTCAAAAATCTTACAACATGGAAGGAAGTCATTTCTGATTATAGGCCTTTGTAAGGCTTCGAAAGGAATCCTTGAGAAGGATGTCAGCAACTCCAAACAGCTGTCCAAGTCTATTGAAGGCAAGGGAGTCTTAACACTGGAGGAAGAGCTCTCAAAAATTTCTAATAGAAAATCAGCTAGGGCTAATGACTCAGTTTCATTGCTAGCTGTTGGAATGGTGGAAGGCACGTCAAAAAGACTAGCTAGCCTAGCTTCGAAGATGTCCACCTCATTTGTTGACATGGAGAGTATAAAAAGAACTCTAGTAGGAGAAAGAAATGACTGCATAGGAATAAGAGAAGAAGGTAAAGTATCCCTAGCAGCCTCTATAGTTTTGACTACCAGCAGGTTAAGAGAAGAGAGACTAGAGCTAGAGAGAGATGATAGACAAGGAATTGGAGAGCTACCAGCACCTTTTCTATGACAATCAACTATCACTGAAGATGAAGTAATAACTGGAATTTCCTCAGAAGGGAAAGGAGCAGCATGGTTTGAAAGGGGAATAAGTCGAGTAGAGTTGAAGGACAGAAGAGGAAAGTATGGAGTTAAGCCAAATGATAACGATGGAGGAATGCTTTACCTTAAGAAAGATAGGAAAAATGTAGGACTAAGGAGTGGGAGTATTGCTTGAATTGGCTCCACATTTTGAGGTCTTTCAACTTCGAATGAAATTGGAGGAATCTTTGTTGAAGGGGGAGGCAAAGTTGTTGTTGCTGCCAAAGAAGAAATACAAAGCAATGTCAAGCCTCAGTATCAAGAATTTGAAAAAACAAAAAAAATGAATAGTGGCACGAAGAAATTATTGGTTTTAGAAGTGGTGGCTACGATTGGAGAGCTGTGAAAAGTATAATGCCCAGCAATTTGTTGTTTTCGTGCAACTTCTCTTTGGAATGCATTAGCAGCAGCAGCTTCATCCTGAAGCATTTGTTGTTGCCTCCTCTTCTCAGCCCTCTGAAATACAATAAGTTCTTTGGAATGCTCTGCTTCCACTGCTTTAGCAGATGCTTCGTGAATAGGGTCTCCAGTGAAATCAGCAAGAGAGACAATCATTTTCTTCTTTCTTTTTAAGGGTGTCTCTTGCTCTTGTTCTGTCTCTTCTTTTTCTGTTTCCTCTTCTTCCACGTGAACCCCAGGTGCCTCCTCTTCAGGATCAAGTAAAAGCTTTCTTTTCTTCTGTTGTTATTGTTTGCTCCTGTGAAGGTTTAAAGCTTGGACTTTTTGGGGAGAATCTCTCTGAGAGGCGCCCACACCACCTAAATCAAAGAAAGAGTTATAAGTAAAGACAAGAGCATTACAAAGGAGAACAAAAGGAAAGATACAAGCGTATATACCTTTCTTCGAGGCAGCTCGAGTAACTCTAGAAGGAGTTAAGGCAGCAGGAAAAGACTTTGTGGTGACAGGTGCAAGAACTAAGTAGCAGGGGCAGTGGAAGAGGTAACAACTCCAGCCCCTTTGAGCTTGGCTTGAGGTACATCCAGTACCATTAACAGATCTTGAGGGGGAATGGCCAAATGTACCTCCATATTGGCCATCTACCAGTTCTGGCATCTTTTCAGTATATTGCTTTGAGGTATGAAGGGAAAATACTCAAAGTCAATAAAATCCTAGATGAATTTGGAAGTTGCTTCTTCCAATCTCGATCTTCGAACCTTCAGATCCCTGCTGGTAAGGCTTAAATTGGTTTGGCTACAAAGAGGTATTGAGACTCCTTGTGAGAAGCCAAATTTCCTGGCAAATTGGGCAGGATAATAGGGCTCAGCAATGCATTTGTAAGCTCTAGGGTTCATAGTCCCGATAAATAATTCTATGGGAATCATAATAGAGGCCCACATGTCTTTATGCTGAGGTGTAGAACAAGACCTATCACTCAAGAAGGTCCTCAACCAGGATAGGCCAATATTGGTAGGTTCAAAGGGACGGAAGCTGTGAGAAAAAGGGAAAACTGGGAGCTTGTGGTAGAAAGAAAAGTAAAAAGCAAAGGTGGAATGATAGAGCGAAACCTTGGCTAATTTCATGCCATGAGTGGTAGGATTTGGTTCCAAAAATTTTAAGCATTTAGACTGTAACTCGGTCAAATATGCAAAAAACCAAAGTTGAAGAATCCAAAATAGACCTCCTTGATTGGCATCCAAGGGTTTTTCACAAAAAAGAGAGTAAGCTCTATAAACATGGCCTCGAACATATGGAGCTAAGGCCACCTTTCTTTGTAAGACAAGGGCTTTGGCAAGAGGGGCAAACTCAGGCATGATCCTTTGAGAAGAAGTGCAGAAGAGGAACTTGCAAAGCCAATATAATATAAAAGAAAAGAATTCCCTATCCATCATAGGGCCCTCTCTTTTATTCTCAGCCTTGACAAAGTCACTATTGGATGAGTTAAGAGAGGGGAGGGAAAAAAGGGGTTTTGAGGTCAGGATAATCTGGACCAATGGGGGTGCTAGTAGGGGATAATCCTAACAGATGGCAGATATCAAGCATAGTAGAAGCCATCATCCCACATCTAAACTGAAAGAAATTAAAAGCAAAATTCCAGAAGAAAAGGGTAACAGGTATTAAAAAAGGGTCTTCCGAAATGGTAAACCTGGATAATTGGAGGGCGTCGAAGAGGCAAAGCTCCTGAAGATCCAGTGTCCTATCATGGGACGACCCCGTCATACCATTATTCCCACTTTAGTCTCACTATGGGCCAGTAATGATAGGGTCGGTTCACCCTCTAGCTTCCCTAATCAAGATCACCTTCGTAAATGAGACAATGATCTTCTAGACGTGGATACAGAGCTGGAAGCTCAGTGGGAATCTCCCTAAAAATGGGCCCAAGAACATACTCTTGTTGCTCATGACGACGAGAAATGAAGATGCGTCCGTCAATGGCACTTTTCTCACCAGTCCTGTACTTCTCACACTCCTCATCAATAATCCTTTTCAAGGCTACAGATGGACTCGCACGCTCTACAACTGGTATTTTCAAAGAAGAGGACTCCATTGGTAACAAGCAGCGAGGAAGAGAGGGTCAATAGAGATGAAAGGTTTGCGTGTTAGGCAAACGAGTGAATTCAAAGCACGAAATAAAAAGGGTTTTTAAACCTTTCTGTCTGAAAAAATACCCAATCGTGGAATTCATAAAGAAGTACTGAAGGTACGGATGCAAAAAGTTTTCTTCAATATTAATGGTTATGGAGGGAAACGCATCTCAAATACCAATGTCAGCTTCGAAATAAAATATTTGGCTTCGAAGCCAAATTTTGGTGCCAAAATCAGATAACAAACGGCTTCGAAGGTAGGAAATCGACTTCGAAGCACATTCCATACCTAAGGATGCAAGGATATTCAAGTATTTGTTTACTGCAAAAGGATTAAAGACTTGTTTTTAGATTTCCCAGTAAGAGTAAAATCCTTCGAAGTAAAACTTGAAATACCTTAAGGTTAGAAACTGTTTGTTCTAAGTTTCAAACCAATAGTTGGTTTGATAATATACAGAAGCAATCACTTTTTTAGAATAAAACAGTGCAGTCCTTAAAAGAAGTTTACATATTTTGGAAAATGTAGACTGTTTGTCTGAAACAAAATTAGTTGATTTGAAATTGCTTGATTGTATTAACCACATGTTGGGGAATTGAATATGATCAAATCAAGTTTCGAAGGGCAAAGTTGTTTAATCCAAAGCTGATAGTTGAAGAATTATGTTAGGCCTAAGGTCGGTTTGTGAGACGATGATTGTTTTATTAAAAGGAAGACTTCACACTTTGAAAAAGTTTAAGCTGGGATGGAATTAAAAAACATCAACCATACAAATTAAGTTAATTTGAGTGGTAAATCAGAATCTGACAAATGAAATTCAGAAAACTTAGTTATATTGATAAGTACTGTTTCATTTTATTACATTCTCAATTTCATAGAAATATGGAATGGACAAGGTGACAAGATCATGGAATTTAGTCCAACAAAATTCAATAAATAAGTACTCTTTCCTTACTCTATCCTCTATCTTGTCCTAGTTAGGTTTATCTAATTGGTAAGCCCTTAATTGAGAAGTGAGTTGTTGGGCCTTCACTTCAAATTCTAGCTGTTTTAAGGCTTTATCTGTGGCGTCCATCTCCTCTTCTTCATGCACTTCGTTCATTGCAACATCCTCCCTATACTCAGAATTCGAGCTCTTGAAGGCCTCATGTTCATCAAGGAGGTTCTCTGCCTTATATTGAACCTGAATTCGAGCAAAGAAGGCTTCATCCAGAACTTCACTAGTGATGGAAGCCTGGAAGTGCCAGTTGAGCAGGTGAGGAAGTTGGTCCAAAAAGGTATAAAGCTCTATTTGGGCCACATGATTGAGAAGATGACTTCGAGACATGATGTCACAGGCCCATAGAAAGTTTTTGTGGGGAATGTCATCTCGAAGGACTTCAAAAGATAAATGGGAGAAAGCAGCAAGTAAGGTCTGAGCTCTAAACTGCTGATAAGGAGTTGGAGGCACTGGGGCCTGGTAGGGGGTGAAGTATTGGCCCTCAGAGAGAGTAAGTCTCAATTCATCAATCCAATTTGGATTGGAAGGCAGAGGAGGAGCAGTCGGAGGTTCCCTAATTGAATCTAAGAATTCAGGTCTGGCCACACATTCTAGCTAATCGGAGGTATAAAGTTTTACTTCTTTGGCTAAAAGCGTAGAACTGATTCCTAAAGCTTCACCAGGACGCTGGACACTTCGAACCATCCGAGATGGCAAGGTAGAAGTATACCATGATGAAAGTAGATTGCCCTCAAGACTGCGTATGTGGTCAATAGGAACATATGGATATAGTACAGAACTGCGTTTGGAAGAAGGGATTTCAAGAGGGTCATCGAATTCTGGGAATTGATGATGAATGCGTTCCCTCGTCTGAGGTTGAGTAGGGGTAGGCCAAGGTCCCCAGCTAGAGGTCGTAGAAGAAGAAGCAGCGGCTTCATCCCATGCGCAAGGCTTTGTTGCAGAAGAAGAGCTTCCAATATCCATGATTGCAAATTTGTGCTCCAAAGAATCATAAGCAGTAGGTTCTTGGTTCGAAGGCCGGTGATTTGCGAGAGCTTCCATAACTTGTATAAATAGAGGTAGATAGAGGTGGCTAATCAATGCATGAAGGTTCTTTCAAGGACGAACAATATCATCAAATAACACTTTGTATGCTTGATCAATGTAAGAGGAGATTGGCTTGGCCATAAAAGATGTATCAGTCTTTTCAAATACTGAGATAGTGTGGATGTTCAAGGATTAGAAGAGAATTTAATGCAAATGTTTCATTGATGAATGATGGTTGCATTTCTGAAAAATGTAAATCCCATGCACGTTCTAAGACGTGGGTAAAATACCTTGATCCACTAATATCACCAAGTATTAGGTATATTAGTGCGGGGGGTAATGTTGGCTACATATTTTGTATAAGCCAATCATAGTTCGAC
This sequence comes from Camellia sinensis, assembly GCF_055761805.1. NCBI lineage: Eukaryota > Viridiplantae > Streptophyta > Magnoliopsida > Ericales > Theaceae > Camellia > Camellia sinensis. The sequence goes on along the minus strand of NC_138973.1, from coordinate 71,625,539 downwards.
ATGTGGCAGAATGAGGGCAATACGAAAAGACAATTCAAATTTTCAATCGTAATCACACACGTGAAAGTTAGTATTGGTTATTTTGGATCTGCATAGCATTGGATCAGCAAAGAGATACAAAATGACGTGGCTTCAATGGTTACTCATATTTAAATTCAAAATCAAGAGGGAAGTCTAACTGCAGATATGACATAGTGGAGCCAACATATAGGCAGCATGATCAGTGATCATGGAGGGATGATTCGACGGTTAGAAATGCATTTCGACAATTGTCATTGAGAAGTATAAATAGTAGAGAAGGCCCCAGAAAGAGCTCCAGACTTAAATCCAAAAAATCAGTTTTATCTACTTTATTTTTCCTTCCAGTTTTTACATTTCTGTACTTCAAATTCCTGCACTGCACTTTGTTCATAGGAGTAGTTTTAAGTAATTTGTTGTTGTAAACCTCTACGAGGTCAATTTGGATCTTTGTAAGTCTTCCATTTCACTTAATGAAATGCTACAATTGTTCTTCATTTAATCATTGTTTACTTAATTCTCCTAAACAAAGTCACCAGTAAAAAGTCCTTTTCATTGAGACTGAAAGAACTAAGACACAATCGTCTGATAATTGGTTGGCAATTAATATTCTGTAAGGACTGATTGATCCTTGCTGGCATACTCACAATTACAATAAAAACCTTCAAAAGCCAAAAAAGTAAACATATAAGTTCAAATTATCGATATGAATTCAATAAATTCACACGGATTCAATAAATTCACGCGGCTAACATTACGGTCCAGTCCAATTACGAATTAGATACAAGCCACACCCTTTTAATTTCTCTCCGATGGTGTTGGTTTTATTGTCATTGCTCAACCAAAAACTGTGGTGCCAATGAGACTCAAATAAAGGTTCATAGCTGATTGAGATCCTATGTAAGGTTATGCACAACCACTTTATGGTTGGAATGTTAAAGACATCTTTTCGGAGATCACATACACACAATCCTCCTAACCAACTATTTTACCCTATATGAGTTGAGATCTTTTGCTAAGTATATGGACCACATTACTATAATTGGATCATGGGCCCATATTTTGGAAAGCAACCCAAATGCATACCCAGTGAGAATTATAAAAAGATAAGCAAAATTACTAGCTAATTATATTGATTGGAGTTATTACCTAATAAATTTTGAGTGCTGTTTTATAAATATATTAATTTTGAAAATTGTATTTTTTATTATTGAGAATTGTTGAAAAAAGGGGAGTTTGTTTTGAGAATGATGTGAATTAAGAATTGTGGGTTAATGGGTGAGTTGCGATGGTAAAATTGAAAATGTGAACCTATTAATTTGGAGCAAAACTTGTTGGGTAAATAGAGATTGGTTCATAAATCTCTTAAAAATAAATAGGATTTGGCTTCTCTCAAGTTGTCATCTCAATTTGAGAGGGCGTTTGGATTTGGAAGGCCATTTTGGAACCAATTTCGATGATTCAAACTGTTCATTTTTCAAGACTCATTAAGTAAAATATTCATGCAAAAAATCAAAATGATTGGATATTGGTAGCTATATGTTTAAATTATATTTGTTTTTAAAAAATAGACTATAAATATAATTTCAAGGATAACTATCTATTTTTTATAATACAAATTTGATTAAAAAATATAACTACCAATATCCAATCTTGATTTTTTGCATAAATATTTTACTTAATAAATCCTAAAAAGTAAACGGTTCAGATTGCTGAAGTCAGTCGTAAAATAGACTTGCCATACTCAAATGCTTTCTCAAATTGAGATGACCAATATGAGAGAAGTGGAACCATAATAAATATTGTTATAGTAGATAATGGATGGTATTATATTCTATATATAGGTAGTGGTCCCACATTAAATTATTAGAAACCTATTTTGGGAAGTGGGTTAAAAATCACTTCTCAGTTTTTAACCCACTTCCTTCTCTCACAAAAAAGTTTAAAAAAAAATCCAAAAAATAACTTTTAACCATCTTTCCAAAACACTCCAGAAAAAGTATTGTTTACAACATAATGGAACATTGACAATGTTAACAATTGTAGATCTTATTCAAATATGATTCAAGAATACGAGTTGGTGATGAAGGTTTGACTAGTTGTTAATTTAGGGTAACTCAAGTTCAATTGGACTAAGTTAGGTTGTGATGTGCTATCATTATATTGTTAATAAATATAAATGACAAGACCTATTAAACTAATATAATGATAACATGTGATATAGTATGTAAAATATGATAAAATAAACAGCGGTGCTAAAGGCCTCGAATTTGCTTCAACAGCATTTTTTTTTTCTTTTTTTTGGGTGGTGGCTGTGTTAGTTAGTTAATTTTTTTATTTGGTTTTTTTTTTTTTTTTTAAAGAGTGGTTTATGTGTAGGAATGTGTCAAAAATTAGACATTCCACACCAACTCATCGTATAAAATTATATGAAATTAACAAAATTTAACCAATAACCTAATTGATCAGTCAATTTTATCACTCAACCAATCCAACCTAATTGACTGATCAGTTAAGCTGCTGGTTAAATTTTATTAATTTCATATAATTTTGTACGATGAGTTGGTGCGGAATGTTTAGTTTTTTGGCACGCCCCTACACATAACCACTTTTTTAAAAAAAATATCAAACCAACATAACCCAACAAATAAAATAAACCAACATAGCCCAACAAATAGAAGAAAAAAAAAAAAAAAAAACTCAGCCTATGTAGTTTGATAAGATGAGTGAATTGGGTTAGACTTTATCAAACCATACAGACTGAGTTAGTGTGAGATGTCTAATATACATAACCACCTTTGCAAAAAAGAAAGGAAAAAAAAAAAGATATACAATTTTTTTTAAAAAAAAAAAAACCAAACACACAGCAAAAAAAAAAAAAAAAACTGAGGCTCCGTTTGGTGGAGTATTCAAAATCTAGTTCCACACTCACTTTTGAGTATGATGTTTGTTTAGGGTTTTCAAATCATAATTTTACACTCATTTTTCAAAACTCAATTCAAAACATAATCATTACTTTTCAAAACTCATAACCAAACACATAATTCAAAACTCTTTTCAAAACTCCATTCAAATCAATATTTTAAAAATATTTTAATTTTGTTAAGATTTTAAATATTTTAATATTTAAATATGTTACGATTTTTTTAATTTTTTAATTTTTTTAATTTTTTGAATATTTTTAATTTTTTTAATTTTTTGAATATTTTTAAATATTTTAATTTTTAAATATTACGATTTTAATTTTTTAAATTTTAAAATATTTTATAAAAATAAATTCAAACTCTATTTTATAAAAATATTTTTAAATATTTTAATTTTTTTTGTTATGTATTTGGTTACGATTTGAGTGTAGAGTTGTGAAAGTAGCATGGAGTTTCGAGTTATGTGTTTGGTTATGAGTTTTAAAAATAATTTTTTAATTGAGTTTTGTTTTATGTGTTTGGTTACGATTTGAATGTAGAGTTGTTTTTAAATTTAAAATATTAAAATTTTAAATTATTTTAATTTTTTGAATATTTAAATTATTTAAATTTTTACGATTTAAAATTTTTGAATATTTATTTTAATTTTTTACTTATTAAATTTTTTAGATTATTTAAATTATTTAAATATTTATTATTTAAATTTTTTGAATATTTATTTTGAAAAAAAATTATTTCCTTTGTAGTATTTTCAATTAAAAAATTGATTAATGTTATTTTTTGTTAATAATAAATTTTTTTAATTAAATTTTAAAAAGAGTTTGGTTTTGAGTATTGATCAAAATTTTCAATAATGTGAAAGTAATATGTTTTGTTATGAGTTATAGCAATTTGAATTAAGTTTTGAAAACTCTTTTCAAAACTCATAACCAAACAAATTTTCTTACTTCACATGTCAAATCAAACTTTCAAAACTCAATTCTACACTTAATTCCACACTCAATTCAACACTTTATTCAAAAACCATAACCAAACAAATTTTCTACACTCAAATCATAATTCTAAAACACACAAACTCAAAATACAACTCATATTCTCAAATCATAGTTACAAAGCTCTACCAAACGGAGCCTGAATTTCGAGGCAAATTCGGGGACTCAAGCATTAATCTAAAATAAAATGGTTACCATATGTAATCTTGTCTCCCAAAAAAAGTTTATGATGCATGTTTTGTCCTAAACCAAAAGTTTATGTAAATGGGGCTAAACTGCGTCTTACTCTTCTTCTCAAAATTTTCTATTATTATTATTATTATTATTATTATTATTTCTAATACAATCCTATTATTGATATTTTGGCTGAGAAATTTATCTATCAACTCTCATTCTCTCTTCTAATGTCTCATTTCTCCTCTCTCTTTTCTTCCACAGATATTTCTAATGCATATTTTGTATTAGGAGCGATGCAACCAATTCTTTTGCTGAAAATTAAAATTTCGAGATGTTTTTATATGTCAATTTTCCTCCACGTTCGAATTTGTCGCTACATTTAAAATTTACTTTCTATCCAACTCATCTCCAAATTAAATCATAGAATATTCTATTTATCCTCAAACTTAGTATTGAATTTTTATTATATTTCTTATTTTCGAACTTCAAATGGGAAAATTTTACTTCCCATCCAACTCATCTCTAAATCATAGAATATTCTATATATCTTCAAACTTAGTGTTGAATTTTTATTATATTTCTTAAATTCGAGCTTCAAATGGGAAAAATGAACGTAAAGTTACAATTCTCACTACAAATACCTTTGTTGTCTTGCTGACCAAGAAGGGGAGAGATTGCTTGCACTCATACATGGAAAGAGTAATCAAATTTATTTATTGCCTTTTTTACAAAAATAAAAATAAAATAAAAAGAAGAAGAAATCACTTGATCTTGTTAACAGAGTACTGCCAATACTGCAATTTTTTTTCCTTTCTAATTCTTTTATGTTGTGTTTGGTTGGGGGATTTGGGGAGAGATTTGGAAAAGGAAAGGGAAAAGGTGTGTGAAACTATGTGAAATATAGGCATGATTTATTCACATTTCACCTACTTTTTTCGGGTGATGCTATGGTACATTTAGATGTACCATACATTTAGTTATGAACTTGTATGATTTTATGTCATAACCAACACCATATTAGTCATAACTACTACCATATTAGTTTATAACTTAATTATATTCAGTTATTTATTTATAGGGCAAATTACATATACACCCCTCGAGGTTTGGCTAAATTACAGATACCCCCTGAGGTTTCGGAAATTACATCCCGCCCCCTGAGGTTTGTATTTTCATAACAATTTACCCCCTGAGGTTTATATTTCATAACAAATTACCCCCTAATTTCTTATGCAAATATAACATTCAGGGGGGAATTCGTAATTTCTCAAACCTCAGGGGTATTTGTAATTTAACCAAACCTCGAGGGGTGTATATGTAATTTGCCCTTATTTATACTATATCGCCTCATAACTAAGTCATAACTAAATTATTTAAATAATTTAACTCTCAAACAGGCAACCGGTCTAGCTGGTTACAAGGGGAACAAAATTGAATCAGTCGTGTTTGGCCCTCTTGTTGGCTCTTCTCCTCCCTCTTCTCTTCCCTCTTCTGTTCCGCCATAGCCGAAGCTTCCGAGGACCACCAGCCTCGTCAGCGATCCGGGCTTTAGCCATATCGACATCTTCTTCACAAGCTCTCACTCTCTGGACGTCTCCACCATGGGTTTGTGAGCAAAGACCTAGTCATCGCCTTTTCCCTTCCCTTCCAGTCGAATCGAATTTTTCCGAGAACTCTTTTCCGTAGTTAAGGTTTGTTGCTAACTCTAAGCTTCATCTAAATGTGCCCTTGGTGCTTTGATTTCAAAACCCTAACCCTTATTGAATATCTGTTATTAATTTTTTTTATCAGTCAAAGCTGAGAGTAGAATTCTACTGTTTATGTATTTCTTACCTTCAGTTTTCAATTTGATTTTTTTGGTTTGCTTTGCTTTTGATTGTTTAATATTTTTTTTATTTTTATTTTTAATGAATTTCCGTATTGCAACTATTGTAAATTTTAGGATTTTTTTTGTGTATTTGTATTTGTATATATATATTTTTTCTATATTGAGGAAAAATCATGCTTTGAAAATTTTTGTTCTCTCCCTCGTTTTGAGTTTCTTGAGTAAAACATATTGCGATGATACAAACTTATTTTTTTCTAATTTGTGCTTTGGAATATATTTGACGCATATTGGTTTCTCTTTATGTTTGACGGTGCCTTTACGAAAGAGAAGTTCCCACAGGATATTGTAGAAAAAAAAAAAGTTAGCAAAGAACCATGACCAACTGCATACACTACAAAAGGCAGGGCATTGAATTTCATTCCATCTTAATGCACCCATGACCATCAAGCATTGCTGGGTGTTATATCTGGAAAGTTCTGTATGTGCTGTCAAACTTTTGTTTGTCTCGTGGTCATATTATATTGAACAAGATTTCTATTTGTGCAATTCAACTTATTGCTCATAATGCCTTTTCTTCGTGGGTAGCTCTACTAGCAGATCGAAATTGTAGGATATCGTGTCACTGGAGCAGCTTTTTTACTGTGTCAAGTTTTCTTCATATGATGTGCATTCTTAGCGCAAGATCATAAAAGAGGTATCATAACTTACTTAAATCCAACCAACTATGGCATGCACATTTGTTAATCCTTCTAGAAGTTTTGCACTGTTGCCTTGGGTTCAAGATGGATTTTATGAGGAATTGGTATTATGGTTAAAGTGTTTTTCTTTTTATCTATTTTCATTCATTTTTAAATTTTATTTATTTATATTTTGCCTTAAAAAATGTGGATATTTATCTCAAATTTTGGATTCGAACTTTTTACGCGTCACATACTCCACAAAATTGTTAGGTGCATATCACATAGTGTATCTATTTCTTTTGAACTATTCGGTTTTTTTTTTTCTTTTTCAATGTTTAAATTTTTGGATTTTAGGTTTATTTGTATGAAAATTTTGGTTATATTATCCTGATGTTTTACATATTTAGTTACTAATTTTGGCTGCTTTGAAAATTGTTGTTGGTTAATTAATGCTTTTACGTTTGTCTTGGTGTGTAGACTTGATAATTGAAATTAGTTTATGCAATAAATTATGGATGATGCAGACACTGAATAGAATTTTGATCAGGATTTTCAAACCTTTGGTTACCTGACCTTGGATTTGGATGATTAGTGATTGGATGATTATGTGGTGTTATATTTTTTTAGTAATTAGTGTTTTGAAACCTTTAGTTGCAACTTACATCTCCTATTTGGGTGATTACTTTTATAGCTGACCATCCTAATTGTTCTTTTTTACTATGATATTTATTCTAGCTTCTTTGGTTTGATCTACACTAACCAAAAAGTTAGCAAAGAACCATGACCAACTGCATACACTAAAAAATGCAGGGCATTGAATCTTCAATCCATCTTAATGCACTCATGACCATCAAGCATTGGTGGCTGTTATATCTGTAAAGTTCTGTATGTGCTGTCAAACTTTTGTTTGTCTCTTGGTCATATTATATTGAACTAGATTTCTATTTGTGTAATTTAACATATTGCTCATAATTTCTTTTCTTCGTAGGTAGCTCCACTAGCTGATCGAAACAGTACAATATCGTGTAACTAGAGTAGCTTCTTACAGTGTCTACTTTTCTTCATATGAAGTGCTTTTTTAGCATAGGATGATTATGTGGTGGATCTTCCTGGGATTGCAAAGTTACGATTCCCATCATTTATATTTTTTCATTAATTGGTGTTTTGAAACTATTCACCATTTTGGGTGATTATATGGATTGTTGTCGCCTGCGATGTAACATATATTATTCCACTGATGGTAAATGTTTAATCTATAATTTCAATATTTAATTTTGATTAAATTTTTAATTCAAATGTTAAGACTCATGCCATTAATCATGGGTCACTGGCACCACCGCTGGCAGCCGATTGGCGACCACAGTTGCCGAACCCAAATGATCTTCAACTCTTTGCAATGTCAGTGTTTCGAACCTCGAACCATTTCTCCTTTTTGCTATCACTGTTTTTGGTGATGTTGCTTCTTAGCTACATTTAATGTCCTCAAGAAATAAGAGTCGATTGAGGGCTAGAAGTAACAGTGACATAATTTTTCAACCCTTCTTTAATAAATGAATCTTTCATAAGTTTTTAGAAATTAATTATTCAATAACAAACTTGTTTAGAAAAAATGCATTGGTTCATGGTGTTCTACATTTACTAGATTCAGTGACTTTGTTTAGGGCGAGAGAGAAAGAATTGGGTTTTTGCACTGTGGTGGTGCGTGGGGACCCACATGGTTGTTGTCCTAGGTAAAAACTGAAGTGATAGTAGAAGAAATGGAATAGAAAAGTTATGGAATTTTGGTAGTTATGTTGCCTTATTGACATTACTGTTTTTGTTTATGTACAAAAGTTTTTATTTGATTTCTTTTATTTACTTGAATTATGAGATAAGCTCTCTTTACTAACATTTTTTTAATTTATATTTCTGGTAAAAAAATCCAGGAGTCGTTAATATTAACCACACCACTGTTTCTGCAAGAGAGTTGCAATATCTGTTTTTCTCCAGCTCAAAGCACATGCACACCACACTGTTGTGTTTCTTTTTTGTATCTAAAGGATACATTGTTGAGTTGACTGTAGTTGTTTCGTCTTCTTCTTGGTCACTCCTTTGGTTTTTCCTTTTGCTGGTTTTTTCTCGAACTGAAGCTTGCTGCATTACTTCTGAGGTTTGCTTTCGTGTTCTTCTCTTGCTCTCTTTCATCAATTTTGGTGTTCTTCAAGTCATTGGACTTTCTGTTCTTTCAATGACAGGGTTCGCTTTCGAATATCGTTGGTTTTCTTTCTGCAGCTGAATACTATTCTGTTACTTTTCTGAGATTTGTTTTTGTTTTCTTCTCTTGCTCTCTTTCATTAATTTCTATTTTCTTACCATTTTCATTTTGTGTTTTCCTGGTGTTCTTTCTGCATCTGAAGCTGAAGAGTGTTTTCGTTACCTGAAGAGTGAGATTTATTTTTGTGTTCTTCTCTTGCTCTCTCTAATTAATTTCTATTTTCCTACCATGTTCGTTTTGTGTTTTCCTGGTGTTCTTTTTGCATCTGAAGCTGAAGAGTGTTTTCGTTACCTGAAGAGTGAGATTTATTTTTGTGTTCTTGTCTTGCTCTCTCTAATTAATTTCTATTTTCTTACCATGTTCATTTTGTGTTTTCCTGGTGTTCTTTTGCACCTGAAACTGAAGAGTGGTTTCGTTACTTTCTGAGGTTTGTTTGCATTTTCTTCTCTTACTCCTGCGATTGTTTCCCATTTTGTTTTCTAACCTTTTTCTATTACTTCGTTTTCTTTTATTTTACATGACAACTCAGCTCGTCTTTTGGTTTTGCTTTGAGTTTTGTTTCATTTCATTTTATTTGTTACATGTTTTTCTTTTTAATTTATTTTTCTGCAGATTGGCTGGATCTTGAATGAGTATCGAATGACTTGATCTCTTAACTATGGCTGGTTCTTGATTTTTTTGACTATAACTTGGCTGGGGATGGTTTTGTGACTGTAACATGTACCAAAATCTCTCTCTGTTTTTTTTTTTTTGGTCTTATATGCAATTATCTATCATCATTTTTTATAGTTTATGTCGAATCTCATGATTCTCGATTTGATTTGATTCACAATTCCACTATTAGGATTTTGTTTGTTGAATTGACAACTATGATACAATATAACTGGGACTACTGATACACTTGTGGACGCAAGAATAGCTGGCATCAACGCTATCTTTGGAAGGTGAGCTATTTTGGTTATAATTCTGTTCTTTGATTATTATATTTCCTATCTTCAGCAGGTCTTAATTTTTTGTGCTTTGAATCACTTGGGAGATAGGCAAGGGGAGTCCTACGATTCTGTTTGTAAGTCAAATGCTCATTGATGTTGTTCCAAACAAACTGAGTGCTTACTGTGCAAAATGTGAGCTCTATCTTTCATGCATTTTTCTTTCTTACTTTTATAACTGACCATCCTGATTGTTCTTTTTGACTATGATATTTATTCTAGCTTCTTGGGTTTGATCTACACTAACTACCGTGCAACCTAAATCAAACTTATGTTGGGATGATACAAACTTATTTTTTTCTAAATTTGTGCTTTGGAATATATTTAAAGCATATTGGTTTCTTTTTATGTTTGAGGGTGCCTTTACCAAAGAGATGTTCCCACAGGCTATAGAAGAAAAAAAAAGTTAAGAAAGAACCATGACCAACTGCATACACTAAAAAATGCAGGGCTTTGAATCTTCAATCCATCTTAATGCACTCATGACCATCAAGCATTGGTGGCTGTTATATCTGTAAAGTTCTGTATGTGCTGTCAAACTTTTGTTTGTCCCTTGGTCATATTATATTGAACAAGATTTCTATTTGTGTAATTACATATTCACTACAAGAAAATACACAATTGGCGACCACTTTTGCCAACTAAAAATATTTTGGTTGCCAAAAGTTGTGGAATTGGCGACCAAAAATTATGTTAGTCGGTAAAAGTACAATATTTAGCTACTAAATTTTTTTAGTCGGGGTATATTAATTTTTGGCGACTAAAAAAAAATTAGTCGCTAAAAATCTCACAATTGGCGACTAAAAAAATATTTTTGTTGCTGTATATATAGTTTTGGCAACTAAAATATTTTAGTCGCTGAAAGAAAAATAAAAATTATTTTTTATCTTTCGCGACCAAAAGTTTGGTCGGCGAAACCTTAATTTCAGCGACTAAAAACTATTTTGGTCGCGGTATATATAGTTTTGGCAACTAAAATATTTTCGTCGCTAAAAGAAAAATAAAAAATTATTTTTTATCTTTCGCGACCAAAAGTTTGGTGGGCAAAACTTTAATTTCAGCGACTAAAAATTATTTTGGTCGCGGTATATATAGTTTTGGCAACTAAAATATTTTAATCGCTGAAAGAAAAATAAAAAATTATTTTTTATCTTTCGCGACCAAAAGTTTGGTCGGCAAAACCTTAATTTCAGCGACTAAAAATTAGTTTGGTCACGGTATATATAGTTTTGGCAACTAAAATATTTTAGTCGCTGAAAGTTTATCTTTCGCGACCAAAAGTTTGGTCGGCAAAACCTTAATTTCAGCGACTAAAAATTAGTTTGGTCGCGGTATATGTAGTTTTGGCAACTAAAATATTTTAGTCGCTGAAAGAAAAATAAAAAATTATTTTTTATCTTTCGCTACCAAAAGTTTGGTCGGCAGAACCTTAATTTCAGTGACTAAAAATTAGTTTGGTCGCGGTATATGTAGTTTTGGCAACTAAAATATTTTAGTCGCTGAAAGAAAAATAAAAAATTATTTTTTATCTTTCGCGACCAAAAGTTTAGTCGGCAAAACCTTAATTTCAGCGACTAAAAATTAGTTTGGTCGCGGTATATATAGTTTTGGCAACTAAAATATTTTAGTCGCTGAAAGAAAGATAAAAAATTATTTTTTATCTTTCGCGACCAAAAGTTTGGTCGGCAAAACCTTAATTTCAGCAACTAAAAATTAGTTTGGTCGCGGTATATGTAGTTTTGGCAACTAAAATATTTTAGTCGCTGAAAGAAAGATAAAAAATTATTTTTTATCTTTCGCGACCAAAAGTTTGGTCGGCAAAACCTTAATTTCAGCGACTAAAAATTAGTTTGGTCACGATATATATAGTTTTGGCAACTAAAATATTTTAGTCGCTGAAAGAAAAATAAAAAATTATTTTTTATCTTTTGCGACCAAAAGTTTGGTCGGCAAAACCTTAATTTCAGCGACTAAAAATTAGTTTGGTCGCGGTATATATAGTTTTGGCAACTAAAATAGTTTAGTCACTGAAAGAAAAATAAAAAATTATTTTTTATATTTCGCGACCAAAAGTGTGGTCGGCAAAACCTTAATTTCAACGACTAAAAATTATTTTGGTCGCGATATATATAGTTTTGGCAACTAAAATATTGTAGTCGCTGAAAGAAAAATAAAAAATTATTTTTTATCTTTCGCGACCAAAAATGTGGTCGGCAAAACTTTAATTTCAGCGACTAAAAATTATTTTGGTCGCGGTATATATAGTTTTGGCAACTAAAATATTTTCGTCGCTGAAAGAAAAATAAAAATTTACTTTCGCTCATTACTCTTTCTCTTTCTTTCTATCTATCTGTCTCTCTTTTTCTCTCTGTGTCTCTATCTCTGTCTCTCTTCTCTTTTTCTCTCTCACTCATCACTCTTCTCTGTCTGTCTGTCTCTCTTCTCTTTCTCTCTCTCACTCATCACTCTTCTCTATCTCTCTCTCTGTGTCTCTCGCTCATCTCTCTTTTCTCTATCTCTCTCATCTCTCGTTTCTCTTTGTCTCTCTTCTCTTTATCTCTCTCGCTCATCTCTCCCTGTATCTCTCTCGTTTATCTTTTTCACTCTTTTTCTCTCTCTCTCTCTTTGTCTATCTCTTTTCACCTATTTTTTTTTATCTTCCTCTCTCTATTCTCTTTCTCTCTCTTACTCATCACTTTTCTCTCTCTGTCTGTTTGTCTATCTGTCTACCTGTCTCTCTCTCTCTCTATGTCTCTCACTCATTTATCTCTTCTCTCATTTCTCTATCTCTCTCTGTCTATCTCTCTCTCTGTGTCTCTCACTCATTTATCTCATCTCTCTTCGCTCTATCTCTCTCATCTTTTTTCTTTCTCTCTCTCTCTTATTCATCTATCTTCTCTCTATCTCACTCTCTGTCTTTCCCACTCATCTTTCTTCTCTCTTTACCTCTTTCTTTTTCTATGTATTTCTCTCGATCATCTCTTTTCGCTCTCTTTCTCTCTCTTTGTTTATCTCTTATTCATCTCTTGTTTCTCTCTATCTCTTTCTCTTTTCTACTCTGTCTCTGCCTCTGTCTTTGTCTCTGTCTCTCTCTTTCTCTCTCTCTCTCTCTCTATCTCTCTTCTCTCTCTGTCTCTTTCGTTCATCTCTCTTCTCTCTATCTATCTTGTTCATCTTTATTCTTGAGCTCTCTCGCATCTCTGTCTCATCTCTCTTCTCTCTTTGTCTCTCTCGTTCATCTCTTTTCTCTCTATCTCTCTCTCTGTCTTTCTCGCTCATATCTCCTCTCTATCTCTCTCTCTGTCTCTCTCGTTCATCTCTCTATTTCTCGCATTCATCTCTCATCTCTCTCTGTCTCTTTTTCTGTCTCTTTCTCTCTTTGTCTATCTCTCTCTCTCTCTCTTCTCTCTCTCTATCTCTTTTTTTGTCTCTCACTCTCTATCTCTTTTTCTCTTTGTCTCTCTCTTTTTCTCTCTCTTCTTTTTCTCTCTCTCACTCATCATTCTTCTCTGTCTGTCTATCTTTGTCTCTGTCTCTTTTTCTCTTTGTCTCTCGCTCATCTCTCTTCTCTTTATCTCTCTCATCTTTTTTCTTTCTCTATCTCTCTCACTCGTCTCTCTTCTCTCTCTCTCTCTCTCTCTCATGCTCATCTTTCTTCTCTTTCTATCTCTCTCTTTTTCTATGTCTTTCTCTCGATCATCTCTTTTCGCTCTCTTTCTCTCTCTCTTTGTCTATCTCTAACTCATCTCTTATTTCTTTCTGTCTATGTCTCTATCTCTTTCTCTCTGTCTCTCTCTCACTCATCACTCTTCTTTCTCACTTTCTCTCTCTATGTCTGTCTCTCACTCTTCTCTCTCTCTTTCTCTCTGTGTCTCTGTCTGTCTGTCTTTCTCTCCTATTGTATTCACTTTGCTCACTCTCTCCTTCCCCTCTTCTCTATTTACCGAGCTCTTCACTACAAGAAAATACACATTTAGCGACCACTTTGTCTCTCTCTCTCTCTCTCTCACTCACTCATCTCTCTGTCTGTCTGTCTCTCTATCTCTTTTTCTCTCCCTCTCTCTCTTTCTATATATATATATATATATATCTTTCTCTCTCTCACTCATTACTCTTCTCTCTCTCTTTCTTTTTGTGTGTCTGTCTGTCTCTCTCACACTCATCACCCACTCCATCCACCAGCTCCAGCTATGAAAAAGCATATACATACACTTTCAAAACCCATATCATAAATTTCTAGGGTTTGAATTTTCAAATGCAAATCCATTCTTCTTCTTCTTCATAGATCAGAGAGAGAGAGAGAGTGTGTGATAACTTGAAATTCACTACTACAAAAATAGTTAAAGATCACACTTTGACAAAAAAAAAAGGTCTCACTTTTATTGGAAGTGTGATAATATTTATTTTTTATGTCACTTTTCAATTAAGTATGATTATATATATATATATATATATATTAATCACACCTTCTAATTAAAAGTGTGATTATATATAACTACTACTTTTTAATCACACTTTTTAAACAAATGTGATTATATATATATTTTTTAATCACACATTCTAATTAAAAGTGTGATTATTTATATATTTTTTAATCGCACATTCTAATAAAAGTGTGATTATATATATACTACTACTTTTTAATCACACTTTTTAAACAAGCGTGATTATATATATATATATATATATATATATTTTAATCACACATTCTAATTAAAAGTGTGATTATTTATATATTTTTTAATCACATATTCTAATTAAAGTGTGATTATATATATACTACTATTTTTTAATCACACTTTTTAAACAAGTGTGATTATATATATATATTTTAATCACACATTCTAATTAAAAGTGTGATTATTTATATATTTTTTAATCACATATTCTAATTAAAGTGTGATTATATCACTACTACAAAAATAGTTAACAATCATACTTTGACAAATAAAAATATCTCTCTTTTATTGAAAGTGTGATAAAAAAAATTATATTGATATTTTAATCACACTTAATTTAATTAAGTATAATAATATTTATTTTTTATATCACTTTTAAATTAAGTGTGATTATATGTATATTTTTTATTCACCCTATTAATTAATGTGATTGTATATTTTTTGTGATTGTCGTGAATAATATGATCGAAATAAAAATAGGCGGCAAAATTGAAATAATCTGGCGCCAAACCCCAAACCCAAAAATATATTATACACAACTATTTGGCTTCTATCGTAAAGGTACATAGAAACTGGGAAGATGTGGAGAAGAGAGAGGGTTTGAAGAAGATACCTGGGCAAAACTAAGAGGGTTCTAATGGAGCAAATTTGAAAGAGCTCAGTCTCAGTCTCTCTCAATCGTCTCATCAAAGAAGGGTATTTACTTGGTACACTACTTCCTCCTCTCCTTCCTCTGAATCGTCTCATCGAAAAAGCGATTCACCAAATGATCTAATACAATGGGAAGCAGGAATTTTGATTCATTCATCCGGTGCCTATGTGAAACTAATGCGAACCTCATACATACAAGGTCCTCATAGTGATAAATTTGCAGAGAGGGGGGAACTCAATTTTTTTGAAATATGTTGTTCAATTGGTGTTTCATTTTCTTTTCTTTTAGAACTCTCTCTCTGTACTCTTTTAGTAGGCACATTCCATATTTTGCAGAGTTGACACTTCCATTCCATTTTCCTCTTTAAATAGCCATTGGACGGAATGCTTCAATATGTTACTTGAACATGGGCTATGGTATAATATTTATTTCAAGTTATTTGTTTTAGCTTTGTTTTGGACTTTTCACTCCACATGTTGGATCCTTCTGAAGTATGATTAATATTAGTCATGTGAAGGAATTTCTGACAATAGTGTTTATTCTTTTAGACTTCTGATAGGCCAGCCAATCTCTGCCTATTGGTAGAGATGAATTGTTTTGTAAATATCTATCATACCATATGTGTGTTTAACCCCCTTTTTTGGTGTTTCTATTCTAATTGGTTTGGAACTTTTAACTGCAGATGAAGATGAGTAGAACTTGGGCCGTGTGGATTGAAGCATCTTAAGACTTGGTGTTCATTGGTTGTAGACTCTCATTTGCTTAATCTACTGTTCTTTGTTTCTGAAGTTGTTAGAATCTCGCTGCTCTCTGCTGGCATTTTGTTTCTCATAAGCTCTGTGATTTGTTCATGCTGTGAATTGGATTGTCTTCAATAATTGCAAGCTTTGAAAGTATATGCATGCTAGTTTTCATCGCTTTATCGGTGATATGCAAGATGGTGACAAAGTAATTTGATATAATTAACCTTGACAACCCTTGGATGCAATATTTAATATTTCTTTATCGGCCACAAGAAGTTTTATTGATGCAAGGAAGGTCTCTCGATTAATAAACGGTGGTGCTACGTTCACCAATTGGTCTACCAATTAGTGTAGCAATATATGTTATAATATTATTACTTAAAAATTATAACCCCACCCATTATACAAATTACAAACACCCAAAACTTTTAAAATGATGCCACATCATCTGTTAGTACACTAATTGGTATACCAATTGGTGCATATAGCATTATTCATTACCAATTGATGTATATAGCATTATTTATTAATAAATAATGTTAAAAATTCCCTTCTTAGTTAAATTTGCACCTATTGATTACTAGAATAGGATTAGCAAACTTGGGTCATGTGAGAGCTTCTCCAATAGCATGAAAACTCAAGACTGAGCTCTCCAATGGCTAGCTAAAAGCCTTGACAAATTTTAGTTTTGCTAAACCTTGTACTAAATTTGGCTCAAAATTGGACCTGCTAATATGCTTAGAGAGTGTTGAGAATGGTGAAAAGCTCTTTTGCTGTAGTCTGAGTTTGAGTTGAGGCTTGAATTTCTCTTGCAATGATTGTTTTTTTGGTGTTTATTTGGGCAATCTGATCCTAACCCAAATGTTTGGTAAATGGGTTTAAAGTTCTTGGACTTGTCTCCAACATGAGCATCTGTGGTTTGATACTGAAGAGTGGTTTTGGCATTGCCAATTATTCATTTATTTACTTTTTCTTCATTGATGCAGGCTTATATCACGAGCTTGGGAGATAGCTGGCACACGATATGAGGATCCTATGTTATTAAAGAAACATGCATCTAGCTTGCTGTCTAATGGAGATGGTGTACTGTCATTGGAATTTTGGAATGGACGAACAAGTGTAGGTGATCCATTGAAATTCTGCACTTTTCACTAAGTTATAAACTAAGTTGATTTTGGCCAAAAACACATGTATTCATGCTAGATAAGAATTTTTTATTGTTCAATTCGTGCTTTTACGCAAGTGATAAAGCTTGGCTGAAAAAACCACTCACTGTCATTTTCTCAGCTAATGTTTAATTTCCAAATGCATTCACAAATTCTTCACAATGATAATATTAATATTGCAAAGCTTTCACAACTTGTTGATGTTTTTTTGTCATAACTATTAATAAGTAAGAGCTGTGTAAAAAACTGCAGAAACTGTCCTTCAAAAAGAAGATGGGGCACCACCATGTCATCAGGGATTACCATGTGGCTAACAGATGGGGCACATGGACACCCGAGCTGAAAGACATCTCAATACCCCTTTTAGGACAACAGCACTACAACATTAAGATCGAGACCAAATGCACTTGGTGTTTGTGTGGGTCAAAATCACCTAATGAGAGTCCTCCTGATGAGGCACTTCTTGATTGTCCTTTGGGAGTCAAGTACTAAGTAACACTGGGATAGTCCTTTGTGGCTAGAGCTAGGTTCTGTGAGGTACTTCACCCCCTTGCAGCTTTCATAAGCAAGGGGGAGATTTATCCATCTTATTCTTGAAATTTTGATCATTTGGGTTGCAAGGCATGTTTTCACCAAGGGGATTGGATCCTAATGATCTCTTAAGATTGTGTAGACGCCATCACATGTCACTCCCTACCTATTATAAACAGCACGTCCTTGCTCCCCCATCACAAGCAAGAACAGAGCTCTAAATCATTCTATGCCTCTCTTTCTCTTAGGCTGCCTTGTCTCTCACTTAGCCTGCTCCAAAACTCCTGTTGCCATTTCACAAGTTTTACCACCTTCCATTTGAACTCACCCACACTGAACAAAGGGCATACCCCAATTTGTTGATGTAATAAAAGCAGATTTGTAAACTCCAAAGGATATGATACAAAAATCTTTGATAAGTGGATGGAACAAAGAATAAAATTAAGGCATGAGTTGACCTATACTATGTTATTGCCCTCAAATAAGAATTACTTATTCTCATCTCAAATTAGTGTTTGATATGCATGCTTCATGTTGTTGATCACTTTCTTCATGTTGTATGCATCATCTGATTCATATCCTGTATCTTAGTAGTTCCCATTCACCTATACATTGATTGATGGATTGACTGATTTAAATTTGAGATTACTGGAAGTATTTTGTAGTTCTTTCTTTAATATCTTTGTTATGATTAACATCTTAAAACTTCTTGAAATTTTGTGACATTTGAATATTTGTAAACTAGGGCCAATTCCTATTGCTTGGATAAATTCCTTCAAGAAGGTGAACTCTCTCTCTCTCTCTGTCTCTCTCGCTCATAAGGACCTTTTTTGAGCCATAGTTACTATCTTTTCATTCATTTGAGTTTTCCTTTTCCTTTTTTTTTTCTTCTCTTCTTTCTAATCATTGAGCGACGAACTTAGGGTCATTGTTTCTTTTTATTCTCGTATATGTCAGGCTATATTTCATGTCAAGGATGGGATGACTTATGGACGGCTCATTGGTATTTTTTTTTACTTCAAATATATATTTTGCTCTACTGCCCAAGACTCAAAAAATCTTTACAACAGTCCATACTAAACTGCTAGAATTTAGCTGCTTTTTTAGTGTTGATATTATTGGATTGATCCATGATGTGGATCAAATAGTGATGTCCATGGCAGCTAAATAGGTCTTCTAGCACTTTCAATCGGACTTTCATTTACTCATACATAAAATGGGCATACTTTCTTCTAGCTTTCATTTTCCCTTAGTGGAGTTCCATTTTTGTAATGTTGTAGTAGCTGGATAGATCATGTAGAGCATAAATGCTAGCTGATGGAACTGGTTAAACAATTTGTTCCAAGTTGTTATATGATTTTTCAACTTTCGCCCCAGTATATATATATATATATATATATTTTAATCGAGAGTCTCCTCCTGCTGAGAGTCTCCTCAACCTTATCCATTTCTCAACCTTATCCAAAAATCTCCTCAACCTCAGTTTGCCTCTTTAAAGCAATTTCCTTCATCCTGCTAGCTTTTAGTTGATCAAGCCTTTCAACTGCCACCTCAGCCTTGACAACAAAAAACAAGTCAATATTTAAACAGCAGGTATTTGATACAAATTCAAGGACCTTGTGCAACCTCTTACTCTGCCACCAGATCAAATAATCAACCAAAATTCATTGACTCAGTGGGTATGAAAGTTAGTCAAATTGATTTTAATCGAACAATATGAAATAAATTATCTTTTCCTTTTGCAGTTCTTGGAGCCGAGACTGAAACTCATCCAATGCATATAGTAAGGAATACGTTCATAGTATGTTACATGATCTTGTGCCAGCACATTTGCATAATGTAGTGCCAACCATGTTTCATAATGTGGCATCAACACAGTTTCATAATGTAGCTTCTACACATGTCCATGACTCTAGGCTTCCGCATTAGCTTGAACTTTATTTTGTGGACGCTGGTTATAGCAGCATGGATTAGTTTTTTTCTTTTTGTTATTATTTTTTTTCTTTTGCCTTTGTAAATTAGAAGCAATAGTTAACAAAGGAACTATTCTTATCCAATTTATTTTTGCTTTCTTATGTTTCTCATATTTTTGGCCTTGAATTTCCATTAATTTGAGTAGGGTTGATCTGGGAAATGGTGGGGCTAGATGAAATATCATACCAAGTCATACTCGAGAGCTTTTATGATTTTATTGAGGGGTGTGAATATTCCCAAATGACATGTTGAAAAATAGATTTTACACAATTGTATGTTTCTGTCCCAACTTGCTGACCCACATGCAGAGACAGTTGGCACAAGGATGATCATCACTGATTTACCATTTTCTTAGCGCATGCAATTGGGTGACTTGTTCGTACTCAAATGGCAGTGATCCTTCTAACCAGCTTTTCCCTACAGGTCTTTAGCACTTGGAATTTAATTGAAGTTGCCAATGAAGTCTGATTCATGTTGTCTGGTCTCCTGGTAAGGCTTCAACTAAAGCTTTTCACTACCTCTTAGATTGCTCTCCTAGGATAACTTTATATTAAGAGTCATTATCTTAGTTTTACAGTGCAAGAGGTTTTGGTCCTGCACTTTCTTCGCCTTTGATGTTTGAATTGATCCTTCATTGTCCCATCTAGGTTAGATAGTGTTTTATGTCAATGATTACTATTAATCACAATAGCTCGATTTAGTTTGGTTTTTCAGGACAATTTGTTATTCATTTGGGTTAGACTTAGATACGCTCTGTTTGTTAAAAAAAAAAAAAATTGCGGCTTATTTAGCTTAAAATAATGTGCTTAAACAATGCACTTCTAAAACAGGGGGTTTGGTTCTTTTTGGGTTTTCAGGTTTAAAAACTCAAATAGTCTCTATTTTTTTTTTTTAAGCTGGATTTTAGATGCTTTTTCAATATTTTTATTTTATTTTATTTAATTGGAAACAAATGGAGCCTATTATTGTTCGATTGTTATTGAAAACCCCTCTTGGCTTATTCAATTGTTAATTCTCTAATTGCTCAACTCTGTTTGATCTCTTGCTATTGTTGTTGTTGTCGTCGTTGTCTTTTTATTTTAGAAAGTAATTTGTGGACATTATATTGATCAAATTCAAATTGAAGCAAATGAACCTAGTAGTTTCATTGGAGTTGCTTTTTATTTTTGGGCATTGAATTTATTTATTTATTTATTATTTGCAGTTTGCCAGTTAATCAAATATGTCCTCAGTTTATGCTGATCCCTTCTATTGTTGGGTAGCGCAACTTGAATAATTCAGTTGGTACGGCCAATCCAAAAATTTGCTGTTGTTTTCTCTCTTAATGGCTGATCCATCTTAATATATAAATATGATATTCAATTTCTCTATGACAAAATGGTTGGGTTCCAATTTCTCTATTTCATTTATGCATTAATTAATTTTATATATTTATCATGCGTCTCTGATAAATTTTCCAATTCTGTTTCTTTATCAGGTGCCTTACATCACTACTGCTTTGATGGATGCGAAGCTTGGCATGGAAGGGCGCAAGGATCTTTTTGATTGGCTATCAAGGCAACTTAGTGGATTAAGCAATTTTCATGATGCTGTAAATCTGAATTATGTATTGTTTCAATTTGTTATGCTAGATGGATGTGACTTGTGAATGAAAATTTAGAATAGTTGTATTGTGTCGAATGTTAATGAATTATGTATTGTGTCGAATGTTAATGATTCAGTTAATTTGAATGATGCTTTAAAATTATAGGTTTATTATGGATTGAATGAATTATTAGGAATTACAGGTGTGTTGTTTTCTTGCTTTGGCGACCAATTTAGTAGTCGCGCCAAATAAATTATTTTTTTTTGCAAAAAATAACAATTGCCGACCAAGAGTTTTGGTCGCAAAAAATACATCTATTGCCGACCAAAACAGCTCTTGGTCGTGGAAACTCACTTTTGCCGACCAAAAGTTTTGGTCGCGAAAATTAACAAATGGCGACCAAAACTTTTTTTGGTCGCGGAATGTCACGATTGGCGACCAAAATTTTTGGTCGCGGAATGTCACCATTGGCGACCAAACTTTTTGGTCGTTGAATGTGATAATTGGCGACCAAATTTTTTGGTCGGAAAAATATCACTTTTCGCGACCAAAGTGTTTTGGCGACAAAATAAATTAGTCGCGGTAATTAAATATTTAGCCACCAAAAATTCAGTCGCGAAATCCAACTTTTGTCGACCAACCACAATTTTGGTCGCGAATTACTTTTGCCGACCCTCAATTGGTGACCAAAGTAGCGACCAAAAAAATTGGTCGCGGATAACTTTTGCCGACCAAAAATAGACTTTTAGCGACCAATTTTGTTGTTGCCAAAAGTGTTAATTCTTGGTCGTGGAATCTCACTTTTGCCGACCAAAAGTTTTGGTCGCGAAAAATAACAAATAGCGACCAAATTTTTTGGTCGTAGAAACTATTATTTAGCGACGAAGAAGTTTTGGTCGTGGAATGTAATTTTTGCCGACCAATTTTGTTGGTCGTTGAAAGTAATTTTTGCCGACCAAAGTCTTTTCGCGACTAAATAGGTTGGTCGCGATAATTATATGTTTAGCGACCAACAATTTAGTCGCCAAATAGAACGTTTTGCCGACTAAAAATCTTTTTAGTCGCTAATTACTTTCCGCGACCCTCAATTGCCGACCAACTTGGCGACCAAAAAAATTGGTCGGGAATATGTTTTGCCGACCAAAAATGGACTTTTAGCGACCAATTTTTTGGTCGGCAAATGTGTTAATTCTTGTAGTGATTGCTCATAATTTCTTTTCTTCGTAGGTAGCTCTACTAGCTGATCGAAATAGTACAATATCGTGCTACTGGAGCAGCTTCTTACGGTGTCTACTTTTCTTCATATGAAGTGCTTTTTTAGCATAGGATGATTATGTGGTGGATCTTCCTGTGTTTGCAAAGTTACGATTCTCATCATTTATATTTTTTCATTAATTGGTGTTTTGAAACTATTCACCATTTTGGGTGATTATATGGACTGTTGTTGCCTGCGATGTAACATATTATTCCACTGATGGTGAATGTTTAATCTATAATTTCA
Source organism: Camellia sinensis (assembly GCF_055761805.1). NCBI lineage: Eukaryota > Viridiplantae > Streptophyta > Magnoliopsida > Ericales > Theaceae > Camellia > Camellia sinensis. The sequence goes on along the minus strand of NC_138973.1, from coordinate 71,602,846 downwards.
ATATTTAATTTTGATTAAATTTTTAATTCAAATGTTAAGACTCATGCCATTAATCATGGGTCACTGGCACCACCGCTGGCAGCCGATTGGTGACCACAGTTGCCAAACCCAAATAATCTTTAACTCTTTGCAATGTGAGTGTTTTGAACCTCGACCCATTTCTCCTTTTGCTATCACTGTTTTTGGTGATGCTACTTCTTGGCTACATTTATTGTCCTCAAGAAATAAGAGTTGGTTGAGGGCTAGAAGTAACAGTACGTAACATAATTTTTCAACCCTTCTTTAATAAATGAATCTTTCATAAGTATTTAAAAATTAATTATTCGATAACAAACTTGTTTAGAAAAAATGCATTGGTTCACGGTGTTCTACATTTACTAGATTCAGTGACTTTGTTTAGGGTGAGAGAGAAAGAATTGGGTTTTTGCACTGTGGTGGTGCGTGGGGACCCACATGGTTGTTGTCCTGGGTAAAAACTGAACTGATAGTAGAAGATATGGAAGAGAAAAGTTATGGAATTTTGGTAGTGTTGTTGCCTTATTGACATTACTGTTTTTGTTTATCTACAGAAGTTTTTATTCGTTTTCTTTTATTTCTTCTTTTATTTACTTGAATCATGACATAAGCTCTCTTTACTAACATTTTTTTAATTTATATTCTTGGTAAAAAAAATCCAAGAGTTGCTAATATTAACCACACCACTGTTTCTGCAAGAGAGTTGTTTGTGGCTAAATTAGCATAGTTGGAAATTTTATTGATATGTTGTCAATCTCATCTTAAACTCATTAATGTCTTATGCACGCTATTTGCTTTGCCATGTAGATTTTTTTTTAGAGACAATATGCAATGATGAGCGCATTATTGAAAGAAATATACATCTCAAAATTCTACAAAGCCCTAACTATGCAGAGGAGTATGGCTGCTTACTAAAATGAGCAAATTATTATCTTAGTCTACACTTCTATACTTAGTAAATGTTGTTTTCCTTCAGGACAGATTTTGAAGCTGGATACCAAGACTTCAAAAAGCTGATCTATGTTTCAACTCTTTAGTGCAGTTTTACTTACTACTTATTACAGAATAATAAACCCATTAAGTTAAAAATAAATAAATTATCTTCAAAATGGACAGAAGTATTTTTAGCTTTTATTTAGTATCATTTATTCAACTTACAAAAAGATGCAAAAATCTAACCCAAACCAAACTAATCACAATTTATTATTAACTCTATTGAATTCAAATACTCCCTCAAATTGATCCCAAGCCCCAAACTCACTCAACTTAACATCTAAAATTCAATATTGTTTGTTCACTACTAAGAATACAAGTTTTGAGCTCAACATTTGCGGACAATCTACTATGCCACTAATGTTTGTTGTCCACATGATGCAGTTCATATCAAGACACCACTTGCCATCCAGTCATATCAAGACACCACTTGCAACAAAGACCCATGAACTGCAACAAGAGGAAATGAAATATTAGAAATTGATTTATAGAAATCTACCAATCAAAACAAAGGAAAGGAAAGAAAAAAAAATAATCAAAGTGGTTCATTCATACTAATAGAGATTAGAGAAACAGGGGAGGAACAAAATGGTTTCTCTTTGACTTGAATGTGTTCTCATGGTTGTAATCTAACTTTTTTTGGTGAAATTAGTCAAGTACAAAAATGATAAGCCAAGTGTAAAACTTGTTAACAATGATCAAACTAAGAAAGAATACACACATACATATAGAGAGAGAGGGGCCAAACTTGCTAAAGAGTGATGTCCATCATAAATAAAAATTTTCCAGACACACACACATACACATACACAAGTAAATCAGCAACAAATTGTAGAAGAGGTAATAATTTGAAAACAAAAAAAACAAAAACAAAAGCAAACCATTCAAAATTTCAATCAGCAATCAAAGAATGTAACCTATTCAAATCCACAACCCAACACACACACACACACACACAAAAAAAAATCAAAAACATTAAAAAAAAAAACAAAACAAAAAAACAAAATCCTAACCAATTATGATAAATATGACAATGTTAATCTATTGCGACCATTCAATTACCTTGAAGTCCTGAGCAATTTCATGGACAAGCCTCTTGAATGGAAGCTTCAAGATCAGGAGCTCAATACTCTTTTGGTACCTACAAATTTCGTTACACATCAATTAATTAAGATAACAAAGAATCTAAAAAACACAAGAATTGTTATAAATATAATAACCATAATTCAAGCTTTAATTCACTAAGTAGAGAAGAATTTACTTGCCAAAAGAGGTGACTTCCTAGTTGTAAGAAGGGGTACCAAAATAATTTGTTTATTTAGAACAGCAAAAACCAGTGAACTCAACACTATCATGAAGAGCCAAAGACAAAGGCATTAAATCTGCTTCAAAAACTATGAAATATAGTGGCTAAGGATTTGCAAACCATCATTTAAAAACCAATGCTGTGAAGCCACAATCTAACAAAAGCAAAGTTACTATTGAAGCAACACTATATATAACATTTTTTTTTATTTGATATTTTGAGAGAAAAATCTAAAAAAAAATAGCGAAGTAACTACTAAAATAACATTCCTAAACTTTAGTATTTTGTCGTTATTCATTACTAAAATATAGCAATAACCGTCTGTTTGCAATTGAATCATTAGAGATGCTGTTAGGTAATAGCAAGAACATTGCTTCAAGACAACAATTTAGAAGCCTTCAAGCTTCATAAACTAAAATAAAAATAAAATAAAAATGGTCACTATATCAAACGCATTAACATCTACAATTTATTTCACAATAATTGAATCTGATAGCCATTTTAACAAGAAAATTACCCGAACAAGCAGGGTAAGCTAAGAGAGGGTATCATAAAATAGGCATAGCCTGGTGGAATTTCATTTTCATGGGAATTCTGAAAGTAGAAGAATTCTACATCACAGGTAGAACGACGACAACAAAGAATGCAGCAGTAGTGTAACCTCGTCTAGTTACTACTTTGTTCACAAAGAAAAATGAAAACTTACAAAATAATATATCAGACATCACTTTTGATGGCCACAAACATGGGGGGATGCAAATTATAGGCAGAAGCCTGAATCAAAATAAAAATCTTCTCATTTCCTTTCTTCTGTGGAGCAGATAAAGCTTCAAGGTTAAGATCTCCAACACCCTTAGTTGGACCAATGCTGCAATGAGCAGTGTTGTGCGATTCAATAGCATCCTTTATTTTTTTAAACTGTTAAAAGTATTCAAAACCATCAAAAAGTTAGGTATCCTTTGAATGACATCTTCAAAAGAAAAAAAGAAAATTCATATTTCACATTATAAGCATGTCTCTCATGTCTATTAGTACAAGTCTTGTCAGTATCTTATAATTCACGACCCAATCCATTTAGAGGTAAATTGATATGTATCACTAATACATGCTGGGGCAGGAACCCATGAGCCAGTTGGGATTCCATAGGCTCTATGATTCCCCAAACCAGCTCTTGGCCCTACTGGCAGAACTGGCCAGGGGTAAATCTTATATTGAATGTATCTTAAGGTGCAAATATGATGCATATGATAAAATGATATGATATACAACACATGAATGGTTAAATTTTCTTTAGCATTGGTGCAAAAGATAAATGAACATTTAAGAAATTAATGTTGTTAAAATGTTCATTTTTTATCAAAATTAAAAAAATGTTAGAAAGGTTCATTAAGATGAATAAGAACTTCTTTCGTTTTTGTCAACTTGTTTCACAAATATCTACTTGTTTAGTATATTATGACATTGATAAGCCCACCCACGTCCACTGAAGCTTGAAGTTCTTGTAGTAGACAAAATATTTGAAACTAAAAAGTTGCAAACCAAAGAACGAAGACCTACCTAAAGTGTTAACAGTGAGAGAAATATATTATACAGCTCTTATAAGTAATAGACATTTGAGGTAAACTTTCTAAATAGTTCTATTTAGATTTAGAAATTCCTTTTTCTCTTTATCTTTTCCTTTCATTTTCTTGTATATTGGATTAACTTCAAGCGAATTCTATTTGAAAATACCAAATCAATTTTTATTTTTTATTTTTTTATGTTTTAGTTTTGGTTTTAAATACATAAAGAAACTAAAACTAACAGCATGAATTTCATGCCAATTAAGATGATCAATTTCTAGCAAATTATGTTAAAAAATACCATGAAATTACTTTTTTTTTTTTTTTTGGCAGGACAAAAACAAACTAAAACTAACAACATTAGCAGTAGCAGTAATATTACTTGAAAAAACTTTTTAAAATTAAAAATTAAAAGACCTTGGATTCATTATGGCAATGCCTGCAATCAAATATCTCATCACAACAAGGTGCTCTGATCTTGCATCTCCTTCTGTAATGTGAGCACCTGACAATTATATATACACAAATATATATTATCTCCAAATTTTAACCAAAAAAAAAAAAGGTGAGAGAATCTAAACAAACAAATGGGTTAGAAATTGTAAATATTTATAAAAAAAATTAAAAAAATTAAAGAATTACCCAAAACTTCCAGATCCCATCTCCATCAAAGACTCATCTTCCGACCCATGAGAGGTGTTGCTCATCTGGGGATCCAAACCACTCTCCATTTCTGGGTACGCTCAAAATCTACATCAAACCCACATCATAAAAAGCCAAATAAAGATTAGATCTGCATATACAAATACCAGTATAAATCATATATAACACCCAAAATAATAATAATAATAATAAGGGAAAAAAGAGATAAAAATCGGACCCAGAAAGCTGAGAAAAAAATGGGATTTTGTGGGAGAGGTGAGGAGTATGAGAGAAACGAAGAGTCCAAGGCTATTAGGTAGACTCCTTTTATGAGAGAAACGAAAGCTGAACCAGTCTCGCCGCCGATTGAAACCCTTCCCCTTCAACCCCAGTCAAACACCCTCTATCTTCTCTCTCTCAGATTAGGTTTGCTCACTGTTTTGAAACAGTGTCGCGAAATTAAGGGCTCTACAAAACTGAAAGGAAATGAAAAAAAGGGCGGGGAAAGGCAGAGGGAAAAAAATGGGGGAAATTAAGAGGAAAATTTGGGCGGCCCGTCCAGTGAGTCAGTGAAAAAAAGAGGAAAATTTGTTTTATTTTTATTTTAATAATTTTTTTTTTATTTTGTAGAAGTAGAGGTAATATTTTAATAAAAAATATTTTTTGTTAAAATAAAATTAATTTTTTATGGTCAATGAAAAATATTTTTTTGTGACCCATTTTTTTTTTGTTACTAAAAATCAAGAGCTAATTTTTTGTGGTAGAGAAGAGGGAGCGGCAATAATAGTAAAGGTGGTGGATAAGAGGTGATGGTGATGGCAAAAGAGATTAGAGGTAATAGAGACAGAGAGAGAAAGAGATATAGAGAGAGAAAGAGATAGAGACAAACAGATAGACAGAAAAAGAGAGAGAAATAAGAGATGAGCGAGAGATAGACAAAGAGAGAGATAAATGGAGCGAAAAGAGATGATCGAGAGAAAGACATAGAAAAAGTTGGAGACAGAGAGAGAAGAAAGATGAGCGAGAGAGACAGAGATAGAGAGAAGAGAGATGAACAAGAGAGATAGAGAAAGAAGAGAAATGAGAGAGATGAAGAGAAGAGAGATAAAGAGAAGAGAGATGAACGAAAGACAAAGAGAGAAAGAGACAGAGACAAAGACAGACAAACAGACAGAAAAGAGTGATGAGTGAGAAAGAGACAGAGAGAGGGGTAGAGAGTGGGACACAGAAAAAGAGACAGAGAAATAAAAGAGATGAACGAGAGAGACAGAGAGAAGAAAGATGAGCGAAAGAGACAGAGAGAGAAGAGAGATGAGCGGGAGAGATAGAGAGAAGAAAGATAAGTGAAAGAGATAGAGGGAGAAAAGATATGAGAGAAGAGATAGATGAGTGAGAGACACACAGAGAGAGAGAGAGAGAGAGTCAGATAGACAGACAGACAGACAGATAGAGAAGAGTGATGAGTAATAGAGAGAAAGAGAAGAGAGAGAGGAAGATGAAAAAATGGATAAAAAGAGATAGATAAAGAAAAATAGAGAAAAAAGAGTGAAAATATATAAACGAGAGAAAGACAGAGAGAGATAAAGAGAAGAGAGAGAAAATAGATGGACGAGAGACACAGAGAGAAAGAGAGAGACAGACAAACAGACAGACAGAGAAGAGTGATGAGTGAGAGAGAGAAAGAGAAAAGAGACAGAGACATAGAGAGAAAGAGACAGACAGACAGACAGACAGACAGAGAAGAGTGATGAGTGAGAGAGAGAAAGAGAAAAGAGACAGAGACAGAGACAAAGAGACAGGATTTGGGGGTTTTGGTAACCCGAGCGGGAATGGAAAAAAAATGGCGGGCCGAGGGGGGAGATTAGGGGTTACTAAAAATCATGAACTAATTTTTTGTGGTAGAGGATAGGGAGCGGCAGTAGTGGTGAAGGTGGTAGATAAGAGGTGATAGTGGCGGTGGTGGTGATAGCGAATGAGATTAGTGGTGAAGTTGTGGTAGTGGTAGAGGAGATAGAGTAGCGGTGGTGGATGAGAGATAATGGTAGTAGTAATGGTGGTAGTGAAGTGGTGGTAATGGTGGTAGTAATGATAGTCGTAGAGGCGAAGTGGCAACAGTGGTAGTAGTTGTGGTAGTGGAATGTCATTTGCAGTAGTGGTGAAGGTGGTAGAGGAGATGGGTGGTGAGAGAGAAATGAGTGAGAGACAGATAGAGAAGAGAGATAGAGACAGAGATAGAGACAGAGTGATGAGCGATAGAAAGACAAAGTGGTCACTAAAAGTGCATTTTCTTGTAGTGTCTCGATAAATCAAAGATAGCTTGGTAAATAAAAAAGAAGGGAGAGCAGAGTAAGCAAGGCGAACATAATGAGGGAAAGACAAATAGACAGGCAGATAGAGAGAAAAAGAGTGATGAGTGAAAGAGAGTGAGAGACAGAGAGAGAAAGAGAGAGAGAGAGAGACAGACAGAAAGAGAGAGAAACAAGAGATGAGTGAGAGAGGCAGAGAGAGAAGACAAATGAGAGAGATAGAGAGAAGACAGATGAGCGAGAGACAAAGAGACAAAGAGAGAAAGAGAGAGATAGAGAGACAGATAAGAGTGATGAGTTAGAGAGAGAAAGAGAATAGAGAGAAACAAAGCGAGAAAAAGATAGAGAGTGAAAGATAGAAAAAGAGACAGAGAGAGAAGAGAGATGAACGAGAGAGATAGAGAGAAGAGAGATGAACGAAAGAGACAGAAAGAGAAAAGAGATGAGAGAAGATATAAATGAGTGAGAGACACATAGAGAGATAGATAGACAGACACACAGACAGACAGACAGAGAAAAGTGATGAATGAAAGAGAGAAAGAGAAGAGAGAGAGGAAGATGAAAAATGAGTGAAAAGAGATAGAGAGGGGGGGGTAAGAAGAGATTAGGGATTTTTGGTTTTGGGCAGGGTGGTTTGAGATTGAGGATTTTTTGTTTGGGATGGGGGTATTACAAAACGCGAATGGGAAAAAAAAAAGGAAGGGGAACGGGAAAAAAAATGGAGGAGAAACATAGCGGGAATAAAAAAAAAAATCAGTCACAAATGAAATTTAAACAACAAAACATGGTTTAACCTTTTTTTTTTTTTTTGCGACGGGGGTTGCCATCGCCAAAACAATTTATTTTGTGTTAAAATATTTTTTTTTTGTAGTTAATGATTTTTTTTATAAAAAAAAATCTTTTTTTTTAAGTTATAGATTGAAAATTTATTTGTTTTATTTTTATTTTAATGAAAAAAAATTATAATTATTATTTTAATCAAAAAGTCACATTTTTTTGCGACGGCAAGTTGTGCCGTCTCAAAAAGGCACATTTTTCGCGACGGCAAGTTGTATCGTCTAAAAAAGTCATTTTTTTTTTGCGACAGTAAGCTGTGCCGTTTCAAAAAGGCACATTTTTTGCGGCGGCAAGTTGCGCCTTCTCAAAAAGTCATATTTTTTGCGACGGCAAATTGTGTCGTCTCAAAATGTCACATTTTCGCGACGGCAAGTTATACCATCTCAAAAAGTCATATTTTTTTTGCGACGGCAAATTGTGCCTTCTCAAAAATGCACATTTTTTGCGACAGCAAATTGTGTCATCTCAAAAGGTCACATTTTTTGCGATGGCAAGTTGTGCTGTCTCAAAAAGTCACATTTTTTGCGACGGCAAATGTGCTGTGGCAAAAAGTTCCGTCTCATAAGCCCACTTTTCTTGTAGTGTATGCTATATGTGTTAGTGGTTATGAGATATGTGGGTAATTGTTATAAGCAAAGTGGTGTCAAAGGGTGTTTGGTTATGCTATATGTGTTAATGGTTATGAGATATGTGGGTAATTGTTATGAGCAAAGTGGTGTGGGTGTTTGGTTATGCTATATGTGTTAGTGGTTATGAGATAGGTGGCTAATGGTTATGAGCAAAGTGGTGTCAAAGGGTGTTTGGTTATGCTATATGTGTTAGTGGTTATGAGATATGTGGGTAATAATTATGAGCAAAGTGGTGTCAAAGGGTGTTTAGTTATGCTATATGTGTTAGTGGTTATGAGATATGTAGGTAATGGTTATGAGTGGTTATGAGATATGTGAGTAATGGTTATGAGCAAAGTGGTGTCAAAGGGTGTTTGGTTATGCTATATGTGTTAGTAGTTATGAGATATGTGGGTAGTGGTTATGAGATATGTGGGTAATGGTTATGAACAAAGTGGTGTCAAAGGGTATTTGGTTATACTATATGTGTTAGTGGTTATGAGATATGTGGGTAATGGTTATGAGTGGTTATGAGATATGTGGGTAATGGTTATGAGCAAAGTAGTGTCAAAGGGTATTTGGTTATGCTATATGTGTTAGTGGTTATGAGATATATGGGTAATGGTTATGAGTGGTTATGAGATATGTGAGTAATGGTTATGAGCAAAGTGGTGTCAAAGGGTATTTGGTTATGCCATATGTGTTAGTGGTTATGAGATATGTGGGTAATGGTTATGAGCAAAGTGGTGTCAAAGGGTATTTGGTTATGCTATATGTGTTAGTGGTTATGAGATATGTGGGTAATGGTTATGAGTGGCTATGAGATATGTGAGCAATGGTTATAAGCAAAGTGGTGTCAAAGGCTATTTGGTTATGCTATATATGTTAGTGGTTATGAGATATGTGGGTAATGGTTATGAGCAAAGTGGTGTCAAAGGGTATTTAGTTATGCTATATGTGTTAGTGGTTATGAGATATGTGGGTAATGGTTATGAGCAAAGTAGTGCCAAAGGGTATTTGGTTATGCTATATGTGTTAGTGGTTATGAGATATGTAGGTAATGGTTATGAGTGGTTATGAGATATGTGAGTAATTGTTATAAGCAAAGTGGTGTCAAAGGGTATTTGGTTATGCTATATGTGTTAGTGGTTATGAGATATATGGGTAATGGTTATGAGCAAAGTGGTGTCAAAGGGTGTGGTTATGCTATATGTATTAATGGTTATGAGTTATGAGATATTGGTTATGTGACTAGTGGTTGTGAGATATGTGGTGTTGGTTATTAGACATGTGACTAGTAGTTATGAGATATGTGATGTTGGTTATGATCAAAGTGACGTGGTTATGAGCAAAAAGGTGTTAATTATAAGATATGTGATTAGTGGTTATGAGATATGTGATATTGGTTATGACAAAAAGGTGTTGGTTACATGATATGTGACTAGTGGTTATGAGATATGTGATGTTGGTTATGACTCAAAGGGATTGGTTATGAGATGTGGTTATGATATATGTGGGTAGTAGTTATGAGATATGTAATTAGTGGTTATGAGATATGTGATATTAGTTATGACAAAAAGGTATTGGTTACGAGATATGTGACTAGTGGTTATGAGATATGTGATATTGGTTTTGACTCAAAGGAATTGGTTATGAGATGTGGTTATGATGTATGTGGATAGTAGTTATGAAATATGTGATCAATAGTTATGAGATATGTGATATTTGTTATGATCAAAGTGGTGTTGGTTATGAGATATGTGATTATGATTATGAAACATGTGATATTAGTTATGAACAAAATGGTGTTGATTATGAGACGTGGTTATGAAATATGTGATATTAGTTATGAACAAAATGGTGTTGGTTATGAGATGTAGTTATAGCTAAGTTATGATCAATTTGATTATAGTTATGAATAAATATGATTTTAGCTCATAACTATAAAAAGTGACCTGTTTAGCAGGTCACTTTTAATGATGTGGCTCAATCTTAACCATTGATTTTGTATGTACCGTACATTTTTTTGTACAAAATGTACTATAGACTTTCCCACTTTTTCCATTTCCCTTTCCAAATCCCTCATCAAATCTCTCAACCAAACACAGTATAATATTCATGAGCATTCCATTGCCATTTTCCATAGCAAACTTCTCTACAGAGATGAATTCCTTTTCTTCATCAACTTTTTTTAGGTTATGCGTGACATGTATATAATACATAGTTGTTATTATGTAGCAAATTTGTTAATGAGATACGACAAATCACAACGAGTAATTTTGCTATAATCTTTTGAGAACCCGATATACAATTAATTGGGTTGAACATAAGGAAAATGGTATATAATAGGTAGAAAAGAGGAGAAAATAAAAGCCCATAAAACTTTGTTTCTTACATCCTAATAAGTCGCCTATTGTGGCAGCACCCAACTCTTATTTCTACCAACAACCTCGTATAGCTATGGGTGTACCCATCTTGGTCTGTCTCTAAATTTTCTGAAGATTTTCTCTGCCTAGCAATACCTTGAATCTTGTAAGATTTGTGGTGCTGATCTTTGAGCATTTATATATTATATACATATAACTATGGTAGAAGAGGAAAACAAGAAAGTTGAATCTGAAGCAACTCAGGCGGTGGAAGCACCATCACCCCAAGAGGCCCCTGCAGATGCAAAAGACCACAATGACGCTGCATCGGAGAAAAGTCTTGCCCCAATCCCGGAGGAGAGGAACTCTGACTCCAAATCCCCTGCAACCATTCAAAGTAAAATCTCTCTCTCTCTCTCTCTTGCCTGATCGCATAACTGTCTGAAACTGTTCGAGATTTTGGGTTTGTGACAGAGTTTTCAGATTCGGCAGATGAAATGAAATCAGGGGATGCAGTTGACAGAGGTACAATTTTTTGGGATTAATGTCTATAATTTTTTTTTTTTTTTTGGGTATATGCATAAGTTGATTACTCAATTGAATTGTGACATACACTTGTAAATTTTGGGTTCGTATTGATTGTTTCAGATGCTCTTCTTGCACGGGTTGTAACAGAGAAGAGATTGGCTTTGATTAAAGCATGGGAAGAAAGTGAAAAAACAAAAGCAGAGAACAAGTATGATTGATTACATACATTCTCTTTCACTAATCTGTTTTTGATGGTGGTGGTTGTGGTGGTTGTTGGTGCTAACGTTCTCTTTTCATTGCTTAGCCATTAATCAATTTGCATATAATAGCATAATTGGAAAGTAGTTACTATGTTTCTTGAACACAATTGACAAAGAAAGAAAAAAAAAAAAAAAAACTACCACACAATTATATTTCTCCATTGATGTGTAACCTTGGGACTCCCTACATGCACTTCATATGAATTCAATACAATGGATTTAATACTTCACGTTATCATTCAAAGATGGCACAAATTTGTTCTCTTCAAATCCAAGTCTTTTCTTTTTCTTTTTTTTTTTTTTTTTTTTCAATTCATTTATCTATGATAAGCTCTCTTATTTTATTTTATTTTTATTTTATGGGATAATTTTTCTATAACAAGCTTGAACTCTTGAATTATTGTGAGTTAATGCTCCGAAACTATTGATTAGGGCATATAAAAAGTTATCAGCCATTGGAGCGTGGGAGAACAGTAGAAAAGCAATTGTAGAAGCTCAGCTAAAGAAGATTGAGGTAAATATATTTTTTCTCTACTAAATTTCTTAAACAAACATCTTCCGGTTGTTACAGCCTCAACATGATAAAAGCTGCCAAACACATGTTGATCCGTTTCCATTTTAATTACCTTTTTCCACTTTATTATAAGAATAGTATTAGGGATCATGAAAAAAAATCATGAAATGCTTTATAGATATTTTTCATCCATTGATTAGCGTGTTGTGTTTTCTTGTATGTGTAATCTAACGGTAGATAATTTTTCATAATCATTTTCATGATCCGTAACCTAATTATTTGGAAACAAAAAAGAATTGATTCAAAACTATCTATTTATCGCACTCTCTTATCAGCAAAACTATGATTAAAATCACACTATTCAAAATTCCCTACATTCTAAAGACATAAGAAAGGTTACAAAATTCACTAGTCCAAATGTCACATTAAAGCATAGAAATTGTTTAGTGCAATTTTATTTGAGTCGATATTGTTCTCATAGAACACTAACATGAACAGGAAAAACTTGAAAAGAAGAGGGCAGAATATGCAGAGAAGATGAACAACAAGAAGTCTGAAATCCACAAGGCAGCAGAAGAAAAGAGAGCGATGGTCGAGGCCAAACGTGGAGAGGATATTCTCACTGTAGAAGAGATAGCTGCAAAATTCCGTTCAACTGGCAATACTCCAAAGAGGATATTTGGATGCTTTCGCTTCTGATTTCTTAGGCTAAAACCAAACAACACACCTATGGAATTTAACACTTTGTTTTCTTTGTTGCTAAGCTTGTTTGAATTGTTTTCTTGTGTAATAATCCAGTGTGATTTTATACATCTGTCTTATAAGTATGTAAGAAAAGAAAAGAAAAAGGAAGGAAAGACGGAAAAAGAAACAGAGAAAAAAAAAATGTCTCTTTCAATGTTCTATCTCTGCGAAAACTTAATCCTAAATGAAAAATCTAGAAATCCGCTAGATATTGATTTGTGATTATGTATCAATTTTAAGCAATAAAACAATCAGAATCAAACAATCGACAAATCGACACAACGATTTTAACGTGGAAAAACCACAATTGGAGCACCTCCAATTGTGATAAAAAAACTACGGGCAACAGTCACAAAATAATCTACTAAGAAGATATAAAGGAATTACACAGGTATATTCTCAATTACCTAGCGAATCTACGCCCGAATTGAACCAACCCCTATGTGCCTCTTCCAGTCCCGTCTTCACCTCGGAATTGTCTTGACGATGAGCCACATCAGAATCCACTAAAGCTTCAAGCTTGAATTCTTCAAAATTCACTGAAAAACAACTCTCTTTTGTGTAGAATAAACGAACAAACCTTTGATGATGTATGCTTCTTAAACCATGAGTTGAATACTCAATGAAACATCAAAGAAAACTAGCAAAATAACCCCAAATATAAACCCTAGAACCCAAGAAGAAGATTTGGAGGCATTACCCTAGATTTGGACTGAAACACGTATTTATAGAAAACTGTCCCGCGATCTCCACTCGAGTTGGACTGAAACACGTATTTATAGAAAACTGCCCCGCGATCGTTGGAATGGCTGCTTGAGCGAACCTATGCTCGAGCGCTGGAAATCCTGCTCGAGCGGAAAAAAAACATCTCGCAGTATTTTTGCAGGCGATCAAACTTCTGGAACCAAGGATTCTTCGCTCGAGCGGACAGGCAATTTCTAGGCAATTTTGCATTTTCCTTCAAGGGTGCTGCCCCTCAACCCCGCCGTGGCGTTGCCCCAGACCCGCCAAAGGGCGCTGCCCCCTGGACCCCCGCGAGCTAACGGGGCAGCTCGATCGCCGTCATAGTCAGCGAAGTGGCAATCTTGCAAGAATTAAACACCACAAACTTCTCTGCAAAGCACGATTCGGGTTGGATTCGCATATAATAAACTCATAGCCTCACTAAAATAAAAGTGTGAAAACAAGTACAACTGAAAGGAGTTTTGTCAAACGGGATTACCAAGAATAAAAACCTAACAATCTCCCTATTTGGCAATGCCGTGACAAAACACACCTAACAAATAAAATCCTAAACACCCCAACTCATAACAGCCAACAAAAGCCAACTTCTTTCTCAAGGTCATGATCTGCAAAACAGTTATTAGTGCCACAATCTCCAAAACAACTATTAGTCCCACAAGAGTATATGAAAAAGCAATAAACATATGACAAGATTATCTTGAAGTAAAGATTATCTTTAAGTATGAGATGGAAAACATGAATAGATTTGACTTGGAGATTTTAAGACCATGTAGCATGAATAGATGAAAACTAAGACACATGCACCCTTCACATGACATGAATACATGAAAAACAACTTTCTCTCCCTTTTTGTCACGAATTGACAAAGGAAGCTCAATCAACTAAAGCAAGATCAAGAAGAAAATAGTAAGCAAACAGAGCATAGTAACATGCAAAACAACTATAGCCAATTTCCCTTACCAAACAAATCAAAGTGTCCATGTTAAAAAACTCTTGTAATGATAAACCAAACTCCTCCTCACTAAAAACAATGAACAAGAAGAAAATGACAAAAAATAATATGGTGGAGCAAGTAAGGAATTTCAGATTTGTACCTTGAAACACATAAGATTATCCAAGGAGCACAATTACTTGAAAACACAATGTGCACAGCTTCTAGAAGATTTCTCATAAAAGAAAGTGATGCATTATGTGAAAAGCATAGATCCCATGATAAAAGTGTGTGTGTGACTCTTGAAGTTCGACAAACACTAGATTCAAATGCTAGTAGTGATATGAAAGCTGGACCTCCGACAAGAGAATCTAAGCACAACTAAGGAAAGTCAAACCACTAAGAATCAAGGGGTATTTGTTGAGTAATAGCGGAGGCTCCCTCTCAATCAATGAATCCTTTTTTTTCACATTTTTTTTTCTTTTGCACATTTTTTTTTTCTTTTGCACACTCATTGGTGGCTGACACGCTCAAGAGTATGGAAACCGAACCAGAGAAGCATGGATATAATAAGGATAGCCTGGTTAGTGACTCTGAGGTAGCCTTTTCCTCATGCCTGGAGTCCAAAGAACAGAGGGGAAAGCCGTGGAGATGCAAAAAGATGGAAGGTGGTTAAGAGACTAAACATCACCCATGATATGCTAGTATAGGTTAATTCCTCTAGAAAAGCAAAAGATACAATGCCAGAAGTCCATAGAGAAAAATAATCACTAAGGCGGAAGACTCCAAAATTTGCTAATCCAAGAGTGTGTACAGAATGAGACATACTAATCAAAGAACACACACTCCAAAATGAGTAATGACCACAGAAATCACACACATATTAACATGTAATAGATATTCTCATCAATTCCAATATGCACCAAGGACATCTCAAAAATTTCAAGCTTGCGAAACCACATACTAAGAAAATCTTTTTGGTTTTTTTTTTTCCAAAAATAAAGCAACACAAAAATGAACAAGCTCACATTTTTTTTTTTCCAAACAAAGCAAGACAGAAAACAAACACGCACTCATTAAATGACTCAAAAAGAAAACACACAGAAACCCAAAAACTAAAACGAATAAACAAATTAACACAAGTCAAGTTTTCTCACCCAAACCGCTTTAGTATGAAGAAAGTTATGAGAATTTCAGTTCTTGGGTGGTGTCTTGATGTTGTGGTTCCCTTCCTTTTCAATGGGAACTCGTCCAGACGTGGTTTCCAACTTCCTATTTATAGGTCTAGGCAAATGCAAACTCGCTCTATGTTTGGTCTCAAGCACATCAAAATAACGAGGTCTAATATGACCCTTAACCTCATTACTGCCAATGAAGTGTCTCCTACCCCACGAGATGTTGGAATTTATTCCATCTCTATGAGACACTCTCCCATGCAACTTATAACAATAAGGGCGAACATGACCATGCATACCACAATGATGACAAAGAAAAACAGAGTGTACCTTCTTTTCTTTGGCCTTACCAACTCTAGGAAGTTTAAGAAGCCCATCCTTATGTTGAATTTTTTGTTCTCCCTTTCCTTGAGTTCTTGTATCATGAGATGTGGAAGCACTTTGTTTTTGTTCTTTCTTACCACCAAAGTCAATGCCACTCTTGTCAGAACAAATTTGTTGAGACCCAATGATATTGTCCAAAGTCTTTGATCCTCTGTTCCAAAGACCAATGGTAGCCATAGCACACTTGAGTTCCTCATCTTTCTTGATCATTAGTTCTTCCAAAGCAACTTGAGACATCTCGAGAGTTTCAATCTTTCCTTCATATGTTGCATAGATTTGCTGAAGCTCATTCCTCTCTGTCTCACAAGTCAAGAGTTTTGCACAAAGAACTTGTCGATCATTAGAAATCTTAAGGGCATCATTCCTAGCCTCGGAAATCTCTTTCTTTAATTTGACATTCTCACTTTCACATGCTTTGAGTTTCGTAGTGAGTTTGTCATTCAATTTGGATAAGTTAAGAGATTCTTTATACAACTTTTGATATGCTTGTTGAAGTTCTTCATCTTCACTCCCCGAGGATTCATCATCTGTGGATTCTCAATTGGGCTCTTCGGATACTCTATTCGTCCATCAGTTTCGGAAGCCGCTATGAAGGCAAGGAATTGTTTTTGTCCCTCTTCACCTTGATCTTCGTTGTCACTTTCATCTTTATCAGATTTTGATTCATCATCCCAAGTGATAGCGAGGGCTTTCTTCTTCTTCAAACGAGTGGGGCATTCTTGAGCAAAGTGGCCAAATCCTTGGCATTCATAGCATTGGACTCTTTCAGAGTTCTCTTGTATCTTTCCTTTCTCCTTCTTGGCTATAGAATTAATTTTGAGTTTATCTTTGCCTTTGGATTTATGAGTATGAGTAGAGTCCAAAATATTAGGATTTTTTTTCAAAAAAGATTTTTTAAATTATTTTACAAAAGCATCCGTAATCTTGAAATCTATCTCACAATCCTCATCAGAATCATCTCCAACTCTATGAGCACTACTAAAGGCAATAGTATCTTTTTGTTTCTTTTTGAAATTTCTATGTGCCTCAAAAGTTTGAAGATTTCCAACCAGATGATCCAGCTTGAGGTTATCAATATCTTGAGCCTCCTCAACCGCCATAACTTTTGGTTGGAACCGATCGGGCAAGGACCTCAAAATTTTTCCTACAATCTTAGATTCCGGTATTTTTTCACCTAAATTGAAGCTGAAATTTACAATGTCACTCAACTTCGCATAAAATTCATCAAAGGTCTCACTATCTTTCATTGAAAGGTTTCGAAACTAGACGTGAGCCTTTGAAGTTTTAAGCGTTTAATAGAATGAGTGCCCTCATGAATAGTTTGTAAGATATCCCAAGCCTCTTTTGCAACTTCACAATTGCAAATTCGGCTAAACTCTTCAAGTGTGACAGCGCAAAGGAGAGAATTGATAGCTTTACTATTCCAGCTACTATTTTGGTAATCAATTGTGTCCCACTTATAAATTGGTTTGGGGAAAGTTACTCCATCAACGGTAATCGTGGGTTCAGTCCACCCATACATGACAGATTGCCAAACTTGTTCATCCATAGATTTTAAAAACGATCTCATCCGAGCTTTCCAAAACGAATAATTGGATCCGTCAAGTAGGGGTGGTCAAACCATAGAATTTCCCTCACGAATTGAATCCATTATCACAAATCAAACAAGATCTCGCTCAAAAATTTTAAAAAACAAAAGAGCGACCCGCTCTGATACCAATTGAAAAATCTAGAAATCCACTAAATATTGATTTGTGATTATGTATCAATTTTAAGCAATAAAACAATCTCAATCAAACAATCAAGACAAATCGACACAACAATTTTAACGTGGAAAAACCACAATTGGAGCACCTCCAATTGTGATAAAAAAACCACGGGCAACAGCCACAAAACAATCCACTAAGAAGATATAAAGGAATTACACAGGTATACTCTCAATTACCTAGTGAATCCACGCCCGAATTGAACCAACCCCTATGTGCCTCTTCTAGTCCCGTCTTCACCTCAGAATTGTCTTGACGATGAGCCACTCCAGAATTCACCAAAGCTTTAGGCTCGAATTCTTCAGAATCCACTGAAGAACAACTCTCTCTTTTGTGTAGAATAAACAAACAAACCTTTGATGTATGCTTCTTAAGCCATGAGTTGAATACTCAATGAAATATCAAAGAAAACTAGCAAAATAGCCCCAGATATAAACCCTAGAACCCAAGAAGAAGATCTAGAGGCGTTACCCTAGATTTGGATTGAAACACGTATTTATAGAAAACTGTCCCGCGATCTCCGCTCGAGTTGGACTGAAACACGTATTTATAGAAAACTATCCCACGATCGTCGGAATGGCCGCTCGAGCGCGGGAAATTCTGCTCGAGTGGGAAAAAACATCTCGCAGTATTTTTGCAGGCGATTAAACTTCTAGAACCAAGGATTCTCCGCTTGAGCGGACAGGCAATTTCTAGGCAATTTTACATTTTACTTCGGGGGCGCTGCCCCTTAACCCCGCCATGGCGCTGCCCCAGACCCGTCAAGGGGCGCTACCCCCTGGACTCTCGCGAGCTGACCAGGCAGCTCAATCCCCGTCGTAGTCAGCGAAGTGGCAATCTTGAAAGAATTAAACACCACAAACTTCTCTGCAAAGCACGATTCGGGTTGGATTAGCATTTAATAAACTCATAGTCTCACTAAAATAAAAGTGCGAAAACAAGTACAACTGAAAGGAGTTTTGTCAAACGAGATTACCAAGAATAAAAACCTAACACTAAAGTTTCCCTAATTTCTATGGGTGAATTACATGTGTCTGCATCTGTTTTATTCACACATCTCCTTTCAATTCAAAGAATGGTATTACGTACCTATAGATTGTGACTTGTAAGACATATATATTATAGTTTGTACTAATAAGCATGAATTGTACATGTATATTTACATAAATTATATGAATTTCATTCCACATTCACAATGCACAATATTTAGATGAAATTGTGTTAAGTTTCTATTTTTAGAGGCCGAGTTATGTGTCAAAAAAAGCAATTCTTTTAGTATAGAATGTAAATCTACTTTTATGCTAAAGTTCATATAAATATTAATTTCCTAGCATTTACCAAACAAACAATAGATTTCAAAGTCTAAACATTTGAATTGCACAGATTTCAAATCCAGGTCTCATGTCCTAAGCCAAGGGTTATTTTTCAAAATGTTTTTTTTTTCTTTTTTCTTTTTTCACAACAGAATCTAACCAGCAAAGTCACCCTCATTGCAATAAAAACCAATTAAAATGAGGGGAGTTACGTGTAGGTTCTAATAGTGGACTTGTTGTCCAAAAGGTCCTGTGACAATTAATGACATTTTTCGTCAAATACTATCAAAAAACGTCACTAATTGTTAATTTTCAATGACGGTTTGAAAATTGTCATTAAAAATGTCAATAATTATAAGTTTTAGCGATAGTTTTAAGAAATTGTCACAAAAAAAGTCACTAATTTTTAACTTTCAGTGACAGTTTGAAAATTTTGTCACAGAAAAATGTCACTAATTGTAAGTTTTAGTGACGATTAATAAAATGTGGCCAAAAAAGTCATTAATTATCAATTTTTTACGACATATGTAAAAAATTATCACAAAAAATTATTTTTAGCAACAATTTTATTAGGATTTATTTTCAATAAGACCTAATGAGAATTAAGTCCAACTAGAAGGATCTATTGGTAGTTTACTCTTAAAACAATGACAGTAGTTATAATTATATGAAGAGTGATTCTATTTACACCACTACTTTACCTCTTTACACCCTCCATATGACATTTTTTTTTTCCTAATTTTACCCATGTGTGCCTTTAAAGACAAAATATTAAAATTAAATATATTTTATTATCTCCTTCACCATTTAGTCTTCAATCCCTACTCCTCTTATTCATTTCTCAAATTTTCTTCTCTCTTACACATCTCTTTTCAAAAAGTGAGAATCACAATGTTTTGATCATAGAAGAAAGCAATAGATTAAGAAACGATGGTGAAGAAACATCAAAAAAGGAAAATGGTAAGTTTTTTTATTTATTTGGTAGGTTTTTGTTTCGTTTTTCTGGGCTATTCTTCGAATTTTGTTCGGTATTTCGAAATCGAACAAAATAAAATAGTCCAGCATCACATTGCCGAATAAAAAATATATGTCTAGTAACCAACTGCCGAGTAAATAATACATTTTCGATAACCCAGGGCGGATTTTTTTTAATTTGTTCGGCTACTCATTACCTTGTATTTCTTTCTTTTTTTTTTTTTTTTTTTTTTTTTGCTTGGAATGATTATGCTTCTACTTATTGCAACAATGCAAGTACTCCATTATTAGTGAATTCCAGTCATGAATTCATTATAAACGATGTATGTTAAGTTTTTTTTTAGGAATACCATCTTTTCTTATTTTTAATTTGTATTGAGTTTTATTAATGATTTGGCATATAAATGTATTTATTATCTTTAGATTTTTAGTAGTTGTCAAGCATTAATTAAATGGGCTTCTGATGCTAAGAAGACTAGATTTGTCATTGTTATAAAGACATCAAATGCGAGAGGTAATGGCAGAAAACCAAGACTTACACTTGAGTTGCATTCGAATGTAGTACACTATGTGCAACTATTTGGTTCATAGGAAAAGGTTGATGACCTTACCTCTATTTTATCCTACTTCGAATCTGGCCATGGATTTAATCATTGGATGACTATGCCCGACATAAGCCATTTGATAACATCATACTATCTAGTCATTCTTTATCATTTATCCATGCAATAGTGCTTGGCATTACTACCACTTAGATTAGTACCGATTGCAACACCTGATCAAAGAGATATTTGTATAGGATTTGTAAATAGAAACCATTTCGTGCAGGTATAAACTACCGAGCCTGCTTAGACCATTACCATGTCTTATTTTGCAATTCTACTTATTGATGTCTTTGTTATAGGTTTATCTACAACCTGGTCATCCAGTATCTCTGATGGCAAATAATTGGATTCATTTTCATCACCCATGCGCTTGTAGATAAGAGAAAGCATATACTACCCGTATTCATCAATTTCATACGCCTGTCAGCCCTAATGTAGTAACTACTGAAACTATCAATATAAATGAATTGTGATAACATGTTTGATTAATGAATGCAAATAATGATAGATTTTATAGATGCTTTATGAATGTTCGTACACTTGATATTTTTATGAATATTTTTATTGATACTTTTATGTATGATTTTATGGATGCGTGTTTGATTTATGGAATTTTTTATGGATGTTTGAAGAAAAAAGTAAATCTTCTAACGTATAGCGATAGGTGGCTAGACAAATCTATTATAGTTTGGCAACATGACACTAAAGTAATTTAATTTGTATAGCAATGTATCACCGAACAGGTACTTCACAAGTGGCCCCGAATTAATTTCTTGTTATCATCTAATCAAACGACAACATATTGTTGGGGAAAATTTTTTTGTCTAGTAATATGGCACTGAATTAATTCAAATTCATTAGCATTGTATTATCGAATAGGCCCGGCACAAATTTAAAAATTGTTGTTTGGAAAAAAAAATGGCTCTGTAAATATATAGCAACAAAACGTTGGAGACATCTATTTTTTCCAACAACATAACACCAAAGGAATATAAATTGTTTAACACTGTGTAACTGAACAGACACTTCACTGTGGGCGCCACTCACTATCTTCCCTTCGTCTTTCTCTTTCCCCTTGCTGCGTCTTTCTCTGTTCCTTTATTTTCCCTCCAAAAACTATTGGTATAAAGAGATGAAAGGGTTTTTGAAGAGTCTTACTTTAGGGTTAGTTTTCGTAATATAATAGGTGTAATGAGATTCACATTTTTTTTTAGTAGTGTAATGAGATAGAGGGTATAAAGAGGCAAAGTAGTGGTGTAAGTAAAATCATTCTTATATGTATTTAAAATCTTAAGGGGTTGGCCTAGTGGGGACAACTTGGAGCCTACGGTATGCTCCCTCCAGGTCTAAGATTCATTACACACTAGCTGTAATAAGATCTTTGGGGCCAACATTTACTCTGGCTTTAAATAAGGCCCCTCGCAAATGGGCAGTAGCATTGGTCCCCGGGATTAGTCAAGGTGCAAGTAAGCTGGTCTGGACACTCAATATAAAATATAAAAAAAATTATATGTATTTAAATAAAGCAAAAATAGTTATATGTAGGAACAAAATAGTGCACAGCACTTGGAGAACTAAGCAAAAACACAATAAATGATTGTTGTTTGGCAATTGGCTTTTTCTGTTGTCTTTTTGGCTATTTTAGTTTAGAACTAAAAAGTTTGTTTAAGTTGGCTTTTTTGACTTTTGTGAGAGAAAATTGAAATGATTATGATTTAGATGTGATATTTTATCTTATTAACTTTTTAACCTAATTTGTCTTTTAGTGACTAATTTTAGCCCCAATTTATGGATTTTTTATTTTTAGTAAATTGTTTTTTAATATTTTGGTAAATTTTTTTAGATCATCTAATTTAGATATTTTTTAAAAGTAAAACATTTATAAATAAATGTTAAAAAAAAACTTTAATAAAATCAAACCAAAAAAAGCAAAAATATTGCAAATGTTTTTGAGCTAAAAAGAAACTGTTCGATAAAGGAGATAGAAACAAACAAAGTGTTCGGTAATAAAGTTGCAAATGTTTTAGAATTGAATTCCAAAATCGAGGCCTACCACATATGTATGTGCTTCTCTTCTTTAAAGGTCCAGACAAAATTCGAACATGTACTTAAGTAGACAAATTAGTTTGTGCAGAATTTCCAGATCCAAAAGATGATCCTACACAATTTGAAACTATTAAGTGTTGCATGGTACATGAACCATGTGGTGCTCGAAATCCCCAAGCACCATGTATAGAAAATGATAGATGCACTAAGAAATACCCCCGAGCCTTTGCAGAATCAACAACTATGGACCAAGATGGATATCCAATCTATCATCGTCACAATAGTGGTAAAGTATATATTGTGAGAGAACAAAAAGTTGATAACAGGGATGTGGTACCATACAATGTATATCTTTCTAAACGGTTCAACTGTCATATAAATGTAGAAGTTTATGCTAGAGTGAGATGTGTTAAGTATATACACAAGTACATTTATAAGGGTTATGATCGCACAACAATGGTTTTGGGATTGATTAATGAGATCCAACAATATCTCGATGCGAGGTATATTGGACCACTAGAAGCTTCTTGGCGAATATTCGGTCATCATTTGCATACAGAGATGCCAACAGTTGTTCGCTTAGCACTTCATCTACCTGGATTGCATCATGTTCTTTTCAATCCTAATGAGTCATTGAAAATTATTCTTTATAGAGCTGCACAACAAAAGTCGACTTTTATTGGGGTTTTTTAATGTTGCGCTTCCAATGAAAATGAACGCCCATTCACTTACCAAGAAATTTTGCAACGTTTTGTTTGGCTCAAGTCAAAAAATAGATGGAAACCAAGAGAACATGGATATGCAATTGGTAGAATGTAATTTGTTAGCCCTAACTGTGGTAAAAGATTTTATCTGCGTTTGTTGTTAACCGTTGTCAAAGGGCCAAGATTGTTTCAATGTTTGCATACAGTTAAAAATGTTTGGCATGATACGTTTAAATCAGCATGTGTTACAAGAGAACTCTTAGAAGATGATGAAGAATGGATACAATGCCTGAAAGAGGCTGCAATTATGAAAACCGGATATCAATTGAGGAGATTGTTTTGTATTATTCTGACCCAATTTTTCCACTACAACCACATACGTTATGGAATCAATTTTCAATGCATATATGTGATGATCTTGCATATAAGATTTGTACATTGTTTGCCATTTCTAATCCAATTGAGGCTCAAATTGAAGATTATGGTTTATATCTTTTGAATCAAATGCTTCAAGAATCAGGGAAGAGTTTAATTGACTTCCCGCCCTTGCCACAACCTACAACAAATTGGAGTGCAACAGTTGGTAACCAAATGATATTCAAACATCAATAACTACAGAATGAGGCACAACAGACAGATGTACAAATTATTATTGATCGCCTCAATAATGGACAATGAAGTGCTTATAACGCAATTACTTGTTCAATCTTTGAAAGTAAAGGCACTATTTTCTTTTTGAATGGGGGTGCTGGAACAGGAAAAACATTTTTGTACAATATGTTTGCATTAAAATGTCGTAGCCTTGGCCATATTGTTGTTACCGTGGCTTCATCTAGAATTACATCATTGCTCTTAGTAGGAGGTCGCACTGCACATTCAACATTTTCCATTTCATTGGATGTCTTGGAAAATTTAGTTTGCGGGTTTAGCAAGCAATCATTACAGGTTGAATTGTTTAGAGAAACAAAACTCATATTTTGGATGAAGTTCCTATGCAACATAGATATTTGTTGAGGCAGTTGATCGCACACTTCAAGATATTTGTGATAGTGAAAAGCCATTTAGGGGTATCACTGTTGTTCTTGGTGGAGACTTTTGACAAATCTTACTAGTTATAACCAAAGGAGTTCGTGAGTAAATTGTGAATGCATCATTGAGACACTCTGTTTTGTGGAAGAATATACATGTTTTATCTTTATATTGAATATGTGCTTGAATCATGCAAACCTGGGAAATGCTATTTTTGCAAAATTCTTGATGGAGGTAATACTCATTTAAACTATTTCCTTATCAAATGGTGCTTCAAATTTAGGATACTTTGTTTACATCATTTTTTTAATGGTGCTTCAAATTTAGGATACTTTGTTTACATCATTTTTTTTTAAAAAAAAAATTTATTTATTAGGTTGGGACCAATCTGCAAGAAATCATTAAAATTCCATCAACAATACATAAATGCTAAGACCTAAAGGAATTACTCTCAACAATTTATCCACAATTAGATGTGGCAAATACATCAACCCCATCATTCTTAACTGATCGCACAATCCTTTATGCACGGAATGATGATGTCAGTGCTATCAATAATGCCACATTGAATATTTTTCCAGGGAATACATATACTTGTCTTGCTACAGATAAGATTGCTGAAGATGATGAAATTGATCCTTCCATTACAAACATATATCCTAATGAGTATTTAAATTCATTAGATCCTTATGGGCTACCAGCTTTTAAGGTAGAGTTGAAAGTGAGTTGTCTTATAATGTTACTAAGAAACATTGCATCGAAAGATGGACAGTGTATCGGCACAAGATTGATGGTTTCAAGGTGCGACACTCACATAATTGAAGTTCAAATCTTAACTGGAGAGAAGTTTATCAATTTGGCATTTATACCAAGGATATCATTAATTTGTTTTCTTCAAAAATGCCTTTCCGAATGACAAGACGTCAATTTTCAGTTCAATTAGCATACACCTTGACCATTAATAAATCTCAAAGACAATCTGTGAAATTTGTTGGGATTGATTTGCGCATGCCTATTTTTAGTCATGGGCAACTATACGTGGTATTATTCAGATGCACATCTTTTGATCGTATAAGTATTCTCCGCTCTAAGGATGAGCCAGATTCCACTACAAATATTGTTTATCCTGAAGTTTTGTTATAGTGATCTGTTGGGATCAAATCACTTTTTAGCAAAGGGTACAATTTAATAACTATTTTATTTATATTGATTATTTTTATTTATTTATTTAACTGGCTATATGGACTTTATAGGATTGGGTTGTAAAATCTCTAGAGCTGAAAAGGATAAGTATAGTTAGTTAGATTGCTTTGATGGCAATGTGCTGAGGTGATTTATGTTTCAAAGTATTCTGATATGCATATTTCATACTATTATACTGATTTTATCATTTTCATAAATTACTAGATTGTTTTGCTTCAGCCTTATTGGGGATATACATACAAGTTAATTTGAAGACTTTTTGGAAATTGATGAGGCGTTCGTAAGAATTGTGGAAAAGGACAAATAATTTTGTAAAGTATACACATTTTATACAATAGACGATAGCTATGGCCCACTTTTTGTAAAGCTTTCCACCAATGTGGACTTTGTTGCATTTCTAATATTTTTGTAAAGCCTTTTATTCTTGAGAACTATATATCTAAGTTTGGCTTAAGTGTATTCAATATAATGTTGGTTTGGATTATATAGTGGCAAATCTTATTTTATTTTTTTTTTTACCTCTAGTTAATTTAATGGCTTTATTTTTTGTCTAAAGATGTACACGTTAATTTGGGACATCTCTGTATGGATATTTTTAGGTGTGTTTGTATTTTGTTTGGTTAAGGTCTCCTTTATACCAAAATAAAATACTTCATTTGTTCCAAAATAATAGTCACTTTTGGAGAATCTAACTTTTTTGGTAGTACAATTATTATACTTTAAAAATATTAATTTTTCAAAATTACCCTTTGATAGTACATTTTTTTGGCAATATCAATTGTCATAATTGTACTTTTTGTGTTGTTAATGAATTTAAAAGAAAGGTAAAATAGAAAATTTATATTATTTTAGTCCTTGATTTTTTAAAATAGACTAATATTTGAGGGCAATAAAAAATGGAATAAGAGACTAATATTTTGGGACAGGAGGAGTATTCGAAATATTGTTGTTTTCATGCATGATTGTTGATTTCTCATCTAGAACGCGTTTATTTCCTAGAACAGGTTTCATGTTCCTTTGTACCAATAAAATATATCTAAGGTCAGTTACTTCTCATACTCCTTTTGAAAATTTAGTATTGTTTGATATTATTCTGCTTTTAAAACTCCATACCTGTTGTTTTCCTTTTGTACTTATAAATGCACAATCAAAAGATTGTGCTACGGCAGATTTGAACAATATATTTTTGGTACCTATTAATAGTTGGAGCTATTTAATGTTTCTTTAATATAACGCCCCGAAAATAATACAATAATTCAACAGTAAAGACTAATACAAAATGACATAAATAGAGTACTAGGCTTTCACTAATCAAAGTCAATTTACAAAAAGGGCACATGCATTACACATTTATAAGCTTTGCCCTGAATCTATAGCATGTGGCACCAAACTAAATGATCAACGAAATAAATGCCCTATGGGCTTACAAATTTCCAAGACGATACTTGATTACAACAAAATGAGTTGGAAGCTCAATACAAATGAAACCCTAGGTTTGTACAAAAGTCAATACAAAATAATCAAAGTGAGCTCTCAGCTCCACAATCCTCCCAAGTTATGCCCTTGGGAGGCATATCAACGGCACTTGAAAATGATTTTTCCCAAATAGAGTGAGCCAAAGCCTAGCAGAAACAATCTAACGCAATATATGAACTTTAACAAGGTTATAAACATGATGTACATGACCAATGCTCAATGATAAAATCATTCACAACTTTTTTTCCAAAACCATATTATGTCAATCTGTTTCATCTCATTTCATATCTCCTCAATTCATGAGTCATATCCATTGTAATCTAGAAGACCTAACTAATATTACAACTCAGTGGTTTGCTTATCACACAAACACTTCACTTTTCCATATCACGGAAATTTCGTCTGCGGGATCGGCGGGATCGGCACCCATATATACCTATGGTTTGCGGGACTTGCACCCAGGACACACATGCCAACTTAATTTAGTGAAGTTCATCCCCTTTCTCCTCTTAAACATCATACATATACAATGTATTAAAACACAGTCATATTCAATGATAACCAATAAGGAATTAGTTTCAATTTACCTAATCCTCATGCAATTTCTACAACAATTATAACTATCCTCCGCCGATAGCCCAAAACAGATATTTCTAAACAGATATACAATTTTCTCAACAGATAAATTATTCAAGGCATTTTAGGGCAAAACTCCCTTTATTCCAATCTTATCCCAATCACCAAAAATCAACCATTTTAACATAACCCAAGGCCATATTCATTTCCATAACCATTTCTAAGATATCCATTTGAAAACCCCTCTTTCGAATTTAAACCCCAAACCCTAGGTTTGTTAAAACCACCTCAGTACCCAATGTTTCTCACACATCAAAGAACAAACAAGTTAAAACTCATAGAGAGTGTAGAAAGTCTCTACCTCAAGCTTAGATGACCAAGGCAACAATGGAGGAACTTCAAAGACGCCGAAACCAAATTCTACTCGGATCAAAATGGAGCTCTAGAGACAGTCTACCTTTTTATCAAAGGCACACGGGTAGAGAAACCAATGGATCTAGGTGAAAATGTAGAGAGAAGATGGGTTTTAGAGAGAGAGGGTCCCGATCTAGGGTTTTGAGAGAAAAAGAGATGAAAAAGTGATGTAAAAGGAGGCTGTTGCGAACTGACATATGAATAGTTCGCTCGAGCGTCAAAGCGTCAAACACAATAAGTTGTTCTACTCGAGTGCAAGAAATGACTACTCGAGCGCAGAATGCATACATCTAGTAGTTTTACAGATAGAA
Organism: Camellia sinensis; assembly: GCF_055761805.1. NCBI lineage: Eukaryota > Viridiplantae > Streptophyta > Magnoliopsida > Ericales > Theaceae > Camellia > Camellia sinensis. The sequence goes on along the minus strand of NC_138973.1, from coordinate 71,574,513 downwards.
GAACATTGCTCGAGCGCAAGAATGGCTACTCGAGCGCACACCCGCTCGAGTGTAGGAAATCCCGCTCGAGCGTAGAATACACTCTCCTAGTAGTTTTGCAGACCTACAAAAGTACTGAGAGTTTGCAAAGACTGCTCGAGTGCAAGAAGTGCCGCTCAAGCGAAAAAGCAAAATTTTGGGCAACAGGAGTTGGGAAACCGAATAACCAACCTGCTCCAAACACAACCACAACTATCCCATAGTCAAGTTTAAGAGAAAAGAAAGTAAGCAAGATATGTTCAATAATACGAAACCAAGAAACCTGTATCCAGATTACAACAAGGGTTGGGTCAAAATCGGAGTCGCTATAACCTTATCCCCTTAAAGAATTTTGTCCCTGAAATTTCAAATCAAGTTTCACAGCTATGTTTAAACCAAACACAATAATGATAGATAATCAATTTCCATACCATGATCCATTCTCCAGTCATCCATTTTCATTAACTTGATACACAAGTCCCAATATTGAAAGTAAAATCCACATTTCCCAAAACATTTACAATGTTTACACTAAATTCATGTTTCCAAAACATAAACAACATATACAATGTTCTTATATTTCCAAAACATATACAACGTTTTCATATTTCCAAAACATATACAACGTTTTCATATTTCATTAACATTACAAAATTCCATTACATGTTCAAACATCAACAAATAAGTTCAGGAATTTCTCACGAACCTCCAACTCACGTTCCCAAGTTACTTCCTCAACCCTATGATATTTCCACAATACCTTAACCAAGGGAATTTTCTTGCCTCGCAAGACTTGCTCCCGAGTATCCAAGACTCTCACCAGTCTCTCCTTATACGAGGCATCCCCATCTACCTCTAAGTTGGTCCAATCCTACACATGCGATGGATCCGGCTTATACTTCTGAAATATACTAATATGAAACACATCATGTATCTCGGAAAACTGTGACGGCAAGGGCAAACGGTAAGCTACCTCTCCAATCCTCTTAAGGATCTCAAAAGGCCCAATGAACCAAGAGCACAACTTTCCACTCTTTCCAAACCTCATCAAACCTCTTATAGGGGATATCTTCAAGAACACATGATCTCCCATCTCAAAAGACAAGGGTCTCCTCCAACAGTCGGCAAACTTTTCTAACGACTTTGGGCAGTAGCCAACCTCTTACGAATAAGTGCAACTTTTTTCGTCATTTTTCGGACCAACTTTGGACCCAACATAGGTGCATCACCACCACGGCTCAACATACAGGAGATCTACATGGTCGGCCATACAAGTCCTCAAATGGTGCGATACCGATACTCGACTGGAATCTATTGTTATAAGCAAACTCCACTAAGGGCAAGTGCTTCTCCCACGAACCCTTGAAGTCAAGGACACAACCCCGAAGCATATCCTCAAGGATCTGAATGGTACACTCAGACTGTCCATCAGTCTGAGGATGATACGCGGTGCTAAAAGTCAATTTAGTACCCAAGGCACTCTGTAGGCTCTGCCACAACTGAGCCATAAAACACAGATCTCTATCTGATACAATCGTCACTGGGACCCCATGCAAACTCACTATGTCCCTAATGTATAGGTCGGCAAGAAAATCTACGGAGTTACTTACACGCATAGGTATAAAGTGCGCCAACTAAGTTAACAGGTCAATTACCACCCAAATGGCATCATTACTCCATTGAGTCCGCGGAAGGCCCATAACAAAATTCATTGTGATATGCTCCCACTTCCACTCAGCCAAGGCTTGCAACAAACCCGCTGGTCTGTGATGCTCGGCCTTCACTTGTTGATAAATGAGGCATTTCGACACAAACACGGCTATATCCTTCTTCATACCTCTCCACCAAAATTGGCGACTAAGATTGTGATACATCTTTGTGCCTCCCGAATGCACCGCCAGGCGTGAGTGGTGAAACTCTCGGAGTACTTCCTCTTGACAAGACTATGGTATGAACAAACGGTCACAATATTTCACACTCAGGTCAGGATACACATTCAAGTCTCTTTCTACTTTTCCACTGGAGATCTTCTCCCAAAGGGATTCTGTCTCAAGGTCACCTTTCTGTGCTTCTAACACTTGATTTACAAGTGTAGGTTATGCAACTACCGAAAACAAAGCAGCAGACTCAATAGACTTGCCAAGATGAGAGTCAAACTCCCCAATAGCACCCAATATCTCCCATTCTCGAATGGCAATACAAGCTACACTACTAATAGATTTTCTACTCAAGGCATCGGCCACAACATTTGTCTTTCTCGGATGATAATGTAATTCAAAGTCATAATCTTCTATGAACTCTATCTACCTCATCTGCCTCAAATTCAAGTCTTTCTGTGTAAATAGATGCTTCAGACTCTTATGATTAGAAAATACTTCAAACTTCTCACCATACAGGTAATGCCGCCAAATCTTTAAGGCAAAGATCATCGCCGCTTACTCTAGGTCATGATTAGGGTAGTTTCTCTCATGTGTTTTCAACTGATGCGAGCCATAGGCTACTACCTTCCCCTCTTGTATCAAAACATAACCCAAACCTTCCCGTGAGGCATCACAGTATACTGAATAGCTCAAATCCCTCTCCGGAATAATCAATACTAAAGCAGTGGTAAGTTTAACCTTAAGCTCCTGGAAAAACTTCTCACAAGTCTCATTCCATACAAACCTAACTCCCTTCCTCGTCAGTCTAGTTAACGGTGAGGCTAATATGGAGAAATCCTACACAAACCGACAGTAATACCCCGCTAACCCCAAGAAACTACGGATCTCAAAAGCATTCTTAAGTTATTCCCAATCTTGCACTGCATCTATCTTAGATGAATCTATAGTCACCCCTTCCCTGGATACCACATGCCCTAAGAACTTAACTTCTCTCAGCCAGAATTCACACTTCCCAAACTTGGCATATAGTTTGTAGGCTCTAAGTATCTCAAGTACTATCCGCAAGTGTTCCTCGTGCTCCTCTTTAGAGGGTGAGTAAATCAGAATGTCGTCCACAAAAACGACCACAAAACGATCTAAGAACTCCTTGAAGATCCGGTTCATCAAGTCCATAAATACAGCTGGTGCATTGGTTAGCCCAAAGGGCATCACTAGAAACTCATCATGGCCATACCGCGTACGAAATGACGTCTTCAGGATGTCCTCCTCCCTTACTCTCAACTAGTGATAACCAGACCTCATGTCTATCTTAGAAAAGCAACAAGACCCCTTTAATTGATCAAGAAAATTATTTATACGAGACATTGGGTACTTGTTCTTAATAGTTACCCGGTTCAACTTTTGGTAATTTATATAAAATCGCAACGCACCATCTTTCTTTTTAACAAAAAGAGTCGGTGCTTCCCAAGGTGAAGTACTAGGGCGAATAAAATCCTTATTTAACAATTCCTGGAGTTAAATCTTTAACTCACTCAACTCGACAGGTACAAATCTATATGGTGCCATAGAAATCAGTGTCGTGCCAAGCATTAAATAAATAGAGAATTCGATCTCACGGTGAGGTGGTAAACTAGTAAGATCCTCCATAAAAACGTCCGGGTATTCACAAACTACCCTTGGCAACACAACTCGGGCTTCATCACACTCAGTACTCAAGAAGTTAGCAAGAAGGCAACTAAGTTCACTCCACCCACACGGATCATACACCGGTGATAAGACACCTGGTCCCCCAAGAAATAAAAGTAATCACCGCTCAAGGTACATACAGTAACCCTCTGACAGCAGCAGTCTATAACAACCCGATAAGACGACAATCATTCCATACCCAATATAACGTCAAAGCTAGACATATCAATTAACACAAATGCAAAAGAAAGTTGCCGACCAACAACCTCTATGTCACAACCCTGACACCCTTACTTCAAAACAACTTTACCACCAATAGGTTACTCTTCACAGATAGAAGATGCTAACTGAGCCAACTCTAAACCCAGAACCGATGCAAATGCAGACGAAATAAATGAATGGATTGCACTTGTATCAATCAACACATTAGCAACTGAATTGTAAAACAAGAAAGCACCTCTCACTACTGAAGGTGCTGGTACTAGATCTGGCACGGTAACAGCATACACATGCTCTGTTGGCCTTTGATCTACCTACTCTCCTTTCGGAGCATAGGCCTAATGCACTGATTGGGCCGAAGAGGCTCCCTAATTAGCCCTCGAGGCCTGCACTGACTGTGGTGGCTGGTGACTTTCTGACTGGTGACTTTGTGTCTGTCTCGAACTAGAAGCACCAGGTGTGCCATCCAAGTGAGGGCAAAATCTATTCGTATGCTCGACCTGTCCACATTGATAACAAGTGAGCGTCTGCCTTCTCCCCTAACCCTGGCTCTGAGAACGAGCCAAAGACGATGCAAACTGTTGCCCTCCTCCTTTTTGCGGGAAAGCTGAGGACTTGTGGCCCAACTGGCCACACTTGTAACAAGTGAAATCTCCTAGACCACCTCTCTCAGAACCCGAACTCGGTACTGAAAAAATGGACCTCGATTGAGCTCCTTGGAACGGCTGTGGGTTAGAACCCCTCTGCCTCTTACTGTCCCCCTACATATCCTGACTCCTCCTAGAGACCCTCATCATCTCCTCTTTCATCTACATCACGGTCTCAAGATGAGCTGCTGTCTCCACAAGGCGTCCATAATGTCTAATCATCAACCTAGCCACCTTGAACATTAGCCCGATCATCAATCTCTTTTCAAACTTTAAACAACGACGCTCCTCAGTTGCCATGAGTTCGGGTGCAAACCTCGATAAGCTCGTAAATATGGCCTCAAACTCCACCACCGGAGTGTTCAACTGTACCAGCTTGGAAAACTGGTCTCTCAACTTCTTCTTAACCGTGGGAGGTAGAAACTTGTCCTGGACGGCACGGACAAAAGCCTCCTAAGTCACCCCAATACGCCCACACGTATACTTCCACCATTGACCTATATCTCCCTTTAGTTGGAAGGATGCCAAGGTCACTCGCAACTGGTCATCCTTGATACCAAGCATCTCGAACGTTTTCACTATCTATTCTAGCCATTCATCTGCTTTCAGTGGCTCCATGGGATTACCCACAAACTCATCCGGATTCGATCGAAAAAACTCCGTTTCAAGAAAGACGACCCTATCTTAGCTACTTGGCCTGGACTTGATTCTCGGCTCTGAGAATGTCCATAGACTCTCGCAATGCTCTAGTCATTTTGTAGGCCAATGAGCTCATGGCCTGCTGACCAACCGATTCGGCCACATTGGCCTGACCAACCCCCTCTTCTACGACGGAATTTCATCCGGTAAAGGCACCTCATGCCTCCTAGGCCTACCATGCCTACCACCACCATGTCCATGTCTGACATCCTAATAAAGGTAACAAAAAGATTAGCACATTTACAAATGTGCCAAAGCTAACTCACTTGCGTCCTAATGCGGTGAACAATAGTAATTCACTCCATATAAGAACATAGTCACGTAGACACATACGAATTTCATCTCTAGATAATGACCATCCTGCGGCGTTGCCAGAGTTCCGATTAGAAGCAGCAGTGATCAAGTGTTGTTCTAATAAGACTTCTAGAAACCCGTAAACTCAATCAACATCCTAGAAATTTAATCCCATATCTATACAATCATATAAACATGTTAGCACATAGCATTGCAAGCACATAAACATCTTTGTCAAACGAGATAAACCCATTGTGTTATTAACCACTTCTTACGTACCCAAAGTATTCAAACCCAATACGCTCTTATACCAAGTAGAACTCCACAGTTAAGTGTGCTTAGGCTGGAGTAGTTCTGGGATGTGTGACCCACTGGGAAGAACAAATCCATGCGGGCGTGGCCCAAAGCGGACAATATCGATGACGTGTGAAGGGTTAGGGCATTACATTTAAACTGTTTTTTGTTTTTGTTGCAATATTTGTTTGTCGTATTTCATTACACCATGTTAACCCATTAAAGGTATCCTAATTATTTAATAGGGTAATTGGCTTCCATTGGGAATGAAATTGTTCAAACTTTTTTTTTTTAGTTCATAATTTTTTTTTAAAGATTTAATATTGTCATTTCTAAGTTATTGAAAATGATATGATGAAAACAAATCCATTTATTTTCTGTTGCATAACATTTGTTTAGGATGCACTGCAATATGTCATATGATTGCTTGGTCTATTTATTACTTCCATTTTTGAATTATTATTATTATTATTAATTTTTTTTTTTAAAGTTTAACATGGGAGCTCTATTTTTGATTAGTTCACTTTTTTGTTTTGTTTTTTTTTTTGGTGGGGGGAGGGGCGGGGGAGACAAATTTGTTTGGGTTTACTCACAATGTTTATAAAAGAGATCATGCTTTAATTATACCTGAAAGTCATGTGTTCAACCTTTTACTTGATTGGTACATTCAGTTACAACTCTATCTTTTGACATGTGTCTTGGATATTGTTGACTTGGTCAAATGGATTTGATATAACATGATGACTTGGTTAAATGGATTCATATAAATGGATTAAATGGAATGATTATTTTATTAGGATGTCTTTCTTTTATTTTGTCAAGAAAAAGAAAATACAACATAATCATAGTATATCGCCTTTGTTGTTTTATTGTTCTTTTTACTTGGGAGTTAATTATTTTAAAATTATGGTTCAGCTAGCAAGGGAAAACATGTGTGCTCATTTTTTGTCAAGTGCTTCGAAGAAGGTAGTAAAACTAGAGGAGAAAAATATGTTAAGATCAAAGGAGCTGGACTATGTTAAGATTAGATAAGGAAAACATGTTAAGATTGGGGGAGCTGGACTATGTTAAAACTAGAAGAAGAAAACATGTTAAGATCATTTTTATTTCAGGTATTGATACTAGCAACAGTTGATGGCTATTGGAGGACTTTAAAATCTTTTTAATTTGGCTATTTTTAAAGCAACAATTTCTATTCTAAAGTTGTCTATAGTTGATGTAATTGATGATTTTTATATTAATTTGACAAACTAGATGAGTTGCAATAATTGTTTTTTGGGCAAATTACAATAACAGTTCCTATAGTTAGAAACTAATTTAACAAAAATAAAAACAACCATTCGTTACATGATCATCAACCAACACATAATAAAAATTAATTTGATAAAAAAAATGTCTAAAAAATTTATCAATTTTACATAATTTTATCTTTAGTGGGTAGAAATAATTTTTAAAAATTCAAAATATTTTTTTGACATTTATTTTTTTCAAATTAATTTATATTTTATCAAATTGACGACTTTGTTCTTGATTTGAATAATAGTATCTTTAATTGTCTTTATTTGAAACAAGATTCAAAATTTATGGTCAAATGTGTCACAATTGAAAAATCAAGGACCGAAGTGACACAATGGCCAAATTATAAGGACCGCTAGTGTAATTCATCCTTATTTTTTTTAGAAAATTAAATTTCATCGTTTAAACAGTTTTTCATAAGCGGTTTTATGAAAAATGTATTACTACATTGTTGGGATACTATGGTACAGAGTTGATTTCTTCTTGTTGATATGATGCATTTAGTTTTTCAATTTACAGTTGACTGCAAAATTCATTATTTTAGAATGACGATTCGTGTGCTTTATTATATAGATTGTCTATTTTTTGTTATAGAAAATTCAATATTGGGGCTCCCTCTGCGATGTACAGAGGTGTCAATGCTTTCTTCAGATTGATTGAAAAATTATTCTTCGAGATTTGATTTTTGTATCTTAGGCCTCGTTTGGGAAGCGACCCGTTTAGCCAAAAAGTCAAAAAGTCACTAAAAAAATAAAAAAGCCAACAATCCATACCAAAAAGTCAAAGATTCTCTTTTCTCTCTACTTTTTGTACATCTTTTTGTAAAAAGTCAAAAAGTCATACCAAACATAATTTTTTTTAGCTCACATTTTAGTCAAATAGCCAAATAGCCAAAAAGTTACTAAATTAGTTTGTTCCCAAACGATGCCTTAATATGTAAACTATTTTTAAAGACTACTATTTATTAGATTATACTTTGCATATGGCTGGCCTAATCCATGTTGTATGTATTATGTTATTTCAATAAGATATTTGTGGTTCGGGGTACTATGACACTCACCAATGTATCAGATGTTAGCCACAAACTAATAGTAAAAGTGTTGACTTAATCTTTTATTAAGTATTAGCAAAATTGTTGAAAGTTCTTTAAAAAGAATCAAAAAATGTTACAGACTTTACAAATTTTAACATGATACGTATAAATTATAATTACATTTTGATTCTAATATTATTTACACCATGTCTTTAGGTATGAGCATACACTAGTTTTTAATATTTGATGAATTTTTTCATAAGTTTTTTAATATTTGATGAATTTTTTCATAAATTTTAAACTTTTGTAAGTGTATTTAAATTAAGTGAATTTAAAAAGTAAAAGAAAATTTTAAAAATTCATTAAAAAATATGAATTAAAAATTTTTAAATTGTTTTTTTAAAAAAACTCAAAATCACACAATTTTATCTAACCCAAACCCAATTGGGTTGGGTGGGGAACCCGACCCGCGAAAGCTCCTAGCACTCGCGGGGCTAACGCAAAATCCAGAAATGCCACGTTGCGGTCTCCAAGGATAAAATCCACCACCACACTGCTCTGCTCAAAGAGCTGAGCCATTCATGACCTTTTCTTTAGCACACGAAACACACAGTGACATACTATACTATACTATACTATAACATACATACACCAGTCTAACAACAGAGACAATATCAAACCCCAATTTGTTCCCAATGTTCTTTATTGTCTTCTTCATCTGATGAGTTGTTTAACACTGATATCTCATAAATGGACTGTCTCGCTCTTGCCACTGCTACCACCACCACCATCAACACCACAAACCCATTCCACATTCCGTTCTATACACCTTCTTATTCACCCATATCAATAACAACTCCAAATGTATCTTTTCGTAGAAAGCCTCGTAAAAAATTCCTAGTTTTTGCATCTAAAGACGACCCTAAACTTGATCCCTCGGACCAGATGGAACTCAAGTTCGGCCGGTTAATTGGCGAAGACCCCAAACTCACTCTTGCCAAGGTTCCTCTCTCTCTCTCTCTCTCTCTCTCTCTCTCTCTCTCTCTATATATATATATATATATATATATGTATGTATGTGTGTGTGTTTTTCATTTTTTTACCAAAAAAAAAACCCACTTTTGATTTACTTACTGTTTGAGAAGAGGAGGGGGGGGGGGGGGGGATGTAATTCAACTATGTCGTTGAGTAAAGCTTACAGTTTTTTGAATTGTCAAATTTTCAGCAAAATAGAAACCCGTAACTATTGTAATCTGAAAGAAAAGACAAAAAAAAAAAAAAGGAGATGATTTGCAAAATTTGAGGTTGTCTTAAGTAATCAGAAGATGGGTTTTTGGTTTAGTGCTTTTTGGTTTTATATAATATAATTGCCATTCTTTGTTTGGTTTAGATAATGAGTAGAAAATCAAACCCTGATGTGTCTTATCTGGAAGTTGAGAAATCATTTTACAAGAAGAAGGGTAAATCAGTAACTGATGAGATAGTAGAGGTTCCATTTGATGGGTCTGAGAAAGGGCAATTGTCAGATTCATTGAATGGATTGAATTTGGTTCGCCCGGTGCCCAAGAAAGGAGTCAAGTTTGAAGTTGACAATAAGCCAATTGAATCAGAGGTAAAGAAACCAAGCCAACCTGTAAGGAAGCCAGTAGATATTAATAGAGGTAGCCTTCCAAATGTTATTTTGCGGAAGCCAACGACATTCAATGAGGATGATATTGGACCTCAGAAACCGTCAAAGTTGAGAATTAAACCAAATTTGTCATTGAAAATGGGGAAAGAACAGACAAAGGAGACATTTAGTGATATTACATTGTTAAAGAAGCCTGAACCAGTGAGTAGGGACTTGAATCTTGACAAAAAACAAGAACCCTCTGGTGATGGCAATGCCATAGTCACTGATGGTATTGAAGATAATATCCTGAGAACAGCATCCGTATTCACTGAAGCAAGTAATGACCTCACACTCTTAAACCCGCCTAAACAAATGGATTTTGGTTCGAATATCAATGAGAAACAAAAATCATCTGAAGATTATGAAGGGTCAAGCTCTGGCGATGATCTCAGAATAAATAGTTTGGAAAGTGTGAACTTATCTCCTGAAAAGGTTAATTCGGCAGAAAGCAAGTATGCTGAATTTATGGATACTGTAAACGCTTCACTCTCAACAGAATCTGGGCTCCAGGATTACTCTGCTACAGGTAATACACTAAATTTCAGGTAGATTTTCTTTGGTTGGAACTTTCGAATTTCATGTTGTGCTTGTTTTCTTCAAGAATTACAGCCACTTGAGCAAAGCAATATATGTTCTGCCGAGAATAGAAGTGCCACTGAAGCTCCTTCAGAGAAAAAATTGGTGGATTCTAATATCAAGTTCTCTATGGAAGCTGCTCTGCAAGGAAAACCAAGAAGGTTCGGGAACTAACAATCACTGTATTTTGTACATATTGTGATCTTCTGCTGCTAGTTTTAGTTGTTTAATAAATTGCTATGTTATAGATTAGACCAATCTGTAAAAGGAACAACAAATTTTAGTAGAGAGGAGATGGTTTTCGTGAACCCTGAAAGTTATGGCGATGCTGTTGAGCTTGAGAATTTTCTTGCAACATCACCTATAAAGGTCTAATTGTAATACAGTTCATTCCCATATTTGTTTTAGTTGAGTAATATCATATGATGGATCCTGAGTTCCGTATTAAATGTAGCAACATGAAGATAATGACTGGAAAAGGGTTGAAGATCTGGTTAAGACAGGAGGAAGAGAAGAAGTGGAACTGATAAGTTCTAGCACCAGAGGCTTCGTTGTGAGTGCACTCAATGCTACAGTCCTCAAAATTTTGATATGTATCTGTTTTTTTTTTTGTCCTTATTGTTTGTTGCATTTTTAAGTGTAATAATTTTCTTTTCTGAATTTCATTCAATCATTTTACAGGTATCTTTTGGCTCTTTGATAGGAATTTTACCATACCGTAATCTTACTGCCAGGTGGAAGTTCTTAGCTTTTGAGTCATGGCTGAGGAGGAATGGCTTAGATCCATCTCAGTACAAGCACAATTTGGGCATTGTAGGAAACTATGGGATTGCAAACAATACTTCTCTTGATTCAAGCCTAGACGCCGAAGTTGATCAAAAAGTTGATGTTGAGATTTCATCTGATATGCAACTGGAAGATCTTCTTAGAATTTATGACCAAGAGAAACTCAAATTCTTATCATCCTTTGTGGGCCAGGTTTGGATAACTTCATTTTATGTCAGAATCTTTCTTCTTTTATTTAATATTTATTGATACCACTTGTGTGTGCAGAAAATCAAAGTGAATGTGGTATTGACTGACAGAAAATCTAGAAAGTTAATATTTTCCGTGAAACCAAAAGAGAAGGAAGAAATGGTTGAGAGAAAGAGAAGCCTAATGGTAAGGAACTGTGCATGGTTTAAAACTTTTCTCTAGATGCTTTTTGGTTGTCCTTGTTTTGCTTTTAATACTGTCATGGCAAGCTTTCTGCTTTATCAGAACTTCCTGTTCTTTTTTTTCTTTTTTTGGGATAAGTAGCAGCCGCTCCCAGTTTTAGGACTTAAATTAAAGGCATTGTCACGTGGAGAAGTAATGTTTGTATATGAACGACAGAGGAAACTAGGAAGCACGGACACTTCTATGGAAGAAGCGTGTCATGTTGGGACACCCTCATCGGACATGACACTCTGCGGATACTTCTAAAAGCGAGTCCGACACTTTTTCAACATGTCTTAATTAAAATTTGAAATTCATAACATCACACTTCGATGACACTTCTTGAACCCTCCAAACGTGACCTATGTGATGAATCTCTTCAAAGTAACAATGTTTTAAATTCCTCGAAATGCAACTTGTGTACTCTAAATATGTTTTGAAGCATTTATAAGATGAATACAACATGTGTTTTTCAATGTTCTACAAGCATTCTTTAGAATGCAATCTTTACGTGAATGATCTACAATGTTCTGCAATTATTCTCCTCTCAGGTAGCATATTTCTTTTCCCCTTTTTGCTAATATGTTGTGTTAAAATTCACCTACTGCACACCTACCACTACCACCTACTACACACTCACCTACTTCACCTACTCTCTACCTACTACACTCACCTACTCCATACCTACTACACACTCACCTATTCTCTTCCCACATCCTCTCTTCTATATATAGGAATCATTGTAATATATCAATACATCAATCAATAATACATCAATTTTAACATGGTATCAGAGCAGGTTTAGAACCTAGTATTTTCGCTTCCCCAGCGGGCGGCAACCTCACCTTAGCCGCCCGCCGGACCTCAACCTAATCCGCTAGAATTTTCTACACATACCTTGAAATTTCTTCGAGTTCACCACCTTCACGCCCAACTCCTTCGAGTCGCTATCCTTGACTCACCCGTCAACCCATCACCACCATTTTCCTACCAGCAAACTTGCAGAAGAGAAAGCAAAGGAACTGGTGTGTTCATCCCACAGTCGTCGCATCCGAGAAGAAAGAACAGGCAAGGGCAAAACAGCTCATCCCACAACACGAAGTTCCAAAGGCACTCTGATAACTCCAGCGGTTCTCTCCGCCGGTTTACCCGTCCACCCCGGCTTGTCCGACGCCGAGTTTGCCCGAGCCGAAGCTGAGTTTGGCTTCGCATTCCCTCCTGACCTCAAAGCCGTACTCTCCGCAGGAGTTGAGTTTCCAGGGGATAAACCTGGCCATATTGATGAGCTAGGTATGCAACCTGGTGAAATAAAGAGGGAACAAAATCAGCCACCTAGGCCTACAATGGGAGAGAACCAGCAACATCACAGGGTGTCTTCTGTTCCAGTGCCAGACACGAATATTGATGACAGTGGCATGATGGACAATAAAATAATTGATCTTAATGCCAAGCCCCAGCGTATACACGGGCAGGCTTCAAACAACTAGGAACAAGGAATGGATGTTCTAAGTGGGGCTAATCATGAATCTGCTGGTACAGCTTCAAGAGCCTTGCACATGCATTGTCTCTCTCTCTCTTCCTTTTAATTAAGTGTTTTATATTCCACCGCCTGCACATCCTCTCCCCAAAAAAAAAAATATTCTCTGTTTTCTTTCTGTATTTTATTTTATTCTTATTATTATTTTTTAACAAAAAAAAAAAAAAAAAAACTCCAACCTATACTTTTCTTTTTTTATTCTTTCCCCACAATCTTTTTTTTAATCAACCCACTATCTCTCTCTCTGGTCCCGTTGTCCACTTTAATCAACCCCACTATCTTTTATTATTATAATATATTTCCCACACTATTATCCTTCACTCACCCTATATCCACTGATTCATCAATATATATATATACTGATTTTTCACAAAACTTTATTTTAGTTTCTTTTTATTTTTTCTATCTTTCTTTTTCATCAATACTTCAATATTCTACAACACAGTTGGTGAGTATCATCCTTTTTCCATTCTCTTATTATTTTATTTTATTTTTATTCCAATACCAAAAAAAAAAAAAAAAATCCATTCACCACCAACTCGTTTTCATTTCACAAACTTGTTATTTCTTCATGTCGGGGCTCACCCCGATCACCATTTTACATTCCAAAAAAAAAAAAAAAAAAAAAAAACACAAACAAACCAAAACAACAAAACCACATCCACAGACGGGATTTTTCTTCTCTACTCTGCCGCCGGTCTTTTCTTCTTGCCTCCGTCCTGGGCGGCCTTTGCCGGTGTTGTCTCTGTGTTTTCCACGCCACCGAGCACGTTTACTCCCCCATACTCCTCCACTGCAGCATATGGCGGACCTCCAAATCGAAACATAACGGTGGCCTTCCGCTTCAGCTCCTTATTTTCCGCCTTTAGCACACTTATCTCTGCTCGCGCATCCTTATACATGCGCTGGAGCAGAGCCAGCTGGGCGTTTAACTGCTGCACCTCATTTGTCCTACTCTGCAGCCGGTGCGACAAGTTTGTGACTGCCGTCATCGTCTCCACACAGGACTTCAAAGTATACTGATTGGCTTCAATGTCAGTTTGCACTGCCATTTTTTGCTCCACAGACCGCATAGGAAAGTTCAACGGAGCAAATCCTGGGGCGCTTGGTTGAGGTTCACTGGCCCCCGCACCAGTTATCTCTCTTGTTGACTCGTTAAGGTCGGGAAAGAGAGTGAGCAGACCACGGGAAGACGAAGCCATTTTCTGGGCAACAGAGTGTTACAGAGTATTACCGAGTTTCTCTCTCAGCAACCGCGGAGTTTTTCAGAGTTTTTTTAGCAAGTTTTGTCTCTGCCTTAGCCTCAGCATCAACCTTGGTTAAATAGCCAAGGCAGCCACGCGCATCATGCGCCGCTCGGCGCTCGACGCCAACCTGGGCACACCTTTTGATGGCACGCTTTTTGATGGCACGCCTTTTGATGGCACGCCTTTTGAAAGATTGGGCACACCTTTTGAGGGTGCGACTTTTCCAACGGTCTGACATGACCCCATAAACTGTCCCGACATTTGATTCCGGTTAGCTTTTACAACGGTCTGACACCCCCATACAGTGTCTTCTACAACGTTATGACACCACCATCCAGTGTCTTCACCAATGGTCTGACACGACCATACAGTGTCTCCTATCCTCTTTTATTTTTATGTATTTTCTTGTTTTGTTACTCTCTCCAAACTCAAGTTGGTTAGTTCCTATCCCCCTTGAGTTTGCGGGGGGCTGTTAAAATTCACCTACTACACACCTACCACTACCACCTACTACACACTCACCTACTTCACCTACTCTCTACCTACTACACTCACCTACTCCATACCTACTACACACTCACCTATTCTCTTCCCACATCCTCTCTTCTATATATAGGAATCATTGTAATATATCAATACATCAATCAATAATACATCAATTTTAACATGTTGTTTGGGTCTCTTTAGATCATCCATCTAGTCCCAGGTTACATATGGCTCCCCTGTACCACATGCATCTGGTAGTTACCAAGATAAATCATGAGAATGAACCTAGGGACAACTAGACAAACACTTTGTGCCCTTAACGTTAGTTGTGTATTATCATTTAATAGATTGATAATATGGAAAAAATCTTGCTCTTAAACAAAGCGGAGCCTTTTCTAGCATCAAGCGTGGTCTCTTGTATTTCTATTTTCTTTATTTATAATCTATGGGGAAGCTAGATGTCCATTTGAAATAAGTAATTTATAGGCTTGTATTTCATTGCAGGCTAAACTTAGCACTGGAGATGTAGTGAAATGTTGCATCAAAAAGATTACTTACTTTGGTATTTTCGTTGAGGTAAAGAGTTTACTACTCATGTCACTTCAATAACAGGCTTTTCAATGAAGTCCTGTGATCACATGGTCCCAGCTTCATGAAAATGAGCTGTGAACCCCATATATATTTTGAATTTGATTGGTTCTTGGATTGGTGTAGGGAACATTTGATTTTGAACATTTTCTGTTGTCTTTCTCGCTAAGGATTAGTAGCTCGTTGCCATGGGGTCAAGACCATGAGATTATCTCTGTCAAAACAATAATATTATTGCTTATCATTATTTGACCTAAATGTTGAAATGCAGGTGGAAGGAGTACCTGCACTAATTCACCAGTCGGAAGTGTCATGGGATGCCACTTTGGACCCTGCATCATATTTCAAAGTTGGTCAGGTATTTGAATTTACTCCCCAACTAAGAAGCATATACACGTGACACGACACTGACACACAAATTTTAAAAAAATGTAGGACTCGACACATGAGGGACACATGCAAAATATTTACATTTATATATGTATTATGTCATATATAAACATAAATAATTATTATATGTCATATGTATGAAATATTTAAATCAAAGATAATAATTTTTAAAGTCTGAAAGAGAAGAATAGGTATAAATTATATTGTTTTTTTGTTTCATCATTTAATTTTAAGTTATTTTATTCAAATTTGTAATGTGTTTCTCGTGTGTCTAAGTGTTAGGAAGTATTCGATAAATGTCATGTCGTGTCATGGTAGTGCCGGTGCCGGACACAGTGTCAGACACGACACGTTACCTTTTTAGAAGTGTCTGTGCTTCTTAACTCTCCTATTACAAATTTACAACATACCAAGTCAGCAATTATGTGCTCTATCCAACAACACTCAGTTGTTATATGCACTATCCCACGACACTGACATTGTTCAGTAAGATGGCCAATTAATTTGATGAAGTTTCCCAGGTAAAATTTTTAGGCTGTACTATGCGCCTAATAGCCAGCTAACATAGTAATTTGTTGGAAAATTGTGTATGAAACTCCAGTATGGATACTGATGCTGGTACCGTTATGCTAGGGTTACACCAATATTGAAAGCTTAAAATAAATAAATGGATATTGGTATGACCAAGATACATCCATAAGAAAAAATATTTTTGTAATTTGTAGTAGTGTGCAGGATATATGACAATTAAGAAATCAAATGAAAAATGTAGATAAAGCAAGGTACAAACTAGAGTTAATGCCAAAATTAGTTGAGGATATAATATACAAGTCACAGTTCAATGCCAAGCCAAAAGGCATTGGTGTCTTATTTACTACTGCAATGCAACGACCTCTCATAGAATTTTTTGGTTCCCTCACCTATTTTGTCACAGTCACTAAAGTAACAAATAAACATCACAAACAAAAGTAAAGGGAAACAACTAAAAGGCAGTACCAGCCCAATCTACAAACCATGAGAATTGCCAGCACGAATTTCACAGCAGGAGGCTGTGGGAGGAGAAGAGGCCAGGGGAGAGGAAACTTACTGAAAAAAAACGTGAGCAGTTGTTGCAGAGAAGAGAGAATCCTAATTGGTCGATCGTCGGCTATCATCACAGAGAGAATCAGAACCTTAAGCGGTGATTGTTGAACGTCCGCAATCTTTGTGTACATACATAGAGAGAGTGAGAGATAGAAGCCTAACTTTGATTGTCACATACATAGAGAGAGTGAGAGACAGATGCCCTACGAGAAAGACAGAAATGTTCTATAATTGCAAAAAGAGAACCCCGAAGTGTTTCTCAAAGTTGTAATAATTGCAAATATACCCTTTATTCTAAACTATTTAAAATAGACAATATATTTATTCCAATACCCCTATATTTTTAGAAGTTACATTTATGCCTTAATGCACCCACAAAAGTATCTGATATGTACCTAAGCCATACCCAACATTCAAAAATTAAGAAAAAGTACCGGATATGTCTTTCACTTACCCTTGAAGCCGTACCAGTATGCATACCCGAACCAAATACCGGCTTGGTACTCATACAACAATATTTTTGGAGTGCCAATGCTTCATAGAAGATTTTTATTGTTGTCGAGATCCTAAAGCACTTTGCCTCTAATTCATGGTTGACATGTAATTACCTTCTGTAGATTTTTGTCCAAGTTATTGAGATGCTCCTTTTGTTTGCAGGTTGTGGAGGCAAAAGTTCACCAGTTGGATTTTTCACTTGAACGCATTTTTCTATCGTTAAAGGAAATAACGGTAATCAGTGTTAAGTTTTATTTGTATTTAAATAGCTATTGTATATTAAGGAAGCCTTTGACTGAGCTTTTAAATGCTTTCATTTTCCATCCCTATTGCAGTCAGATCCATTAATTGGGGCCTTGGAGGCTGTCATTGGTGATAACAATTCCTTAGATGGGAGATTAGAAGCAGCCCAAGCAGATACCGAGGTCTTTACTTCTCACCATTTTCCTATCCTCTTGAGGATGTTTGAAATAGTTATTATTTAATAGTGTCAATAGTACCTCCATGTGGTTTGATCCAAGGCAACACCCCCATGACCTTTGGGTCACTTCTCCAAATAAAAGACAGGTTGTAGTCCTCTTAGTATGATCTTTTTAATAATTTCAATAACATTGGTTCAGTGTAGTTTAAACCAAGTAGAGACTACCTTTTAAGGAACTCAATTGGATTGCAAACATCTAAGCTAATTGTTAAAATTTACCATCACCTACCACCCATTTACCATCACCTACCACCACCTACTCCTCACCTACTACACTCACCCTCTCCTATATAATGAGCCACTCACCATTTGTAATAAATAAAAAAATAAACATATCAATCAATAATACATATATTTTTACATGGTATCAGAGCAGGGTTAAAGAACCTGATTATTCTGCTTCACCGGCGGGCGGCAGCCTCGCCTTGGCCGCCCGCCGGACCTCTACACATACCTTCACTCCTCTGCCAGAAAGTCATAGCTGAACTCTTCTCTGACCTCCTCACCACCACATCTGTCGCTGCCTCATCTGCATCTCTCAGATCTACCATCTCCTTCATCTCCGGAACCAAAACCACTAATCCGCTGCTGTCTTCTCCTCCTCTCTCCTGTTTGTTGAGTTTGGTTTTGATTTTTTGGTACTTCTGTGCAGATTCTTAGATCTGTTCACTGTGTCAATATGAGAATGAAAATAAAAATTTATTGTTTTGGTTTAAAATCGGCCTCGGTTTGGGTTTCACACCACCGGCCAAGGCAACTTTCATCACCACCACCGTCTCTCTTCCTTTACCCTCAGTCCGCCGCCCTCGCAGCTTCGTCGCCACTTAACAGTGGCAATGGATGTTGCTGCTTGAGGGAATCATCAACATGGTGGTCAAGGTTTTGATGGATTTGTTGAATACTACGTTCGTTGTAGAGAATTGAACAGACTATAAAGACGAAGAAGATCAGTGCTGCTAAGAGAGGGAAATGGGTTCTCTTCTTGTGCCATCTCTGCATCATTCTACAGAGACACAGGGGGATTGAGGAGAGTTGTGACTTTTTCTTTTTTCGGCAAATGGGTTTTTGACAACACTTCACACCCACTCTCTCTCCTCACTTTGCATCCACCGCCCAAAATTGTTTTTTTATTATAAAGCTTCTTGGTGCACTCATTGTTCCCACTTTTGTTATTTTATATATATATATATATATATCTTTTTATTATCTTATATTAAAAAAAAAAAAACATCATCTCTCCTCCGAATGCTTTCAAACTCCATTATTTTTATTTATTTTCTCCAAACCACTATCCTTATTTTCCCCATCTTTCATTTTTTGATTTCAATTATATTTTTATTATTTCTTTCTTTCTTTTTCTTTCACATTATTTTTCATCTTTTTCCAATTCCATTCATACCATATAGCTTTGCACACCAAACCATATTTTATTCATCTCAGGGATCAACCCCGATCATAATTTTACACAAAAAAAAAAAAAAAAAAACACACAACAACGGCTTTGTTTTCTTTTCTGCAGACGGCCACATCCCGCCATCTCTTCTCTACTCTGCAGCCGGTCTCTTCTTTTTGCCTCCGTCTTGGACGGCCCTTGCCGGTGTTGCCTCCGTGTTTCCTTGTCCACCGAGCACGTTCACTCCCCCATACTCCTCCACTGCCGCATATGGCGGACCTCCGAATCGGAACATCACGGTGGCCTTCCGCTTCAGCTCCTTGTTTTCTGTCTTTAGCACACTTATCTCTGCTCGCGCATCCTTATACATGCGTTGGAGCAGAGCCAGCTGGGAGTTTAACTGTTGCACCTCATTTGTCCTGCTCTGCAGCCGGTGTGACAGGTTTGTGACCGCAGTCATGGTTTCCACACATGACTTCAGAGTATACTGATTGGCCTCAATATCAGTTTGCACCGCCATTTTTTGCTCCACCGACCGCATCGGAAAGTTCAACGGAGCAAAACCAGAGGTGTTTGGTTGAGGTTCACTGGCCACCGCACCAGTTATTTCTCTTGTGGACTCGTTCAATTCTGGAAAGAGCGTGAGCAGACCACGGGAAGAGGAGGCCATGTTCTGGGTCGCTGGACGGGAAGAAGAGGCCATGTTGCTGAGTGTTTCAGAGACGGGTTGGTTACAGAGTATTACAGAGTTTCTCTCTCAGCAAAGGAAGAGTTTTTTCAGAGGATTTTCAGAAGTTTTTTGTCTGCCTCAGCCTCAGCATCAACCTTGGTTAAATAGCCGAGGCAGCCACGCGTCTCGCGCGCCACTTGACGCCAGACGACAAACGGGCGCGCCAGCCAAGGCACTCACGTGCCTCGCCATCATGTCTGGCACACCTTTTTATGACTTGGGCTCGCCTTTTGATGGCACGCCTTTTTTGACAGATTGGGCACACCTTTTGAGGGTGCGACTTTTTAGGGGTCCGACAAGACTCTGTAAACTGTCCCGACATTGATTCCGGTTAGTTTCTACAAGGGTCCGACAAGACTCTGTAAACTGTCTCGACATTGATTCCGGTTAGTTTTGTAAGAAATAGATGTATTATTAATTGATTGATTTTGTATATTACAAGCTATTATATAGGAGAGGTGTGAGGTAGGTGAGTGGTGGTAGTGGATGGTAGTGGAGGTGGTGGGTGGTAGTGGAGATGGTAAGTGTGTTAGGTTTAGTGGAGTGGATGTAGTGGGTTAGGTTAGTGGGTTAGGTTTAGTGTACATTAACAGCCCCCCTCAAACTCAAGGAGGTTAGACACAAACCAACTTGAGTTTGGAGAGAGTTACAAAACAGAAAAATAAACTGATAAATAAAATAAAACAGGATAGGAGACACGGTATGGTCGTGTCAGACCGTTGTAGCAGACAGTTTACGGGGTCATGTCGGACCGTTGAAGCAGACACTGTGTGGTCGTGTCAGATGTAGAAGACAGTTTACGGGGTCATGTCGGACCGTTGTAACAGGACAGTTTACGGGGTCATGTTGGACCGTTGTAGAAGACAGTTTACGGGGTCATGTCGGACCGATGTAGCAGGACAGTTTACGGGGTCATGTCGGACCGTTGTAGCAGACAGTTTACAGGGTCATGTCGGACCGTTGTAGCAGACACTGTGTGGTCGTGTCAGACCGTTGTAGAAGACAGTTTATGGGGTCATGTCGGACCGACTTTTTAGGGGTCCGACAAGACTCTGTAAACTGTCCCGACATTGATTCCGGTTAGTTTCTACAAGGGTCCGACAAGACTCTGTAAACTGTCTCGACATTGATTCCGGTTAGTTTTGTAAGAAATAGATGTATTATTAATTGATTGATTTTGTATATTACAAGCTATTATATAGGAGAGGTGTGAGGTAGGTGAGTGGTGGTAGTGGATGGTAGTGGAGGTGGTGGGTGGTAGTGGAGATGGTAAGTGTGTTAGGTTTAGTGGAGTGGATGTAGTGGGTTAGGTTAGTGGGTTAGGTTTAGTGTACATTAACAGCCCCCCTCAAACTCAAGGAGGTTAGACACAAACCAACTTGAGTTTGGAGAGAGTTACAAAACAGAAAAATAAACTGATAAATAAAATAAAACAGGATAGGAGACACGGTATGGTCGTGTCAGACCGTTGTAGCAGACAGTTTACGGGGTCATGTCGGACCGTTGAAGCAGACACTGTGTGGTCGTGTCAGATGTAGAAGACAGTTTACGGGGTCATGTCGGACCGTTGTAACAGGACAGTTTACGGGGTCATGTTGGACCGTTGTAGAAGACAGTTTACGGGGTCATGTCGGACCGATGTAGCAGGACAGTTTACGGGGTCATGTCGGACCGTTGTAGCAGACAGTTTACAGGGTCATGTCGGACCGTTGTAGCAGACACTGTGTGGTCGTGTCAGACCGTTGTAGAAGACAGTTTATGGGGTCATGTCGGACCGATGTAGCAGGACAGTTTACGGGGTCATGTCGGACCGTTGTAGCAGGGCACTGTGTGGTCGTGTCAGACTGATGTAGAAGACAGTTTATGGGGTCGTGTCGGACCGTTGTAGAAGACAGTTTATGGGGTCATGTTGGACCATTGTAGAAGCTGACCGGAATCAATGTCGGGACAGTTTATGGGGTCATGTCGGACCGATGTAGAATGTTGTGGTGGTGTACCAAGGGGGCGACTTAGGGAGTGCGCCATGAGTGACTTATACATGATACTGTGTATAACCCCCCCTCAAACTCAAATAGGTGTGAAGATAGAAACCTATTTGAGGTTGAAACAAAAGGATTGATAAAGCTGGCTGGTGTAGAAGACACTGTATGAGTGTGTATATAGGCTGCCCAAAAGATATACATGGATGTAGATATCGAGCCCTCAAAAGTCGTGCCCTCAAAAGGTGTGTCATCAAAAGGCGTGTCATCAAAAGACGTGCCCGAGTCATGAAAAGGCGTGCCAGGTTGTCGGTGTCAAAAGGCGCGCGATGCGCGTGGCTGTCTCTGTGTCATGGTCGTTATAAACCGAAGCGGAGGAGGCAGAAACTGAGACAGAAAAACTGAGAGAAACCTCTGAAAAATTCTTCATTTTGCTGAGAAAGAGAGGTCGTTTTGCTGAGAGAGATAGTCTGTAACACTCTGTTGCTGTTGCCCAGAAAATGGCTTCGTCGTCCCGCGGGCTGCTCACCCTCTTTCCCGACCTCAACGAGTCCACAGGAGAGAGAACTGGTGCGGTGGCCAGTGAACCTCAACCAAACACCGCTGGGTTTGCTCCGCTGAACTTTCCGATGCAGTCGGTGGAGCAAAAAATGGCAGTGCAAACGGATGTGGAGGCGAATCAGTATACTTTGAAGGCATGTGTGGAGTCCATGACGGCGGTCACAAACTTGTCGCACCGGCTGCAGAGTAGGACAAATGAGGTGCAGCAATTAAACTCCCAGTTGGCTCTGCTCCAACGCATGTATAAGGATGCGCGAGCAGAGATAAGCGTGCTAAGGGCAGAAAACAAGGAGCTGAAGCGGAAGGCCACCGTGATGTTCCGATTTGGAGGGCCGCCATATGCTGCAGTGGAGGAGCAGGGAGTAGTGATCGTGCCCAGTGGAGTGGGAAACACGGAGGCAACACCGGCAAGGGCCGCCCAGGATGGAGGCAAGAAGAAGCGACCCGCAGCAGAGTAGAGAAGAAAAATTCCACTGTGGGTGGTTTTGTTTTTGTTTTTGTTTTTTTTTTTTTTTTGTTTTTGTTTTTTTTTTTTTTGTTTTTTTTGTTTTTGTTTTTTTTTTTTTTTTTTTTGTAAAATGTGGATCGGGGTGAACCCCCACGTGAATAAAAGAGTGTAGTGGGTATGAATGCAGTTCATCTTCTGCCTGTTTTCTTGTTTTTTTTTTTTTTTTTTTTTTTTTTTGTGGTGGTGTAAAATGATGTGTGAAAAGTAATCTTCCTCGACATGAATAAAATAAGATGGTGTGCAGTTCGTCTTCTTCCTCGCTGTTTTTGTTTGTTTGTTTGTTTGTTTTTTTTTTTTTTTTTTTTGTTCGTGCAAAGAAATAATAATGAAAAAAAAAGATGAAAAATAAAATGAAAGAGAAATAAAAAAGAAAGAAAGAGAAAGAAAGATGTGTGAAAAGTAATCAGAATATATATATATATATATATATGAGTATTTTTTTTTGTTTTGTTTTGGTTTTTTTTTTTCTTTTTTTTTTTTGGGTGTTTTTAAAGAAAATAAATAAAAAAAAATAAAATAAAATAAAGAAAGTTGAGTGGAATTGGAGGTGGTGGGAGAGTGGAGTGTGTGCCCATGTGCAGGTCTGCCGAGTGGGAGAGATAAAGAGCCCCTTTTTTGTTGTTTGTTTGTTTTAAAATAAAAGAAATAAAGGTGAAGTGGGGTGCTTAATAATGAGGCCGGGATGTGGTGTGGATAGATGGCCTCTTTTTTTTTTTTTTTTTTTTTTTTTTTTTTTTTAAATAGGTGTGTGTATGAATCACATATAGGGCTCTGTGGGAGTGCGGTGGAAGCCGAGGATTGTGAAGCGAAGGGTGTGGCCTCCTCTGCAAATCTCGGCGAAGGTGGGTGAAGTCTGGGAGTGAAGGAGCTGGAAGAGGAGGCAACGGCGTCCGACGCAGAGTTGGAGAGGGGCTGCGGGACTGGTTCGGTAGCCTGGGAGCCAGTGAACGCCGAGGCCAACGACGAGATGGTGGAGGATGCGGCGGCGATGGCAGAGAGTGGTTAGGAGCCATTTGCGGACGACGGGGGGAGTGGAGGTGACGGTGGGGGCGGCGAAGATGCCGGCGGCGGAGAAGTCGGAGTCCCCAAAGGCGTGCTCGAGCGGGAACGGGACTTTGGCGTCCGGAGCCGATGATTTGGTTCGGGCTAGTTGGCTGTGAAAGAGTAACAGTAGCAGGTGGTGTGTTGAAGATCATTCTTTGTCCTCATCATCATGAACTACGATAAGATTGCAAGCTTTGAAGCTAGACCTGAGTGAACTGGTTTTGGAGACATGGATTTGGTTTTAGAGCCATTAATCTGGATCAACAAGGCTGCCAATGTAGCCCTACAAATCTGCCACTTTCCACAGACGCAATCTGCCACTTCTCACTCCGGACAATCAAGGAAATCTGGTTTTGGAGGAGAGCCGTGGGCGCGGAAGCAGCAGGAGAGGCATAGGGTGTGCCTGAGCTTTTTTTTTTTTTTTTTTTTTTTTTTTTTTCAAGGAAGGAGAGGTAATCTGTTCGTCCTCCATGTGATAGAAAGAGAGAGAGAGAAGGGATGAGAGGTCCGGCGGGCGGCCAAGGTGAGGCTGCCGCCCGCCGGTGAAGCGAAAATACCAGATTCTCAACCTTGCTCTGATACCATGTAAGAAATAGATGTATTATTAATTGATTGATTTTGTATATTACAAGATTGTTGTATATAGATTTTGTATATTACAAGCTATTATATAGGAGAGGTGTGAGGTAGGTTAGTGGTGGTAGTGGATGGTAGTGGAGGTGGTGGGTGGTAGTGGAGATGGTAAGTGTGTTAGGTTTAGTGGAGTGGATGTAGTGGGTTAGGTTAGTGGGTTAGGTTTAGTGTACATTAACAAGTTTCTACAAGGGTCCGACAAGACTCTGTAAACTGTCCCGACATTGATTCCGGTTAGTTTCTACACGGGTCCGACAAGACTCTATAAACTGTCCCGACATTGATTCCGGTTAGCTCCTTTATGGGTCCGACAAGACTCTGTAAACTGTCCCGACATTGATTCCGGTTAGTTTCTACAAGGGTCCAGCAAGACTCCGTAAACTGTCACAACAACTGTCACACAGTGTCTGCTACAACGGTCCGACATGACCCCATAAACTGTCTTCTACATCGGTCTGACACCGCCATCCAGTGTCCTCTACACCGTTATGACACCACCATACAGTGTCCTCTACAACGTTATGACACCATCATCCAGTGTCTTCACCAATGGTCTGACACGACCATACAGTGTCTCCTATCCTCTTTTATTTTTATGTATTTTCTTGTCTTGTTCCTCTCTCCAAACTCAAGTTGGTTAGTTTCTATCCTCCTTGAGTTTGCGGGGGGCTGTTAAAATTTACCATCACCTACCACCCATTTACCATCACCTACCACCACCTACTCCTCACCTACTACACTCACCCTCTCCTATATAATAAGCCACTCACCATTTGTAATAAAAAAAAAAATAAACATATCAATCAATAATACATATATTTTTACACTAATAGATTTGGATAAGTCAGTTAATTTTCGTCATGGATTTCTGTTTAATATGCCAAGATTTGTAATAATTAATCAAACCATTATTCAGTTTATCTGATGCATATGTATATTTTGTTTCCATGCAATGCTTTTTGTTTATATGTTTGCTTATCAGAAAATAAAAATAAAAATAAGAGTCCCCTCACATTCTGATTATAAAATTGGACAGTGGGCTGATGTGGAATCACTTATCAACGAATTACAGCAGTTTGAAGGGATTGAATCTGTATCAAAAGGTCGTTTTTTCCTTAGCCCTGGGCTGGCTCCTACCTTTCAGGTACTCTGATCCCTAGATTCAACTGAAGTGGAGGCCAGATGTAATGTTAATTAAATGATTTGCATGCATTTTTAGATATATATTCCTTGTTTTCCAAGCATTTTTTTCTAATGTATCATTTTCTCTTGGAGTTTGTACAAGGGGCAGAATAGGATAGGTGTACAATTTTAATAGACTAGAAGCATATTACAAATATAAATGTTATACAGGGAGTTGTTTTGCAATTTGATAGGTTGCATGCAGTCAATAATTCATTGATTATATTAACCATCTATTTTCTATTATTAGCTTTTATGATTTGTGCCATGAGGGGTTTGTGTTTGATTCTTTGGATCAATCCTTGATGGTTTATCTTTGGATCTAATTAAAATGTCTTCTTCTCATACCTAGCCTTTAGGATAGAAATTTGAGTGAGTGCCAGTGTTGGACATAAAAGCTCTTGCATTAGTGTCTTGTCAATCGGTTGAGAACATGTCTGTTGGAGAGCTTGATATGCATTGCTGGGCCCTTTCCTAATGGCTTAAGGTTTTGGTACTAGTGTTGATCTAACATAATATCAAAGCTTACGTTAGGAGAGGCCTTGGGTTCAAGTCTCTCTGTTTGCATTTTGTTTCTTTATATGCTTGGATATTTGCATCTCAACATGCAAAACCGGGTTGCATGCGAGGGAGTGTTGGAGAAATTGAGGCATTGTTGTGCTCTTTTCCTAATGGCTTAAACTTTACTAGTGGTAATCTAACATGTCGAGAGAGCAGAGGACCATTGAACTAGTCTGTGTTTTTAGCTTATGCTTAAGTTACATTCTTAGTGTTTCTTGTCAGACTCTAGTATAAGTGCGCTCCTAATCACTCTTTTGGCAGGTTTATATGGCATCCATGTTTGAGAATGAGTACAAGCTACTTGCCCGATCAGAAAACAAGGTGCAAGAGGTAAATTTTGTGATCCTACCAATCTTGGCTCAACTTCCCAGCATTAGTAGATAGAATAAACTTCAGTGTCTTTATTCTTGATCAAGATATACATTTTGTTCATATTACTCATCATTTAAATAGTTTAAACGTGTTCTAGCACCCCATCGTTTTCTTCATATACTCATCATTTTATTGTCTTTATGGTTCTTCTGTATGCTTTACTCTGTAGCTTGCTATGGCCTTTACAATTGGCCTTCAACTTTTACTTATTTGGAAATAGCATATTTGGATTAGTCGTGGTCTCATACAACACCATCTAGAAGCTATATTTCTGCCTACATGGAATGCTTGCTGTTTCTGTTTACAGTCAGGCTTACCATTTAGGAGAAAACTTTATTGTTTTGCCCTCAATTCTTCAAAGGGTTGCTGCATCAATCATTTTGGGATGGCATGAGCTTGGGCATGCAGGAGCCCATCCACCAGGCTAGCTCATCAGCTCTTTTCTTATCCATGTATGTGCTAGAGCTAGGTACCAGTGCATAGAGAGCTAGAGTGACCAAGTCCTAAAGATCATAATCCAGAGTGTCTGTCTATGTATATATATATAATCGACAGTGGTGGTTATGATGGTTATAAATATTCATTGTACTCCAAATAAATTTTGTTATGGCCAAAAATCAACCAAATGTAATCTGGCATGTTGGTTTCCAAGCTCCCATGCATGGGGTCATGTTGCCTCATGACAAAGATTGGAAGATGTTGATTTTTCCAGGATAGGTCTTTGTAGAGATATTATAGACTGCTGCCTTAGAAAGTCCCATATTATGAAAATTGTTGCTGTTAACGTCAAAGCTGTGAGAAGAAAGGTAAATCCATGAGTTGATTTGATCAAACTCATGAATTATGCAGATTCGTGAAGAACTACCAGAGGGATTGGATAGAGCCTAGTTCTATATTTATATCTTTAAATTTTATTTTTGCTCTTGCTGGTACGGTGGTATCATTATTTTCTTAGTTTTATTTTCATCTTCCTTTTTTAAAAATTTATTTATTTTAAGTTATGGAAAAGAATGTAGTGCTCACTGGCATATGCGTGATTTTGGGCAGGTGATAGTTGAAACATCCTTGGGTAAAGAGGAAATGAAATCTGCAATTCTGACTTGCACCAGCCGAGTTGAATGACTCACTGTCTACTGCTTTTTGGCTTTTGTACCTCTTCGTTGCCCTCCCAATTGGCTGAGTTTGACGGTGATCCATGATGCGTTCTTCAGACACAGACTCTTGATCCTTACTGATATATCTCATCAAACGAAAAGTAGTTCTTTGTAGAAATTCTTTTAATTTTTTTGCACCCAGAAACTTATACAACTTTGTTCATATTGTGAAGGAAGCATCTAAAAGGTCTAATTGTAATTTTTAAAATTAAGTTAAATTTCCATGGCATTGATATAATTGTATTAATGTCAATAAATGTCTTATCTTCTCCTCCATTTAAAACTAAAAAAAAAATAAAATAAATCTCGAGCTTCTTGAATAACTTGATGGCTCGATTGATCGATAGGTTTAATTAGTTAGTTTGGTTTCAATTTGATCTCAGTTTTATTCCTACTTGGTACATCAAATTGTGAATTTATTGTGACTGGATGATTTAATTGGCATTACCTTTCATTGTGAGATGAGAATGATTTCTATGTCCTGATTTTTATTTTATTTTTTTTGGTCCAATTGACAATTGATAGTGCTTCATACCGTGGAGTTTCCATCAAGACTCCCGACAGATCTTGTGAGGAAGCTAAGCTTTAAAATGTGGAAACTGTTTTTACAAAATAAAAATGATTGACGTTTTCGAATTTATCATTATTTATGTTTTAAAACATAAAGAACAATATATATACACATATATATGTTGAATTGATGGTTTTATAAATTATAATTTGTTACTCTAAAATTTGAAATTTTTACAAAATATTTTAAAATCCATCATTATAGTTAGTTTGTAGGGTAAAATTTTACTCTATATATGTTAGAATTTTTGGGTAAATTACAAACACACTCTCTGAGATTTACTTAAATTACAAAGTACCTCTTGTAGATCTAGAAATTACATTATACCCCCTAAGGTTTCTAGTTTCATAACAAATAGGTCTTTTTATTAATACATCATCAAGTTAATTAACAGTTTTTAATAATGTAAAATTTTATTTCAATTAATAATTCAAATAATTTTATTAATATATAAGTGAACAATTAGAAATTTCACTTTTTTGAGTAATTTTGTTAAATAAAAAATTTTGATAGGTAGGTATTTATAATTTTTCAAATCACAAGGGGCAATTTGTATTTTAGGCAAACTTCAAGGGATGTATTTATAATTTAACCTAGAATTTTATAATTAGCATGGACTTTGATAGATTTCAACGAGATTTTACATTTAAAAAAAAAAGAAAATTATAAATTTAACCAATAAGCATAATACGTGTTACTCAATATTCATATCTTAGCTTTCGTTTGGCAATGGATTTTTGGAAAGTGTTTGGGTATGTAAGCCGTATATCATATGCACTTGTGTAAGTTTTCACAAATATATAAGTTGCCTCACAAAATCACATAAGTTCTCACAAATATACGTAAGTTATAATTTCTTAAATTTTATGAGTTAATTTATGTATGTTTGTGAAAACTTACGCATTTTTGTGAGATAATTTATGTATATTTGTCAGAACTTACACAAATACATATGGTATGCACTTGCATACTCAATCGGAGCTAAAATAGCTAAAAAAATAAAAAGCTAACTAAAAAAATCAATGCCAAACCACAACATTGTACGAACTTAGGAATGTAAAAATGGCCCGCGGCCCGGGGTGAGCTCGACCCAGTTAGGCCCAAGCTCTAGCCCAGTCCGAGACCCCAGGCCTGGGTCATCATTTTGAAGCCCGACCCATTGGTCGGCTCAAAGACCGGCCCGAGGCCCAGTGTCATTTTTAGTGGAAAATAATAAAATTTTAGTGGAAAAAATAAAAATTTGGTGAAAAAAATAAATAAAATAAATAAAAAAATGTTCAAGCCCTTCCAAGCTTGCCCTAAGCTTGAGTCTAAGCCCATCGGCCTGGTTTGCCCAAGGCCCGAATACCCCTTGGGCTTGGGCCTAATTTTTTGGCCCGTGACCTAGCCCTTCTTGAATTTTGGCAGGAGGTTTTATTAATATATAAATATTGTATTTCTTCATCATCTTCACCATTAACATACATTCATGATATCATTCATTATCAATTAGCTCACTTCATTCTCTTCTCCATTAAACTTATTTTTCAAACTCAAAACATTATTGCATTTGAAGATTTGCACACCATAGATGACACTGAGATGGTTGGTTCCGATACAAACATTGAAAACGTTGATTTGAACATTGAAAAAGTTAGTTTATGACTTGATTTTTTGATTTTTTTATTTATCCCGTTCATATGTTGGGAAGATGAGTTTGTTCGTCGTGTTCGGATAACCAGAGTTGAACTTTTACATAATGTTCAATTATTTATTTTTGAACAAAATAATTTTGTTCAAATTATTAGGATTGACTACATATTAAATGTTCATACATAAAAACTGAACATTTTAAGTTAGTTCGGTTAAAATAAATTAAACTTTTATTGGTTGTTTAGATATAAATTTTTAAATACATTAAGTTTATTCAATTTTGTATTCTTGAACATGACTAATTTGATAAATTTATTAAATGTTTTACAGAATTCTATACCTACCCAATGTAGCAATGTTAAAACTGATTGTATTATAGACTACAAAAGTGAATTTGTTACAAAAAGAGGTATGCTCATGTTTCATCATCTTTACCATCAACATACACTCATGAGTCAAGAGCGAGAATGGCAATTTGAAATGATGATTAGATAGTTCAATACCGACAATGAAGATCAACATCGGTAAAAGTGAAGGCCGAATGAAACTCTTTGCCAGCAATTTGATGAGACAATGAGATGAGACACAATGATAGTTCAACAACAACAATAGAGATCAACACTGGTGAAAATAGAAGCCGAATGAAACCTCTGCCGACGATGGAGATTAAGACCGACGAAGATGGTCTCTATTTTAAGGATTGTGAGGGAGGGACGGAGGTTTGTTGTGTGTAGTGGTGAAGATGAGAGTTTTTGGTGTATGTAATGGTGTGTATTCAAATAGTTAGATGTGTTTTAATATAGGGTTAGTAATGGAAAGTTAAGGTGTGAAATAACATATTTTTAAGAATATTGCTATTAGCACCCCATCAATTATTTTGAACCCCTCTATTTCTTTGGACCTCCACTTATAAATTTTAGAACTCTTAAAATTTCTTTTTTTTTCCCAAATAATACCAAAATTATCTTTGTGAAAATATTTCATAATTCAATTGAATGCACATTTCCACACCCCAAAAAGCATCTCTCCCAAAAACCTTAACAAAACTCATGAAGGTGATTAATACTTCATCATCACATACTTGTTCATGACTTAAGAAAATAAATGTTCGATTACCTGTTCCTGAACAAATAAATAATGTTCAGGCCTATATTCCCGAATTTCGGTCATATGTTCCCGAATTTCGGTCATATGTTTTATAGTTTAGTCTAAAAAAAATGACAAATAATTTTTTGTTAATATTATTTTTTGAAGAAACTTACACATATGAGGCCAATTTCCTTTGAGTTAAAAACACCATCAAAGCCATGAAACTCCGCTGAACTTTTATCATTGTACTCCTCTTGTCTCATGCAGTTCTGGTTGTCAAAAAAACTTTCACTCATTGTCATTACTAAAGAAGTGTAGGTAATCAAATGGTTGTCACTATTATTGCCGAAATATTGCTGTCAAAGGGTTTTTAAGGTTTCGATAGTGTGTAAGTTTTGAAGGTGAGATTTGGGGAAGATGGATGGATGATGACGGAGATAGGTGCTCTCATAAACCCTAAGTCATGATATAGTGAATGTGTGAGTTTAATTGTGAGATGGAGTATTCCAAAATTATTGATATCTTTTTTATTAATTAGCTTCATTTGAGGTTATTATTGTAATAAAAAAAATTAAAAAATAGGGATTCAAAATAATTGATAGGGTACTAATAGTAACCCTTTATTTTTAAACGCTAAAAATTATTTTGTGTGGATACTAAATAATAGTGTATACTAAAAATATTAGTAGTGCATAAGTAGAATCACCAAAAAAAAAATAAATAAATAAAATAAAATAAAAAATTGTGTCTTTTTATGTTGACGAAATTGCCCTTCATTCTGAATCGTTATCCCAAACGGTCCACTTCCTTTCTGCCTTTCTCGGTTCCCTTTTTGCTTCACTGTGCAAGTGCCACTTCATAGCTTCATCTCCCCACTTCCATGCTTTCCTACACCACCCACAGCTCTCTCTCTCTCTCTCTGGGTTTGTTTGTGTACAAGTCTTTGAGAGAGAAGGGGGAATAAAGGAAGTGGAAAGCAATAATGAGTACAGGAACAAGTACCTTGGTAATCAGATGGATCAACTTTCTGACAATGGTATATCTCCCATTTCAGTTTCTCTTCCTTAATTTCCATTTGATTCTCTACTATGTTGTTTAATGACCCTGATTTTTATTTTTCCTTATATGCGGACGCCTTTTTTCTTCAATCTCATCTTCCTTTTTCCCTATTCCACCCCTCCTCAGCACCCCCCCCCCCCCCCCCCCTGTTGCACATTCCTTCTGGCTTGCAGTATTTGATCCTATTGTGCTTCATTTTGGTTGCAGTCTTGGTCTTCACAGTTTTGGCGTAAGTATTTCTGGTTCAAAAGCTGGATTGATCTTCGCAATGCCATTATATCCCAGAGAAATGAGCTTCCTATAATGATTTTTGTTTTTCCTAAACTGTTGTACCATTTCTTCATTAAAACTTCTTTGTCAATTTCACATACAATTTAAAGTAAACTTTTTTTTGTTGTTATTTTCACAATACAACTGGCGTGCAAGTACGATTTTTCACATAAGTACCATTTCTTTTACTCCTTATAGCCAATCTCATTCTTACTTTCTGTTCACATTGTAATTTTGATTTGCTCTTGCTGTACTTGACTGTCAATTTATTAAGTAGGTTATTATAATTATACCATATTGCACTTTATTTCAGTTATCACTCTTGATATTGTAGTATACCACTTAATGCAATTACCTTGTTTGTAGAGAATGTTCTACCATTTTCTTCTTTCTTTCCTTTCTTTGTTGGCAATTTCATATCTTCTGTTCCCTTGATAAGGGGCCTCTATTATGCCTGTGGAGAACAGTGGTCCTTTTAGCAAATAGTGCAGTAGATTTGTCCAAAGACATAATCTTTAACTCCTCTACCTTGATTCAATTTTCAAATGTATCTAAAATTTGGTAGCATCACGTAATTGCAGATTACAAATTACCATAGCAATTGTAATGATCAACTTTGTGGAACTCCCTCACTTGGTTAGATAAAGATAATTCCACCCTAGAACTAAGACAACTATATAAGGCTATGGAAGCATACCCTTCTTCTCAAAGCAAGCTTTTCAGGTCCTGGCTTGCTGGTCCAGTTCTCCAGTCAAATTATTAATGATGTTACCAATCAGTGAACTGCTAATTGGTGAGGGAGGTCGATTACTTTTGGTGTGAAATTTTAAGTGATCTATAGATATGATTTGTTATTTAAAGAGACAATGCTCTTGATCTTGAACAAGGGTGAAACTACAGGTCTGCTTGCTTTTCAAATATTGAATGCTATTAGAATTAGGAGGCTTTCAATCATCCTGAAATGGAAATGGACATAGGGATTAAAGGATGTGGTATCAGTTTTGTGGCAAACTGTGGTTTCATTGAAAACTGACACTGCAGATGTTGTCCATGTATAAAGTTATCTTGCCCATCTACCTTTCTATTAGTTAGTGTTGTCAACAACTTTTCCTGTTTCTGTTTATTATTCTAATTAAACAGCATCCTAAAATCTCATTCTGTGATTTTAAATGGCTTCAGATCGAACTGCTACATTCAACTGGTTTTATTGACTCCTTTGATATTTGCTCTAAGTTCTTCTTGGCCAATTTGTATTGCCTCCTCACTGTTGGATTAAGCCAGAGAATTTTGTGAAGGGTTTACTCAATGAATAATGAATAGCAAAACATAAACAAAAGTAAAAAGAGGGGAAAAACAAGAAGGAAAAAAAAAAAAAATCAAAGATAATCAATGGGCTATCTTTTGACATTATTTATGGATTAGAGTGACATCCTTTTCTTTTTTGCTTTTTATTTTTTCTCGTTTCATTCTTTATTTCCCGATAAATTAAGGAATATGCCTCTATTATCAACTGAAATCTTAAAGAGTAAGTGTTGGTGGTCCACTTCTCTACAAATGCTCATTGTCCATACCATTTACATCATGGGATTATATGCTATGATCAATTGGGATCACCCGGTTGCATTACAGTTTCCTGTGCTGTTGATTAGTCTTTTCTTCCTCATTGTCAACTTGTCTCTGTTATTCAACTCTCTTTGCTCCTATTGGAGATGAACGGAAGCAAGTTCTCTGCAGCATTCATTACACCTGTCGACATATCCAATTTGTGTTTTTGTTTGAATTGTACGCTAGTTATAATTTTCTGACATGATTCTTTTTTTGGCGCCTTGCTTTTATAGTTTTATCATAACTAATAATGGATCTGGTCACAGTGTAGCTGGTTTGAGGTAAAATCCCCCATGATTTTTATGATAGAATCTCTGTTGATGTCTCTCATTTTCTTAGGTGTGAAAGCACTCATCATGTTGTGCATAACTCCTTACAAACACGCTTCAGCCCTACAACAAAAGAAATATAAAAAGAAAGTGAAGAAGTAAACACTAAATCGTCAAACTTAAAAAATGTTTAATCAAACAAACAAAAAAATAAAACTAAATAAAATAAAATAAGGAGGATGCGTTCTGCACTCTTTATGATTTTTTTTTTTTGAAAAAAATTCCTTTCTTTAGAATATTTTCTTCTTTTGTGGGTGAACAACAGTGGCCATTAATATCTTTCTGCTTAGGTAAATGGAGTATCATCTTCAAGGTTACAGCTCATGTTTTCTAAAACAGGAACACTTTGATCATTATACATGTTTAGCAGTTTAGAGTATCAACATGAGAATACTTTTTTTTTTGTTCTTTTTTTCTTTTTTTAAATCTGGCTTTTTCTTCCAGCTAAACAACACCCATTAGCATTTAAGGAGTTGTCTTGTGAAATCTGATGACTGTAATAACCTGTCCAAAAAATATAAGGTCCACTTTGCTACTTTAAATTCTCATTTCTCGTCTGTTCCTAATGAATTAATGGTGAAGTTTTTACCTCTCATTGCAGACTCTTAAACAATACAAACTGGCAAAACTAACCCCCATTGAGGCTGGTTGTTGTCGACGGCCATCTGAGTACGTCCCTTATTCTTTCTCTTCTAAATAATTACATTTTGGTCTCTCTCTCTCTCTCTCTCTCTCTCTCACACACACACACACACACACGCACGCACATTATTTTCTTTTCCTTTTCTTCTGGGGTTTCAATTGCTTAGGTGTGGTTATCCTGCTGTTAATGCTTCATACTACGACTTGAGCTTTCACCCAATCAGTTCCGACAAGGATTGCAAAATTTACAAAAATTCCAAGGAAATCAAGTGCTACAATTGTGATTCCTGCAAGTAAACATTACTACATTCCCATCTTCTCCCTCTATTACCTCTGTCATACAAAATTCTCTTTGCCCTTTGCTTTTCCTGTATATCATGCTTCCAGGGCAGGAGTTGCACAATACATGAAGACTGAATGGAGGGTGGTTGCAATCTTTAATGTGGTTCTGTTTGTTGTTTTGGTAAGAAACTCCTCTCCATCCAGTTTGGAACAAATCAAATTATCTTTTTCTCATTAGCGAATGAGGAACAACAGATAATATCGAATATGAATTGCATTTTATATCTTCTACTGTTGAAATTGACAAAGTGTAATATGAAATTAGCATAATATTTGTAGATAATCATTTAATTGATAGTGTTTATATGATCAGGACCTTCTAATCGAGTTCATTTATTTTTCTTATAATTATCTGTTGTGAAATCAGTCAATAATCTACTTTGTGGGATGCTGTGTGAAACAAAATGCTGCAAGGAGCCACTCTAAAGTTTGAAACGGACTTATGTATCTCAAGAAATCTTCACTTGGTGGTAAATTTGTTCACATTCCTTAAAAATCACACTTTCTATTTGTAAGTTGTTTATTGTTGAAAATTTTAGACAAATAGATACACATACACCATTGTTTCTCAAGCACTGACTGGGAAAATTTTAGCTGGAGCATCTCTTTTCTGAAGTATTACAATTCTGTAAAGGTTTTATCATTCATGTGATTATGTGTTAGAGAATGCAAGAAAGAATGTTATATCCATCACATGCTTCAAAGGGAGTTAATATTATTTCAGTACCTCAAAATGGTGCTCTTTTTTTTTTTCTTCTCTCTCTCTCTCTTCAAAATACAACACATGCTTGTAATTCGAGTTCGTTACAAAAATCAGAAATTTGGGAACTGTTTATTCTTGGAAGGTTG
The DNA here is from genome assembly GCF_055761805.1 of Camellia sinensis. Classification (NCBI taxonomy): domain Eukaryota; kingdom Viridiplantae; phylum Streptophyta; class Magnoliopsida; order Ericales; family Theaceae; genus Camellia; species Camellia sinensis. The sequence goes on along the minus strand of NC_138973.1, from coordinate 71,538,190 downwards.
ATGGTACATGCATCTCATCAAAGTAGAGCTAATCCCAGTTGGGTTCCTAGGAAATTTCAACACTTAGTGGATACTAGAAGGTTGTTTCTTCCGTCTGAAAGAAGAACAGGCCAGAAGGCCCATCACCAACTGTCAAAGCCAGCTTTACAGGACCTTTTGCACCTTCTTCAGCCGTGTATTGTCCATTATTAAAGCTCAAATCTGTTTTACAAAAGCCAGGAGTAACTGAATTTATGCCAAAATTCGGGAATTTTTTAGCCAAAACCCTCGTGTAGGCATTAAGAGCTGCTTTGGAGATGACATAAGCAGAGAGAGCAGACCAGCCTTTGGACTCCAACAAATCCTCTTTAGCATCCTGTAAATACTGACTCACTACCTCATCTACTTTCTCCTCTGTGAGTCCGTCAACATCACTTAGTACCTCTCTTGCCCATTCATTTGTAACATTCTGCATAAAAACATTTAGTTATATGTCACGGGTTAAATTTATAGCACAGTTTAACCAGCCTTTGAGGGAAAGTTTTTTTACCTTTAGCTGCCCCAAACCGGATGAGACATTAACAATTCTTGCAGAACCAGAGAGCTGAAGAAGCGGAATGAGAGCTTGAGATAGCTGTTTAGGTCCGTAGTAATTTGTTCGTAGACACCCTTCTGCTGTTTCATAGGTTTGTTTTATAACCTTTTTCGCCATTTCAGCCTTCTCACCTACAATCTATATCATTTTTAGAAGATTAAAATCCTTGATGTATACAATAAGGAAGCATATATTTTTTGTTGAAACCCAGAATCTGGTAAAAGACTTACCTGTCCAGACTTCAGCTTTAAACTAGTAAAAGACTCCGCATCCATTATGACTCCGCTGACCCCTGCATTGTTCACCTGCCAAGAATTTATGTACATACATATTAGTGAACAATTACCCACTAGATAGCTATAGATAAAATTAGTTTCAATCAATTTAGTTTGCTTCCAATCTCACCATTATGTCGAGCTTTCCGAATTTATTTTTGATGTAATCTGCTAAAGAAGCAATACTAGCAGAGTCTGTAACATCAAGTTGATGAAAAAAAATATCCGATAGCCCACAAGCTTTGAGATTTTCAACAGCTTCAGTACCCCTCTTCTCATCTCTAGCTGTTAAGATCACCATGACTTCATTGGAAGCTAACTGTCTGCATATCTCTAATCCAATTCCTTTGTTGCCCCCTGTTACTACTGCAATCCTGAAAATCAATTAACAAACACACAACAAAACTAAGGTGTTAGAGCTTAGGGTTGGTTCATTGCAAACTTCAAAATTTTCAACATATACAATAAAATGGAGAGAGAGAGAGAGAGAGAGAGAGAGAGAGAGAGAGAGAGAGATGTGCCTTTTTGGTGATGCAGTGGTGACTGTTCCCTCCATTTCTGAATGTAGGAGATGGTAGTGGTAATGAGGATGAGGTGTGTGTATAATTTTGAAGTTGGAGATATCTATTTATATAAACAAAATCCTCTTTTTGTACGTAATCTGTGACGCCATTGACATATGCACTTTCAACTGGCTGCTCGTAAATTATAGAAATAGGATTCTGAGTTCAGTTGAGCAGTGGATTGATTCAATTTAATTTAAAATTTTAGTGAGTTCAAAATGTGTTTAAATTTGATTTGCTTATTTTTTGAGGCGATTTCGAACAAGTTTTAATTAAGTTTACATAGTTTTGTAGTGTGTACGAGTTTTTTGAACCAATATTAAAAAATCAATAATGAGTTCAAAATTTGTTTGTATTTTATTTATTTATATAAAACTTTTAATGGGCCATGTAAGTTTAAGTAAATTGGTTCATTTTACTATGGTATATGGACGATTCACATACTAACAATGGAATTGATTGATAGAATTTCATAGAAAAGAGGTAAAAAATTGCATTGACTTGCCAAAAAATGTGATAAGATTATAATAATTTTGATTTTAAAATTCACAAAACTAATCTTTTTGTTGCATTATAATTTTTTCAAATAAAAAATCAATCACAGAAATCTACAATGGCTATTACACAATAGAAATAATAAATAGTTCAAATTTAACAATTTTTATACTACAAATCTCTTTTAAGCACCACTTCCTTATTTTTGTTCTATACCTTGGCGTTCTTTTCTTACATAAATTGATCTTGCACCATGAAAGGAGGAATGGCTGTTCCACAGCCGCTGCTCCTCTACAACTACTTTTCGCCCAACATGATCATGAACAAAGACAGAGAATTGCGTAGATAGAAGGAAATAAACCAACCCATTTCTCCTGATCGGAACGATTGAAGAAAAAATGAGATTGGTGACCCCTTTTGCCCAGGTGACATCGTTGGAGAACATTGTCGTGAGGGAAGTTCACTGTGGTTCATTCCAAATAAGCAGTTTTGGGTGAAGTTATTCTTCGGAGAGAAAGTTTGTATTGTTCACATGTGTGTAAACAAACCCTTGCTTGCTTGAGAGAATGGGACTGTTTAGTATAACTTATCTAAATTGTTTATAATTTTTTTTGGGAGTCTGTATCATACTATTTGATGCAGTTTTAACTTACAATTTATTAGACAAAAATAATTTAAATGTGTTGAAAAAAACTCATTGTCTAAAAGCTAAGGGAAAAATATTTTTGACTTTACTTTTTAATAATTAACTTTTAACTTTAATAAATTGTACCAAATAGGTCCAATAATTTGATAACTTCTCAATACCCCACTTTTGAACCTTGACATGTCTACGAGGGAGGTTGTTAGACCTATTTCATTATAGGAAAATGATTTATTTCCAGAAAAATCTCTTACAAAAGTAATTATTTCATAGATTCTGACTAGTAAGAGTTTAGCGTTACAGAGTAAGTGAATACTCTTACGGTCAAAGTTTATGAAATGGTGCTTTCGTACGAAATTTTTGTGGGAATGTATTATATTTAATTTCTAATTACACCACACAAAAATTAAAAAATTTAATTTGTCTCTCACACCTACTATAATACCAAACATCTCGTCACATTTACACCTTTTACCTCTGAAATTAGAACTCTACACTAGGGGTGTAAATTGGGCAAGGACCATGTCGGCCTGCTCGGGCTCTCACCAAAATTTGGGCTAGGTTGGCACACAAGCCAGAAAATTAGGCCCAAGCCCAAGCCTAGGCCTAAGCCCAGGCCTAGGCCTAGGGGGTATTCGGGCCTTGGGCTAGATCGACGGGCTTGAACATTTAAATTTTTTTTTTTTTTCAATTTTTCTACTAAAAATGACATTGGGCCTTGGACAGGCTGGGCGGGCCGGGCTTTGAGTGGGCCTTGAGCAGGATGATGGGCCGAGCTAGGTGGGTCGGGCTTCAAAATGACTACCTAAGCCCAAACCTAGGGTCTCAGGCTAGGCTCGGGCCCGGGCTTGGGCCTAACCGGGAGGCGGGTTTCGGGTTGCCCATGAGCTACGGGCCATTTTTACACTCCTACTGTACACCATTTCCAACTACCACCTCCGCCCACTATAGTTGGCATCTCTTCCACTCCAACCATTAATCCCAACCCTCTTCCGACCCAACCCCTTTCCTAACTCCCTTACTACCTTACCCAACTTCCTTGCCTACCGTGACCGTTATCTCCACTGCAATCTAATCCCCTCACCATGACTTCCTACCTAGCCCCTTTCACCCATTGTGTCCCCTTTTCAAATCTAGGGTTTATGGAAAAAGAAGAAGAACGGATTGAAGTAGAAGGGAGAGGTTAGGGGTGTCGACGACTGTCACGGGGTGGAAAGGGACAACTGTGAGTGGCGATAGTGGTGGTAGACTAGTAGAGATAAAGTGGTGAGTGGAATGAGAAATTAGGATTTAAAATTTTCTAGTTCGAGTACTTTTTGGTAATTTTATTAAAAAAAATTGGGATGTAAGGAGATTTTGTGGTGTAAATAGAATCACCAAAATTGACTTTAAAAGTGAGTTTTATACCCCTAAAAAGGTTCAATTCTTCATGTAATAATTTAAGCAAAAAAGTCATTGGTTTTTAAGATTAGACAAGAACAATCATTTGTATTTTGAAAATGCTTTCCAATTTCGTTAAGTTTCATTAAAATCCTATTGAAAATGAAGAACTAGTAAGCATTTTGTGATTTTAGAGAAAATTTCAAAACATAAGAAAAACAAAATGATCTTCCTGGGCAAAGATAGGTCCATAACAAGCAAGATTGTAAGGTTGTAGAGAAGTAACTATTGTTAGTTCTATCGATCTGAAAGTGCAAAAACAAAGCTCTACTGCTAAAACTCAACAAATCTTTACTGTAAATTAAAAATGGTTGATGGAGATTTTTAAAATTCACAATATAGAGCTCTCTGTCTCTCCATAAGAAAACAAGTACACTCTTGGATGTTTTCTGCGGTCTATGTATGGGCTCAAGCTTGCCATTGGTATGAGACGTGACAGGAAGTCACTGAGATAGCGAATTCTATCTCTCTCCCATGGTTGTTATTCAATATACAAAGCAGATATCAAAAGCTTGATATTTCCATCCGATCAAAGAACAATCTAGAAGGGCCACCGGCAGGTGTCAAAGCTAGGGCTACAAGGCCTTTCGCGCCTTCTTCAACATCAAACTCTCCATTATTACAGTTCATGTCGGTTTTAACAAAACCAAGACTAACACAATTTACTTGGAAATTGGGGAATTTTGTTGCCAAATCCTTGAGTAGTCGAGGTAGAGGGAGATTGGGTGGATGAGCCGTTGTTCTGGTTCCTGTTATCAGAGGAGAGAAGAATTCTTCGTCAGTATATAAATTGTTGATATTATTTTTGTGTATTTCTAATCTAATCCAGTCGTCTTCCCTCCAAACGGAGAGACAACAATATCGACATAACTCATATTGTACAAAATTTCGACTTAAAAACAAAATATTATTTTCAGCCCATTTTTTTACTTCTTCATTTAAGAAAGGAAATGAATTATAGGGGCTAGTATATGGGGGCCTCTCTTTTTTGTAATGATCCCTTGAAAATATTTTTAATTGGGGGTATTTTGTGACATAATCGGTGGGACATCTTTCTTTGCAGAGTGCAAAGAATTGTTCCTTCGTTTCTGCTTCTGCAAGTATTCCCCTCCAGAGTTCGTCTCTGTTCTTCTAAGGAATTTTCCCTTTAGATGAAAATTCTCTCCATTCGACGTACTCGCCCCCTTTCTGTATATACTGTTGACTTGCTATTGGTGAGTGGAGTTTTTCTATATTGAGATGGTAGATTCTGCCGTTGGTTCCTGTGATATTGAAAAATCTCAGGTTGGAGGTTTGGATTTTCTTTGTGCATTGAACCATGGCAGGAAGGCGAGGGTTTCCATCTTCGTGGAGCTCCCTTGCGACAAGTATGTAGTATGGCTGATAGGCTAGTTGGAGAAGGGATTGGAGGAGTTCTAAGAGTTGTTCTTTTGGGCATGTGCATTGTGGGTAGGTGAGGAAAACATTCTTAGCATAGAAATGGAAAGAGGCTTGGCGAGGCATTTTGTAATGGAGAATAGTGAACTCACACCGACCGTACACTCACACCGGCCGTACAAGGCCTCTCTATTAGTTAATAAAACCCGGTGTGAATGGTGTGAGTGGTGTGACTTGAGGGGGCACTGTATTAATATTACCAGCGCCTCCCCTTGTGCTAATCTGGGCTGTCCATTGATGTACTTTGGGATACGTGTATGGATAAGGTAAAAAGGAAGTCACACTCGGGCCCAGGTGTGAGTAGAGTGAGTACTTTTGATTCCTTTACTAGATAGTGCTATACACGTGTCACGTTTCTAGTGGTTTGCGTAGTTGTAAAGATAAGATGCTGTCAAAACGAGTGACATAAAGCAAAGGTGGGAAAATAAATGTGTTTAAATTATTTTCAATAGGGTATCTTCGTACTTACATGCGGGCCAATTTTGCTATATATTTGGTACCAGAAAACATTTTATGGCAGAGAGGAATATGCTTTTGCAGTGGGATAGCTATTGTGGTGACGTTGTTTTCTGGTACCTTATTTCATCCCTCATTTTCTTTTTGCCTTTTTTGTTGATTTATTTGGTATACAATGTTGTACTCGTTAGAAGAGTATCCCGGGAATTATGGGCAGTTCATTCAAATGTGTGTAGATCACTTTTTGACGTGGCAAATAGGATTGTAAGAAAAGAGCCGACGGTTAGCTTCGGCGAAGTTTGTTCCAGTGCACGAGGAGCAGAGGGAAAAAATATCAAAGCTAAGGTGTCTGAACAGAAAGGTTATAAGAGGTAAGAGAATTTGTAGAATTTGTAGGATAAAGGATGTGGAGTGTTTTATAAAAAATGGAAGGAATAGGAAACAGCCAGTATCGGACCCCCCCTTGCGTATTGGATGTCAAGGACACCGGCGACCAGTGGATATAAGCGGAGATACAGAGGTTGTGCACCTTTTAAGGCGGCGTATGTTCGCCGACGGTACGTTCAAAATATTCCCCAATATATTAAGAAGACTAAGAGGGGAGTAAGGAAGTTACAGCTGTACGATGAACAATTAAGGGACGTTAAATTTGATAATAAAGGTGTGGCGAGATTTCTTAATGGTATTGAGTTGGGTAATAAAAGATGTGACCGCCAATCAGACAATATCGTGGTTAAGGGTATAAAATTAATTGGGAACATTTAATTGGGACAAGACGCTAAAGACGAAGCTGTGGTCCACCATGTTTTTTTTTTCTGTCATAAGTGATAATAGTCCGTCAGATTCCATCCCACATGTGAAAAGATATTTATTGGAGTTGGCGAGGGTAATCCTGGGACCTGGATTTTGATCCTGACCAGTCTGACCGGTTTCAGATTCTAAAGAAAATGAGATTCAAGCTCGTTGGGGGTAAGGACAAAGAGTACGTTCGTCACAGAATAGAAGTTGTGGACCCGTTCTTCCCAGTTCATGTTTGGACGGACTACAAAGATACGTTGTTGGGAAATGTTGGAAGTATTCAGAAGGGTGCCATATATTTAGTGGCTGCTATTGTTAGTGGAAAAGAATGCAAAATTACTTTAAGGAGTCAAATGTACTTTAAGACTGTTTAGAATTATAATTTTATGTATTTCTATTTGTAATGTTCAGGTTAATGGAGGTGGACGATATAAACACTAGTGTTGTTGAAAGTGTTTCAGCAAGTGATTTTAGTTGTATTGAACTTGCTGTGCATTAAACCATGGCATGAAAGTGAGGGTTTCCATCTTCGTGGAGCTCCCTTGCGACAAGTATGTAGTATGGCTGACAGGCTAGTTGGAGAATGGATTGGAGGAGTTCTAAGAGTTGTTCTTTTGGGCATGGGCATTGTGGGTAGGTGAGGAAAACATTCTTGGCATAGAAACGGAAAGAGGCTTGGCGAGGCATTTTGTAATGGAGAATAGTGAACTCACACCGGCCGTACACTCACACCAGCCGTACAAGGCCTCTCTATTAGTTAAAAAAAACCCGGTGTGAATGGTGTGAGTGGTGTGACTTGGGGGGGCACTGTATTAATGTTACCAGTGCCCCTCCTCGCGCTGATCTGGGTCGTCCATTGATGTACTTTAGGACACGTGTATGGATGAGGTAAAAAGGAAGTCACACCCGGGCCCCGGTGTGAGTGGTGTGAGTACTTTTGATTCCCTTGCCAAATAGTGCTATACACGTGTCACGTTTCTGGTGGTTTGCGTGGTTGTAAAGATAAGATACTGTCAGAATGAGTGACATAAAGCAAAGGCGGGAAAATAAATGTGTTTGAATTATTTTGAATGGGGCATCTTCGTACTTACACGCAGGCCAATTTTGCTATATATTTGGTACCAGAAAACATTTTATGGCAGAGAGGAATATGCTTTTGCAGTGGGATTGATAGGCCATCCTTTGGTCTCCAAAATGTTCTCTTTAACATCCTTTAAAAACTGATTTACTACCTCATCTACTTTCTCTTCTGCAAGTTCATCGCCTTCGCTCAGTACCCTTTTCGCCCTTTCATTTGCAATATTCTGCATCGAAACATTTCAAATTTAGCATGAATAATGAATAAAAGAACCTTGTTATTTTTATTTTTTTATTTTTTATATTTGACATGATCATGATGAGTTTGATTTCTACAACCAAAGTAATGGTCAAAACCCTTAATTGGGTTAATTACACTTTAAAGTGTTGTATTTTTTTTTAGGAAATTTCACTTTAATTCATTCGTTTTCAATCGTGATTTTCAATTTTTTATTCTTTAAGTCAAGTTGTAATGTCACTCTTTCGTTCATTTACCATTAATGAGCCTAGCATTGTTTTGAGGGGATAATTAAAAGTGAAGAAACAAAAGTGAAATTTTAATAAAAATTAAGGAGCTAAAATAAGATTTTGGTGCAGAGAGTGTTACAATTGAAAATGAAGTTTGATTTAAAAGGTAAGAAATTACTTGTTACAATTAAAAATGAATTAATCAAAACAAAATTTTAATGATAATGTGTACAAGTGATAAATGTAAATTTGTTTTTAATGGGAGTGGTAAATGTAATTAATCCTCTATATTTGTAGCATATACTTTGTAGGAGAGGAACAATAGTTAACCAGCCCTTAAGGCTGCATTTGGATGATAGATTTTGGTAGGAATTTGAAAAGAAAAACGGAAAAGGTGAGTAAAATATAGTTAGTTCTATTTCATTCACATTTCACACAAATTTTCTCATTTTCTTTTAAAATCTCTACTCAAATCTATAATTTAAACACATCATATAAAGGAGTTGAAGTTCAAAATTGTACCTTTAGCTGCCCCAAAGTAGAGGAGACATTAACTATTCTTGCTGAATAGGATAGCTAAAGAAGGGGCAGAAGAGCTTGAGTCAGCTGTTTAGGTCCATAGTAATTTGTTCGTAGACATCCTTCTGCTGTTTCATAGCTTTCTTAGCCAAATGGGCCTTTGCACCCATAACTTGTATATATATCAATTCCAGCATATTTAAATCATTGAGATGATAATGAGTATATAATATATATATCTACATGTATGTAAGCATGTATGTCGAGAGTTTCCATTTACATAACATTTTTATCTCGTTAGACCTAATTAATATTTTTTGAAATTTGTCAATATCTCAAATCTATTTGTATCCATGAAGGGTGACAAGGGTTGTCAGATACGGAGAAGCAGGCCGGCCTTGACTTTTTGAGGGGTCCAAGACGAACACAGAAACTGAGGGTCTGGATCTTATATATATTTTAAAATATATATTGGTAAAATTATAACAATCTTCAATTTATTATTATTTTTTACTTGTATCAACACAAAATTTATTGTATATATAAACACCATACTATTTTTTTCTCTATGGAAATCAATTAAAATTTTAAGTGAGAAATCCAATTTTAAATTATTGTATTAGTAAGTCAATCATAATTGATTTTTCTTAATAATTATAATTGAAAAATCTAGAAATCCCCTAGATATTGATTTGTGATTATGTATCAATATTAAGCAGTAAATAACAATCCCAATCAAACAATCAAGACAAATCAACACAACGATTTTAAGTGGAAAAATCACAATTGGAGCGCCTCCAGTTGTGATAAAAAATCACGGGCAAAAGCCATAAAACAATCCACTAAGAAGACATAAAGGAATTACATAAGTGTACTCCCAATTACCTAGCGAATCCATGCCCTAATCGAACTGACCCCTATGTGCCTCTTCTAGCCCTGTCTTCACCTTGGAATTGATCCATAACGCTGATGTCAAATCCACGACGATGAACCACTCCGGAATCCACCAAAGCTTCAGGCTCAAGTTTTACGGAATCCACCGAAGAACAACTCTCTCTTTTGTGAATAAATCAAACTAAACAAACCCTTTGATATAATCCACTCAATTCATGATTAAACTCTTACAAATATCAAAGGAAACAAGTAAAGAAGCTCCAGATGAAAACCTTAATACCCAATAAGAAGATCTGAAAGCCGTATCCTAAAATCGGACTAAAACACATATTTATAGAAAACATATCCGCAATTTTCGCTCGAGTACAAGAATGACCGCTCGAGCAGATCTACACTCGAGCGCAAGAATGGCCGCTCGAGCGGAAAAACAACTTCGACTGCAATTTTTCTTTTTGCTTTGGGGGCACTACCCCTCGTTCCCGCCTGGGCGCTGCCTTGGACCCGCCAAGGGGCGTTGCCCCCTGGACCCCCACTAGCTAACCAGGTAGCTCGATCCCCGACATAGTTAGCGAAGTGGCAAACATGAAAGAATTAACTTCACAAACTTCTCTGCAAGGTACAATTTGGGTTGGATTGACATCTAAAACTCATAGCCTCACTGAAATAAAAGAACGAATAAAATTATAACTGAAAAGAGTTTTGTCAAACGAGATTGCCAATAATAAAAACCTAACAATAATACTATATTTCTTGAGTAATTTCATAACGGGCCGTGTTAAAACTTCTTATCCCAAGGCCAACGGATATATTTGGGTACAAAATCTCAGCCCAATCTAATCCTATAAACTAAATAGTGTTGGGAGGACTTACATGTAGGTCCAAATAAGTGGACTTATTGTCTAATAGGTCTTATGATAATTAATGGATTTTTTTAGCAAACACTATTAAAAATGTCAATAATTGTTAATTTTCAGCGATAGTTTGAAAGTTTTATCGCAAAAAATATCACTAATTATAATTTTTAATGACAGTTTAAGAAAATCGTCATAAAAAAAGATCACTACTTTTCAACTTTCAGCGATTGTTTGGAAAATTCGTCACAAAAAAAGTTACTAATTATAAGTTTTAGTGACAATTTATAAAAATCGTAACCAAAAAAAAAAAAGTCATTAATTGTCAATTTTTAATGACATGCAAAAAAGGATCACAAAAAGTTATTTTTAGCGATGATTTTGTTAAGACTAATTTTCAATAAGACTTAATGGAAATTAAGTCCAACTATTAGGACCTATTGGTAATTTACCTTATTTTGAAATCTTAAAAATATCAAGTTGAGCGGCCCATGAGACTATGGAAATTCTATTTCTACACACTTAATTGTCTCAATCCACATCATTTCTTAGTACACACACTTTATAATTTAATTATTAATTAATTTTCTCAAACACACACTAAATGTATCAATTATACCTTTCACTCATACCATTGTACACACACTCCTTCAACCATCCTTCCACACACTTGTCCCTCATTCTACACACACAGCTACAGTTTGGAAATTTGTAGACTCATAGTGCTACAATAGTGTGAAGACCCACAGTGAAAACTTTGCTTTATTGAAGACCTCCATTCTATTAAAAACTCCATTGAATACCTCCATTGACAACACCATTAAAGAGACTCCATTGAATGATCATTACTATTAACTGTGGTCTTTAGATAAACCGTTGAATGATCATTGGGGAAAAAAATGTTGGAAAGGAAGACACAATTAATGTGACATTCCCAAAAGATATGAAAATTTGCTAAAAATGGTTTTATGGTTTGCAAGAAAAAGGGATTTTAAACCACCCACTTGCCCTCTTTCTTTGCATGATAAAAAGAGAAAAGAGGCATTCATTGTGGGCATTCCAGGAAAAAAAGAAAAAGAAAAAAAAGAGGTCACTCAAGGTAAATAAAAAAGGGAACCAAAAAAAAAAAAAAAAGTAAGAGAAGAATACATGAAAAAAAGAAAAGAAAAGGAAAAAGAAATAGAGGGGTGAAGAAAAAATAAAGAACAGTAAGTAAAAGAAAGAAATAATTGAAGAATGTAGATTGAGGAAGGAATTCTGTTAAAAAAGATAGAAAAAAAATAAAAATAAAAATACAGAGTAGTTTCAGGTATTATTTCTGTAATTTTTTGTTTTGTTTTGTTTTTGTTTTTTTTTTTTTTGTCTTTGAGAATTTCTATACTATTTTGTGAAATCTATCTCGAGTGTTTATTTTACATGGATAAATCCGAATGGGTGCATTCATAATTTTTCTGAATCCAAATGTTGAGTTGTTTATTTCTTGCTTGAGTTTGAACTTCCATTGGTTTGCAACTCTTCCATATCAAAATCAAGTTAAAATTGTGGATATAAATAATAGAGTATAAACCTAGATATTAAAGCAATATGATAGATGTTTTGAGAATTTTGTTTTGCAAGTAATAGAGGAGTATAGAGTGTGTAACAAGTATGTGACAACAATGGAAAAACTAGGATTTGCTTTTTTTAAACTCAAAAAGTATACATTGAGATTTTTTTTGTTCTTAAAAGATGTATACAGAGAATTTTTTCAGATACTATTATAGATGTTGCTGGGATATCTATTATGGTCATTTTTTATTTAGAATATAATTGTTATTAAATTAATATTTCATTAAGTGTATGCCCTAAGCTAACTAAATGTGTGGAAATAGAATTTTCCATCAGACCATGGCAACTCCTACGACATCATCATCTGTTAAAAGACTTACCTCGCCATCCTTCAAGTTTAGACTAGCAAAAGCCTCAGCATCAACTATGACGCCATTGATCCCTGTATTTTTCACCTGCCAACAATATTCAACCATCTTAGTTCATTTTCTTTATTTTGTAGTATTTACCCATTTCATCATAAGAGCAAATTTAGATAATTTTCATTACATTATTGGAATGAAGATCTCCATTCCAATATCTAAGGTTGCAACTCAATTTGAATTTAAAATAAATTTTTAACTGTTTTTGACTGTGAAAGAAATATATGTTGGTATGACTCTTTCACAACCACTATCAATTAGAAACTTCCAATAATCTTACCAATATGTCGAGCTTTCTGAATTTATTTTTGATGTAATATGCCAAAGAAGCAATACTAGCAGAGTCTGAAACGTCAAGTTGATGAAAGACAATATCATATAGCCCACAAATTTTGAGATTTTCAACAGCTTCAGTGCCCCTCTTCTTATCTCTAGCGGTTCAAACCACCAAAGCTAACTGTCTACATATCTCTAATCCAATTCCTTTACTGCCCCCTGTTACTACTGCAATCCTGGAAACCAATTAACCAACTGTAACGCCCCAATTTTCATACCCAAATGATAATATAATAATCATGGTTCTTTAAAGTAAAACCGAAAGTAAATCTTCACACTTGCAATACATGATACATATAGTCCTCATGCGATAATACATTCACTTCAAATCAAGATAACATAAACAAATAAATACCCTCATGGGTTTACAAGTTTCCAAGGCTTAGGCCTGGTTACACAAATCGGTTATTCAAACCCACACAAATATAACCCTTGGCTTACAAAACAGAGTCATGCAAAATGAGAGCATTGTGCTCCCTTCACATACACTTCCACGCCCTTGGTTAGGCGGAATCACCACATCCTTTCCTGTACAAAAATCTCGTAGGGTGAGCATAAAACCCAGTAGGAAATCCTTAACAAAGTATATACATTTTATACAAGTCTCAAGTGATGAAGTGCATATGCCATGCTATGCCCATTTTGAAAGAAAAACACATCTTCAAATTTTGTAAACCATCATGCTCAATGATGTCGTGCAATTTCCATTGTTCAAAACTTAATAATTTAATTCAAGGGGCGGTAAATACAACTCTAGTAATCCCTAGGTCGGTGTCTGCAAGTAGACTATACAAGTACTACCGATTTGTCATTTTTACCGGTATTAACCGGAAGGCTCGACACCTATCCTCGTAGGTTTTTTGGTCTTTCACCTCGGACACTTAGGCCAACTTATCAATTTCATCTACACCACCTTTCAAGACTTACCACCGTATTTACCCCCAAACCATTTCATGAAAACTCGTTTTCCCAACATTCTTTTCTCAATGCAAGGTTTTCAAATCAACGTTCAAAGCTCAACATAATCAAATGAATTGATATGCCCATGTAATGATTAAATGCAATACAACATTTCTTCCATTTTTAATACTTCCACACAATAATTCCATTGTGAACAAACCTCCCATTTCTCTTTTCAAAACAATAATATCACAAGATAAATATATAAACTTTGATTTCCAATTCATCCAAGAAACAACATAATTTCTACATTTAGAGCATTCTCAATAATTTAGTCATTTCAAGACTACAACAACATTTTGAACAACAACTTCCAAAATCAAATTCTTCACATTTCATGAAACCCATCGTTTGTATAAATATAAATCAAGCTTTTCCAAAACATTTCTTCATTTTGACATCCAACGAAAAATATGGCTATTTTATCTTATGAAATCTCAACATCTTTTTAAAACTCGACTTCAAGGTTTTCTCACCAAAACCAACCATCTCCAAGATATTTGAAGAAATCTCCCCAAAAACAACTTTTATCAACCATTATAGTTCAAAACCCTCAATCTCTATTTTTTGAAGGAAAAAGAAAGTAAACCCACTTTTAACATCACTCATTTTCTTGAATCAACAATCAATTTTCAAAACTAATCAAATGATGATTTCGAAAATCAACTAGATCTTGCAAAAATATATATATAACTCAAAGAAAATCCCTACCTTAAGCTTAGAAGAGAAGACGAGCAAAACAAGGTTGAAACTTCAAAGATGTTGAAATCAACTTCTACTTGGATCAAAACGAAGCTCTTGACAAGATTTACACTTAATCACAAAGGAGCAAGGCAAGGAGATGCTTCCAAGAGAGTAGATCTAAAGATCTTTGAGCAAAAAGTGATTTTGGAGAGGATGGAAGAGTCTCACGGCTTGGAGAAGGAAAAAGAGAAGAAAAAGTAAAGAAAAGGTTAAGTGAGGGACTTATTTATAGTACTGGGTCACACTGAAATAAAGTTCCAAAGTCAACCCAAAAGATCAAGTCAAAATCCTCAAAAGTTGGGCCCAAAACCAGATTGAAATATGGAAAAAAGGTCCGCAGGGGTCGACCCTGGCAACACAGGTGTCGACCCTTATGAAGAAAAGCTGGAACACTTATGTTTGACAGCATGCAAAGGGGGTCGACTCCCCTCCTCGGATTGGGGTCGACACCAAATTCCAGCAAGTAATTTTAGAAAACAAAGGGTCAACCCTTCCCAGACTGGTGTCGACCCCAGAATATGATTTTTAAGTTTCCAAACAACTTTTCAACGTAAAGCGTGAACAAGCAATCCCAACAAGTTTAAATCAATTTGTATTCCTCCAAAACTAAGATACAACAACACTAAAGATTTCTAAAATAAAATAAAGAATTCAAATACACTTCCCAAAAGCTTTGAAGGACACAAGTGCTACAACCTCCCCACCTTGGGAAATTTCGTCCCCAAAATTACAAATCAAGTTCTAAAACATAATTGAACTATTCACAACCATGTTGTTCTTACAAGTTCATCCCAAAACATTTATAATGTTTAAATCAAGTCCG
Source organism: Camellia sinensis (assembly GCF_055761805.1). Classification (NCBI taxonomy): domain Eukaryota; kingdom Viridiplantae; phylum Streptophyta; class Magnoliopsida; order Ericales; family Theaceae; genus Camellia; species Camellia sinensis. Next base: position 71,522,867 of record NC_138973.1, on the reverse strand, counting down.
AGTTTTTGAAACCGTACAGCATATACAATACTTCCAAATATTCATAAACATGAAGTTTCCCAAAAAGTAATGACAACTCTTACAACCTCATGCTTAAAACAACAACGCACATAACAACACGTGGTCAACAATTTTAATACATTTCCCTCAAACACTAGGGAATATTACAAGGAAAAGAAACCTAAGCATCTTCAAACAAATCTGGATACCTGGAGCGAACTTTCGCCTTTCATTCCCACGTTGCCTCATCAACACCATGGTGTCTCCACAACACCTTTACCAACGGTATAGTTTTTCCCCGTAGCACTTTCTCCAGGGTATCTAATATTTGAATCGATCGCTCTTCATAAGAGGCATCCTCATCTACCTCCAAATCAACCCAATCAAGCACATGTGAAGGTGCTGGTTCATACTTCCTAAGCATTGATACATGAAATACATTGTGAACCACAGAAAACTGTGGCGGTAAAGCTAATCGGTATGCCATTTCCCCAATTTGTTCTAAGATCTCAAAAGGTCCAATGAACCTTGGAGATAATTTACCATTCTTACCAAATCTCATCAAACCCCGCCTTGGTGAGATTTTTAGAAACACATGATCACTAACTTCAAAAGATAAAGGTCGTCTCCTCTTATCGACATAACTCTTTTGTCGGCTTTGGGCCATAGCTAACCTCTTCTGAATGAGAATAACTTTCTCAGTTATCTCTCTAAAAATTTCTAGACCCAACAACGGTGCATCACCCACCTCGGCCCAACAAACGGTGATCTACAAGGTCGGCCATACAAGGCCTCAAATGGTGTCATCCCTGCTAGCTTGATAACTATTGTTATAGGCGAACTCAACCAATGGTAAGTGCCTCTCCCACGACCCCTTGAAATCAAGGATACAAGCTCTAAGCATGTCCTCCAAAATCTGAATGGTACGCTCCGATTGTCCATCGGTTTGAGGATGGTAAGCAGTGCTAAAGTCAACTTTGTTCCTAACGCCTCTTGAAGGCTTTGCCACAACCAGGCAGTAAAACGAGGATCCCTATCCGACACAATAGTCACAAGGACTCCATAAAGTCGGACTATCTCTGTAATATACAACTCTGCCAAATGTTCATCTGAGTCACCGGTACACATCGAAATAAAGTGGGTAGACTTAGTCAACCTATCAACAATCACCCAAATGACGTCATTGCCTCACTGTGTTCTAGGAAACCCAACTACAAAATTCATGGTAACACGCTCTCATTTCCACTCAACTATCGGTAAGGGTTGTAACAAACCCACTGGCCTTTGATGTTTGGCCTTCACTTGTTGACAAGTAAGGCACTTTGATACAAATAAAGTGACATCCCACTTCATACCTCTCCACCAAAACTGACGACTGAGATCATGATACATTTTAGTACCTCTCGGATGTACCACAAGGCATGAGTGATGGAACTCCCAGAGTACTTCCTCTCTATAAGGTTCTGGGTCAAACAAACTGTCTAGGTAACGTACACTTAGATCCGAGTGGACGTTCAAACCTTTCTCCTTCTTCTCATTGGAAATTTTAACACGGATTGATTCCACATCACGGTCTCCTTGTTGTGCCTCTACGACCTTACTAATCAAGATAGGTTGAGCACTCATTGTGAACAAGGTAGCACTCTCATTGGACTCACCCAAGAGCAAATCAAACTTGCGAATAACACCTAGCATATCCCATTCCCGAATGGCCACATTTGCCAAACTACTCACAGATTTCCGACTCAAAGCATCAACCACTATATTGGCTTTCCCTGGATGATAGTGTAATTCAAAGTCATAATCCTCCATAAATTCCATCCATCTCTGTTGACCTAGATTCAAGTCATTTTGAGAAAACAAATACTTTAGACTCTTATGATCAGAGAAAACCTCAAACTTCTTACCATACAAGTAATGCCTCTAAATTTTCAAGGCAAAATTACCGCTGCTAGTTCTAAATCATGGGTGGAGTAGTTTTTCTCATGAGTTTTCAATTGTCGTGAACCATAGGCCATAACTTTTTCCTCTTGCATCAAGACATAACCAAGTCCATCCCCAGATGCATCACAATAGACAGTGTAATTTGAACCCCTTTTCGGAATTATCAAAATCGGTACGATAGTTAACCTAGTCTTAAGCTCCTAGAAAGACTTTTCACAAGTCTCATTCCACACAAACTTGACACCTTTCCTGACCAACCTAGTCAAAGGTGCAGCTAGTTTAAAGAAATCTCTTACGAAACGTCGATAATACCCTGCTAACCGCAAGAAACTCTGGATCTCAAAAACATTATTGGGTTGTTCCCAATCCTATACGGCGTCTATCTTTGAAGAGTCTACAGTTACTCTGTCACTAGACACTAAATGCCCCAAAAACTTCACCTCGGTGAGCCAAAACTCGCACTTATCAAATTTGGTATACAAACGGTGCTCCTTAAGCAATTCAAGCACTACTCGCAAGTGAGCCTCATGTTCCTCCTTGGAGGCTGAATAAATTAAGATGTCGTCCACAAAGACGACCACAAAAAGGTCCAAGTATTCTCGAAAAATTTGGTTCATCAAATCATAAAGGAAGGCGGTGCATTAGTTAACCCAAAAGGCATTACAAGGAACTCATAGTGGCCATAACGAGTACGAAAGGCCGTTTTCTGGATATCCTCCTCCCGGACTCTCAAGTGATGATACCCCGACCTCAAATCTATCTTTGAGAAGCAACGAGACCCTCTAAGTTGGTCAAATAAATCATCTATTCTGGATAGAGGGTACTTGTTCTTATTAGTAACTCGATTCAACTTGTGGTAATCAATACACAACCACAATGACCCATCATTCTTCTTTGCAAACAGAGCCGGCACTCTCCAAGGCGATGTACTAGGGTGAATGAAGCCCTTGTCTAAAAGCTCTTGGAGTTGAATCTTCAACTCGTGCAATTCAGCTAGTGCAAATCTATATGGTGCCATGGAAATTGATGCCGTGCCAGACACTAAGTCAATGGAAAACTCTATCTCCCGATAGGGTGGTAAACTGGTAAGATCCTCAAAAAAAACATCCGAGTATTCACAAACTACCCTTGGCAATTCAACATGAGCCCTATTACTCTCACTATTCAAGAGAGTTGCAAGAAGGCCACTAAGCTTGCTCCTACTACGAGGGTCAAAGACTGGTGACAAGACTCTATCAACTCGATTTCCCAGAAAGTAAAAATAATCACCACTCGAGGTGCAAACTGTAACTCTCTGATGATAACAATCAATCATATCTCGGTAAGAACATAACTAGTCCATGCCTAAAATGACATCAAAACTTGACATGTCCAGCAACACAAAAACAAATGGAAGTCGATGCCCGGCGACTTCTATCTCACAATCATGACACCCCTGGTCTAAATCAATTATACCCCCAACAGGTGACTCTATTTTGAGCGGAGTCGCTAATTGTGCCATTTCTAACCCTAATGCAGAAACAAATGCAGTAGATATAAATGAATGAGACGCACCCGTGTCTATCAACACACTAGCCAAAGTATTGCACACAACAAAAATACCTCTCACAACTGAGGTTCTCGGTAACTGCTCTAGCGCGGTAACTGCACACATGCCCTTATGGCCCCTGATTAACTTGTTCCTCCCTTGGAGCATAGGCTTGGTGCACTGACTGAGCCAAAGTGGCTCCCTGGTTAACTCATGAAGTCTGAACAGAATGAGCCTGCTGGTGGCTCTAAGTCTACCTCGACCCTGATGTGCCAGATGCGCCTCCTAACTCTGGACAAGTCCTCTTCATGTGTCCCGACCGGCCACATTGAAAACAATTAAACCCTTGTCCCCTATTCTGGGACTGACTCTGGGATCAGTTAGGTGGTGGTACTGGTGGTAACATCAATTGCCCTCCTCCCTTCTGTGGGCATGCAAAGGATTTGTGACCTGGTTGACCACACTTGAAACAAGAAAAACCACTCTGTGTACTCTTTCCCAGGCCCAAACTAGGCAAAAGAAAGGTAGATCTAGACTGTTGTGGTTGGGACTGGGATGAAAAATTGCCTTTGCTCCTCTTATTTTGCCTATAGTCTTCATGTGGTTCTTAGCCCCTAGATCTTGAACCCTAGTGTCTTTCCTCCTTAACTTGCACTGTAGTCTCTATATGTGCCGCCGCCTCCACAAGGTGGGCATAATTCCGAATCATGTTTCCGACAACTTTGAACAAGATCTTGTTTCTCAACTTCTTCTCAAACTCGATACAACGACGCTTTTCCATTGCCACCAACTCCGGTGCAAACCGGGATAGACTAGAAAAGGCCGCCTCAAACTCGGCCATGGACATGTTATGTTGCTTAAGGTCCAAAAACTCTTGTCTCAATCTCTCCCTAGCCGTGGGAGGTAAGTACTTATCTTGGAAAGCAATCACAAATGCTTCTCATGTCAGCTCTACGCTACCTTTGGCGTACTTCCACCATGGCCCCGCATCCCTTTTTAGGTAGTAACTAGCTAGGGTCACCCTTAGTTCACTATCCTCAATGTGAAGCATCTCGAATGTCTTCACTGTTTGTTCGAGCCACTGATCTGCTTTCTTGGGCTCGGGACCACCATGGAACTCATCCGGCGTGGCTCGCAAAAATTCTCAAGTAAGGAAACTAGACCTTGCCTCAATGGTGTTCTCTCTGGCTTGGTTTTCTCCCCTCAACAAATTCATAGCCCTTGCTATTTCTCGGGCTAGGGTCCTCACTGTAGTTTGAACCGCTTGTTCTACTTGTTCGGCCACATTAGCTTGGCCTGACTCTTCTTCTTGCACCGAAACCTCTTGGGCTAGTACCTCATGCACACCCCAACGAGGCCTACCACGTCTCCCGCCTCTACCACCACGGGTTTGGCCTCTTCCTGACATCCTATAAAGGACAATAGAAATAATTTAGCACGCTAACCCATATGTGCCCGCAATTTGCCTCACACGTTTTAATCACAACAATTGTATATATTTCTCACTATATAGACATTTCAATTTCACTCCACATAAGCACTTAGTCATGTAAACACATATAGATTACCCTTTTATGATGGAATTCGTCCCACGAAAAATCAAGAATTCTTAGTAGAACGAGTATTGATTAACTACCCTTCTAAGAAGACCTCAAGGAATTTAACAGGCGCAAACAACATCTCAAAAGTTCAATCTCATACCCATATAGTCACATAAGCATGTTACCACATCGTCACAAAATGCATAACACATTCCTATCATGCAACATTACCCATTGTGGTAAAACAACCACTTTCCACGAGCTCCAAGTTTTCAAACCCAGTAAGTCTGATACCAAGTTATAACGTCCCAATTTTCATACCCAAATGATAATACAATAATCATGGTTCTTGTACGGGGGCGAAATATCCTCTGCTTTCCGTACTCCTTGGAGTTCAAGCTTCACGTAACGGCGTCTAACCTGATAACACATAAAACGGTGAGCTGCCCGGCGGTGGTGTGCCGGATAGACCCTCCGACGATCAAGTCAGATCACTTGAGGAAGAAGGAGGCTCTTTGAGAGAGAGAGAGAGAGAGAGAGAGAGAGAGTGTGTGTGTGTTTCAGATAGCGCAAGTTGCTTACCTCTAACATTCATCCTCCCTTCCTTTTTCTAGGCTAGCCATGCAGCCTCAGGATTGTGCGCGTACTACCTCTGCTGTCCTTCCCTGGACAATTGGTTGTGCTCGCCTCCCACCACCTTACACGTGTAAAGGCCAAATCCTCCATCCAATATATGCAAAACTGCCAAATGGTACTGACGCGTGCCTAGAGCAGATATCCTTTCCCTCACGCCATTGGCTCAAGTGACACGCCCGACCGGCATACCAAGACTGGCCTATTCCTTGGGAGAAAATCACAACCACAAAGAACACGACCGAGCTTCCGAGTTATTCGGTCGGGCGCACGCCGACCTCTTCCCGGCCTAGATTCTTTCCGGACTGTCATCTGCTCGGTCGCGCTGTGCTAACGCGCGCCTAACGCCGAACGCCTAACAGCCACAGCTCGGCCTTGCCTTAGAGCATGCCTGGTCGGCAAACCTAGCTCGACCGTGTAAAACAGGCCGGAGGGCCGTGCCGATTGAGGAGATAGCTCGGCACCGAGAGGCTTGCCACCACTGCGTTACCGTAGCTCGACCGTACTGTCCGGTGCAAATCTCCCCTCTCAATTGCCCCTTAATCCCATCCGAGCTAATCGTGATTGGGGTTACCACCATGACCGAGCTAACGGTCCTTGAGCTGCGCCAGTACCAAGCCGAGCGTGATTGGTTTCGAAGCCGTTACCGAGCTATCCCATTTGGTCGGTCACTGCTTCAGCAGTCTTGTCGAGGGCCGTACAACCGTACTGACAGCCATCCTTTCGATGCCACATGGCTTTATCCCACTGGCCCCGTGCGGCCCCAAAGCAGTCTTTTCATGCGCGAAATTCAAATGGCAGAGCCGTTTGGTTTTTCCCCCCTCTTTTATGCACAAACAGAGGGTCACTTCAGCCCTTACTGCTCATCTCTTCTCTCAAGCCCCAAAACCCTTGCTCTCAAAACCCTCGAACCTCTACTATTACTGCCATTGCTGCCTTTCCGATTCCTCTACACCCATTTTCGTTCCTTCTGAGGCTATAATCAAGCTCTTGGTTGATTGATCTCTTTGGCGTCCGTCGCTGGTAAGTCTCTTCACCAATCCACCCTATTTTCTATCCATGTTCTTCATGTTTTCCATCTCGTATTCTTCGTGTTCTTGCTTGGAAATGCTAGGCACCTACCAATACCTCCTCCATGGGGTAGTATTGGCATACCTTAGGGCAATAATTGCATACCCTATGAAGAACTGGAACTGGAATCAAAAAAGCAGATGGGGCTCCCATGCCCCTTGTTTCTTCGAGTAAAACGCACCAACTTTGAATCTAGGATGAACAACTTGAATCTGGGTAGGACTGAGCTAAATAGGTAACTTGGATCCATAAACAAAACTTCAGCCGAGCAAAGATCAGTTTGCGGCTTCTCGTTGAGGCCGCGGCCGTGCTGGATATAGGGAGTCAGAATCGAACTAGGAAGGCCATATCGGCCGGATAGACGAGCCGAGATAGGGGGTAGACCGGCCACATATAACAGGGGATTTTGACCGAGCTAGGAGAACTAATAGGAGCCGTGCAATTTATGTCGCGCTAACCCTTGGGCTTATTTTTTAACAATGCAGAACTAGGACCGACCAGGCCCCTACAGCATTGCCACTGGTGGAGCTCAAAGTCCGAGCAAATACACCAGAATTTTCTTCCGAGATACAAATTAAACCACTAAATAAGTAAAACCGAGGTAGGTGGGGAAGTACCAGTTCATGGTGAGCTTGCCCGGTGCACTAGCTGAGTTTTGTAGGGAGTGCAACATTCCAGACGATGTCTATTTAGAGCTGGCTAAGAAGGGAGATACCCCATGGGGTGACCTAGATCGGTGCCCCTTCACGGTCGTATCCATCGTGGAAGGAGGGCTTCGTTTCCCGGTCCAACCCTTGATCTGCGATTTTTTGAGGCAGACAAGGCTTTGTCCGACCCAAGTCTCGAACAACACGTACAAGATAATAAACGGTGTGGCCGAGCTGAATAGGAGGCTCGGTCTCAATCTCGGTCTCGCTGAGATATTACATCAATACAGCCTTAGCAAAAATAAGGGTGGGTTTTGCTGGTACCTGAAGGTCAAGAAGGGCCAAGCAAAATTCATAGAGGGCAACCCAGATAAGGAGACAAATGATGATGACTTCTTGTGGGTGTCCAGTCGTTATGAGGACACCGAGGCGCCCATACCGGGCTGGTATATTAGGAAAGATTTTGGCAGTGCTGGTGAGTAGCTTGGCAAACTGCACTACTTTCTTTTTGCACTGATTTCCTTCTTGCTGATCTAACACTTGTCCTCCTTTTTGCAGATTACAAGCTCTTGGCCGACGACTACTCCCGAGCTAATCAAGAGGCCATCAGAGTTCTGCTTCGTCATCCGGCCGAGGAAAGGGAGTCTCCAAAACTCCTCGGCTTCGAACCGACCTACCACTACACAGCACCGCGCAAGAGTAGGGTGACTGACTTTCTTTGTGCGCCCTCTCCAGAACCAGATCCAAATCTCCCAGCGATCAAACTTGTTCCCCTCACCGCCGAACAAGAAATGGCAAAAATCCGGGCAATCAAATCAATGATCACCAGAGAACCGAGCGACTCCCTGCCACCAGAGGTACCTGGGGGGACTTCCTCCACCCCAGCCGAGCAAAGGGAGGGGGCTGTGCTGGCTCTTGCAAGCGAACATCCAACAGGCCGGTCGAAGAAGCGACCGAGAAAAGACCAAACCGGGCAACAACTGGTCGACGAAGATTCAACCGAGCATGCATCCACTGAGTTGGGAGACCAGACCGAACAACTAAGCGGGCCATCCAAACCCCCAACGACCCCCTCGGTTTGGGCGCCCGAGATTAAGTACAAAGGCCGGGCAGTCTCTGAGGCTGATTCAGTGTACGCGGACAAGGATTACTCCCTCGGTTTCAACATGACCAAGGGGCTGATCCTTCCCGCCGACATGAAGAAGCACGACGAGCTGTCCGACCTGAAGGTGCTTCGCTCGGCAACAAAATCGATCGTTTTGGTAAGTTCCACTCTTTTTTCTGCAAGTTGTTGACCGATTTTTGCTCGGTTTTCTGAGTGTTTACAATCTTTCATTTGTTTCCAGGCCGCGCAAAAGAACTATTTAGCGCATGACCGAATGATCACAGTGCGGCAGAGCCTGCGGGATGCCATAGCTGAGAACAAGGCCCAAAAGGCCGAGATAGCGAAGCTGAAGGCAGCACAGGAAGCAGTTGTGGCCGAGCGAGATAATATCTTCTGCTTTCCGTACTCCTTGGAGTTCAAGCTTCACGTGACGGCGTCTAACCTGACAACACAGAAAACGGTGAGCTACCCGGCGGTGGTGTGCCGGATAGACCCTCCGACAATCAAGTCAGATCACTTGAGGAAGAAGAAGGCTCTTCGAGAGAGAGAGAGAGAGAGAGAGAGAGAGAGAGTGTGTGTTTCAGATAGCGCAAGTTGCTTACCTCTAACGTTCATCCTCCCTTCCTTTTTCTAGGCTGGCCATGCAGCCTCAGGATTGTGCGCGCATTACCTCTGCTGTCCTTCCCTGGACAGTTGGCTGTGCTCGCCTCCCACCACCTTACACGTGTAAAAGCCAAATCCTCTATCCAGTATATGCAAAACTGCCAAACGGTACTGACGTGTGCCTGGAGCAGATATCCTCTCCCTCATGCCATTGGCTCAAGTGCCACGCCCGACCGGCATACCAAGACCGGCCTATTCCTTGGGAGAAAATCACAACCACAAAGAACACGACCGAGCTTCCGAGCTATCCGGTCGGGTGCACGCCGACCTCTTCCCGGCCTAGATTCCTTCCGGACTGTCATCTGCTCGGTCGCGCCGTGCTAACGCGCGCCTAATGCCGAACACCTAACAGCCACAGCTCGGCCTTGCCTTAGAGCATGCCTGGTCGGCAAACCTTGCTCGACCGTATAAAACAGGCCGGAGGGCCGTGCCGATTGAGGAGATAGATCGGCACCGAGAGGCTTGCCACCACTGCGTTACCGTAGCTCGGCCGTACTGTTCGGTGCAAATCTCCCCTCTCAGTTCTTTAAAGTAAAACTGAAAGTAAATCTTCACACTTGCAATACATGATACAAGTGGTCCTCATGCGATAATACATTCACTTCAAATCAAGATAACATAAACAAATAAATACCCTCATGGGTTTACAAGTTTCCAAGGCTTAGGCCCGGTTACACAAATCGGTTATTCGAACCCACACAAATATAGCCCTTGGCTTACAAAACAAAGTCACGCAAAATGAGAGCATTGTGCTCCCTTCACATACACTTCCACGCCCTTAGTTAGGCGAAATTACCACATTATTTCCTGCACAAAAATCCCATAGGGTGAGCGTAAAACCTAGTAGGAAATCCTTAACAAAGTATATACATTTTACATAAATCTCAAGTGATGAAGTGCATATGCCATGCTATGCCCTTTTTGAAAGAAAAACACATCTTCATCTTTTGTAAACCATCATGCTCAATGATGTCATGCAATTTCCATTATTCAAAACTTAACAATTTAATTCAAGGGGCGGTAAATACGACTCTGGTAATCCCTAGGTCGGTGTTTGCAAGTAGACTATACAAGTACTACCAATTTGTCATTTTTTACCGGTGTTAACCGGAAGGCTCAACACCTATCCGCGTGGATTTTTCGGTCTTTCACCTCGGACACTCAGGCCAACTTATCAATTTCATCTACACCACCTTTCAAGACTTACCACCGTATTTATCCCCAAACCATTTCATGAAAACTCGTTTTCCCAACATTCTTTTCTCAATGCAAGGTTTTCAAATCAACGTTCAAAGCTCAACATAATCAAATGAATTGATATGCCCATGTAATGATTAAATGCAATACAACATTTCTTCCATTTTCAATACTTCCACACAATAATTCCATTGTGAACAAATCTCCCATTTCTCTTTTCAAAACAATAATATCATAAGATAAATATATAAACTTTGATTTCCAATTCATCCAAGAAATAACATAATTTCCACATTTAGAGCATTCTCAATAATTTAGTCATTTCAAGACTACAACAATATTTTGAACAACAACTTCCAAAATCAAATTCTTCACATTTCATGAAACCCATCGTTTGTATAAATATAAATCAAGCTTTTCCAAAACATTTCTTCATTTTGACATCCAACGAAAAATATGGCTATTTTATCTTATGAAATCTCAACATCTTTTTAAAATTCGACTTCAAGGTTTTCTTACTAAAACCAACCATCTCTAAGATATTTGAAGAAATCTCCCCAAAACAACTTTTATCAATCATTATAGTTCAAAACCTTCAATTTTTATTTTTTGAAGGAAAAAGAAAGTAAACCACTTTCAACATCATTCATCTTCTTGAATCAACAATCAATTTTCAAAACTAATCAAAGGATAATTTCGAAAATCAAATAGATTTTGCAAAAATATATATATAACTCAAAGAAAATCCCTACCTCAAGCTTAGAAGAGAAGGCGGGCAAAATAAGGTTGAAACTCCAAAGATGTCGAAACCAACTTCTACTTAGATCAAAACGAAGCTCTTCACAAGATTTACACTTAATCTCAAAGGAGCAAGGCAAGGAGATGCTTCCAAGAGAGTGGATCTAAAGATCTTTGAGCAAAAAGTGAATTTGGGGAGGATGGAAGAGTCTCACAGCTTAGAGACGGAAAAAGAGAAGAAAAAGTAAAGAAAATGTTAAGTGTGGGACTTATTTATAGTACTAGGTCACAATGAAATAAAATCCCAAAGTCAACCCAAAAGATCAAGTCGAAATTCCCAAAAGTTGAGCCCAAAACCGGACTAAAATTTGGAAAAAAGGTCCACAGGGGTCAACCCTTGCAACACAGGGGTCAACCCTTATGAAGAAAAGCTGGAACACTTATGTTTGACAACATGCAAAGGGGGTCTACACCAAATTTTAGCAAGCAATTTCAGAAAATAAAGGGTCGACCCTTCCCAGACTGGTGTCGATCCCAGAACAAGATTTTTAAGTTCTTAAACAACTTTTCAACGTAAAGCGTGAACGAGCAATCCTAACAAGTTTAAATCAATTTGTACTCCTCTAAAACTAAGATACAACAACGTTAAAGATTCTCAAAATAAAATAAAAGATTCAAATACACTTCCCAAAAGCTTTGAAAGACACAAGTAGTACACCAACACACAACAAAACTAAGGTGTTAGTTAGAGATTAGGATAAATTACATTTGTAGTTTTTAAAATATGCATTTTGTCACTTTGACCCGTCAATTTTGTTTTTACAGTTTCCTATTTAATTTGGTATAATTTCAAATGGACCATCTAAATAGTTGACGGAATGATAGTAAAATGCATATATAGTCCCTAAAGTATGTGTTCCATATTACTTTGGTTCTTAAATTTTTTTTTTAGGCCTCGTTTGGCAAGTGACTTTTTTAGTAAAAAAGTCACTAAAAAAACCAAAAAGCCAACAATCCATACCAAAAAATTAAAGATTCTTTTTTCTCTGTACATTTTGCACATCTTTTCGTGAAAAGCCAAAAAGTCATCTCAAACATGCTAGTTTTTTTAATTCATATTTTAACCAAATAGCAAAAAAGTTACTAAATTTGCCTGTTTCCAAACGAGGCCTTATTTTGTTAGTTTGGTTCCGAAACATTGATAAATAATATCAACCGTATAAACTTATAATATTGAGGGGTGAGATAGACAAAATTAAAACTTTAGGAGCTAAAAGAACACAATATATGCCTTTACGGATCATAGTTGAAATTTGTAATCATTCAGTTAATGATTTAAACGATAGTTTGAAATTAGACTAATTTGACTCCAATTGAAAATTTTGAAGGGCGAAATTGACAAAAATTGAATGGCCAAAATAACATAGAATACATACTTTTTAGAATCATAAATGTATTTTATCCGATATATAAAATGAAATCAAGAAGAGAGAGAGAGAGAGAGAGGATGTGCCCTTTTGGTGCTGCTGTGGTGACCGTTCCCCCCATTTCTGAATGTAGGGGATGTTATTGATGAGGATGATCTGTGTGCAGATTTATAGATTTCTTTCAGTGTTATGGAATGTGATTATTTTCCATGGTGAACATGCTATTTATTTGGAAAAATTATAATTTAGTAATTTCTCCTCAAAATAATTATAAAATTATGAAAAAGGTGAAAATTTAAATTTTTAAAATTTTATTAGGAATCTGAATTTTTTTTTAAGAACTTAAAGTGAATTGTTATTTTTTCTATTTATTTTGTGTCAGCCTAATATTTAGGAGTACTTACGTATAGGTCTTAATAAGTGGGCTTATTGTCTAATAAGTCTTATGGAAAAAATTTGTCATAAAAAAGTCACTAATTGTAAGTTTTAGTGACAATTTATAAAAATCATGACAAAAAAGTCACTAATTGTCAATTTTTAGCGACAATTTTACCAAGACTTATTTTCAGTAAGACTTTATAGGAATTAAGTCCAACTATTAGGAATTATTGATAATTTACCCTAATATTTATGTGTGATACGTAAGCCGTGACAACATGGTCCTCCTGCGTAAGCCGTGACATCATTCTCATTTGAAATTTCCGTAGGCAGCTCCAACAATTGTTTTTTATTGTTGAAATAGTATACAAAATAATCGGATTATCAGAGTACTGTCAAGCAACACAAATATATTATGTGCTTCGTTTTGGAGGTGAATTTAGCAGTAACCTAGAACATACCAAATTAACAAATCTAGTGAGAAAAATATTATCTTATGAATCGCAAATTCACAACTTCAAGTATTCCATCATCTTTATTTAGTCAAAAAATATTTTCTATTTTTAAAAGGTAAAATTTTTTTTACGGACTAAAGTCTTATCAATGTCATTACACTACCACTACCACTATCACCTCCACTACCATACACCATCACCATGGCCATCACCACCCATCATCATCACCATCACCATCACCATCACCATCACCACCGCCACCACCAGTGGCGGAGGTAGGAAATTAAGTTAGAGGGGCATTATTAATTATAATTTTTTATTTAAAATAAAAATCATGATCAACATTAAGATAATAATAATTTTATGAGCTAAATTTAAGCATAAAAAATTACATATTCATTATTAATAGCAACAAATTAAAATTATATAATAGTGTAAAATAGCTCGGTGCGGGATGGTGATGAAAGTTTGCAATTTTAGCACAAAAAATTATGGATCAAAATTCCTAATTTTAGAAAATAAAAGCACTTCCTTTATAGCACAAATTATTATAAAATCTATATATTTTTTATTTAACAGAAAAATATTAAAGAGATGAGATTGCTTATAAATGATGTGTTTTGAATGAAAATTATTAAATAGTCTTAGAATATCACATAGCATTGCCTACGTGATGCTAAAAGGATGAGAAATCACAAATCAAACTAAGTAGTCTGTCTGAAAATAATGAGTTCATTATATCTAATCTATAAGATTTTTTGCTATATTATTTGTTTAAACTACTACATAAATAATACCACATAGTGCTCTCAAAGTATCAAATAACTACTTATTGTGAATAATACAATAAACTCTTAGCCAAAAAATATGTTAAGAAAAAAAAAATACATTTTGTATATGACAACACACCCAAAAAAAAAAGAAAAAAAATCAAAACTGAGGGGGTGGCCACCACCCCCCTAGGCCTTCTTTCCCTCCGCCACTGGCCACCACCACACCACCATCTCCACTAGGAGTGCAACTTTGGTGGGCTTAACCCAAGCAACTTGAGTCCAACCCAACTTTTTTTAAGGCTTAAGAAAAATATTTTTGAATGCAGTGCGGGTTTGGATACAAAATCAGAAGCCTGAATTAAATTTGGACGAATTTGGGTAAAGGTATCGAACAACCTGAGTAATCTGAAATCCGAATTATATATATAAATACATATAAAAAACATTAAATATACATATAAATGATTAGCTATTGGATAATGGTAAAGTAATTTAGATTGTTAGATTATATTGAATATATATTATATACACAAGAAACACAATACAAAACTTTACATTTTTCGTTTTTGACTCCGAAATTGTAAACATCACTATAGCTGCACATAGATTTTTCAATTCTTGCCTCTCTTACATTATATGAGAGGGTAATTTTTGGGAAAAATTGGGCCGAGCTGAGAGTTGGGCTTTGAGGCCCAAAACGCGAAGGACTAAGTAAGAAGGCCGTAAAGGATACTCCGGCCCAGAGAGCAATGTTACTCCGGCTGGGAGAAGTAAATGTTACTTCGGCTCATGGATGTAAAGCTACTCCGGCCTTGGGAAGACAAAGTTACTTCGGCCCAAGAAAGAGTAAAACTACTCCGGTCTGGAGGCAACTCACAGTTAGGCCGATCTCAGAGTTAGTCCGGTCGCGACTTACAAATGGTTAGGTCGGTCAGAACTTGTTACTTGGAAGTCTGATCTAAGCGCATCAAGGTTGAACAGGGCAGCCGAAGTAAAGATTTGGAGGAGAGGACCGAGCTAAGGATAGTTCGACCTTCTGTGACTCGATATAGCCAAGTTTACTTCGGTCGAAAGGAAGTTCGGCCGTAAAGAAAACCATCCCACTTGGTTTGAGCAGTGGGGGAGGGTGTAAAAGGATAAGCATTATCCTTAAGAGATTGAATCCTAGGAGGACTCTGTATGGAGAGATACAAGTCCTACTAGGATTATGCCATATGAAACTTATAAAAGCTCACAAGCATCACCTTGGAGGAGGTAATTGAACACAATCTTTTTGAGAACTTAGAGCTTTGTCTATTTGTCAAGTTTTCTGACTTAGGCATCGGAGAGGTTTCCGGCACACACCCGCCGGCTAGCTCACGTTTGTGTTTTCAGGTGACAAAGCGACGTCGTACGGAGGAGCGTGGACTTGGTCAACAGGATTATACGAGGAGAATTATTTCCTCCCCGTACAATTGGCGCCGTCTGTGGGAAGAACAGACAAGAACAAAAACCTCTTGACTAAGCTTCTCCTTTTCTCATTCAATGACACACATTGAAGACTTGCCGCAGTCCGCCGTCGACGGACTGACTCCAGAAGGGGGTGCAAGGCGTGAAGGATTACCTGCCGTCCCTCCCATGGCGGACTTGGAGCCCCAACAACATAATTCCAGGAGGAGCGGCAGGGGAAGGCGGAATGACAGCCCTCGTCACTCTCAAAGTCCCGACAGGCAAAGGAGGAGGATTGATCCTCAAGCCCTGGAAGATCGCGTAAAGGAACAAGATGAACTAATTCGAAGGATGGCGGCGGACATGGAGGCCTTGAAACGCCAGATGAAGACCAAAGATGTGGCGACAGGAGAGGGGCGCAAGCACAAGACGCCCCCTCGCCACTCAGAAAGTCGTAGTAGGAATACTACACCCTCTCAAGGAGAGAGCAGAAGCCTCAGGACAGGCGACACTCACTCCTTATCTTCAAGGACTCGTCACTCCAGGTCTGAGAGGACGAGATCCGAAAGATCATACACTGAAGGAAGCACGTATTGGCCTTCACATTCACACCAAACAAGATCCAGACAAACCGAGCTACCCAGGTCATCCGACTTACGAACCGTGCTAGAAGAAAAAGCACGATGCAAGGAAGATGCCAGGGCAAGGGATCCACACCGAGTTTCGGCCTTACAACGGTTGGCTCCTCGGACGCACGGAAGCGTCGAGGTTGGAATGCCAATACCGCGACCGGCCTACGAACCAACGGACAAGGCATTGGCAAGACTACAGACCTCGCCGTTTGTCCCAGCGATCGAAAACGCACCCTTACCATCAGGCTTCCTTCAGCCGAAGTTCAATACATATGAAGGGAAGACGGACCCGTATTCTCACCTGAGCCACTTTCGCCAAGTCATGGCTGTGTACAGGCGAAACGAGGCCCTAATGTGCATACTCTTCCCATCAAGTCTGGGCGACTTAGGCTTGACTTGGTTCGAAAAACTCCCAGAGGGCAGCATAGCCTCCTGGGCCCAATTGGCAGAAGCGTTCGTAACAAGGTTTCGGACAAATACTAAAACACCGGTGGAGATAGACCAGCTACTCTCCATCGACATGGGTGAGAAAGAAACCCTCAGATCTTACAACAGTCGCTACTGGGAGACATTCAACCAAATTGGAGACTGCCCAACCAATCTAGCCATTGCGCAGTATAAAAGAGGTCTACCAGTAGGGAATAGACTAAGGGATTCAATTACAATGACGCCACCCCTCACCATGGAGGCCCTGATGGAAAGAGTGCATCAGCACATCAGGGTAGAAGAGGATGGCGCGCGTGCTAAAGCAAAATCTAGTACAACCACAATGCCAGAAAAGAAGACCTCAGCAAAGGTCAATACAGTAGATCGACAGAATAAAAACGGACGCGGCAGACGAGATAACGGAGAAGATCCAGATAAAAAATGGTTGAGAATCCGCACTGCCATAACAACGGTGTTCAAGAAACCAATATATCGGATTCTGAGCGAAATAAGAGATGAGCCTTTCGTCAAGTGGCCAGCCAAGCTAGGAGAAGCCCAGAAAGATTACGACGACAGATCACGGTGCACCTTCCACCAAGAAAAAGGGCACCGAACTGAGAATTGCACGCCACTGAGACAGCACTTGGAAGAATTGGTGGCAGCAGGACACTTGGATAAGTACATTGAAGGAGGGACGCAGCCAGCCCCCCAGGACCATAATAACCACCCCAATGGAATGCCAATAGACGCCCCGCCTCAAGGCGTCATCAATGTCATACATGGAGTCTTTGAACCTGAGCGTGTATGCGAGCTCAGGGGATCGATCAAAAAGGCAGAACACTTTAGAGAAGTACTAAGTGCCCAACCAGCCATCAAGAAAGGGAAGACGGAGGCAACAAACGTCATGACTTTTTCTGACAAAGACTTGGAACGAATTTACTGCCCCCACAATGATGCCCTGGTCGTCACTCTCCGAGTTAAGGATTTTGACGTCAAGCGGATTCTGATTGACCAGGGTAGTTCATGTGAAATCATGTACTACGAGACATTCAAGCAATTGAAGCTGCAAGACAAAGACTTGGCACCTGCCGTATCTCCCCTAATTGGGTTCAACTCCATGCCAGAATGGCCCGTCGGCAAAATCATTCTTCCAGTCAGAGCAGGAACCGTGACAAAACAAGTGGAGTTCTGGGTATTGAAGGTCCCCTCCACTTACAACATCATCTTAGGCAGAACATGGCTG
Source organism: Camellia sinensis (assembly GCF_055761805.1). Classification (NCBI taxonomy): domain Eukaryota; kingdom Viridiplantae; phylum Streptophyta; class Magnoliopsida; order Ericales; family Theaceae; genus Camellia; species Camellia sinensis. The sequence continues at coordinate 71,505,038 of NC_138973.1, read as the reverse complement.
CATGCCATGCGATCAGTGGCGTCATCCTACCACCAAGTAATGCGGTTCCCCAACAACACCGGCATAATTGAAGAAGTCTATGGAGATCAGATCATGTCAAAGCAATGCTTCGTCACGGCGAATGGCAGCCGCGCCGCCAAAGGATATGTTCATTCGGTGGAAGAACCGGAAAGTAATGAGCTATTCGCAGATGTCGGAAAAACGGCGGATCGGAAAGTAGTGGAGGACCAGGAGATGGCAAGTTAAGGCCAAACTGGGACGGTCCTTACAAAGTGGTTTGGTTAACAGACAAAGGGGCATACCACCAAGACAAGGACGGCAAAGCAATCCCTAGGCCATGGAACACGGCCAATCTCAAGTTATTTTATTCTTTCTTTTTCAAAGACGTGTAATTTTTTCTTTCTTCAATAAAACAAGCGATTCTTTTCAGCATGAGTTGTTCTCTGTAAAAGTTAGCTTTACTGAAGATTAGGTACATAGTAAGCATTTTATTCTAAGTTGGCTGGAAAAACTAACTTAGAGGTTGGCTGGAATAAACCAACACCCCTCCTAAGCCCAGGATAAGGATCCAGGCTGCAGGACGTTTGGTCGGAATAACCAAACTTTATTCTAAGTTAGCTGGAAAAACTAACTTAGAGGTTGGCTGGAATAAACCAACACCCCTCCTAAGCCCAGGATAAGGATCCAGGCTGCAGGACGTTTGGTCGGAATAACCAAACTTTATTCTAAGTTAGCTGGAAAAACTAACTTAGAGGTTGGCTGGAATAAACCAACACCCCTCCTAAGCCCAGGATAAGGATCCAGGCTGCAGGACGTTTGGTCGGAATAACCAAACTTTATTCTAAGTTAGCTGGAAAAACTAACTTAGAGGTTGGCTGGAATAAACCAACACCCCTCCTAAGCCCAGGATAAGGATCCAGGCTGCAGGACGTTTGGTCGGAATAACCAAACTTTATTCTAAGTTAGCTGGAAAAACTAACTTAGAGGTTGGCTGGAATAAACCAACACCCCTCCTAAGCCCAGGATAAGGATCCAGGCTGCAGGACGTTTGGTCGGAATAACCAAACTTTATTCTAAGTTAGCTGGAAAAACTAACTTAGAGGTTGGCTGGAATAAACCAACACCCCTCCTAAGCCCAGGATAAGGATCCAGGCTGCAGGACGTTTGGTCGGAATAACCAAACTTTATTATAAGTTAGTTGGAAAAACTAACTTAGAGGTTGGCTGGAATAAACCAACACCCTTCCTAAGCCCAGGATAAGGATCCAGGCTGCAGGACATTTGGTCGGAATAACCAAATACTATAAGTTAGCTGGAAAAACTAACTTCAAATAGTTGGCTGGAATAAACCAACTCTTGTTACTCTTCAGCCGAAGTAAGTGTATGGCTGAAGAGTGGTTGGCTGGAATAAACCAACACTTGTTACTCTTCAGCCGAAGTAAGTGTGAGGCTGAAGAGTGGTTGGCTGGAATAAACCAACTCTTGTTACTCTTCAGCCGAAGTAAGTGTATGGCTGAAGAGTGGTTGGCTGGAATAAACCAACACTTGTTACTCTTCAGCCGAAGTAAGTGTAAGGCTGAAGAGTGGTTGGCTGGAATAAACCAACTCTTGTTACTCTTCAGCCGAAGTAAGTGTATGGCTGAAGAGTAGTTGGCTGGAATAAACAAACACTTGTTACTCTTCAGCCGAAGTAAGTGTAAGGCTGAAGAGTGGTTGGCTGGAATAAACCAACTCTTGTTTCTCTTCAGCCGAAGTAAGTGTAAGGCTGAAGAGTGGTTGGCTGGATTAAACCAACACTTAATACTCCTCAGCCGAAGTAAGTGTAAGGCTGAAGAGTGGTTGGCTGGATTAAACCAACACTTAATACTCCTCAGCCGAAGTAATTATGTCAGCTAAGGAGTGGTTGGCTGGTAAGTATAGTTTAACCAACCAAAAACCGAAATAACACTTGGAGTAATAGAAGACATTACAAAATGCAAGCATACACACAATAACCGGAATAAAAGAAGCAAAATTTTCATTCAAAGAGAAGTCAATTACAAGGGGGCTTAGTTCGGTTACAAAGGAGAAAAAGTAAAAGAGTCAAGAGAAAAGTTCATCAATTTCAGCGTCGAAAACCGCATCGGCATCAACCTGAAGACCGGTCTCCGGAGGGAGCTCATTCACACTAGGGTGAGCCACTTCGGCTACGGTTATACTGGGAGGATCAACAGTTAGGTCTTCAGCAGTGGGCACCGACCGAACTGGCTGGTCCACATTCTCGGCCGGAGTATCTTCATCAGAGGCATCATCAGAGTCAGAGCCTCCCAAAAACTGTTGTTGCAGAGCGGCCGCGTACTCCGCCAGGGACTTCGGTATAAAATAATCTGGAGGGTTGAAGACCTCGGTCTGTTGATCTTGACCGAGCTTCTCCACTGCCGCTCTCCAGCCGCATTTGAAGAACAGCTCCTTTGCAGCGTCACATTGTTGGGCGTAAGCATCCTCAGCCCTCTTGAAACCTTGTTTCTCAGCCTCCTTCGCCTTCTCCTTCATTTCGGCGTCTTTCTTTCTTTCAAGCTTTACCAGCTCACGCAAGTACTTGTCCTTCAGCACAATGGCAGTCTTTTGTTTTTCGGCCTCGGCCGAACTAACCATTCCGGTCAAACGACCGACCTCACCTTGGAGTTCGGCCATTTCCTTTCTGGCCGACTCTAGTTCGGCCGATTTCGCCTCTGCCTCGGCCGCCGCTTGCCTTGTCACTTTCCTCAGCTCCAGTACTCTCCTGTGGGTGATTTGGTTCTTTTGAATGGCCTGACAAAGCAAACAACTTCCCTTTAACCGAAGAAAGAGTTAAAAAGAAAAAGAAACATAAACAGAAAAGCAACCGAAGTCACTAACCAGAATCATGGACTTAGTAGCAGACCGGATGGACTTCAGCTCGGTGGTTAACTGTTTTTGGTGATGTTCCATGTCTTTGGGCAGACACACGCTCTTGGCCAGGTTGATGGCCAACAGGTGGTCTTTCTCAGCAACGACCGAGTCTGTGTCTAGAATGTCTCGGTCGTTGAAGGTTAATTTCGGTGCCCAGCAGCCGATGGTTCGGTCGGATGACTCCGGTTGGGGGCTCGGTGGTAAGCTCGGCTGAATAGGAGTTTCTTCATCAATCAAAACCCGTTCGGGTTCGGAAGTTCGGGCACGTTTGGTTCGGCGGGAAGAGGATGGCTGTTGGGAAGGAAGGGCGACAACAGCAGGCTGCGGTTGGCTGGAAGGCGCCACTTCGGGCCTAGCTGTTTCGGTGAGAAGGGCCCTGACTCTACTCCTTTTCGCCATCTCTTCTTCTGCGGATAAAGGGACAAGTCTTATCTCGGGCAGAGTTGGGTCCGGTTCCGGTGCCTCTTCAAGAAGGAAGTCAGTCACCTTTGCTTTTCGTCGACCGCTGTAACGGTAGGTCGGTTCGAAATTTAGAAGCTTGGCCCAATCCCTTTCTTTAACCCGAAAAGCGGCTCGCAAGACTCCGAGGTTAGGATAGCTATACAGGGAATGGAGATGGGCAAAATCTGCAAAAAAGAGAAGTGTTAGTTCGGCTAACAGACTAAACAACCGAGATAACTTACAAAGCAGAAGACCGAAGTAAAATTACCAGGCTCTCCCATTTTCCAATTTATAGGTCGGCCAGGAATTTGAGCTTGAAAATCCTCAAAGTTCCCAGAGACCCAAAAGAAATCGTCATCGTTAAGATCTTTGTCCGGAGTGTGCTTGATTATCTTCTCTCGACGGCGGCGAATTCTAAGGTAGTAGACCCACCCAGCATTCTTTGAGCCGATAGAGTATTGATGAAAGATCTCGGCTAGACCAAGATTCAGTCCGGTTTGGTGGTTTAATGCGGCTATCCCCATGATAATACGGTACGTATTGGTGGATAGTTGGGTGGGACATAGCCTAGTCTGTCTAAGAAATTCGCAGATTAGCGGTTGGACAGGAAACCGTAGTCCGGTCTCTATTATGGATTGAAGGGTAAAAGGCACAAAGCCTTCATTGTTCCAGGGGGTAGCATCTTTTTTGGCCAGCGCCAGATGGACATCGTCAGGAATCTGGTAATCTTGCCTAAATTCGGCCATGCCACCAGGGGTTTCGACTAAATATCTATACTTACCCATTTGTCGTATAATTTATGAATAAATTATTTCGGTACAAAAACTAGGCTCAGTAGCTCGGTTGAGCACACGCAGGAGTGCCTGGGCAACCTAAGTCTGCAAAGTAGAAAACAAAGGGGTTAAGCACAGATCGTTGGACCGCGCTACAAATTATAAGCAAGATATACAAATCCTACTTTGGCTTAGTAGGCTGGTTCTACCTCGGCTCATCAGAAGGTTTCCTAGCTCGGTTTCGAGCAGTTTAGACCGGTTTAACGTCTAAGGGGCAGCTTTCTGAGTTCAGTCTAAAAAACTAAGAAAGCTGGTTTAGTCCCAAGGCCTAAATCGGTTGCGATATGAGGAAAGTTACTCCGGCTGAGCCCCTAGGGGCGGCTTTCTGAGTTCGGTTTCAGAACTAAGAAAGCCGGCCTGGCCCCAAGGTCTTAGCTCGGTTGGAGACCGAAGTACCTAGTTCGGTATATGCAAGCTTGTTCGGTAATCTTATCTTGGCTAGAGTGGTTCAGAAGAAACTACTGACATTCCTACAAGTTCTAGTTCGGTTATTGACTACAGAAGTCTACGTATTAGGGGCAAACAGAATCCTAGTTCGGCCGCAATGTGATTTTGGATCTAAGGCTTGTTTTTCTACATAACAGTTCATACACATACAAGTTCTGTTCATTTTTTCATGAAAGTACAGAAGCAAAAACAAGGAATACACGAGCATGCTTCACCCAGATAGAAAAAACAGAAATGAAGAAAGCAAAAACAACAACAACAAGTTTTCTCAGAACTTACCAGTTTGGAGAAGAAGAAGTTGAAGACGAAGCAGTGGCAGCAACGGAAGCACGAACACAGTAAGCTTAAAGCTCAAGAACTCGAGCAGCCAAAAAAGCAGAGGGAGAGTATGAAGGTGGTAAAAGTGAAGATACCCTAGCCTTAGGGTTCACTTTTGTTAGAGAGCCCAAAATTTGGGCGGGAACCGTCTCGAGATCTCAAAGCACGAAGACGGCGTGACAGCCGTCCTTAGCCCATCAGAGCCTGCCACGTGTCACTGGAATGGGAAGCGTTACAGACACTATGATTGAAGAGACGTTTTTGACCGGACATAGTGTTACCCGAGGTAAACTTAGTTCGGCTGGAAAGGCTAAAAGGGTTTTTTAGCTCGGCTGAAAAAGCGTAACAAACTCCAGCTCGGCCAAAAGGCTGGTAATCCCAATCATGTTGCACAGATGGAATTAAGGGGCAATTGAGAGGGTAATTTTTGGGAAAAATTGGGCCGAGCTGAGAGTTGGGCTTTGAGGCCCAAAACGCGAAGGACTAAGTAAGAAGGCCGTAAAGGATACTCCGGCCCAGAGAGCAATGTTACTCCGGCTGGGAGAAGTAAATGTTACTTCGGCTCATGGATGTAAAGCTACTCCGGCCTTGGGAAGACAAAGTTACTTCGGCCCAAGAAAGAGTAAAACTACTCCGGTCTGGAGGCAACTCACAGTTAGGCCGATCTCAGAGTTAGTCCGGTCGCGACTTACAAATGGTTAGGTCGGTCAGAACTTGTTACTTGGAAGTCTGATCTAAGCGCATCAAGGTTGAACAGGGCAGCCGAAGTAAAGATTTGGAGGAGAGGACCGAGCTAAGGATAGTTCGGCCTTCTGTGACTCGATATAGCCAAGTTTACTTCGGTCGAAAGGAAGTTCGGCCGTAAAGAAAACCATCCCACTTGGTTTGAGCAGTGGGGGAGGGTGTAAAAGGATAAGCATTATCCTTAAGAGATTGAATCCTAGGAGGACTCTGTATGGAGAAATACAAGTCCTACTAGGATTATGCCATATGAAACTTATAAAAGCTCACAAGCATCACCTTGGAGGAGGTAATTGAACACAATCTTTTTGAGAACTTAGAGCTTTGTCTATTTGTCAAGTTTTCTGACTTAGGCATCGGAGAGGTTTCCGGCACACACCCGCCGGCTAGCTCACGTTTGTGTTTTCAGGTGACAAAGCGACGTCGTACGGAGGAGCGTGGACTTGGTCAACAGGATTATACGAGGAGAATTATTTCCTCCCCGTACAATATATATATTATTTGTTTTGATATTATTAATAATTTATATTAAAAAAATGTAAATATAGTCTAATTTTACCAAATTAATTAACTTAGTTGCACAAAAAAGAATCAAATTTATATGCAATTCGGGTCTAACTTGGGTTGGGCTTGGGCAGACAATCTCGGGTTACGATTTGAGCTTGGATGGGGTTGGGCAACTCTCAACACAACTTGGATTGAATTTAAACAATCTCTTGACCTGCTCGAATCCGCCTACCTTTGTCCCATTACCACCACTATCAAACATAGAAAAATGTTTCCTTCAAGAAATATTTTATGAAAAAAAGAGTTTTCTGTAAATTATATTTTACACCCAAACAAATGGAGTCGTTAATTGGTTGATAGGGGTGATAAATGAACCAAATAGCTCGATCTCAACTTGTGTTCAGTTCATTAAAAACTTGTTCAAGCTTAATTCGTTAAATAAACAAGCCAAGCTTGAACATATTTTCAAGTTTGTTAAAAATTTCAAACTAAGTTTGAACAGTGAATTACGAGTTCAGCTCGTTAAAACTAAATAAAAATACCAAACTATTCAAGCTCGGCTCAACAAAAGTTTGTTTGAGATAGACTCAAAAGTTGAACGAACAAAGGTTCAACAAATTTTGAAACTCATTAAAATTTTCAAACCAAGCTTGAACAATTATCGGCTTGTTCGGTTCGTTTATCACCCCAAAAAAAAAAAAAAAGCGTTTGGGATGATATAAATAAGTGTACTTTTTGACTTTTTAAGAAAATATGTACAAAAAACTAGAGAGATGACATAACTCAAAAAAGATAAAAAGATAAATAAATGCACTTTTGTAGTGCACCCCAAACAACTTGAATTTTTTAATAGAGTAATTTTACAACTAGACAAATTTTTCTTCAACTTTTGTAGTGCACCCCATGCCGCCAAGGCGGCGGCACAAGCCGCGCGCATGCTAAGCTATTAGGCCACAGCCCTGGCCACGGGCATTCTAGGCTGCCATGTTGACCAGGCCGCAGCCCTGGACGCGCGCATGCCATACTGCCATGTCGACCATGCTTTGGCCTTGCAATTTTTTTATGGAACTTAAACTGTTATGGGTCATCCTTTGTGGAGCTTATAATATTTCCAATATTTCGGGTAATTACGCACAGGTTCTATTATAAAGAATTATGCACCATCAAGTGTTTGTATATATCAAAAAGTCCTACAAGTGTTAGTAACGTTTTTCAGTGACAATTTTTTAAATCTGTTGTTAAAAATTGATAATGAATGATGTTGTTGTCTGACGATTTTCTAAATCTGTCACTAAAAAATGATAATTAGTGATGTTTTTTTATAACGAATTCTTTAACTATCGTTAAAAACTAACAATTCGTGCCATTTTTCTGTGATGAATTTTTCAATTGTTAATAATCGGTGACACTTTTTTATAGAAATGCCGCTAAAAAAATAAAAACAAGATTTTGCGGTAATAATTAAAAGTGAACATGACTTTTTCATGCACCAAAAAGTTAAGAGAACTTTATTTTATTTTATTGGCAAGATTGAAATAAATTGAAGAAATATAGGACAAGTACACAAAGTTTGTTTAGAGGAAACAAACGCATCCCAATTAGGTTGACATCCGAATTCTAACTACGCTGAACAAACCCCAGATAACAAAATAGATAAGAAGTAGCTAACTAAAACACGAAATATAACATTTTTCCCCAACTGTTAAAGCAAAAACAGGGTAGAAGATGATTAACACTTTCTTCTTTTGGATTTTATTTTTTGAACCTCTTGAATGTGGAGCAAATATAACATTTTTCCCCAACTGTTAAAGCAAAAACAGGGTAGAAGATGATTAACACTTTCTTCTTTTGGATTTTATTTTTTGAACCTCTTGAATGTGGAGCATGAAGTAGAAAAGCTAGAGAATCCAAATTAGGATCCTCTACTTGCACTCTCTCCTTACCTCCCTATTTGCAATGGTGGAAATGCATTCTAGGATGATCCAACAGTTTAGATCTAGCTAGTTTTTTTTTTTTTTTTTTTTTTTTTTTTAATTGTGTATCTCTAGATCTAGACTGTTAAATCATGCTATAGTGCATCTCCATCATTATAAGTGGGGAGGTAAGGAGAGAGTGCAAGTAGAGGATCAGGACTTAGAGAATCCAGAGTTTATCTTTGCCAATAAAGCCACTTGAAGTTTGATTTCATCAACGAGTTTAATCCAATAAATTTGACAGTTTTTGAAGATGAAGATGTTTCTAGCTAACTAGAGTTTCCAGCAGACACAAAGAAATAAACTCCAGATTGTTTCTAGGACACTAAGTTGTTTCTAGGGCTTATTGGTTCACCCATATTCTTAATAAGACTTTTCAGTTAGTTCCTCATATATATATATATATATATATTATGTTTTTGTCTACTTTAATATGGGCCTTATTTTTAGGTTAAGCTAATATTGTCGACTGACCTCAAAGAATTTGGTACTTATCCACTACACCAAATGGCTATATTCATACATTCAATTTCCAAATATTGGCCCAAACAAGTCCAAACTTTTACCCAACACATCCAAAGGCTCAAACATTTGGAGAGGTGATAGAGACTCAAAACAAACAAATAAAAATAAATAGAGACTTATAAGATGTATTTGGATGGAACACACAATTGATACAGGACACAAGGTCCTATACCACTCATATTTATTTCTAATATAATGTTTATACATGAGATGATAAATAAAATATGATAAAAGAAATCTGATTATTACATCATTATTGCACCACTTATGATTCAAAAATATATAACATAGAAGATGAGAAGTCATAATATTCTTCTCCCTTTCATGCATACACATGTGCCAATTTGAACTTCCTAAATTATATTAAATATGCATTTGTTCAAAAAGTTGATACTTCCATCTGATCATAAAATAAGCCAGAAGGCCCACCATGAGGGAGCAAAGCCAGCCTCACGGGCCATTTAGCACCATGTTCAACAGTCAATGTTCCAGTATTTTGGTTGATGTCTGTTTTGATATGGCCAGGACTTACTGCGTTGATGACAATATTGCGATACTTTTTTGCCAAAACTCTTGTGTATGCATTGAGAGCTGCCTTGGACACTTTGTAAGCAGAAAGACGAATAGGCCATCCTTTGGTTTCCAGCAAATCCTCCTTTATATCCTCAAGAAATCTCTCAATCACGTCGTCCACTTTCTCCAGGGTGAGGCCATCAATATCGTTTAGTTCCTTCTTGGCCTTTTCGTTTGAAATAAACTGAAATACAAAACATTATTATAACCCCTCCATTCCCATTTATGCAGTATTTCATTTAGTGTTTATAGCATTACTAATCCCTATATCATCCACAATCATTGCATATGTGAAATCATAGCGTGATTTTTTTTTTTTTTTGATCGGCAAAGAAAATCTTTATTAATGAAAGTAACCAAAAAAAGATACAGAACATCAATAAAGAGGAGCTTGGAGCTAACAGAAGCTCCAAGCGCCAGTTGGTGAGAAACCAACAAACAAGACAAAAGAAACAGAAAAAAGAAAGGCAACCGTAGCTAACAACCAAACTGCAGAGGAAAAAAACGGAACAAAGCAGACCTAACACCAAAACTAGGCAGCAGACTACACAACATATGGACAACCACAGCTGACTGATCAGCATATACAGCTAGCAGACTACACAATTTGGGGCACTTCTCTCCTGAATCTAGCAGATCTAACACCAAAACTATGCTTCAAATTTGCACCAACATTATCACCAAAACTCAGCACAGATGCAAAGTTGGATGAAGTCTCCAGGAGCCCAGATGCAGAAACTACCACCATACCATACCTTATATCAGTATAACCACACCACTGACTACACCTCTGCCCTCAGATCAGAGGCTACCACCATACCTTATATCAGTATAACCACACCACACAGATGCAGACCCAACAGCAATAGCAGACCTTGACCCAACAGCAATAGCAGACCTCGGCAGTCCACTCCAAACTTTGTAGACAGATTGAACAGATCCTTAACACAGTGAACACACCAGCATTTCCTCTTGACCTCCATGGTCCTGATCTTCCTCTACCCTTCACGACTGGTATCCACAGTGAACACACCAGCACAGATCACTACTGCAGCCCTATAATCATTCTGCGAACTCAGAAAAAGAACAACACAGTGAATAAACTCCAGTCAGGAGCCCAGCCGACAGAAGAACCCCAACAGAAGACAGGAGACAGAGTATGCTGGTGCTGGCATGTCAACAAAGCAGAGGAGGCTTCCTTTTAAACTGAATAGCATAGCAGATATCAACTGTAGCATAGCCTGGTTGCTCTCCAATTGAGAGCCACATCCTCGACTGAAAAGGGAAAGTTCTTGATAGAGGCTTTAAGCCAAAGGGCCAATCTGATCTTGATAAGTTCCCATAGTTCTGCAGAGTTAGGATGAGCATCTCTGAAAACACACTCATTCCTTAGCTTCCAGAGAGACCACAATACAACCAGTGGGATTGCTTCCCAGAATTTTCTGAGAGGGTGTTTGAGCTTAGTCCCCATCCACCAGTTAAACAGAGCATCTACGGACTGAGGGATACACCAACAGAGCCCCCACTCGAATAACACAGATGACCAAATAACCCAAGAGAAATGACAGTGAAGTAACACATGAGAATTAGATTCAGGGGCCACTTTGCAGAGAGGACAAAGAGGAGAAACATTGCTGCTTAAGATACCTATATCGAGCAGAAACACCGCTGTTTTAACTCTGTTTTTCCAAGCTAGCCAACCAAAAAAACTAACTTTGGGAGGTAAGGTATTGCTCCAGATGAATTTGCTAATAATGAGGGGAGGCCCAAGGAGAGAAGTACAGAGAGAATATAGGGAAGACACAGAGAAAACACAAGAACCAAGTGCAGACCAAACCAGGCTGTCAGCACTGTTGAGGCACAAGGAGGGGGCAGAAGATAACATTGTAATCAACCTAGCTTCACTAGTCTCTTCCCAAGTATATAGGATTCTTCTATATGGAAAGTTCCAAACTGAAGTGCTGGTTTTCCTGGCATAGTATTGTTGAAGAGAACCATTCTTATCAGCAGACAGGTTGAAGAGGGAGGGGAACTCATCCTTAAGGTATGTAGATCCACACCACTTGTCGTGCCAAAATCTGATACGACTACCATTCCCAACCTTGATTTGGCAATTGTCCAGGAAGTATTGGAACGCATGAGGGCTATGGAGGCCTATACAAATGATGTCCTTCCATACCCTAGAGAGCTTGTAGGAGGATTGTACAGGAGGATGCCAACACTGAACCTCGATTTTATACTTGCTACAAACAACTTGCCTCCATAATGCTGAGATTTGATTTCCAAATTTCCACCACCATTTTAAAAGCAAGCATGCATTAACATCCCTAATTCTTCTGATGCCCAACCCCCCTTGGGCAGCACTCTTTGTAACCTCCATCCATTTGACCAAGTGAACTTTCCTTTTTAGGCCATCACCACCCCACAGGAAATTAGCCTCAATCTTTTCAATTTCACGGGCCACTCCTTCGGGCATCTTGAAGAGGGAAAGGTAGTACACCGGGAGACTAGAGAGAACAGACTTGATCAAGGTTAACCTCCCAGCAAAGGACAGCATTTTCCTCTTCCAACCTGAGAGCCTAGATCTAATATTATCAATCACAGGTTTCCAGGTTGATTTTCTACCCGGGTTTGCTCCTAAGGGTAGCCCCAAAAATTTCAGTGGCAATCTTTGCACTTGACAGTTCAAGAGACTGGCAATTTCATTTAGACACTCATCATTCACACCTACACCACACACAACACTCTTGTGATAATTTATTCTGAGCCCCGACAGGACTTCAAAGCAACGGAGGAGTCTTTTGACAATCACCAACTGGTCCAAATCAGCCTTGCAGAAGAAAATTGAGTCATCAGCAAATTGGAGGTGGGATAGAAGAACCCCATTAACCCCAACCGAGACACCATGGAGGATACCAAGGTTTAGTGCTCTATTTAGGAGAATATTGAGCCCCTCAGCCACTAAATTGAATAGAAAGGGTGACAATGGGTCACCTTGACGGAGTCCTCTTTGCGGAGAGAACTCATGAGTTGGTGAACCATTGACAAGGATGGAGACTCTAGGTGTAGAAACACAGGTTTTAATCCAAGAGATCCATTTAGGCCCAAAACCAAAGCTGGACATCATAGAGAACAGGAACTCCCAGTTAACTGAATCGAAAGCTTTCTCAAAATCTAGCTTGATGATCAACCCTTGTTGCTTAGCCTTCTTCCAACCATCTACGACTTCATTAGCAATGAGTACCCCATCAAGGATATTCCTTCCCCCTATGAAGGCAGTTTGGGAATCACCAATAATGGAGGGCATTACGGACTTCAATCTGTGCGAGAGGACCTTTGCTAAAATCTTGTATAAAGAACCCACCAGGCTAATGGGTCTGTAATCTGACAGATTAGTGGGATTAGGAGTCTTGGGGATGAGAGTAATGAACGAACTGTTGATGCCATAGGTAAGTCTGCTGTGGTTATGAAAATCTTGGAAGAATTGCATAATCACTTTTTTCATTATGCCCCAGAATTTCTGATAGCCTAGGAGATTAAACCCATCTGGTCCGGGAGCCTTGTTGCTATCGCTCTCTTTAATGGCGGCCCATACCTCTGCTTCAGTGAAGGCTGATACAAGATGATTGGAAATTGTGTCCTCAATTAAACTGAAATCCCTTCCCAATACGGGCCTCTTAGCCCACCCTTCCTTGAAGTGCTTCTTAAAATGAAGGAACACCTCGTGTTTAACTCTGCTTGGCTCCTCAAGAGACACACCATTAATTGAGATAGAATTTATCATGTTCCTATTATGTCTGGTACTTGCAACAGCATGGAAGAACCTAGTATTTTTGTCCCCTTGCAAGGACCAATTCATTCGGGATTGTTGATGCCATAGCCACTCCACCTTCCTGTAGAGTTTCCACACTTCACATCTCACTACTCTTCTTCGATCCATTTCTGATTGGAGCAGTACTCTTTCCTCTGCTAATCTGTCAAAGGCATGCAATTCCTCCTCTGTTTCCTTGAGCTTAGTGGTAATATTTCCAAACACTTCAGTATTCCAAACCTTTAACTTCATCTTGAGATGCTTGAATTTTTGTTGGATTATGAAGCCTGCCCAACCAGAGGCAGTGTAATTCTCCCAGCAGGAAGTGAAAAAGTGAGAGAAATTGGGGTGCAGGGTCCAAGCATTAATGAACCTGAAGGGCTTAGGGCCCCAATCTCTTTCATCTTCCATCATCAATAGAGGGCAGTGATCTGATATTAACCTAGGCAGGCCCCAGAGTTTCATTTTGAAGTGAACCAACCATTCTGGGCTGAGCATTATCCTGTCAATTCTACTCCATTTCTGGGCCTCCTGAGAGTTACACCATGTGTAGGACCGACCAAGGAGGGGCAGATCATTCAATTCGCATTTGTCTATAAATTCATTAAGATGGCGCATCCCCCTATCTCTTCTGACACAGCCAACTCGCTCCCCCATGTGCCTAATTTCATTAAGATCACCAGCCAAGCACCAAGGCCGAGGGAAGAATTCCTTGAGCTTGTGGATTGAATTCCAGAGAGTGGACCGACTACTAACATCATTAGGGGCATATACATTTAGGAGGACACAATCAAAAGAGCTGTAGAGCGTACCTGAGAGGAGTATAAACCTCCTGTTGCAGCAGCTCCCAACTAGTTGGAAAACATCCGGATCCCAGATGCAGAGAAGCCCACCTGCAGTACCAACAGGGTCTACAGACATAAACTCCATTTTCCTGCTTCCCCAAAGCCCACGAGCAGCAAACTCTGTATCTATTACTTTCTTGGTTTCTTGAAGAAAAGCAACATCAATATGCCTATCTCTCAAGAGACGTTTGATTCTACCCCTCTTTTCAGGTATACCTATACCTCTGACATTCCAGGAGAGAAGCTTCATAAAGACCAGATGATGCACTGTGAGGCCCCCGAACACAGCAATCACGGCTTTGCCGAGCCCACTTCATTAATTCTCACTTTGTCATTGAGTTCAAGATCAATAATCTTGTCCATCACAACAACTTCTTTACCCTTAAAATTAATTCCCAGCTGCTCTCCCAACTTGATGGTTGCTTTAGCTTCTTTGAGGAGGAAGCTACTTGTGCTGGAATTTCCTTCGGACAGATCTGATTGAGCAAGGGCAGCAGCAGCAGGTCTGAGGATGACAGACCTGGACGAGTGCTTGACAGCGGTTGCAGTTGTCTGGCCATAAAGCCTTGCAAAGCGGGAGAAGCCCTCCACATTAGCCTTCTTCTTCCCAGAATGTTTTGCCTTCCGAAAGGGGTTAGTAGTGAGTGAAGATGAGCTATCGAGGCTTTGATCCTTGAGACCCAAAGTGCCCAAAGAAGATGGGCCAGCAATAACATGTGGGCCTGGGACTGGAGCATGACAAAAAATAGACTTAGTGACAGGGAATTCAGGTGACTTGATAAGAGTTAGGCTTTGGACTTTTTGAAACCCATGTGGATGGGCGAGATCCACCTCAAGGGAGATACCCGGCCCAAATTCATCCATCGGCCCACTGGAGCTTTTAGCTTCCACAGCACTTCTCGGTGGGTCAGCCAAGGGTGATAGCTCCCCCATCATTGCCCCCTTCACACCTACTGCACTAGCACTGCAGAGCTTCCCCTCACTCAACGTCTCCTCAACCTCATTGGGACCAGGAGCCACCATACCAGCTACGTTCTCACCTAGCTGTTGAGCATAGCCGGTCTCCTCAACCACTGTATCGTCCTGCTCACCACTATTGCACTGTGTGAGCCTCCGATCACCATGTGCCATTGCAACGTCATCCGCCTTCTCCTCGCCGAACTTCTGCGGAAAATTAATTGGCCCCACTCCTACAATGGAGATGCAATCATCATGCTCAGTGTGTGAGCTGGTAGGGGACTCAACTGTGTTAACCAGGTGATCCTCATACACAAGGATGGGATGAAGTGAGCCCTTACACTCCAGATTGATTGTCGAAGAGATGAACCCCATGCAGGATGTCACCACTTTAATCCTGGTAGAGGAGAAGGACTTAGTTTGATTAACATCACCCTCTAAGCTAAGAACTGACCCCCACAAGCTGCCAATGTTGTTTAGTGTGCTTCTATTCCAGAGGTTAAGGGGTATGCCAAAACAGCTTAACCACACGCATCTCTCCTGCTGGATTTGAAGACCTGGCTGCCATTCTAAAACAAAATTGCTCCATTCTTTGAACCATACTTTCAAATTGTGGACGTTAGATTGCATCTCCTCTTGGGAATTAAAGGTTACTACTACATCGCGACCACCTCCCTTTCTAACCACGACCTGCGATATCCCCTTCTCCTCAAGGGCCTCTCTGATACTATTTATAGTGTAGTCCAGTTTTAGTCTGATTATAACACTGTCGTATAGCCATCCGTGGCCATCTTCGTTTGCTTTGATGGTCGTACAAGCTTCCCCGTTGAGTTTTCCGCCTTTTAGTACCTCTGCGTATGTTCTAGAGCCAACAAATGGCGTTTGACCCTTCGTTGTGGTTGTTTCGATAGCACCTCTGTTGTTCTGAACCCGCCTCTGGCTTTGTACAACTCTGTTATTCCTATCGAAAGAAGCCATATTGACTGCTAGCACCTTATCGTCCACCAAGAGACCATTTGCTTTCTGAATAGCAACGTCTGATGCAACAGGGCAGTCAAATCTCACAAAACCAAATCGGGAGTTTGACACTCTCCTCCTTTTGAAAGGGATGAAAACATCGCTCACAATGCCGAACTTGGAGAACAGCTTGAACAGGGATTTAGCATCCATGGAACGAGGGAGGTTGTCCACGAATATTGTGTGGAGACCGCGTCTAACTTCCTTACCCCATGCTCCACCTCTTCGCCGTTGCTTCACCACAGGGATCCATCCTCCTTGACCGTTGAATGATCGCAAGTTGCTTGTTCTCCCGCTCTCTCTCATCGCTATTTTTTTTAGTATTAGAGCTTTTTATCACTAATCATAGCGTGATTTTTACAATTAATTATCCGCTTATGTATCCATACAACTAATGTACATTATTTAGAAACTATGGGAATACAGTGAAATCCATCCAGTGTCAATTTCCTTTTCATTACTTTTGTATTTTCCTCTATAGGATAGATAAATTTGTGTACCTTCAATTGCCCCAAGGTGGAGGAGACATTAACTATTCTAGTAGAGTTTGATAGTTGAAGAAGTGGAATAAGCTCTTCAGTTACGTGCTTTGCTCCATAATAGTTGGTTCTCAAACAAGCTTCTGACCCTTCATAACTTCGATTGGTAACATCTTTTACTGATGTAGCATCTGAACGTAACATCTACATTGAAATTGGCACTAGTAAATTATTTATATGCCTCTAGAGTTTATAATATATCTTCAAATAAGACCATATTGGTTTATAGAGAGACTTACATCATCAATTGTGATTCCAGAAATTCCTGCATTATTCACCTGTACCAGTATTTACTCAATTATATGATTTCCATATCCACAAGAATATTAAAAAAAAAGTAATCTCAATTTAGAAAAAAAGAAAACCCATTAACCTGCTATAAAAAAAAAAAAATTAATTGAATTTAAAAATTATACATGCAACGACATCACAGTAACAAAAAAATTGGCTTTTTTGGGTATGACTTATAAACAAACTTTTTTTAGTATGACTTATAAATGGACTTTTTTACATATTACGAAAACATATAAAAAAAGTAAAGAAGTGATGTGATTAAAATAAGCTGATAAACTGATTTTTTAAATTCATCCCAAAAGAGAAGGAATCTAATCTTTGCTTCAAGTAGCATTGTACTTGTTTTTTTTTTTTAGATACAAGCATTTTACTTGTTGAAGAAGAGATGAAACAGACAAAGAGGTCTAGAAGCAAAACATGCCATCTTCAAATTTTTTTTTTTTTTTTTTTTTTTTTTTTTTTTTTTTTTTGCATAAAAGAAGACAAATATAAACAGGGTAAACATTTTTGATAGAACATTGAGTATAATTTTAGTAACAGTAATAAAGAAAGTAGATGAGAAGTGAAGATTAAGAACTATCTAAAAGTAAACATTTTTGTTATTTAGGATCGATTATCACAACGGTTTGGGAGATTGGAACGGATGTTGTGTATATAATTAAGGTAGGGTAGTTTAAGTGGAGAAGTGTGTCTAGAGTATTGTGTGATAAATGAATAGGCACTATAGAACGACTGAATATTAGGCAACTAAGAAACAAGATGTAAATAAGATGAGTATTGCTGAGATGGAGATGTTAAGGTGAATGTGTGGTAAGACTAAAAAAGACAGAATTAGTAATAAGTATATTTGTGAATGAGTAGGAGTAGTACCGATAGAAGATAAGTTGAGAGAAAATAGATTGAGATGGTTTGGTCATACAACGGAAGTCAACAGAGACAGTAGTGAAGAGATGTGGTACAATGATGATGGAAGTGTTAGTAGAAGGGATAGACCTAGATTGACTTGGGCGAATAGAGTAATAGAGATATGAATCTCATTAATTTAACTAATCAAATGACTGTTGATAGAGTCGAGTAGAGAAGAAGGATTCATGTAGCGACTCCATTTTATAAGACTTAAGATTTGGTTTGATTTGATCATTTCATTTCACTTTATCCCAATGAATCAAACATAGAGTTTTAAATTGGTAAACAAAAAGAAAAAGCGAGTGAAATCTTCCTCCCCACTGTACCCACCCAAAATTATTATGGCTCAAAATCCAATTATCACATTACAAACATTTAATTTTAATTATGAATTTCCATTTCAAATTCGAAATCTAAATTTCTCTATATATATTTCGGGCAGTGGAGGTGGTGGTGGGGAGCTGATGGGGAGGTGGTTGGCGCATAAGAATGAGAATGGCTGATTTAGGATTACCTAATGAGTTGGAGGAGGAAGATGAGATCAAGGGCAGTAGTCTTTCTGATAAAAATTTGACATTAACTTTTGGATAAAAAAAATAAATAAATTAATAATTGCTTTTTATCTAAAATTTTAAGTGATTGTGACTGTCTTTGAATCTAAGGGCCCTTAATAATAGGGCGCTAAAAGAATTTTGCTTAAGAAATAAATGAGGATCGCATTCGAAAAGGCATATGATATTTTGTATGATACTTCTGTATACATATTAGCTACGTGAAATACGTGCCTAAATTTTTTTCTTTTTATTTTTTGGCTTATCGAGACGTACTTAGTAGATACCAAAACTGTACTGTATTTCAGTTGAAATAATATTTTTTTCTATTACAGAGATAAAATTCATTTCACTAAACTTTTTATTTTTATTTTTAGTCTTATACTTAGCATGATTTAAAAATTAAGCTACGGTTTGTAAGTTATTTCATATAATGACATTTAATTTTGGTTTATATCTTTACTCTTGACATTAAATGTTAATTGTAGGTTGAATCTTAACAGATTAAATCATTTAATCAATTTTTGTATTACTCCAAATTAAAAATAAATATTTTTGTACAAACATACCAAACCCGTACTCTATTTTTTTTTTGAATTTTACTGTATCAACATACTCGTATTATATTAGTACCAGTATTCGTACATGTACTTGTACTTCATAGATGGCTATATGTCATATTATCAAATTTTTTTTTTTCATGGTTTTATTAGACTGAATAAATGGTAATACATTATTTGTGTTGATTTTCCTTAATGAATAAGGTACCAATCATAATATCAACATAGCTGATGATACAAAACCGTGAAATCGGTGATATATATTCTTTAAAATAAAAAAAAAGTGTAACAATCTTAAACATACATTACAAAAAAATTAAGGTTTTAGATGCCAAAATTTAGGATAAAATTATTTTTTAGTGACCAAATATTTTTGTTGCAAAAAGTGTTATTATTATATTTTTAGCAACAAAAATTAGATATTAGTGATGAATTATTATCCTTTTGAGACCAAATTTTTTGTCTAAAAAACTAAACCATTTTGAGACCAAATTATTTTATCTCTAAAAGTCTATTTATTAGTGACATTTTTAAAATTTTGTCACTAAAAGCCTTATTTTTTACTTTTCGGGATGACTTTTTAACGACTATCCTCATGACAATGGAAATTGGTCCCTAAATGTCTTTTGTAACAAAATTTTTACTTTTAGGAATCAAAATATTTGGTCTTTAAAACTCTTATATGTTGTAGTGATACAAGTGTGAATTTGCAAATAAGTAAGCATATGCTTTTTAATCTTACCAATATGTCAAGCTTGTTGAATTTAGTTTTGATGAAATCAGCCAATGATGCAATACTAGTTTGATCTGTAACATCAAGCTGATGAAAAATTATATCAGATAGCCCACAAGTTTTGAGATTTTCCACAGCTTCGAGACCGCGTTTCTCATCTCTTGCAGTTAATATCACAGTTATTCCATTAGAAGCCAACTGTCTGCAAATCTCTAGCCCAATTCCTTTATTGGCTCCAGTAACAATAGCAATCCTAATTACAAAAAAATAATAATTATTATTATAATAAAGAAGTGAGAGTGAAGGGAAATCAGAATCTATAAAAACATGTAATTAAAGACTTTATTTGATTCAAAAGAAGTGAATAACATAGTTATATGAGATATGGTATTGTTAGTACCTCTTTGCTTGTTCCATTTTATATGAATATGGTATTTGCAAAATGTAGACGGTGGATTGTATGCAGAGAAGGGCATGGCTTTGGGGGATATATTTATAGTTGTTTGCTCTAGTTTTGAATTTTCAATGATAGTCCACTAAAATGGACAGAGCAAAGAAAAGTCAATATAAACAGTTAACTTGATCGTTTGCCATGACAACATCAACCCATGTTTACCTTTCTTGTTACGTATGCTATGAGCTCAGCAAATTGACTAGTTCGCTTCACTTTACTATTTGGATAATTTATTTATATTTGAATAGAAAGGAATGGAAAATGATATATATATATATATAATTATTATCTAAATCCATGATTCAAACATAATTTTAGAATCAAAAAAAATTTAGAATCTGACCCAAAATTTTAGATTGATGGTATAAATTTAATCTTCTTGTTGTGGACTCAATCCATGAATGAATCTCAATCATGAATTTTATATTCTAGATAAATTCCTTTTTTTTGGCCATTGATAAAAAAGTAATTATAGATATAAAAAATATTATATCAAATAGATCACTAACCTAACAATAGCTAGAAAGTTAATAATTACCAAACTTAATAATCAATCACTAAGCCCAAACCTAACAATTACTACTAACTACATACAATTCTCTGGGGAGAAACAGGCCATCACTAGAGATGCAAAATACTTTGACCCAATAGGTCCCCGATACTCCCTAGCCCTAATAAAATGGGTTTGGGAGTTTTTCAATAAGATAGGATTGGAATTGGGGTGAGAATAAGATCCGAGGGTTTGGGTCAACTTTGGGGTGGATAATTCAACCCACCCCACCCCGACCCTATTATGTTTATTATTATTATTCTTCATTTTTTAACATATGTCTATTATTTTTTCATGATTTAAAATTATCTTTAATATTTTTTTTTCTTTTACTTTATATTTTCTTGATATCACATTTCTTCTCTCCATTTAACACTAATTGTTATAATATTCGTGATAATGTTAAAAAAAAATAATAATAATAATTTTATCAAACATTGTTAGACAAATGAACAATTTTTTTTTTTTTAAATGAACGATAGCTATAAATTTAAATTTAAACCGTCCAAATAAAATGGAATTTGTTCATCTATGCATTGATAACCGGTGAAACTGATTTTTCATAAATAGTCATCATTGTGAGATTTACGACATGAACGGTTTTTAAATTTAAACCGTCCATTTTATAAAATAAATACGATTTGTTCATCTTTTCATGATAGCTGATCAAACTGATTTTTTATTTTTTTTATTTGTTTATTTTTAAAAATGGTCTTCATTGTGAGATTTACGACCTAAATAATTTGGGTTATCGTTATGGACCCAAAATAAAACCTACAAAATGAAATATGAGGGGTAGTGTGATGGTGACTAGTCATTCCCTTGTGGTAACAATTTGTTGAAAGCATTGGGTTTTTCTCATGTTGAGATTTCAACATGAGAGAACCTGAGGGATCCTAGAGCCTACCATAAGTCCTGTTTCGATAATCTAAACCGTTCACTTTTTAGGATTCATTAAGTATAATATTCATATAAAAAATCAAAATGATCAGACATAAGTAATTATATGTTTGAATTAAATTTATATTACAAAAAATAGATAAGTATTTTTAAAATTATATTTGTCGTCTATTTTTTTAAAATAAATGTGATTCAAATGTATAGTTACCCATGCCCAATCATCTTATTTTTTGCATCAATATTCTACTCAACGAATCCAATAAAATGAATAGTTCGGATCATTAGAATCGATTCCAAAATGGGCCTACGAAGCCCAAACACTCTCTCAAGTTGACATTTCAACTTGAGAGAAGCCACGATCTTGCTAAAAAATGAATGAAAAATTATGAGATGAATAAAATATCTTAATTTTGAGAAAATTTAGATTAATTAATGACTTAATAGTCAAGTTCCATGCTTGTTAGAACTTCTGAGCAAAATTCTTCTTGGATCCCATTATCATTAATTGGCGTTTTTACTTGAAAAGATACCCCAAAAACAATGATCCCTTAAATTACTGTTGGATGACTGTCTGCCTTTCTAATTTTTGAAAATGAACTTTGCTTCTAGCCTCTGTTTTAGTTATCTAATGGGGCTTTCCCTAGTTTGTGTATATATATATATATATATATATATTTTTGGTATGAGTTTTGGTTTTTGAAGTCAATGAGTTGCGTTGGCAATTTTTATTTATTATTATTATTTTTTAACTGAGTGTCCAAATTAGATTGCTAATTAGTATCTTGTTTATTTTTTGGGGGTCCAGCTAACGCCCTTCTTTCATGGAATTATTTTTATTTTTATTTTTTCTATCTTTTATGGTATGCTTGGTTGGGGGATTTGAAAATGGAAAGGAAAAATGTGTGTAAAATTAGGTGACATATAGGTATATTTTATTTTCATTTCACTTATATTTTCTCTTTTCCTTTGCAAATCGCTTCCCAAATCCTCCAACCAAACACAACTAAAGGATTGGGAGTCCTCTCTATTTAGGTTGTACATTATCAATACAATTTTAATTCCACTGCCAATCCAAAAAAAAAGTACAAAATTGATATTGGAGTCGCACACACCTTTATTAGCCAAAACATCTATAACATAGAAGAAGAGAAGCTATACTATTCTTCTCTCTTTCATGCATACATACATTACCCGTTAATTTTGAACTTCCTAAATTATATTAAGCATGGCTTACCAAAAATTTTCCAACCCTTTTGTGTGGCTTTTCACATGTACTATTGTGAGTCCTACGTACACTCAGAGTGTTCATTGTATTGATACATATAGGAGGTGATATAAATATGTAATTTCTCTTGTTCAAAAAGTTGATACTTCCATCTGATCGTAGAACAAGCCAGACGGCCCACCGTTAGGCAGCAAAGCCAGCATCACGGGCCCTTTTGCACCTTGTTCAACAGTCAAGATCCCTCTATGATGGTTGAGGTCTGTTTTGACAAAACCAGGACTCACTGCATTTATTGCAATATTAGGATACTTCTTTGCCAAAACTCTCGTGTATGCATTGAGAGCTGCCTTGGACATTATGTAAGCCGAAAAATTAACAGGCCATCCTTTGGTTTCCAACAAATCCTCCTTCAAATCCTCAAGATATCTCTTAAGCACCTCCTCCACTTTCTCTTCTGTGAGACTATCAGTATCGCTTAACTCCTTCTTGGCTTTTTCATTTAAAACAACCTGAGATATAATTGAAATGTTGTCATACAAAAGTAGTCAACCAAAAAAAAAAAAAAAAAATCATTATGTTATATATATATATATATATATTTTTCTCTATATGATGGAAAAGTTTTTGCACCTCCAATTGCCCCATGGTAGAGGAGACATTAACTATTTTGGCAGAGTCTGATAGTTGAAGAAGTGGAATAAGCTCTTCAGTCACTAGCTTCACTCCATAATAGTTTGTTCCTAGACAAGCTTCTCCCATCTCATAACTTTGCTCAATAAATTTCTCTGCTTTAAGATTTGAACTTACAATCTACATCAAAGTTGGCAATAACAAATTATTTTTAGAGAAATTGATTCATAAACAGAATTTGTATGTGGCTCCAAACTCCATAGAGTTTGTAAAATTGATTAAATACTCAACCATAAAACTGATAAATGTTTTTACTTGCAACAAAACCACTATATATATATATATATATTTAAATTATGCACTATATCTTGAAATAAGACAACATTGGTTGATGGAGATCAACCTGGTTTAGCCTCTTTTGAGCCTCCTCATCAATTATGCTTCCACTAATTGCTGCATTATTCACCTGCACAAATTTTTACTCAATTATATATGCTATTCCAAAATTGACAGGAAATATGAAGAAAAAAAATTATATTTCAATTTAACTTGTATACAGAAAAAGAAGCGAAAAAAAAAATGTTGAATATTGTTGCTTGATGTGTGTTGAGTCCGTCTATTAAAATTTAGGATAAATTATAAATATACTATTTGAGATTTGCTTAAAATACAGATTACCTCTTATAGTTTTGGAAATTATATTTTATTAATAAATTAACAAATGTCCCATTTTATTAATAAATTATCAAGTCAATTATCAGTTTTAATGATGTTAGAAATATATTTCAATTAATAATTTAGGTAATTTAATTGTGTATAAAAGAGTAGTTAGAAATTTTATTTTTCCCATTAATTTTGTTAAATGAAAAATTCTGACAACAGGGTGTTTGTAATTTTCAAAATCATAAGAAATAATTCGTATTTTAAGCAAATCTCAGAGGTGTATTTGTATTTTACTCTAAAATTTAATAGAAACTATTGAATTTCACATAATCATTGCCTCAACCACCATAGGCCAATGGCCTTGTTTGTTCTGATGAACTAGATTAGATGAAAATAACATGCTTAAGATTGTTAGTTTTAGGATCATCAATTGACGTTTGAATTGGCTTATATCAATTTTGTAATTTAATTATTTAAGTCCAAACTTATGCTTTGTATCCCATCTTGCTGTTGGGATTCAATAGTCCCCCTATATGAAGGATATTATATCCGCATGAACTATTAATCCAAATTTCAGTTCTCTTAGTCAAATGTTAGGTAATGCATTTTGCAAGATTGTTAGTTCAATTCCAAAGTCACTTCTACCCAAACAAACATGGCCTCCCTTAGTGTAAATAGTGAGAAACCAATTTTGGGGGTTAGGCCAGTATTTCCCAATTTTCATGAGGTAGGCCCTTTCCAATTAAATCGGTTTTAGGTGTTAGTCTGGACCAGAGCCAGACCCGATTCGATTCAAATTTCAAAAACTATTCTTAAATGAGTTTTTATTTGTTTTTAGTATTTTTTTCCCCACAATTTAGTCATTTTTTTTTAACTTCTTAAATGCACCTAATTTAGATGCTTCAAAAAAAGAAAACAAATTGACTAAAACATAAAAATAAATTGCTAAAAACAACAAAAATTCAAATTAAAAAAAATATGTGCATTTTTATTTAGATTTTCGTTTGGTTTTATTAATTTTTTTTTCATATTTTTGTTAATTTTTTTTTTTATACTTTTTAAATGCATCTAGTCTTGATGAATCTGAAAAGTTCTAAATTTAAAAAAAAAATGACTAAAATATGAAAAGAAATAATCACTAAAAATAAATGAAAATCTATCTAAAAACAGTTTCTAAAAATTAAAACCAAACTCTAAATGGATTATTTAAAAAACTATAACATAGTGCGCGCGACACTCACTAAAACATATGAGAAATGAAAGATGTAGCTAAACAAGTTACATAAGCTTTAAATCTTACCAATATGTCAAGCTTCCCGAATTTATTTTTGATGAAATCAGCCATGGAAGCAATACTGGCCTGGTCTGTCACCTCAAGCTGGTGAAAAAGTATATGAGATAGCCCACAAGCTTTGAGATTTTCCACAGTTTCAAGACCACGTTTCTCATCTCTTGCTGTTAAAATCACCATTGTCCCATTAGAAGCTAATTGTCTGCAAATCTCTAGTCCAATTCCTTTGTTTCCTCCAGTGACAACAGCAATCCTGAATAAAAAATAAAGACGTGAAAGTGAAGAAAATTAAGAATCAATCAAAACATGTAGTTGAAGACTTCACAAGAGTGAATAACATGGTCATATGAGATATGGTATTAGTACCTCTTTGCCTGTTCCATTTTATATGAATATGGTATTTGCAAAAATGTAAAAATGGTGGCTTTGTATATGCTGTGGAGGGTATGGGTTTGGAGGATATTTATAGTTGGTTTTGGTAGTTGATTTTAGCTTGATCTGTTTTGGATTGGTGCAGTGCAACACTGGGCCCTGTCAAATATATATAGTTGTTTATTAGTATTTGGTCGTACGCGATGACAACATCAACCCATATCCAGTCAAGCAAAACAAAAGAACACGTATGCCATGAGATCATCAAAACTAATTGTGATGACCCGTCATGTATAATGTTTTATATTTGATTAATTAAGGAGATTTGAGATTTTAATTAGTCAATTAAGGAGATTTGAGATTTTAATTAGTCGTTATCCTAATTTAATTTGGGACTTGTGAGAATTGTGGAATCTGATTCGTATATGATTCTATTGAAGATTTATTTTAAGGGTCCAAATGGCTTAAAGAAGCGAAATTAAGAAGTTGAATCAATTTAATTTTAATTACGGACCCATTTGGGAGTTACTTAAATATTCGATTCAGTTTAGTAAAATTGAAATTCGATTAATTAGGTCCGAATTAGAGTTAATTAAGTTAGTTAAATTATGAGAATTGAGAATTGTGAT
Source organism: Camellia sinensis (assembly GCF_055761805.1). Classification (NCBI taxonomy): domain Eukaryota; kingdom Viridiplantae; phylum Streptophyta; class Magnoliopsida; order Ericales; family Theaceae; genus Camellia; species Camellia sinensis. Next base: position 71,478,844 of record NC_138973.1, on the reverse strand, counting down.
TATTACGGGTTAAATTTATTTATGGGATGTCCAGTTTAAATATGTAATTTGTTGACGGAAATTTGGAGTCTAATTAGAAATTAAAGGCCTAAATGATTTGGGAAATCAAAATTGATGATGACAATAAGTTTAATTTAATATTTAGAGCCTTTTAGAAGTTTGATTAAAAATCTGATTTAGATTGATAAATTAAATATAATTAATTGGGCTCTTAAAGAAGTCAAATTAGACTAATTAAATTATGTGGGATTTGTGATTAGTTACGATTAATTAATTATGTGTTAGCTAAGATTTATTAAGATTAAGTGCTGTTTAATTAAATTAATCCTAAGTATAAATTGCATTAGGGAACAAATTAGAATTGTGGGTGTGGGTGCGCTGAGAAACTTAGGTGGGTGTACTGAGAAATCTGTGTATGTATGTGCCTAGTGAAGTGTTGTGCTGGAGCCTCAATATGTGAGGTGTGTGCACGTGTTGAAGGGAGAGGTATGCATGTGTGTTATGTGTAAATGAGAGAGTGAGGTTGAACTCATTTTCTTTCTGCTGGAGAAGCTCAAAAAAAGGAGGAGAACCGAGGGGGAGAAAGAGAGAACAAGGAGGGAAGGACAATCATCCAAGTTTGTGCTGGAAAATTGAAGAAAGAACTCAAGAGATTCAACAAATTAAAGTTCTAGGTAAGGAATCTAAGCTTAATTCTTGCAAGAAATTCATGTAAAAATTTGATTTAAGAAATAATTGGGCTCAATTTCATGTAATTAAAAGGAAATTAGTAAGAAGATGTTGAAATTAAATTAGATTCATGATTATAGAAATTGATTTAGAAAGTAATTATTTTGAGATTAATTTTTATAATCTTGCATGAAATCAAGCTCCATTGCTGCATGCACGAGGGAATTCCATGAGTATTTAAGTCTACATTTACATGCATCATGCATAATAGATTTCTTGAATCGAGTCCCATAGATTACATGCATCAAGATTTATTTGAAGATTTGGTCCATGCAATGGAGTTGGGTTCAAACTTATGGAAATTAACCTAGAAATTAATTATTTTGGGTTTGATTTTGCATATCTTATATGAATTTGAGTCTTATTTTTACATGCATGTAATTTAGAGAAATTAAAGAATTAATTCATGAACATGGTTAAGTTAATCAATATGCAAATAATTATAATTCTTCAATTGAGCTTGGGCTTAGAAATCTTGATATATATGAGATATAAATTTACATGCATTATGGATTTAAAATAATTGATTTCATGTTTTGATGTAATGAGAATTAAGCTTTGGAAAATTATGGGTTTATGAACAAAGAACTTAATTTGTAAATTAAAGGAGTTTTGATGTAATTGATTTAAAATTGATCATGTTTGCGGAAGATGAGCATCAATTGTGTTATTTAAGTTGAAAATGAAGCCTATCGCACATGCATGTGAAATTCAAAGTGATATGGATATTAATTTGCATGAGTTTTAAAGATATGAAGTTGGTATGGGTTGTCAAGAAAAATGTGAAATAATTTGGGAATTGAATTATGATTTTGGACAAATTAGACTCAATTTTCTTATGGCCTCCTATTGTATAAAGATTTCCATAATTTTGTATCAAGAACATGAGTTTTAGACCCTTTGAATGCTAAGTTTGAGCTTCAAATGCAATTCTGGAAATTCCAGAATTCGGCATGTCTGCTCGAGCGGGGAAGGCACCGCTCGAATGTGAAATGTTGGCTTCCAGAACTTTTGCAGACATTGATGTCCGCTCGAGCGGAAAGAGTCACGCTCGAGCGTGGAAATGTAGTAACCAGTACTTTTGTAGACCAAAGGGGTCCGCTCGAGCGGCTAAATCCGCGCTCAAACGGAGAACCTTGTTCCTGAAATTATGAAAAATGGTTTTGTTTTTTGTTTTTTGTTTTCTGTTCTCTTTCATTTCTAAGCACTCTTAGGAATACATTGAGCTTTGTAAATGACCTAAAGGGTAAAGAAAGAAGCCTAAGAGAAATAAATAGATTAAAGAACGGATTGAATTGTTTGTGACCCAATATGTGTTATGAATTGTGTAGGGTCGAGCATAAGGACAAATCCACCGGTAGAACACTGTGAGTAATATCTTAGTAAAGCTATGTTCCAGTATGTTGTTTTCCCAAACGTTACTTCTGTACATGCCTTATGGATTTGTATGTTTGAATTAAGAATGAGTATTCTAAATGTCAGTCTTTTGCTTAAGACTAAGTGAATATGAATACGATCATGATCATGAGTATGAAACACACATAAATCCGTCTGACATGAATAATTGGGCCAAAGGCCGTTTTGACATGAATGATAGTCTGACATGAATAATTGGGCCAAGGGCCGTCTTACATGAATGATTGAGCCAAATGTTGTTTGCCATGAATGATAGTCTGACACGAATAATTGGGCCAAGGGTCGTCTAACATGAATGATTGGGCCAAAGGCCGTTTGACATGAATGATAGTCTGACATGAATAATTGGACTAAGGGCCGTCTGACATGAATGATTGGGCCAAAGGCCATCTGACATGAATGATAGTCTGAAATGAATAATTGGGCCAAGGGCCGTCTGACATGAATGATTAGGCCAAAGGCCGTCTGACATGAATGATTGGGCCAAGTCCGTCTGACATAAATGATTAAGCCAAAAGCCGTTTGATATGTTTGGGCTTGAGGCCGTTTGATGTATTAGATGACGTGAATGGGCCTAAGGCCGTTAGATATGTCTGCTACGAATTTCATTCATGTAACTTCTTTATTTTGATATTATTCACTAGGCTATCGCTCACTCTCATTTATATGTGTGTAGGTGAGCAAAGAGATATCCAAACCCGACCTCAGTGAAAGATATGAGAGGAAGTCAAGTTTTGCGGAGTCAGCCCGTACGTCTCACGCACGAGACCTTATTTTTGTTCTTGTGTTTACACTTTTGCTTTATCGGTGAATACGTTGGATCATCCATGCATATAAGTTTGCTTTGTTTGGCTAACTACATACATGTCTTGAAGTTTCTGGATGTATAAGATATTAACTCTGTTTTTATGTGTGAGTTATTATGGACTGTTTATGAAATGTTTCGTTTTATCATGTAAGCACAGCTCATTGGACAAAATTTTTAAGTCTGTTTCTGCTTTTGGCCCCATATGTTTATTTAAAAATCTATTTTCTGTCTGAGGCCGTAGGTAATGATCCTAACCTATAGGGGCGGGTTCAGGTCATGACACTGATTGTGTAAATTACATTATTAGTCCTTCTAGTTTGAGCAAAAATTTCACTTTGAAGTTTGGAGTGCTATCAAGGAGTGCGATGGCAATAAAGTGCCGGGTCTGGATGGATTCAACATGGTTTGTTTTAAAAAATGTTGGAAGATATTTAAGTCAGACATTATGCAGTTTTTTAAGGACTTCCATCGTCATGCAAAATTAGCAAAAGGTATTTCCAATTCTTTTATTACTCTAATTCCAAAGAAGGACTGCCCGTTACCTTACTGGATTATCGACCAATTAGTTTGATTGGGTCGATGTATAAAATTCTCACCAAGGTGCTTGCAAATAGAATGAAGAAAGTCCTGCCTAGGGTGGTTAGCAATGTACAATCAGCATTTCTGAAGGGTAGGAACATCTTGGATGGGGTTATGATAGCCAATGAATTCGTTGACTGGTGGAAAAGGAGCCATAAGCAAGGGGTCATACTAAAACTTGATTTCCAAAAGGTGTATGATTCCGTAAATTGGGAATTTTTATTGCAGATGTTGCAAAATTTCGGATTCGGTTCTCGGTTCGTTGGGTGGATTAAGGAGTGTGTTGCATCGGCAAGAATATCAATGTTGGTGAATGGGTCGCCAACGAATGAATTCTATCCTGAAAAAGGGCTTCGTCAGGGCAACCCACTATCCCATTTTCTCTTTATTGTTGTGGCTAAGGCATTGAATATTTTAATGAGCAGAGCCAGGAATCTGGGCTTAATTAGAGGTGTGAAGATAGGAGCTGGAGAGGGGGGTTTATCATACTTACAGTTTGCTGACGACACGGTGATATTTTGTAAAGTTGACAGGGATGAAATCCTGACATTTAAAAGAATTCTATGGTGTTTTGAGTTAATGTCTGGGCTCAAAATTAATTTCCATAAAAGTCGTGTTTGTGGGATGGGTGTGGAAGACAGTGTAGTGAAAGACTTCGCTGATATTCTAAGATGCAAGAGTCAAAAACTTCCTTTCACATACTTAGGATTACCTTTGGGGGCAAGTCCTAGTAGATTTTCTACTTGGAAACCAGTGATTGAAAAGTTCAAACTTAAGTTAGCATCATGGAAAAGAAAGCTTCTCTCATATCGTGGTAGAGTTACATTGATTAAAGCTATGCTGAATAGTTTACCGGTATACTATCTTTCTTTATTTAAAATGCCAGAAGATTTAGCAAAGATACTAGATAAGGTGCAAGCAGCCTTCTTATGGAGAGGTGCGGAGCTGAAATGGAAATTGCACATGGTCAAATGAGGAAAAGTAACAAAAAACAGGCTTAATGAAGGTTTGAGTATCAAGGATATTAGAGAATTCAATGATTGCTTGCTAGCAAAATGGTGGTAGAGATTTGGCAAGGAGGATGATGCAATGTGGAAGATCGTTTTATGTGCTAAGTACGCATCAACGGGTGGGAACTGGTTTCCTTTTGTGGATGAGTTATGTAGACTGTCCACTGTGTGTGGGGGGGGGGGGGGGAATCTTAGTAGTGGCTAGATGTAATTCAGATCTGGGGTGAAAAATCTAGAACTCCGCTAGATATTGATTTGTGATTATGTATCAATTTAAAGCAATAAAACAATCCCAATCAAACAATCAAGACAAATCGACACAACGATTTTAACGTGGAAAAACCACAATTGGAGCGCCTCCAATTGTGATAAAAAAACCACGGGTAACAGCCACAAAATCATCCACTAAGAAGATATAAAGGAATTATACAGGTATACTTTCAATTACCTAGCGAATCCACTCCCGAATTGAACCAACCCCTATGTGCCTCTTCCAACCCCGTCTTCACCTCGGAATTGTCTTGACGGTGAGCCACTCCAGAATCCACCAAAGCTTCAGGCTTGAATTCTTCAGAATCCACCGAAGAACAACTCTCTCTTTTGTGTAGAACAAACAAATAATCCTTTGATGTATACTCTTTAAACCATGAGTTGAATACTCAATCAAAACATCAAAGAAAACTAGCAAAATATATCCAGATATAAACCTTAATATCCAAGAAGAAGATCTGGAGGAGTAATCCTAAAATCTGATAGAAACCCGTACTTATAGAAATCTGGAACTGCGAGGCTCGCTCGAGCGAAGACTCTCTCGCTCGAGCGAGGAACCAAAAACGCGTGTTTTCCATAAGTGGCTTCGCTCAAGCCACACAACCTTTGCTCGAGCGTACATTTATCCTAATCATAATCAGCGAGCTGACCGGGAAGCTCGATCCCTATCATAATCAGCGAAGTGGCAATCTTGAAAGTATTAACATCCCAAACTTCTCTGCAAGGCACAATTCGGGTTGGATTCGCATCTAAAAACTCATAACCTCACTGAAATAAAAAGTGCGAAAATAAGTACAACTGAAAGGAGTTTTGTCAAACGGGATTGCCAAGAATAAAAACCTAACAATCTCCCCCTTTGGCAATGCCGTGACAAAACACACCTAACAAATAAAATCCTAATCACCCCAACCCATTACAGCCAACAAACGCAAACTTATTTCTCAAAATCATGATCTACAAAACAGCTATTAGTGCCATAATCTCCAAAACAACTATTAGTCCCACAAGAGTATATGAAAAAGCAATAAACATATGGCTAGATTATCTTGAAGCATTTGAAGCATGAGATGGAAAACATGAATAGATGTGACTTAGAGATTTTAAGAACATGTAGCATGAAAACCTGAAAACTAAGACACATGCACCCGACACATGGCATGAATACATGAAATCCTAAGACACATGCACCGGACAACATTACTCCCCCTTTTTGTCACGAATTGACAAAGGAATCTCAATCAACTAAAGCAAGATCAAAAACTACACAAGCAATGATAAGATTATGTAAATATCAGGAGCATGCAAAAAAGAAATAATAAAGAAGCAATACATAGCATCATGCAAACCAACTAAAGCCAATCTCTCTTTCACTCAAAGCAACCACAAACACGGTACAGAAAACAATGAACAAAAAGAATCCGACAAAAATAATATGGTGGAGCAAGTAAGGAATTTCAGAGTTGTACCTTAAAACACACAAAATTATCCAAGAAGCACAATTACTTGAAAACACAATGTACACAACCTCTAGAAGATTTCTCATAAAAGAAAGTGATGCATTGTGTGAAAAGCATAGATCCCATGATAAAAGTGTGTGTGTGACTCTTGGAGTTCGACAAACACTAGATTCAAATCCTAGTAGTGATCAGATAGCTGAACCTTCGTCAAGAGAATCTAAGCACAACTACGGAAAGTCAAACCACTAGGAATCAAGGGGCGTTTGGTGAGTAAAGGCGGAGGCTCCCCCTCAATCAATGAATCCTTTATTTTTTTTTCCTTTTTTTTCACATCTTTCTCTTTTCTTTCTTTTGCACATCTTTTTTTTTTCTTTCTTTTGCACACTCATTGGCGGCTGACACGCTTAAGAGTATGGAAACTGAACCAGAGAAGCATGGATATAATAAGGATGGCCTGGTTGGTGACTCTGAGGTAGCCTTTTCCTCATGGCTGGACTATAAAGAACTGAGAGGAAAGTCGTAAAGATGCAGAAAGATGGAAGGTGGTTAAGAGACTCAACATCACCCAAGATATGCTAGTATCGGTCAATTCCTCTAGAAAAACAAAAGATACCATGCCAGAAGTCCATAGAAAAAAAAAATCACTAAGGCGGAAGACTCCAATATTTGTTAATCCAAGAGAGTGTATAGAATGAGATATACTAATCAAAAAACACACACTCCAAAATGAGTAATGACCACAAAAAGCACACACATATTAACATGTAATGGATATTCTTATCAATTCTAATATGCACCAAAGACCACTCAAAAAAATTTTAAGCTGGCAAAACTGTACTAAGAAAATCTTTTTGGTTTTTTTTTTTTCTTTTTCTAAACAAAGCAAGACAGAAAACGAACATGCACACATTAAGTGACTCAAAAAGAAAAAAAAAACACACAGAAATCTAAAAACTAAAAATAATATACAAATTAACACAAGTCAACTTTTCGCACCCAAACCGCTTTAGTATGAAGAAAGTTGTGAGAATTGCAGTTCTTGGATGGTGTCTTGACGTTGTGGTTCCCTTTCCCTTCAATGGAAACCTGTCTAGACTTGGTGTCCAACTTCCTATTCCTAGGTCTAGACAAACAAAACCTCTATTCACGTTTGGTCTCAAGCAAATCAAAATAATGAGGTCTAATATGACCCTTAACCTCATTACCACCAATGAAGTATCTCCTACCCCATGAGATGTTAGAATTTCTTCCATCTTTATGAGACACTCTCCCATGCAACTTGTAACAATAAGGGCGAATATGACCATGCATATCACAATGATGACAAATAAAAATAGGGTGTATCTTCTTTTCTTTTACCTTACCAACTCTAGGAAGTTTTAGAAGTCCATCCTTATGTTGAATTTTTTGTTCTCCCTTTCCTTGAGTTCTTATATCATGAGATGTAGATGCACTCTATTTTAGCTCTTTGTTATCACCAAAGCCAATGCCACTCTTGTCACAACACATTTGTTGAGACCCAATGATATCCTCCAAAGTCTTTGATCCTTTGTTCCAAAGACCAATGGTAGCCATAGCACACTTGAGCTCTTCCTCTTTCTTGATCATTAGTTCTTCCAAAGCAACTTGAGACATCTCGAGAGATTCAATCTTTTCTTCATACGTTGCATAGATTTGCTGTAGCTTATTTCTCTCTGTCTCACAAGTCAAGAGTTTTGCACAAAGAGCTTGTCGATCATTAGCTATCTTGATGGCATCAATCCTAACCTCAGAAATCTCCTCCTTAAGTTTGACATTCTCACTTTCACATGCTTTGAGTTTCGTTGTGAGTTTGTCATTCAATTTGGATAAGTTAAGAGACTCATTATACAACTTTTCATAAGCTTGCTCAAGCTCTTCATTATCACTCTCCGAGGATTCATCATTAGTGACATTCTCAACCGACCTCTTCGGATACTCTGTTCGTTCTTCAGTTTCGGAAGCCGCCATGAAAGCAAGGAATTGTTTATGTCCCTCTTCTCCTTGATCTTCATTGTCAGTTTCATCTTCATCAGATTCTGATTCATCTTCCCAAGTGATGGTGAAGGCTTTCTTCTTCTTCAAACGAGTGGGGCATGCTGAAGCAAAGTGGCCAAATCCTTGGCATTCATAGCATTAGACTCTTTCAAAGTTCCCTTGTATCTTTCCTTTCTCCTTCTTGGCTATATAATTAATTTTGAATTTATTTTTGCCTTTAGATTTATGAGTATGAGTAGATTCCAAAAGATTAGGATTCTTTTTTAAATTGTTTAACAAAAGCAGCTGTAATCTTGGAATCTATCTCACAATCCTCATCAGAATCCTCTCCAACTCTATGAGCACTACTAAAAGAAATATCTTTTTGTTTCTTTTTGAAATTCCTATGTGCCTCATAAGTTTGGAGATTTCCAACCAAATGATCTAGCTTGAGGTTGTCAACATCTTGAGCCTCTTCAATGGCCGTAACTTTTGGTTGGAACCAATCGGGCAAGGACCTCAAATTTTTTCCTACAATCTTGGATTCTGGTATTTTTTCACCTAAATTGAAGCTGAAATTTACAATGTCACTCAACTTCGCATAAAATTCATCAAAGGTCTCACTATGTTTCATTGAAAGGGTTTCGAAACTAGACGTGAGCCTTTGAAGTTTTGAGCGTTTAACAGAAGGAGTGCCCTCATGAATAGTTTGTAAAATATCCCAAGCCTCTTTTGCGACTTCGTAATTGCAAATATGACTAAACTCTTTAGGTGTGACAGCGCAAAAGAGAGAATTGATAGCTTTACTATTCAAGCTACTATTTTGGTAATCAATTGTGTCCCACTTATCAATTGGTTTAGGGAATGTTATTCCATCAACGGTAATTGTCGGTTCAGTCCAGCCATACAGGACAGATTGCCAAACTTTTTCATCAATAGATTTTAAAAACGAGCTCATCCGAGCTTTCCAAAACGAATAATTAGATCCGTCAAGTTGGGGTGGTCGAACCATAGAATTTCCCTTACGAATTGAATCCATTATCACAAATCAAACAAGATCTTGTTCTAAACGATTTTTTAAAAAAAAATAGAATGACCTGCTCTGATACCAATTGAAAAATCTAGAACTCCGCTAGATATTGACTTGTGATTATGTATCAATTTAAAGCAATAAAACAATCTCAATCAAACAATCAAGACAAATCGACACAACGATTTTAACGTGGAAAAACCACAATTGGAGCACCTCCAATTGTGATAAAAAAACCACGGGCAACAGCCATAGAACAATCCACTAAGAAGATATAAATGAATTACACAGGTATACTCTCAATTACCTAGCGAACTACCCCCGAATTGAACCAACCCCTATGTGCCTCTTCCAACCCCGTCTTCACCTCGGAATTGTCTTGATGATGAGCCACTCCAGAATCCACTAAAGCTTCAGGCTCGAATTCTTCAGAATCGACCGAAGAACAACTCTCTTTTTTGTGAAGAACAAAGAAATAATCCTTTGATGTATACTCTTTAAACCATGAGTTGAATACTCAATCAAAACATCAAAGAAAACTAGCAAAATATTCCCAGATATAAACCTTAATATCCAAGAAAAAGATCTGGAGGAGTAATCCTAAAATCTGACAGAAACCTGTACTTATAAAAATATGGAACTGTGAGGCTTGCTTGAGCGAAGACTCTCTCGCTCGAGCGAGGAACCAAAAACGCGTGTTTTCCATAAGTGGCTTCACTCGAGCCACACAACCTTTGCTCGAGCATACATTCATCCTTCTTAGGTTTTTTGCTAGACGCAGCCTTCGCTCGGGCGAGCAAGGGCGGACATGCAAGCTCGATCCCCGTCATAATCAGCGAAGTGACAATCTTGAAAGTATTAACATCCCAAACTTTTCTGCAAGGCACAATTCGGGTTGGATTCGCATCTAAAAACTCATAGCCTCACTGAAATAAAAAGTGTGAAAATAAGTACAACTGAAAGGAATTTTGTCAAACGAGATTGCCAAGAATAAAAACCTAATATGGGGAATTTTTATTTAGCAAACTGTTTGATAATCCCAAGGAATGAGCATCGAATTTGATTCTGGGTTGATACTTGGTTCGGTAGCCACAGTTTGTTTTCGGAGTTCCCAAGACTTTATTCACTGTCTGTTGAGAAGGAAGTGTCTTTGTGTACCATTGTAGATAGGAAAAGTCGGTCGGAAGAATGGGTTTTTAATTTTCGCAGAGTGCTCAGAGCTTGAGAGGTGGAAGAGTTGAGTCGACTTTGTGCCAGGCTAAATACAAAGAATTTTCATCTGTCTACTGAGGAAGATAGATTATGTTGGAAACCATCCCCCTTAGGTGAATTCTCTGTTGCGTCTCTTTATAGTAGGAATGTGGGAGGTGTTTCCTCTGATGTGCCCTCTTTGTTATGGAATAATCTCGTTTCTCCGAAAATGCACTTTTTTGGGTGGTTAGCGTGGAAAGGTAGGGTAAAGACAGTGGCTTACCTCTAGAGAGTTAGCGTCCTAGGTAGCAGTGTTTGCAATCTGTGTAAATTCTGCAATTCCGAAGTGGAGTCCGCTAACCATGTGTTATTATTATGCCCGGCAATTTGGAAGGTGTGGTCCAGTTTGGTGGATTGGTAGGGATTGCAACGGGTTGCTCCTGGAACAATTGGGGGCCTTCTTGACTGGTGGGCTGGCTTTAAGTTTAAAAAGCTTGAGGGAGCAGTGTGGAAATCTATTACATTGACTCTGTTGTGGTCCATCTGGAAATGTACGAATGAGTTTGTGTTTTTAGGTGTGCCGCCTAAGCTCGATTTGCTCTCTGATCGTGTAAAGGTATGGATTACTCTTTGGGTCAGGTATCATCACCCCAATTGTAATTACACAGTACATGATTTGGCGTTTAATTGGCAGCAAATCCGATATTCCAAGTGATACAGGTGGGCTTTTGTGAAGTAGAGGTGCTGGTTTTATCTACTCTGGCAGATTGCTCTATTGGTCACTGTGTTGGTATCTGTTGGGGTGGGTATGGGGTGGTGTTATAAGAAGTTCTAGGTTTGCTTGGTTAATGCCCTGTTGGTTTCTATGTTGGTGTCATTTTGGATGGTTTCCTGTTTCTGTGTTTGTTGATGCTGAAGGTTAGTTGCTCTGTTAGTTCTGCTTAGATATTATGTTGGGGTTGGCTGTTGTTGTATAGATATTAGTCACTACAACAAAAACATACTTTAGTGACACTACACTAGTAGCATATTTTTAGAAAATGCCACAAAAAATGATATTTAGTGGCATGTTTTTGAAAAGTACCACAAAACGACAAATATAAAAGGCTCTAGTGACATTTTAAAGAACAAGTGTCACAAAACTACAACAAAAACATACTTTAGTGGCACTACACTAGTGGCACATTTTTAGAAAATGCCACAAAAATGATATTTAGTGGCACGTTTTTAAAAAATGTCACAAAACGACAAACATAAAAGGTTCTAGTGACATTTCAATGAACAAGTGTCATAACACTACAACAAAAACATATTTTAGTGACACCATACTAGTGGCATGTTCTTAAAAAATGTCACAAAAAGAATATTTGGTGGCATTTTTTAGAAAAATGTCATAGAACCACAAACATACAAGGCTCTAGTGGCATTTCAATTAAAAAAAGTGTCGCTTCACTACAACAAAAATGTCATTACAAAAACTTTTTATGAATATTTGCAATGGCATTTTTTAAAAAATGTCAGCACACTAGGTAGGTGCAAATTACTTTTTATGGCACTTAGGTGAAAAGTGTCATAAACAAATATTTTATAGCATTTTGAGAAATGCCACTAAGCCAAAAACTTTCCAAGCTTATAATGACATTTTTGAAAAAATAAAAAATGCCAATATATTTTCTAAATTTTTAAAATGCAGTAAATGATTAAAAATAAATGAATTAAACTCAATATACACTACAGGAAAAAGCATATTCGGCGACTAAATTTCCTGACCAAAAAAATTTGGTCGCTGAAAGTATAGCTTTCAGCGACCAAAATAGCATTAGTTGCCAAAAGTAAAGCTTTTTGGCGACTAAACAATTTTAGTAGCCAAAAGTCTACAATTGGCGACTAAAACTGAGTTTGGTTGCTGATTATATGGGTTTTAATGACTAAAAAATTTTTAGTAGCCCAAAGTAAAGCTTTTTGGCGACTAAAACAATTAAGTAGCCAAAAGTCTATAATTGGCGACTAAAAATAAGTTTGGTCGCGCGACTAAAAAAATTTTAGTAGCCAAAAGTAAAGCTTTTTGGTGCCAAAAAAAATTTTAGTAGCCAAAAGTCTATAATTGGCGACTAAAAAATAAGTTTAGTCGCCAAAAGTGGTCATTTTTAGCGCGGGAGAACTAAAATCCTAAGACAGGAATAAAATTTTTTAGTGACCAAAATTTTGGTAGCTGAAAGTGCATCTTCGGCGACCAAATCCGATTTTGGTCGACAAAAGTTAAATTTTTTAGCAACTAAAAAATAATTAGTAGTCAAAAGTATAGAATTGGCGACTAAAAAATATTTTTAGTCGCCAAAAGTGGTCTTTTTTTATTTTGGTAGTAAATAGTTTATTTTACATAAATTATGTTCAATAAAATAATTATGTTTATACATATACTTTTATATTAATATAGATGTATGTACTATATAAATAATATATGTTGCATATATAATCATGTGGTGCTATAGAGGTGTAGTGGGAAGAGTGTGGTGTATAAGGTTTATGGTGCGGAAGGTTGGCGGTTCGAGTCTCCGTAAGAGCGGATCAAATTGTTCTACAACGAATTATTGTCATGAATGGCACTTGATAGCGTCACGAATAGTGCCTACCATGACATTAAAGTGTCACTGAAAGGTTTTAGTCTTGATGGTGTAATGACACTTAAAAGTGTCACTAACTCTTTTTTTAATGGCACTTGATAGTGCCACAAATAGTATCTACCATGACATTAAAATGTCATTGAAAGTTTTCAGCCATGATGGTGCAGTGGCATTTGCAAGTATCTACCGTGGCACCGATAGAAGTGGCACTTGTTCAAAATGCCACAAGACCAAAAAATGTCATTAGAAGAATAGTTTTGTGGCACTTTCAAATGTCACTAAACTAAGAAAATGTTGTAGTGGCTGGTACTCTGTGTTGGTGTCTCGTCAACTAGATGGTGTGATTGCATATGATTCGTCATGTTGCGTATTGCACTCATCTTTTTGTTTCTTCTTTATTGATGCAATCTTTCCTTCATCATTAATGAAGTTTTCTTATTTTTGCTGATCAAAAAAAAAAAAAAATTATAAAGACCAGAAAAAATCACATGCAAAACTGAGAAAATCACGCATGTAAAACTAAGGGGGGCAAACAAATTATAAAGGCCACGTGTGTAATGAATATATTACACCGATGGTCCCTATAATTCATTTTGAATTTTACTTCAATCCCTCTAATTTTATACAAAGTCATTTTCTATTTTAAATTTTAGTGGTAAGAGACATAAGGACCACATTGTAACAAAATAAAAATTGTAAGAACAAAATTATTCAAATTAAAAATTACTTAGATTAAAGTAACACTCTAAATTACAAAAATTAATGATAGTATAATTTACCCAAACTAATTAGTTTACTTCTTTAATGCATTCCCATTCAAACTCTGTTACTTTTGTCTAGGGTTTGACAAAGATGGAATATTATACAGAATGGTTATTATCAATAATTTAACTTTCTAATCAACTAACAAAAAATCAAAAGAAAAAAAAATCAACTAACATCATATATATATATACATATATATATAAAGAAAATATTATAGAACCCTTTATGTTTTTATTTAGAAAGTAAGTTGTCTCTAGTCATTAATTAACCAAAATGTCACTGGCGATCAACTCATGATTAACTCGATTTGTATAATCGTCTCAAATATTATTCGTCACACACATAACCTATTAATAATTTTGTAACTTGAAAAAGAAAGTTTATCAACATGACTCAAATACATTTTTTTGAACACTTAGGTTTCGTTTGGGATGTGAGTGGGTTTTTTAATTTTTTGATTATTTTAGCCTGGAGCTAAAAAGTCTTGTTTAGAATATGTTTTTTGACTTTTTTGACTTTTGTAAGAAAAAAAATAAAATAATTATGATTTGGATGTGATATTTTTTAACTTGAGACTCAAAAAATCTATCTTGTTTTTTTTATAATTATTTTAGTCCCAGCCCAACTTCCCAAACCAATGCTTAAACATGACTCAAATACTTAACCACCTTAAAACTTTCTCCGTTCTATATTATAGAGAAACTTTTTAAACATATTTTGACTGTGCAAAATGTCCAACACTACTATGTTATTCATATGCTGGCTGATTGTTTTGACACGTTATCATGTATAATTAAGTTTATTATTGGGGCATTTATTCATAAATCTCTTTTCACTTACTTATATTCTATTTAATCTAAATAATTTTCTTATATTCTAATAAATTTTATGAGTGATATAATTACCAAAATATCCCTAATAATAATAAGGTAAAGCGCGCATTAATGTTCATATTGATAGTGCGAATATTCTATAATGTGAATATTCACATTGTCAATGTAAACATTCATACTATCAAATTTATTTAATGCGAATATTCACATCACCAGGTTGGTGAGAGTTCAAAGAATATTTTTAAGGGTAAAATTATTTATAAAATACCTTAAATATGAGAATTAGAATTTAGTGAATTAAATGTCCAAAATAATAAGACTTGTTGAAATATAAAAATGTCTTATGGACTAATTAAAATATAAGTATTTGAAATATTATTTTTTTAATAAAATTGCCTTTATTGTTTAGAAATATGTCAAAATAAGCAATAAATTTTTTTTTCTTCATTTTTTTT
The DNA here is from genome assembly GCF_055761805.1 of Camellia sinensis. Taxonomy (NCBI): domain Eukaryota; kingdom Viridiplantae; phylum Streptophyta; class Magnoliopsida; order Ericales; family Theaceae; genus Camellia; species Camellia sinensis. The sequence goes on along the minus strand of NC_138973.1, from coordinate 71,463,682 downwards.
GGAAATGATGATGTGTGTACACACACAAGAAATATGAATTCTTGTTTGTTATTTGCAGGGTTGGGATTTAGACCATCTCCAATAGTTCATCAAATCTATTATTAAATTTAAATTTGATTAAAAAAAAGAAAAAGTTACTTTTTGCTCCAATAACGGTTCATCAAATTTTGGATTTCACTTTTCTTTAATCAAACTGAGAACCAATGTATCTTCATCAAATCACTGTTCATTGCCATTGGATTTTCACCATCGGATGTCCCCCAGATGACCATCTCAAGGTAAAAATTTGTGAAAAATTACACCGCCTGGTCGACCGATGGTTTGATGAAGTTACAAAACCTTCCATTGGAGCACTTGATACCAAAGGAAGCTTTTACTCAAATTTGGTGAAAAAATTTATGCGCCGTTGGAGATGTATCATTGAAAATATCAACAATGAATGCTTTGCCACTATTTGAGTGTGAATTTGTTCACACAATGTAAACAATATATAATAGAGTAATTCTATTTACACACCACCAAATTTCTTAGTATGTATCATTTTTTCAATACACACCACACACATTTTCAATTTTTTAATTTCATCTTACTTCTCACCATCAATTTTTTTTTAATAAAAAAAATCCTAAATTATCCTCACCTTCTTCAACTTTCTATCCCAAACCCTAACCTAACCCTAACTACCACCACCGTTGTCAACCGTCACCTCTTTCAATTGTTGCCCTTCCTTTCTTGCGCTTCGCCTCTTCTCATCATCACACCTACTCTCTCTAGCCTTCATTGTTTTTCTTCTACCCTCTCTAGCCTTCATCATCATCTTTCTTCTCCTCTCGTCATCACCTCTACCCTCGCAATTTCCATTGGCGGAGAGGAGAGTTGCAGTAGCGGCAGTAGAGAGAGGTAGCACCATCGCTCTCCTTCTCTTCTCATCATCATCTTTTTCATCATCATCTTCTTCTTCTTCTTTTTGTTCTCCTGAAACCCTAACCTTAGATCTAGATATACCACCGTTGCAAGCCCACATCACCGCCCACCAGCCACCGCCACTACCATTACCGCCCACCACCCATTATTGTATTTTCTCTCCTTTTTATTCCCTTTTTGTCCTTCTTCTTCTTCTTCTTCTTCCAAAACTTTAAATCAACCACCGTTACCAAATCACAACCCATCGTCATTGCCATCACCACCCATCTTTGCCGTCAAATCACGACCTACTGCCACCGCTCTCTGAAAACCCTAGATCTAGGGTTAGGGTTTTAGGAGAGGTGAAGAAGAAGGAGAGAGAGAGAGAGAGAGAGACGCAAATAAGAAGAGGAAACAAGGACTAGGGAGGTGACCAGCGAGGATGGTCGTGATGATGAGTGCCAATGACCATGGCTGGAGAAAGAAAGCAAGCGGAGGTAGGCGGTAGGTGGTAGAGTCCAAAATAGTAATTTTTGAAGGGATATAGGTGTAATAAAAAAAAATAATGAAAATAGTGTATTGAGAAGTTTGGTAGTGTGTAAATAGAATTTCCCTACATTATATTTAATTGATTGATTTTGAGCTTTGGGTAGAATCACCCTATTGGTTCAACCAATGAGGTGTTGTATATTATTCAAATACGTGTAAATAAATTTGCACTCATCTTTTGCAAGTTCATTTTAGGTCTTTATTATGGTGATTTGTATTGTTCAAATTTTAGTATTTCTCAATATTTATGTAAAAAATCAAATTAATCGGATATTAGTAATCTCATGTTGGGATCATATTAACCTTTGTACGGGAAAGAAATAAACCTTCTCGTATAATCCTGTTGATCAAGTCTGCGCTCCTCTGTACGCCGTCGCTTTATCACCTGAAACAACAAACGTGAGCTAGCCGGCGGGTGTGTGCCGGAAACCTCTCCGATGCCTAAGTCAGTAAGCTTGACAAATAGACAAAGCTCTGTGTATTCAGAAAACAAAGTTGTGTGTTACCTCTCCAAAGGTGATGTTCGTGAGCTTTTATAGGTTTCGTGTGGCACAATCCTAGTAGGACTTCTACTCCTTCATGCAGAGTCCTCCTAGGATTTAACCACCTGAAGGATAAATAATACTTATCCTTCAACACCCCCCTCATTGCTTAAATCAAGTGAGATGGTTTTTACCATGGCCGAACTCCAACATGACCGAAGTAATCCTGGCTATGCTGAGCTACAAAGTAGGCCGAACTATCCTTAGTTCGGTTCTTCCTTTCACTACACCTTATCTCGGTTCTCTCATGTACAAACCATGGTGTGTTTAGACCGAACTACCGAGTAGCAAGGTTCTGACCGTTCTAATCACAATACGCCATGACCAGGCTAACTCTGAGACCGACCTAACTCCAAGTCGCTTCCAGACCGGAGTAACATTACATTTCTCCCGAGCCGGAGTAATTTTGTACCTTTCTTGGGCCGGAGTAACTTTACGGCCTTTTTACTCAGCCCTTCGTATTGTGGGCCATAATGACCATCTCCCAGCTCGGCCCAATTTTCACAAAAATTACCCTCTCAATTGCCCCTTAATTCCATCTGCGCAGCATGATAGGGTTTACCTGTCTATCAGCCGAGCTGAAGTTTTTAAACCTTTCCATCCGAGCTAAAAACCCTTTAGCCTTTCCAGCCGAGCTAAAACTCTTAAGCATTCCAGCCGAGCTAATTTCACACCGGGCTCTGCTTGTCCGGTCAAAACGTCTCTTCAATCACAGCGACTGTAACGCTTCCCATTCTAATGGCACGTGGCATGCTCTGATTGACTGAGGACGGCTGTCACGCCGTCTTCGTACTTCGTGTTTTTTGAACAGTCCCGCCCAAATTTTGGGCTTTCTAACAAAAGCAAACCCTAAGGCAAAAATCTCTCCATTTCTACTATTCATCCTCTTCCTTTTCTTCTGAGTTCTTCACTATTCTTCGTCTTCTGAAAGAGTTCGTGATTTGCTGCCTTTTGCTTCCATCTTCAGTTCTTGCTTCTTTATCTGGTTAGTATTGTACATCTTACTTTGTTTTTGTATTTTGCTTTCTGTGTTTTTGCAAAACATATTTTTCCATTTCGCTTTGCTCTGTACTTTTCTGGAAAAAACTTAACAATAGAACACATGAGTACATGTAATATCCTGTAGAAAACTAGTCTTTGATCCAGAATCATAATGCAACCGAACTAGGACACTGTTTAAGCTAGGTAAAAGTCTAGTCAGCTTACAACCGGACTAACACTTCATGTTTACACCAGTAGCTTTGAGTAAGTCATACCACTTCTTGAAAAACCTTAGCCGAGGTAACAAACCGAACTAAGTTTGCACTTAGCATACTGAGATACCTGAATTCCAACCGATCTTAGGCCTTCGGGGCTAAACCAGCTTTCTTAGTTTTTTAGACCGAACTCAAAAAGCTGCCCCTAGACGATCAACTGGTCTAACAAAATCGTTTTCATAACCGACATATCGAGATGCTTGCCAAAGCCGAGCTAATAAAAACCCTGCTCAAACCGAGCTACCAATCACCTTGCAGAAACCGAGATAGAACCTGTAGCATCCACATAGCCGAAGTAGGGCTCCTATTTTTACTTTTATTTTGTAGCACGGTCCAATGATCTGTGCTTAACCCCTTTGTTTTCTACTTTGCAGACTTAGGTTGCCCAGGCACTCCTCTGCGCGCTTAACCGTGCTACTGAGCACAATTTTTGGACCGAACTAATTTATTCATAAATTATACAATAAATGGGGAAGTATAGATTTTTAGTAAATACTCCGGGTGGTCTAGCCGAATTCCGAAAAGACTACAATATACCCGATGACGTCCACCTAGTTTTAGCCGAAAAAGATGTCATACCTTGGGGCAATGAAGGCGTTGTCCCCTTCACCCTCTTGTCCATAATTGAAACCGGACTACGATTTCCAGTCCAACCCTTAATTTGTGAGTTTCTTAGGCAAACCAGACTATGCCCAACCCAGCTATCCACCAATTCATACCGTATAATAATGGGAATAGCCGAACTAAATCGCTAAGTCGGTCTCAACCTCGGTCTGGCCGAAATCTTTCACCAATATTCCATTGGTTCGAAGGAAGACGGCTGGGTGTACTATCTCAGAATACGTCGCCGACATGAGAAAATAATAAAAAACACACCGGATAAAGACTTGAATGACGACGATTTTTTCTGGGTATCTGGGAACTTTGAGGATCACCAAGCCCAGATTCCTGGCCAAAGAATCAATTGGAAAAAAGGAGAACCCGGTATATTTACTTCGGTTTTCTTGCGTGCTTTACTATATTTCAGTTTTTCAGTATTTCAGCCGAACTAACAGTTGTCTTCTTTCGCAGATTCTGCCCACCTCCATTCTCTATACAGTTATCCAAATCTAGCGACCTTGCGCGCCGCACTACGGTATCTAGAGCGTAGTTAGGCCAAGCTGCTAAAGTTCGAGCCGACCTATAGATACAGCGGCCGCCGAAAAGCGAGAGTGACCGACTTTCTGCTAGAGAAGGCCCCCGAACCAGACCCAACCTTGCCAGAAATCAGACTAGTCCCACTGACCCCTGAAGAAGAAATGACCAAGAGAAACAGAGTCAGGGCCCTCTTGACCGAGACCAACAGACCCGAAATACCGCCACCAAGCCAGACGCAACCTGCCGTTGTGGCCCTTCCTTCTCAACAGCCTTCCTCATCACGCCCATCCAAGCGTGTCCGATCTACCCCGACCGAACAGCGTCTTGTGGATGAGGACGAATCCATCCCTCCACCAATTCCACAGCCGGAGCCTTCTGACCAGGCTGGCTCTTCCAGGTGGGCACCGAAGCTGAAATTTCAGAACCGCCTTATTCAAGATACTGATTCGGTGGTTGTTGAGAAGGATCACTTGATGGCCTTCAATCTTGCCAAGAGTGTTTGCTTTCCAGCAGACATGGAACACCACCAGAATTTGACCGAGCTAAAGGCCATCCAATCGGCCACTAAATCCATGATCCTGGTATGATGCCCCTTGTCTCTAAAGAATTTTTTTCTAACTTTCAGTTCGGTTTCCTCATTGATTTCTTTCCATTCATTTCAGTCTCTTCAGAAGAGCCAAATTGCCCACCAAAAGGTATTGGAGCACAGGAAAACGGCTAGGCAAGCCTTGGCAGAAGTTGAAGAAAAAACAACCGAGCTGAAGGAATCCCATCAAAAGGCGACCGAGCTAGAGGCTGAGGTAGCTCGTGTAACAGGACTAGTTACCTCGGCTGAGGCTGACAAACAAAAGGCGTTGATCGTGATGAAAGACAAGTACCTTCGTGAGCTAGTCAAACTTGAAGGGAAAAAGGATGCCGAAATCGCCGATTTGAAGAAGAAGGTGGGAGATGCCAACGCCGCAGGTTTCAAGGAGGTGGAAGGCCTCTACATTCCACAATGTGAGGGGACGAAAGACTTATTCTTCAAGTGCAGCTGGAGAAGTGCTGTGGAGCAGCTCGGCTGTGGGCCCGAAACCGAGGTCTACAATGCTCCTCAGTATTTCATTCCGACCTCACTAGCGGAGTACGCTGCTTCCGTCCAACAACAATTTTTGCAGGATTCAGATGATGAAGATGAAGAAAACGAACAAACTGTTACTCCGGTAGTCAACGAGCAAGTCAACGATCAATCAGCTCGGTTGGAGGCAACGGTTGAAGACCTGACTGTTGAGCCATCGACTGATATCGTTCTGCTAGTTGCTACTGAGACTAATCTTCCATCTACAACCGGTGTTCAAGTTGATATTGACGCCGACCTTAAAGACCTTTTTAATTGATTTTGTACTTTCTTTTCTTTGTTACTTTTTGCTCTTGTAACCGAGCTATGGCCCCCCCTTTTGTAATTGCCCTTTGATGAATGAAAAATTTTCTTGTTTTGAACTCTTATTTTGGTTGATCTTCATGTATGTACTTGTAATGAATTTTCCATGATCTTTTCACTTCCAACTGTTATCTCAGTTTAAATTCTTGCTTTCTACTAGTAGTATGGCCGAGATACTTTATTCCGGTATCAGCTGAGCAATCTGACTGAGCTTTTTAGCCAACCACTCTTTAGCTGATGTCCTTACTTCTGCTAAAGAGTTCTAAGAGTTGGTTTAATCCAGCCAACCACTCCTTTAGCCGATGTCCTTACTTCGGCTAAAGAGTTCTAAGAGTTGGTTTAATCCAGCCAACCACTCCTTTAGCCGATGTCCTTACTTCGGCTAAAGAGTTCTAAGAGTTGGTTTAATCCAGCCAACCACTCCTTTAGCCGATGTCCTTACTTCGGCTAAAGAGTAATAAGTGTTGGTTTAATCCAGCCAACCTCTAAGTCAGTTTTTCCAGCCAACTTAGAATAGAATGTTTGGTTATTCCGACCAAACGTCCTGCAGCCTGGATCCTTATCCTGGGCTTAGGAAGGGTGTTGGTTTATTCCAGCTAACCTCTAAGTTAGTTTTTCTAGCTAACTTAGAAGAGAATGTTTGGTTATTCCGACCAAACGTCCTGCACCCTGGATTCTTATCCTGGGCTTAGGAGGGGTGTTAGTTTAATCCAGCCAACCTCTAAGTTAGTTTTTTCCAGCTAACTTAGAATAGAATGTTTGGTTATTCCGACCAAACGTCCTGCAGCCTGGATTCTTATCCTGGGCTTAGGAGGGGTGTTGGTTTAATCCAGCCAACCTCTAAGTTAGTTTTTTCAGCCAACTTAGAATAGAATGTTTGGTTATTCCGACCAAACGTCCTGCAGCCTGGATCCTTATCCTGGGCTTAGGAGGGGTGTTGGTTTAATCCAGCCAACCTCTAAGTTAGTTTTTTCCAGCCAACTTAGAATAGTATGTTTGGTTATTCCGACCAAACGTCCTGCAGCCTGGATCCTTATCCTGGGCTTAGGAGGGGTGTTGGTTTAATCCAGCCAACCTATAGATTGGTTTTTCCAGCCAACCGTACTTTTGATGTCCCTAACTTACTAATACAATCTTAGACAAAAAATAACTATGCTGAAAAAGAATTGACTTTGTTTTATTGAGAGAAAGGAAAATTACACATACTTGTTAAATAAATAAAAAAAAAACTAAAAATAAAATAATTTGAGATTGGCAGTATTCCACAGCCTGGGAATTGTCTTGCCGTCCTTGTCTTCTAAGTGGTATGCCCCTTTGCCTGCTAATCCAACCACTTTGTAAGGTCCTTCCCAATTAGGCCCTAACTTGCCATCTCCGGGCACCAAGGTGTTTCCCATCACTTTGCGCAGTACCCAATCTCCAACCTTGAATTGTCTTGGATGAACTGTTTTATTGTATTTCTTGGATAACTCTTGTTGATACGAGGCGATGTGAACCAGTGCTCTTTCTCTTTTTTCCTCCGCAAGGTCGAGTTCCAAAGTTATGGCTTCGCCGTTCAAGTCAGGATCAAAATTTTCGCTTCGAATTATGGGGAGACCAACTTCTAGTGGGATCATTGCTTCCATGCCATAAGCTAAGGAGAATGGTGTTTCTACAGTTGATCGTCGTGGTGTAGTACGGTAAGCCCATAAAAATGAGGGAGTTCCTCCGCCCACTTGCCTTTGGCTTTTCTAACCGTTTCTTCAGTCCATCCAATGCTACCTTGTTTGATGTTTCTGCCTGACCATTTGCTTGGGGATATGCCAGTGTAGAATTGTAGAACTCTATCTTGTACTCTTTACAAAAGCCTCTGAAGATTTTGTCGTCGAACTGAGTGCCGTTGTCTGAGATTAGGGCTTTTGTATGCCAAACCGAGTGATGATATTCTGCCAAACAAACTTCTTCACATCTTTTTCTTTGATTGATGCCAATGCTTCTGCTTCCACCCACTTTGTGAAGTAGTCTATTGCTGTGAGAAAGAACTTCCTGTTTCCGGGTGCTGTTGGAAGTGGTCCTACTATGTCCAAGCCCCACATTGCGAATGGCCATGGGCTAGTCAATGGTAGGAGTTCTCTAGCTGGTTGATGTATTTGGTGTGCGAATTTCTGGCATTTCTCGCACTTCTTCACATATTTCTCCGAGTCTGCCTGCATGTATGGCCACCAGTATCCCTGCGAAATGGCTCTGTAAGCTAGCGATCTTCCACCTTGATGGCTTCCGCACACCCCTTCGTGTATTTTGAACAAGAATGCTTCCACTTTGCTGGGATGAACACACTTTAGGTAAGGTCCTGAGAATGACTTTTTGTATAATGCCAAAGATGGGGAGAGCCAAAATCGCTGCGACTTCGTTCTTATTCTGTTGGCTTCTTTTTTCTCTTTTGGTAAGATGCCGTCTTTTAAGAACAGGATGATGGGATCCATCCAAGAGGGGCCTAGTTCTGCGCAACATACCTCTTCTGCTTCGGGGTCTTCAATGCTTGGTCTAGGTAGGTAGTCGATTAGTAGTGGATGAGAGATGGAGGTATCTGCCATTGAGGCGAAGCCTGCTAGTTCGTCTGCTCTGCTGTTTTCCTTCCTGCCAATTTGTTCTATCCTTACTACTTCGAATTTCTTGATCTCTATTCTGACCAATTCTTGGTACTTGGCCATCCTGTCATCCTTTGCTTCATAGTCGCCAGAAATTTGGTTTACCACCAGCTGTGAGTCGCTGTAGACCATTAGTTCGGTGGCCTTCATATGGAATGCTGATTTGAGGCCTGCAAGAAGCGCTTCATACTCTGCTTTGTTGTTTGATACTGGGAAGCCAAGGTTGATTGCCTGCTCCACTACTAGGCCGTCTGGAAAGATGAGGACTATGCCGAGCCCTATTCCATGCCGGTTGGATGCTCCATCCACGAAGAGCTTTCACATCTCTCCAACGAACAACTTCCAGCAAATGGAGGGGTCAGATGATGTCGTCAGGTCAAGAATGTTGCTGGTGTTTTCTTCAAGGTCCATGCTTGCTGTCTGCCCCTCGTTATCTGTTTGCACCAAGTCTGTATTTGTTGGTGAGTCTTGGTTTGCTTCTTCCTTGCTGTCTTCAGTCTGGTCAGCCTTGGAGTCTGATCGAGTGCCTTCTGCTAGGGGTTGCGCTATTCTGGCGTCAACTTCCATCCCTAGTTTGGTTGTGTCGGTTAGGTCGACTGGGCAGATATGATGACTTCCAGGAGTAAATTCTGCGACGAAGTCTGCCAAAGATTGGGCCTTTACTGCGGTTCTAGGTTAGAACTTGATGTCGAATTGTCCCAACTCTACTGCCCACTTCAAGATTCGCCCATAAAAGTTCGCCCTCTCAAACAAAGCTTTTAGTGGGAAAGCTGTGAGGACGACTATGGTGTGGGCGTGAAAGTAGTGCGCCAATTTCTTGGAGGCCATCATCAAGGCTAATGCCAGTTTCTCTAGTGGCAAATACGTTGTTTCAGCTCCCAGCAATGTCTTGCTGACATAATAGATGGGCAGATGTTGAATTCCTTCCGCACGGACCAACACTGCGCTAATTGCGTGCTGAGAGACTGCCAGGTACAGGAAGAGTTCTTCTCCTGGTATTGGGGTGACCAGCAATGGTGGAGAGGACATGTATTCTTTCAAGCTTTCCAGAGCTTGGTCGCATTCCTTGTCCCATTCGAACTTGGCTTTTAAAGCTTGAAAGAATGGTCGTAGTCTGTCTGACGATCGGCTTATGAATCGATTGAGCGCGGCTGCCATGCCGGTGAGATGCTGCACTTCTTTTACAGAGTTTGGTCTCTCCAAATCCTGGATTGCTTTGATCTGAGAGGGGTCTGCTTCTATACCCCGGTTGGTAACAAGGAAGCCCAGGAATTTGCCAGATCCTACTCCGAATGCGCACTTAGATGCATTGAGGCGCAGCTTGTGCTTCTTCAGGATCTCAAACATCTTGCCTAGGTCCTTAAGATGGTCATTCTCATCCTTGCTCTTGACCACCATGTCGTCGATGTAAGCCTCCATTGTTCTGCCTAATAATGGTTCAAACATCTTGGTGACTATCCGTTGGAACGTTGCCCCTGCGTTCTTTAGGCCAAAAGGGCATGACCTTGTAACAGTATAGTCCTCTTGGAGTTGTAAAGGATGTGACCTCCTGGTCTGGTTCATGCATGGCGATTTGGTGGTAGCCTCTGTATGCATCCAGGAAGCTAAGTCGGTTGTGCCCCGCCGTTAGGTCTACCAGTTGATCTATCCGTGGTAGAGGAAAGTTGTTTTTTGGGCATGCCTTGTTGATTGTTTTATAGTCGACGCAGACACGCCATTTGCCATTCTTTTTTGGCACTACGACTGTGTTGGAAATCCATTTTGGGTAGTGCACTTCTCTAATTGCTCCTGCCTCTAGCAGGTTACCTACTTCTTCCACCACTATCTCGGCGTGGTGGAGTGCTGATCTGCGTGTGCGTTGGATGATTGGTCTGGCGGATGGGTGGACATTAAGTTGGTGACAGATGAAGTTTGGATCAATGCCTGGCATGTCGTAGGGCGTCCAGGCGAACACTTCAATGTCAGAGGTCAAGAATTCCAAGATCTCTAATCTCTTAGTGCTGGACAACGACGAACCGAGCAAAAAGAACTTATCCGGGTTCTCTTCATCTATTCTCACCTCTACCAAGTCTTCCACTGCTATCTGACTAGCTGCTTTGCCTACATCTGCGAACAGTTCATTACTCTCAGGTTCTTCCACCGAATGAACGTGTCCTTTGGCAGCGCGGCTACCATTTACCGTGACAAAGCATTGCTTGGATATAATCTGATCTCCATAGACCTCTTCAATTACACCAGTGTCGTTTGGGAACCGCATTACTTGGTGGTAGGATGACGCCACCGATCGCGTGGCATGCAGCCATGTTCTGCCCAATATGTTGTTGTAAGTGGAGGGGACTTTTAATACCCAGAACTCCACTTGTTTAGTCACGCTTCCTGCTCTGACTGGAAGAATTATTTTGTCGACGGGCCATTCTGGCATGGAGTTGAATCCAATTAGGGGAGATACGGCTGGCGCCAGGTCCTTGTCTTGTAGTTTCAATTGTTTAAATGTTTTGTAGTACATGATTTCACATGAACTACCCTGGTCAATCAGAATCCGTTTGACGTCAAAATCCTTGACTCGAAGAGTGACGACTAGGGCATCATTGTGAGGGCAGTATATTCGTTCCAAGTCTTTATCCAAAAAAGACATGACGTTTGTTGCCTCTGTCTTCCCCTTCTTGATGGCAGGTTGGGCACTTAACACCTCTCTAAAGTGCTCGGCCTTTTTGATTGATACCCTGAGCTCGCATACACGCTCAGGTTCAAAGACTCCATGTATCACATTGATAACGCCTTGAGGTGGGGTGTCGATCGGCGTTCCGGTGGGGTGGTTATGGTCCTGGGGGGCTGGTTGGGCCCCTCATTCGATGTATTTATCCAGGTGACCTGCTGCCACCAACTCCTCCAAGTGCTATCTCAATGGCGTGCAATTTTTAGTGCGGTGCCCCTTTTCTTTGTGGAAGGTGCATCGTGATCTTTCGTCATAGTCCTTCTGAGCTTCCCCTAGCTTGGCTGGCCATCTGACGAAAGGCTCATCTCTTATTTCGCTCAGAATCTGATATATCGGTTTCTTAAACACCGTGGTTATGGTAGTGCGGATTCTCAACCATCTTTTATCTGGGTCTTCTCCGTTATCTCGTCTGCCACGTCTGTTTCTGTTCAGTCGATCTACCGTATTTACCTTCGCTGAGGTCTTTTTTTCTGGTACTGTGGTCGCCCCAGATTTTGCTTTGGCATGTGCACCATCCTCTTCTACCCTGATGTGCTGATGCACTCTTTCTATCAAGGCTTCCATGGTGAGGGGTGGCGTCATGGTGATCGAGTCCCTTAGTCTGTTCCCGACTGGAATGCCTCTTTTATACTGTGCAATGGCGAGATTGGTGGGGCAGTCCCCAATCTGATTGAATGTCTCCCAGTAGCGACTATTGTAGGATCTTAGGGTCTCTTTATCGCCCATGTCGATGAAGAGTAACTGGTCGATCTCCACCGGGGTTTTAGTGTTTGTTCGGAACCTTGTTACTAACGCCTCTGCCAATTGCGCCCAAGAGGCTATGCTGCCCTTTGGAAGTTTCTCGAACCAAGTCAAGCCTAGGTCGCCAAGGCTAGATGGGAAGAGTATACACATTAAGGCCTCGTTTCGCCTGTATACAGCCATGACCTGGCGAAAGTGGCTCAAGTGTGAGTAGGGGTTCGTCTTCCCTTCATATGTAGTGAATTTGGGCTGAAGGAAGCCTGATGGTAGGGGCGCGTTTTCAAACGCCGGAACGAACGGCGAAGTGTACAGCCTTGCTAATGCTTTGTCCGTTGGTTCGTAAGCAAGGCGCGGTATTGGCATTCCAACCTCGACGCTTCCATGCGTCCGAGGAGCCAACCGCTGTAAAGCAGAAACTCTATGTGGATCCCGTGCCCTGGCATCCTCCTTGCATCGTGCCTTTTCTTCGAGCACGATTCGTAAGTTGGATGATCTGGGTAACTCCGTCTGTCTAGATCTAGTTTGGTGCGTATGTGAGGGCCAATACGTGCTTCCTTCAGTGTATGATCTTTCAAATCTCGTCCTCTCAGACCTGGAGTGATGGGTTTTGGAAGACCTGGATTGAGTATCGCCTGTCCTGAGGCTTCTGCTCTCTCTTTGCGAGGGTGTGGTATTCCTACTACGATTTTCTGAGTGGTGAGGAGGCGTCTTGTTTTTGCGCCCCTCTCCTGTCGCCACTTCTTTTATCTTAATCTGGCACTTCAAGGCCTCCATGTCCGCCGCCATCTTCCTTATTAATTCATCTTGCTCCTTCACGCGGTCTTCCAGAGCTTGAGAGTCAATCCTCCGCCTTTGCCTGTCAGGACTTTGCGAACGAGAGTGACGGGGGCTGTTAGTCTGCCTCCCCCTAGTATCCCTCCTGGTGTTATGTCGTTGGGGCTCCAAATCTGCCATGGGTGGGATAGAAGGTAGTCCTTCACGTCTTGCGCCCCCATCTGGAGTTTGCCCGTCGATGGCGGACTGTGGCATCTTCAATATGTGCCATTGTTCCAAGAGGTAAAGCTTGATCAAGAGGTTTTGTCCTGTTTAATTTTCCCACAGACGGCGCCAATTGTACGGGAAAGAAATAAACCTTCTCGTATAATCCTGTTGATCAAGTCTGTGCTCCTCTATACGCCGTTGCTTTATCACCTGAAAACACAAACGTGAGCTAGCCGGCGGGTGTGTGCCGGAAACCTCTCCGATGCCTAAGTCAGTAAGCTTGACAAATAGACAAAAGCTTTGTGTATTCAGAAAGCAAAGTTGTGTGTTACCTCTTCAAAGGTGATATTCATGAGCTTTTATAGGTTTCGTGTGGCACAATCCTAGTAGGACTTCTACTCCTCCATGCAGAGTCCTCCTAGGATTTAACCACCTGAAGGATAAATAATACTTATCCTTCAACACCCCCCTCACTGCTTAAACCAAGTGAGATGGTTTTTACCGTGGCCGAACTCCAACATGACCGAAGTAATCCTGGCTATGCTGAGCCGCAAAGTAGGCCGAACTATCCTTAGTTTGGTTCTTCCTTTCGCTACACCTTATCTCGGTTCTCTTATGTACAAACCATGGTGTGTTTAGACCGAGCTACCGAGTAGCAAGGTTCTGACCGTTCTAACCACAATACGCCATGACCGGGCTAACTCTAAGACCGGCCTAACTCCAAGTCACTTCCGGACCGGAGTAACATTACATTTCTCCCGGGCCGGAGTAATTTTGTACCTTTCTTGGGCCGGAGTAACTTTACGGCCTTTTTACTTAGCCCTTCGTATTGTGGGCCATAATGACCATCTCCCAGCTCGGCCCAATTTTCACAAAAATTAACCTCTCAATCTTAAAAAAATAAACGGTCTATTCTCAATATTATACTTGTTCATTTTTTTTAAAAAAATAAATATAATTCAAATATATTGTTACCAATATTCAATTAATCTAATTTTTTTACATAAATAATCTATTTTCTATTTGGTTTAGAATTTTTAAAAACAGTTTTTTTAAATTTTCAATCCATTTTTTTTATTAAAAAAAAGTAACTTTTTAAATATTTTAATTATTTTAAAATCTAAATACACTCAAAATAATAATAAACCAAACAAAATAACTAAAATTTAATGATTGAAATCACAACACAAAATCAAAATGGGCTTTCAAAAGTCTAAACTGGGCTCTTTCAATTGGATTGGAGGTAAGCCTCCTAAGAATCGAACCTCACTAGGGCCGACTCCTATTCCTATTCCTATTCTAATTAGGTAGATTGTGAGATTATAAATAAACAAACTCTTGTCCTGTCTTCTTTTATCAGATTTTTTTATTATGATTTCGAATCTTGTAGATTCCTTCAAAGATTTTGTTGCTTTTGGTGGTGTATGCATTGCATGGCGAAGTTGACAGCCAAGGAGGTGGGAAGGACATGGGTATTTACAACTTGGAAGATAAAAGCAAGGAAAACCACTAAACTCCAAAGGGAATCCCTTAGTTATGCTTGCTTTCTTTCTAATGTGTTTGTTTCTTTGTTACTTATGGAGCATGAAATCAATCCTTCATTTTTTTTTCTTTTTTTTTAAAAAAAATTATTTTCTATATTCAGTTTTACTCTTGTGGATGTTACTTTTGTTGGAAATTATGGTTTTAAAGGTTTATTTTGGGCCACTTTGAACCCAAATTTAAGTGGGGCCCACATGTCTTTTGGGGTGGGTCCAAGTGATGACGTATTTCTTACTACATGGCAAGTCACATGGTGAAGACCATTCGTCAAAACCATTTATAACTGAATGGGAAGTTGACGTCATTTTTGGGTTCATGAAATGGGAATTTGAAAGAGTCAAATGTGGGTTTCCTTATTTTGGTTGTCCCACATTGAAACATTAAAAAAGCTTGTATGAGTGTATAAGCTCTAGGTGAGCATACTTAAAATAGGCCCAAAGGGGCACCCCAAGTTTTGTAAGTTATGGACAAAGTGGGCTTGGCTCAAATCCACCACACGCGCTCGAAAATTTGAATTTCTAACGGAATTAATTCAAATTTTGTGCCAAAAATTCAAATTCAAATTTTCTGTCCGAAGTAGTGCCTCTCTGGTCACCTTCCTTCATCATTTCCGACAGTTCAAATTTGCACCAATTCGGAGGGTTTTTCTACCCTTCCGAACAGGCACCACAATGCCTATAAATACAAACCTTTTCCAGCAGATTCATTAATCCAATTCTTTTCCACTTTCCTTTCCTTCTTGCATTTACTCTTCATATTAGTTTATAGAATTTTCAGAGAATTGCAGAACTCAGGTTTGGTTCGCAAGACAGATTATTTGTAGTGCTACACAATCTGTAAGAGTGATCATTGTATCTTGGGAGATAGATGTAGATAAAACCATGAACACCTATGCCGCGGCAAATTTGTCTTAAGGACAGAGTGTCACACACTCGACTTAATCAAAAGTTTGTTGTTCTAATTTTTGAGACAAGAATATTTCTATAAGTATTTTATTTTTGTTATTTCAGTTTCATTTCTTTACATAGAAGATTGTTCCAACAATTTTCTATATTCAATTTTACTCTTGTGGATTGTTTTTGATGGTTATGTAAACAATTTTTATTATCATAGTTTCTTTAACTTGTTTGCTTGCAATTTAGTTCTTTTTTTATTTTAATACTCTCTCTTTCTCTCTCTCTCTCTCTCTCTCTCTCTCTCTCTCTCTCTCTCATATTTATTTTTTTAATTATCGACCCATCATTTTGGAGAAGTTATCGGTTGGTCTTGGGGCATTACCCCACACCATTCATTGAGTGACAAGTGTCCCATTGTCCCCCAAAAAGAGACAAAAATATGGTGGGTCCCATTGATTCAACCAATTACAGCTAAGTTAGAGCACCACATCATCTTGCACCTGGAGCAAAGAATAATTTTTCGTTGTTTTGATGCTTACTAGCCACCAACAATGGACGATGTGGGAAAGAGTCGCAGTCAGAGTCAGAGAGAGGTAGACAAAGATATCATGGAGAGCATAGAGGAGACCATTGAATCATATGAGAGAGGGAGATGAGAAGGAGAAGGTGGTGGTGGTGGTGGTCGTCTGAAGCAATAAAAGCAAGGAAAAGGCAGGAGGGTTAGATACCCAGTCTGGCCCCGAACAATCACAGAGGGTAGTTTTTGCTAATCAATGGCAATGAGCAACTCTATTATTAGAAGTTCTAGGTCCCCAGCTAAAAGTGAGTCCTCTATGAAATGACAAAGTTTAATAGCTCACAAGCTTGTATCTATCCTTTGACACACACAAAAGAATGGTTGTCCTGGTATCATTTGTTAGAATATTTTAATAAAAATAAGGGAAAGGATGGTCCCATGAGGCTCATTACGGTTCTCATTTCGATAATCCAAACCGTTCAATGTGTAGAGCCCTTCCTTTATTTCATACGCTGATCGAATATTGATAGTTCCTTGATCAGGATACATTTTTATTGACAATTTATTTTAAAAATCTTATTTACTATTAATAATAAAAAAAATCTAATCAATGAGCTATCAATATCTGATCAACATGATTTTTTTGTAGGAATGAAGTACTCAACGAACTCTACAAATTAAATGGTTCAGACTATCGAAATTGGACTTAATCTCGCGAGCCCAACAGTATTATCCAATCCACAAAGTGAACTAAAGATAATTCTTTCCCTAAAAATAATATTATATTAAGTATATTCATTATATTTATCATTACTACAAATACTTAATATGTTTAATTCTAAATATCATTCTAATGCTTATTAATGTTATTATTCAAAATTGTGCCATTAAGTAGTTTGACTTAAAAACACCTATATATATATCGTTTTCTCAAAGAGAGATTTTTTTTTCTCCAATAATTAAAAAAAGACGTTCCATGGCATTATTACAAAAAAATAAAAAAATAAAAAAAAAAGTGTCATACTTTAACATATTTCGTGAAAAACAGTTTTTGATGAAGTTTTTAATATTAAACTACTTGTCAGTGGTCTTTTAGGTTAGAGTTATGCCAAGGATAATAAAACAAACCATGAAATATTTGACCAAATGTCTTACATATGTGTGGGTCTCACAGGATCTCACATGAGTGAGAAACCTATACCCACGTGAGACATTTAGCCAAATATTTGGTAAAATTTCTAAGATCTCTAAGAGCATCTACAGTGGAGCCATTCAGGGGTGTGTTAGTGTCAGCCATTAAAATTTTGGCTAGTGAAAGGCTCAAATGATGCTCCAATTTTGGCTAGTGAAAGGCCATTATGAGGTTTTAACTCTTCAAAGACAAGCTAGCCATCCAAAACATTGGACTTTAAAGATGGAAACACTTGACCACCATTCAATTCAGCTAGGGAATAGGGGAGCAAACTGAAAATTCTGATGGTTCTGCCATCCAGCACGTCAAGTCCTTTTTTTTATTATCGGTTGAGAAGTTGGATAGAAGGCTACAAAAGACACCATCTTTTTCTTTTTTTGCTCGTTCAAAGACACCATTTTTTGGGAGGTCTAAAGTTAATGACACGATAGCAATTTAATTGAAAATGGCTTAGAAGAAGACGTTAGGTTGAACTAGTGTGTTCATGTCTTCGTAAAGTTATTTTATATATATATATATATATATATAATTTGTATAGCATTATTCAACTACTAATCTTAAGATTGACCGTAGGATGCAGATAAAACTTGACACAAAATTCAACAGCCAAATAGGAGGGATGATACCTCCCCTTTTCCAAGAGAGACAGAGACAGTCCCAAGATTGTCTCTATTTGCCTATTGATTTGTCTTTCTTGGTAGAGTGTTATTTATGATCATTCATTTTCCTAGTGCATTAGTTTAGGTGATTTTCATTTTCCTGTATTGTGGCTGCAGCCCTTGGATGAGTTATTTGGGCTATAGAGGTTGTGGTTACAGCTGGTGTTGCAACTGTGTTTTCTGCTAGTCCTTCGGCTGTGGTTATTGTGTTTCATGACACTTGAGCACACTGACTTGACACTCTTCATCAATTTTGATAATATAAATTTTATTGGTGTCACTGATTAACAATTTTAGACACAAATAAAGGAGCTCGGGGGGGCAATCCAGTGCTATAGATGAGGAGATCTTCACACAGGTTCTAGGGCCTAAGCAACCTGGTCATGTTCGAACATATAGATTGGGTCTTTCTCTGACAAATGTCTTTGGAGGTGGATATAGGCGACTCAAAAGCAAGCTCATCTTATCCAAAAACAAGTCCACGAGAAACCTAACCAATATAAAGTACAAACGGAGATGCAAGTGAAGGAGATGATGGATGCTATGTTTAGTCAGATGCAAGGCACAATCCAACCTCAACAAGCACGAATAGAGTAATTGGAGTCTCAACAGGCCATGGGTGGGCCTGTTGCACTAGCTATTACACATGTGCATTCACAATAACAATCATATGTATACACCTCATCGTTTAATTGCCATCGTTCATCCAAGGAGGTGAGTAAATAGTTAATTATGAAATTTTCAATGACATTTTATTCATGTTATTTGTTCCTGTCAAATACAGGTTCAAATATCAAAGAAAATAAAGAAGGACAAGAACAAGAAGTAGTTCTTGCACCTATTTTTGTTGGATTTTGTCAACAGGTGGACCAATCAGGTAATGGCATATGGCAAGGTCAAAATGGAGATCTTGCATCAATCAGAGAACAAGTGTCACTAATAAGATCTTATGTGTGGAGTATCCCAGGTACTGGAACAGTTACTAGCAAAAGGTCGTAAGTTTAATGGGCAACTTACAAGAGGAGTCATGCACAACGTGGGAGTTTCTCTCTGTCAAATAAGGGCTAACAATGATAATGGACACGTGGTATCTTGTAGGGGGAGCCATTCGACAAGTAAAATTGAACATTTAATAGAGCTTGACAGTAGTTATGCAGCAGCAGTTACAGACTTGGAGGATCATGGGGTCATAGGTTAGAGAAGTAAGGAAAACTATAAAAGCTAGAGATTTGTAGAAGGGGCATCAATAACTCAACATCACTTAGTTTTCAGACTCAAGAGTATTGTTGTAATTTAGGAGTAATTTTCTCTGTAAAATTGTACCTGGTAACTTAGTAGACTTCAATAGTTTCATTATGAAATTACTCTTTGTTTACTCTATTTATTTTGTAATTGTCAGTTGTTCTAGAGAAATCCTCATCATTTTGAGGCATTCGAACTAATTCCACAGTTGCTTGAATGTTCTTATTTAAATTGTTTTGTTTAAATTATTGCTTGGTTGCTGTCAATCAAGGCCTAGCATAATTTTTACTAAAAATTTTTGGCACACCTAGTAGGACATTCTAGCACAATTTGGAACAATGGTGAAGGCAAATAAACAGGTTAATAAGCATTTAAAGAAGATGACTGTTGAGTTTGACGAAGAGGAAGTGGACCAGGATTTGGTCTTGGCTGATGGTAGTGGTGTTCAACATGTAAGCCAGGTAGTGGCTCCAAAAGGCCAGATGAGTGGCCAAGCATTGAGCACAGAAAGCCATGCAAGTGGCCATGCTAAAATCCCCATAAGAGTCTTGGTGGCTCAGATAAGGGAAGCATTGGCGAACTAGTCACTAGAGGAAAATCAAATCCTTTGGGGGAAAGTAAGGAGTGTGTTGAAGGTTCCATTGATGGAGTACTCAAGTCAGAGTGAAGTAAACAACAAAAGATGTCTTCAAAGGCAGGGGGTACACACTTGATGCACCTACTGGTATGCCACCAACTGATATACTGCAGCAGTCTATTGGTGAACCAATGTCCTTCTATAGGAACCTAACTGCTGAGGAAAGAATGCAACAGGTATTTCAAACATCGAATTTTAAAACTCAAAGAAATTGGCCTGGGAAGCAGTCTGGGCCTATGTTATTTCTAAAACACTTTATGGTCAAAAGGGTATAGAAAACTAAAATTTGTTTAAAATAGAATTCAATAGTTATCCAAACATGATGCCAAGAAATAATATGGTTTTTGAAAATTATGGTCAAGGTTTTGAAAACCAGAATGTCGGGTATAGAGAGGTTCCTAATATGGGTTATGGAAATCAAAGGGTCAATAATTTTGAGAATGATGGTTCATATACTGAAGTGCACAGACCTAAAATGTATGGTAATGGTCTAAGGCCAAGGGGACCAGGACCTCCTTTAAACTTCGACAAGCAAGAACCTTTTGAAAACAACTATGGTTATGGGGGGCAAAATGCTTTTAATCACATTGATAATATCCAAATGGACCAAATTGTACAAATTGTCCAAGACCTTTATAGCCCAGGATGTGCAGGCCTGGAAGGCCTAGGTTTAGGAAGCCTTACCCTCAGTGGGTAGATGAGGAACCTTTCCTTAGGAATTACAGAGTGCTTGAGTTTTCCTTGTTTCATGGTGAGGAAAAACAGTCAACAATTGAATACATAGGGAGGTTAACCTTATAGTGTGGAGAAATAGGGAACAATGATATTCTCAAAATGAGGTTATTTCCACACTCTTTGACTAGAACTGTTTTTACATGGTTTATTAACCTTCCTACTAATTCAGTTCATACCTGGATGGATAAGGAGAACTAGTTTCATGCCCAATTTTATAGAATTGAGCCTGAAGTAACTCTTGTCAATTTTTCTGAATTAAGGCAAAAGTTTTTTGAGAGTGCAAAATAGTTCATTGATAGGTTTAAAAGGGCAAACAATAGGTGTAGAATGTATAGGACTAAAGTGGAGATTGTGAGAATGGCCCAAAATGGGTTTGAATTTGAGTTAAGGAAGAAATTTGAAGGAATGGAATTTAGGGACCTGTTTGAGTTGTCATCTAGAGCAACCAGATATGAGTTGATACTTAGGGAGGAAAGGCATAGAAATGCAAATTCATATGGGACTTATTTCCAAGAGGTTGACTTGGAAGCATGAATTGATGTAGATGTGGCACAAGTGGTTGGCAAAACACCAGTGGTTTGTGGGAATTTGAGGAAAGTAGACAAACCAGTGAATATATCGACAACTCAGCCAACTAAAAGAAATACAAACATCACATTTAGGCAGTATTCTTTTGATTTGTTTAAAGCTGTGCCATTTTTGATGAATTGTTGGCTAATAAGTTTTTAACATTGTCCCCTTGACATGTAATACCAAAAGAACAAGAGACAGTAGGAAAATAATATTGTAAATGGCATAACACTTTTGGACATTCTACCAATAATTGTGTAACTTTTAGAAATTTTGTGTAGGATTTGATACAAAAAAGGTCACTGAAGTGTGCAAAGAAAGAAAAAGGGGTTATGGCAGTAGACAATGATCCTTTTCCAAAGATGGCACCAATTCATATGATAACAGCTAGCATCAAGAGGAAGGCCCTAAATCCAAGTGTGTTGCTAACTGATTTGGAGAAAATCCATAAAGAGAAACAAGTGAAGGGAAAGAAGATGATAGATGAAGACAAGTTTGTTTGTTCAAGATGTGGAACTGAGAAGGAAAAGTTGCAAGCAATTTTGGCTAATAAGTTGAAAGAGAGTATGAGAGATCATTGCTTAAGGTTCAATACCTTAGGTGCAGGTGATCTTCAAATTTTCAATAGAGAGAAGTTATTGTATGATGGGTAGGATCCTGGGATTTTTGGACCTATCGACAGATCATATGCTGAGAAGTATGGTCCATTTTTGTTTAAATGGGAACCTGTTTACCCTTCTCTCGATGGTGCAGAACGGGTCAGAATTAAAGTGAGGCAAATGAGGAATCAGAGGCCACCTAACGGCCATAGTCATGTTTAGAGGCTAGTCTTTATGTCAAGGCCATTGCAAAGGCCATTTATTGGCCAAGGTTGGAGGTTTATGGATGGGATGGGTAGGATGAATCCATTTAGGCCAAGTCAGTTTCATGGTCAAGGGGTAAGGTTTTCACAAGCTTACCTCCCAATTCAACCAAGAATGGCAAAGCCACCAGCTCCTAAACATGTTTGTTGGCAAGGTGTGTTTCATCCAAAATTTCCTTTGTTAGGATGGAAACCTATGGGTCCAACTAGGACTTAGGTTAGAAGAGAGCAGAGTGATGTCAAGTTTCAATGGAGAGATGAGTGCTCTGACGAAATCTGGGAACCGAAGAAGGTCGTTATTGTTGTCATCTTCTTTGATGGGTTTCGATTCTTGGGTGCCATGGCTTGGGATTTTGAGATAGTTGGATTTCAAGTGAAAGTTTTTGAAAAGGAGAAGGACATCTGAGGATTTCGAAAAGAGGGTGATGGAACTAAATTAATGTGAAGTTGAAAAGGTTGGCTTTTTGTAGTTTGTGATAGGCCCAGTATTGAGTGTGAACCAGAGTTGCAGGTCATTTGCATTTGGGTCGTGGTTTCTTTATTTGGGCCTAAAGAAGCAAATTTGTTTAAGTTAAAAACATTCGATATTTATTTAAGTTAAACAAGGGGGCATTGTTTGCACCCATTTTTGTTGGATTCTGTCGATAGGTGGACCAGTCAGGTAATGGCATGTGGTAGAGTCAAAATGGGGATCTTGCATCAATTAGAGAACAAGTGTCACTAATAAGAGTTAAATCTTATTTATGAAGCGGCCCAGGTAGTGGAGTAGTTACTGGCATTATGGAGTAGCCTAGGTAGTGGAGCAGTTACTGGCAGAAGGTCATGGGTTTAATTGGCAAATTGCAAGAGGGGTAGTTATAGTAGTTATGCAGCAGCAGTTGCAAACTTTAAGGATCATGGAGTCATGGGTTAGAGAAGTAAGGAAAGCTATAAAAGCCATAGATTTGAAGAAGGAAAGGGCATCAACAACTCAACATCACTTAGGCTTTAGACTTAGGAGTAATGTTGTAATTTAGGAGTAGTTTTCTCCATAAAATTGTATCTGGTGACTTAGTAAATTCAGTAGTTTCATTCTGAAATTACTCTTTGTTTACGCTGTTTATTTTGTAGTTGTCAGTTGTTCCAGAGAAGTCCTCATCTTTTTTAGGCATTCAAACTATTTCCACAATTGTTTGATTGTTCTTATTTAAATTGTTTTGTTTAAATTATTGCTTAGTTTACTAACAAGTAGATAAGACAAACTCAATGTGAGAGGGACTCTTTTTTGTTGCAAGTTTCTTATCTGTTGACTATTTATTTACTGATATTGATACTAATATCTTTTGTATATTTGGGAGTTTGAATTTTAGTTTAAAAGTCAAAAAATCACTAAAAATGTCAAAAAGTTAACAAACTATACCCGAAAAAAAAAATCAAATATTTTTCTTCTCTTTACTTTGTGCACGTTTTTCTCATAAAAGGCCAAAAAATCATCCCAAACATACTAATTTTTGGATAAATTACAAATACAACCCCTGAGATTTGTTTAAAATAAGGATTATCCCTATAGTTTAAAAAATTACAAAAACTCCCATTGTTAGAATTTTTTATTTAACAAAATTAGCAGAAAAAATGAAATCATTAACTACTCTCCTATACAATGATAAAATCATCTAAATTGTTAATTGAAATATGTTTCTGACGTCATTAAAAACTGTTAATTGAGTTGATGATTTATTAATAAAAAGAGGCATTTGTTATGCAAGTATAAACTTAAATGGCATGATATAATTTCTAAAATTATGGGAGAAAATTGTATTTTAAATAAATCTCAAGGGGTGTAACTGTAATTTATCCTAATTTTTTTAGCTTATATTTTAGCTAAAAACAAGGTTACTAAAATACGAGAATCTATTTATAATTTACCCTAGCATAAACCTAATCTTTTTCAAGATATATCAAACATACATTTCAAACAATCCAAAATGTTATAAGTCTCTTGAAGCAATTAAGGATAGAGTTTTACTAATAACAATCTTACGGATTATTACTAATAAGTATAGAATATCAAAATATTCATAATTTTTTATATTTTTTAAATATAGGATAAAATATATTCATGGTTCTTAAAATATGTATTTCTTGTCATTTTAAACTTTTAAATTTAAATTTCATCAATTTCATTCTTAATTTTTTTAATTTGAGTCAATTTGGTCTAATTCTAAACAGACCTTCTAAATAGTTAACGGAATAATAATAAAATACATGCATGGTACTTAAAAAATGTATTTTGTGTCACTTTAGCCCCTAAATTTTTTATTTTGTCAATTTGGTCCTGAAACGTTCATGGAGAAAATAAAACATAACCTTACAATATTAAAGGACAAAATTGACAAATTAATATTTTAGAGATCAAAATAATACAAAAAAATATATGTTAAGGACCATAGTTGAAATTTATAATTTTTCCATTAACGATGTAAACATCTGTTTGAAATTGGACCTATTTAATTCAAATTGACAATTTTGAGGACAAAATGAAAAATTAAATCTTAAGGATTAAAATGATAAATAACGAATACTTTAGAGAGTAAAATTATATTTTATCTTTTAATTTACTTTTTATGTATTATTCAACACTAAAAACAATTTTACGATCTATTTTAAAGAATTTCCTTTATGCCTAGATAAATTTACCATGTTCACAACGTTCGAAACCGACTATTTTAGTAACTTTTTTGCTTTTTATAAAAAGATATACAGAAAAGTAGAAAAAGTTGTTAGGTTTTATTCTTGGCAACCCCGTTTGACAAAACTCCTTTCAGTTGTATTTGTTTTTGCACCTTTTATTTCAGTGAGGCTATGAGTTTATTAGATGCGAATCCAACCCGAATCTTGCCTTTGTCAATTTCCATGGATCAAAACCAAGGTTGTAATAGGATCTAGTTTTCCAGATTTTCATTTTGGTCGTCCCGCTCGAGCGGGGAAAGTGATGCTCGAGCGGGGATTGCAAGCTCACAGCATCTCTGTTTCGCCTAAAAAAGTACTGGATGGTGTGATTCGACGCTCGAGCGTGAAGTCTATATGAATCACACAATTTTGAAGCCTCCGCTCGAGCGGGAATTACCACGCTCAAGCGGACCGCGCGAACACAAATTCTATAAATTTGCGTGTTGGGTCAAATCCAGGATTACTTTGGATTTCTATAAGGAATTGGTTTTCTTCAAATCCAGGATTACTTGGATTTCTATAAAGAATTGTTTTTCTTCCAAAACTAGGATTACTTTGGTTTTCTATAAGGAATTGGTTTTCTTCAAATCCAGGATTACTTGGATTTCTATAAAGAATTGTTTTTCTTCCAAAACTAGGATTACTTTGGTTTTCTATAAGTAGTTGGGTTTCTCCCAAAACTTGGATAAGTCCTCAAGATCTTCTTTTTGGATTCTAAGGTTTATATCTGGGGATATTTTGCTAGTTTTCTTTGATGTTTTATTGAGTATTCAACTCATGGTTTAAAGAGAGTACATCAAAGGTTTTGTTTGTTATACACAAGAGAGAGAGAGAGAGAGAGAGAGAGTTGTTCTTCGATGGATTCTGAAGAATTCGAGCCTGAAGCTTCGGTGGATTCTGGAGTGGCTCATCGTAAAGACAATTTCGAGGTGAAGACGAGGTTGGAAGAGGCACATAGAGGTTGGTTCAATTAGGCGTGGATTCGCTAGGTAATTGAGAGTATACCTGTGTAATTCCTTTAAATCTTCTTAGTGGATTGTTTTGTGGCTGTTGCCCGTGGTTTTTTAATCACAATTGGAGGTGTCCAATTATGGTTTTTATAGCGATCCCGGTATTCCCTGTTGTTGTATAACTATAATCTGGACTCAGTTCCGTAGATTCGTTGTTGTCTTATCCTCATTTCTATCCCTTACTCTTTGTTTTAGAGTTTTGGGTTGTGTTGGGCAAGTTGGGAATTAGTTGGTTGTGTTTTAAAGCTTTGAAATTTTGCCCAGGTTTTGGTCTCTCCGCTCGAGCGGCGGTTTTGTGCTCGAGCGAGCTTTTGTTGCTGCCTTTACGCTCGAGCGGTAGTTTGGACGCTCGAGCGTGAATTTCCTTCTCTCAGCATTTTGGTCGTTTGCAGAAAATTCTGGGAGAGTGCACCCGGCGCTCGAGCGGATCTTTGGACGCTCGAGCGTGAACTTATGTCTGTACGCTCGAGCGGGGTGTTGTACGCTCGAGCGGACCTGCTTTTATATCAGTTCGTGAAACCACCTTTTTGATCACTTTTTGATTTCCTTTCTCTCTCTTACTTTTTCAAAACCTCCATTGGAGAGCACCTCACTCTAAAACCGAACTTCTCTCTTAGGATTGATCTACCTAGAGTGTTTTCCTCACCTTGGGCCTTTGTAAGAAGTGTGTTGATCGTCGAGGGCTTTGTTGAGATCTGAGAAATTTGGGATTTGGAGCACTTCTGAGTTTTACTCATCTTCTCCCTTGGAGCTCTGAATTTGAGGTAGGGATATCCTACTCCTCTCTATGGATTTGTCTTTAAATTTTGGTAATTTGAGATGTTGGGGTTGGTTTGGTAAGTTTTTGAAAGTTTGGGCCATTTGTGTTATTTTACAAAAGTTGGGGTTTTATTTGTAATAAACCTAGATGCATGTTTGGTATAGAGAAATGGAATAAATGTTGAATCATTGATGAAAATGGGACCTAAGGGTGGTAATGGTAATTATGGAAAATGACCTAATTACATTGTTTAATTAATTGAGATAATTAATTGTGGGAAATGAGGAAATGAAATGGAATTGCTGAGATTGGGAGTGCATGGGGTTAAAGGGTGTAGTTGAATTATTTATCACTCACCGAATTGAAATGTCGATTGAATATCCATTGTGCATTTATTTCCTGCTTAGAAATAATTGCTTTGGGCTACCGGTGGAGGGTAGTGTTGATTGTTGTAGACAATGCTTGATGATTAGGCAAACTAAAACTAATCAATTGGATGTGTCATAGAGCATGTCGGTTGATAGAATACATTAATTTTATGTATTGATTGATTGCATATGTGATTCTGTGTTTATATGCATTACTTGTGTATGGGAGGAGATGGGGGATGTACTCCACGGTTTAGGGGAAGATGGGGGATGTACCTCTAAACCGGTTAATGGTTTAGGGGAAGATGGGGGATGTACCTCTAAACCGGTTGTTGGAATGTTGATATAGCTCATATGCTTATCGGTTGAAGTGTTGATACAGCTCATATGCTTATCTATCGGAATGTTGATACAGCTCATATGCTTATCTGTTGTAGTAGTGATATAGCTCATATGCTTATCTATTGAAAAGTTTGTTTGATTTGATATAGCACTAAAATGTATATCATCATTGTTTGCGAAGTATGGGAGTAGTTTATGTGTTATTGATACAACAAAATAATGTGTATCCACCTTGGATTTTGAAAGTGTTCTAGTGATGAACTATAATCTCATCAAATGTTCTGGCCAGAGTACTGAGCCTTGTTTTCAAACTCAAAGTTGAACAAAAAACGAAAAGTGAATTGTAACATAGACTTGGCTGTCATGGAAACGTAGGGAGATGTAAATGGAAGTGTCAGTGTTGACCGTCTATCAGTTGCTAATCTTTTAGTCATTGTTCATGGTTGGTTTAGTGTATTTCTACTGGGCTGTGGCTCACCCTATATGGGAATATCATTTTCAGGTACAGGTAGCATGCCACCTCCAAGGACGTAGCTTGGGAGGCCAGAGGCGGACTTTTTGTTGTTTTACTTGATGTATTACATGTAAATTCAAGCCAAGGGCTTAACGTGTTTGAGTTAGTACTCTTTTGTTGTAACCAAGTGTTAACTTGGAAAGCTGTAAGCCCATAGGGCATTTGCTTTTGTTGTTAACATGTAATACTTTTTGTAATGAAACTCTGTTAAATGAAAGAATGTGGAGCTTTTGAATATCAATGCATGTCTTATTTAATGGGTTTAAAGCTATTATTTTGAGGGCGTTACAACTTGGTATCAGAGCGTACCGGGTTCGAATACTTTGGGTACGTGGGAAGTGATTAGTATCACAATGGGTTTCTCTCGCTTGTTAGAGACTTAGACATAATGTTATGTACTTTTGTGATAACATGTTTATGTGACTATTTGGGTATGGAATGTAGTTTCTTGGATGTTGATTGGATCCTTGGGTTTCTGGGAGTCCTGTTGGAAAGGCACTTGATCAATGCTGTTTCTGATCGGAACTCTAGTAACGCCTCGGGACTATCATTATCTGGAAATGAAATTCGTAAGTGCTTACATGTTTATGTGCTTATGTGGAGTGAATTACAGTTATCCATGTGTTAGGATGTAAGTGTTTAGCTTCGGCACATGTATGAGTGTGCTAACGTGTCTCCGTTACTTTTACTAGGATGCCTAGGCGAGGAAGTTGCGATTTCCCTCCTTCCGCTCAGGAAGAGCTGCGGAAACAATTTGTGGAATTACGCCAAGGTACTACACCTTTGGTGCGGTTCGAAAGATGGTTTGCTAATCTGTCGAGGTTTGCTCCAGAATTGGTGGAGACGGAGTACTTACGTTGTTTCGAGTTTGAGAGTAAGCTGCGTGACGACATCCGCGTAAGGAGAGCGGGGTCTTGGCATAAAAGATATAGGGCGCTTGTTGAGGCGGCCGCCCATGTAGAGGCTGCAGTGCTAGCAATGGGGCAGAGTGGGGAGGAAGCCATCTCGGCGACTCCTGTGACTCAGGGTGTTGGTAGGCCTTTTAAGAGGCAGAGGGTTTTAAACTCGCAACAGGAAGGACGGGCTAGAACTGCCCTTCCAGTGTCAGATTTGGGTTCGGGGGAAAATAAGCAGAGGGGCATCATTTGTTTCAGATGTGGTCTGCTGGGCCACAGGGTTTCGGTTTGCCCACAGAAGAAAGGGGTGGGGTTAGCAGTTCAACCAGTAGTTGTACCACCAGGATCATCCAACCAGCCGGGTTTTGGACCGATTAAATGCTCAGTGGGGAGGCAGTTGTTGGGGTCTTCATCAGCCCAGATTCTGAACCAATCTCGTGCTCAGGCACCGCCTACCTGTTGGGTGTGTAATCAGCCGGGTCATATTCGACGTTTTTGTACTCAGTCGGGAGCTTCTTTAGGGG
Organism: Camellia sinensis; assembly: GCF_055761805.1. Lineage (NCBI taxonomy): Eukaryota > Viridiplantae > Streptophyta > Magnoliopsida > Ericales > Theaceae > Camellia > Camellia sinensis. The sequence continues at coordinate 71,434,835 of NC_138973.1, read as the reverse complement.
TTTTGCAACCTAGCCAGGCTCAGTTTCTTTCGACTGGGCAGGAACAGTATCGTTTTGGGGGACTAGCAGGCCAGATTGCGAGGGCCTCAGTAGAGTCGAGTTCTCAAGCCCCAGCTAGGGAAGTTTGTAGTTGTTCCAGGTGTGGGCAGAGGGGGCATACCAGTGGTTCTTGTCCGTGACTTGTAAGCTCGTAGGTTGCCTTATGTTCGGGGATGACCAACTTCGGCGGTCCAACAAGGGACGGTAGTAGTAGTAATACTGATGGGATGGTTTTGTTTTGACTAATCCGTTTTGTAATCAGTGGATTATTGTTTTGTGATCATTGGGTTCCGTTGTGTAACCAATGTGTTTTGGGAAGGTTGAAACATCTAAACTGTTTGTTTATCTATATATATACATATATGCTTTGTTTGTTAATTTCCCTAGAGTGGGTGAATTGGAGCATGTCGTAGCTCTAAAATTTTATTAATGTATAAAGTTGCTATAAAAAAAAAATTTATGCTTGTGATTTGATTTGGGGAGGATGAGGGCTAGAGAGCCATGTTTTCAAAATTTGGAAGAACCACCGAGGGGTACGTGTCCTAGCCAAGGTAATATTGGAGCGAGAACTGTTTTACTTGCCGAGTGTGTGGAATTACATGGGTACTACCCATTTAAAGTTTTGTGCGTGGTATAGCTTTTGATCTACTGTCGAGTGAACTTGAGAGGATGTGAAGTGTACGATTAATACTAGATGTAACACGTATTTAATATGGTGTCCTACGGGGGCATGGCACATAATTTTGTCAAGGTTGGACTCGTACCTTCGTGGTAAGTAACGTTGTCAAGATTGCAGGTGTACTGATTGGCCGTTTCAAGTGAAGGGATGTCAGTCCCTATATAAGGTTGTGATTGTTGTATCGGGAGCGATGTGTTGTGAGTAGCTGGTACTATACCTCGGGCTGTAGTATAATGGATGTCTCCCTAAGTTTTCAAATTTCTTTATTTGGATTGAATGTGATAAGTTCGTACCTTAGCACTGGTCAAGTCAGAGGATATTATCAGAAGCGTTAATTGGGTATATAGCCCATGGTTAGAGTGTGACCCGTGGGTGGAGTCACAGTGGTATGGTGTTTGCGGATGAAGATGTGGGTTAATGACGAGGGAGGCGAGGACTTTTACCCCTCTGGAAAGTTAGAAGAGTGAATCTTTGGAAGCCCTATTGGCGACTTGTGACGGTGTCGGGGTTTGGTTCATGATGGTTGCCTAGCGGTAGTGTGGACTAGTGGTTTAGCACGGAGGCCGGGCCTCTTGATGGTACTCTCGAGATGAGTGACAAGTAAGATATAGAGTAACGAGTGGACCCTATGAGTTATTGGAGGATTCGGTGTAGGAGTAAGAGGGCTTGCAAAATAAGGAGGTTTTGCCTAGTACGGTTGAATGTGTTAGATGGGATGGTTTCGAGAGTTGCGCGGTGTTGGCAAGACTATATGAGAATGTTCGAGGGAACGTGAGATTTGTATCTCGAGTTAGTGGGAATGGTACCTGTATGCTGGTTCGTGTGTTGGGCCTTGCTAGATAGTGAGTCTGTGGTGACCCCCTTGGTTGTATAGGGGTAGTGTTCATATTGTGATTGGTTATCCATTGTTGGGTGTGGGTTATGAGTGGATGCTGCCAGCATTCTTTGAATTAAGAGCAATTCGTGTTCTAAAGTAATGAGTATAGCGTGGGTCAAAGTAGTCCTTCGTATTCGGGATGTTGTGATTGAGGTTGACCATGTCGGTCTTCGGTCAAGGAAGTGAGCAGGCTTGCTAGATAACCATGGCGGGGGATGGTGATTCCCTTAGACGCAATGTTGAGGCGGTTAAATTTTAGGAAATCCGATGAGATTCCAAAATTTGTGATTCGTGTAGAGAACTCTGTGGTTGGGGTTAGTGGTCTGAGTAGCACATCAGTGTGTGGATTACTGAGTGTAGAGTTTATTGAGTTGACTAGTCAGCTTGTCGGTATCGGGTGTTGGGGTGGCATTGGTCACCTTGAGTTTAGTCTCGTTCGTTGTAGACTCCGTATGTTGATTAAGGAAAACTAAGATTAATCGAACATGTTTTGTCGTTGAGTCTGACGGTTGGAATAATACATCTAATATATGTATTGATTGATCATTGTGAATGATTGGCTTTTTATACATTATGAATGTATGGTGTTTAGTTTGATGTTGATACAGCACTATAATGTGTATCATTTGTGTGTTTCTGAGCCATGTTTATGATTATAAAGTGGTTAAGTAAAGGGAGGCGGGATAAAATTGCAAAACCATGAATTTCTTATACCTTATGTGTTGATAGTACGGTTGTTATTTCTATTAATTATCATTATAGAAATGTTGTGTTCCGTGTTGGTTGTGTCATCACTACGTGAGTGATGGTTGTTGATAGTGTTAATTTGGAAAGAAATGGAAAACAAAATTTTCCCAGTGTTTGGGATCATCTAAATGCGTTGTTGAAAAGTTGATTTAATTCAAGGATTTTCTTTTTAAGAATTCCAGATTACTCTTTTGGGCAAATAAACTGTGGATAACTCTGCGTTTTGGGTAACAGCGTATTTGTGAAAAATGTTTACAAAGCTTTTGAGTTTTCGTATGGAAAATGCAAGATTTATCCTGGAACGTTAACGTTGAAAATTTAAACATCTTTGAGAAATGCCTCTTGAACAAGAAAATGTTTTCTTATTATCTACTTTAAGATTTGCTTTAGTCGTGTTGTTGAGTAGTGACTAAGCTTGGAGCACTAGTCGGTTTTTGGTGAATTGTTTCGGGGGAGGTTTGGTTTGTTGAGACTTGCGCACCTAAGGTGGTGTTATTTAGAATGTGTTCCCTTGGTTAGTCTTTTCCTTGGTAGAGTGAGTCGGAGGCTTGTTTTGAAAGTAATTTCTTTCCTTGGGGTTCGGTTGTTGAATGCTCTATGATCATTTGGCCTTGTGTTTTGATGTATCTTTAATTTCGAGGACGAAATTCTTTAAGGGGGGGAGGTTATAGCGATCCCGGTATTCCCTGTTGTTGTATAACTATAATCTGGACTCAGTTCCGTAGATTCGTTGTTGTCTTATCCTCATTTCTATCCCTTACTCTTTGTTTTAGAGTTTTGGGTTGTGTTGGGCAAGTTGGGAATTAGTTGGTTGTGTTTTAAAGCTTTGAAATTTTGCCCAGGTTTTGGTCTCTCCGCTCGAGCGGCGGTTTTGTGCTCGAGCGAGCTTTTGTTGCTGCCTTTACGCTCGAGCGGCAGTTTGGACGCTCGAGCGTGAATTTCCTTCTCTCAGCATTTTGGTCGTTTGCAGAAAATTCTGGGAGAGTGCACCCGGCGCTCGAGCGGATCTTTGGACGCTCGAGCGTGAACTTATGTCTGTACGCTCGAGCGGGGTGTTGTACGCTCGAGCGGACCTGCTTTTATATCAGTTCGTGAAACCACCTTTTTGATCACTTTTTGATTTCCTTTCTCTCTCTTACTTTTTCAAAACCTCCATTGGAGAGCACCTCACTCTAAAACCGAACTTCTCTCTTAGGATTGATCTACCTAGAGTGTTTTCCTCACCTTGGGCCTTTGTAAGAAGTGTGTTGATCGTCGAGGGCTTTGTTGAGATCTGAGAAATTTGGGATTTGGAGCACTTCTGAGTTTTACTCATCTTCTCCCTTGGAGCTCTGAATTTGAGGTAGGGATATCCTACTCCTCTCTATGGATTTGTCTTTAAATTTTGGTAATTTGAGATGTTGGGGTTGGTTTGGTAAGTTTTTGAAAGTTTGGGCCATTTGTGTTATTTTACAAAAGTTGGGGTTTTATTTGTAATAAACCTAGATGCATGTTTGGTATAGAGAAATGGAATAAATGTTGAATCATTGATGAAAATGGGACCTAAGGGTGGTAATGGTAATTATGGAAAATGACCTAATTACATTGTTTAATTAATTGAGATAATTAATTGTGGGAAATGAGGAAATGAAATGGAATTGCTGAGATTGGGAGTGCATGGGGTTAAAGGGTGTAGTTGAATTATTTATCACTCACCGAATTGAAATGTCGATTGAATATCCATTGTGCATTTATTTCCTGCTTAGAAATAATTGCTTTGGGCTACCGGTGGAGGGTAGTGTTGATTGTTGTAGACAATGCTTGATGATTAGGCAAACTAAAACTAATCAATTGGATGTGTCATAGAGCATGTCGGTTGATAGAATACATTAATTTTATGTATTGATTGATTGCATATGTGATTCTGTGTTTATATGCATTACTTGTGTATGGGAGGAGATGGGGGATGTACTCCACGGTTTAGGGGAAGATGGGGGATGTACCTCTAAACCGGTTAATGGTTTAGGGGAAGATGGGGGATGTACCTCTAAACCGGTTGTTGGAATGTTGATATAGCTCATATGCTTATCGGTTGAAGTGTTGATACAGCTCATATGCTTATCTATCGGAATGTTGATACAGCTCATATGCTTATCTGTTGTAGTAGTGATATAGCTCATATGCTTATCTATTGAAAAGTTTGTTTGATTTGATATAGCACTAAAATGTATATCATCATTGTTTGCGAAGTATGGGAGTAGTTTATGTGTTATTGATACAACAAAATAATGTGTATCCACCTTGGATTTTGAAAGTGTTCTAGTGATGAACTATAATCTCATCAAATGTTCTGGCCAGAGTACTGAGCCTTGTTTTCAAACTCAAAGTTGAACAAAAAACGAAAAGTGAATTGTAACATAGACTTGGCTGTCATGGAAACGTAGGGAGATGTAAATGGAAGTGTCAGTGTTGACCGTCTATCAGTTGCTAATCTTTTAGTCATTGTTCATGGTTGGTTTAGTGTATTTCTACTGGGCTGTGGCTCACCCTATATGGGAATATCATTTTCAGGTACAGGTAGCATGCCACCTCCAAGGACGTAGCTTGGGAGGCCAGAGGCGGACTTTTTGTTGTTTTACTTGATGTATTACATGTAAATTCAAGCCAAGGGCTTAACGTGTTTGAGTTAGTACTCTTTTGTTGTAACCAAGTGTTAACTTGGAAAGCTGTAAGCCCATAGGGCATTTGCTTTTGTTGTTAACATGTAATACTTTTTGTAATGAAACTCTGTTAAATGAAAGAATGTGGAGCTTTTGAATATCAATGCATGTCTTATTTAATGGGTTTAAAGCTATTATTTTGAGGGCGTTACAGTTTTTCCACGTTAAAATGGTTGTGTTGATTTGTCTTGATTGTTTGATTGGGATTGTTATCTACTGCTTAAAATTGTTACATAATCACAAATCAATATCTAGGGAATTTCTAGATTTTTCAATTGGTATCAAAACAGGTCGTTCTATTTTTTAAAACAATATACCTTTTAGAACGAGATCTTGTTTGATTTGTGATATTGGATTCAATTCGTGAGGGAAATTCTATGGTTCGACCACCCCTACTTGACGGATCCAATTATTCTTTTTGGAAAGCTCAGATGAGATTATTTTTGAAATCTATAGATGAAAAAGTTTAGCAATCTATCATGAATGGGTGGACCGAACCAACAATTACTGTTGATGGAGTTACATTTCCTAAACCAATTGATAAGTGGGATGCAATTGATTACCAAAATAGTAGCTGGAATAGTAAAGCTATCAATTCTCTCTTTTGCGTTGTCACACCTGAAGAATTTAGTCGTATTTGTAATTGTGAAGTCGCAAAAGAGGCTTGGGATATCTTACAAACTATTCATGAGGGCACTCAATCTGTTAAACGCTCAAAACTTCAAAGGCTCACATCTAGTTTCGAAAACCTTTCAATGAAAGATAGTGAGGCCTTTGATGAATTTTATGCGAAATTGAGTGACATTGTAAATTCCAGCTTCAATTTAGGTGAAAAAATACCAGAATCCAAAGTTGTGGGAAAAATTTTGAGATCCTTGCCCGATCGGTTCCAACCAAAAGTTACGGCTATTGAGGAGGCTCAAGATGTTGACAACCTCAAGCTAGATCAGTTGGTTGGAAATCTCCAAACTTATGAGGCACCTAGGAATTTCAAAAATAAACAAAAAGATATTGCTTTTAGTAGTGCTCATAGAGTTGGAGAGAATTCTGATGAGGATTGTGAGATAGATTCCAAGATTACGGCTGTTTTTGTTAAATAATTTAAAAAATCTTTTTTAAAAAAGAATTCTAATCTTTTGGAATCAACTCATACTCATAAATCTAAAGGCAAAGATAAACTCAAAATTAATTCTATAGCCAAGAAGGAGAAAGGAAAGATACAAGGGAATTCTGAAAGAGTTCAATGCTATGAATGCCAAGGATTTGGCCAATTTGCTTCAGAATGCCCTACTCGTTTGAGGAAGAAGAAAGCCCTCGCCATCACTTGGGATGATGAATCAGAATTTGATGAAGATGAAAGTGACGATGAAGATCAAGGCGAAGAGGGGCATAAACAATTTCTTGCTTTCATGGCGGCTTCCGAAACTAAAGGACAAACAGAGTCTTCGAAGTGGTTAGTTGAGAATACCACTGATGATGAATCCTCGGAGAGTGATCATGAAGAGCTTGAGAAAGCTTATGAAAAGTTGTATAAGGAGTCTCTTAACTTATTCAAATTGAATGACAAACTCACAAAGAAACTCAAAGCATGTGAAAGTGAGAATGTCAAACTTAAGGAGGAGATTTTCGAGGCCAGGATTGATGCCATCAAGATAGCTGATGATCGACAAGCTCTTTGTGCAAAACTATTGACTTGTGAGACAGAGAGGAGTGAGCTATTGGAAACCCATGCCATGGATGAAGAAAAGATTGAATCTCTCGATATGTCACAGGTTGCTTTGGAAGAACTATTGATCAAGAAAGAGGAAGAGCTCAAGTGTGCTATGGCTACCATTGGTCTTTGGAACAAAGGATCAAAGACTTTGGAGGATATCATTGGGTCTCAACAAATGAGTTGTGACAAGAGTGGCATTGGCTTTGACAACAAAGAGCAAAAATAGAGTGCATCTACATCTCATGATACAAGAACTCAAGAAAAAAGAGAACAAAAAATTCAACATGAGAATGGACTTCTCAAACTTCCTAGAGTTGGTAAGGTGAAAGAAAAAAAGGTACACCCTGTACATCTTGTTTTTATTTGTCATCATTGTGGTATGCATGGTCATATTCGCCCTTATTGTTATGAGTTGCATGGAAGAGTGTATTTGCCTAGACCTATGAATAGGAAGTTGGAAACCATGTCAAGACGGGTTCTCATTGAAAGAGAAGGGAACCACAACGTTAAGACAAAACCCAAGAACCGCAATTCTCGCAATTTTGTTCATACTAAAGCGGTTTGGGTGAGAAAACTTGACTTGTGTTAATTTATTTATTTGTTTTAGCTTTTGGGTTTTCGTTTTTTTTTTTAATATTAAAAAAAAATTAAAAAAAAATGTGTGCATATTCTTTTTTTTGTCTTGCTTTGGTTAAGAAAAAAAAAATCAAAAAGATTTTCTTAGTATGGTTTTGCAAGTTTGAAATTTTTGAGTGGTCCTTGGTACATATTGGAATTGATGAGAAATATCCATTACATGTTAATATGTGTGTGCTTTCTGTGGTCATTACTCATTTTGGAGTGTGTGTTCTTTGATTAGTATGTCTCATTCTGTACACACTCTTTGATTAGCAAATTTTGAAGTCTTCCGCGTTAGTGATTATTTTTCTCTATGGACTTCTGGCATTGTATCTTTTGCTTTTCTTGAGGAATTGACCTATACTAGCATATCATGGGTGATGTTAAGTCTCTTAACCACCTTCCATCTTTTTTGCATCTCCACGGCTTTCCCCTCTATTCTTTGTAGTCCAGGCATGAGGAAAAAGCTACCTCAGAGTTCCCAACCAGGCCATCCTTATTATATCCATGCTTCTTTGGTTCGGTTTCCATCCTCTTGAGCGTGTCAGCCGCCAATGAGTGTGCAAAAGAAAAAGAAAAAGAAAAAGAAAAAGAAAGAGAAGAAGAAAAAATATGCAAAAAAAAGGAAAAAAAAAATGTGCACAAGAAAGAAAAGAAAAAAATGTGTAAAAGAAAGAAAAGAAAAAGTGTGTGAAAAAAAAAAAAAAAGATTCATTGATTGAGGGGGAGCCTCCGCCTTTATTCACCAAATACCCCTTGATTCCTAGTGGTTTGACTTTCCTTAGTTGTGCTTAGATTCTCTTGTCAGAGGTCCAACTTTCAGATCACTACTAGGATTGAATCTAGTGTTTGTCGAACTTCAAGAGTCACACACACACTTTTCTCATGGGATCTATACTTTTCACATAATGCATCAATTTCTTTCATGAGGAATCTTCTACAAACTGTGCACATTGTGTTTACTAGTAATTGTGCTTCTTGGATAATCTTGTGTGTTTTAAGGTACAAATTTGAGATTTCTTGATTGTTCCACCATATTATTTTTGTTGTTTTTCTTTTTGTTCACTATTTTCAGTGTTTGTGGTTGCTTTTAGTGAGGGGGAGTTTGGTTCATCTTGATTTGGGTTGGTAAGGGAGTTTGGTTTTTCATTGCAAGAGTTGTTTAGCATGAACACTTTGATATGTTTGGTAAGGGAGATTGGCTATATGTTTTGCATGTTGCTATGCACTGTTTGCCCTTCTTGTATGTTCCTGGTATTTACATCGTCATATCATTGCTTGTGTGGTTTATGATCTTGCTTTTGTTGTTTGAGAGTTGTTTTTCATGAGTCTTAGTTTTCATCTATTCATGTTTTCCATCTCATGTTTCAAAATAATCGTGTCATATGTCTATTACTTTTTCATATACTCTTGTGGGACTAATATTTGTTTTGGAGATTGTGGCACTAATAATTGTTTTGCAAATCATGACCTTGAGAAAGAAGTTGGCTTTTGTTGGCTGTAATGGGTTGGGGTGTTTTGGATTTTATTTCTTAGGTGTGTTTTGTCACGGCATTACCAAAGGAGGAGATTGTTAGGTTTTATTCTTAGCAACCCCATTTGACAAAACTCCTTTCAGTTGTATTTGTTTTCGCACCTTTTATTTCAGTGAAGCTATGAGTTTATTAGATGCGAATCCAACCCGAATCGTGCCTTTGTCAATTTCCATGGATCAAAACTGAGGTTGTAACAGGATTTAGTTTTCCAGATTTTCCAATTTTGGTCGTCCCGCTCGAGCGGGAATTGCAAGCTCACAGCATCTCTGTTTTGCCTGAAAAAGTACTGGATGATGTGATTCGACGCTCGAGCGTGGAAACTTCTGCTCGAGCGTGAAGCCTATATAAATCACACAATTTTGAAGCCTCCGCTCGAGCGGGAATTACCACGCTCGAGCGGACCGCGCGAACACAAATTCTATAAATTCGCGTGTTGGGTCAAATCCAGGATTACTTTGGATTTCTATAAGGAATTGGTTTTCTTCAAATCCAGGATTACTTGGATTTCTATAAAGAATTGTTTTTCTTCCAAAACTAGGATTACTTTGGTTTTCTATAAGTAGTTGGGTTTCTCCCAAAACTTGGATAAGTCCTCAAGATCTTCTTTTTGGATTCTAAGGTTTATATCTGGGGATATTTTGCTAGTTTTCTTTGATGTTTTATTGAGTATTCAACTCATGGTTTAAAGAGAGTACATCAAAGGTTTTGTTTGTTATACACAAGAGAGAGAGAGAGAGTTGTTCTTCGATGGATTTTGAAGAATTCGAGCCTGAAGTTTCGGTGGATTCTGGAGTGGCTCATCGTAAAGACAATTTCGAGGTGAAGACGGGGTTGGAAGAGGCACATAGAGGTTGGTTCAATTAGGCGTGGATTCGCTAGGTAATTGAGAGTATACCTGCGTAATTCCTTTAAATCTTCTTAGTGGATTGTTTTGTGGCTATTGCCCGTAGTTTTTTAATCACAGTTGGAGGTGTCCAATTGTGGTTTTTCCACGTTAAAATCGTTGTGTTGATTTGTCTTGATTGTTTGATTGGGATTGTTATATACTGTTTAAAATTGTTACATAATCACAAATCAATATCTAGGGAATTTCTAAATTTTTCAAAAGTGATATGACTACTTATAGTAACTTTTTAATTTTTTGACTAAAATAATTACTCCCCAAACGAGGCCTAAGTAGTGAATTCAAATGATATTCCTTGATAATGAAATATACCTATATGACCTGAGCTCTCCGCAAGCTATAACTTCACGTTCTTTGCTAAACTTACCATGCTCACACAGATAAAGTTTGCATTCAATTGGAATAGTTCATAGCTAAACAGTCAATTCCAATAATAAACCTAGATGGGTTCGGTTTTGCTGTAGTCAACAGTAGTAGTGTTGGTGCTGTTGATGGGTTGTCCCAATAAAAACCAACCACGTAGCAGAGAAATTTGAAAACATAGATAAAATCAGAAAAATTGAGCAAATTATAGAAATTTGTCTATATTTTGAAACTTTTGATTGATATTTTTTTTTATAAAAATGTCGAGGGACCCTAATCACTAAAAAAATATTGTATGTCTTTTATCCTTTAAAATCTTAACATCAGCAAGGCACAAAAGTTTCTCATTTTAAAATTAATGGTCAAAATTAAACTAATTAAAATTACGATGACCAAAATAATATAAAGAGTAAAAAGTAGGAATTATCAATGTAATTTATTAAAAAAAAATAGTTAGAGATCATATGAGAGAGAGAGATAGAGAGTGGAAAAAAAGAGAAATTATTATTAAGTGTAAGGGATTGTTTGGGAATAATTTAAATAAATGCACTTTTTTGGTAAAGTATTTATTTGGGTCACCTAGCCTCATTTTTTTTTTTTTTGCACATCTTTTCTTAAAAATGTAAAAAGTATACTAAATAAGTAAACCCTAAGCAATCCCTAAATTTTAAAAATTATTACGAATTAATGTAAAAATTTATATTATTAATTCTTAATATTTATAATATATTTTTATTTTTTAAAAATACTTTTTAGGGTAGTGTCAGTGTATTTCCTAAAATAAAAAAAAATGAAAAAAAGAAGTCAAACATGGAAAGTGGGAAACGAAGAGAGTAATGGAAAGAAGCACAAAAGAAAGCGAGAGATAGTCAGACGCTAAGAACATGAAATTACAGCTTGTAGAGAACTATCCACAATGGACACACTATTGGTGTATTAGTGACAGTTGTCAACTTTTGGTTAGTTGAGGGGGAAGTTTGGTGTTGCAGATGACCTGTTAACGCATGTGTCAGGAGTGTGTGTTAGAGTCTGTTGCTAAGTTCTTTGTTATCTGCAGCGAGTGTTCTAGCGAGGGAGGGGAAGTGTGTTTTTTGTCTTCCGAGTTGATCGGCTAGACATCCGGCCGGTTGACCGGTCAACAGTAATTTTTTTTTTTTTAAAAAAAAAAAAAAACTTTTTGGAATTTTTTTTTTCGACTTGAAACTTAATTTTGGGATTGAAATTTTTGATTAAACTAAAGTATTTATTTATTTTATTTATTATATACACATATATATATATATATATATATATTTAACACCACTACAAGAAAAAACACCTTTGGCGACTAAATTTTTAGTCGCCAAAGGTCCTATTTTAGTCGCCAAATGTCAAAATTTCACTTTTCCCGACTAAAAAGTTTAGTCGCCCGTGTTGTCGCCAATAAATGGTCGCGAATACCTTTGGCGACTAAAACACTGTTAGTCGCCAATATATATGTCTTCAGCAACTAAAGATTTCGTCGCCAATAGTCAATTTCTTTATTGGAAATTATACCTTTGCCGACTAAACTGTTAGTCGCCAATAGTTCATTTTTATTTTATTATTTATACCTTTGGCGACCATTCACTTTAGTCGCTGAAAGTATTTTCAGGAAAAAAAATTTTTTTGCCTCCGCTGCTCCCAACAGGTTTCAAACTTGCGACGTCCCTTTGCACACGCCAAACCCTTTACACAACACTCCCTCCACTATTCCAGTACATCATCACATGATCATATATGCAATATATATTATTTATATACTATATTAACCGCAATTAATACAAAATAATATTTATAAATATAATTTTTTTAATTCAATATAATTTTTGTCAAAAAATAAATTATTTACTAAAAAAAAATTTAGGCAACTTTTGGCGACTAAAACCATTTTTTAGTCGCTAATTATATTATTTTGGGCTACTAATTATTTATTTGTCGCTAAAAAAACAAGTTCTCAATTAGAAATCAGCACTTTTGGCGACTAAACAGAAATTTCGTCGCCAAAACCACTACTTTGGGCTACTAAAATGGATTTTCGTCGGCAGAACCCCCACTTTCAGCGACTAAACCTGTTTTTAGTAGCCAAAACCATACCTTTTCGCTACTAAATTATTTTAGTCGCTAAAAACCGTGACTTTTGGCTACTAAACAAACTTTAGTCGCTGAAAACCGTATATTAGGCGACAAAACTTCCTTTTAGTCGCTAAAAACATGCTGTTCGGCGACTAAACCCTTTTAGTCGCTAAAAACCTGCTTTTCGGCGACAAATTCCAATTTAGTCGCCATTTCATGCACTTTCAGCGACGAAATTTCCTATTTTGGTCGCCATTTCTGTTTTTTGTTGTAGTGCACATACCTTAACACACCTCTTAACACATCTTAACAAATATTATTAGGCCCCACTTTTATCATTTTTTGTCATATAACACACTTTAACAAATAATTTTGACTATCCCATTCTGAATGCCCTTAAATAGGTATATTTCACAAGGAACATTATTTGAATTAAGTACTTAGTTATAAATTATTTAATAAATGCAGATTTTGACGATGTGAACATGAGAAATTTAGCTAAGCATGAAGGAAATTGTTTAAAATAGATCGTAGAATTATTTTTAGTGTTAAATAATACATAAAAAGTACATTAAAAGATAAAATATAATTTTACTCTCTAAAGTATTCGTTCTTTATCATTTTAGCCCTTAAGTTTTAATTTTTTCATTTTGTCCTCAAAATTGTCAATTTGAATTAAATTGGTCCAATTTCAAATAGTTGTTTACATCATTAATGGAAAAATTATAAAATTCAACCATAGTCCTTAACATATATTTTTGTATCATTTCGATCTCTAAAATATTAATTTTGTCAATTTTGTCCTTTAATATTGTAAGGTTATGTTTTATTTTCTCTATCAATGTTTCGGGACCAAATTGTTAAAATAAAAAATTTAGGGACTGAAGTGACACAAAATACATATTTTAAGAATCATGTGTGTTTTTTATTGTCATTCCTTTAACTATTTAGACTGTCTATTTAGAATTGGATCAAATTTACTCAAATTAAAAATTTTAAGAACGAAATTGAAAAAATTTTAATTTAAAAATTCAAAATGACAAGAAATATATATTTTAGGAACTATAAATATATTTTATCCTATATTTAAAATATATAAAAATATATATAATAAATTATAAACATTCTGATATTTTATAATTATTAGTGATAATTTGTAAGATTGTTATTAGTAAAACTCAATCCTTAATTGCTTGAAGAGGCTTTCAACATTTTGGATAGTTTGAAATGTACATTTCATTATAACTCGAAGAAGATTAGGTTTATATTAAGATAAATTAAAATTTTAATTATTTAAAAGTCCTATTTTCAAATGTTATGGTAACTTAAGTCTTATCTAAGATTTTTTGAACTAATAAATCCGATTTAGTAAACTGAGAATATTATCAATTTTTTTAATTTTTAAAATAAAGAACATTATCAATTTTGAATAATAATGTTTTAGATAATTGCTTCACTAACTGATAAAAAAAATAGAGGATGAGATTAAACGTTTTTGCCCTTCTACTTATTAGTTTGAATCAACTATCCAATAAAACCGATAACATTATAAGCTTTTTTCAGTTTTAAAACTGAGAACATTATCAGTTTTTTCATTTTTAAAGTTTTTTTTTCCCAATTTTGCACATCAATGTTCCATCATCATGGTCCTTTATAAATATAAAATTTTCAGTTTTACACAAAAAAATAATTCAATTTTTAGTTTTTTTTTTTGTGCACATAATTTTTTTTTTAGTTTTTTAAATTTAAAAGTTGATTTTTTAAAGTTTTGAAAATCAAAATAAATGTCAAATTATCATATTCCTTTATAAATAATCATAAATGGTGAACAATCATTGTTTGAAAGACACTTCCAACTATTTAAAATTTAATGGAACATGAAAGTCCAAAAAATCTTAGTTAAGACTTAATAAAATATAAGTTCATAAATTATGACTTGGGTTTAAATGCCTCTAAATTAAATAGATTCTCGTATTTTTGTAACTTATAGCTTTTGGCTAAAATATGAGATAAAAAAATTATGATAAATTACAGAATTATACCCCTTGAGATTTATTTAAAATATAATTTTTCTCCGTAATTTAGAAATTGCATCACCCTTTCAAGTTTATAATCGCATAACAAATGACTTTTTTTATTAATAAATTATCAAATTAATTAATAATTTTTAATGATGTCTGAAATATTTTTTTAATTAACAATTTAAATGATTTTATTGTTGTACAATAGAGTAGTTAATAATTTTATTTTATTTTGTTAATTTTGTTAAATATAAATTCTAACAATGGGGTATTTTCCATTTTTTAAACTACAAGGATAATCCATATTTTAAACAAATCTGAAAAGGTGTATTTGTAATTTACACAAAAACTAGTATTTTGTGATGACTTTTTAGCCTTTTATGAAAAAAACATGAAAAATAGAGAAAAAAAATGATTATTCCATTCCAGTTCATTTTAGTGAATCAAATACTACCTAAGTAATTTATGATTTTCAATACAATTTAAAATTTATTTTCAAAAACATAATTTTTTGATAAAATATAAAATTAATGTTAAAGTTTATCAACATTAATAATTAAAATTATAAATTTTCCACACATTTGTAATAATTTTCTGTAATTAACACCGACAAATAACTTCTCCTAATTTTTGCATTTTACAAAAAAGCCAAACCCCCTCCCCCCCACCCCCCCCCCCCCCCCCCCCACACACACAAAAAAAAAAAAAAAATTCAATTCACTAGTGAGGCTTAAATGTCTCCAGTGTGGCTTAAATGTAGAGCACCCTATGGGTGTAAATTTGCCCGGCCCAGCCCACTGTTGAGCCGCTCAATATCTCGCCAAAATTTAGGCTAGAGTGAGTTGGCCCATAGGTCAGAAAATTAGGCTCAAGCCCAAGCCCAAGTCCAAGGGTATTCAGGTTGTAGGCCTGTGCTCGGACCTGGGCCAAACCTGAACATTTTTTTATTTTTTTCCTTCAAAATTTTATTTTTTTTTTTTCCATCAAAAATGGCACTAGGCCTCAGGTGGGCCGAGCCTTGTGAAGGCTTTGAGAAGGCTGATGGGACAGGCCCAACGGGGCGGTCTTCAAAACAGACGACCTAAGCCCAAGGCTAGAACCAAGGCCTTGGGCTGGGCTCGCGAGCTTTGGTAGGCAACGGACCGGTGGGCCAAATTTACACCCTTAAGGGTAGGTTAAAACTCCTCATTTATATCCTTGGCTTTAGGATGAGGCTTAGGCCAGTGCCCTACCTATGAATTTATAGGTTAATATAAACCACATTTTGCTGCTATATTAGGCTAATCAAATAAATAAGGAAAAATAATAATTCAGTGTAGGTTAAAAACAAAAAAGTGGTAAATTTCACAAATTTTAATAATTAAAATTATAAATTTTTATAATTATTTTGAGAAAGTACCACTAATTTATAATTTTTCTAATAAATAAAGCCGTGCCTATGAAATTATAGATGAATCAAAGGGTAAATTATACTATTAATTCTTATCATTTAAGTGAAATGTTATTTTAATTAAAACAATTTAGTACTTATATATATTTTCAACTTTGCTGTAATGTGATTCCAATTAATTGTCACTGCATAGATTAATGAACAAATTACACTGATAATCTCTATATTTTATCCATTGTGTCATGTTAATTCATACACTTTCAATTAGTCTAATTTTGACCATTAATTTTAGATTTTGTTTCAATTTGGTCCAAGTAATAATTTTGTTAGTGTTATTTAAGAAAAATTATCACTAAATTGGTTGAGATTAACTAACTAAGTTGAGTAAATTTATAATTTTGCCCTTAAAAATATAGCACGTGACATTTATATGCGTATTTTTTATTAAAAAAAAATGTTAAGAATTATAATCAATTGAACCAAATTCAGATAAAATCATAAATTTAGGATCAAAATCAACCTAATTAAAAATACAAAAACTAAAATAACAAAAAATAAAATATAGAAACTACCATCATAATTTGTCCAACATTAATTTATGAGTTGGAAAGCTCCAATTGATTGTCACTACATAGCATTAATTGTTGTAGGAGAATAAAACAATTTACCTTCTCAACTTTGCTATAAAAGATAAGAGGAAATGTCATTTTACTTTCCAAATTTTCACACATTTTTCAATTTAACCTCCAAACTTTGATTAATATCAATTTTATATCTAAATTTCAAAATTTTGATCAATTTGGCATTTGCCGTCACATTCTGTATACAATTGGATGAAATGTGCTGATATGACACCAAAAGTTCATTTAAAATTTTATTTTACCCCAAACTAATCAATTTGCCACCCAAATTAAAAATCAATTTGCCCTCCAAACTATACCTTAAAAATTAATTTGCCCCCACGCTAGCACATTCCGTCCAATTGTTGACGAAATGTGCCAGCAGAGGCCAAATTGATCAAAATTTTTAAAGTTTGGGTGTAAAATTGATATTAATTGAAGTCTGGGGTCAAATTGAATAATGAGTGAAAGTTTGGGGGGAGAAATAATATTTTCTTAAAAGATAAAGTGTAAAATTCAAAGCATCAAAAATATATTTCTATACAAAACAAAATAACATATTTTATTCTCTTTATTTCATTTTACAAACCCTAAACAGCCTGGCACCATTTCATTTCCCATTTTGTTCCTCTCTCTTCATAATTCATCGTTGTCAGTCCCCATCTTTTTCCTTGTTCTCTCGTCCCCATCGTTCTCCCTCTTTTTCCTTATTTGCAGCACAAGAGGTAGTATTTCATGTTTGTGTAAATTTAAATGAATTAATTATAATAATTGATTGTTCTATATTGTTGATAACAATAATTGATTGCCCTATGTTAGTGGTTCATTTTCACATGAATTTTTGAATGCGACATAAAAATATACATTATACATGTATTTTTTTAATTTCTTTTTACACGTGCCATGAGAAATTTTATTTTTAATTCATAAATTTGTTGTAAATACACGCCAATTAGATGGCTGCCAAGTTGGATTTTGATTATTTTTCAGATAAAATGGGAATGCTCTCCAAACTTATTGCATACTTAATAAATCTAAAACTTCTCATTTTTGGAATCAATTTTTATATTCTGATTAATAATATTGCTTATCAAACCCATCACACTATTGCAAGTGAGGATCTTATAGATTGATTTTTTGAATGACTAAGATTTAATTTCACCAAAATTGAAGATGCAGTACTCATTTCACTTTCTAATCTCTCAAAGTCTAACTTTATCATTCCACAATCACTTAAGAAAAATCATTGTAGCAGATCTTGACTTCACTTTGCACCCACCACACTATTGCCTCTTCCAAGTCTCTCGTTTTATGCATACAAATGCATATACATCACATTCCCATTTTTTAAAATCAATTTTCAAAATACTTAAGTTAAAATAGTCACAAAAAGATAAAATAAGTTTTTTAGCCCCAGATTAAAAATTGACACATCCAAATTATAATCATTTCATTTTTTCTCACAAAAATAAAAAAAAAAGTCAAAAAACTCATTCCAAACGAGGCTATTTTTGTCCCAGACTAAAATAGCTAAAAAGCTAAAAAGTCAAAAAACCAACACACAACCCAACGAAGCCGATGTAGTATTGAGGTTAGGACCCCTAATGAATATTTGTGTTTTTTTTTTTTTTAAATTAGGGCAAATTACAAACACCCCCTCGAGGTTTGGTGAAAATACAGATTTCCCCCTGAGGTTTGAGAAATTACATTCCGCCCCCAGAGGTTTATATTTCCATAACAAATTGTCCCCTGAGGTTTTTTTTTTCATACAGATTCCCCCCTAATTTCTCCTAATTTGTTATGAAAATTTGGCCCTAAGGGACAATTTGTAATTTCTCAAACCTCAGGAGGAAATCTGTATTTTCACCAAATCTCGAAGCGGTGTTTGTAATTTGCCCTTTAAATTAAATCGGCCCCCATTGACGTTGTTATCAAGTTGGATTTTGATAATTTTTGAATATTAATGTTATTGAAACTAAAAAAATTAGATTATTTTTTAAAAAATATTTTAGTCATATCTCATTCTCATGTTTTTCCAAATCATTCACAGATCATCTTATTTATACATTATTGACTCTAAAAAATGAACTTGTGTATATTCTTTTCTTCAAGTAAAGTGAAGAGCCTCCCTAGACATATTTTGCATGTTAAATAGGGTTAATTACATCACAAATATGGTAGGGGAAAAAAAATACAAATTTATGAAATTTTTTGTAATTTTAATTATTAATGTATATTAAGTTTTTCACTGATTTGCAATTATTTTTTCTAAACCCACTTA
The DNA here is from genome assembly GCF_055761805.1 of Camellia sinensis. Classification (NCBI taxonomy): domain Eukaryota; kingdom Viridiplantae; phylum Streptophyta; class Magnoliopsida; order Ericales; family Theaceae; genus Camellia; species Camellia sinensis. The sequence continues at coordinate 71,416,254 of NC_138973.1, read as the reverse complement.
TTTGATATTTCCCTTATTAAACTTTCCATTTTTAGAATCAGTTTTCATATTTTGATTAATAATACTGCTCATCAAACCCACAACAGTATTTCACCCACCACACTACTGCCTATTCCACATCTCTCAATAGACATACAAAAAAGCATGGGACTGCCAGAGCAAAAACATATACATCACCACTGCAAACTTCCTATTTTTTGAATCAATTTCACATATTGCGATCAATATTAGTACTCATGAATGCCACATTCTTCCTCCCCTATGATCTCTATCTCTTTTCATTTGCAGACAAACTCATTACCCATTCATTTTTTCAACCTCTGTTCTTCCTCCCCATCCCTTGTCCCTCTCAACTGTGTGCACTAAATTCCTTCCTCCCACATCCCTTGTCCCTCTCCTCCTTCTCACTGGAACTTCCTCCCTTTCATCCTTTCCGTAACTAAAATGTCTGAGCCATTATTGATAGAGGGTGAGCCAGAGTCTCTCTTCACTTCACCGACGACGATAGGCTTAGATCGGCCACTTCTCGGTCAAAAATCAAGATAAATCCTGAACGATAGGCTCAGACATTTCAGCTGCGGAAAGGATGAGAGGAAGGAAGTGGTAATGGGAAGAAAGAGGAGGAGAGGGACGAGGGATGTGGAAGGAAAGAATTTAGTGCACACAATTGAGAGGGATGAGAGATTGGGAGGAAGAACAAAGGTTGAGATAATGAACGTGTAATGAGTTTGTGTGCAAATGAAAATAGATAGAGATTATAGGGGAGAAAGAATGTGGCATTCATGAGCAGTAGAATTAATCACAATATGTGAAATTGATTCAAAAAACTGGGAAGTTTGCAGTGGTGATGTATATGTTTCTGCAATAGCAGTCCTATGTTTTTAGTATGTCTAATAAGATAGATGTGGAATAGGCAATAGTGGGATGAGTGAAATACTGTCGTGTGTTTGATAAGCAGTATTATTAATCAAAATGTGAAAACTAATTTTAAAAATAGAAAAGCACCAATAAATCCCAAAGTGTAATCTTATGAACAGTTTAGTCTTTCATTTTTTTCTTATAAACCCAAAGATCCAATTAAAATAAAAATTGCACAAAAAGATAATCACATATACGTTTGGGTTTAATTTTTTAAGGATAAAAGTGGGTTTCACCAAATGTGAAATTACACATTTGAACAATCCGCACTATAGAGGCTTTAGATTTTTCCTCATTTGAAACAAATTCTCCATTACGAACAAATACGTAACATTCCAATACTTCAATAACATAACATTCCAATATAGCACATTAAAAACTCCTTAGTGAACTTTTCTCAAACGTAATAACATATCACTCCATTAAGAGGGTCTTGAGGTGTTTTGAATTGATCTCTGGGCTGAGAATAAACTATCATAAGAGTCTGGTGTGTGGGGTTAATGTCCCTGAAGAGTCTTTATCCTCATTTGCAGTAAGATTACATTGTCATATCAAGGCTCTCCCTTTGAAGTACTTGGGGCTGCCTTTGTGGGTTAACCCAAATAAGAAGTCTACTTGGAAGCCTGTCCTTGATAAAGTCAGAAGCAGACTTGCAGGTTGGAAAAGGAAGATGCTATCATTCTCAGGAAGGCTCACTCTGCTAAAATCTGTGTCCTCTGCGCTGCCTATGTTTTGCCTATCCTTATTTAAAATGCCTGTAGGGATAATTAGAGAATTTGAGAAGCTGCAGGCTAATTTTCTTTGGGGAGGGTCAGAATCAAGAAAACCAATTCACTTGGTTAAATGTGATGATTTAACAAAGAATGTAAAGTAGGGGGGGTCTAGGTATCAGGAAAGTTAGGTTGGTTAATGATTGTATGCTACTAAAATGGTGGTGGAGATTTGGCTCCGAGAAAGATGCCTTGTGGAGAAAAATCATCTGCAGCAAGTATAATTTGGATGAAAACAGCTGGTATCCCCCTTCCTTCCCTAGCAGCAGGCTCTCTTGTGTTTGGAAAGGTATCATATCTATACCAGAGAGGAGGAATAGTCTGATGGTGTTTTATCTCAATAATGTTCATATCAAGGTAGGGGATGGTAATAGAACCTTTTTCTGGAAGGACAAATGGTGCAACAATTCTAGCTTGAAAGATGAATTTCCATCTCTTCACAGATTAGTTGTGCACAAGGAAGAAACCTTGAGATCAATATATAACAGGAGGGTACATTCAGGGGCTTGGAATTTTCAATTCAGAAGAAGGTTATATGAGTAGGAAGAGAGGGAAGTTTGTAGGCTCAACTTGCTCCTGGCTTCTGTGCCTGATCCATGTTCTGCTCTGGAGGACAAATTAGTCTGGTTGGCTGAAGGATCTAGGCCATTTTTCTATCTCCTCTGTGTATAAAAATGAAATTGACTCCCGTAGTCCCTCTCTCATTGCTTGTAAGTTTGTTTGGAACTCTTTTGCCCCTCCTAAGGTTCAATTCTTCTGTTGGTTAGCATGGAGAAACCGAGTTAAGTCAGCTGAATTTCTTTAGATAATTGGAGTGTTACAAGCTAATGCTTCTGCTCTGTGTGTTTTTTGTAAATCTGAGCCTGAATCATCCATTCATCTCCTGCTGCATTGCTACTTTGCATGGAAGGTTTGGGCTGCCATGTTGGATTGGTGGGAGTTGCAGGGGGCTATTCCAGGTTCAATCGAAGGTATACTTCACTGGTGGCATGGGGTGTATTTGAACAGGAAAGAAAAATGGATATGGAAGGTCATTCCCTTGCTGTCATATGGTCTCTGTGGAAGCTTAGGAATGAGTACATCTTCAAATCTGCTTCGCCCCAGTTAGTGGACCTGTATGAGTTGATCAAAATCAGAGTAGCACTGTGGCTCAAACATAAATTCAAGGACTGTCATTTCTCTGTGCAAAATTTTTTAACCAACCTGAGGCAAATAAGATTGAGTCTGGGGAGCAGATCCGTTTTGGGCAGCTGATTCTGGGTTGGAGTTGACATGAGGATGTTGTTCTGTGATGGAGATGATGTTGCTACTCTTTGTTGGGTTTGTTCTGTTTGGGGCTACTTGCATTTTTCAGGCTGCTAATCCTGCCTCTGTGTTGATTAATACCAGTGCTGGAGGTCCAGTCTGAGTTGATTATAATCAGAATTGCATTTTTTTCATGGAGTTTCAGTACTGTGCTGATGGAGTTCATCTGTTGGTGTTCATCTGTTAGAGCTCATCTCTGGACTGCTTGGTTGATATCTTACCAACCCTGTTGCCGTTTTTGGATTTTTGTGATCTTTGCTCCTCTTTTTATTGTTGATTGTCATTGTCTTTATGCTTGATAATTATCAATAAAATTCCTTTTGGCTGTTTCAAAAAAAATAACGTATCACTCCAAAAAAACTTATTTTTGTATTTTTTTCAAATGTAACATACAAAAAAATTTCTTAGTATATTTTTGCCAAACGTAACACTCCAATCAATCTAATCTCCAACGTAACATTCACAATTTGAAATTATACATTTGCCCAAAACTTATTAAGTAATTTTTGTACTCCTTTTGGAATGATTTGAAAAAAATCACATCCTTTTTTTAGAGTGTTATATTGAAGTATTATGTATGAAAAAACTACACTAAGGAATTTTTTTTGTGTGTTACATTGGAGTGTTACATTAAAAAAAATAATTTGAGTGTTACGTTTGGCAAAGGTACAATAAAGAATTTTTTTGAAATATTACATTAGAGTGTTATATTGGAATGTTACAGTTTGAAATTATATATTTGCCCGAAGCTTACTAAGGAGTTTTTGCACTCCTTTTGAAATGTTTGAAGAATATCATATCCTTTTGAAATGTTTGAAGAATCCCATTTTCAAGTCATTATTGTACTCATTTTAAAATGTTATCCAAATAAAAAAGATTCTCATATAAAATTCATCCCAAATTTGATTCAAATTGTATATCTTACCTTTCTAGCACAAAAAAAAAAAAAAAAAACAAAAAACAAAAACAAAAGAAGAAGAAGAAGAAGAAGAAGAAGAAGAGAGAGAACATAATAGAAATAATCGTAAATCCAATTTTTAAATAATATATTAAATCTATCTTTTCAATATTAATGGGACTCCAATTTTTAAATAATATATTAAATCTATCTTTTCAATATTAATGGGACTAATTGGTCTATAAGAAAATCTTTAGCATTAAACGGATCACCATTCCTCAAGATGGGATTTATAGATAAATTTTCCTTGTATATTAATAAGGGAAAAATCAAATAAGTGAATTTAGAAAAAATAATTACAAATCAATAAAAAAAAAACTTAATAAACATTATTAATTAAAATTATAAGAAATTTCATAAATATGTATTTTTTTTTTCTTCCTGCCATCAATGTAATTATCCCTATGTAATATGTCTAGGGAGATTCTTCACTTTATTTGAAATATATATATATACAAATTTATTTTTTAGAGTTAATAACGTATAAATAAGATAATTTGTGAATGCTTTGAAAACACATGAGAACAAGATATGACTTAAATATTTAAAAAAAATGATTTAATTTTAAAAAATAATCTATTTTTTTAGTTTAAATAACATTACTTTTCAAAAATTATCAAAATCCAACTTGATTAGAACTTCAGTTGGGACCAATTTAATTTAAAACACAAAACAAAATGGTTACCAATATAAACACAAAACAAAATGGTTAACTTCAGTTGTGTTTTTTTAATTTAAAAAAACACAAAACAAAAAAACAATAACCTAGCCCTACTACAATAAAATGGTTACCGATATACAAAATTTTCCAATCACCCAATCACATGTCCATACTCATTCACCATGTTCCCTCACGTTTCTCAATCACCCAAAACAAAATCATAATATTCTGTTTTCTTTATCAATCATAATACCATAAGCACACATGGCCATGTTCCAGGAGTACCCAATAATAATTTTTCACCCTAAAATCTACTCCCAATGATGTATCTAATAAGTTTAAAATTTTGATTTATCAAATATTCCATCATATGAGGTCTAACTTTAATACCACACCATTAGGAGTGATTTAAGAGTGATAAATTAAAGAAATGTAGTATTGTTGTTGATAAAAAATATGAGAAATTGATTTAAAAAATAGAAAGGTGATGTACATGTATTTAGAATGTCTAATAAGGGAGACGTGGAAGAGGCAATAGTGTGGTGGGTGCAAAGTGGAGTTGGGTAAGGAGGATCCTCTCCTTGTAGCTTTTGTATTTGTGCCCGTCTTTGCAGGCTTTCGGGTCTACTTTTAGGCCCAATTTTGATAATCCGAACCGTTCATATTTTATGATTTATTCAGTATATCATACCTGTAAAAAATCAAGTTGATCGGATATCAGAAAGTATGTGTTCGAAAAATTGAACTAAAAATTATTTTTTAAAGAATTTAATAAACAGTTTTCCGAACATATGCTTTCTGATATCTGATCAACTTGATTTTTTACAGATATGATATACTGAATAAATCATAAAATATGAACGGTTCGGATTATTAAAATTGGGCCTAAAAGTAGACCCGAAAACCTGCAAGGACGAGCACAAGTACGAGAATGCAAGGAGAGAACCTTGGCTCGGAGTTGGGATCTCCTGCAGTGATAACAATGAATTATGAAGAGGGAGGAACGAAATGGGAAATGAGAGTGTCAGACTATTTACGGTTTTTAATATGAAATAAAGAGAAAAGAATATGTTATTGACTTTTATTTTGTATAGAAATATATTTTTTATGCTTTGAATTTTACATCTTTTATAGCAAAGTTGAGAGGGTAAATTGTTTTATTCTCCTACAGCTATTAATGCTATGTAGTGACAATCAATTGGAGCTTTCCAAATCATAAATTAAATTTGGACAAATTATAACAGTAATTCTTATATTTTATTCATTATGTCTTTTTAGTTCATATACTTTCAATTGGGTCAATTTTGACATCAAATTTATGATTTTGTCTCAATTTAGTCCAATTGATTATAATTCTTAACATTTTTTATAAAAAATATGCACATAAATATCACATGCTATATTGTTAATGACAAAATTATAAACTTATTCAACACAGTTAGTTAACATGAACTAATTTAGTGATATTTTTTTAAAAAAACACTAACAATATTATTACCTGGACCAAATTGAAACAAAATTTAAAATTAAAGGTCAAAATTGAGCTAATTGAAAGTGTAAGAATCAAAATGACATAAAGAATAAAATATAGAGATTACCTATAATAACACATTACAACAAAGTTGAAAATATAAGTATAAATTGTTTTAATTAAAATAACACTTCACTTAAATGATAAGATTTAATAGTATAATTTACCCTTTGATTCATCTATAATTTCATAGGTACAGCTTCATTTATTAGAAAAATTATAAATTATTGGTACATTTTCAAAATAATTATAAAATTATGTCAAAAGTTTATAATTTTGATTATTAAAATTTATAAAATTTACCACTTATTTGAATTTTTTTTTAACCTACACTCAATTATTATTTTTCCTTATTTATTTGATTAGCCTACTATAGCACCAAAATGCCGTTTATATTAACCTATAATTTCATAGGTTGGGCACTAGCCTAAGCCTCATCCTAAAGCCAAGGGTATAAATTGAGGAGTTTTACTACCTTATATTTAGAGGTTATTTGGGATGATCTAAATAAATATATTTTTTATTTTTTTACGAAAAGATGTGCAGAAAAATAGAGAGGTGATGTGATGAAAAAAAGATAAAAAAATGGATTATTTTCGAATTGCCAAACTTGGCCTTAAGTCTCACTTGAGAATTGATTTTTTTGTTTTTTTTGTTTTTTTGGAGTGTGTGTGTTTTGGCTTTTTTATGAAATAAAAAAATTAGAAGAAATTACTTCCAAGTGATAATTACAAAAAATTATTACATATTTGTGAAAAAACTCATAATTTTAATAACTACTAATATTGGTAAAATTTATCATTAATTTAAAATTTTATCAAAAAATTATGTGTTTGAAAATAAATTTAAAATTGCATTGAAAATCATAAATTACTTGGGGATATTAGCATCCCTCTTTAACTTTTGATAATGAAAGAGGTTTACAACAATTTTTTTTTGTTTAAACTTAAGGTCCCTCACCCCGTTTTTGTACCACTAACCCACTCAACTCTCTCTCTCTCTCACCTTCCTGACTCTCTCTTTTCCTCTTCATTCCCAGAATCAATCCGAGACACGAAATGGGGACCCAGAGAGATTGATGGGTCTATCTGGAACAGAGAGGAAATGGAGAGAGGTGCAATTAGATGGGGTTGTAGTGGTGGGTTGAGGAGAGAGGAGGGGGGAAGTGGAGTTGGAGTCGAAGCGGAGGAAAGAGAGAGAGCGAGAGATAGAGAAGTTGATGGTGATGAGAGCGTGAGGAAGAGCATTGGATGGGTGGGTCATAGGTTGAGCCTTGTTTTAGGTCTTATATCTAACATTGGGCATGTTTGGTAGAACGTAAAAGCTGTTTATTTCAGTTTTTGACTTAATTTAGGCTACAATGTTGTGTTTGGTACAACTTAAATCATCAGATTATAGCTTTAAAAAAAGCTATTTTCAGCTCAAATCATGAAGCTGCTCGGGGGATGCTTATGAATTATAGCTTAAGCGCGCAGCTAATTGGAAGGTGATGAAATGACTTAAATGGCCCTCCAAAACTTCAACAATTACGAAATTGCCACTATATAAACCCTCTTTTTGTTGCCCTAGCCGCTCCTCTCCTCACACTCCTCTTCTCATTTCCTCTCTTGGCGACTGAAAGACGATCCTCCACATCTCCAAGATTAGCTGATCGAACTCCTCCACATCTCCAAGATCAACCAATCGAACTCCTTTCCTCTCTGTTTCCGTTGATCTGCACCAAAAAGGTAAGAGTTCATGCCTTTTGTTTGTGATATATATTTATATACACACATCGAGTTAGGGTTTACACAGATAGAGATCAGATCACACTCTCTGTTCCTCTCTCTGCTTTCTTCTTCTTCTCCGATTTTCGTCATCTTTTTTGTTTATTTTTTTTTTCGCAGCGACCATTCACAGCTGTTGGACGAGTACGACACCTGAGTATTCAGGTAAGATTCTTTTGCTCAATTTTTAGTGTTCTTGTTAAATTTTTGCTCAATTGGTGCTCAATTTCAGCTCAATTCTTGTTCACTTTTTTTGCTGTAGTGTTAAATCAAAGTCACTTTTGGTTTAGTGTTTATGTATAGGTTTCCTTTTGATATCTATATAACAAGAGACAAATGTCCTGATATTGTTTCAACATTTTGAAATTAAGATAAATTGTGTTTCAGTGAGAAAATTCAAAATAATTGTGACTTTCATAGAGGTGAAAGTTGTGGTATGCACACAATTCTCATTTGTACTTTCTATGAAATACAATTATTTTTGAGTTGTTTTCACTTAAAAAGAAAATGCTAATTTATTATCTTCTTGTTTGCTGTTTTGTTTTTGTTTTTTTTTATAATTATATATATATATATATATTTTAAGATTGGCCCAATCAATTTAAATGTTCACAAAATCTTGAATCAACATTTAGTTTTCTGCTAGTTTTTGTATTAGAATAGAAGGAAATGAATTGAATTGAATTGATAATGCAGTAGATTTTCTTAAACACATGTCGCAGTAATCCTCTGATCCTAATGAAGATTGGGTTTTTGGAGAAAATGGAAATTCATTATAGGTATGTGCCATCTATCATCTTTTCAGATAAATTTCTGATTCATTCTTTTTTTTTTTATTTTTAAGTTTAGAGCTTTACTGAATTTAGAATGATGATGAGAAAATGTTGTGCTGTGATTGCATCTTCTCTTCTTGCAGCTTCAATGTAATTTACAGATTAATTATTGTGGAATACTATTGTTCACTTTTGGTTTCTTACTTCTAAACACAATCCAAAGGATTTCAGAAACAGTTATTCATTTAAAATAGCTCCCATGGTTGCTTCTAAACCATGGCATTTGCTTTAAAATAGCTCCCATATTACCACTATGTCCAATACACCAATTGCTTAGTAAAGTATGTTCAAGTTAAATGATCCTGAGTGTGGGCATGTAAATTAGTCTAATAATGATGTAGGTTAGACTCACAAATGTTAAACTTCATTTTTTGTTTCTTTTCTTAGTTGATAAGAATTTCATTGTATCATAATGGTATTCAACCTTTGTTTCCAATCCATCCAATAGTGACAGATAATTATTTCATTGAAGTTGGTATAAACAAATGTTTACGTATCTTTTTATTCTCTTTTCCAATAGTGATAGTTATATTTGAAGTTTTTTTCGAGTCACTTGAAACTTCCACTGCCATCCACTTGAAACTTCCATATATATATATATATATACATTATTATGCAAAGGGAAAATTATAACTGAAAAAACAGTAAGCAAGTGACCACACCTCTTTGAAGAAGTGGATTGTCCAGAGGCTTATTAGGGATGGTTTTGAAGCCTCTCTCTGTAGAACTTCCTGGCCTGCTACCATTGGTCGCCCTTTAGGTCTCTTTCTCTCTCTCATCTCTCTCTCTTTTTTTTGGATAAGTAAGTCATATTATAACCAAAAAAGAAAGATATACAATGAAATTCAATACACAGCTTTTGATGGGAGCACAAAAATAATCATAATAAACTACTCCATCAAAATAAACTACTCCAACAAAACAAGGATTCAGAATTTCCTTCTAGCATTCTTCAAGTCATGAAGTTTCGCTTTAAGTTTTCTTCTGTTATCCTCTTTTGAAGTCTCCCCATAACTAGGATCACTTGGAGATGGACTCCCTCTATTTCTCAACTCTTGACTTGAATCACCATTTCCTAACTCGTCCATATCACACGATTCAAGGACATCAAAGGCATTAGATGTTGAGGGGACAGAAGACTGCGTCTCTCTCTCTTTGTTGATCAATGGCGTTAAACCTTGCCCACTATCTCTCTCATCTTTCTTCACCACTTCCCATTTAGTCGGAATTTGTGTTTTAGTGTCCTTGACTCTCCACTCATGTTTGAAGGAGGGAGGGTTTAAAGACTTTGGCTTTTGAGGGTACAAATTAGTGGTATGGCCAAAAGTCTTACAACCATCACACCTTTGAGGCTTCCATGGTACCTCAACTTAAATCTCATATGGGTCACCATAACCAAGATTTATTTTGAAAGACTTAGGGATCTCTTTATTTGCTGGCACTTCAATACAAATTCTTGCAAATGTAAGTCTGCTTCTTTTGAAAGTTGGCTCATCCAAATAAAGAGGAGTTCCCAAGATGCTAGCTATGTAACCCAAACCCTCTTCACTCCAAAGTTCCAAAGGAACATTGTACAACTTCACCCACAATGGCACACTTGAAAATTCACACTTTGTTAGTTTTAGTCCAGGTTGCCATTTTTTAATAATAATCGATCTAGCCCCAACAAAATAGGGGCCATTTTCCAAGATTGTGTCCATAGCCTCCTCACTTTTTACTTTAAAAATAAAAAAACCATTGTCAATGGAGACAACGTCCTCAAGCAAATTTCCCCAAAGTTTCTCCGCCCAAGTTTTCACATAATGGAAAAAGAATCTTTTATCAATGAAGTATCCAACCAAAGCATTTTCCCAATAAGAAAAGCCTTTTTCTGAGATCTCAATAGGGACATTGTAAATGCCATCTACTTGGTTCTCAATCTTATGGGCACCTATTTTATACTTCAATATTGACACCTTGTTAATCTCTTCTTTAATTAAAGAGCTCCCAACTTGTAGAGGTTTACCTGATATAGCAAGTGTATCCAGACCTTCACTACCATCTTCCATATGTAGATCAACCGAATCCTCATTTCGACAAGCTCACTGTAGACACCCCATTTTTGACCGTCCTCAAGACTTGGACGTCACCGTTGGAACACTTGGTGATTACCTTTGTTTGTGTTCGTTTGGAGTTCCCGGAGGTCTCGGCTACGCGCCTTGCCTCAAGATCTCCGAACTCGACTGTTTAGTGTCTGGTTTTGCACCAAACACTTGTGTTTTGCCTTGGAGGGGCAGGGAATGCCTTGTGAGGCATCCCCACACATCACCGGCCATGGCCAGAGGCCACCGGCTGGTGTTTTGCTGCCATCGGCAATCTATATTGCCGGTCGGCACTATTTGTTGCCGGTCGACACTCAATTTTGTCAAAATGGCAATTTTGAGCAGCTGACTACTGTTCATCTGCTTTTGCAGATATTTTATTACAGCTGTCTTGCATTTGGCTCCCCTCCATACACGTGTATGGAGGGATCTCTCTCTTTAGAAGCTTGTCTTGTAAGCTTTACAAGACAAAAAGCTCTATAAGAGGAGCTTTCCTCTCCCTTGTTTTAGGTTGGAGAGATTTTAGACAGCCATATTAGGGTTTTGAGTTCTAGGGTTAGGATTGATACACATTCTATCTCTATACCTCTCTCTCTTTTTACCTTTGTGTGTGTTTAAGTGTGTTTGTGTCTTATTATTGCACACAAACACATAGTGTTTCACATTTTCTTGGTTCCTTGAAGAACCAAAGGTTGTTCTTGGTGTTCTTGGGTAGTTTTGAGCTTGAAGAACCAGCTGGTCCACCATTTGTGAAGAAAGTCAACAAGGGTAAGAAACTAGTCCCTTTATTCCCCATTTTTGCATTGTATTTTTACCTATCTTAAAATTGTTTTTGAGCTTGGTGTATAATACAAAAAAGTTCTATTTTTAGACCCTCTAAATAGTTTATTTAGGGTGTTTTGTTGTTTGAGGTTGTTTGACCCCTCCTAAGCCTTGTAAGGCTTCATTTTGTGCTATTTTGTGTAAGCTCCGAGACCTTGGTGTTTGGGCCTCCCCACCACTGAAATCTTGAGGGATTTCAGAGGTGAGGATGGTGCCTTGAGGTCCCAAGAAGGAGAGGGCCACCCCCTCTCCTTATTGTCCTTGAAATGGACCATTTTTGGCCTCTTGAGGGAGCATCTAGCTAAGCTTCATGTTGACCATGCCTCGGCTATTTTTTGTGCCTATTATATCATAATATGCCTCTGTTTATTGTTGGTTTTGGTACACCATGCATGCTTAGCATACCTACCTTGTAATGCCACTTTATTGCCTTAACATGCCTTAGGTTGTAAACCTTTGTTCAAGCTTGTTTTAGGTCTAGTTTTGTGAAGCTTCTATGCTTATTTTAACATGCTAGAGGTCTGTCCATAGTTGTTTGGGTCGGTCATGGCATGCATTGTATAGCCCCTTTGCATTTTTGGCTTGTTAGCCTTAAGTGTGTGAATGTATAGCATGTATCCTTGCCTGAATTTAGTGGGTTGGGACCATTTTTCATGTAATTTCAGTCCCTTTGACATGCTTGTATGCTTGCCTTGGACACCTCTTTAATGCTTTGAAAGCTTGTGTAGCATGTTCCATGTTTTGGCCATTGTACATGCCTTTGAATTTGGGCCACTTAGATGCCATCTAGGGGCCCCCCCTTTGCATGGTCTAGGTCTGCCTTGAACCTATTTTAAGTCCTCTTAGCCTTATGAGGCTTGGTTGACTTGGTCATGGTTCAAGCCCCTTCGACTTGCTTCAAGTACTTGGGCCATTTATTGCATGCTTAGTCTATTTTGTTTGCTTGGTTTGGCACTATCTTAACATGATTTTCAATGCTTACCTTGCATGCCATATGTCCATGATTATTCTCTTTCAAATGTGTTTGAGAGTTGTCCCATATTTGCCTAAGTGTTGGCCCCTTTAACATGTGCATGTGTGTATGTGTTTAGTCCTTTATTTTGGTCACTTTGGCCACTGTTTTGGGCCTTATTAGAGCTGCCCAAATCATGTTTCAGTCCATCTCTTTGTTTGTTGCATGTACTCCTTGTATGTTGTAGCATATTGGTGAGTTGTTGAATAATTGAATTTGCATGATTGAATGAAGTCACATGTTTGTTTACATGCTTAAACACCCACATTACGCCTTGCATACTTGTTGGTGGCATTATCTCATGCCTTGTATGCTTGTTTGCTTGCTTGCATAGTTGGTGTGCCTAGTGTACATCACTCGCATTGCATTGCTATGTTGCATGCTAGCTCGCATGATTAGGATTGCATTGCATTGGCATGCATGCTCTACCTCTTGACCAAGTCATGATGGAGGTCGAGTCCCATTGGTTTGTTGGTTTGCATTGCATTTGACATCAAAATGTGCACACTTGGTCCTTTGGGCCATCACGCATGGAAATGCGCGATTGATGGTCCGAGAACCAAGGAGCATGTCCCTTTGAGTCATTAACATGATAAGGGACATGATTGGTGCATATATGCCTTGAATTATATTGCCATGCTCTGCCTTGCCCTCTGTTGCTGTCAATTGCAGATTCTGCAGGAGCTTTCTGCCGACCGGCAGTGCTAAGTGTCGACCGGCAATCCTCCCTCTGCCGATAGTTTCACCAATGGCCGGTGATCACATGCCACTGCCGGTGGGCATTCTACCCAGCCGATGGCATTCCCCAATATCCAGAAAAGCAATCCTGAGGTTTTGGCAGCCTCTAGAGGAGTAAAGAAAGGAAAACAGAGGCAGCCTATGCATGGCGGTGCACTTTCGAGCAAGACCCGAGCACGCATTGCATTGAGTTCTCCTCCCGAGGCGGTTTACTGTTTTTCCTAGCTTAGTTAGTTTGTTAGCTAATTAGGCAATTTGTAATAATTAATTAGCTTGTAAGTTAATTATCTGTAATATTTATTCGGTCCCTCCAAGCGAGGGTGAATCTGTAATAAGTGTGGGTGCGTGTGTGTGTATGTCTTCCAACCCCCACTTATTTCTTCCCTTTTATTTACCTGCTTATGATGGTAGATTAGGGCATGTTTAAATTAGCATATCTTATGCTATGCATGCGTGCATTCATACATTTGTCTTGCATGCACCGGGCTCGGTACATCATGCTAACTGCATTTGTAGTTCGATTCCAAATTGAATACGTGATTAGTTGTAGCATTTCACATGACATTACAGATTAGCCGAGCCTATCTCAATTGCATCCTGTATGTGCTGCATTAGTCAATTTAACATGAACTAGGATCACGCATGTTTACTAACCAGTTTATTATTTTGGCTTGGAGTACAATGTAAGTATTTTATGCTTTAGCATCTCGCATGCGTGTGAATGTTAACATGATAGCATACTTACCATGTGGCTAGATGCTTATGTGATAAACTGTTTGAATGCCTGTGGGTGAAGGTTGGATTGTCTGAGTTGGAAACACTCATTGAAATTCGTGTTTTAGCCTACTTGCGAGTAGCAAATTCCAAAACATATTCCGAAACAAACGGATATGCAATGTTTCTTTCCAAATTAGGTAATCTAGTCTATACTTGTTTGCTGTGCGCATAACATAGTAATTCTAGGCTAATAAATGGAATAAGAACACATAACGTTTTCAAAAACGGATATCACGGTTAGTAGAGGCCGATCTTCGGATCGGGCGAAAGGGGGTGCTCATAGCTGACCTTCCCCAATCGTACCCTAGCTCCCGAGCCGAGACAACTCCGGTGATGACGGACATGTGGCCTTCGGCACCGAGTCAGGGTTTCCTAAATTCCCCCATAAAAAATATTTAGGTGGCGACTCTGTATCTGGCAAAGCAGTCCATGTTTGGCACTTCTTTTCAAAAATCTGTTTGTCAAAACGATTTGCCAGATTTGGACTCTTTGGTTCAGATTAAGAACCGCGACAATTTAAGAGTCCAAGCTATAGTGACCCCAAATGAACAGAACGGGACTCACCCTCCCGGGGCGTTCGGGGGCGTCTACAGTTTCTGGCAACTCTGCTGGGGATTTAGAGAGCTTGACTCGAACTCGTGATATCCTATTTTGATTCCATTTATGTGTCTCTTTGCATTGCATGTGCATTGGTGCGCCTAGGAACACAGTGTTTGCCATCTGCCATTCCTGAACGGTTTGCCGGAGGCTTGTCTTGTCAAGGCATGACCATAAGGCTGACCGGTTATGGGCTCTGACAGCATGGGAACACAAACCCCGGTTTTACCGGGGCACCCTTTTGACCATTCGACCTGGTGCATATTTGGATCCATAGTGTCCATTCCAAATTAGGACAGGTTGCTTACCCGATGTTAGGTTGTTTGAAACTGTTGCGTGCATAGTGGAACCCTAGCTCCTGACAAAATAGGACAGGGAAACCTTACCCCAACATAGGGGTGTTTTGGCTCTCTTTACTTGCTATGTGCTTTTAGAGTGTATCTCTACAGGGAAAGTACACATCAGTTTGCAAGTTTGAGTATCAGACCCGAGGGCACCAGTATCAGTGTTGTTGAGAAACCAGTTATCTGCGGGTATCAGGTTCAGTTTCTGGGGACAGTGATTTCTGGGGAGCAGTGATCAGTAGTAGAGTGCAGTTGTTCAGCTACGCCCGTGTTTGATCTGTTTGGGCTGAAATGCTGTTTGTTGTCCCTTTCAGTTCGGACAGTTGGTACAGAATAGCTAGTGCTCCCCTTTGCTGAGGCAGGACTTATAATGACGCAGAATTCAGAAGAGATCGTGGTTATGACAGCTGCATTAGATCAAGGGATCACTCTACAAAGTGAGGCCAACATTGATGCGTCACATCCACCCAGGTCGCCTGTTGCGCACCCGGTTTGGGCCCCCCAACTATACCAGGCTCACGAGCCTACTACATTTGAACTAATGGGGATGATAGGTGATCTCCAGAGGTCTGTGGCGGATCTCGCCTACGGAATGTCAGCTTCACCTCCAGCCGCACCATATGCCGGGAGTTTTGTACCCCAGGAGCCCCCGCTGTTGGGGCGAATTGTGATTGAACTTAGCCAACCGGAGATGGCCTCCAGCTATGATAATGACATATCAACATCAACTCAAACCCTCGATCAGGCTGAGGCCAGAGGAAAAGACCAAATGAAGGCAAAGGCCGATCCCATTGAACAACTGCTGTGGGCAGTCGAGGCTTTGAAAGCCGGGGCGATGAACAAGCAACAGATATCCGCAGTTGTGGCAAAAACTGTGGAGGATGATTTCCCCACTCCACCTGAGGGTAGTTCAAGCCAGTCAGAAAATCAGGATAGGCCCCGTCATGCCAGAACAGTTCCTCCTGTTCCCGCCCCTGCACCTGGGAAAGATCAGAAAGCTAAGGCAGCACCTGCCGACCCTTTTGCTTGTGCGGCTAGTAAGAACGCTCAGACTTCAAAGTACCTGCCCCGAGGGCACAGGACCTTTCATGCTCTCTATATGCCTCTATCTAAGGCACTTCAGATCCTTGCTGAGAGGGGACACCTTAAACCCCTGGAGCCTCGGCCTCTCCCGAAGAATCTCTCTGCTACACATGATGCTGCTCAGTACTGCGCGTACCACCAGCAGACAGGCCATGCTACCGACAATTGTTTCCGCCTCCGTCATGAGGTGCAAGATTTGATTGACAACGAGGTTATCCTCCCGCCCACCTCAGCCAAGTCTGTTACCACCCAGTTATTGGACTTTGAGGACACAGATACTGCAAGTATGTAATCAGAAAGTGAACCACCTGCGAGCGGCATCTGGTATATTTTGGATGTGGTGTCTGGCACGCATTTTATGAGCATCTGTGAACGTTAACTTTGTAAATTCTGGCTTGGGTATCGAGTCAGTCTTTTGTTTTGAGTCTGTCTTTTTGTCTTGAGTCAGTCTTTTTGCTTAAGGGTATGTCTTGTTGTAGCGAGTCAGTCCACTTTGTATAGAATACCAGGTGATTCTGGGGTTGTTGCCCCGAACACCGTTTTGTTTTGTAATTACCTATTTTTGTTTTTTGAGTCTGTTTCTGCCGAGGGGCCAGTTACACCAACAAATCTGAATGAAACAGCTGTGGCTATCTCACTTTCATGCTTACTTTCAGTGTGAGTTATTTGTGCCAGAGGATTTGAATGGGCCAACAGTACATCTCGCCTGCTCTCTTGCGCGCCAAGCTCATTGCATTAACCTAAGTTTTTCAAAAAACCCCTTTTGAATACTGCGGTGATAAAAACGAAGGGGAAGGAATTCCTCGGGTTTTGCAAAATTTTGATCATCTTAAAAGAAAGAGAGACGTGCTAAGCTCTTAATGAATGAAATCATGCTTGTCAGCATGAGTACTGGGAAGGACCCTGGCTTGATCCGGATTGGTTCCACACCATCTTCGGCACGAGCGATTCGTCGCTTTCTTAAAAACTTTCAAAAACAAATGTTTTACACGGCCCTGTGAAGACCTGTGTGGAACCGCTCTTGAGATTGTGCAGCCTAGGATCGCTCTCAGCCTCAAGATTCAACCCGTCCGTTTCGAACCTTGAACCCGTTCAGAAAGTTCAACGGTCAAACGCCATGTAAGATCTGTATCGCCAGATCAGAAGCAGCCCTCGAGCAGGAGGCATCAAAGCCGAATCAAAAGATTAGCTCTCACCAGAAGAAGCTCGTGCAGCAGCCATGATGGATTCTCCTACAAATCATTGCAACACCCGTTCTCCTAGATACAGAGAGGCTTCAACTCCAAAAACCATTTGGCATGGACTTGTTACACTTTTACCCTTTGAGAGGCTCGCTGGGCTGAAAACCCGAAAGGGCGGCCTAGGCAAAAGTTAGAGCAAGAGAAAAATACAAAAAAAGCAAAAAATATGCAAAAATGAAAAGAAAAGAAAATAAAAAAAAATGCGAAAAGGAAAGGAAAAAAAAAATGAACAAAAGAAAATAAAAAGAAGCTCGCAAGGTCGAAAACCCGCATCGGGCACCTTGGCAAAAGTTAGAACCTGAAAAAGTGAAGGTTAAAATACCCGAGTGTACCTTAACCGGAACTACGTAAGGCTTGGTTCCCATGTTTGGGATACGTAGGCAACTTCATCATGAAGTCCAGCCCCCAACACTTTCATAGCGTCTCGGTCCATACAATGGTTTCGATTTTATCCCAAAGTCCAATCGCCAACGCCTTCCAAGGCAACTGTGTCCATATATTTGTTGTGACCGTCTTCGTCATCTCTGTGTCCAAGAGCTTGACCACCGCCAATGAAGACTGTTTGCGGACCGCTGCGGCACCATCCAAACAAGGGGCAACTTTCCGTTGCCACGAGTCGTCGTGAGCCGCCATTCAAACCAGGGGCAACTTTCCATTGCCATCCACCCCCTTTAAGCCAGGGGCAATTTTCCATTGCCTCCGATCCGAGGTTGCGCATCTCAAAGAGTAAGTTCCATGCTCGTTGAGCGTTGACTGTTTGCAAAATAGTTTTTGAAAATTTTTACTGAGGTTGACTATTTTCTCGAAAACGATTCCATTTTCCAAAACTGGACCATTTTCTTGGACCCCAAAAGGAAAATTTTCAGTGCTTACAACCTGACTTGCATGGTTTTCAAATAAAAATCGAACGAGTGTGTTAATCTAACTCTCATTTTGATCAAAACTGTTTTAGTAGAAAGCAAGAACAAAAAAATGGTCAAAGTGATGAACTAAGGGCACAGTTGAGCCAGGCGTTCTGTCTCCCCCCCGTCGTCAACATACTGGCCAGAAGGGCACTCTACCCACCAGAAGAAATATCCGTGAGCTAACGGTGTTGAGCATGAACCCACACCTTCCTATTCATTCATTAATCACCTTGGGGAGGGACGAAAAATGAGAGAGTAAAGAATAGAGAGGTGTAAGCTGAGAGAAAAGTAAGAAAAAGGGTTTTGAGAGAAAAAACCGAGCTTGAGTGCCAGAGTGATGTGAGAGTCACAAATGAGAAAAGGGTGGGAAACAATACCCAGAGAAACTGGCTCCTCGTGATCAGAGGTCCCCCGTCTTCGTTAACGCGTCTGTATGTTGTGTCTTTTGTTTTGTTTGCCTCAACCTTTGTTTCAGTCTTTCTTGAGCGTGTCTCGTTGTGTTTAGGTCGCATACCCTTTTGTTTGAGTCCTCCCCGCTGTGTTCAGTTGTAGGCTCGATACCCCGGTTTGAAAAACCCTTATTTAATTTCAAAAATCATTTATACTCAGAATGCTGTGCCATTCTCTATATTTGAGCGTGCTTCAACTCCAACCGGTTCCATCTTTGAGCTTTGTCTTGTCAGATTGGGCAGTTCACTCAGGATTTGCTGTGTGCAGAATGAACCGAATGCTGTGTTATGGGCTGTATGCAGATTAATCCCCAGCAGAGTAAGGGCTGTGTGTCCAGAATCGGGCAGTGGGCTGCTTGGGCTATTTTGCTGTTGGCTGTTTAGTTATCTGATTATCACAGTGCAAGTGTTTAATTTTCAGACAACTAATCATATTTCATTTACATTGCGGTGTAACATGGTGTGATGCAATGCAAAGTATGAAATGTAAAGATATACGGATGTAAACACTTTTTCAGATAAAAAGCCTATTTCAATTCATCATCTTTTCAAGTACACAAGTTTTGGAAACAAAATCTGCCTGCGGCAGTACAAAGTATCCTGACTACCAACAAAAGGGAAAAGTACAAAAAAGAAGAAAAACAACAAAAATCTGTATCCATGTCAAGCGACTCCGAGGGCTATCGGTCTGTCCTAGTCCTCTTCCTGGACGAAGGTCCAGGAGCATCATCAGCATCGTCGTCAGAGCCCGAGCTAGTGCCGCCTCCGGTCTCCTCCTCCGATGACTCTGCCTCCGCTTTCGACTCGTCATCATCATTATCGTCATCATCAGGGACGGGAGCTCGCGAACTACTCCCGACATGAGTGCGCCCCGCCTTGGTGCGGGGGAATGCTCTGCCCTCCTCATCTCTCCTTCAGGCGGGGACGGAAGGCCCAGCTGGAGCACCTCCTACCACGGGAATCTGGAAGAGAGGCTGAAAAAGTACATAAAAGGCAAATACATCAGTATACTGTGGACAGTTTATTAGTGAAGAATGCAGTGTATGAGTACAGTATGTGAATACTGTGGACAGTTTATCAGTGCAGAATGCAGCGTATGAGTACAGTGTGTGAATACTGTGGACAGTTTATCAGTGCAGAATGCAGCGTATGAGTACAATGTATGAATGCCGTGAGCAGTTTATCAGTGCAGAGTACAGTGCAGAATGCAGTGTATCAGACGCTGTGAGATCAGTGTGTCAGGTGTTGTGTCGTGCATCAGATTACGTGAACCAGCTTGTGAGTGATTTGAGGCCGTGATCAGAAGAACATACCGGAATGCTGTAGAGGGCCAGGAGGTCGAAGGTCCGCTGTAGCATCCCCATCATAGAGGCATTCAGCTCCATGGACTGCCGGGTGCACTCGGAAGATGCCTGCAAAAGTACAAGATATGTCAGTATTCCGTGGAATATCAAACAAACTGAAATGAAATGCCAATGCAAGATGCAAAATGAAGTAATACATACCGGAGGCAAGTCGGGGATGCCGGCTAACTCATGACCAGCCGGGGGAGGAGCAAAGGGGATCTGGTAGGTCGCCCCATCCTGCCCTCTGTATGTCAGTAAAGTGGGCAGAGCAGGATAACCGGTCCCCCGTCCTCCCTGAACTACGCCCCTACCACGAACTCGAGCCCTCCTCGATACTCCTGCTCCAGCTCCCGCTCCTGCCCTAACTGCTGGCGCCACGGGCTTGGCTCCCTCAGCTCGACGGCCGCCGCTCAGAGACCGCATCATGTACGTCTGCACGTACTCTCTGTAGTCGCCGATGCCTCTGAAGCGGGTCACCTCCTAACCGATAGTATAATCGGCCATCTGCTCGGTAGTGAGTCTCTCGGTCTCCCTCATGTCCTCATGAGGGTGAACTGGGACTATCTGCTCCGGTAACCCTAGGGTCTGGCGTAGGAAACGCTCACCCAGGTACCAAGCCCGACAGACCGGGCCCTCCAGTAAGATCCGGAAACGCGAGGTCTCCTCAGTACCGGCAAATCGGTCCCGAATCGTCGCCGGCAACGGAGCCCAAGGCTGCCAAGTGATCTAAAAGTGACATACAGTTTGTTATCTATCGTTATTGAAGTATGCAGTGAAAAGCAAAGCTTAGATAAATTCTGAAATAAAACATACCTCGGCAGGGGTGATAGTGTCGAAGTAGCGGCGAAAGAAGCTAAATGTCTCTCGTGGCCTCCGCACGCATCTCCCATCGAAGCGTCACGAGAACGGGACGACGAGGGGGGTCTCCGTGTCTGGCACGGGTGCAAGCCTGGGAAAGTAGGCGTAAACCCACAACTGCAGAGAAAACATCAATAAGATTATCAGATAAGAGCGGAATGCAAGATAAAACGGGAATAATAGGGCCACATGTTGTACAGTGTGTTGCGCAGACAATATATTGTGTACAGTGTGAGCAGTGTACAGTCAGTGTAAAGCAGAGTGTATGTGTGTGCCGCGCGTGCAGTATACAGTTAGTGAAACGCAGACTACAACATGTGCAATACAGAATACAGTACAAAGTACAGAAGATAGAAAAGCAGAAATGAAAAGTGGGAAAGAAACGTACCTCCCATGCACGCCAGTAGCCTCCGAGCAACTGTCCGCTGCCACGGGAAGCCGAGCTCATATACCCGTAGAGTGTGGCCAGAGCGGCGCCATCCCAATCATAGTACAAGATCTGCCTGACGTCCACCAAAGCACTAAGCAGGCAGAGGGGCACGGTGTTCGCCCGGTCGGCGAAAATGGTCGTCCCCAGCAGGAACATGAGAAAGCCGCGCGCATACCTCTCCATGGCCTCCTGAGTCATATGCGCCTCCTCCACCAACGCGGGCTGGACCCTGAACTGCACCTCGAACCAAGAGTAACGAACAAAGCCTGGACGGGCGAGAGGTGGCACTTCACCAAGCAGATGGATCTGAGCGGCAGTCCACTCGTCCATGTCAGTATCGAAGGGGATCTGATCACCCCCTACCCCGATGCCTGTGAGCATCGAGAAATCATAGGGAGTCATCATCATGTCTCCTGTCGCAGATAAATGGAACGAGTCGGTGGTGTCCCACCACCTCTCCACTAGAGCGGCGAGCAAGGGCCTGCAGGTCGTGAGTATGGAAAGTCCCCTGCAGAAAGCGCCGAAGCCCGCCTAGTCCACGATGTGGCGAACCGCATCGGGAAGCTCGGCATACCAGTCCCGAGCACCGGTGTTCCCATACCCACGGATGGTATGGGAATCCTCCTGTAAACAAAAAAAAAAAAAACAACAATTGCGAAGCAACATTCAAAATGCAGTTCTAAGAAGTATATAGGTATACAGCATGTGTGCATGTTTTCAGATTCAAACAAATATCGGGTGCCGGTGTGCTCGCCAGTGAACTACAGCGTGTGATGCGTCAGTATGTTCGAATGGATCAAGGCAAATGCAGCATGTGTGCATGTTTTCAGACTCAAGCCAATACTGGGTACCAGTGTGTATACAGTGAAATACAGTGAGCGCCGTGTGTTCGGGTGATTCAGAGCCAGTGCAGTGTGTTTGCATGTGTCAATCCCAAACAGATATCAGTTGCACGTATGTTTACAATCAACTACAGTATACAGGGTATCTGAGCTAAAGCAGTTAAAGAGCACAACCAGCTACGACAGTTTTGTATCCTACATTGCAGAAAGTAAAGCAGAGAAAAGAGAGTTACCTTGGAAGCGCCGAAGGATAGGTGGGAGGTAGGCTCACGCAGTAATAGCTCGGGTGGCACGTGCTTCTCGAAGCTCCGAAACTGGCGAAGTCCGTCAGGAGGTAGCACATGAATCGCCGGCCGGTAGGTCGCCGGGTCGAACGGGCGGACGCTCAGCGGGAGAAGCTCAACCCCGGGATCCATCTCGTGATCCGGGGGAGTCCCGCCCTATGGAATATCATCGGCCATGTCAAAAATGGTGAGAAAATAGCCGAAAAAGGAAAACCGGACAAAAATGTGAAAAGTCAACCAAAAAGTCAAACCCCGAGAGGGTCGAAAAAGGCCGAAAAAGCTGGAGTACGGAAAAGGTACGGATATCGAGGAAAACTCGAGGGAAACAAGCCCCGAGTGGCGGAAATCAAGAAACAAACACCGAAACGAAGTTTCGTTCGGTTGAAAATGTCCGAAACGTGAAGGAGATCGCGAATCGAACGACGAAATGAAAGCTAGAACGCACGGAAATGAGAGAATCAAGGGAGGAAAACACTCTAGAGGGAGAGAGAGGCGTTTTTCGACCAAGGAGAAGTAAGAAAATAGGGTTAGAAACCCTATTTTAAAAGACCCGTGCCGAAATGACAGAACTGCCCTGACACAGGAATTCTTTGCCGGTCGGCCACACTCTTTGCCGGTCGGCAAAATATTGTGCCGATGGAATTGAATTATGGCCGGTGGACGGTCGGTGATGTATTCTGATGGCCGGTGGACATCCGGTGGTCTCCTACAGTGATTTTGGAGCTTCCTACACCCTTGTTTGAGCTATTTGTGAGGTTCAGGGCCTTTAGTGCTCAAAATAGTGCAAAACAGTGCATCCCCGACACTTAACCGGCCTCCGTTGTGACCTAGGGTCGTGTCTTCTGTGCGTGGCACTCGAGTTCGTGCAAGGTGTATCCTTTCCGTATCCTTTTGGCTTTTACGAAACTCAAAAGTTGCCCTCCTATGCCTTACATATCTATCGCACTGTTTTGTGCATTTCAAATCAATCGCACTGTTTTGTGCATTTCAAAATCTATCGCACTGTTTTGTGCATTTCAAAATCTATCGCACTGTTTTGTGGATTTCAAAATCTATCGCACTGTTTTGTGCATTTCAAATCAATCGCACTGTTTTGTGCATTTCAAATCAATCGCACTGTTTTGTGCATTTCAAAATCTATCGCACTGTTTTGTGCATTTCAAATCAATCGCACTGTTTTGTGCATTTCAAAATCTATCGCACTGTTTTGTGCATTTCAAAATCTATCGCACTGTTTTGTGCATTTCAAATCAATCGCACTGTTTTATGCATTTCAAAATCTATCGCACTGTTTTGTGCATTTCAAAATCTATCGCACTGTTTTGTGCATTTCAAATCAATCGCACTGTTTTGTGCATTGCATATTGATCGCGCTGTTTAGCGTATCGCACTGTTTTGTGCATTGCATTCCATCGCGCTATTTTGCATAATTGTCCAATTTCATTACCTGCGTAGACCGCATGTTTTGCTTGCGTAGACCGCATGATTGTTCAATTTCATTACCTGCGTAGACCGCATGTTTTGCTTGCGTAGACCGCATAATTGTTCAATTTCATTACCTGCGTAGACCGCATGCTTTGCTTGCGTAGACCGCATGTTAATCTCATTACCTGCGTAGACCGCATGTTTTGCTTGCGTAGACCGCATGATTTGTTCAAATTCATTACCTGCGTAGACCGCATGTTTTGCTTGCGTAGACCGCATATTTGTTCAAATTTCATTACTTGCGTAGACCGCATGATTGTTCAAATTCGTTACCTGCGTTGACCACATGTATTGCTTGCGTAGGCCGCATATTTGTTCAATTTCATT
This sequence comes from Camellia sinensis, assembly GCF_055761805.1. Taxonomy (NCBI): domain Eukaryota; kingdom Viridiplantae; phylum Streptophyta; class Magnoliopsida; order Ericales; family Theaceae; genus Camellia; species Camellia sinensis. Next base: position 71,391,891 of record NC_138973.1, on the reverse strand, counting down.
ACCTGCGCAGACTGCATGTTTTGACTTGCGTAGACCTCATGCTTATGTTCAATTTCATTGCCTGCGTAGACCGCATGCCTATGATCAAATTCGTTGCCTGCGTAGACCGCGTGCTCCACTTACATGTCTGTGCCTTCACAGCATTGTTATGCTTCCCATTCGCTTTGCGTTGTCACGCATTTCGAGCACAATATTATGCGTGTTGCTAACGATGTTGTACCTATTAAGTTTGTTTTCTTTTTAGGCACGATATTGTATGTATGGTTCATTTAAGGCTGGTGCAACCAGACGAACCGCACAGGTATATTCACGGTCTAGGAGACCTTAAATCCTTGGAAGGTGTAAGACCTTTAGTGTTCGCATTGTCGTACATCTCGAAAGCCGCGTGTTGTCGTGCATTCCATGCAACATGCATTTTATACATCATCTGCATTTCAAAAATAAAAACCAAAAAACATGCATTGTCATGCATCATTGTAATATAGTGCACATTGCATTGTAATTTACATGCATTCACTGCATCGCCTCCGCCTATGGCTCACGCCTTTCCATGATTGAGCTTGGTCTGGTATGTGCCCATACTTTTCACGTTGAAACATAGTTCAGTGGACCGTTTTATGTTAGACGCGGCTTGTACGTGTACATGCCTTTCCTAGGCAAGATTTGGTTTGGCCTGCGTGCCATATTCGCGTTGCGTTGTAGATCGCATGCATTCACTGCATCACTTCCGCCTATGGCTTGCGCCTTTCCATGTTGAGCTTGGTCTGGTATGTGCCCATACTTCTCACGTCAAAACATAGTTCAGTGGACCGTTCTATGTTAGACGCGGCTTGTACGTGTACATGCCATTCCTAGGCAAGATTTGGTTTGGCCCGCAGGCCATATCCATTGTATTGCATTTCCATTCCATTGCATATTTGTAGCTATTGCATTATAGCTTGCATGCATTCACTGCATCACCCCCATCTATGGCTTGCGCCTTTCCATGTTGAGCTTGGTCTGGTATGTGCCCATACTTCTCGTGTCAAAACATAGTTCAGTGGACCGTTCTGTGTTAGACGTGACTTGTATGCGTACATGCCTTGCCTGGGCAAGATTTGGTTTGGCCTGCGTGCCATATCCATGGCCATTTCCCCAGCATTTTCATTATATATATTGCATTGTAGTGTAATTATCGCATCCAGTATTAGGATCGTAGTCCTTTCCCCAGCGGATCGTTTCCCCACTTGTGTCAATCCCCCCCAATACTTGTTCTTGCGTCCGTCTACATTACTCATAGTTCAGTAGACCGTTCTATGGTAGACAGACTTGTTACCTCCATCAATCTATTTGACATTTGTGTGGTTTCGAACCACTCGTGATTGGATCACGATTCAATTACTTTGCATATAGTTTGCATTGTTTCAATTACATTGCATCTTCATTTGCATTATTTATGCATTGTTTTGCATATCATTTTGCATCCATTTTTGCATTGTTATGCATGTTGCTAATAACATCGTACTTGTTGAGTTGTTTTCTTTACAGGCACGATATTGTATGTATGATTCATTTGAGGCTGGTGCAACCAGACGAGCCACACAGGTATTGTATCCTCCGAGTGAGACGTATTGAGAATTGCATAATTCTCTTACATCCTTTCTCCATTTTATTGTAGTTTGGTGTATGCTAGCTTAAAACTGTCGCATGTTATGCTTCGTTACAGCTTTCTTTGCATGATCATAAGTTATGTCCGGCTCTGTGCATTGTCTTGCATTTTGCCCCTGCCTTCGGGCACATATCCTGTTTGTCTTGCATGTTTGTCTGAGTCTTCGGCCTTGTCAAAAATGGGTCGTCTCTGGGCTTTGACATTCACTCCCGTCATTGTTATGACTTTCGAGTTCTGTCAAAGAGGGGCAACTGTAGACACCCCATTTTTGACCGTCCTCAAGACTTGGACATCACCATTGGAACACTTGGTGATTACCCTTGTTTGTGTTCGTTTGGAGTTCCCGGAGGTCTCGGCTATGCGCCTTGCCTCAGGATCTCCGAACTCGACTGTTTAGTGTCTGGTTTTGCACCAAACACTTGTGTTTTGCCTTGGAGGGGCAGGGAATGCCTTGTGAGGCATCCCCACACATCACCGGCCATGGCCAGAGGCCACCGGCTGGTGTTTTGCTGCCATCGGCAATCTATATTGCTGGTCGGCACTATTTGTTGCCGGTCGGCACTCAATTTTGTCAAAATGGCAATTTTGAGCAGCCGACTACTGTTCATCTGCTTTTGCAGATATTTTATTACAGCTGTCTTGCATTTGGCTCCCCTCCATACACGTGTATGGAGGGATCTCTCTCTTTAGAAGCTTGTCTTGTAAGCTTTACAAGACAAAAAGCTCTATAAGAGGAGCTTTCCTCTCCCTTGTTTTAGGTTGGAGAGATTTTAGACAGCCATATTAGGGTTTTGAGTTCTAGGGTTAGGATTGATACACATTCTATCTCTATACCTCTCTCTCTTTTTACCTTTGTGTGTGTTTAAGTGTGTTTGTGTCTTATTATTGCACATAAACACATAGTGTTTCACATTTTCTTTGTTCCTTGAAGAACCAGAGGTTGTTCTTGGTGTTCTTGGGTGGTTTTGAGCTTGAAGAACCAGCTAGTCCACCATTTGTGAAGAAAGTCAACAAGGGTAAGAAACTAGTCCCTTTATTCCCCATTTTTGTATTGTATTTTTACCTATCTTAAAATTGTTTTTGAGCTTGGTGTATAATACAAAAAAGTTCTGTTTTTAGACCCTCTAAATAGTTTATTTAGGGTGTTTTGTTGTTTGAGGTTGTTTGCCCCCTCCCAAGCCTTGTAAGGCTCCATTTTGTGCTATTTTGTGTAAGCTCCGAGACCTTGGTGTTTGGGCCTCCCCACCACTGAAATCTTGAGGGATTTCAGAGGTGAGGATGGTGCCTTGAGGTCCCAAGAAGGAGAGGGCCACCCCCTCTCCTTATTGTCCTTGAAATGGACCATTTTTGGCCTCTTGAGGGAGCATCTAGCTAAGCTTCATGTTGACCATGCCTCGGCTATTTTTTGTGCCTATTATATCATAATATGCCTCTGTTTATTGTTGGTTTTGGTACACCATGCATGCTTAGCATACCTACCTTGTAATGCCACTTTATTGCCTTAACATGCCTTAGGTTGTAAACCTTTGTTCAAGCTTGTTTCAGGTCTAGTTTTGTGAAGCTTCTATGCTTATTTTAACATGCTAGAGGTCTGTCCATAGTTGTTTGGGTCAGCCATGGCATGCATTGTATAGCCCCTTTGCATTTTTGGCTTGTTAGCCTTAAGTGTGTGAATGTATAGCATGTATCCTTGCCTTAATTTAGTGGGTTGGGACCATTTTTCATGTAATTTCAGTCCTTTTGACATGCTTGTATGCTTGCCTTGGACACCTCTTTAATGCTTTGAAAGCTTGTGTAGCATGTTCCATGTTTTGGCCATTGTACATGCCTTTGAATTTGGGCCACTTAGATGCCATCTAGGGGCCCCCCCTTTGCATGGTCTAGGTCTGCCTTGAACCTATTTTAAGTCCTCTTAGCCTTGTGAGGCTTGGTTGACTTGGTCATGGTTCAAGCCCCTTCGACTTGCTTCAAGTACTTGGGCCATTTATTGCATGCTTAGTCTATTTTGTTTGCTTGGTTTGGCACCATCTTAACATGATTTTCAATGCTTACCTTGCATGCCATATGTCCATGATTATTCTCTTTCAAATGTGTTTGAGAGTTGTCCCATATTTGCCTAAGTGTTGGCCCCTTTAACATGTGCATGTGTGTATGTGTTTAGTCCTTTATTTTGGTCACTTTGGCCACTGTTTTAGGCCTTATTAGAGCTGCCCAAATCATGTTTAAGTCCATCTCTTTGTTTGTTGCATGTACTCTTTGTATGTTGTAGCATATTGGTGAGTTGTTGAATAATTGAATTTGCATGATTGAATGAAGTCACATGTTTGTTTACATGCTTAAACACCCACATTACGCCTTGCATACTTGTTGGTGGCATTATCTCATGCCTTGTATGCTTGTTTGCTTGCTTGCATAGTTGGTGTGCCTAGTGTACATCACTCGCATGATTAGGATTGCATTGCATTGGCATGCATGCTCTACCTCTTGACCAAGTCATGATGGAGGTCGAGTCCCATTGGTTTGTTGGTTTGCATTGCATTTGACATCAAAATGTGCACACTTGGTCCTTTGGGCCATCACGCATGGAAATGCGCGATTGATGGTCCGAGAACCAATGAGCATGTCCCTTTGAGTCATTAACATGGTAAGGGACATGATTGGTGCATATATGCCTTGAATTGTATTGCCATGCTCTGCCTTGCCCTCTGTTGCTGTCAATTGCAGATTCTGTAGGAGCTTTCTGCCGACCGGCAGTGCTAAGTGTCGACCGGCAATCCTCCATCTGCCGATAGTTTCACCAATGGCCGGTGATCACATGCCACTGCTGGTGGGCATTCTACCCAGCCGATGGCATTCCCCAGTATCCAGAAAAGCAATCCTGAGGTTTTGGCAGCCTCTAGAGGAGTAAAGAAAGGAAAACAGAGGCAGCCTATACATGGCGGTGCACTTTCGAGCAAGACTCGAGTACGCATTGCATTGAGTTCTCCTCCCGAGGCGGTTTACTATTTTTCCTAGCTTAGTTAGTTTGTTAGCTAATTCGGCAATTTGTAATAATTAATTAGCTTGTAGGTTAATTATCTGTAATATTTATTCGGTCCCTCCGAGCGAGGGTGAATCTGTAATAAGTGTGGGTGCGTGTGTGTGTATGTCTTCCAACCCCCACTTCTTTCTTCCCTTTTATTTACCTGCTTATGATGGTAGATTAGGGCATGTTTAAATTAGCATATCTTATGCTATGCATGCGTGCATTCATACATTTGTCTTGCATGCACCGGGCTCGGTACATTATGCTAACTGCATTTGTAGTTCGATTCCAAATTGAATACGTGATTAGTTGTAGCATTTCACATGACATTACAGATTAGCCGAGCCTATCTCAATTGCATCCTGTATGTGCTGCATTAGTCAATTTAACATGAACTAGGATCACGCATGTTTACTAACCAGTTTATTATTTTGGCTTGGAGAACAATGTAAGTATTTTATGCTTTAGCATCGCGCATGCGTGTGAATGTTAACATGATAGCATACTTACCATGTGGCTAGATGCTTATGTGATAACTGTTTGAATGCCTGTGGGTGAAGGTTGGATTGTCTGAGTTGGAAACACTCGTTGAAATCCGTGTTTTAGCCTACTTGCGAGTAGCAAATTCCAAAACATTTTCCGAAACAAACGGATATGTAATGTTTCTTTCCAAATTAGGCAATCTAGTCTATAATTGTTTGCTGTGCGCATAACATAGTAATTCTAGGCTAATAAATGGAATAAGAACACATAACGTTTTCAAAAACGGATATCACGGTTAGTAGAGGCCGATCTTCGGATCGGGCGAGAGGGGGTGCTCATAGCTGACCTTCCCCAATTGTACCCTAGCTCCCGAGTCGAGACAACTCCGGTGATGACGGACATGTGGCCTTCGGCACCAAGTCAGGGTTTCCTAAATTCCCCCATAAAAAATATTTAGGTGGCGACTGTGTATCTGGCAAAGCAGTCCATGTTTGGCACTTCTTTTCAAAAATCTGTTTCTCAAAATGATTTGCCAGATTTGGACTCTTTAGTTCTGATTAAGAACCACGACAATTTAAGAGTCCAAGCTGTAGTGACCCCAAATGAACAGAACGGGACTCACCCTCCCGGGCGTTCGGGGGCGTCTACACTCGCACGGGCTTATCACTCTCTCGTTGCTTGGAACCCATTACTTCTTTCCTTTGATCAGCACTAAGTGAGCCAAATTTATTTGACAACATCATTTCGTTTGCCACCAATGAGGACACAGTGGTCAATTTTGGCCACTGCTCAACATCAGTTAGCACTTTAGTTGGTGTGTTCCATGCATTAGGTGTTTGATGCTGCTTTAGTGATTGCTCAGGTGAGGCTTGCATTTCCACAGTCCAGCGAAACTGTGTTGTACCAAGATCACAATCACACTCAATTGAGCTATCCTCTGAATCTACGTCCCTCAATCCCCTCTTGTTTACATTTGAGGGCCCTTGCCACGGTCCCACAAAATCTCCAAGTAAAAGAGATTTGGGGGGACCTCGAATGCGTGTAGACCGGCGGGGAAGTACATTAGGCATATCATCAGTAGATAGTTGATCCACCTGATTTACAAACTCCTTCAAAGATACCTTAGTCGAAGATTTGCTTTTTGATTTACTCTTGGCTAGTTTGCCCTTTTTCAATGATAGCTTACTACCCTCTCTGTCCCTCTCATTGTCCTTCTCTTTCTCTTTCTCCTTCTCCTTAATCATCTTATGACAGCACAGTGACAAGGTTTTCACTGGGGCATTTTGTCGAACAGGTAAAGGGCGAAACCTTCAGCTGAGCAATTCAGGACCAGCAAACAGAGCTTTGTCAACGCAGCAAAGAATAGGAGGTAGGGAGAGCAGCTTACTTAATCCAACAAATTGGAATGGAAATCAACACAACCTCAGGAACCTTGGCATTACATTACTAGTTTCAAAGAAGAAAAGCATAGAGCATACCCAGCTGCAAGATTGAAACTTGGTCAGACTGAAGATTGGCCAGCTGCGAGAAGCCCCTCTTGATGCAGGTATGTTTTACAGTTTTGGTCGTGCTCTAGGTTGCTGAATCGTTGGACGACGCTTCGGTTTAGAACTGACCTAGCTGCGAGAACCTACCCCCCGGTTTAGAACGCTCTGTTGAATTGGCTTTGCTTGACATTTGGGGATAGTACTACCACACCAGCGAACATTCTTCAAATTCCTTAGTTATAGGTTCTCCACGAATTGGGTTCCTATTCCTCCAGTTGCCGTAGATGCTCCTCCTCCAACTCATCTCTCTCTCTCTCTCTATGGATTTTGGTAAGGACCCATTTTTGATATGTGTGTGTTGTGTTGTGTTCATGAAGTGTTTGAATTTACAGGTGATTATGAATATATAGATGTTTTGATGAAGGACAGCACTGGTGGTGGTGATGAAACAGTAAGGTTGATAGTGGACATAGATTTCAAGTCTCAGTTTGAGCTAGCAAGGCCTATTTCAACATACTTAGAGCTCACAGCTTCTCTGCCTTACATATTTGTTGGGAGTGAAGAGAAGCTAATGGAGATAATATGTTTGGTTTGCTTAGCACATAGCATCAACAATTTTCTCAAGACTACTCAAAAGATGGAATTTAGATTTGATTGTATTGTTCAACTGCTGCCAAATTTAGGGGATGTTTGTTATCGCTTTTTGTTTTTTGAAAAGAAAAAAAAAATTAAAATCATGAAAACTTGTTTGATAGAAGTATTGTTTTCGTGTTCCTATATGAATTGTTGAGGCTGTGCCTCAAAATTTTGTTCTTTTATTGTTACCTTTATAAAGGAAAAAGTTTTATCCATTTTAATGTCCTCTGGTTGTTTATCTATTTTATTTTATTTACTAGTTTTATTACTCTCATCACAGGCCTATCCAATTTGATCAAATAGCATTCAGGTTATAAAGTATAAATAAGAAGAGGAAACGCTATGTGTGAACCATATATATCTTATAATTTAAAAAAAAAAATTAATTTTTTAAGTTATAATTGAAAAAAAAAGAAAAATATCATAATTAAATACAATATGAGGTATGACTAAAGAAATTTTGAGTAAGGGCTAGGCTTCTCTTGTGAACTCAATATTAAAAAAAAAAATGACATTTTTATTGTAATGACATTTTTTTGTTCCCTTGTGAACTCAATATTAAAAAATAAATAAATAAATAAAAAAAAAAATAAAAAAAAAAAAATTGAGGTAACGAAAAAATGTACCAAATTAGGTACTAATTATATCATTTCCATTAATGAAATAACTTTTTCAAAATTTAAAGTGAAGAAAATGACAAAATTACAATTTTTATATTCATAAGGGCAAAAATGACAATTACACGGTAAAAAGCTATTTTACAGCTTATTTACCAAACACTATTTTGCTGCTTAAATCTATAATCCCACAGTTGCACCAAACAAAACAAGTTATCAGCTTATGTTCACAGCTGTAAGCTATAATCTGTTAAGCTATAATCTATAGGCCCCGTTTGGTAGAGCTATGGGAAAGTGATTATAGATTATAGCTTAACAGATTATAACTTATAGCTGTGAACATAAGCTGGTAACCTGTTTGGTGCAGCTGTCAGATTATGGATTTAAGCAACAGAGTAGTGTTTGGTAAATAAGCTGTAAAATAGCATTTTGCTGTATAATTGTCATTTTTGCCCTTATAAGATATAAAATTTGTGATTTCATTTATAATACATTTTTTTTTCATTTTATTTTATTTTCTTTTCTTTTTCACCTTATTTTCTTTTCTTTTTAAATTTTTTTTTCTTCTCTTCTTTCTTTGTTAATTTTGTTTAATTTATTAATTCATTAAAATTAATATTCATGTTCTAATTTATATTAATGTTGTGATTTCATTACATATTATTTTTTATACATTCATTTTAATTATTTATATCTGTATTTATCTTCTTTATTATTATTATTATTATTATTATTATTATTATTATTATTATTATTATTATTATTATTATTATTATCAATTTGCTCAACAATTATTAAAATTAGTATCAATTTGTCCACCAATTATTATTATTATTATTAGGGGTGAGCAGCGGATATACCGATCCGCCAAAACCGACCGAACCGAACCGATCCGCCGCATTTTGGACGGATGCGTGATGATGAGCGGACGGTTGCGGATTGATTTTCTCCAATCCGCCAATTTGGCGGACGGATGGCGGATTTGAAATTTATTTGGCCGCAACCGAACCGCCAAACCGCCAAATCACGAGCACTCCTAGTAATTTATAAGATTTTGTGTTTTCAATTTGTTTAAATATTATGTTTGTGTTTTCAATTGAAAAAGAGTTTAAATATTTAGTTGAAAAAAATAAACATATTATTTATCTATATTTTTTTGTTTTTAAATCTAAATCTAAAAATAATAAATAGAAAATATGATATATGCTGGTTGGTTTTTGTTTTCAAAAACATATATAGATGTAACAATACAGAGACATACAATCTCTACTACTTCTCTGTTCATGGTTTTGGTGGTTTGAATTGTTATTATATTTTAAGAAACACAGATTGTAATACTTTATGTGGATGAATCATGCTGTGATTATAATATGTGGATAAGGCATGCAGTGATCGTGATATTCTAAAGTTTTAAACTTTCTTTCTTTAGATAAGGCATACAGTGATTGTAATGTTTTTTTAAGTCATTGACTGTAATATTATCTTCTTTTTTTTTTTTTTTGAGAAAGTGCACAGGTTGAATTATGTTGAAAATTTGTAAAATTTTAAACCGCCAAACCGATTCGCATCCATCCGCCAAACCGCCAATCCGCTCAATCCACATCCGCCGGATTGGCGGACGGATGCGGATTGATTTTCTCCAATCTGCCAATCTGGCGGACGGATGGCGGATTGGAGGTTCCGTGGCCGCAACCGACCCGCGCCCACCCCTAATTATTATTATTATTATTATTATTATTATTATTATTATTATTATTTTTAGTGATATTTCATTTTTTCATTTTTAGGAATTCATTCATTCATTTGACAAATCCTTTCCTTTTTTTTTTCAATTTATATCATTTTTTTAGTGATATTTTATTTTTTCATTTTTAGAAAAAATATTTCATTTTTTCATTATAAATTAATTAGTGTCAATTAATGGCCTAATTGGCATCAATTAATAGTAAAATTATTAATAGTATCAATTAGCATAAATTATTTTTTTTTCATTATAAATTAATTAGTGTCAATTAATGGCTTAATTAACATCAATTAATACTAGAATTATTAATAGTATCAATTAGTATAATTTTTTTTCATTTTTTTCATTAATTATTATTTTTTTAATTAGAAAAGCACTGAACCTCCACACACACACACGCACACAAAAAACCAATTTGAAAACCCTAGCTCCGGTGCTAGGGTTTCAGATTGATCCACAAAGAGAGAGCCGTTGTCACGCTGGCGTCGATCGCGAAAAGGGAGAGAGAGCTAGGGTTCACGTTGTTGATCGCGATGGTTCAGATCGCGATGGTTGAAATGTTTAGATCGTGATGATAGACCCAGAATTTTTCCAAACTTTTGTTTCTCTTTGATCTCTGATTATAGTGGTAAAACCATTCCAATTCCTTTGAATGCATCAACGGCCACACCTAAACCGTAAAAAAACACAAAGAAACCTTCGAAAGCTTGTAGAACTGGTCTCTGTTGAAGGAAAATTGTAACATCTTTTATCATCACTACGGCCATAGCTCCGAGATTGCGATGGAAAGAGAGAGGGAGAGGGAGAGAGAAAGGGAGGGAGAGCTCTTGCCGGAAATCGTGTGTGTGTGAGTGAGTGAGAGAGAGAGTTGAGAACAATGTTGAGTCGCTGGAAATCGCCCTCGTCGAAAATTGCCCTCGCCGGAAATCGCCTATGTCTCTCTCTCACAAGTGAACAGTGTTGAGAACAAGGCTTATATAATGGGTTTTTGGTAATAGTTGGAATATCTGAGGGGCATTTAAGTCATTACACACCTCAAGGATGGGTTGCGCGCTTAAGCTATAATTTGTAAGCATCCCCCGAGCAGCTTCTCCATTTGAGCTGAAAATAGCTTTTTTTAAGCTATAATATGATAGTTTAAGTTGTACCATACACAACATTATAGCTTAAATTAAGTCAAAAGCTGAAATAAGCAGCTTATAAGTTTTACCAAACAGGCCCATAATCACTTTTCCACAGCTCTACCAAACGGGGCCATTAGCTAGCGAAGTAGCAGAGGTCTCTCAAGCTAGTAAGCTACAACCTCATAAGTAGGTCCTAATAAAAGATAAATGATAATAACATGTAAACATCTGTCTCATTAATTAGTTGCGAGGTATATTATTATTCTGGATTGGAGAGTTTATGACAAATTACGTTTTGATAGAATTTCATAGAAAAAAGGTAAAAAATTGCATTGACTTGCCCAAAAATGTGATAAGATTATAATATTTTTGATTTTAAAATTCACAAAACTAATATTTTTGTTGCATTATAATTTTTTGAAATAAAAAATCAATCACAGAAATCTACAATGGCTATTACACAATAGAAATAATAAATCTTTCAAGTTCAACAATTTTTATACTACAAATTTCTTTTAAGCACCACTTTCTTATTTCTATTCTATAACTTGGCATTCTTTTCTCACATAAATTGATCTTGCACCATGAAAGGGGAATCGCTGTTCCACAGCTGCTGCTCCTCTAGAACTACTTTTCACCCAACATGATCATGAACGAAGACAGAGAATTACGTAGATAGAAGGAAATAAACCAACCCACTTCTCCTGATCGGAACGATTGAAGAAAAAATGAGATTTGTGGCCCTTTTTGCCCAGGTGACATCGTTGGAGAACATCATCGTGAGGGAAGTTCACTGTGGTTCATTCCAAATAAGCAGTTTTGGGTGAAGTTATTCTTCAGAGAGAAAGTTTGTATTGTTCACATGTGTGCAAATAAATTTGTACTCTAAACAAATTTGAACTCTTAATTGTTTGAGAGAATGGGACTGTTTAGTACAACTTATCTAAATTGTTTATAATTTTTTTTTGGGAGTTTGTATCATACTATTTGGTGTAGTTTTAACTTACAACTTATTAGACAAAAATAATTTAAATGTGTTGAAAAAAACTAATTGTCTAAAAGCTAAGGGAAAAATATTTTTGGTTTTTACCTTTTAATTATTAACTTTTAACTTTAATAAATTGTACCAAATAGCCCAATAACTTGATAACTTCTCAATACCCCACTTTTGAACCTTGACATGTCTACGAGGGAGGTTATTAGACCTATTTCATTATAGGAAAATGATTTATTTCCATGAAAATCTCTCACAAAAGTAACAATTTCAGAGACTCTGATCAGTAAGAGTTTAGCGTTACAGAGTAAGTGAATACTCTTATGGTCAGAGTTTATGAAATGGTGCTTTTGTACGAATTTTTTGTGGAATGTAGCACAATTGTTCATTATATTTATTTTCTATTTACACCACACAAATTTAAAATTTTAATTTTTGTCTCTCCTTACACCCACTATAATACCAAACATACTGTTACATTTACACCTTTTACCTCTGAAATTTGAACTCTACACTAGGGGTGTAAATTGGGCCCAACCCATGTCGAGCCACCCAGGCTCTCACCAAAATTCAGGGTGGGCCGGCTGACAGACCAAAAAATTAAGCCCAAGCCCAGGCCTAGGGGGTATTCAGGCCTCAGGCTGGACCAATAGGCTTGAATTTTTATTTTTATTTTCACTTTTTTCTATTAAAATTTTATTCTTTTCCACTAAAAATAGCACTGGGCCTTGGACGAGCTAGGTAGGTCGAGCCTTAGACTGGGCTTTGAGTGGGCCAATGGGCCGAGCTAGGCGGGTCGGCCTTCAAAGTGACGACCCAAGCCCAGACCTAGGGTCTCGAGTTAGGCTCGGACCCGAACCTAACCGAGTTGGGCCCATCCCGGGCTTCAGGTCGCCCACGGGCTGCAGGCCATTTTTACACTCCTACTCTACACCATTTCCAACTACCACCTCCGGCTACTATAGTTGGCATCTCTTCCACTCCAACCATCAATCCCAACTCTCTTTCATTGTGACCCAGCCCCTTTCCTAGCTCCCCTACTACCTTTCCCAACTTCCTTACCTACCGTGACCTGAATCTCCATTACAATCCAATCCCCTCTCCATGACCTCCTACCTAGCCCCTTTCACCCATTGTGACCCCCCTCTAAATCTAGGGTTTAAGAAGAAGAACGGATGGAGGTAAAGGGGAGAGGTCAGGGGTGTCGACGATTGTCACGGAGTGGAAAGGGGCAACGGTGAGTGGCGATAGTGGCGGTAGACTAGTAGAGACAAGTGGTGAGTGCAATGAGGAATTATGATTTAAATTTTTTGAGTTTGAGTACTTTTTGGTAATTTTAACTAGGGACAAAATTGTATTAAAAAAAATGAAAAAAAAATTGGATGTAAGGAGATTTTGTGGTGTAAATAGGATCACCAAAATTGACTTTAAAAGTGAGTTTTATACCCCTAAAAAGGTTCAATTCTTCATGTAATAATTTAAGCAAAAAGTCATTGGTTTTTAAGATTGGACAAGAACACTCATTTGTATTTTGAAAATGCTTTTCAATTTCATTAAGTTTCATTAAAATCCTATTGAAAACGAAGGATTAGTAAGCATTTTGTGATTTTGGAGAAAATTTCAAAACATAAGAAAAACAAAATGATCTTCCTGGGCAAAGATGGGTCCATAACAAGCAAGATTGTAAGGTTTTAGAGAAGTACCTATTGTTAGTTCTATCGATCTGAAAGTGCAAAAACAAAGCTCTACTACTAAAGCTCAACAAATCTTTATTGTAAATTAAAAATGGTTGATAGAGATTTTTAAAATTCACAATATAGAGCTTTTTGTCTCTCTATAAGAAAACAAGGACACCCTTGGATGTTTTCCGTGGTTTATGTATGGGCTCAAGCTTGCCATTGATATGAGACGTGATAGGAATTCACTGAGATATCGAATTCTATCTCTCTCCCACGGTTCGTATTCAATATACAAAGCAGCTATCAAAAGCTTGATATTTCCATCTAATCAAAGACCAATCCAGAAGGGCCATCGGCAGGTGTCAAAGCTAGCGCTATAGGGCCTTTCGCGCCTTCTTCAACATCAAACTCTCCATTATTGCAGTTCATGTCGGTTTTAACAAAACCAGGGCTAACACAATTTACTTGGAAATTGGGGAATTTTGTTGCCAAAATCCTTGAGTAGGCATTAAGAGTTGCTTTAGAGACAACATAAGTAGAGAGATTGATAGGCCATCCTTTGGTCTCCAACATGTCCTCTTTAACATCCTTTAAAAACCGATTTACTACCTCATCTACTTTCTCTTCTGCATGTTCGTCACCTTTGCTCAGTACCATTTTCGCCCTTTCATTTGCAATATTCTGCACAGAAACGTTTCAAATTTAACATGAATAATGGAGAAAAGAACCTTGTTATTTATTTATTTATTTATATTTGGCATGATCATGAAGAGTTTCAAAACCCCTAATTAGGTAAATTACACTTTAATTCATTCGTTTTCAAGCTTGATTTTCAATTTTTTTATTCTTCAAGTTATAATGTCACTATTCCGTTCGTTTACCATTAATGAGCCAAGTATTGTTTTGAGGGCATAATCAAAAGTAAAGAAACAAAAGTGAAATTTTAATAAAAATTAAGGAACTAAAATAAGATTTTAGTGAAGTGCATAGAGTTTCACAATTGAAAAAGACGAGTGTGACTCACATATTAATTGTTGTCAACCAACAAGTATATATACGGAAGAGGGTCATTAAAGTTTGGTTTAAAAGGTAAGATGTAACGCCCTCAAAATAAATGCATAAATCAATCATTCATAATATCTATAGACATAGGAAAATAAAATACATTCATTCATCAGAGTATTCTTTACAAAAAGTATTACATGTTGACAACAAAAGTAAATGCCCAACGGGCTTACAAACTTTCCAAGTCAACACTTGGTTACAACAAAAGAGAGTTCTAACTCTTTACATATTAGGCCCTTGGCTCGGAATTACAAATAACATCAACAAAATAACAAAAAAGGAAGTCTTCAACTCCTAAACCTCCCAAGCTATCTCGGAGGCGGCATATCACCTGCACCTGTAAAATAGTGTCCCAAGTAGGGTGAGCCAAAGCCCAGTAGAGATACGTTAAACATCACATGAGGATTAACTAAAACATTAGCATTCGATAAACATTTTACTCTTAAGCCATCTTACATCTTTCCATGATCTATTACCATTGATACTCATATGTCAATTCAGTTCCAGTCATTTCTCCCAGTCAATCCATTTACATAGCTCATTTTCTTTTAAACAATTCAATATGAGACTACAACTCATTCAACAATACTTCAATAACAAACATCATTCAACACTTCTATTCACATGCCATTTTACGGAACTATGTTCGAGGGAACCAGCACCCATAAATAAATAAGGTTTCGGGACTTGCACCCAGGACACTCCGGCCAACTTAGTTATCAGTGGAGTCCATCCCCTATCTCCTCCCAAACGAATGGAGTACATCCCCTATCTCCTCCCACACAACATACATATACAATGTATTTAAACACATAGTCATATACAATGACCCAACAATTCACATATTCAATGTGCCAATTTCCACCGTCACATTCAATGACACAATCCAATTGATTAGTTTCAATTTTCCCTAATCATCATGCATTGTCTGCAACAATCAAGACTGTCCTCCACCGATAGCCCAAAATAGTTATTTCTAAACAGATAAATAAATCTATCAAACAGATAACTTATTACATTTTCCATCGGTGAGCGATTCATCAATCCCACTACACCAATTAGTCCCAATTCCATCCAATCTCATGATTTTCAAATCAATTTCATATTCCCACAATGACCAAATTAATTATACAAATTAATTATTTAAATTCCATTAGGGCATTTTCCCACTTTTCTCAAACATTGATCCTAAGACCAAATTTCACCTATTTAAATCCACAAACCCCATTTTCAAGACCTCATATGAACATGGAGCTTAAAAACACAAAACCCCTCTTTAGAATATTACAAATCTCAAACCCTAACTTCCCAAATTTCCAAATCACACCATTTATACCAAATGAATGACACTTATGTTAAAGCTCATAAAAATGAATAGATTATACCTACCTCAAATTTAGCAGCTCAAAGGAGAAAAAGAGTGAAATCCAAGATGCTCCAAAGTCCAAATTTTTCGGATCAAATGATAGCCCACACAAAACTCTACCTTTTTTAACAAAGAGAGTAGGGTTGAGACACTCTAGATTAAGGGCTTTTGTAGAGAGAAGGGATACTTTAGAGAGAGAGAGACAGCCGGGTTAGGGTTTGGATGAAAAAGATAATGAAAAAGTGATGTATATCATGCTGTTGCCAACTGATATATTCGAAAAAGAACCTCGCTCGAGCACAAGAAGTGTCGCTCGAGCGAACAATGCGAAGCTTCAGGTCTAAAACCCAGAAGCACACTTGAGCGCAAGAGTTCTCGCTCGAGCGAAGAAACACAAAACATAGGGCTCACTCACTCGAGCGCAAGAAAGCTCGCTTGAGCGAAGAATACCAACCTTTAGGTCCAATCTGGACGCAGACGCACGCTCCAGCGTAAGAACCTTCGCTCAAGTGAAGAAGCAAAAACCCAAGGCTCGCTCGAGCGCAAAAAGACTCGCTCGAGCGAAGATGCCAAAATCTGGACATATAGCGATCCCGATTTTCCCTTCATTGTTTAATTGTATTCCGGACTCGGTTCCGTGGATGTGTTGTTGTCTTATTCCCGTTTCCGTCCTTTACTCTTTGTATATGAGTCTTGGGTCGTGTTGAACAGGTTTGAAACAGGTTGGTTGTGTTTGGAAACCAAGGGTTGATGTCCAGATTTTGGGCTTCACGCTCGAGCGGGACTTTTGACGCTCGAGCGGACCTGTTTGTATATCAGTCCGAAAAATAGCTTTTTGGATCACTTTTTCGGGCCATTTTCTCTCTCTCTAACTTTTCAAAACTTATGCATGATTATACTAGATTCATCTCATTAGTAAGATACATGTACATCAATTAGATGGTGACTAATTATTGATGAATGCACCTATATATACAATGTATAGAAGACTAATGCTAATACATTGAATGTGATGGATTCATTATGAATGAATCTTAGAGATGCATTATGTATCTATTATGAATATGCAAGATACATTAATCTATCTAATGAATTCATTAATATAAAAGGTATATTATGTATCATGAATGTATGAGATACATTAATCTATTTAATGAAGTTCATTGAATGAATAACTTGAGAGCTTCTCACTCTAGACTATAACTTCTCTATAAAATCATCTAGATCAAATGATCTTCTACCTTGGTCCCTTTATATAAAGTGTGGGGTTTGGCTTGCTCTTCATTTTGATTCGAAAATTATTAGGTTTGGAGCACCTTCGAAATCCTTTCTTCATTTGGTCTCTCCATTTGAGGTAGAAATAACTACTCATTTTTATGATCTTTGACATAAACTTTTGGTCATTTTAATTTAATGTTGGAATTGAGTAATTTTGGGTGTTAGAGTTTCAAGATGTAAAAGCGGGGTTTTGTTATTATGACTCATTCATGTGTATTTTGGGTTTTAAAATGATGGTATTGATGATTAGTAATGATATTTGAGCCTTTGGGTCAATATTGGAAAATGGGGGAGAAAAGCCCTAATTTTTGATAAATTAATTTATATAATAAATTTTGGAAAGTTATGGAAATTTGAAATTGAGTTGGAAATAATGAAATTGGGTAGTTATGAGATGAAATGGTATAGTTGGATTGATTAATCACTTACCTTTGAAATTATTGATAAATTATTTGTTTAATGCATTTATTATCTGTTTAGAAATAATTGCTTTGGGTTATCGGTGGAGGATAGTCTTGATTATTGTAGACACTGCATGATGATTAGGTGAATTAAAACTAATCGGTTAAATATGTCATTAAATATGACGGTTGGAATAATACATCGAATTTGTGTATTGATTGATCGTGTATATGATAATTGTTTATATACATTGTATTGTGTGAGAAGAGATAGGGGATGTACTCCACGGTTTGCGAGGAGATAGGGGATGGACTCCTAAATCGGATTTTATTTGGGAGGAGATAGGGGATGGACTCCATTGACACAGCAAATCTGTGTATCATTTATGAAGTATGAAGTGTTTTAATATGAGTTGTTATCTCATGTGAATTGTGAAGTATAGAAGTGCTTTGTTATGAGTTATAATCTCATTTAAATTGTTGATATTGGAAAGGATCATGGACATACTTGTCATGGATTTGGATTGTGCTGTATGTTGGTTTATATGAGTTAAACATATATCAAATGCTAATGTTTTAGTTATTGTTCATATTATGTTTAGCATATCTCTACTGGGCGTTGGCTCACCCTATATGGGACATCATTTTCAGGTCCAAGTGATATGCCGCCTCCAAGGATGTAGCTTGGGAGGTTGTAGAAGCTGAAGGCTTCCTTTTTGTGATTATTTTGTGTGTTACATGTAAATCAAGCCAAGGGCTTATTTTGTGTTTTGAGTTAGTACTCTTTTTTTTGTAACCAAGTGTTGGCTTAGAAAGTTGTAAGCCCGTAGGGCATTTACTTTTGATGTCAACATGTAATACTTTTGCAATGAATACTCTGATAAATAGAAATATGTTTTATCCTCTTATGTCTATGCATGTCAAGAATGTGGGTTTATATTGTATTATTTTGAGGGCATTACAGGACAACAATCATTTGTTCCAACACCCAACCAACCTGTTTCAAACTTACCAAAGACAACCCATAACTCAAATACAAGGAATTAAAGGATGGAAACAAGGTAAAGACAACAACATACCACCACCAGACCCGAGTCCAGAACAAAATAAATGAAGGGAAAAAACTGGGATCGCTATATAAGAAATTAATTGTTATAATTAAAAATGAATTAATCAAAACAAAATTTTAATGATAATGTGTACGAGTGATAAATGTAATTTTTTTTTATAATGGGAGTGGTAAATGTAATTAATCCTCTATATTTGTAGCATTTACTTTGCAGGAGAGGAACAATACTTAACCAACCCTCTGTTTGGTTGGGTGTCACACCCCAATTTTAATTACTCAGAAGCATTACCAAAGCCTTAAAATTAGGTCCTTTTTTTTTTTACAAACATCCATTACCCTTGAGTAATAGAAATAAAATGATACATGTTCTCTCTTTCTTAATGAACATTACAATGATAACAATACATGCTAATCTCCTACTGTGAAGCTACAAATGAATAAAATACAAATACGTGGTCCATCACATCTACAATGAAATTACATATAAAAGACACATGAATTTCTTAACTCTTCAATCAAAGAATCCAAACTTTCTTCTTGTAAAAAGATAAAACAACGAAGGGTGAGCACTAATGCCCAGTAGGAATCTCATAGTTTTAAATCAATAACTAACACACAGATAGAAATGATCATGCATGCAGGGTGATACCATATAGTAGGGTGACATCTTCTAATTTCAAAATATCATAAGTAAAGTACATTTTTCTCAAAACTATTTCAACACTTTTAGGAAAAACCTCCAGCCATAAAAAATCATCCTTTAACTTTAGAAAACCATAGATCCTTGTGAAACGACCATATTTGAGAAACAACATCATTTAAAAGTTATTAACCAATTCCCAAAATATTTCTCATTCAATTTCCATTTTTAATGTTCCTCTTTTTCTTTCGTTTTTCCTTTCTACTCATTATATTTATTTAGAACTCCATAACTTCAAGTTCAAGTTCCCTTTTTGATTCACTAACAATTCTCCTATACGCAATTCACATCGTTATTTACACTCTCAGATTTCATTTCAAGGTAACACAAGATTAACAAACCCCTTTCAATTCAGTCTCTTATTTATTTATAGAACAATACTCATAATTTACCTTTATTGTCGCAACTAATTCATTAAGTTCACCATCACCAATCCATAATCCAATTACCACTTCAATTTCCATTCTTTCAATTAATTTCATATCAAATACCAGATCCAATCACAAGTCATCTCCATGAGTCACACGCTTTGCCGGTCACAAGCCGAAAGGAACGCGGAACCTCAACATACCACACGCTTTACTGGATGCTACTCCAGAAGGAAGGTAGAACCTATCCCAAGCGCCACGCTTTGCCGGCTCAAAATACGGTGGGAAACGGACCTCAAGATAACATCACAATCCATCATTACAATTAGTGGGCAATGCCAACATGTCTTCCATTATTTCTGTAACACATTAGTTCAATACATATCCACCATATATTAAAATTCCATTTACATAACAAGTACAAATATGTTCCATGACCTTCTTCATTATCCATTAAATCATTCATTGTTTTGTCACACAAAAATATAACAACACATCCATAGAGACAAAGATTCATCTTTAAAGTGCTCACAATTCTTGGGTTCAAACTATTTCTTTACTTTTTCATATTATTATCAAGTCTTCATATTCAATTTTTACAACACATTGGTTATCAGTTACTACTCACGGTTATAAATTTAATCTCCAACATTTAATTTCTTTGATACAACTCCTTTATATAACACCATCATATTTCACAATCTTCAATTTATCATTATACACACTCATCTTAACCCAACATAGACTTCATTTCATAAATTTCATGTTGATTAAAGTATCCTCATTTTCCAAAATAAAACTTCATAACTAGAGTCAAACATAAATTTGGGCTTTTAGTTTTGAGGTATAAAATCACTTTCTAACTACACAATAAAATTCTTAAATCTACACTTCATCATCTTATCAAAAATTTCATATCATTAACAAATCTATTTCCCCAAATTTCATCTCATATTAGAGCATGATTTACAATATCCATAATAAAGGTTCATTCGCTAATTTTGAACATAATTTTCAAACACTTTCAAAATCTAATTAAACTTGTATACCTATAATTCAACCTCTTAATTTCATGATTCCACTATCAATTTAGACAAAATTATTAATTGTCATCATGAATCAATTTAGAGTTTTCAAGAAAAATTAAGATTTTCAAGAAAAATTCAAACTTCTCAAACCACTAATTTTTATTCCAATTTTCCTATTGATTATACACCTAAGGTTCATAATCCATAATTTGAACTCAACAATTGAACCCCAACACTTCAAATCCTAAACCCCAAAATTCCATGATATAACACTATATGCTAAAAAATGTTGATTTTGTATTTATATAATCAAAATACTACAAATCTATCTATTAATGCAAGTATTGAAGAAGAACTAGGACCCCTACCTCAAGAATAAAGCAAGGAGCAAAGCTTTGATGAGATTCCTTCACAAATCCGAATTCCAGTTGGTAGAAAATGTTGAGCTTTAAGCCTCTTCACTTTCTTGTAAAGGATCTTGCCCAAATCTTAGAAGAATGGAGAGTATTTGGGGTAAAAAACCTAGGGTTTTTGGACCTAGGGTGAGAGGGATAAAGAGAGAAGATAGAAGTGTGAAGAATGATCTAGAAAAGTGCCTTTAAACTTGCTGAATTCGCGCAGTCCGCTCGAGCGTACCTGCTTCCAGCACAGATACCAAAACTTCAATTGGGCATAACTCTCTCATCCGGACTCCATTCTAGGTCGTTTTTATGTCCAAATCAAAGCCCCAGAAATAAGCTTTCCAATGGTTCTAGTCTCACATCCAAATTAAAAGTGTGGAAAAAGAAAAGGTCAAAAGAATGACGGCTTTTCGTAGGAAAAATTATACGAATTAAATTCTTGGTTCACTCTTACTTTACCATCATGTTACCACTTCGATCAATGTCCAAAATAAAACAAGGAGGTTCCAAACACTAAAAAAAGGTCAAGGGCAATCTCACTTTCCACACTCGAGCGTTGAGCGCGCAGACCAACAAAGCCGTCCATAACATTTGGAGAGGTGATAGAGACTTAAAACAAACACATAAAAATAAATAGACTTATAAGATTTACTTGGATGGAACACACAATTGATACAGGACACAAGGTCCTATACCACTCATATTTATTTCTAATATAATGTTTATACATGAAATGATAAATAAAATATGATAAAAGAAATCTGATTATTACATCATTATTGAACCACTTATTATTCAAAAATATATAACATAGAAGATGAGAAGTTATAATATTCTTCTCTCTTTCATGCATACACATGTGCCAATTTGAACTTCCTAAATTATGTTAAATATGCATTTGTTCAAAAAGTTGATACTTCCATCTGATCATAAAATAAGCCAGAAGGCCCACTATGAGGGAGCAAAGCCAGCCTCACGGGCCATTTAGCACCATGTTCAACAGTCAATGTTCCAGTATTTTGGTTGATGTCTGTTTTGATATGGCCAGGACTTACTGCGTTTATGATCAATATTACGATACTTTTTTGCCAAAACTCTTGTGTATGCATTGAGAGCTGCCTTGGACACTTTGTAAGCAGGAACACGAATAGGCCATCCTTTAGTTTCCAACAAATCCTCCTTTAAATCCTCAAGAAATCTCCCAATCACGTCGTCCACTTTCTCCAGGGTGAGGCCATCAATATCGTTTAGTTCCTACTTGGCCTTTTCGTTTGAAATAAACTGAAATACAAAACATTATTATAACCCCTCCGTTCCCATTTATGCAGTATTTCATTTAGTGTTTATAGCATTACTAATCCCTATATCCTCCACAATCATTGCATATGTGAAATCATAGCGTGATTCTTACAAATAATTATCCGCTTATGTACATCCATACAACTAATGTACATCATTTAGAAACTATGGGAATACAGTGAAATCCATCCAGTGTCAATTTCCTTTTCATTACTTTTGTATTTTCCTCTATAGGATAGACAAATTTGTGTACCTTCAATTGCCCCAAGGTGGAGGAGACATTCACTATTCTAGTAGAGTTTGATAGTTGAAGAAGTGGAATAAGCGCTTCAGTTACTTGCTTTGCCCCATAATAGTTGGTTCTCAAACAAGCATCTGACCCTTCGTAACTTTGATTGGTAACATCTGTTACTGATGTAGCATCTGAACGTAACATCTACATTGAAATTGGCACTAGTAAATTATTTATATGCCTCTAGAGTTTATAATATCTCTTCAAATAAGACCACATTGGTTTATAGAGAGACTTACATCATCAATTGTGATTCCAGAAATTCCTGCATTATTCACCTGTACCAGTATTTACTCAATTATATGATTTCCATACCCACAAGAATATTAAAAAAAAAGTCATCTCAATTTAGAAAAAAAGAAAACCCATTAACCGGCTATAAATTTTTTTTTTTAATTGAATTTAAACATTATACATGCAACGACATCACGGTAACAAAAAAGCTGACTTTTTTGGGTATGACTTATAAACAGACTTTTTTTAGTATGACTTATAAACTAACTTTTTTACATATTACGAAAACATATACAAAAAAGTACAGAAGTGATGTGACTAAAATAAGCTAATAAACTGGTTTTTTTAAATTCATCCCAAAAGAGAAGGAATCTAATCTTTGCTTCAAGTAGCATTGTACTTGTTTTTTTTTTTTTTTTAAAGATACAAGCATTTTACTTGTTGAAGAAGAGATGAAACAGACATTGAGGTCTAGAAGCAAAACATGCCATCTTCAAATTTTTATTTTTGGCATAAAAGAAGACAAATATAAACAAAGTGAACATTTTTGATAGAACATTGAGTATAATTTTAGTAACAATAATAAAGAAAGTAGATGAGAAGTGAAGATTGAGAACTAAAAACTACTTAAGAGTGAACATTTTTGTTGTTTAGGATCGATTATCACAACGGTTTAGGAGATTGGAATGGATGTTGTGTATATAATTGAGGTAGGGTAGTTTAAGTGGAGAAGTGTGTCTAGAGTATTGTGTGATAAATGAATATGCACTATAGAACGGCTGAATATTTGGCAACTAAGATACAATATGTAGATAAGATGAGTATTGTTGAGATGAGGATGCTAAGATGAATGTGTGGCAAGACTAAAAAAGACAGAATTAGTAATAAGTGTATTTGCGAATGAGAAGGAGTGATACCGATAGAAGATAAGTTGAGAGAGAATAGATTGAGATGATTTGGTCATACAACGGAAGTCAACAGAGACGGTAGTAAAGAGATGTGGTACAGTAATGACGGAAGTGTTAGGAGAATGGGCAGACTTAGATTGACGTGGACGAATAGAGTCATAGAGATATGAATCTCATTAATTTGACTAACCAAATGATTGTTGATAGAGTCGAGTAGAAAAGAAGGATTCATGTAGCGACTCCATTTGATAAGACTTGAGATTTGGTTTGATTTGGTTTGTTTTGGTTTGATTTGATCATTTCATTTCATTTCATTTTATCCCATTGAGTCAAACACTATATTAGAGTTTTAAATTGGTAAACAAAAAGAAAAAGAGAAAGCGAGCGAAATCTTCCTCCCCACTGTACCCACCCAAAATTATTATGGCTCAAAATCCAATTATCACATTACAAACATTTAATTTTAATTATGAATTTCCATTTCAAATTCGAAATCTAAATTTCTCTAATATATTTCGGGCAGTGGAGGTGGTGGTGGGGTGCTGATGGGGAGGTGGTTGGCGCATTAGAATGAGAATGGTTGATTTAGGATTACCATATGAGTTGGAGGAGGAAGATGAGATCAAGGGCACTAGTCTTTCTGATAAAAATTTGACATTAACTTTTGGATAAAAACAATAAATAAATTAACAATTGCTTTTTATCTAAAATTTTAAGTGACTGTGACTGTCTTTGAATCTTGGGGCCCATAATTATAGGGCGCTAAAAGAATTTTGCTTCAGAAATAAATGAGAATCACATTCGAAAAGGCATATGATATTTTGTATGGTACTTTTGTATATATATAGTTACATGAAATATGTGCCTAAATTTTTTTTCTTTTTATTTTTTGGCTTACCGAGACGTACTTAGTATATACCAAAACTGTACCATATTTCAGTTGAAATAATATTTTTTTTCTATTACAGAGATAAAATTCATTTCACTAAACTTTTTTTTTTTTTTAGTTTTATACTTAACATGATTTAGAAATTAAGCTACCGTTTGTAAGTTATTTCATATAATGATATTTAATTTTGTTTATACCTTTACTCTTGGCATTAAATGTTAATTATAGGTTGAATCTTAACAGATTAAATCATTTAATCAATTTTTGTATTACTTCAAATTAAAAATAAATATTTTTGTACAAACATACCAAACCAGTACTCTATTTTTTTTTTTTTTTTTGAATTTTACCGTGTCGACATACTCGTATCACATTATCATTTGTTTTTTTTTTTTTCATGGTTTTATTAGACTGAATAAATGGTAATACATTATTTGTGTTGATTTTCCTTAATGAATAAGGTACCAATCATAATATCTACATAGCTGATGATACAAACCCGTGAAATCAGTGATATATAGTATTCTTTAAAATAAAATATAAAAAAAGCGTAACAATCTTAAATATACATTACAAAAAATTAAGGTTTTAGAGACCAAAATTTAGGACAAAATTATTTTTTAGGCATAGGCTTTTTAATCTTACCAATATGTCAAGCTTGTTGAATTTAGTTTTGATGAAATCAGCCAAGGATGCAATACTAGTTTGATCTGTAACATCAAGCTGATGAAAAATTATATCAGATAGCCCACAAGTTTTGAGATTTTCCACAGCTTCGAGACCGCGTTTCTCATCTCTTGCGGTTAATATCACAGTTATTCCATTAGAAGCCAATTGTCTGCAAATCTCTAGCCCAATTCCTTTATTGGCTCCAGTAACAACAGCAATCCTAATTATAAAAAAAATAATAATTATTATTATTATAATAAAGAAGTGAGAGTGAAGGGAAATCAGAATCTATAAAAACATGAAATTGAAGACTTTATTTGATTCAAAAGAAGTGAATAACACAGTCATATGAGATATGGTATTGTTAGTACCTCTTTGCTTGTTCCATTTTATACGAATATGGTATTTGCAAAATGTAGATTGTGGATTGTATGCAGAGAAGGGCATGGTTTTGGGGGATATATTTATAGTTGTTTGCTCTAGTCTTGAATTTTCAAAGATAGTCCAGCAAAATGGACAGAGCAAAGAAGGTCAATATAAACAGTTAACTTGATCGTTTGCCATGACAACATCAACCCATGCTAACCTTTCTTGGCCTCGTTTGGGAAGTGATTATTTTAGTAGGCTATTTGGCTTTTTGGCTATTTTAGTGACTATTTTAGTTTTTGTGTTTGGGAAGATGAGATGATTTTTTAGTTGAGTTATTGTATTGAAAAGTGTGTTAAAATGATGTTTAAATTTAAAATGACAGATTTATCCCTAATTTTTTATTTTTAAAATTGATATAAAAGGGCAAAATGGTAATTTTACCCTTGATGTTACACTTTGCAGCTGTGACAGTGTAGGCTGTGCCTACACTGTCCCGTGCCTGAGCCTATTTTTTTTTTTTTTTTTTTTTTGAAAATCAGAGAGAAAGTTGCACAGTAGGGGCTTATGGGCTACTATCCCAAAAGAGGCTATAATAGCCTGCCAACCGTGATGCCAAACACCGCCCTTGTTACGTATGCTATGAGCTCAGAAAATTGACTAGTTTACTTCACTTTACTATTTGGATAATTTATTTATTTGAATAGAAAGGAATGGGAAATGATATATATATATATATATATATATTCCAAATCACTATCTAAATTTGTTTTTTTAAAAAAAAAAATCACTATCTAAATTCATGACTCAAACTTAATTTAGGAATCAAAAAAAATTTAGAATCTGACCCAAAATTTTAGTTTGATGGTATAAATTTAATCTTCTTGTTGTGGACCCAATTCATGAATGAATCTCAATCATAAATTTTATATTCTAGGTAAATTCCTTTTTTTTTTGGCAATTGATAAAAAAGTAATTATAGATATAAAAAATATTATATCAAATAGATCACTGACCTAACAACAGCTAGAAAGTTAATAATTACCAAACCTAATAATCAATCACTAAGCCCAAGCCTAACAATTACTACAAACTACATACAATTCTCTGGGGAGAAACAGGCCATCACTAGAGATGGCAAAATACTTTGACCCAATAGGCCCCCAATACTCCCTAGCCCTAATAAATTGGGTTTGAGAGTTTTTCAATAGGTCCCCAATACTCCCCAGCCCTAATAAATTGGGTTTGGGAGTTTTTCAATAAGACAGGATCGGAATTGGGGTGAGAATAAGATCCGTAGGGTTTGGGTCAACTTTGGGGTGGATAATTCAACCCAACCCAACCCACCCCACCCCACCCCACCCCGACCCTATTATGTTTATTATTATTATTGTTCATATTTTAACATATGTTTATTATTTTTTCATGATTTGAAATTATCTTTAATATTTTTTTTTCTTTTACTTTATATTTTCTTGATATCACACTTCTTCTCTCCATTTAACACTAATTGTTATAATATTCGTGATAATGTTAAAAAAAAAATAATAATTTTATCAAACATTGTTAGACATATGAACAAGTTTTTTTTTTTTAATTATAAAAAATGAACGATAGCTATAAATTTAAATTTAAACCGTCCATTTTATAAAATAAAATGGAATTTTTCATAAATAGTCTTCATTGTGAGATTTATGACATGAATGGTGTTTAAATTTAAACCGTCCATTTTATAAAATAAAATACGATTTGTTCATCTATTCATGATAGCTGATCAAACTGGTTTTTTATTTTTTTATTTTTAAAAATGGTCTTCATTGTGAGATTTACAACATGAATAATTCGAATTATCGTTATGGTCCCAAAATAAAACCTACTGTACGAGCACAGAAATAATCTTCTCGTATAATCCTGTTGATCAAGTTTGCACTCCTCCAAACGTCGTCGCTTTACTCCCTGAAAACACAAACGTGAGCTAGCCGGCGGGTGTGTGCCAAATACTTCTCCGATGCCTAGGTCCGCAAAAATAGACAAATAGACAAAAGCTCTGTGTATTTGAGAATTAAAGTTGTGATACTTGTACATTGGTCTTGCCATGAGCTTTTGTAGGTTTTGCCTAGCACAATCCTAGTAAGACTTTTTATTCCTCAATGTAGAGTTCTCCTAGGAATCATACTTCTGAAAGATAATGCATATCCTTCAACACCCTCTTCACTGCTCTAACCAAGTGAAATGGTTTTACTACGGTTGTATGATTACACAACCGAGCTAACACTGCTATATTTAGGCCGCAACTTCAATCGTGCTTCACCTAGCTCGGTCCTACCTTGTTCTTACAATTCAGCTCATCGCGTCCACATATGACGCCTTAGCTCGATCACCGTTCAACTATACCTCAAACTGGAGTATATGAACCGAGCTATTTGTCGCCATCTCTTCGACTGGAATAATTGTCACCACACTTGGACCGAGCTAACAAAGCTAGGTCCAATCTACGAAGCCCTTTTTACTACGGCCCACGAATCGGTCTACTGTAATGACTGCACCTAGCTCGGCCCTAGGCGTACATAAAAACCCCCTCTCAGTTGCCTCTTAATCCCATCTGCATCGCATGATTTGGGATTATTCTTCTCCAGCCGAGCTAGATACTTTCAAGCCAACCAAGCTCGCTCTCCACCGAGCTACCTATGAGGCCGGTCCATAAACGTCTTTTCAAGTGCTCTGTAAGTCTGAATCGTTTTCTCTTCCCTTGGACACGTGGCAGGACCCCATTGGCCAAGTATAGCTGTCATAGTCGTCTTCGTACTCCGCAAATTTTGAACAGTCCCGCATAAATTCACGCTTTATAGAAAAAAACCTCCTTTTTGAATCACAAATACCACTGTTCATCTTCGTTTCTTGCCTTCTGAGTCTCCATCCTAGCACCTGAAAAGCTCTGTGCTTTCGCCGGCAGCCCTACAGTCCTGACCTTCGTCCCCTCATTTTGAAGTTGTAAGTGACTCAAATTCTTTCTCTTTCTTTGTTTTTACTTTTGTGAATATGTATAGTATAGAAATGCAAACACACGTTTTTTGAAATATACTACTATAGTTTTCACATAGACGGGTAAGAACTACTCAAGCCCCAAAACCCATATAATAATACCCTAACTATACTTTTAACCAATCTGAAATGTGATGCTTTCGATCGAAAATAACACCTTGATCGAACTAGGAACCAATTTGTGATAGGTGCAAACTCGACCGGACTAGGAAAGCTTACCCAATAACCGAGCTAAAAACTTGTGTCCTGACCGGGCTAGGGCCCTTAATGCTCAATGACCGGGATAAAAAACTTGCGCTATGACCGAGCTAAAGGTTGCAACCCACTTAGCCGATCTAGAGTTTTTATCATTTGTTTATCCTTCTTTTTTAGCCCGGTTCAGTTGTCTGGGCATAACACTTTTCATCTTCACTTTGCTGACTTTGACTAGGTTTGGCGAGGCACACCTTTGCACGCTCAACCGAGATACTCAACATCATCTCAACACTGAGCTAAGGTTCCGAGCTAATTTATACATAATTTAAGTGAAATGGGTAACTACTGGTTTTTAGTAAATTCCCCTAGGGCCATCGTCGAATTCCACAAGGACTACAACATTCCTGATGATGTCCACCTTTCTTTAGCCAAGCTAGACACGACGCCCTGGAAAAAACCGGGCTTCGTTCCCTTCACCATGATATCCATAGTTGAAGCTGGACTTCGATTTCTTGTTCAACCACTCCTTTGTGAATTCCTTAGGCAAACTAGACTATGCCCAACCCAGCTTAGCACCAATTCTTATAGAATAATAAAAGGGTGCCGAGTTAAATCGCCAGCTTGGCCTCAACCTCGGTTTAGCCGAGCTTTTCACCAATACTCACTTGGCCAGAATTAAGATGGTTGGGTATGCTATTTAAGAATAAGGAGACGCCGTGAGAAAATAATTGAAAACACACCGGACAAAGACGTGAATGACGACAACTTTTTCTGGTTTGCCAGACCAGGAAGCCTAAATACTGAGCTACGGTATTAACTGGAATAAAGGCACAGCCGGTATGAACACCTCAGCTTAATTTGTCCGTTTTTTGCTCTTGCTATTTTTTAAGTTCTTCACCGCGCTTACCGTTGGCATTTTTCCTTATGCAGACTTGAATCAGCTTAAGTCACAATATCAGTACCCCAACTTGGACGCTCTCCGCGCCATGCTTCGATACCGCGATCGAGGTTGGGCCGAGCTACTAAACTTCGAGCCAACCTACAGATACAGCGGAAGGAGAAAGACTAGGGTAACCGACTTTCGCCTTGAGCCATCCTCTCAACCAGATCCCACACTTTCTCAAATTAGGCTAATCCCGCTAACAGAGGAACAAGAAATGGCCAAGAAAAGAGCCGTCAGAGCACTCATCACTGAAACAACAGCTCCAGCTGCTGGGGACCAAGCCGAGATCCCACAAGCTGGACAAACACATGAGGCTGTGGTAGCCCTTCCAACAGCCCGGGCCTCGTCGTCTCGGCCCAATAAGCGTGCTCGCACCTCCACGACCTAGCCACGTCTTGTTGATGAAGATGACACCGTGCTCCCTCAATCCACATAACCGAGCCCAGAACCCGTGCGTTCTAACCGAGCTAGCCTTTCAGAGTGGGCACCAAGAGTGACTTACAAGAACTGAGCCATAACAAATACAGACTCAGTGGTTGGAGAAAAAGACCACTCGCTCGCTTTCAACCTCGCTAAGAGCGTGTGCTTACCAGCCAACATGGAGCATCACGATCATTTGATCGAGCTGAAGGCCATCCGCTCGGCTACAAAGTGGTTGGTTTAGCAGGAAAAAGGGGCATATCACTTGGAAGATGGAGACAGCAAGGCCATTCCCAAGCCATGGAACACTGTCAATCTCAAGTTATTTTATTTTTAGCTTTCTCTTAGAGTATTTGTAATTTTTTCCATTTTTTTCAAATAAAGGAAGTAGTTTACTTTTCCAGCATAAGTCTTTCTACTGTAAAAGTTGTTCTCAGTTATTGTCGGCAAGGGGTGTAGACACCCCATTTTTGACCGTCCTCAAGACTTGGACGTCATCGTTTGAACACTCGATGATCATCCACACCCGTGTTTGTTTTGAGTTCCCTGAGGTCTCGGCCACGCGCCTTGCCTCAAGATCTCTCAACTTGACTGTTTTGTGCTTGGTTGTGGACCAAGCACTTGTGTTTTTGCTTTTGAGGGAAGAGGGTGGCTTGTTGGCCATCCCCTCAACCCATCAGCCAAGGCATGAAGCCATCGGCCTTGTTTTCCTGCCATCGGCCAAAAGTGTTGGCCGATCGGCACTATTTTTGGTCAGTCGGCCCCTTTGTTGGTCGATCGGCCATATTTTCTGGCCGAACCCTATTCATCTGCTTTTTGCAGATATTTTATGGCATGCACAATTCACCCCCCATACACGTGTATAGAGGGATTTGTCCCTTTACTTAGCTTTCTTAGGAAGCTTTGGAATTAAATTCCTATAAGAAGGGAGACCCCTCTCCCTTCCCAAGGGTTCAAAAAAATCTGAGAGAGAAGTTCTATATCTATCTATCTCTATATTTCCCTCTCTCTATATATTTGTGTGTGTGTTTGTGCCTTAAAGTGTATTTTGTTCATACTTTTGCACACAAGCACCTAGTAGAACACTGTCCTTTGGTTGCTGAGGTCCTTACGAGTTGGTTTCAGAGTTCTTGGAGTGGTTTAAGCTTGGAAAAGTTGCTAAGGTTGTGTTCTTGAAGGTGTTCTTCAAGGGTGAGCAAACTACCTTTTAATACCCCATTCTTGCTTAAGCTTTTACACCTTCTTGCATATTGTTTTAAGCTTAACTCTAAACTACAATAAGTTCTGATTTTGTGTGCTTGAGACCTTTGTTTAAGGTCACTTTTTGGTTTGGGGTTGTTTAGCCCCTTTTAGGCCTTGTTAGGCCTTGTTTTAGGCCATCTCTTTTGGCCCTTATTCTTGGCTTTGCATGACCTTTCTACCACTGAAATCCAGAGGATTTTCAGTGGTGGAAAGGTGGTTTTGGAGTCCTAAATAGGAGAGGGTCATCCCTTCTCCTTGTTGTCTTCTATGCTAGTATAAATGGCTTATATTGGTAGCATGTTTGCTTGGCTTGTTTTGGCTTTATTTCAGTATGTATTAGGCTTTGTTTTGCCATGATATAACACTAGTTTTGCTTGGTTTTTTCATTCCATGCATGCCTAATACACTTGTAGTGTAAATCACACAAACCAGTCTTATATGCTTCATATTTGAGCATGTCTTTCTAGCTTATGTTGACTCCATTTCAGTGGGTTTTTGGTGTTGTTTTAGCATGTCATAACTCTGTTTTGGGTGGGTTTAGTTGGCTCTTACATGCTTCATGTACTTGTCTTGCAATCCTCTCTATCGCCTTAACATGCTTTGTGCTTTAAGCTATGGTTTTAGCATGATTTTGGCTTGACCCAAAGGAGCTTTTAGCCTTGTTTTACCGTGCTTAAGGTCTGTTTCATGTTGTTTTGGTCATGCTTGCATTGTTTTGTATAGCCATGGTTCAACCTAGCTTGTTAGCTTTAAGTGTTCAAGTCACTAGCATGTATTACTTGACTTATTTCAATGATTTGGAATCATTTGTTATGTGTTTTGAGTCCATGTTTCATGCTTGAATGCTTGCATTTATCACTCCTTTAATGCTTTAAAGAGATGTTTTATGCCTCATGAATGGACCAT
Organism: Camellia sinensis; assembly: GCF_055761805.1. Lineage (NCBI taxonomy): Eukaryota > Viridiplantae > Streptophyta > Magnoliopsida > Ericales > Theaceae > Camellia > Camellia sinensis. The sequence goes on along the minus strand of NC_138973.1, from coordinate 71,359,373 downwards.
TGTGCATGCCTCCATGCTTAGGCCTTTGGGATGCCATTTCAATGTATTTTTGGTCTTGTTTTACCATGCCATAACTCTGTTTTTCATTGGTTAAGTCATGCCATGTTTGGTTTTGATAGGTGTAGTGTAACACCCCTTTTGTAGGCTTGCATGCCTCATGCTTTTGGTGTTGTATTCTAGCTTGTGTTGGCTAGTTTCAAGCTTGTTTCTGATCTTGTATGGACCTGCCTTAGGACTGTTTTGGGAGCCCTTGGCCCTTTGGGGCTTGCCTTGTGTGGCCATGGTTTGAGTCCCTTGGCTAGCCTTAAGCTTTAGGCTTTCTTGTATGCTTTGCTTGCTTTGATTGGTTGGTTTGGCACCTTTCCATACAAGATTTCAGGGCTTATCATGTTTGTCACATGTCCATATTTGCCTCCCTTTTAAGTGTTCTTGACAGTTGCCCTCCCATGCTTAGGTGTTAGGCTATCACATGTGTATGTTTGTATGTGCTTTTGTCTATCATTTCTTAGCATTTTGGCCACTGATTTGGGCATGTTTAAGAGCTGTCCACTTTAGTTTAAGTCCACTTTCGCATATTGTTGCATGCTTGTCTTGCATGTTGTTGTATGCTTGTTTCATTTTGCATGCTGTTGCATGCCATGCATGTTTACATGTTTAGGTTGTATGCTTATTACATATTAGATGCATTGCACGATCTTGTTGCATACTTGTTTGCATTGCATTATGTGTGCATCCCTTGCCTCTTGATCAAGCATGATAGAGGTTGGGGCCCCTTATGTGTTTTGTGCATTTCATTTGATATTGAATTGCACACTTGGCTCATTTGGCCATCATGCATTGGAATGCGTGATCGGTGGCCTGAGGGTCGAAAACTACACTCCTTTGAGTCTTAAACATGATAAGGGGTGTGGTTGCAAACATTGTCTTGCAAATGTATTGCCATGCTCTGTTTGTCCTCTGCTGCAGCAAAAGGAGCAGTCAGCAGGAAGGAATGGCCGATCAACCATATTCAGTGCCGATCGGCTAACAATTTCTAGCCGAGAGCCTTATTTTTGGTCGATGACCCTCATTTCTTGGTTGATGGCCTTGAACTCTGGTCGATGGCCTCCCACAGTGTACATAAAGTGGTTCTGGAGCATCACAGAGAATTGTGTAGTTTTCAGAGGTAAAAAATAGTGCAAACAGAGGCAACATGAGGCATGGTAACGGATTTCCGAGTGAAGCCGACCAAGCATGTATTCGTTCCTCTTCTCGAGGCTGCTTTACTGTTTTCTTAGCTTAATTAATTTGTTTAATTAGTTAAGAGTTATGTAATAATTAATTAGCTTGTAAGGTAGTTAATTAGCAGGTTTGTATTATTCTTTCGGACCCTCCGTCGAGAGGGCGAATTTTGTAATAAGTGTGCGTGAGTGTGTGAATGTCTTCCAACCCCACGTTTTTCTCCTTTTTATTTGCCAGCTTTCGATGGTTAGTTTTAGGGCATATTTTATTTAGCATACCTTATGTTCGCATGCGTGCATTAATTCATCTGTATTACATGCACCGGGCTCGGCGCATCATACTAACTGCATTGTATTTCAATTTCAAGTTGAATACATGTATCGAATTGTCGCATCTCATATGTTATCTTAGAATAGCCGAGCCTATTTGTAGTCGTATTTTTGCATGTGTTGCATTAGCCATCTTAACATAAACTAGGATCACACATTGATTACTAACTAGCTATTGTTTTGGCTCGGAGTACACTGTGAGTATTTATGCTTTAGCATCTTGCATTTGTGTAAGTGTTTCCATGATAACATACTTACCATGAGGCTATTTGCTTATGTGATATAACTGCCTGAATGCTTGTGGGTGAAGGCTGGATTGCTTGAATTGGAACAATTAATTGAAATCCGTATTTTAGCCTACTTGGGAGTAGCAAACTTTCAAACCATTTTCAAACGAATATGCCGTGTTTTGTTCCAAATTAGGCGATCTAGTCTATAATTGTTTGTTGTACGCATCACGTAGTAAGATTAGCTAATAACTGGATTAAGAATACATGTGTTTTCAAAAACAAGATATCATGCTTAGTACAGGCCGATCTTTGATCGGGCGAGCGGGGGTGCTCATTGCATGACCTTCCCTAATCGTACCCAGGTTCCCGAGCCGAGGCAACTTTGGTGATGACGGACACGTGACCTTAGGCAACGAGTCAGGGTTTCGTAAATTCCCCCAAAACAAAATATTTAGGTGGCGACTCTGTATCTGGCAAACCAGTCCATGTTTGGCACTTCTTTCTTAAAAATCAGTTTTCCAAAACGATTTGCCGGATTTGGACTCTTTGGTGATTTATCGGTCTTGCATTACACTTTGCAAGATTATATTCAGAACCATGACATTGAGTCCAAACTATAGTATGCTAGAGAACAAAATGAGATTTCGCGCCTTCGCAGAAGCGCGGATATCGGAGAGTCCTCGGGAGCGCATCTATAAGGGGCAATCAGAAAGTTTGGAAGGAATAACCAAACAAGTTAGCTCTCTTCAGCGGAGATAAGGATCTAGGCTGAATAATGTTGGCCAGAATAACCAACATTGAGCTCTCTGCAGCCGAGATCAGGATCTGGGCTGAAGAGGTTGACAGGAAAATCCAACATTTATCTCTCTTCAGCTGAGATCAGGATCTGGGTTGAAGAGGTTGGCAGGAATAACCAACATTTATCTCTTCAGCCGAGATAAGGATCTAGGCTGAAGATAAGGATCTAGGCAGAAGAGGTTAGCAGGAATAACCAACATTTATCTCTCTTCAGCCAAGATCAGGATCTAGGCTGAAGAGGTTTTGCTAACATAGAAAATGGGCAGGTGTTGGATTCCTTCCGCTCTGACCAACACTACGCTAACTGCATACTGTGAAACTACCAAGTATAAAAAGAGCTTTTCTCCTGGCACTGGGGTTACTAATAATGAAGGAGAGGTCATGTAGTCTTTCAGGCTCTCTAAGGCATGGTCGCATTCTTCATCCCACTCAAATTTGGCATTCAAGGCTTGGAAGAATGGTTGACATCTATCTGACGATCGACTTATGAACCGGTTGAGTGCGGCTGCTAGGCCAGTCAGATGCTGCACTTCTTTAACTGTGTTGGGCCTTTCAAGATCCTGAATTGCTTTGATCTGAGAGGGGTCTGCTTCTATACCTCGGTTGGTCACCAGAAAACCTAAGAATTTGCTTGATCCAACGTTGAATGCACACTTGGATGGTTTAGACGCAACTTGTTCTTCTTCAAAATTTGGAACATTTCATCGAGGTCCCTGAGATGTTCCTTCTTATCCTTGCTTTTGACCGCCATGTCATCTATGTAAGCCTTCATTGTTCTGCCTAACAATGGTTCAAACATTTTGGTGACCATCCATTGGAATGTTGCCCCTACGTTCTTTAGGCCAAAGGGCATGACCTTGTAACAATACAGCCCTCTAGGTGTTGTAAATGATGTGACCTCCTAGTCTGGTTCGTACATAGCAATTTGATGGTAACCTCTATACACATCAAGGAAGCTAAGTCGATTGTGTCCTGCCGTTAGGTCTACCAGCTGGTCTATCTATGGGAAGGGAAAACTGTCCTTTGGGCATGCCTTGTTGACTGTTTTGTAGTCCACACAAACATGCCATTTTCCGTTCTTCTTTGGTACTGCAACAGTATTGGAGATCCACCTTGGATAGTGCACTTCTCTGATGGCTCCTGCCTCCAGTAAGTTTCCTACTTCCTTCGCCACTATCTCCGCATGGTGGAGTGCTGATCTGCTTGTATAATTAGTCTAGCAGTTGGGTGGACATTGAGTTGGTGACAGATGAAGTTTGGGTCAATGCCTGACATGTCGTATGGCGTCCAGGCAAACACTTCGATGTTAGAGGTCAAGAATTCCATGACCTCTATTCTCTCAGTGCTGGACAACGACGAGCCGAGCAAAAAGAACTTTTCTGGGTTCTTTTTATCTATCCTTACCTCTACCAAGTCTTCCACTGCCTTCTGTTCGGCTGCCTTGCCAACATCTGCAAACAGTTCATTGCTCTCTAGCTCTTCCACCATCTGTACAAACCTTTTTGCAGCACGACTTCCATTTACTGTGACAAAACATTGCTTTGACATGATTTGGTCTCCCAAGACTTCTTCAATCACGCCGGTTTCGTTGGGGAATCGTAATGCCTGATGGTAGGTTGATGCCACTGAGCGCATGGCATGCAGCCATGTCCTTCCCAAGATTATGTTGTAAGTGGAAGGGACTTTCAATACCCAAAATTCCACCTGTTTCATCATGGTTCCTGCCTTGACTGGGAGGATTATCTTGCCTACTGGCCACTCTGGCATCGAGTTGAATCCGACCAGGAGAGATGTCACAGGTGCCTAGTCTTTGTCCTCAAATTTCAACTGTTTGAAGGTTTCATAATACATTATCTCACATGAGCTTCCTTGGTCAATCAGGATCCGTTTGATGTCGAAATTTTTGACGCGTAAAGTCACCACCAATGCGTCATTGTGAAGGCAATGTAGCCTTGCTAGATCCTTGTCTGAGAAGGATATGACATTCGTAGCCTCTGTTCTGCCCTTCTTGATGGTAGGCTGTGAACTTAATACCTCCCTCAAGTGTTCAGCCTTTTTGATCATCCCCTGAGTTCACATACTCGCTCAGGTTCGATGATCACATGTATGACGTTAATCACGCCTTGGGGTGGACCGTCGTCTGGCATTCCGTTTGATTTGTTGTGGTCCTGGGGAACTGGTTGTGTCCCTCCTTCTATGTACTGGTCCAAGTGCCCAGCTGCCACTAACTCCTCCAGATGTTGCCTCAAGGGCGTGCAATTTTCAATGCGATGCCCCTTTTCATCACAGAAGGTGCACCGGGAACTCTCGTCATAGCCTTTTTGTGCTTCTCCCAACTTAACTGGCCACCGGACGAAAGGTTCATTGTGTATCTCACTGAGAATCCGGTAGATTGGTTTATTGAATACTGTGGTAATGGCAGTGCGGACTCTTAAGTTCCTTTTTCCTGGGTCCTCTCTGTGGCTCACCTGCCGCGCCCATTCCTTCTTGGCTGTTCTACCGTGTTGACTTTCGTCGTAGTCTTTTTATCTGGCATCGCTGTTGTACCAGATTTTGCTTTAGCACGGGCGCCATCTTCCTCCACTTGGATGTGTTGATACACTCTCTCCATTAGGGCCTCCATTATGAGGGGTGGCATCATTGGTATTGAGTCCCTTAATTTGTTTCTGACTGGTAAATCCCGTTTATATTGTGCAATGGCGAGATTGGTAGGGCAATCCCCAATCTGGTTGAAGGTCTCCCAATAGCGACTGTTGTAAGACCTCAATGTTTCTTTTTCACCTATGTCAATGGAGAGTAACTGGTCGATCTCTACTGATGTTTTGGTGTTCGTTCTGAATCTAGTCACGAACGCCTCTGCCAATTGTGCCCATGAGGCGATGCTGCTTTCTGGTAGCCTTTTGAACCAGGTTAAACCAAGATCGCCAAGGCTAGATGGGAACAGGATGCACATTAGGGCCTCGTTTCGCTGGTATACTGCCATAACCTGGCGACAGTGCATGTAGGGATCTGTCTTTCCCTCGTAAGAAGTGAATTTGGGCTGGTGGAAGCCTGAAGGTAGTGGTACGTTCTCTATTGCCGGAACGAACGGCGAGCTCTGCAGCCTTGCTAGTAACTTATCTGCTGGTTCATAAGCAAGGCGCGGTATCGGCATCTCTACCTTGACACTCCCATGTGTCCTAGGGGCCAATCGCTGTAGTGCTAAAACTCTGCGTGGGTTACGAGCCCTGGTGTCTTCCTTCCATCGGGCCCTTTCCTCGAGTACTGTCCGTAAGTCTGATAATCTAGGCAACTCCGAGTGCCTAGACGTCGTTTGGTATGTGTGCGAGGGGCGATAGTTGCTTCCCTCTATATATGACTTTTCAGTCCTCGTTCTCTTAGACCTGGAGTAACGAGTCCTAGAAGTCCTTGACTGAGTATTGCCTGTTTTAAGGCTCTTACCTTCTGCTGGTGAAGGTGTGGTACGCCTGCAACGATCTTCTGAGTGGCAAGGGGGCGTGTTGTCTTGCGCCCCTCTCCAGTCGCCACCCCTTTTCCTTTTATCTGGCTCTTCATTGTCTCCATGTCTGCCGCCATCTTCCTGATTCATTAATCTTGTTCCTTAACGCGATATTCCAGAACTTGAGGGTCCAATCTTCGCCTCTGTCTTTCGGGACTTTGAGAGTGACGGGGGCTAATGCCCGTCTTTCCCTCGCATCCCTCCAGGAGTTCCGTCGCTGGGGTTCTAAATCTACCATGGGAGGGATAGAAGGTAAACCTTCGCGCCTCCCACCCCCCTTAGGGGTTTGCCCATCAACAGCAGATTGCGGGAAGTCTTCATCGTGCGCCAATTGCTTCCAACTAGAGAGCAGAACTTGATCAAGAGGTTTTGTTCTTTGTCTACTGCCCACAGACAGCGCCAATTGTACGAGCACATAAATAATCTTCTCGTATAATCCTGTTGATCAAGTTTGCACTTCTCCAAACGTCGTCGCTTTACTCCCTGAAAACACAAACGTGAGCTAGCCGGCGGGTGTGTGCCGGATACCTCTCCGATGCCTAAGTCAGCAAAAATAGACAAATAGACAAAAGCTCTGTGTATTTGAGAATCACAGTTGTGATACTTGTACATAGGTCTTGCCATGAGCTTTTGTAGGTTTTGTCTGGCACAATTCTAGTAAGACTCTTTATTCCTCAATGTAGAGTCCTCCTGAGAATCATACTTCTGAAAGATAATGTCTATCCTTCAACACCCTCTTCATTGCTCTAACCAAGTGAAATGGTTTTACTACGGTTGTATGATTACACAACCGAGCTAACACCGCTACATTTAGGCAGCAACTTCAACCGTGCTTCACCTAGCTCGGTCCCACCTTGTTCTTACAATTCAGCTCATCGCGTCCACATATGACGCCTTAGCTCGGTCACCGTTCAACTATACCTCGAACCGGAGTATATGAACCGAGCTATTTGTCGTCATCTCTTCGACCGAAGTAATTGTCACCACACTTAGACCGAGCTAAGAAAGCTAGGTCCAATCTGCGAAGCCCTTTTTACTATGGCCCACGAATCCATCTACTGTAATGACTGGGCCTAGCTCGGCCCTAAGTGTACATAAAAACCCCCTCTCACCTACAAAATGAAATATGAGTGATAGTGTGATGGTGATGAGTCATTCCCTTGTGGTAACAATTTGTTGAAAGCATTGGGTTTCTCTCAGATTGAGATTTCAACATGAGAGAACCTGAGGGATCCTGGAGCCCACCATAAGTCCTGTTTCGATAATCTAAACCATTCACTTTTTAGGACTCATTAAGTAGAATATTCATGTAAAAAATCAAAATGATCAGACATAAGTAACTATATGTTTGAATTAAATTTATATTACAAAAAATAGATAATTATTTTTAAAATTATATTTGTCGTCTATTTTTTTAAAATAAATATGATTCAAATGTATAGTTACCCATGCCCAATCATCTTATTTTTTGCATGAATATTCTACTCAACGAATCTAATAAAATGAATAGTTCGGATCATTAGAATCGATTCCAAAATGGGCCGACGAAGCCCAAACACTCTCTCAAGTTGAAATGACAACTTGAGAGAAGCCACGATCGTGCTAAAAAATGAATGAAAAATTATGAGATGAATAAAATACCTTAATTTTGAGAAATTTTAGATTAATTAATGACTTAATAGTCAAGTTCCATGCTTGTTAGAACTTCTGAGCAAAATTCTTCTTGGATCCCATTATCATTAATGGGCGTTTTTACTTGAAAAGATACCCCAAAAGCAATGATCCCTTAAATTACTGTTGGATGACTGTCTGCCTTTCTAATTTTTGTAAATGAACTTTGCTTCTAGCCTCTGTTTTAGTTATCTAATGGGGCTTGCCCTAGTTTGTGTATATATGTATATATATTTTGGGTATGAGTTTTGGTTTTTGAAGTCAATGAGTTGTGCTGGCAATTTTTATTTTTATTTTTATTTATTATTATTATTTTTTAACTGAGTGTCGAAATTAGATTGCTAATTAGGCCTCGTTTGGCAAGTGATTTTTTTTAGTCAAAAAACTAAAAAGTCGCTAAAAAAATCAAAAAGTCAACAATCCATATCAAAAAGTAAAAAATTTCCATTTCTCTCTACTTTTTGCACATCTTTTCGTAAAAAGCTAAAAATTCATCCCAAATATACTAGTTTTTTTACATCACATTTTAGCCAAAAAATTACTAAAAAAGCCTGTTCTCAAACGAGGCCTTAGTATCTTGTTTATTTTTTGGGGGTCCAGGTAATGCCCTTCTTTTATGGAATTATTTTTATTTTTTCTATCTTTTATTTTTTTGATCAGCAAAAGGGGCAAAAGAGGTGCAACACGAGAACTTCTCAGGGGGTCACCCATCCTAGTACTACTCTCGCCCAAGCACGCTTAACTGCGGAGTTTTGATGGGATCCGGTGCGTTAGTGCTGGTATGATGGCACCCTTTTTTTTCTATCTTTTATAGTGTGTTTGGTTGGAGGATTTGAGAAGGGATTTGGAAATAGAAAGGAAAATGGTATGCGAAATTAGGTGAAATGTAAGTCTATTTTATTCTCATTTCATTTATATTTTCTCTTTTCCTTTGCAAATACCTTCCCAAATCCTCCAACCAAACACAACTAGAGGATTGGGAGTCCTCTCTATTTAGGTTGTACAATATCAATACAATTTTAATTCCACTGCCAATCCAAAAAAAAAGTACAAAATTGATATTGGAGTCGCACACACCTTTATTAGCCAAAACATCTATAACATAGAAGATGAGAAGCATGCTATTCTTCACTCTTTCATGCATACATACATTACCAGTTAATTTTGAACTTCCTAAATTGTATTAAGCATGGCTTACCAAAAATTTTCCAGCCCTTTTGTGTGGCTTTTCACATGTACTATTGTGAGTCCTACGTACACTCAGAGTGTTCATTGTATTGATACATATAGGAGGTGATATAAATATGTAATTTCTCTAGTTCAAAAAGTTGATACTTCCATCTGATCATAGAACAAGCCAGAAGGCCCACCGTTAGGCAGCAAAGCCAGCATCACGGGCCCTTTTGCACCTTGTTCAACAGTCAAGATCCCTCTATGATGGTTGAGGTCTGTTTTGACAAAACCAGGACTCACTGCATTTATAGCAATATTAGGATACTTCTTTGCCAAAACTCTCGTGTATGCATTGAGAGCTGCCTTGGACATTATGTAAGCCGAAAAATTAACAGGCCATCCTTTGGTTTCCAGCAAATCCTCCTTCAAATCCTCAAGATATCTCTTGAGCACCTCCTCCACTTTCTCTTCTGTGAGACTATCAGTATCGCTTAACTCCTCCTTGGCTTTTTCATTTAAAACAACCTGAAATATAATTGAAATGTTGTTATACAAAAGTAGTCTACCAAAAAAAAAAAAAAAATCATTATGTTATATATATATATATATATATATATTTCTCTATATGATGGAAAAGTTTTTGCACCTCCAATTGCCCCATGGTAGAGGAGACATTAACTATTTTGGCAGAGTCTGATAGTTGAAGAAGTGGAATAAGCTCTTCAGTCACTAGCTTCACTCCATAATAGTTTGTTCCTAGACAAGCTTCTCCCATCTCATAACTTTGCTCAATAAATTTCTCTGCTTTAAGATTTGAACTTACAATCTACATCAAAGTTGGCAATAACAAATTATTTTTAGAGAAATTGATTCATAAACAGAATTTGTATGTGGCTCCAAACTCCATAGAGTTTGTAAAATTGATTAAATACTCAACCATAAAACTGATAAATGTTTTAACTTGCAACAAAACCACTATATATATATATATATATATTTAAATTATGCACTATATCTTGAAATAAGACAACATTGGTTGATGGAGATCAACCTGGTTTAGCCTCTTTTGAGCCTCCTCATCAATTATGCTTCCACTAATTGCTGCATTATTCACCTGCACAAATTTTTACTCAATTATATATGCTATTCCAAAATTGACAGGAAATATGAAGAAAAAAAATTATATTTCAATTTAACTGTTGTATACAGAAAGAGAAGCGAAAAAAAAAATGTTAAATATTGTTGCTTGATGTGTGTTGAGTCCGTCTATTAAAATTTAGGATAAATTATAAATATACTATTTGAGATTTGCTTAAAATACAGATTACCTCTTATAGTTTTGGAAATTATATTTTATTAATAAATTAACAAGTCAATTATCAGTTTTAATGATGTTAGAAATATATTTCAATTAATAATTTAGGTAATTTAATTGTGTATAAGAGAGTAGTTAGAAATTTTATTTTTCCCATTAATTTTGTTAAATGAAAAATTCTGACAGCGGGGTATTTGTAATTTTCAAAACCATAAGAAATAATTCGTATTTTAAGCAAATCTCAGAGGTGTATTTGTATTTTACTCTAAAATTTAATAGAAACTATTGAATTTCACATAATCATTGCCTCAACCACCATAGGCCAATGGCCTTGTTTGTTCTGATGAACTAGATTAGATGAAAATAACATGCTTAAGATTGTTAGTTTTAGGATCATCAATTGACGTTTGAATTGGCTTATATCAATTTTGTAATTTAATTATTTAGTCCAAACTTATGCTTTGTATCCCATCTTGCTGTTGGGATTCAATAGTCCCCATATATGAAGGATATTATATCCGCATGAACTATTAATCCAAATTTCAGTTCTCTTAGTCAAATGTTAGGTAATGCATTTTGCAAGATTATTAGTTCAATTCCAAAGTCATATCTACCCAAACAAACATGGCCTCCCTTAGTGTAAATAGTGAGAAACCAATTTTGGGGGTTAGGCCAGTATTTCCCAATTTTCACAAGGTAGGCCCTTTCCAATTAAATCGGTTTTAGGTGTTAGTCTGGACCAGAGCCAGACCCGATTCGATTCAAATTTCAAAAACTATTCTTAAATGAGTTTTTATTTGTTTTTAGTATTTTTTTTCCCCACAATTTAGTCATTTTTTTTAACTTCTTAAATGCACCTAATTTAGATGCTTCAAAAAAAGAAAACAAATTGACTAAAACATAAAAATAAATTGCTAAAAACAACAAAAATTCAAATTAAAAAAATATGTGCATTTTTATTTAGATTTTCGTTTGGTTTTATTAATTTTTTTTCATATTTTTGTTAATTTTTTTTTTTTATACTTTTTAAATGCATCTAGTCTTGATGAATCTAAAAAGTTCTAAATTAAAAAAAAAAATGACTAAAATATGAAAAGAAATAATCACTAAAAATAAATGAAAATCTATCTAAAAACAGTTTCTAAAAATTAAAACCAAACTCTAAATGGATTATTTAAAAAACTATAACATAGTGCGCGCGACACTCACTAAAACATATGACAAATGAAAGATGTAGCCAAACAAGTTACATAAGCTTTAAATCTTACCAATATGTCAAGCTTCCCGAATTTATTTTTGATGAAATCAGCCATGGAAGCAATACTGGCCTGGTCTGTCACCTCAAGCTGGTGAAAAAGTATATGAGATAGCCCACAAGCTTTGAGATTTTCCACAGTTTCGAGACCACGTTTCTCATCTCTTGCTGTTAAAATCACCATTGTCCCATTAGAAGCTAATTGTCTGCAAATCTCTAGCCCAATTCCTTTGTTTCCTCCAGTGACAACAGCAATCCTGAATAAAAAATAAAGATGTGAAAGTGAAGAAAATTAAGAATCAATCAAAACATGTAGTTGAAGACTTCACAAGAGTGAATAACATGGTCATATGAGATATGGTAGTAGTACCTCTTTGCCTGTTCCATTTTATATGAATATGGTATTTGCAAAAATGTAAAAATGGTGGCTTTGTATATGCTGTGGAGGGTATGGGTTTGGAGGATATTTATAGTTGGTTTTGGTAGTTGATTTTAGCTTGATCTGTTTTGGATTGGTGCAGTGCAACACTGGGCCCTGTCAAATATATATAGTTGTTTATTAGTATTTGGTCGTATGCGATGACAACATCAACCCATATCCAGTCAAGCAAAACAAAAGAACACGTATGCGATGAGATCATCAAAACTAATTGTGATGACCCGTCATGTATAATGTTTTATATTTGATTAATTAAGGAGATTTGAGATTTTAATTAGTCAATTAAGGAGATTTGGGATTTTAATTAGTCGTTATCCTAATTTAATTTGGGACTTGTGAGAATTGTGGAATCTGATTCGTATATGATTCTATTGAAGATTTATTTTAAGGGTCCAAATGGCTTAAAGAAGCGAAATTAAGAAGTTGAATCAATTTAATTTTAATTACGGACCCATTTGGGAGTTACTTAAATATTCGATTCAGTTTAGTAAAATTGAAATTCGATTAATTAGGTCCGAATTGGAGTTAATTAAGTTAGTTAAATTATGAGAATTGAGAATTGTGATTATTACGGGTTAAATTTATTTATGGGATGTCTAGTTTAAATATGTAATTTGTTGACGGAAATTTGGAGTCTAATTAGAAATTAAAGGCCTAAATGATTTGGGAAATCAAAATTGATGATGACAATAAGTTTAATTTAATATTTAGAGCCTTTTAGAAGTTTGATTAAAAATCTAATTTAGATTGATAAATTAAATATAATTAATTGGGCTCTTAAGGAAGTCAAATTAGACTAATTAAATTATGTGGGATTTGTGATTAGTTACGATTAATTAATTATGTGTTAGCTAAGATTTATTAAGATTAAGTGTTGCTTAATTAAATTAATCCTAAGTATAAATTGCATTAGGGAACAAATTAGAATTGTGGGTGTGGGTGCGCCGAGAAACTTAGGTGGGTGTACTGAGAAATCTGTGTATGTATGTGCCTAGTGAAGTGTTGTGCTGGAGCCTCAATATGTGAGGTGTGTGCACGTGTTGAAGGGAGAGGTATGCATGTGTGTTATGTGTAAATGAGAGAGTCAGGTTGAACTCATTTTCTTTCTGCTGGAGAAGCTCAAAAAAAGGAGGAGAACCGAGGGGGAGAAAGAGAGAACAAGGAGGGAAGAAGAATCATCTAAGTTTGTGCTGGAAAATTGAAGAAAGAACTCAAGAGATTCAACAAATTAAAGTTCTAGGTAAGGAATCTAAGCTTAATTCTTGCAAGAAATTCATGTAAAAATTTGATTTAAGAAATAATTGGGCTCAATTTCATGTAATTAAAAGGAAATTAGTAAGAAGATGTTGAAATTAAATTAGATTCATGATTATAGAAATTGATTTAGAAAGTAATTATTTTGAGATTAATTTTTATAATCTTGCATGAAATCAAGCTCCATTGCTGCATGCATGAGGGAATTCTATGAGTATTTAAGTCTACATTTACATGCATCATGTATAATAGATTTCTTGAATCGAGTCCCATAGATTACATGCATCAAGATTTATTTGAAGATTTGGTCCATGCAATGGAGTTGGGTTCAAACTTATGGAAATTAACCTAGAAATTAATTATTTTGGGTTTGATTTTGCATATCTTATATGAATTTGAGTCTTATTTTTACATGCATGTAATTTAGAGAAATTAAAGAATTAATTCATGAACATGGTTAAGTTAATCAATATGCAAATAATTATAATTCTTCAATTGAGCTTGGGCTTAGAAATCTTGATATATATGAGATATAAATTTACATGCATTATGGATTTAAAATAATTGATTTCATGTTTTGATGTAATGAGAATTAAGCTTTGGAAAATTATGGGTTTATGAACAAAGAACTTAATTTGTAAATTAAAGGAGTTTTGATGTAATTGATTTAAAATTGATCATGTTTGCTGAAGATGAGCATCAATTGTGTTATTTAAGTTGAAAATGAAGCCTATCGCACATGCATGTGAAATTCAAAGTGATATGGAAATTAATTTGCATGAGTTTTAAAGATATGAAGTTGGTATGGGTTGTCAAGAAAAATGTGAAATAATTTGGGAATTGAATTATGATTTTGGACAAATTAGACTCAATTTTCTTATGGCCTCCTATTGTATAAAGATTTCCATAATTTTGTATCAAGAACATGAGTTTTAGACCCTTTGAATGCTAAGTTTGAGCTTCAAATGCAATTCTGGAAATTCCAGAATTCGGCATGTCTGCTCGAGCGGGGAAGGCACCGCTCGAATGTGAAATGTTGGCTTCCAGAACTTTTGTAGACATTGATGTCCGCTCGAGCGGAAAGAGTCATGCTCGAGCGTGGAAATGTAGTAACCAGTACTTTTGTAGACCAAAGTGGTCCGCTCGAGCGGCTAAATCCGCGCTCGAACGGAGAACCTTGTTCCTGAAATTATGAAAAATGGTTTTGTTTTTTGTTTTTTGTTTTCTGTTCTCTTTCATTTCTAAGCACTCTTAGGAATACATTGAGCTTTGTAAATGACCTAAAGGGTAAAGAAAGAAGCCTAAGAGAAATAAATAGATTAAAGAACGGATTGAATTGTTTGTGACCCAATATGTGTTATGAATTGTGTAGGGTCGAGCATAAGGACAAATCCACCAGTAGAACACTGTGAGTAATATCTTAGTAAAACTATGTTCCAGTATGTTGTTTTCCCAAACGTTACTTCTGTACATGCCTTATGGATTTGTATGTTTGAATTAAGAATGAGTATTCTAAATGTCAGTCTTTTGCTTAAGACTAAGTGAATATGAATACGATCATGATCATGAGTATGAAACACACATAAATCCGTCTGACATGAATAATTGGGCCAAAGGCCGTTTTGACATGAATGATAGTCTGACATGAATAATTGGGCCAAGGGCTGTCTGACATGAATGATTGAGCCAAATGTCGTTTGCCATGAATGATAGTCTGACACGAATAATTGGGCCAAGGGTCGTCTAACATGAATGATTGGGCCAAAGGCCGTTTGACATGAATGATAGTCTGACATGAATAATTGGACTAAGGGCCGTCTGACATGAATGATTGGGCCAAAGGCCATCTGACATGAATGATAGTCTGAAATGAATAATTGGGCCAAGGGCCATCTGACATGAATGATTAGGCCAAAGGCTGTCTGACATGAATGATTGGGCCAAAGTCCGTCTGACATAAATGATTAAGCCAAAAGCCGTTTGATATGTTTGGGCTTGAGGCCGTTTGATGTATTAGATGACGTGAATGGGCCTAAGGCCGTTAGATATGTCTGTTACGAATTTCATTCATGTAACTTCTTTATTTTGATATTATTCACTGGGCTATCGCTCACTCTCATTTATATGTGTGTAGGTGAGCAAAGAGATATCCAAACCCAACCTCAGTGAAAGATATGAGAGGAAGTCAAGTTTTGCGGAGTCAGCCCGTACGTCTCACGCACGAGACCTTATTTTTGTTCTTGTGTTTACACTTTTGCTTTATCGGTGAATACGTTGGATCATCCATGCATATAAGTTTGCTTTGTTTGGCTAACTACATACATGTCTTGAAGTTTCTGGATGTATAAGATATTAACTCTGTTTTTATGTGTGAGTTATTATGGACTGTTTATGAAATGTTTCGCTTTATCATGTAAGCACAGCTCATTGGACAAAATTTTTAAGTCTGTTTCTGCTTTTGGCCCCATATGTTTATTTAAAAATCTATTTTCTGTCTGAGGCCGTAGGTAATGATCCTAACCTATGGGGCGGGTTCGGGTCATGACACTAATTGTGTAAATTACATTATTAGTCCTTCTAGTTTGAGCAAAAATTTCACTTTGAAGTTTGGAGTGCTATCAAGGAGTGCGATGGCAATAAAGTGCTGGGTCTGGATGGATTCACCATGGTTTGTTTTAAAAATGTTGGAAGATATTTAAGTCAGACATTATGCAGTTTTTTAAGGACTTCCATCGTCATGCAAAATTAGCAAAAGGTATTTCCAATTCTTTTATTACTCTAATTCCAAAGAAGGACTGCCCCGTTACCTTACTGGATTATCGACCAATTAGTTTGATTGGGTCGATGTATAAAATTCTCACCAAGGTGCTTGCAAATAGAATGAAGAAAGTCCTGCCTAGGGTGGTTAGCAATGTACAATCAGCATTTCTGAAGGGTAGGAACATCTTGGTGGGGTCATGATAGCCAATGAATTCGTTGACTGGTGGAAAAGGAGCCATAAGCAAGAGGTCATACTAAAACTTGATTTCCAAAAGGTGTATGATTCCGTAAATTGGGAATTTTTATTGCAGATGTTGCAAAATTTCGGATTCGGTTCTCGGTTCGTTGGGTGGATTAAGGAGTGTGTTGCATCGGCAAGAATATCAATGTTGGTGAATGGGTCGCCAACGAATGAATTCTATCCTGAAAAAGGGCTTCGTCAGGGCAACCCACTATCCCATTTTCTCTTTATTGTTGTGGCTAAGGCATTGAATATTTTAATGAGCAGAGCCAGGAATCTGGGCTTAATCAGAGGTGTAAAGATAGGAGCTGGAGAGGGGGGTTTATCATACTTACAGTTTGCTGACGACACGGTGATATTTTGTAAAGTTGACAGGGGTGAGATCCTGACATTTAAAAGAATTCTATGGTGTTTTGAGTTAATGTTTGGGCTCAAAATTAATTTCCATAAAAGTCGTGTTTGTGGGATGGGTGTGGAAGACAGTGTAGTGAAAGACTTCGCTAATATTCTAAGATGCAAGAGTCAAAAACTTCATTTCACATACTTAGGATTACCTTTGGGGGCAAGTCCTAGTAGATTTTCTACTTGGAAACCAGTGATTGAAAAGTTCAAACTTAAGTTAGCATCATGGAAAAGAAAGCTTCTCTCATATCGTGGTAGAGTTACATTGATTAAAGCTATGCTGAATAGTTTACCGGTATACTATCTTTCTTTATTTAAAATGCCAGAAGATTTAGCAAAGATACTAGATAGGGTGCAAGCAGCCTTCTTATGGAGAGGTGCGGAGCTGAAATGGAAATTGCACATGGTCAAATGAGGAAAAGTAACAAAAAACAGGCTTAATGGAGGTTTGAGTATCAAGGATATTAGAGAATTCAATGATTGCTTGCTAGCAAAATGGTGGTAGAGATTTGGCAAGGAGGATGATGCAATGTGGAAGATCGTTTTATGTGCTAAGTACGCATCAGCGGGTGGGAACTGGTTTCCTTTTGTGGATGAGTTATGTAGACTGTCCACTGTGTGTGGGGGGGGGGGGAATCTTAGTAGTGGCTAGACGTAATTCAGATCTGGGGTGAAAAATCTAGAACTCCGCTAGATATTGATTTGTGATTATGTATCAATTTAAAGCAATAAAACAATCCCAATCAAACAATCAAGACAAATCGACACAACGATTTTAACGTGGAAAAACCACAATTGGAGCGCCTCCAATTGTGATAAAAAAACCACGGGTAACAGCCACAAAATCATCCACTAAGAAGATATAAAGGAATTATACAGGTATACTTTCAATTACCTAGCGAATCCACTCCCGAATTGAACCAACCCCTATGTGCCTCTTCCAACCCCGTCTTCACCTCGGAATTGTCTTGACGGTGAGCCACTCCAGAATCCACCAAAGCTTCAGGCTTGAATTCTTCAGAATCCACCGAAAGAACAACTCTCTCTTTTGTGTAGAACAAACAAATAATCCTTCGATGTATACTCTTTAAACCATGAGTTGAATACTCAATCAAAACATCAAAGAAAACTAGCAAAATATCTCCAGATATAAACCTTAATATCCAAGAAGAAGATCTGGAGGAGTAATCCTAAAATCTGATAGAAACCCGTACTTATAGAAATCTGGAACTGCGAGGCTCGCTCGAGCGAAGACTCTCTCGCTCGAGCGAGGAACCAAAAACGCGTGTTTTCCATAAGTGGCTTCGCTCAAGCCATACAACCTTTGCTCGAGCGTACATTTATCCTAATCATAATCAGCGAGCTGACCAGGCAGCTCGATCCCTATCATAATCAGCGAAGTGGCAATCTTGAAAGTATTAACATCTCAAACTTCTCTGCAAGGCACAATTTGGATTGGATTCGCATCTAAAAACTCATAACCTCACTGAAATAAAAAGTGCGAAAATAAGTACAACTGAAAGGAGTTTTGTCAAACGGGATTGCCAAGAATAAAAACCTAACAATCTCCCCCTTTGGCAATGCCGTGACAAAACACACCTAACAAATAAAATCCTAATCACCCCAACCCATTACAGCCAACAAACGCAAACTTCTTTCTCAAAATCATGATCTGCAAAACAGCTATTAGTGCCATAATCTCCAAAACAACTATTAGTCCCACAAGAGTATATGAAAAAGCAATAAACATATGGCTAGATTATCTTGAAGCATTTGAAGCATGAGATGGAAAACATGAATAGATGTGACTTAGAGATTTTAAGAACATGTAGCATGAAAACCTGAAAACTAAGACACATGCACCCGACACATGGCATGAATACATGAAATCCTAAGACACATGCACCGGACAACATTACTCCCCCTTTTTGTCACGAATTGACAAAGGAATCTCAATCAACTAAAGCAAGATCAAAAACTACACAAGCAATGATAAGATTATGTAAATATCAGGAGCATGCAAAAAAGAAATAATAAAGAAGCAATACATAGCATCATGCAAACCAACTAAAGCCAATCTCTCTTTCACTCAAAGCAACCACAAACACTGTACAGAAAACAATGAACAAAAAGAATCCAACAAAAATAATATGGTGGAGCAAGTAAGGAATTTCAGAGTTGTACCTTAAAACACACAAGATTATCCAAGAAGCACAATTACTTGAAAACACAATGTGCACAACCTCGAGAAGATTTCTCATAAAAGAAAGTGATGCATTGTGTGAAAAGCATAGATCCCATGATAAAAGTGTGTGTGTGACTCTTGGAGTTCGACAAACACTAGATTCAAATCCTAGTAGTGATCAGATAGCTGAACCTTCGTCAAGAGAATCTAAGCACAACTACGGAAAGTCAAACCACTAGAAATCAAGGGGCATTTGGTGAGTAAAGGCGGAGGCTCCCCCTCAATCAATGAATCCTTTATTTTTTTTTCCTTTTTTTTCACATCTTTCTCTTTTCTTTCTTTTGCACATCTTTTTTTTTTTCTTTCTTTTCACACTCATTGGCGGCTGACACGCTTAAGAGTATGGAAACTGAACCAGAAAAGCATGGATATAATAAGGATGGCCTGGTTGGTGACTCTGAGGTAGCCTTTTCCTCATGGCTGGACTATAAAGAACTGAGAGGAAAGTCGTAAAGATGCAGAAAGATGGAAGGTGGTTAAGAGACTCAACATCACCCAAGATATGCTAGTATCGGTCAATTCCTCTAGAAAAACAAAAGATACCATGCCAGAAGTCCATAGAAAAAAAAAATCACTAAGGCGGAAGACTCCAATATTTGTTAATCCAAGAGAGTGTATAGAATGAGATATACTAATCAAAAAACACACACTCCGAAATGAGTAATGACCACAGAAAGCACACACATATTAACATGTAATGGATATTCTTATCAATTCTAATATGCACCAAAGACCACTCAAAAAAATTTTAAGCTTGCAAAACTGTACTAAGAAAATCTTTTTGGTTTTTTTTTTTTTTTTCTTTTTCTAAACAAAGCTAGACAGAAAACGAACATGCACACATTAAGTGACTCAAAAAGAAAAAAAAAACACACAGAAATCTAAAAACTAAAAATAATATACAAATTAACACAAGTCAACTTTTCGCACCCAAACCGCTTTAGTATGAAGAAAGTTGTGAGAATTGCAGTTCTTGGATGGTGTCTTGACGTTGTGGTTCCCTTTCCCTTCAATGGAAACCCGTCTAGACTTGGTGTCCAACTTCCTATTCCTAGGTCTAGACAAACAAAACCTCTGTTCACGTTTGGTCTCAAGCAAATCAAAATAATGAGGTCTAATATGACCCTTAACCTCATTACCACCAATGAAGTATCTCCTACCCCATGAGATGTTAGAATTTCTTCCATCTTTATGAGACACTTTTCCATGCAACTTGTAACAATAAGGGCGAATATGACCATGCATATCACAATGATGACAAATAAAAACAGGGTGTATCTTCTTTTCTTTTACCTTACCAACTCTAGGAAGTTTTAGAAGTCCATCCTTATGTTGAATTTTTTGTTCTCCCTTTCCTTGAGTTCTTATAGCATGAGATGTAGATGCACTCTATTTTAGCTTTTTGTTATCACCAAAGCCAATGCCACTCTTGTCACAACACATTTGTTGAGACCCAATGATATCCTCCAAAGTCTTTGATCCTTTGTTCCAAAGACCAATGGTAGCCATAGCACACTTGAGCTCTTCCTCTTTCTTGATCATTAGTTCTTCCAAAGCAACTTGAGACATCTCGAGAGATTCAATCTTTTCTTCATACGTTGCATAGATTTGCTATAGCTTATTCCTCTCTGTCTCACAAGTCAAGAGTTTTGCACAAAGAGCTTGTCGATCATTAGCTATCTTGATGGCATCAATCCTAACCTCAGAAATCTCCTCCTTAAGTTTGACATTCTCACTTTCACATGCTTTGAGTTTCGTTGTGAGTTTGTCATTCAATTTGGATAAGTTAAGAGACTCATTATACAACTTTTCATAAGCTTGCTCAAGCTCTTCATTATCACTCTCCGAGGATTCATCATCAGTGACATTCTCAACCGACCTCTTCGGATACTCTGTTCGTTCTTCAGTTTCGGAAGCTGCCATGAAAGCAAGGAATTGTTTATGTCCCTCTTCTCCTTGATCTTCATTGTCAGTTTCATCTTCATCAGATTCTGATTCATCTTCCCAAGTGATGGCGAAGGCTTTCTTCTTCTTCAAACGAGTGGGGCATTCTGAAGCAAAGTGGCCAAATCCTTGGCATTCATAGCATTAGACTCTTTCAAAGTTCCTTTGTATCTTTCCTTTCTCCTTCTTGGCTATATAATTAATTTTGAATTTATTTTTGCCTTTAGATTTATGAGTATGAGTAGATTCCAAAAGATTAGGATTCTTTTTTAAAAAAGATTTTTTTAATTGTTTAACAAAAGCAGCTGTAATCTTGGAATCTATCTCACAATCCTCATCAGAATCCTCTCCAACTCTATGAGCACTACTAAAAGCAATATCTTTTTGTTTTTTTTTTTTGAAATTCCTATGTGCCTCATAAGTTTGGAGATTTCCAACCAAATGATCTAGCTTGAGGTTGTCAACATCTTGAGCCTCCTCAATAGCCGTAACTTTTGGTTGGAACCAATCGGGTAAGGACCTCAAATTTTTTCCTACAATCTTGGATTCTGGTATTTTTTCACCTAAATTGAAGTTGGAATTTACAATGTCACTCAACTTCGCATAAAATTCATCAAAGGTCTCACTTTCTTTCATTGAAAGGGTTTCGAAACTAGACGTGAGCCTTTGAAGTTTTGAGCGTTTAACAGAAGGAGTGCCCTCATGAATAGTTTGTAAAATATCCCAAGCCTCTTTTGCGACTTCGTAATTGCAAATATGACTAAACTCTTTAGGTGTGACAGCGCAAAAGAGAGAATTGATAGCTTTACTATTCAAGCTACTATTTTGATAATCAATTGTGTCCCACTTATCAATTGGTTTAGGGAATGTTATTCCATCAACGGTAATTGTCGGTTCAGTCCAGCCATACAGGACAGATTGCCAAACTTTTTCATCAATAGATTTTAAAAACGAGCTCATCTGAGCTTTCCAAAACGAATAATTGGATCCGTCAAGTTGGGGTGGTCGAACCATAGAATTTCCCTTACGAATTGAATCCATTATCACAAATCAAACAAGATCTCGTTCTAAACGATTTTTTTAAAAAAAATAGAATGACCTGCTCTGATACCAATTGAAAAATCTAGAACTCCGCTAGATATTGACTTGTGATTATGTATCAATTTAAAGCAATAAAACAATCTCAATCAAACAATCAAGACAAATCGACACAACGATTTTAACGTGGAAAAACCACAATTGGAGCACCTCCAATTGTGATAAAAAAAACCATGGGCAACAGCCACAGAACAATCCACTAAGAAGATATAAATGAATTACACAGGTATACTCTCAATTACCTAGCGAATCTACCCCGAATTGAACCAACCCCTATGTGCCTCTTCCAATCCCGTCTTCACCTCGGAATTGTCTTGATGATGAGCCACTCCAGAATCCACTAAAGCTTCAGGCTCGAATTCTTCAGAATCGACCGAAGAACAACTCTCTTTTTTGTGAAGAACAAAGAAATAATCATTTGATGTATACTCTTTAAACCATGAGTTGAATACTCAATCAAAACATCAAAGAAAACTAGCAAAATATTCCCAGATATAAACCTTAATATCCAAGAAAAAGATCTGGAGGAGTAATCCTAAAATCTGATAGAAACCTGTACTTATAAAAATATGGAACTGTGAGGCTCGCTTGAGCGAAGACTCTCTCGCTCGAGCGAGGAACCAAAAACGCGTGTTTTCCATAAGTGGCTTCACTCGAGCCACACAACCTTTGCTCGAGCATACATTCATCCTTCTTAGGTTTTTTGCTAGACGCAGCCTTCGCTCGGGCGAGCAAGGGCGGACATGCAAGCTCGATCCCCGTCATAATCAGCGAAGTGGCAATCTTGAAAGTATTAACATCCCAAACTTTTCTGCAAGGCACAATTCGGGTTGGATTCGCATCTAAAAACTCATAGCCTCACTGAAATAAAAAGTGTGAAAATAAGTACAACTGAAAGGAATTTTGTCAAACGAGATTGCCAAGAATAAAAACCTAACATGGGGAATTTTTATTTAGCAAACTGTTTGATAATCCCAAGGAATGAGCATCGAATTTGATTCTGGATTGATACTTGGTTCGGTAGCCACAGTTTGTTTTCGGAGTTCCCAAGACTTTATTCACTGTCTGTTGAGAAGGAAGTGTCTTTGTGTACCATTGTAGATAGGAAAAGTCGGTCGGAAGAATGGGTTTTTAATTTTCGCAGAGTGCTCAGAGCTTGAGAGGTGGAAGAGTTGAGTCGACTTTGTGCCAGGCTAAATACAAAGAATTTTCATCTGTCTACTGAGGAAGATAGATTATGTTGGAAACCATCCCCCTTAGGTGAATTCTCTGTTGCGTCTCTTTATAGTAGGAATGTGGGAGGTGTTTCCTCTGATGTGCCCTCTTTGTTATGGAATAATCTCGTTTCTCCGAAAATGCACTTTTTTGGGTGGTTAGCGTGGAAAGGTAGGGTAAAGACAGTGGCTTACCTCTAGAGAGTTAGCGTCCTAGGTAGCAGTGTTTGCAATCTGTGTAAATTCTGCAATTCCGAAGTGGAGTCCGCTAACCATGTGTTATTATTATGCCCAGCAATTTGGAAGGTGTGGTCCAGTTTGGTGGATTGGTAGGGATTGCAACGGGTTGCTCCTGGAACAATTGGGGGCCTTCTTGACTGGTGGGCTGGCTTTAAGTTTAAAAGGCTTGAGGGAGCAGTGTGGAAATCTATTACATTGACTCTGTTGTGGTCCATCTGGAAATGTAGGAATGAGTTTGTGTTTTTAGGTGTGCCGCCTAAGCTGGATTTGCTCTCTGATCGTGTAAAGGTATGGATTACTCTTTGGGTCAGGTATCATCACCCCAATTGTAATTACACAGTACATGATTTGGTGTTTAATTGGCAACAAATCCGATATTCCAAGTGATACAGGTGGGCTTTTGTGAAGTAGAGGTGCTGGTTTTATCTACTCTGGCAGATTGCTCTATTGGTCACTGTGATGGTATCTGTTGGGGTGGGTATGGGGTGGTGTTATAAGAAGTTCTAGGTTTGCTTGGTTAATGCCCTGTTGGTTTCTATGTTGGTGTCATTTTGGATGGTTTCCTGTTTCTATGTTTGTTGATGCTGAAGGTTAGTTGCTCTGTTAGTTCTGCTTAGATATTATGTTGGGGTTGGCTGTTGTTGTATAGATATTAGTATTGGGTGTGGCTGGTACTCTGTGTTGGTGTCTCGTCAACTAGATGGTGTGATTGCATATGATTCGTTATGTTGCGTATTGCACTCATCTTTTTGTTTTTTCTTTATTGATGCAATCTTTCCTTCATCATTAATAAAGTTTTCTTATTTTTGCTGATCAAAAAAAAAAATTATAAAGACCAGAAAAAATCACATGCAAAACTGAGAAAATCACGCATGTAAAACTAAGGGGGCCAAACAAATTATAAAGGCCACGTGTGTAATGAATATATTACACCGATGGTCCCTATAATTCATTTTGAATTTTACTTCAATCCCTCTAATTTTATACAAAGTCATTTTCCATTTTAAATTTTAGTGGTAAGAGACGTAAGGACCACATTGTAACAAAATAAAAATTGTAAGAACAAAATTATTCAAATTAAAAATTACTTAGATTAAAGTAACACTC
Source organism: Camellia sinensis (assembly GCF_055761805.1). Taxonomy (NCBI): domain Eukaryota; kingdom Viridiplantae; phylum Streptophyta; class Magnoliopsida; order Ericales; family Theaceae; genus Camellia; species Camellia sinensis. The sequence continues at coordinate 71,334,938 of NC_138973.1, read as the reverse complement.
TAAATTACAAAAATTAATGATAGTATAATTTACCCAAACTAATTAGTTTACTTCTTTAATGCATTCCCATTCAAACTCTGTTACTTTTGTCTAGGGTTTGACAAAGATGGAATATTATACAGAATGGTTATTATCAATAATTTAACTTTCTAATCAACTAACAAAAAATCAAAAGAAAAAAAAATCAACTAACATCATATATATATATATATATATACATATATATATAAAGAAAATATTATAGAACCCTTTATGTTTTTATTTAGAAAGTAAGTTGTCTCTAGTCATTAATTAACCAAAATGTCACTGGCGATCAACTCATGATTAACTCAATTTGTATAATCGTCTCAAATATTGTTCGTCACACACATAACCTATTAATAATTTTGTAACTTGAAAAAGAAAGTTTATTAACATGACTCAAATACATTTTTCTGAACACTTAGGTTTCGTTTGGGATGTGAGTGGGTTTTTTAATTTTTTGATTATTTTAGCCTGGAGCTAAAAAGTCTTGTTTAGAATATGTTTTTTGACTTTTTTGACTTTTGTAAGAAAAAAAATAAAATAATTATGATTTGGATGTGATATTTTTTAACTTGAGACTCAAAAAATCTATCTTGTTTTTTTTATAATTATTTTAGTCCCAACCCAACTTCCCAAACCAATGCTTAAACATGACTCAAATACTTAACCACCTTAAAACTTTCTCCGTTCTATATTATAGAGAAACTTTTTAAACATATTTTGACTCTGCAAAATGTCCAACACTACTATGTTATTCATATCCTGGCTGATTGTTTTGACACGTTATCATGTATAATTAAGTTTATTATTGGGGCATTTATTCATAAATCTCTTTTCACTTACTTATATTCTATTTAATCTAAATAATTTTCTTATATTCTAATAAATTTTATGAGTGATATAATTACCAAAATATCCCTAATAATAATAAGGTAAAGCGCGCATTAATGTTCATATTGATAGTGCGAATGTTCTATAATGTGAATATTCACATTGTCAATGTAAACATTCATACTATCAAATTTATTTAATGCGAATATTCACATCACCAGGTTGGTGAGAGTTCAAAGAATATTTTTAAGGGTAAAATTATTTATAAAATACTTTAAATATGAGAATTAGAATTTAGTGAATTAAATGTCCAAAATAATAAGACTTGTTGAAATATAAAAATGTCTTATGGACTAATTAAAATATAAGTATTTGAAAGATTATTTTTTTAATAAAATTGCCTTTATTGTTTAGAAATATGTCAAAATAAGCAATAAATTTTTTTTTTTTCATTTTTTTTGGAAATGATGATGTGTGTACACACACAAGAAATATGAATTCTTGTTTGTTATTTGCAGGGTTGGGATTTAGACCATCTCCAATAGTTCATCAAATCTATTATTAAATTTAAATTTGATTAAAAAAAGAAAAAGTTACTTTTTGCTCCAATAACGGTTCATCAAATTTAGGATTTCACTTTTCTTTAATCAAACTGAGAACCAATGTATCTTCATCAAATCACTGTTCATTGCCATTGGATTTTCACCACCGGATGTCCCCCAGATGACCACCTCAAGGTAAAAATTTGTGAAAAATTACACCGCCTGGTCGACCGATGGTTTGATGAAGTTACAAAACCTTCCATTGGAGCTCTTGATACCAAAGGAAGCTTTTACTCAAATTTGGTGAAAAAATTTATGCGCCGTTGGAGATGTATCATTGAAAATATCAACCATGAATGCTTTGCCACTATTTGAGTGTGAATTTGTTCACACAATGTAAACAATATATAATAGAGTAATCCTATTTACACACCACCAAATTTCTTAGTATGTATCATTTTTTCAATACACACCACACACATTTTCAATTTTTTAATTTCATCTTACTTCTCACCATCAATTTTTTTTTTAATAAAAAAAATCCTAAATTATCCTCACCTTCTTCAACTTTCTATCCCAAACCCTAACCTAACCCTAACTACCACCACCGTTGTCAACCGTCACCTCTTTCAATTGTTGCCATTCCTTTCTTGCGCTTCGCCTCTTCTCATCATCACCCCTACTCTCTCTAGCCTTCATTGTTTTTCTTCTACCCTCTCTAGCCTTCATCATCATCTTTCTTCTCCTCTCGTCATCACCTCTACCCTCGCAATTTCCATTGGCGGAGAGGAGAGTTGCAGTAGCGGCAGTAGAGAGAGGTAGCACCATCGCTCTCCTTCTCTTCTCATCATCATCTTTTTCATCATCATCATCTTCTTCTTCTTCTTTTTGTTCTCCTGAAACCCTAACCTTAGATCTAGATATACCACCGTTGCAAGCCCACATCACCGCCCACCAGCCACTGCCACTGCCATCACCGCCCACCACCCATTATTGTCTTTTCTCTCCTTTTTATTCCCTTTTTGTCCTTCTTCTTCTTCTTCCAAAACTTTAAATCAACCACCGTTACCAAATCACAACCCATCGTCATTGCCATCACCACCCATCTTTGTCGTCAAATCACGACCTACTGCCACCGCTCTCTGAAAACCCTAGATCTAGGGTTAGGGTTTTAGGAGAGGTGAAGAAGAAGGAGGAGAGAGAGAGAGAGAGACGCAAATAAGAAGAGGAAACAAGGACTAGGGAGGTGACCAGCGAGGATGGTCATGATGATGGGTGCCAATGACCATGGCTGGAGAAAGAAAGCAAGCGGAGGTAGGCGGTAGGTGGTAGAGTCCAAAATAGTAATTTTTTAAGGGATATAGGTGTAATAAAAAAAAAATAATAAAAATAGTGTATTGAGAAGTTTGGTAGTGTGTAAATAGAATTTCCCTACATCATATTTAATTGATTGATTTTGAGCTTTGGGTAGAATCACCCTATTGGTTCAACCAATGAGGTGTTGTATATTATTCAAATATGTGTAAATAAATTTGCACTCATCTTTTGCAAGTTCATTTTAGGTCTTTATTATGGTGATTTGTATTGTTCAAATTTTAGTATTTCTCAATATTTATGTAAAAAATCAAATTAATTGGATATTAGTAATCTCATGTTGGGATCATATTAACCTTTGTACGGGAAAGAAATAAACCTTCTCGTATAATCCTGTTGATCAAGTCTGTGCTCCTCTGTACGCCGTCTCTTTATCACCTGAAAACACAAACGTGAGCTAGCCGGCGGGTGTGTGCCGGAAACCTCTCCGATGCCTAAGTCAGTAAGCTTGACAAATAGACAAAAGCTCTATGTATTCAGAAAGCAAGCTGTGTGTTACCTCTCCAAAGGTGATGTTCGTGAGCTTTTATAGGTTTCGTGTGGCACAATCCTAGTAGGACTTCTACTCCTCCATGCAGAGTCCTCCTAGGATTTAACCACCTGAAGGATAAATAATACTTATCCTTCAACACCCCCCTCACTGCTTAAACCAAGTGAGATGGTTTTTACCATGGCCGAACTCCAACATGACCGAAGTAATCCTGGCTATGCTGAGCTGCAAAGTAGGCCGAACTATCCTTAGTTCGGTTCTTCCTTTCGCTACACCTTATCTCGGTTCTCTCATGTACAAACCATGGTGTGTTTAGACCGAGCTACCGAGTAGCAAGGTTCTGACCGTTCTAACCACAATACGCCATGACCAGGCTAACTCTGAGACCGACCTAACTCCAAGTCGCTTCCAGACCGGAGTAACATTACATTTCTCCCGGGCCGGAGTAATTTTGTACCTTTCTTGGGCCGAAGTAACTTTACGTCCTTTTTACTCAGCCCTTCGTATTGTGGGCCATAATGACCATCTCCCAGCTCGGCCCAATTTTCACAAAAATTACCCTCTCAATTGCCCCTTAATTCCATCTGCGCAGCATGATAGGGTTTACCTGTCTATCAGCCGAGCTGAAGTTTTTAAACCTTTCCAGCCGAGCTAAAAAACCCTTTAGCCTTTCCAGCCGAGCTAAAACTCTTAAGCATTCCAGCCGAGCTAATTTCACACCGGGCTCTGCTTGTCCGGTCAAAACGTCTCTTCAATCACAGCGACTGTAACGCTTCCCATTCTAATGGCACGTGGCATGCTCTGATTGACTGAGGACGGCTGTCACGCCGTCTTCGTACTTCGTGTTTTTTGAACAGTCCCACCCAAATTTTGGGCTTTCTAACAAAAGCAAACCCTAAGGCAAAAATCTCTCCACTTCTACTATTCATCCTCTTCCTTTTCTTCTGAGTTCTTCACTATTCTTCGTCTTCTGAAAGAGTTCGTGATTTGCTACCTTTTGCTTCCATCTTCAGTTCTTGCTTCTTTATCTGGTTAGTATTGTACATCTTACTTTGTTTTTGTATTTTGCTTTCTGTGTTTTTGCAAAACATATTTTTCCATTTCGCTTTGCTCTGTACTTTTCTAGGAAAAACTTAACAATAGAACACATGAGTACATGTAATATCCTGTAGAAAACTAGTCTTTGATCCATAATCATAATGCAACCGAACTAGGACACTGTTTAAGCTAGGTAAAAGTCTAGTCAGCTTACAACCGGACTAACACTTCATGTTTACACCAGTAGCTTTGAGTAAGTCAAACCACTTCTTGAAAAACCTTAGCCGAGGTAACAAACCGAACTAAGTTTGCACTTAGCATACTGAGATACCTGAATTCCAACCAATCTTAGGCCTTCGGGGCTAAACCAGCTTTCTTAGTTTTTTAGACCGAACTCAGAAAGCTACCCCTAGACGATCAACCGGTCTAACAAAATCGTTTTCATAACCGATATATCGAGATGCTTGCCAAGGCCGAGCTAATAAAAACCCTGCTCAAACCGAGCTACCAATCACCTTGCAGAAACCAAGATAGAACCTGTAGCATCCACATAGCCGAAGTAGGGCTCCTATTTTTACTTTTATTTTGTAGCACGGTCCAATGATCTGTGCTTAACCCCTTTGTTTTCTACTTTGCAGACTTAGGTTGCCCAGGCACTCCTCTGCGCGCTTAACTGTGCTACTGAGCACAATTTTTGGACCGAACTAATTTATTCATAAATTATACAATAAATGGGGAAGTATAGATTTTTAGTAAATACTCCGGGCGGTCTAGCCGAATTCCGAAAAGACTACAATATACCCGATGACGTCCACCTGGTTTTAGCCGAAAAAGATGTCATACCTTGGGGCAATGAAGGCGTTGTCCCCTTCACCCTCTTGTCCATAATTGAAACCGGACTACGATTTCCAGTCCAACCCTTAATTTGTGAGTTTCTTAGGCAAACCAGACTATGCCCAACCCAGCTATCCACCAATTCATACCGTATAATAATGGGAATAGCCGAACTAAATCGCTAAGCCGGTCTCAACCACGGTCTGGCCGAAATCTTTCACCAATATTCCATTGGTTCGAAGGAAGACGGCTGGGTGTACTATCTCAGAATACGTCGCCGACATGAGAAAATAATAAAAAATACACCGGATAAAGACTTGAATGACGACGATTTTTTCTGGGTGTCTGGGAACTTTGAGGATCACCAAGCCCAGATTCCTGGCCGAAGAATCAATTGGAAAAAAAGGAGAACCCGGTATATTTACTTCGGTTTTCTTGCGTGCTTTACTATATTTCAGTTTTTCAGTCTTTCAGCCGAACTAACAGTTGTCTTCTTTCGCAGATTCTGCCCACCTCCATTCTCTATACAGCTATCCAAATCTAGCGACCTTGCGCGCCGCACTACGGTATCCAGAGCGTAGTTGGGCCAAGCTGCTAAAGTTCGAGCCGACCTATAGATACAGCGGCCGCCGAAAAGCGAGAGTGACCGACTTTCTGCTAGAGGAGGCCCCCGAACCGGACCCAACCTTGCCAAAAATCAGACTAGTCCCACTGACCGCTGAAGAAGAAATGGCTAAGAGAAACAGAGTCAGGGCCCTCTTGACCGAGACCAACAGACCCGAAATACCGCCACCAAGCCAGACGCAACCTGCCGTTGTGGCCCTTCCTTCTCAACAGCCTTCCTCATCACGCCCATCCAAGCGTGCCCGATCTACCCCGACCGAACAGCGTCTTGTGGATGAGGACGAATCCATCCCAACACCAATTCCACAGCCGGAGCCTTCTGACCGGGCTGGCTCTTCCAGGTGGGCACCGAAGCTGAAATTTCAGAACCGCCTTATTCAAGATACTGATTCGGTGGTTGTTGAGAAGGATCACTTGATGGCCTTCAATCTTGCCAAGAGTGTTTGCCTTCCAACAGACATGGAACACCACCAGAATCTGACCGAGCTAAAGGCCATCCGATCGGCCACTAAATCCATGATCCTGGTATGATGCCCCTTGTCTCTAAAGAATTTTTTTCTAACTTTCAGTTCAGTTTCCTCATTGATTTCTTTCCATTCATTTCAGTCTCTTCAGAAGAGCCAAATTGCCCACCAAAAGGTATTGGAGCACAGGAAAACGGCTAGGCAAGCCTTGGCAGAAGTTGAAGAAAAAACAACCGAGCTGAAGGAATCCCATCAAAAGGTGGCCGAGCTAGAGGCTGAGGTAGCTCGTGTAACAGGACTAGTTACCTCGGCTGAGGCTGACAAACAAAAGGCGTTGATCGTGATGAAAGACAAGTACCTTCGTGAGCTAGTCAAGCTTGAAGGGAAAAAGGATGCCGAAATCGCCGATTTGAAGAAGAAGGTGGGAGATGCCAACGCCGCAGGTTTCAAGGAGGTGGAAGGCCTCTACATTCCACAATGTGAGGGGACGAAAGACTTATTCTTCAAGTGCGGCTGGAGAAGTGTTGTGGAGCAGCTCGGCTGTGGGCCCGAAACCGAGGTCTACAATGCTCCTCAGTATTTCATTCCGGCCTCACTAGCGGAGTACGCTGCTTCCGTCCAACAACAATTTTTGCAGGATTCAGATAATGAAGATGAAGAAAACGAACAAACTGTTACTCCGGTAGTCAACGAGCAAGTCAACGATCAATCAGCTCGGTTGGAGGCAACGGTTGAAGACCTGACTGTTGAGCCATCGACTGATATCGTTCTGCCAGTTGCTACTGAGACTGATCTTCCATCTGCAACCGGTGTTCAAGTTCATATTGACGCCGACCTTGAAGACCTTTTTAACTGATTTTGTACTTTCTTTTCTTAGTTACTTTTTGCTCTTGTAACCGGGCTATGGCCCCCCCTTTTGTAATTGCCCTTTGATGAATGAAAAATTTTCTTGTTTTGAACTCTTATTTTGGTTGATCTTCATGTATGTACTTGTAATGAATTTTTCATGATCTTTTCACTTCCAACTGTTATCTTGGTTTAAATTCTTGCTTTCTAATAGTAGCATGGCCGAGATACTTTATTCCGGCATCAGCTGAGCAATCTGACTGAGCTTTCCAACCAACCACTCTTTAGCCGATGTCCTTACTTCGGCTAAAGAGTTCTAAGAGTTAGTTTAATCTAGCCAACCACTCCTTTAGCCGATGTCCTTACTTCGGCTAAAGAATTCTAAGAGTTGGTTTAATCCAGCCAACCACTCCTTTAGCCGATGTCCTTACTTCGGCTAAAGAGTAATAAGTGTTGGTTTAATCCAGCCAACCTCTAAGTCAGTTTTTCCAGCCAACTTAGAATAGAATGTTTGGTTATTCTGACCAAACGTCCTGCAGCCTGGATCCTTATCCTAGGCTTAGGAAGGGTGTTGGTTTATTCCAGCCAACCTCTAAGTTAGTTTTTCTAGCTAACTTAGAATAGAATGTTTGGTTATTCCGACCAAACGCCCTGCAGCCTGGATCCTTATCCTGGGCTTAGGAGGGGTGTTGGTTTAATCCAGCCAACCTCTAAGTTAGTTTTTTCCAGCTAACTTAGGATAGAATGTTTGGTTATTCCGACCAAACGTCCTGCAGCCTGGATCCTTATCCTGGGCTTAGGAGGGGTGTTGGTTTAATCCAGCCAACCTCTAAGTTAGTTTTTCCAGCCAACTTAGAATAGAATGTTTGGTTATTCCGACCAAACGTCCTGCAGCCTGGATCCTTATCCTGGGCTTAGGAGGAGTGTTGGTTTAATCCAGCCAACCTCCAAGTTAGTTTTTTCCAGCCAACTTAGAATAGTATGTTTGGTTATTCCGACCAAACGTCCTGCAGCCTGGATCCTTATCCTGGGCTTAGGAGTGGTGTTGGTTTAATGCAGCCAACCTATAGATTGGTTTTTCCAGCCAACCGTACTTTTGATGTCCCTAACTTACTAATACAATCTTAGACAAAAAATAACTATGCTGAAAAAGAATTGACTTTGTTTTATTGAGAGAAAGGAAAATTACACATACTTGTTAAATAAAAAAAAACTAAAAATAAAATAATTTGAGATTGGCAGTATTCCACAGCCTGGGAATTGTCTTACCGTCCTTGTCTTCTAAGTGGTATGCCCCTTTGCCTGCTAATCCAACCACTTTGTAAGGTCCTTCCCAATTAGGCCCTAACTTGCCATCTCCGGGCACCAAGGTGTTTCCCATCACTTTGCGCAGTACCCAATCTCCAACCTTGAATTGTCTTGGATGAACTGTTTTATTGTATTTTTTGGATAACTCTTGTTGATACGAGGCGATGTGAACCAGTGCTCTTTCTCTTTTTTCCTCCGCAAGGTCGAGTTCCAAAGTTATGGCTTCGCCATTCAAGTCAGGATCAAAATTTTCGCTTCGAATTATGGGGAGACCAACTTCTAGCGGGATCACTGCTTCCATGCCATAAGCTAAGGAGAATGGTGTTTCTCCAGTTGATCGTCGTGGTGTAGTACGGTAAGCCCATAAAAATGAGGGAGTTCCTCCGCCCACTTGCCTTTGGCTTTTTCTAACCGTTTCTTCAGTCCATCCAATACTACCTTGTTTGATGCTTCTGCTTGACCATTTGCTTGGGGATATGCCGGCGTAGAATTGTAGAACTCTATCTTGTACTCTTCACAAAAGCCTCTGAAGATTTTGCCGTCGAACTGAGTGCCGTTGTCTGAGATTAGGGCTTTTGGTATGCCAAACCGAGTGATGATATTCTGCCAAACGAACTTCTTCACATCTTTTTCTTTGATTGATGCCAATGCTTCTGTTTCCACCCACTTTGTGAAGTAGTCTATTGCTGCGAGAAAGAACTTCCTGTTTCCGGGTGCTGTTGGAAGTGGTCCTACTATGTCCAAGCCCCACATTGCGAATGGCCATGGGCTAGTCAATGGTAGGAGTTCTCTAGCTGGTTGATGTATTTGGTGTGCGAATTTCTGGCATTTCTCGCACTTCTTCACATATTTCTCCGAGTCTGCTTGCATGTATGGCCACCAGTATCCCTGCGAAATGGCCCTGTAAGCTAGCGATCTTCCACCTTGATGGCTTCCGCACACCCCTTCGTGTATTTCAAACAAGAATGCTTCCACTTTGCTGGGATGAACACACTTTAGGTAAGGTCCTGAGAATGACTTTTTGTATAATGCCAAAGATGGGGAGAGCCAAAATCGCTGCGACTTAGCTCTTATTCTGTTGGCTTCTTTTTTCTCTTCTGGTAAGATGCCGTCTTTTAAGAACAGGATGATGGGATCCATCCAAGAGGGGCCTAGTTCTGCGCAACATACCTCTTCTGCTTCGGGGTCTTCAATGCTTGGTCTAGGTAGGTAGTCGATTAGTAGTGGATGAGAGATGGAGGTATCTGCCATTGAGGCGAAGCCTGCTAGTTCGTCTGCTCTGCTGTTTTCCTCCCTGCCAATTTGTTCTATCCTTACTAATTTGAATTTCTTGATCTCTATTCTGACCAATTCTTGGTACTTGGCCATCCTGTCATCCTTTGCTTCATAGTTACCAGAAATTTGGTTTACCATCAGCTGTGAGTCGCTGTAGACCATTAGTTCGGTGGCCTTCATATAGAATGCTGATTTGAGGCCTGCAAGAAGCGCTTCATAATCTGCTTCGTTGTTTGATGCTGGGAAGCCAAGGTTGATTGCCTGCTCCACTACTAGGCCGTCTGGAAAGATGAGGACTATGCCGAGCCTTACTCCATGCCGGTTGGATGCTCCATCCACGAAGAGCTTTTACATCTCTCCAACGAACAACTTCCAGCAAATGGAGGGGTCAGATGATGTCGTCGGGTCAAGAATGTTGCTGGTGTTTTCTTCAAGGTCCATGCTTGCTGTCTGCCCCTCGCTATCTGTTTGCACCAAGTCTGTATTTGTTGGTGAGTCTTGGTTTGCTTCTTCCTTGCTATCTTCAGTCTGGTCTGCCTTGGAGTCTGGCCGAGTGCCTTCTGCTAGGGGTTGCGCTATTCTGGCGTCAACTTCCATCCCTAGTTTGGTTGTGTCGGTTAGGTCAACTGGGCAGATATGATGACTTCCAGGAGTAAATTCTGCGACGAAGTCTGCCAAAGATTGGGCCTTTACTGCGGTTCTGGGTTAGAACTTGATGTCGAATTGTCCCAACTCTATTGCCCACTTCAAGATTCACCCAGAAAAGTTCGCCCTCTCAAACAAAGCTTTTAGTGGGAAAGCTGTGAGGACGACTATGGTGTGGGCGTGAAAGTAGTGTGCCAATTTCCTGGAGGCCATCATCAAGGCTAATGCCAGTTTCTCCAGTGGCAAATACCTTATTTCAGCTCCCAGCAATGTCTTGCTGACATAATAGATGGGCAGATGTTGAATTCCTTCCGCACGGACCAACACTGCGCTAATTGCGTGCTGAGAGACTGCCAAGTACAGGAAGAGTTCTTCTCCTAGTATTGGGGTGACCAGCAATGGTGGAGAGGACATGTATTCTTTCAAGCTTTCCAGAGCTTGGTCGCATTCCTTGTCCCATTCGAACTTGGCTTTTAAAGCTTGAAAGAATTGTCGTAGTCTGTCTGACGATCGGCTTATGAACCGATTGAGCGCGGTTGCCATGCCAGTGAGATGCTGCACTTCTTTTACAGAGTTTGGTCTCTCCAAATCCTGGATTGCTTTGATCTAAGAGGGGTCTGCTTCTATACCCCGGTTGGTAACAAGGAAGCCCAGCAATTTGCCAGATCCTACTCCGAATGCGTACTTAGATGCATTGAGGCGCAGCTTGTGCTTCTTCAGGATCTCAAACATCTTGCCTAGGTCCTTAAGATGGTCATTCTCATCCTTGCTCTTGACCACCATGTCGTTGATGTAAGCCTCCATTGTTCTGCCCAATAATGGTTCAAACATCTTGGTGACCATCCGTTGGAACGTTGCCCCTGCGTTCTTTAGGCCAAAGGGCATGACCTTGTAACAGTATAGTCCTCTTGGAGTTGTAAAGGATGTGACCTCTTGGTCTGGTTCATACATGGCGATTTGGTGGTAGCCTCTGTATGCATCCAGGAAGCTAAGTCGGTTGTGCCCCGCCGTTAGGTCTACTAGTTGATCTATCCGTGGTAGAGGAAAGTTGTCTTTTGGGCATGCCTTGTTGATTGTTTTATAGTCGACGCAGACACGCCATTTGCCATTCTTTTTTGGCACTACGACTGTGTTGGAAATCCATTTTGGGTAGTGCACTTCTCTAATTGCTCCTGCCTCTATCAGGTTACCTACTTCTTCCACCACTATCTCGACGTGGTGGAGTGCTGATCTGCGTGTGCGTTGGATGATTGGTTTGGCGGATGGGTGGACATTAAGTTGGTGACAGATGAAGTTTGGATCAATGCCTGGCATGTCGTAGGGCGTCCAGGCGAACACTTCGATGTTAGAGGTCAAGAATTCCAAGATCTCTAATCTCTCAGTGCTGGACAACGACGAACCGAGCAAAAAGAACTTATCCGGGTTCTCTTCATCTATTCTCACCTCTACCAAGTCTTCCACTGCTTTCTGACTAGCTGCTTTGCCTACATCTGCGAACAGTTCATTACTCTCAGGTTCTTCCACCGAATGAACGTGTCCTTTGGCAGCGCGACTACCATTTACCGTGACAAAGCATTGCTTGGACATAATCTGATCTCCATAGACCTCTTCAATTACACCAGTGTCGTTTGGGAACCGCATTACTTGGTGGTAGGATGATGCCACCGATCGCATGGCATGCAGCCATGTTCTGCCCAATATGTTGTTGTAAGTGGAGGGGACTTTTAATACCCAGAACTCCACTTGTTTAGTCACGCTTCCTGCTCTGACTGGAAGAATTATTTTGTCGACGGGCCATTCTGGCATGGAGTTGAATCCAATTAGGGGAGATACAGCTGGCGCCAGGTCCTTGTCTTGTAGTTTCAATTGTTTAAATGTTTGGTAGTACATGATTTCACATGAACTACCCTGGTCAATCAGAATCCGTTTGACGTCAAAATCCTTGACTCGGAGAGTGACGACCAGGGCATCATTGTGAGGGCAGTATATTCGTTCCAAGTCTTTATCCGAAAAAGACATGACGTTTGTTGCCTCTGTCTTCCCCTTCTTGATGGTAGGTTGGGCACTTAACACCTCTCTAAAGTGCTCGGCCTTTTTGATTGATCCCCTGAGCTCGCATATACGCTCAGGTTCAAAGACTCCATGTATCACATTGATAACGCCTTGAGGTGGGGCGTCGATCGGCGTTCCGGTGGGGTGGTTATGGTCCTGGGGGGCTGGTTGGGCCCCTCCTTCGATGTATTTATCCAGGTGACCTGCTGCCACCAACTCCTCCAAGTGCTGTCTCAATGGCGTGCAATTTTCAGTGCGGTGCCCCTTTTCTTTGTGGAAGGTGCACCGTGATCTTTCGTCATAGTCCTTCTGAGCTTCCCCTAGCTTGGCTGGCCATCTGACGAAAGGCTCATCTCTTATTTCGCTCAAAATCCGATATATCGGTTTCTTGAACACCGTGGTTATGGCAGTGCGAATTCTCAACCATCTTTTATTCGGGTCTTCTCCGTTATCTCGTCTGCCACGTCCGTTTCTGTTCGGTCGATCTACCGTATTTACCTTCGCTGAGGTCTTTTTTTCTGGTACTGTGGTCGCCCCAGATTTTGCTTTGGCACATGTGCCATCCTCTTCTACCCTGATGTGCTGATGCACTCTTTCCATCAAGGCTTCCATGGTGAGGGGTGGCGTCATGGTGATCGAGTCCCTTTAGTCTGTTCCCGACTGGAATGCCTCTTTTATACTGTGCAATGGCGAGATTGGTGGGGCAGTCCCCAATCTGATTGAATGTCTCCCAGTAGCGACTATTGTAGGATCTTAGGGTCTCTTTATCGCCCATGTCGATGGAGAGTAACTGGTCGATCTCCACCGGGGTTTTAGTGTTTGTTCGGAACCTTGTTACGAACGCCTCTGCCAATTGCGCCCAAGAGGCTATGCTGCCCTCTGGAAGTTTCTCGAACCAAGTCAAGCCTAGGTTGCCAAGGCTAGATGAGAAGAGTATACACATTAAGGCCTCGTTTCGCCTGTATACAGCCATGACCTGGCGAAAGTGGCTCAAGTGTGAGTAGGGGTCCGTCTTCCCTTCATATGTAGTGAATTTGGGCTGAAGGAAGCCTGATGGTAGGGGCGCGTTTTCAAATGCCGGAACGAACGGCGAAGTGTGCAGCCTTGCTAATGGTTTGTCCGTTGGTTCGTAAGCAAGGCGCGGTATTGGCATTCCAACCTCGACGCTTCCATGCGTCCGAGGAGCCAACCGCTGTAAAGCAGAAACTCTATGTGGATCCCGTGCCCTGGCATCCTCCTTGCATCGTACCTTTTCTTCGAGCACGATTCGTAAGTCGGATGATCTGGGTAACTCCGTCTGTCTAGATCTGGTTTGGTGCGTATGTGAGGGCCAATACGTGCTTCCTTCAGTGTATGATCTTTCAAATCTCATCCTCTCAGACCTGGAGTGATGGGTTTTGGAAGACTTGGATTGAGTATCGCCTGTCCTGAGGCTTCTGCTCTCTCCTTGCGAGGGTGTGGTATTCCTACTACGATTTTCTGAGTGGCGAGGGGGCGTCTTGTTTTTGCGCCCCTCTCCTGTCGCCACTTCTTTTATCTTAATCTGGCACTTCAAGGCCTCCATGTCCGCCGCCATCTTCCTTATTAATTCATCTTGCTCCTTCACGCGGTCTTCCAGAGCTTGAGGATCAATCCTCCGCCTTTGCGAACGAGAGTGACAGGGGGCTGTTAGTCCGCCTCCCCCTAGTATCCCTCCTGGTGTTATGTCGTTGGGGCTCCAAATCTGCCATGGGAGGGATAGAAGGTAGTCCTTCACACCTTGCGCCCCCATCTGGAGTTTGCCCGTCGATGGCGGACTGTGGCATCTTCAATATGTGCAATTGTTCCAAGAGGGAAAGCTTGATCAAGAGGTTTTGTCCTGTTTAATTTTCCCACAGACGGCGCCAATTGTACGGGAAAGAAATAAACCTTCTTGTATAATCCTGTTGATCAAGTCTGCGCTCCTCTATACGTCGTCGCTTTATCACCTGAAAACACAAACGTGAGCTAGCCGGCGGGTGTGTGCCGGAAACCTCTCCGATGCCTAAGTCAGTAAGCTTGACAAATAGACAAAAGCTTTGTGTATTCAGAAAGCAAAGTTGTGTGTTACCTCTCCAAAGGTGATATTCGTGAGCTTTTATAGGTTTCGTGTGGCACAATCCTAGTAGGACTTCTACTCCTCCATGCAGAGTCCTCCTAGGATTTAACCACCTGAAGGATAAATAATACTTATCCTTCAACACCTCCCTCACTGCTTAAACCAAGTGAGATGGTTTTTACCGTGGCCGAACTCCAACATGACCGAAGTAATCCTGGCTATGCTGAGCCGCAAAGTAGGCCGAACTATCCTTAGTTCGGTTCTTCCTTTCGCTACACCTTATCTCGGTTCTCTCATGTGCAAACCATGGTGTGTTTAGACCGAGCTACCGAGTAGCAAGGTTCTGACCGTTCTAACCACAATACGCCATGACCGGGCTAAATCTGAGACTGGCCTAACTCCAAGTCGCTTCCAGAGCGGAGTAACATTACATTTCTCCCGGGCCGGAGTAATTTTGTACCTTTCTTGGGCCGGAGTAACTTTACAGCCTTTTTACTCAGCCCTTCGTATTGTGGGCCATAATGACCATCTCCCAGCTCGGCCCAATTTTCACAAAAACTACCCTCTCAACCTTAAAAAAATAAACGGTCTATTCTCAATATTATACTTGTTCATTTTTTTTTGAAAAATAAATATAATTCAAATATATTGTTACCAATATTCAATTAATCTAATTTTTTTACATAAATAATCTATTTTCTATTTGGTTTAGAATTTTTAAAAACAGCTTTTTTAAATTTGCAATCCATTTTTTTTATTAAAAAAAAAAGTAACTTTTTAAATATTTTAATTATTTTAAAATCTAAATACACTCAAAATAATAATAAACCAAACAAAATAACTAAAATTTAAATGATTGAAATCACAACACAAAATCAAAATGGGCTTTCAAAAGTCTAAACTAGGCTCTTTCAATTGGATTGGAGGTAAGCCTCCTAAGAATCGAACCTCACTGGGGCCGACTCCTATTCCTATTCCTGTTCTAATTAGGTAGATTGTGAGATTATAAATAAACAAACTCTTGTCCTATCTTCTTTTATCAGATTTTTTTATTATGATTGCGAATCGTGTAGATTCCTTCAAAGATTTTGTTGCTTTTGGTGGTGTATGCATTGCATGGCGAAGTTGACAGCCAAGGAGGTGGGAAGGACATGGGTATTTACAACTTGGAAGATAAAAGCAAGGAAAACCACTAAACTCCAAAGGGAATCCCTTAGTTATGCTTGCTTTCTTTCTAATGTGTTTGTTTCTTTGTTACTTATGGAGCATGAAATCAATCCTTCATTTTTTTTTTCTTTTTTTTAAAAAAAAAATTATTTTCTATATTCAGTTTTACTCTTGTGGATGTTACTTTTGTTGGAAATTATGGTTTTAAAGGTTTATTTTGGGCCACTTTGAACCCAAATTTAAGTGGGGCCCACATGTCTTTTGGGGTGGGTCCAAGTGGTGACGTATTTCTTACTGCATGGCAAGTCACATGGTGAAGACCATTCGTCAAAACCATTTATAAGTGAATGGGAAGTTGACGTCATTTTTGGGTTCGTGAAATGGGAATTTGAAAGAGTCAAATGTGGGTTTCCTTATTTTGGTTGTCCCACATTGAAACATTAAAAAAGCTTGTATGAGTGTATAAGCTCTAGGTGGACATACTTAAAATAGGCCCAAAGGGGCACCCCAAGTTTTGTAAGTTATGGACAAAGTGGGCTTGGCTCAAATCCACCACACGTGCTCGAAAATTTGAATTTCTAACGGAATTAATTCAAATTTTGTGCCAAAAATTCAAATTCAAATTTTCTGTCCGAACTAGTGCCTCTCTGGTCACCTTCCTTCATCATTTCCGACAGTTCAAATTCGCACCAATTCGGAGGGTTTTTCTACCCTTCCGAACAGGCACCACAATGCCTATAAATACAAACCTTTTCCAGCAGATTCATTAATCCAATTCTTTTCCACTTTCCTTTCCTTCTTGCATTTACTCTTCATATTAGTTTATAGAATTTTCAGAGAATTGCAGAACTCAGGTTTGGTTCGCAAGACAGATTATTTGTAGTGCTACACAATTTGTAAGAGTGATCATTGTATCTTGGGAGATAGATGTACATAAAACCATGAACACCTATGCCGCAGCAAATTTGTCTTAGGGACAGAGTGTCACACACTCGACTTAATCAAAAGTTTGTTGTTCTAATTTTCGAGACAAGAATATTTCTATAAGTATTTTATTTTTGTTATTTCAGTTTCATTTCTTTACATAGAAGATTGTTCCAACAATTTTCTATATTCAATTTTACTCTTGTGGATTGTTTTTGATGGTTATGTAAACAATTTTTATTATCATAGTTTCTTTAACTTGTTTGCTTGCAATTTAGTTCTTTTTTTATTTTAATACTCTCTCTCTCTCTCTCTCTCTCTCTCTCTCTCTCTCTCATATTTATTTTTTTAATTATCGACCCATCATTTTGGAGAAGTTATCGGTTGGTCTTGGGGCATTACCCCACACCATTCATTGAGAGACAAGTGTCCCATTGTCCCCCAAAAAGAGACAAAAATATGGTGGGTCCCATTGATTCAACCAATTACAGCTAAGTTAGAGCACCACATCATCTTGCACCTGGAGCAAAGAATAATTTTTCATTGTTTTGATGCTTACTAGCCACCAACAATGGACGATGTGGGAAAGAGTCACAGTCAGAGTCAGAGAGAGGTAGACAGAGATATCATGGAGAGCATAGAGGAGACCATTGAATCATATGAGAGAGGGAGATGAGAAGGAGAAGGTGGTGGTGGTGGTCTGAAGCAATAAAAGCGAGGAAAAGGCAGGAGGGTTAGATACCCAGCCTGGCCCCGAACAATCACAGAGGGTAGTTTTTGCTAATCAATGGCAATGAGCAACTCTATTATTAGAAGTTCTAGGTCCCCAGCTAAAAGTGAGTCCTCTATGAAATGACAAAGTTTAATAGCTCACAAGCTTGCATCTATCCTTTGACACACACAAAAGAATGGTTGTCCTGGTATCATTTGTTAGAATATTTTAATAAAAATAAGGGAAAGGATGGTCCCATGAGGCTCATTACGGTTCTCATTTCGATAATCCAAACCGTTCAATGTGTAGAGCCCTTCCTTTATTTCATACGCTGATCGAATATTGATAGTTCCTTGATCAGGATACATTTTTATTGACAATTTATTTTAAAAATCTTATTTACTATTAAAACCAAACCAAACCAAACCAAACCAAGCCTTAAGTCCCATCAAATGGGGTCGGAATGAAGTACTCAACGAACTCTACAAATTAAATGGTTCGGACTATCGAAATTGGACTTAATCTCGCGAGCCCAACAGTATTATCCAATCCACAAAGTGAACTAAAGATAATTCTTTCCCTAAAAATAATATTATATTAAGTATATTCATTATATTTATCATTACTACAAATACTTAATATGTTTAATTCTAAATATCATTCTAATGTTTATTAATGTTATTATTCAAAATTGTGCCATTAAGTAGTTTGACTTAAAAACACCTATATATATATCGTTTTCTCAAAGAGAGATTTTTTTTTTCCCAATAATTAAAAAAAAAACGTTCCATGGCATTATTACAAAAAAATAAAAAAATAAATAAAAAGTGTCATACTTTAACATATTTCGTGAAAAACAGTTTTTGATGAAGTTTTTAATATTAAACTACTTGTCAGTGGTCTTTTAGGTTAGAGTTATGCTAAGGATAATAAAACAAACCATCAAATATTTGACCAAATGTCTTACATAAGTGTGGGTCTCACAGGATCTCACATGAGTGAGAAACCTATACCCACGTGAGACATTTAGCCAAATATTTGGTAAAATTTCTAAGATCTCTAAGAGCATCTACAGTGGAGCCATTAAGGGGTGTGTTAGTGTCAGCCATTAAAATTTTGGCTAGTGAAAGGCTCAAATGATGCTCCAATTTTGGCTAGTGAAAGGCCATTATGAGGTTTTAACTCTTCAAAGACAAGCTAGCCATCCAAAACATTGGACTTTAAAGATGGAAACACTTGACCACCATTCAATTCAGCTAGGGAATAGGGGAGCAAACTGAAAATTCTGATGGTTCTGCCATCCAGCACGTCAAGTCCTTTTTTTTATTATCGGTTGAGAAGTTGGATAGAAGGCTACGAAAGACACCATCTTTTTCTTTTTTTGCTCATTCAAAGACACCATTTTTTGGGAGGTCTAAAGTTAATGACACGATAGCAATTTAATTGAAAATGGCTTAGAAGAAGACGTTAGGTTGAACTAGTGTGTACATGTCTTCGTAAAGTTATTTTATATATATATATATATATATATAATTTGTATAGCATTATTCAACTACTAATCTTAAGATTGACCGTAGGATGCAGATAAAACTTGACACAAAATTCAACAGCCAAATAGGAGGGATGATACCACCCCTTCTCCAAAAGAGACAGAGACAGTCCCAAGATTGTCTCTATTTGCCTATTGATTTGTCTTTCTTGGTAGAGTGTTATTTATGATCATTCATTTTCCTAGTGCATTAGTTTAGGTGATTTTCATTTTCCTGTATTGTGGCTGCAGCCCTTGGATGAGTTATTTGGGCTATAGAGGTTGTGGTTACAGCTGGTGTTGCAACTGTGTTTTCTGCTAGTCCTTCGGCTGTGGTTATTGTGTTTCATGACACTTGAGCACACTGACTTGACACTCTTCATCAATTTTGATAATATAAATTTTATTGGTGGCACTGATTAACAATTTTAGACACAAATAAAGGAGCTCGGGAGGGCAATCCAGTGCTACAGATGAGAAGATCTTCACACAGGTTCTAGGGCCTAAGCAACCTGGTCATGTTCGAACATATAGATTGGGTCTTTCTCTGACAAATGTCTTTGGAGGTGGATATAGGCGACTCAAAAGCAAGCTCATCTTATCCAGAAACAAGTCCACGAGAAACCTAACCAATATAAAGTACAAACGGAGATGCAAGTGAAGGAGATGATGGATGCTATGTTTAGTCAGATGCAAGGCACAATCCAACCTCAACAAGCACGAATAGAGTAATTGGCGTCTCAACAGGCCATGGGTGGGCCTGTTGCACTAGCTATTACACATGTGCATTCACAATAACAATCATATGTATACACCTCATCGTTTAATTGCCATCGTTCATCCAAGGAAGTGAGTAAATAGTTAATTATGAAATTTTCAATGACATTTTATTCATGTTATTTGTTCCTGTCAAATACAGGTTCAAATATCAAAGAAAATAAAGAAGGAGAAGAACAAGAAGTAGTTCTTGCACCTATTTTTGTTGGATTTTGTCAACAGGTGGACCAATCAGGTAATGGCATATGGCAAGGTCAAAATGGAGATCTTGCATCAATCAGAGAACAAGTGTCACTAATAAGATCTTATGTGTGGAGTATCCCAGGTACTGGAACAGTTACTAGCAGAAGGTCGTAGGTTTAATGGGCAACTTACAAGAGGAGTCATGCACAAAGTGGGAGTTTCTCTCTGTCAAATAAGGGCTAACAATGATAATGGACACGTGGTATCTTGTAGGGGGAGCCATTCGACAAGTAAAATTGAACATTTAATAGAGCTTGACAGTAGTTATGCAGCAGCAGTTACAGACTTGGAGGATCATGGGGTCATAGGTTAGAGAAGTAAGGAAAACTATAAAAGCTAGAGATTTGTAGAAGGGGCATCAATAACTCAACATCACTTAGTTTTCAGACTCAAGAGTATTGTTGTAATTTAGGAGTAGTTTTCTCCGTAAAATTGTACCTGGTAACTTAGTAGACTTCAATAGTTTCATTATGAAATTACTCTTTGTTTACTCTATTTATTTTGTAATTGTCAGTTGTTCCAGAGAAATCCTCATCATTTTGAGGCATTCGAACTAATTCCACAGTTGCTTGATTGTTCTTATTTAAATTGTTTTGTTTAAATTATTGCTTGGTTGCTGTCAATCAAGGCCTAGCATAATTTTTACTAAAAATTTTTGGCACACCTAGTAGGACATTCTAGCACAATTTGGAACAATGGTGAAGGCAAATAAACAGGTTAATAAGCATTCAAAGAAGATGACTGTTGAGTTTGACGAAGAGGAAGTGGACCAGGATTTGGTCTTGGCTGATGGTAGTGGTGTTCAACATGTAAGCCAGGTAGTGGCTCCAAAAGGCCAGATGAGTGGCCAAGCATTGAGCACAGAAAGCCATGCAAGTGGCCATGCTAAAATCCCCATAAGAGTCTTGGTGGCTCAGATAAGGGAAGCATTGGCGAACTAGTCACTGGAGGAAAATCAAATCCTTTGGGGGAAAGTAAGGAGTGTGTTGAAGGTTCCATTGATGGAGTACTCAAGTCAGAGTGAAGTAAACAACAAAAGATGTCTTCAAAGGCAGGGGGTACACACTTGATGCACCCACTGGTATGCCACCAACTGATATACTGCAGCAGTCTATTGGTGAACCAATGTCCTTCTATAGGAACCTAACTGCTGAGGAAAGAATGCAACAGGTATTTCAAACATCGAATTTTAAAACTCAAAGAAATTGGCCTGGGAAGCAGTCTGGGCCTATGTTATTTCTAAAACACTTTATGGTCAAAAGGGTATAGAAAACTAAAATTTGTTTAAAATAGAATTCAATAGTTATCCAAACATGATGCCAAGAAATAATATGGTTTTTGAAAATTATGGTCAAGGTTTTGAAAACCAGAATGTCGGGTATAGAGAGGTTCCTAATATGGGTTATGGAAATCAAAGGGTCAATAATTTTGAGAATGATGGTTCATATACTGAAGTGCACAGACCTAAAATGTATGGTAATGGTCTAAGGCCAAGGGGACCAGGACCTCCTTTAAACTTCGACAAGCAAGAACCTTTTGAAAACAACTATGGTTATGGGGGGCAAAATGCTTTTAATCACATTGATAATATCCAAATGGACCAAATTGTACAAATTGTCCAAGACCTTTATAGCCCAGGGATGTGCAGGCCTGAAAGGCCTAGGTTTAGGAAGCCTTACCCTCAGTGGGTAGATGAGGAACCTTTCCTTAGGAATTACAGAGTGCCTGAGTTTTCCTTGTTTCATGGTGAGGAAAAACAGTCAACAATTGAATACATAGGGAGGTTAACCTTATAGTGTGGAGAAATAGGGAATAATGATATTCTCAAAATGAGGTTATTTCCACACTCTTGGACTAGAACTGTTTTTACTTGGTTTATTAACCTTCCTGCTAATTCAGTTCATACCTGGATGGATATGGAGAACTAGTTTCATGCCCAATTTTATAGAATTGAGCCTGAAGTAACTCTTGTCAATTTTTCTGAATTAAGGCAAAAGTTTTTTGAGAGTGCAAAACAGTTCATTGATAGGTTTAAAAGGGCAAACAATAGGTGTAGAATGTATAGGACTAAAGTGGAGATTGTGAGAATGGCCCAAAATGGGTTTGAATTTGAGTTAAGGAAGAAATTTGAAGGAATGGAATTTAGGGACCTGTTTGAGTTGTCATCTAGAGCAACCAGATATGAGTTGATACTTAGGGAGGAAAGGCATAGAAATGCAAATTCATATGGGACTTATTTCCAAGAGGTTGACTTGGAAGCAAGAATTGATGTAGATGTGGCACAAGTGGTTGGCAAAACACCAGTGGTTTGTGGGAATTTGAGGAAAGTAGACAAACTAGTGAATATATCGACAACTCAGCCAACTAAAAGAAATACAAACATCACATTTAGGCAGTATTCTTTTGATTTGTTTAAAGTTGTGCCATTTTTGATGAATTGTTGGCTAATAAGTTTTTAACATTGTCCCCTTGACATGTAATACCAAAAGAACAAGACACAGTAGGAAAATAATATTGTAAATGGCATAACACTTTTGGACATTCTACCAATAATTGTGTAACTTTTAGAAATTCTGTGTAGGATTTGATACAAAAAAGGTCACTGAAGTGTGCAAAGAAAGAAAAAGGGGTTATGGCAGTAGACAATGATCCTTTTCCAAAGATGGCACCAATTCATATGATAACAGCTAGCATCAAGAGGAAGGCCCTAAATCCAAGTGTGTTGCTAACTGATTTGGAGAAAATCCATAAAGAGAAACAAGTGAAGGGAAAGAAGATGATAGATGAAAACAAGTTTGTTTGTTCAAGATGTGGAACTGAGAAGGAAAAGTTGCAAGCAATTTTGGCTAATAAGTTGAAAGAGAGTATGAGAGATCATTGCTTAAGGTTCAATACCTTAGGTGCAGGTGATCTTCAAATTTTCAATAGAGAGAAGTTATTGTATGATGGGTAGGATCCTGGGATTTTTAGACCTATCGACAGATCATATACTGAGAAGTATGGTCCATTTTTGTTTAAATGGGAACCTGTTTACCCTTCTCTCGATGGTGCAGAACGGGTCAGAATTAAAATGAGGCAAACGAGGAATCAGAGGCCACCCAACGGCCATAGTCATGTTTAGAGGCTAGTCTTTATGTCAAGGCCATTGCAAAGGCCATTTATTGGCCAAGGTTGGAGGTTTATGGATGGGATGGGTAGGATGAATCCATTTAGGCCAAGTCAGTTTCATGGTCAAGGGGTAAGGTTTTCACAAGCTTACCTCCCAATTCAACCAAGAATGGCAAAGCCACCAGCTCCTAAACATGTTTGTTGGCAAGGTGTGTTTCATCCAAAATTTCCTTTGTTAGGATGGAAACCTATGGGTCCAACTAGGACTTAGGTTAGAAGAGAGCAGAGTGATGTCAAGTTTCAATGGAGAGATGAGTGCTCTGACGAAATCTGGGAACCGAAGAAGGTCGTTATTGTTGTCATCTTCTTTGATGGGTTTCGATTCTTGGGTGCCATGGCTTGGGATTTTGAGATAGTTGGATTTCAAGTGAAAGTTTTTGAAAAGGAGAAGGACATCTGAGGATTTCAAAAAGAGGGTGATGGAACTAAATTAATGTGAAGTTGAAAAGGTTGGCTTTTTGTAGTTTGTGATAGGCCCAGTATTGAGTGTGAACCAGAGTTGCAGGTCATTTGCATTTGGGTCGTGGTTTCTTTATTTGGGCCTAAAGAAGCAAATTTGTTTAAGTTAAAAACATTCGATATTTATTTAAGTTAAACAAGGGGGCATTGTTTGCACCCATTTTTGTTGGATTCTGTCGATAGGTGGACCAGTCAAGTAATGGCATGTGGTAGAGTCAAAATGGGGATCTTGCATCAATTACAGGACAAGTGTCACTAATAAGAGTTAAATCTTATTTATGAAGCGGCCCAGGTAGTGGAGTAGTTACTGGCATTATGGAGTAGCCTAGGTAGTGGAGCAGTTACTGGCAGAAGGTCATGGGTTTAATTGGCAAATTGCAAGAGGGGTAGTTATAGTAGTTATGCAGCAGCAGTTGCAAACTTTAAGGATCATGGAGTCATGGGTTAGAGAAGTAAGGAAAGCTATAAAAGCCATAGATTTGAAGAAGGCAAGGGCATCAACAACTCAACATCACTTAGTCTTTAGACTTAGGAGTAATGTTGTAATTTAGGAGTAGTTTTCTCCATAAAATTGTATCTGGTGACTTAATAAATTTCAGTAGTTTCATTCTGAAATTACTCTTTGTTTACGCTGTTTATTTTGTAGTTGTCAGTTGTTCCAGAGAAGTCCTCATCTTTTTGAGGCATTCAAACTATTTCCACAATTGTTTGATTGTTCTTATTTAAATTGTTTTGTTTAAATTATTGCTTAGTTATTGTCAATCAAAGCCTTGCATAACTAACAAGTAGATAGGACAAACTCAATGCGAGAGGGACTCTTTTTTGTTGCAAGTTTCTTATCTGTTGACTATTTATTTACTGATATTGATACTAATATCTTTTGTATATTTGGGAGTTTGAATTTTAGTTCAAAAGTCAAAAAATCACTAAAAATGTCAAAAAGTTAACAAACTATACTCGAAAAAAAAAAAATCAAATATTTTTCTTCTCTTTACTTTGTGCACGTTTTTCTCATAAAAGGCCAAAAAATCATCCCAAACATACTAATTTTTGGATAAATTACAAATACAACCCCTGAGATTTGTTTAAAATAAGGATTATCCCTATAGTTTAAAAAATTACAAAAACTCCCATTGTTAGAATTTTTTATTTAACAAAATTAGCAGAAAAAATGAAATCATTAACTACTCTCCTATACAATGATAAAATCATCTAAATTGTTAATTGAAATATGTTTCTGACGTCATTAAAAACTGTTAATTGAGTTGATGATTTATTAATAAAAAGAGGCATTTGTTATGCAAGTATAAACTGAAATGGCATGATATAATTTCTAAAATTATGGGAGAAAATTGTATTTTAAATAAATCTCAAGGGGTGTAACTGTAATTTATCCTAATTTTTTTACCTTATATTTTAGCTAAAAACAAGGTTACTAAAATACGAGAATCTATTTATAATTTACCCTAGCATAAACCTAATCTTTTTCAAGATATAATCAAACATACATTTCAAACAATCCAAAATGTTGTAAGTCTCTTGAAGCAATTAAGGATAGAGTTTTACTAATAACAATCTTACGGATTATTACTAATAAGTATAGAATATCAAAATATTCATAATTTTTTATATTTTTTAAATATAGGATAAAATATATTCATGGTTCTTAAAATATGTATTTCTTGTCATTTTAAACTTTTAAATTTAAATTTCATCAATTTCATTCTTAATTTTTTTTAATTTGAGTCAATTTGGTCTAATTCTAAACAGACCTTCTAAATAGTTAACGGAATAATAATAAAATGCATGCATGGTACTTAAAAAATGTATTTTGTGTCACTTTAGCCCCTAAATTTTTTATTTTGTCAATTTGGTCCTGAAACGTTCATGGAGAAAATAAAACATAACCTTACAATATTAAAGGACAAAATTGACAAATTAATATTTTAGAGATCAAAATAATACAAAAAAATATATGTTAAGGACCATAGTTGAAATTTATAATTTTTACATTAACGATGTAAACATCTGTTTGAAATTGGACCTATTTAATTCAAATTGACAATTTTGAGGACAAAATGAAAAATTAAATCTTAAGGATTAAAATGATAAAGAACGAATACTTTAGAGAGTAAAATTATATTTTATCTTTTAATTTACTTTTTATGTATTATTCAACACTAAAAACAATTTTACGATCTATTTTAAAGAATTTCCTTTATGCCTAGATAAATTTACCATGTTCACAACGTTCCAAACCGACTATTTTAGTAACTTTTTTGCTTTTTATAAAAAAATGTACAGAAAAGTAGAAAAAGTTGTTAGGTTTTATTCTTGGCAACCCCGTTTGACAAAACTCCTTTCAGTTGTATTTGTTTTTGCACCTTTTATTTCAGTGAGGCTATGAGTTTATTAGATGCGAATCCAACCCGAATCGTGCCTTTGTCAATTTCCATAGATCAAAACTGAGGTTGTAATAGGATCTAGTTTTCCAGATTTTCATTTTGGTCGTCCCGCTCGAGCGGGGAAAGTGATGCTCGAGCGGGGATTGCAAGCTCACAGCATCTCTGTTTCGCCTGAAAAAGTACTGGATGATGTGATTCGACGCTCGAGCGTGAAGCCTATATGAATCACACAATTTTGAAGCCTCCGCTCGAACGGGAATTACCACGCTCAAGCGGACCGCGCGAACACAAATTCTATAAATTCGCGTGTTGGGTCAAATCCAGGATTACTTTGGATTTCTATAAGGAATTGGTTTTCTTCAAATCCAGGATTACTTGGATTTCTATAAAGAATTGTTTTTCTTCCAAAACTAGGATTACTTTGGTTTTCTATAAGGAATTGGTTTTCTTCAAATCCAGGATTACTTGGATTTCTAAAAAGAATTGTTTTTCTTCCAAAACTAGGATTACTTTGGTTTTCTATAAGTAGTTGGGTTTCTCCCAAAACTTGGATAAGTCCTCAGGATCTTCTTTTTGGATTCTAAGGTTTATATCTGGGGATATTTTGCTAGTTTTCTTTGATGTTTTATTGAGTATTCAACTCATGGTTTAAAGAGAGTACATCAAAGGTTTTGTTTGTTATACACAAGAGAGAGAGAGAGTTGTTCTTCGATGGATTCTGAAGAATTCGAGCCTGAAGCTTTGGTGGATTCTGGAGTGGCTCATCGTAAAGACAATTTCGAGGTGAAGACGGGGTTGGAAGAGGCACATAGAGGTTGGTTCAATTAGGCGTGGATTCGCTAGGTAATTGAGAGTATACCTGTGTAATTCCTTTAAATCTTCTTAGTGGATTGTTTTGTGGCTGTTGCCCGTGGTTTTTTAATCACAGTTGGAGGTGTCCAATTGTGGTTTTTCCACGTTAAAATAGTTGTGTTGATTTGTCTTGATTGTTTGATTGGGATTGTTATATACTGCTTAAAATTGTTACATAATCACAAATCAATATCTAGGGAATTTCTAGATTTTTCAATTGGTATCAAAACAGGTCATTCTATTTTTTAAAACAATATACCTTTTAGAACGAGATCTTGTTTGATTTGTGATATTGGATTCAATTCGTGAGGGAAATTCTATGGTTCGACCACCCCTACTTGACGGATCCAATTATTCTTTTTGGAAAGCTCGGATGAGATTATTTTTGAAATCTATAGATGAAAAAGTTTAGCAATCTGTCATGAATGGGTGGACCGAACCAACAATTACTGTTGATGGAGTTACATTTCCCAAACCAATTGATAAGTGGGACGCAATTGATTACCAAAATAGTAGCTGGAATAGTAAAGCTATCAATTCTCTCTTTTGCGCTGTCACACCTGAAGAATTTAGTCGTATTTGTAATTGTGAAGTCGCAAAAGAGGCTTGGGATATCTTACAAACTATTCATGAGGGCACTCCTTCTGTTAAACGCTCAAAACTTCAAAGGCTCACATCTAGTTTCGAAAACCTTTCAATGAAAGATAGTGAGACCTTTGATGAATTTTATGCGAAATTGAGTGACATTGTAAATTCCAGCTTCAATTTAGGTGAAAAAATATCAGAATCCAAAGTTGTGGGAAAAATTTTGAGATCCTTGCCCGATCGGTTCCAACCAAAAGTTACGGCTATTGAGGAGGCTCAAGATGTTGACAACCTTAAGCTAGATCAGTTGGTTGGAAATCTCCAAACTTATGAGGCACCTAGGAATTTCAAAAAGAAACAAAAAGATATTGCTTTTAGTAGTGCTCATAGAGTTGGAGAGAATTCTGATGAGGATTGTGAGATAGATTCCAAGATTACGGCTGTTTTTGTTAAATAATTTAAAAAATCTTTTTTTAAAAAAGAATCCTAATCTTTTGGAATCTACTCATACTCATAAATCTAAAGGCAAAGATAAACTCAAAATTAATTCTATAGCCAAGAAGGAGAAAGAAAAGATACAAGGGAATTCTGAAAGAGCTCAATGCTATGAATGCCAAGGATTTGGCCACTTTACTTCAGAATGCCCTACTCGTTTGAGGAAGAAGAAAGCCCTCGCCATCACTTGGGATGATGAATCAGAATTTGATGAAGATGAAAGTGACGATGAAGATCAAGGCGAAGAGGGGCATAAACAATTTCTTGCTTTCATGGCGGCTTCCGAAACTAAAGGACAAACAGAGTCTCCGAAGCGGTCAGTTGAGAATACCACTGATGATGAATCCTCGGAGAGTGATCATGAAGAGCTTGAGCAAGCTTATGAAAAGTTGTATAAGGAGTCTCTTAACTTATTCAAATTGAATGACAAACTCACAAAGAAACTCAAAGCATGTGAAAGTGAGAATGTCAAACTTAAGGAGGAGATTTCCGAGGCCAGGATTGATGCCATCAAGATAGCTGATGATCGACAAGCTCTTTGTGCAAAACTATTGACTTGTGAGACAGAGAGGAATGAGCTACTGGAAACCCATGCCATGGATGAAGAAAAGATTGAATCTCTCGATATGTCACAGGTTGCTTTAGAAGAACTATTGATCAAGAAAGAGGAAGAGCTCAAGTGTGCTATGGCTACCATTGGTCTTTGGAACAAAGGATCAAAGACTTTGGAGGATATCATTGGGTCTCAACAAATGAGTTGTGACAAGAGTGGCATTGGCTTTGACAACAAAGAGCAAAAATAGAGTGCATCTACATCTCATGATACAAGAACTTAAGAAAAAAGAGAACAAAAAATTCAACATGAGAATGGACTTCTCAAACTTCCTAGAGTTGGTAAGGTGAAAGAAAAAAAGTACACCCTGTACATCTTGTTTTTATTTGTCATCATTGTGGTATGCATGGTCATATTCGCCCTTATTGTTATGAGTTGCATGGAAGAGTGTATTTGCCTAGACCTATGAATAGGAAGTTGGAAACCATGTCAAGACG
This sequence comes from Camellia sinensis, assembly GCF_055761805.1. Classification (NCBI taxonomy): domain Eukaryota; kingdom Viridiplantae; phylum Streptophyta; class Magnoliopsida; order Ericales; family Theaceae; genus Camellia; species Camellia sinensis. The sequence continues at coordinate 71,306,149 of NC_138973.1, read as the reverse complement.
GGTTCTCATTGAAAGGGAAGGGAACCACAACGTTAAGACAACACCCAAGAACCGCAATTCTCGCAATTTTGTTCATACTAAAGCGGTTTGGGTGAGAAAACTTGACTTGTGTTAATTTGTTTATTTGTTTTAGCTTTTGGGTTTTCGTGTGTTTTTTTTTTTAATATTAAAAAAAATTTAAAAAAAAATGTGTGCATATTCTTTTTTTTGTCTTGCTTTGGTTAAGAAAAAAAAAATCAAAAAGATTTTCTTAGTATGGTTTTGCAAGTTTGAAATTTTTGAGTGGTCCTTGGTACATATTGGAATTGATGAGAATATCCATTACATGTTAATATGTGTGTGCTTTCTGTGGTCATTACTCATTTTGGAGTGTGTGTTCTTTGATTAGTATGTCTCATTCTGTACACACTCTTTGATTTGCAAATTTTGGAGTCTTCCGCCTTAGTGATTATTTTTCTCTATGGACTTCTAGCATTGTATCTTTTACTTTTCTTGAGGAATTGACCTATACTAGCATATCATGGGTGATGTTAAGTCTCTTAACCACCTTCCATCTTTTTTACATCTCCACGGCTTTCCCCTCTATTCTTTGTAGTCCAGCCATGAGGAAAAAGCTACCTCAGAGTTGCCAACCAGGCCATCCTTATTATATCCATGCTTCTTTGGTTCGGTTTCCATCCTCTTGAGCATGTCAGCCGCCAATGAGTGTGCAAAAGAAAAAGAAAAAGAAAAAGAAAGAGAAGAAGAAAAAATATGCAAAAAAAAAGGGGAAAAAAAAATGTTCACAAGAAAGAAAAGAAAAAAATGTGCAAAAGAAAGAAAAGAAAAAGTGTGTGAAAAAAAAAAAAAAAAAGATTCATTGATTGAGGGGGAGCCTCCGCCTTTATTCACCAAATACCCCTTGATTCCTAGTGGTTTGACTTTCCTTAGTTGTGCTTAGATTCTCTTATCAGAGGTCCAACTTTCAGATCACTACTATGATTGAATCTAGTGTTTGTCGAACTTCAAGAGTCACACACACACTTTTCTCATGGGATCTATGCTTTTCACATAATGCATCAATTTCTTTCATGAGGAATCTTCTACAAACTGTGCACATTGTGTTTACTAGTAATTGTGCTTCTTGGATAACCTTGTGTGTTTTAAGGTACAAATTTGAGATTTCTTGATTGTTCCACCATATTATTTTTGTTGTTTTTCTTCTTGTTCACTGTTTTCAGTGTTTGTGGTTGCTTTTAGTGAGGGGGAGTTTGGTTCATCTTGATTTGGGTTGGTACGGGAGTTTGGTTTTTCATTGCAAGAGTTGTTTAGCATGAACACTTTGATATGTTTGGTAAGGGAGATTGGCTATATGTTTTGCATGTTGCTATGCACTGTTTGCCCTTCTTGTATGTTCCTAGTATTTACATCGTCATATCATTGCTTGTGTGGTTTATGATCTTGCTTTTGTTGTTTGAGAGTTGTTTTTCATGAGTCTTAGTTTTCATCTATTCATGTTTTCCATCTCATGTTTCAAAATAATCGTGTCATATGTCTATTACTTTTTCATATACTCTTGTGGGACTAATATTTGTTTTGGAGATTGTGGCACTAATAATTGTTTTGCAAATCACGACCTTGAGAAAGAAGTTGGCTTTTGTTGGCTGTAATGGGTTGGGGTGTTTAGGATTTTACTTCTTAGGTGTATTTTGTCACGGCATTACCAAAGGAGGAGATTGTTAGGTTTTATTCTTAGCAACCCCGTTTGACAAAACTCCTTTCAGTTGTATTTGTTTTCGCACCTTTTATTTCAGTAAAGCTATGAGTTTATTAGATGCGAATCCAACCCGAATCGTGCCTTTGTCAATTTCCATGGATCAAAACTGAGGTTGTAACAGGATCTAGTTTTCCAGATTTTCCAATTTTGGTCGTCCCGCTCGAGCGGGGATTGCAAGCTCACAGCATCTCTGTTTCGCCTGAAAAAGTACTGGATGATGTGATTCGATGCTCGAGCGTGGAAACTTCTGCTCGAGCGTGAAGCCTATATAAATCACACAATTTTGAAGCCTCCGCTCGAGCAGGAATTACCACGTTCGAGCGGACCGCACGAACACAAATTCTATAAATTCGCGTGTTGGGTCAAATCCAAGATTACTTTGGATTTCTATAAGGAATTGGTTTTCTTCAAATCCAAGATAACTTGGATTTCTATAAAGAATTGTTTTTCTTCCAAAACTAGGATTACTTTGGTTTTCTATAAGTAGTTGGGTTTCTCCCAAAACTTGGATAAGTCCTCAAGATCTTCTTTTTGGATTATAAGGTTTATATCTGGGGATATTTTGCTAGTTTTCTTTGATGTTTTATTGAGTATTCAACTCATGGTTTAAAGAGAGTACATCAAAGGTTTTGTTTGTTATACACAAGAGAGAGAGAGAGAGAGAGAGAGAGAGAGTTGTTCTTCGATGGATTCTGAAGAATTCGAGCCTGAAGCTTCAGTGGATTCTGGAGTGGCTCATCGTAAAGACAATTTCGAGATGAAGACGGGGTTGGAAGAAGCACATAGAGGTTGGTTCAATTAGGCGTGGATTCGCTAGGTAATTGAGAGTATACCTGCGTAATTCCTTTAAATCTTCTTAGTGGATTGTTTTGTGGCTGTTGCCCGTAGTTTTTTAATCACAGTTGGAGGTGTCCAATTGTGGTTTTTCCACGTTAAAATCGTTGTGTTGATTTGTCTTGATTGTTTGATTGGGATTGTTATATACTGTTTAAAATTGTTACATAATCACAAATCAATATCTAGGGGATTTCTAAATTTTTCAAAAGTGATATGACAACTTATAGTAACTTTTTAATTTTTTGACTAAAATAATTACTCCCCAAACGAGGCCTAAGTAGTGAATTCAAATGATATTCCTTGATAATGAAATATACCTATATGACCTGAGCTCTCCGCAAGCTATAACTTCACGTTCTTTGCTAAACTTACCATGCTCACACAGATAAAGTTTGCATTCAATTGGAATAGTTCATAGCTAAACAGTCAATTCCAATAATAAACCTAGATGGGTTCGGTTTTGCTGTAGTCAACAGTAGTAGTGTTGGTGCTGTTGATGGGTTGTCCCAATAAAAACCAACCACGTAGCAGAGAAATTTGAAAACATAGATAAAATCAGAAAAATTGAGCAAATTATAGAAATTTGTCTATATTTTGAAACTTTTGATTGATATTTTTTTTTTTAAAATGTCGAGGGACCCTAATCACTAAAAAAATATTATATGTCTTTTATCCTTTAAAATCTTAACATCAGAAAGGCACAAAAGTTTCTCATTTTAAAATTAATGGTCAAAATTAAACTAATTAAAATTACGATGACCAAAATAATATAAAGAGTAAAAAGTAGGAATTATCAATGTAATTTATTAAAAAAAAATAGTTAGAGATCATATGAGAGAGAGAGATAGAGAGTGGAAAAAAGGAGAAATTATTATTAAGGGTAAGGGATTGTTTGGGAATAATTTAAATAAATGCACTTTTTTGGTAAAGTATTTATTTGGATCACCTGGCCTCATTTTTTTTTTTTTTTTGCACATCTTTTCTTAAAAATATAAAAAGTATACTAAATAAGTAAACCCTAAACAATCCCTAAATTTTAAAAATTATTACGAATTAATGAAAAAATTTATATTATTAATTCTTAATATTTATAATATATTTTTATTTTTTAAAAATACTTTTTAGGGTAGTGTCAGTGTAATTCCTAAAATAAAAAAAAAATGAAAAAAAGAAGTCAAACATGGAAAGTGGGAAACGAAGAGAGTAATGGAAAGAAGCACAAAAGAAAGAGAGAGATAGTCAGACGCTAAGAACATGAAATTACAGCTTGTAGAGAACTATCCACGACAAAAATGATTTAGACCTCTAAAAGAAGAGCTCTAATAGAGCATTAATTTGTCTTTTTCTTCTCTCTTTTTTGTCTTTTACTTTACTGTTTTTTTTTTTTTGTTTTTTGATTGACGGCTCATTAGAGCTGTCCTTTTACAGCTCTAATTAGAGCTCCGAAGCATGACCCCTATCCACAATGGACACACTATTGGTGTATTAGCGTCAGTTGTCAACTTTTGGTTAGTTGAGGGGGAAGTTTGGTGTTGCAGAGGACCTGTTAACGCATGTGTCAGGAGTGTGTGTTAGAGTCTGCTGCTAAGTTCTTTGTTATCTGCAGCGAGTGTTCTAGCGAGGGAGGGGAAGTGTGTTTTTTGTCTTCCGAGTTGATCGGCCAGACGTCCGGCCGATTGACCGGTCAACAGTAATTTTTTTTTTAAAAAAAAAAAAAAAACTTTTTGGAATTTTTTTTTTCGACTTGAAACTTAATTTTGGGATTGAAATTTTTGATTAAACTAAAGTATTTATTTATTTTATTTATTATATACATATATATATATATATATATATATATATATTTATTTAACACATACCTTAACACACCTCTTAACACATTTTAACAAATATTATTAGGCCCCACTTTTATCATTTTTTGTCATATAACACACACTTTAACAAATAATTTTGACTATCCCATTGTGAATGCCCTTAAATAGGTATATTTCACTATCAAGGAACATTATTTGAATTGAGTACTTAGTTATAAATTATTTAATAAATGCAGATTTTGACGATGTGAACATGAGAAATTTAGCTAAGCATGAAGGAAATTGTTTAAAATAGATCGTAGAATTATTTTTAGTGTTAAATAATACATAAAAAGTACATTAAAAGATAAAATATAATTTTACTCTCTAAAGTATTCGTTCTTTATCATTTTAGCCCTTAAGTTTTAATTTTTTCATTTTGTCCTCAAAATTGTCAATTTGAATTAAATTGGTCCAATTTCAAATAGTTGTTTACATCATTAATGGAAAAATTATAAAATTCAACCATAGTCCTTAACATATATTTTTGTATCATTTCGATTTCTAAAATATTAATTTTGTCAATTTTATCCTTTAATATTGTAAGGTTATGTTTTATTTTCTCTATCAATGTTTCAGGACCAAATTGTTAAAATAAAAAATTTAGGGACTGAAGTGACACAAAATACATATTTTAAGAATCATGTGTGTTTTTTATTGTCATTCCTTTAACTATTTAGACTGTCTATTTAGAATTGGATCAAATTTACTCAAATTAAAAATTTTAAGAACGAAATTGAAAAAATTTTAATTTAAAAATTCAAAATGACAAGAAATATATATTTTAGGAACTATAAATATATTTTATCCTATATTTAAAATATATAAAAAATATATATAATAAATTATAAACATTCTGATATTTTATAATTATTAGTGATAATTTGTAAGATTGTTATTAGTAAAACTCAATCCTTAATTGCTTGAAGAGGCTTTCAACATTTTGGATAGTTTGAAATGTACATTTGATTATAACTAGAAGAAGATTAGGTTTATATTAAGATAAATTAAAATTTTAATTATTTAAAAGTCCTATTTTCAAATGTTATGGTAACTTAAGTCTTATCTAAGATTTTTTGAACTAATAAATCCGATTTAGTAAACTGAGAATATTATCAATTTTTTTAATTTTTAAAATAAAGAACATTATCAATTTTGAATAATAATGTTTTAGATAATTGCTTCACTAACTGATAAAAAAAATAGAGGATGAGATTAAACGTTTTTGTCCTTCTACTTATTAATTTGAATCAACTATCCAATAAAACCGATAACATTATAAGCTTTTTTCAGTTTTAAAACTGAGAACATTATCAGTTTTTTCATTTTTAAAGTTTTTTTTTTCCCCAATTTTGCGCATCAATGTTCCATCATCATGGTCCTTTATAAATATAAAATTTTCAGTTTTACACAAAAAAATAATTCAATTTTTAGTTTTTTTTTTTTGTGCACATAATTTTTTTTTTAGTTTTTTAAATTTAAAAGTTGATTTTTTAAAGTTTTGAAAATCAAAATAAATGTCAAATTATCATATTCCTTTATAAATAATCATAAATGGTGAACAATCATTGTTTGAAAGACACTTCCAACTATTTAAAATTTAATGGAACATGAAAGTCCAAAAAATCTTAGTTAAGACTTAATAAAATATAAGTTCATAAATTATGACTTGGGTTTAAATGCCTCTAAATTAAATAGATTCTCGTATTTTTGTAACTTATAGCTTTTGGCTAAAATATGAGATAAAAAAATTATGATAAATTACAGAATTATACCCCTTGAGATTTATTTAAAATATAATTTTTCTCCGTAATTTAGAAATTGCATCACCCTTTCAAGTTTATAATCGCATAACAAATGACTTTTTTTATTAATAAATTATCAAATTAATTAATAATTTTTAATGATGTCTGAAATATTTTTTTAATTAACAATTTAAATGATTTTATTGTTGTACAATAGAGTAGTTAATAATTTTATTTTATTTTGTTAATTTTGTTAAATAAAAATTCTAACAATGGGGTATTTTCCATTTTTTAAACTACAAGGATAATCCATATTTTAAACAAATTTGAAAATGTGTATTTGTAATTTACACAAAAACTAGTATTTTGTGATGACTTTTTAGCCTTTTATGAAAAAAAGGGGTAAAAATAGAGAAAAAAATGATTATTCCATTCCAGTTCATTTTAGTGAATCAAATACTACCTAAGTAATTTATGATTTTCAATACAATTTAAAATTTATTTTCAAAAACATAATTTTTTGATAAAATATAAAATTAATGTTAAAGTTTATCAACATTAATAATTAAAATTATAAATTTTCCACACATTTGTAATAATTTTCTGTAATTAACACCGACAAATAACTTTCCCTAATTTTTGCATTTTACAAAAAAGCCAAAACGCCCCCCCCCCCCACACAAAAAAAAAAAAAAAAAAAAAAAAAATTCAATTCACTAGTGAGGCTTAAATGTCTCCAGTGTGGCTTAAATGTAGAGCACCCTATGGGCGTAAATTTGCCCGGCCCGGCCCACTGTTGAGCCGCTCAATATCTCGCTAAAATTTAGGCTAGAGTGAGTTGGCCCATAGGTCAAAAAATTAGGCTCAAGCCCAAGCCCAAGGGTATTCAGGTTGTAGGCCTGTGCTCGGACCTGGGCCAAACCTGAACATTTTTTTATTTTTTTCCTTCAAAATTTTAATTTTTTTTTCCATCAAAAATGACACTAGGCCTCAGGTGGGCCGAGCCTTGTGAAGTCTTTGAGAAGGCTGATGGGACAGGCCCAACGGGGCGGTCTTCAAAACAAACGACCTAAGCCCAAGGCTAGAACCAAGGCCTTGGGCTGGGCTCGTGAGGTTTGGTAGGCAACGGACCGGTGGGCCAAATTTACACCCTTAAGGGTAGGTTAAAACTCCTCATTTATATCCTTGGCTTTAGGATGAGGCTTAGGCCAGTGCCCTACCTATGAATTTATAGGTTAATATAAACCACATTTTGCTGCTATATTAGGCTAATCAAATAAATAAGGAAAAATAATAATTCAGTGTAGGTTAAAAACAAAAAAGTGGTAAATTTCACAAATTTTAATAATTAAAATTATAAATTTTTATAATTATTTTGAGAAAGTACCACTAATTTATAATTTTTCTAATAAATAAAGTCGTACCTATGAAATTATAGATGAATCAAAGGGTAAATTATACTATTAATTCTTATCATTTAAGTGAAATGTTATTTTAATTAAAACAATTTAGTACTTATATATATTTTCAACTTTGTTGTAATGTGATTCCAATTAATTGTCACTGCATAGATTAATGAACAAATTACACTGATAATGTCTATATTTTATCCATTGTGTCATGTTAATTCATACACTTTCAATTAGTCTAATTTTGATCATTAATTTTAGATTTTGTTTCAATTTGGTCCAAGCAATAATTTTGTTAGTGTTATTTAAGAAAAATTATTACTAAATTGGTTGAGATTAACTAACTGAGTTGAGTAAATTTATAATTTTGCCCTTAAAAATATAGCACGTGACATTTATATGCGTATTTTTCATTAAAAAAAATGTTAAGAATTATAATCAATTGAACCAAATTCAGATAAAATCATAAATTTAGGATCAAAATCGACCTAATTAAAAATACAAAAACTAAAATAACAAAAAATAAAATATAGGAACTACCATCATAATTTGTCCAACATTAATTTATGAGTTGGAAAGCTCCAATTGATTGTCACTACAAAGCATTAATTGTTGTAGGAGAATAAAACAATTTACCTTCTCAACTTTGCTATAAAAGATAAGAGGAAATATCATTTTACTTTCCAAATTTTCACACATTTTTCAATTTAACCTCCAAACTTTGATTAATATCAATTTTATATCTAAATTTCAAAATTTTGACCAATTTGGCATTTGCCGTCACATTCTGTATATAATTGGACGAAATGTGCTGATGTGACACTAAAAGTTTATTTAAAATTTTATTTTACCCCCAAACTAATCAATTTGCCTCCCAAACTATACCTTAAAAATTAATTTGCCCCCACGTCAGCACATTCCGTCTAATTGTTGACGGAATGTGACAGCAGAGGCCAAATTGATCAAAATTTTAAAAGTTTGGGTGTGAAATTGATATTAATTGAAGTCTGGGGTCAAATTGAATAATGAGTGAAAGTTTGGGGGGAGAAATAATATTTTCTTAAAAGATAAAGTGTAAAATTCAAAGCATCAAAAATATATTTCTATACAAAACAAAATAACATATTTTATACTCTTTATTTCATTTTACAAACCCTAAACAGTCTGGCACCATTTCATTTCCCATTTTGTTCCTCTCTCTTCATAATTCATCGTTGTCAGTCCCCATCTTTTTCCTTGTTCTCTCGTCCCCATCGTTCTCCCTCTTTTTCCTTATTTGCAGCAAAAGAGGTAGTATTTCATGTTTGTGTAAATTTAAATGAATTAATTATAATAATTGATTGTTCTATATTGTTGATAACAATAATTGATTGCCCTATATTAGTGGTTCATTTTCACATGAATTTTTGAATGCGACATAAAAATATACATTATACATGTATTTTTTTAATTTCTTTTTACATGTGCCATGAGAAATTTTATTTTTAATTCATAAATTTGTTGTAAATACACGCCAATTAGATGGCTGCCAAGTTGGATTTTGATAATTTTTCAGATAAAATGGGAATGCTCTCCAAACTTATTGCATACTTAGATGGTGTTTGGGAAGTGAGTTTTTATGTAGATTTTATTAGATGTAGGTTTTTATGAGATAAAAAATTTTTGGTGTTTGGGAAGATAGTTGAGTTTTTATGTGGTTGGATGTGATGTTTGTGAGAGAAAAAGTGAAATGATTATGGGGTTGGATGTGATATTTTGTTTGGATGTGTTTTTTTTGGTTTTGCAAAACTTTTGTCTTTTAGTGGAAAAAATGAGAAAAAAATTTGGGAATCAATTTTTGGAATCAATTTTTATATTCTGATTAATAATATTGCTTATCAAACCCATCACACTATTGCAAGTGAGGATCTTATAGATTGATTTTTTGAATGACTAAGATTTAATTTCACCAAAATTGAAGATGCAATACTCATTTCACTTTCTAATCTCTCAAAGTCTAACTTTATCATTCCACAATCACTTAAGAAAAATCATTGTAGCAGATCTTGACTTCACTTTGCACCCACCACACTATTGCCTCTTCCAAGTCTCTCGTTTTATACATGCTAAATGCATATGAAAAATGTTTGGGGGCCCTAATTCTGTGGCTCAAATGTGGCTCAAATGGCCAAAACGACGTCGTTTTGGCCATTTTGATGTTGTTTTGTACTCAAAACGACATCGTTTTGGCCATTTGAGCCACATTTGAGCCACAGAATTTGGGCCCTCTACCATTGCTCAAATGCATATACATCACATTCCCATTTTTTTAAATCAATTTTCATATTTTGATCAACAACAATGTTACATCTCTCTAATTTACCACTCCTAGGTTAAAATAGTCACAAAAAGATAAAATAAGTTTTTTAGTCCCAGATTAAAAATTGTTACATCCAAATTATAATCATTTCATTTTTTCTCACAAAAAAAAAAACAAAAAAAAAGTCAAAAAACTCATCCCAAACGAGGCTATTTTTGTCCTAGACTAAAATAGCTAAAAAGCTAAAAAGTCAAAAAACCAACACACAACCCAACGAAGCCGATGTAGTATTGAGGTTAGGACCCCTAATGAATATTTGTGTTTTTTTTTTTTATGGTTTAAATTAGGGCAAATTACAAACACCCCCCTCGAGGTTTGGTGAAAATACAGATTCCCCCCTGAGGTTTGAGAAATTACATTCCGCCCCCTGAGGTTTATATTTCCATAACAAATTGTCCCCTGAGGTTTTTATTTCATATAGATTCCCCCTTAATTTTCCCTAATTTGTTATGAAAATTTGACCCTAAGGGGCAATTTGTAATTTCTCAAACCTCAGGAGGAAATCTGTATTTTTACCAAATCTCGAAGCGATGTTTGTAATTTGCCCTTTAAATTAAATCGGCCCCCATTGACGTTGTTATCAAGTTGGATTTTGATAATTTTTGAATATTAATGTTATTGAAACTAAAAAAATTAGATTATTTTTTAAAAAATATTTTAGTCATATCTCATTCTCATGTTTTTCCAAATCATTCACAAATCATCTTATTTATACATTATTGACTCTAAAAAATGACCTTGTGTATATTCTTTTCTTCAAGTAAAGTGAAGAGCCTCCCTAGACATATTTTGCATGTTAAATAGGGTTAATTACATCACAAATATGGTAGGGGGAAAAAAAATACAAATTTATGAATTTTTTTGTAATTTTAATTATTAATGTATATTAAGTTTTTCACTGATTTGTAATTATTTTTTCTAAACCCACTTATTTGATGTTTCCCTTATTAAACTTTCCATTTTTAGAATCATTTTTCATATTTTGATTAATAATACTGCTTATCAAACCCACAACAGTATTTCACCCACCACACTACTGCCTATTCCACATCTCTCATTAGACATACTAAAAGCATAGGACTGCCAGAGCAAAAACATATACATCACCACTGCAAACTTCCCATTTTTTGAATCAATTTCACATATTGCGATCAATATTAGTACTCATGAATGCCACATTCTTCCTCCCCTATGATCTCTATCTCTTTTCATTTGCAGACAAACTCATTACCCATTCATTTTTTCAACCTCTGTTCTTCCTCCCCATCCCTTGTCCCTCTCAACTGTGTGCACTAAATTCCTTCCTCCCACATCCCTTGTCCCTCTCCTCCTTCTCACTGGAACTTCCTCCCTTTCATCCTTTCCGTAACTAAAATGTCTGAACCATTATTGATAGAGGGTGAGCCAGAGTTTCTCTTCACTTCACCGATGACGATAGGCTTTAGATTGGCCACTTCTCGGTCAAAAATCAAGATAAATCCTGAACGATAGGCTCAGACATTTCAGCTGCGGAAAGGATGAGAGGAAAGAAGTGGTAGTGGGAAGAAAGAGGAGGAGAGGGACGAGGGATGTGGAAGGAAAGAATTTAGTGCACACAATTGAGAGGGATGAGAGATTGGGAGGAAGAACAAAGGTTGAGATAATGAATGGGTAATGAGTTTGTGTGCAAATGAAAATAGATAGAAATTATAGGGGAGAAAGAATGTGGCATTCATGAGCAGTAGAATTAATCACAATATGTGAAATTGATTCAAAAAACTGGGAAGTTTGCGGTGGTGATGTATATGTTTCTGCAATAGCAGTCCTATGTTTTTAGTATGTCTAATAAGATAAATGTGGAATAGGCAATAGTGGGATGAGTGAAATACTGTCGTGTGTTTGATAAGCAGTATTATTAATCAAAATATGAAAACTAATTTTAAAAATAGAAAAGCACCAATAAATCCCAAAGTGTAATCTTATGAACAGTTTAGTCTTTCATTTTTTTCTTATAAACCCAAAGATCCAATTAAAATAAAAATTACACAAAAAGATAATCACATATACGTTTGGGTTTAATTTTTTAAGGATAAAAGTGGGTTTCACCAAATGTGAAATTACACATTTGAACAATCCGTACTATAGAGGTTTTGGATTTTTCCTCATTTGAAACAAATTCCCCATTACGAACAAATACGTAACATTCCAATACTTCAATAGCATAACACTCCAATATAACACATTAAAAACTCCTTAGTGAACTTTTCTCAAACGTAATAACATATCACTCCACTAAGAGGGTCTTGAGGTGTTTTGAATTGATCTCTGGGCTGAGAATAAACTATCATAAGAGTCTGGTGTGTGGGGTTAATGTCCCTGAAGAGTCTTTATCCGCATTTGCAGCAAGATTACATTGTCATATCAAGGCTCTCCCTTTGAAGTACTTGGGGCTGCCTTTGGGGGCTAACCCAAATAAGAAGTCTACTTGGAAGCCTGTCCTTGATAAAGTCAGAAACAGACTTGCAGGTTGGAAAAGGAAGCTGCTATCATTCTCAGGAAGGCTCACTCTGTTAAAATCTGAGTCCTCTGCCCTGCGTATGTTTTACCTATCCTTATTTAAAATGCCTGTAGGGGTAGCTAGAGAATTTGAGAAGCTACAGGCTAATTTTCTTTGGGGAGGGTCAGAATCAAGAAAACCAATTCACTTGGTTAAATGGGATGATTTAACAAAGAATGTAAAGCAAGGGGGTCTAGGTATCAGGAGAGTTAGGTTGGTTAACGATTGTATGCTACTAAAATGGTGGTGGAGATTTGGCTCCGAGAAAGATGCCTTGTGGAGAAAAATCATCTGCAGCAAGTATAATTTGGATGAAAACAGCTGGTATCCCTCTTCCTTCCCTAGCAGCAAGCTCTCTTGTGTTTGGAAAGGTATCACATCTATACCAGAGAGGAGGAATAGTCTGATGGTGTTTTATCTCAATAATGTTCATATCAAGGTAAGGGATAGTAATAGAACCTTTTTCTGGAAGGACAAATGGTGCAGCAATTCTAGCTTGAAAGATGAATTTCCATCTCTTCACAGATTAGTTGTGGACAAGGAAGAAACCTTGAGATCAATATATAACAGGAGGGTACATTCAGGGGCTTGGAATTTTCAATTCAGAAGAAGGTTATATGAGTGGAAAGAGAGGGAAGTTTGTAGGCTCAACTTGCTCCTGGCTTCTGTGCCTGATCCATGTTCTGCTCTGGAGGGCAAATTAGTCTGGTTGGCTGAAGGATCTGGGCCATTTTTCTGTCTCCTCTGTGTATAAAAATGAAATTGACTCCCGTAGTCCCTCTCTCATTGCTTGTAAGTTTGTTTGGAACTCTTTTGCCCCTCTTAAGGTTCAATTCTTCTGTTGGCTAGCATGGAGAAACCGAGTTAAGTCAGCTGAATTTCTTCAGATAATTGGAGTGTTACAAGCTAATGCTTCTGTTCTGTGTGTTTTTTGTAAATCTGAGCCTGAATCATCCATTCATCTCCTGCTGCATTGCTACTTTGCATGGAAGGTTTGGGCTGCCATGTTGGATTGGTAGGAGTTGCAGAGGGCTATTCCAGGTTCAATCGAAGGTATACTTCACTGGTGGGATGGGGTGTATTTGAACAGGAAAGAAAAATGGATATGGAAGGTCATTCCCTTGGCTGTCATATGGTCTCTGTGGAAGCTTAGGAATGAGTGCATCTTCAAATCTGCTTCGCCCCAATTAGTGGACCTGTGTGAGTTGATCAAAATCAGAGTAGCACTGTGGCTCAAACATAAATTCAAGGACTGTCATTTCTCTGTGCAAAATTTTTTAACCAACCTGAGGCAAATAAGATTGAGTCTAGGGAGCAGATCCGTTTTGGGCAGCTGATTCTGGATTGGAGTTGACATGAGGATGTTGTTCTGTGATGGAGATGAGGTTGCTACTCTTTGTTGGGTTTGTTCTGTTTGGGGCTACTTGCATTTTTCAGGCTGCTAATCCTGCCTCTGTGCTGATTAATACCAGTGCTGGAGGTCCAGTTTGAGTTGATTATAATCAGAATTGCATTTTTTTCATGGAGTTTCAGTACTGTGCTGATGGAGTTCATCTGTTGGTGTTCATCTGTTGGAGCTCATCTCTGGACTCCTTGGTTGATATCTTACCAACCTTGTTGCCCTGTTTGGATTTTTGTGATCTTTGCTCCTCTTTTTATTGTTGATTGTCATTGTCTTTATGCTTGATAATTATCAATAAAATTCCTTTTGGTTGTTTCAAAAAAAATAACGAATCACTCCAAAAAAACTTATTATTGTACTTTTTTCAAATGTAACACTCAAATGTAACATACAAAAAAATTTCTTAGTGTATTTTTGCTAAATGTAACACTCCAATCAATCTAATCTCCAACGTAACATTAACATTTGAAATTATACATTTGCCCAAAACTTATTATGTAATTTTTGTACTCCTTTTGGAATGATTTGAAAAAAACCACATCCTTTTTTTAGAGTGTTATATTGGAGTATTATGTATGAAAAAACTACACTAAGGAATTTTTGTTGTGTGTTAGATTAGAGTGTTACATTAAAAAAAATAATTTGAGTGTTACGTTTGGGAAAGGTACAATAAAGAATTTTTTTGAAATATTACATTAAAGTGTTATATTGGAATGTTGCAGTTTGAAATTATATATTTGCCCGAAGCTTACTAAGGAGTTTTTGCACTCCTTTTGAAATGTTTGAAGAATCTCATATCCTTTTGAAATGTTTGAAGAATCCCATTTTCAAGTCATTTTTATACTCATTTTAAAATGTTATCCAAATAAAAAAGATTCTCATATAAAATTCATCCCAAATTTGATTCAAGTTGTATATCTTACCTTTCTAGCACCAAAAAAAAAAAAGAAAAAACAAAAACAAAAGAAGAAGAAGAAGAAGAAGAAGAAGAAGAAGAGAGAGAACATAATAGAAATAATCGTAAATCCAATTTTTAAATAATATATTAAATCTACCTTTCCAATATTAATGGGACTAATTGGTCTGTAAGAAAATCTTTAGCATTAAACGGATCACCATTCCTTAAGATGGGATTTATGGATAAATTTTCCTTGTATATTAATAAGGGAAAAATCAAATAAGTGAATTTAGAAAAAATAATTACAAATCAATAAAAAAAAAAACTTAATAAACATTATTAATTAAAATTATAAGAAATTTCATAAATTTGTATTTTTTTTTTCTTCCTGCCATCAATGTAATTACCCCTATGTAATATGTCTAGGGAGATTCTTCACTTTATTTGAAATATATATATATACAAATTTATTTTTTAGAGTTAATAACATATAAATAAGATGATTTGTGAATGCTTTGAAAACACATGAGAACAAGATATGACTTAAATATTTAAAAAAAATGATTTAATTTTAAAAAATAATCTATTTTTTTAGTTTAAATAACATTACTTTTCAAAAATTATCAAAATCCAACTTGATTAGAACTTCAGTTGGGACCATTTTAATTTAAAACACAAAACAAAATGGTTAACTTCAGTTGTGTTTTTTTGAATTAAAAAAACACAAAACAAAAAAACAATAACCTAGCCCTACTACAATAAAATGGTTACCGATATACAAAATTTTCCAATCACCCAATCACCCAATCACATGTCCATACTCATTCACCAATCATCATTTACCATGCTCCCTCACGTTTCTCAATCACTCAACACAAAATCATAATATTTTGTTTTCTCTACCAATCATAATACCATAAGCACACATGGCCATGTTCCAGGAGTACCCAATAATAATTTTTCACCCTAAAATCTAACCCCAATGATGTATCTAATAAGTTTCAAATTTTGATTTATCAAATATTCCATCATATGAGGTCTAACTTTAATACCACACCATTAGGAGTGATTTAAGAGTGATAAATTAAAGAAATGTAGTATTGTTGTTGATAAAAAATATGAGAAATTGATTTAAAAAATAGAAAGGTGATGTACATGTATTTAGAATGTCTAATAAGGGAGACGTGGAAGAGGCAATAGTGTGGTGGGTGCAAAGTGGAGTTGGGTAAGGAGGATCCTCTCCTTGTAGCTTTTGTATTTGTGCCCGTCTTTGCAGGCTTTCGGGTCTACTTTTAGGCCCAATTTTGATAATCCGAACCGTTCATATTTTATGATTTATTCAGTATATCATACCTGTAAAAAATCAAGTTGATCGGATATCAGAAAGTATGTGTTCGAAAAATTGAACTAAAAATTATTTTTTAAAGAATTTAATAAACAGTTTTCCGAACATATGCTTTCTGATATCTGATCAACTTGATTTTTTACAGGTATGATATACTGAATAAATCATAAAATATGAACGGTTCGGATTATTAAAATTGGGCCTAAAAGTAGACCCGAAAACCTGCAAGGACGAGCACAAGTACGAGAATGCAAGGAGAGAACCTTGGCTCGGAGTTGGGATCTCCTGCAGTGATAACAATGAATTATGAAGAGGGAGGAACGAAATGGGAAATGAGAGTGTCAGACTATTTACGGTTTTTAATATGAAATAAAGAGAAAAGAATATGTTATTGACTTTTATTTTGTATAGAAATATATTTTTTATGCTTTGAATTTTACATCTTTTATAGCAAAGTTGAGAGGGTAAATTGTTTTATTCTCCTACAGCTATTAATGCTATGTAGTGACAATCAATTGGAGCTTTCCAAATCATAAATTAAATTTGGACAAATTATAACAGTAATTCTTATATTTTATTCATTATGTCTTTTTAGTTCATATACTTTCAATTGGGTCAATTTTGACATCAAATTTATGATTTTGTCTCAATTTAGTCCAATTGATTATAATTCTTAACATTTTTTATAAAAAATATGCACATAAATATCACATGCTATATTTTTAATGACAAAATTATAAACTTATCAATACAGTTAGTTAACATGAACTAATTTAGTGATATTTTTTTAAAAAAACACTAACAATATTATTACCTGAACCAAATTGAAACAAAATTTAAAATTAAAGGTCAAAATTGAGCTAATTGAAAGTGTAAGAATCAAAATGACACAAAGAATAAAATATAGAGATTACCTATAATAACACATTACAACAAAGTTGAAAATATAAGTATAAATTGTTTTAATTAAAATAACACTTCACTTAAATGATAAGATTTAATAGTATAATTTACCCTTTGATTCATCTATAATTTCATAGGTACAGCTTCATTTATTAGAAAAATTATAAATTATTGGTACTTTTTCAAAATAATTATAAAATTATGTCAAAAGTTTATAATTTTGATTATTAAAATTTATAAAATTTACCACTTATTTGAATTTTTTTTTAACCTACACTCAATTATTATTTTTCCTTATTTATTTGATTAGCCTACTATAGCACCAAAATGCCGTTTATATTAACCTATAATTTCATAGGTTGGGCACTCGCCTAAGCCCCGTCCTAAAGCCAAGGGTATAAATTGAGGAGTTTTACCTACCTTATATTTAGAGGTTATTTGGAATGATTTAAATAAGTGTACTTTTTTATTTTTTTACGAAAAGATGTGCAAAAAAATAGAGAGGTGATGTGATGAAAAAAAGATAAAAAAATAGATTATTTTCGAATTTCCATACTTGGCCTTAAGCCTCACTTGAGAATTGATTTTTTTGTTTTTTTTTTTTTTTTTTGGAGTGTGTGTGTGTGTTTTGGCTTTTTTATGAAATATAAAAATTAGAAGAAATTACTTCCAAGTGATAATTACAAAAAATTATTACATATTTGTGAAAAAACTCATAATTTTAATTACTACTAATATTGGTAAAATTTATCATTAATTTAAAATTTTATCAAAAAATTATGTGTTTGAAAATAAATTTAAAATTGTATTGAAAATCATAAATTACTTGGGGATATTAACATCCCTCTTTAACTTTTGATAATGAAAGAGGTTTACAACAATTTTTTTTTTTGTTTAAACTTAAGGTCCCTCACCCCGTTTTTGTACCACTAACCCACTCAACACACACACTCTCTCTCTCTCTCTCTCTCACCTTCCTGACTCTCTTTTCCTCTTCATTCCCAGAATTAATTTCTCACTATACCAATTCTCATCGCGACGTCCTCCTTCTCTAATTCCACCTTCATTGAATCCATCCCCGACTCTAAGCCTCTAGACAAATCACATATATAGTTTAATTATATGTTGTGTTAAGCTTGCTATTATATTAAGGAACACCAAGTTTCCCTTCAATTTCGATGCGTTGAGGAGAGGGAATGAAAGTTTGGGTTAGGGTTTTAATTAGGGATGGACAACTGTTTATCCGACCCACAATCCATCCAAACCGATCCGCACAAATCCGGGTCTATTTGTACATACAAATTTGGGTTCGGGTTAGACCCAACCATACCTACACAAATCTGCATCCACTTGCAGATTATGTTTAAAAAAAAAGTCCCCACTTTAACAGATTAAGGCCAAGTTTGGCATGATTGAAAAAAGACAAAAAGTTAAAAAGTCACTATCTTATTTAAGTCACATCATCTTATTTAAGTCGCATCACTTCTCTAACACTTCACTTCAAACCCAACCCAAACTCAACCCATATTTCATAAAAAGTCAAAAAGTACACTTATTTAGTCTTCCCAAACTAGGCCTAAATTAAAAAAAATCCTCTCTCTGGTCCTTTCTCTCTACCCAGCTCTCTCTCTCTCTCTCTCTCTCTCTCTCTCTCTCTCATCTCGCCAACCTCTCTCTTCTCTCCTCCTCGTTGCCATCACCACCACCATCTGTCGCCTCCTTGCTCAGCGTCTCTTTCATTTCCTCCCGTCGCTATTGCCCAATCTGGAGATTTCCCGATCTGGAGGATATAGAAATTGCATAAAAAAAAAAAGAAAAAAAAAAGAAAAAGTAGTGTTTCATTGCACGAAGGTTTATGATTTCTGATTGTGGGTTTGCAAACTTATTCTCACTCCTTGTAACTTTTTGCTTTTTTATTTAGGGGTTATTTGGGATGAATAAATGTATTTTTTGTCTTTTTACAAAAAGATGTGCAGAAAAGTAAAGAAATGATGTGATGAAAAAGAAGATAAAAAGATAAAAAGTGTGTACTTGTTTAGGGTAGCCAAACTTGACCTTAATGAAAGAAATGTTTTCATTACTGTATGTATTAAAGCTGGATTGAATAATAATAATAAAAAAATTACTTCTCTTGTTTTTTTTGTTTCTTTGTTTGTTATAATATATATATATATATATATATATATATATTCAAATTGCATAAAAATTATTTATGTTTGTTTTTTGTGGCCTAAAAGAATATCTCAGAAAGGGAGGAAGGCCCTAAAGCAAAGCCCAAGAATAAAATTTCCAACAAAAAAGTTTGATTCGCAAATCACTCATAACCGCCCTCATAACTGCATAACCCATCCGTGCAACCCGCAACTTGCACCGCGAGCGGATGCGGTTTCATTTTTTCCCAACCCGCATCCCATCGAGCAAGTCCAACCCACAACCCGAACCACATAGAACCGGTCCGTGAGCACTTCTAATTTTAATGGGTTTCTGTTTTTCAGACTTAATTTTTTATTTGAATTGAAGCTTTGTTGAATTGAAAAGGGATTGATCAATCTAGGGTTTATCAATGGCATCATGTAATGTCTTTCTTATTTGTATGCTCCATTCTCTAGTTGAGTCATAACACAATTTTCTATGATTTGGTCAAAACACAGATAAAATTGTGAGCAAATCATAGATAAATTTGTAAGCAAATCAGAAAAAATTCAAACCAGAGAAATTCCAAAATAGAAAATTTGAAAATACAGAGAAAATTAGAGAAATTGAACAAACCAAAGAAATTTCTCAGGATCGAAATTTCTCTAGAAAAATGTTAAGAGACTCCAACTATTATGAAAATATTGTATATCGTTTGTTACTCTTTTAAAATCTTAATATTAAGTACCTTAAAATAAAATTCCCCATTTCAAATACGATTTTATTAGTATACACCACATTAAATTACTGACTAGATTTATTTATACAGATCTATTCTTTATCTGTCTCTGTCATGACCATTGAAAACAGTAGTCCCCACCACACTACGCAGGAGCCATATTAGCAACTCTCTCTCTCATTTAATTTTTGGGTAAATTACAAACACATTTCCTGAGATTTATTTAAATTACAAATTACTCATGTGGTTCTAGAAATTACATTATGCCCCTAAGGTTTCTAATTTCATAACAAATATATCTTTTTACTAATAAATCATCAAGTTAATCAACCGTTTTTAATAATGCTAAAATTTTATTTCAATTAATAATTCAGATAATTTTATTATTGTATAAGTGAACAGTTAGAAATTTTACTTTTTCAATTAATTCTGTTAAATAAAAAATTCTGACAATGAGGTATTTTTAATTTTTCAAACCACATGGAGCAATTCGTATTTTAAACAAACCTCAGGGGGTTTATTTGTAACTTATCCTTTATTTTTTAATTATCAACCCATCATTTTGTTGACATACCATTAGATTTATAAAATAGATTTAGACATAATTTCGAAAACAACTATTAGAGTCACATCTATGTACATAATTTCTAATAGTGATGAGGATGCCAAAATTCTATATTAAAACTTATTTTTTTGGTTAAAAAAATAAGTGTGGTCCATGGTTGGCCTCGCATTAGTCTGTATAGTCTAGTCTATTTTAACATACTAGAGAGAATTTAGTACTTTGTTATTATATTACAATAAAATTTAAAAAATTATGATCAGAATAAAATTAAAGTAGAAGATATAATTAATTAAATAGAGAATCATCAAATAAATATACATGAAGAAGACCAAGATGAAATGGAGAGATTAGCAGTTCTGACATTCAAGTGAGATGCAATTTTTGGCCACCATTGATTAGGAGATGTTATTTGGTAGCCTTGGAATAAAAAGTTGTCTTCCAATCATTTCGTGAGGAAAATATATATATATATATAATTTCTAGTAGATTTTCTTCACAAACAATATATACGACCTTAAAAAGACTCACCTGGGTGGACATGAATTGTTTCATAGTCAATGTCGTCAGGGACAAGTGTAGAGTTACCATCCGGCATCCCAAGATCTTTACCTCCATTAAGGGCTCTCCTCAAAGTCTATTACAAAAACAAAAGACCAAACAGTGGGGACCCGGAGAGATTGATGAGCTTGCGATCCCATGGACAGTGACTGCAATTTGGGAGATTTGGATGGAGACATGGTTTGAGAACAGAGAGGCGAGAACAAGAAGAATCCGAGACACGAAATGGGGACCCGGAGAGATTGATGGGTCTATCCGGAACAGAGAGGAAATGGGGAGAGGTGCAATTAGATGGGGTTGTAGTGGTGGGTTGAGGAGAGAGGAGGGGGGAAGTGGAGTTGGAGTCGAAGCGGAGGAAAGGGAGAGAGAGAGATAGAGATGTTGATGGTGATGAGAGCGTGGGGAAGAGCATTGGATGGGTGGGTCATAGGTTGAGCCTTGTTTTAGGTCTTATATCTAACATTGCAGGATTTAAAAATTGTTTATTTTAGTTTTTGACTTAATTTAGACTATAATGTTGTGTTTGGTACAACTTAAATTATCAGATTATAACTTAAAGAAAAAGCTATTTTCAGCTCAAATCATGCAACTGCTCGGGGGATGCTTGTGAATTATAGCTTAAGAGCGCAGCTAATTGGAAGGTGATGAAATGACTTAAATGGCCCTCCAAAACTTCAACAATTACGGAATTGCCACTATATAAACCCTCTTTTTGCTGCCCTAGCCGCTCCTCTCCTCACACTCCTCTTCTCATTTCCTCTCTTGGCGACTGGAAGACGATCCTCCACATCTCCAAGATTAGCTGATCGAACTCCTCCACATCTCCAAGATCAACCAATCGAACTCCTTTCCTCCCTGTTTCCGTTGATATGCACCAAAAAGGTAAGAGTTCATGCCTTTTGTTTGTGATATATATTTATATACACAAATCGAGTTAGGGTTTACACAGATAGAGATCAGATCACACTCTCTGTTCCTCTCTCTGCTTTCTTCTTCTTCTCCAATTTTCATCATCTTTTTTGTTTATTTTTTTTTTCGCAGCGACCATTCACAGCCGTTGGACGAGTACGACACATGAGTATTCAGGTAAGATTCTTTTGCTCAATTTTTAGTGTTCTTGTTAAATTTTTGCTCAATTTGTGCTCAATTTCAGCTCAATTCTTGTTCACTTTTTTTGCTGTAGTGTTAAATCAAAGTCACTTTTGGTTTATTGTTTATGTATAGGTTTCCTTTTGATATCTATATAACAAAGAGACAAATGTCCTGATATTGTTTCAACATTTTGAAATTAAGATAAATTGTGTTTCAGTGAGAAAATTCAAAATAATTGTGACTTTCATAGAGGTGAAAGTTGTGGTATGCACACAATTCTCATTTGTACTGCTATGAAATACAATTATTTTTTAGTTGTTTTCACTTAAAAAGAAAATGCTAAGTTATTATCTTCTTGTTTGTTGTTTTGTTTTTGGTTTTTTTTTTTATAATTATATATATATATTTATATATATTTTAAGATTGGCCCAATCAATTTAAATGTTCACAAAATCTTGAATCAACATTTAGTTTTCTGCTAGTTTTTGTATTAGAATAGAAGGAAATGAATTGAAATGAATTGATAATGCAGTAGATTTTCTTAAACACATGTTGCAGTAATCCTCTGATCCTAATGAAGATTGGGTTTTTGGAGAAAATGGAAATTCATTATAGGTATGTGCCATCTATCATCTTTTCAGATAAATTTCTGATTCATTTTTTTTTTTTTTTTTTTTAAAAAGTTTAGAGCTTTACTGAATTTAGAATGATGATGAGAAAATGTTGTGCTGTGATTGCATCTTCTCTTCTTGCAGCTTCAATGTAATTTACAGATTAATTATTGTGGAATACTATTGTTCACTTTTGGTTTCTTACTTCTAAACACAATCCAAAGGATTTCAGAAACAGTTATTCATTTAAAATAGCTCCCATGGTTGCTTCTAAACCATGGCATTTGCTTTAAAATAGCTCCCATATTACCACTATGTCCAATACACCAATTGCTTAGTAAAGTATGTTCAAGTTAAATGATCCTGAGTGTGGGCATGTAAATTAGTCTAATAATGATGTAGGTTAGACTCACAAATGTTAAACTTCATTTTTTGTTTCTTTTCTTAGTTGATAAGAATTTCATTGTATCATAATGGCATTCAACCTTTGTTTCCAATCCATCCAATAGTGACAGATAATTATTTCATTGAAGTTGGTATAAACAAATGTTTACATATCTTTTTATTCTCTTTTCCAATAGTGATAGTTATATTTGAAGTTTTTTTCGAGTCACTTGAAACTTCCACTG
The DNA here is from genome assembly GCF_055761805.1 of Camellia sinensis. NCBI lineage: Eukaryota > Viridiplantae > Streptophyta > Magnoliopsida > Ericales > Theaceae > Camellia > Camellia sinensis. The sequence goes on along the minus strand of NC_138973.1, from coordinate 71,282,779 downwards.
CCATCCACTTGAAACTTCCATATATATATATACATTATTATGCAAAGGGAAAATTATAACTGAAAAAACAGTCAGCAAGTGACCACACCTCTTTGAAGAAGTGGATTGTCCAGAGGCTTATTGGGGATGGTTTTGAAGCCTCTCTCTGTAGAACTTCCTGGCCTGCTACCATTGGTCGCCCTTTAGGTCTCTTTCTCTCTCTCTCATCTCTCTCTCTCTCTCTATGGATTTTGGTAAGGACCCATTTCTAATATGTGTGTGTTGTGTTGTGTTCATGAAGTGTTTGAATTTACAAGTGATTATGAATATATAGATGTTTTGATGAAGGACAGCACTGGTGGTGGTGATGAAACAGTAAGGTTGATAGTGGACATGGATTTCAAGTCTCAATTTGAGCTAGCAAGGCCTATTTCAACATACTTAGAGCTCACAGCTTCTCTGCCTTCCATATTTGTTGGGAGTGAAGAGAAGCTAATGGAGATAATATGTTTGGTTTGGTTAGCACATAGCATCAACAATTTTCTCAAGACTACTCAAAGATGGAATTTAGATTTGATTGTATTGTTCAGCTACTGCCAAATTAAGGGGATGTTTGTTATCGCTTTTTGTTTTTTGAAAAGAAAAAAAAAATTAAAATCATGAAAACTTGTTTGATAGAAGTATTGTTTTCGTGTTCCTATATGAATTGTTGAGACTGTGCCTCAAAATTTTGTTCTTTTATTGTTACCTTTATAAAGGAAAAAGTTTTGATGATTTTTCTAGCAATTATCCATTTTAGTGTCCTCTGGTTGTTTATCTATTTTATTTTATTTACTAGTTTTATTACTCTCATCACAGGCCTATCCAATTTGATCAAATAGCATTCAGGTTATAAAGTATAAATAAGAAGAGGAAACGCTATGTATGAACCATATATATCTTATAATTAAAAAAAAAATTAATTTTTTAAGTTATAATTGAAAAAAAAGAAAAAATATCATAATTAAATACAATATGAGGTATAACTAAAGAAATTTTGAGTAAGGGCTAGGCTTCTCTTGTGAACTCAATATTAAAAAAAAAAAAATGGCATTTTTATTGTAATGACATTTTTTTGTTCCCTTGTGAACTCAATATTAAAAATAAAAAAATAAAAAAAATTGAGGTAACGAAAAAATGTACCAAATTAGGTACTAATTATATCATTTCCATTAATGAAATAACTTTTTCAAAATTTAAAGTGAAGAAAATGACAAAATTACAATTTTTATATTCATAAGGGCAAAAATGACAATTACACAGTAAAAAGTTATTTTACAGCTTATATACCAAACACTATTTTTCTGCTTAAATCTATAATCCCACAGTTGCACCAAACAAAACAAGTTATCAGCTTAGGCTCACAGTTGTAAGCTATAATCTATAGGCCCCGTTTGGTAGAGCTATGAGAAAGTGATTATAGATTATAGCTTAACAGATTATAACTTACAGCTGTGAACATAAGCTGGTAACCTGTTTGGTGCAGCTATCAGATTATGGATTTAAGCAGCAGAGTAGTGTTTGGTAAATAAGCTGTAAAATAGTTTTTTGCTGTATAATTGTCATTTTTGCCCTTATAAGATATAAAATTTGTGATTTCATTTATAATACATTTTTTTTCATTTTATTTTATTTTATTTTCTTTTTCACCTTATTTTCTTTTCTTTTTTTTTTAATTTTTTTTTCTTCTCTTCTTTCTTTGTTAATTTTGTTTAATTTATTAATTCATTAAAATTAATATTCATGTTCTAATTTATATTCATGTTGTGATTTCATTACATATTATTTTTTATACATTCATTTTAATTATTTATATCTGTATTTATCTTCTTTATTATTATTATTATTATTATTATTATTATTATTAATAATTTGCTCAACAATTATTAAAATTAGTATCAATTTGTCCACCAATTATTATTATTATTATTATTATTATTATTATTATTATTATTATTATTATTATTATTATTATTATTAGTGATATTTCATTTTTTCATTTTTAGGAATTCATTCATTCATTTGACAAATCCTTTCATTTTTTTTCAATTTATATAATTTTTTTAGTGATATTTTATTTTTTCATTTTTAGAAAAAATATTTCATTTTTTCATTATAAATTAATTAGTGTCAATTAATGGCCTAATTGGCATCAATTAATAGTAAAATTATTAATAGTATCAATTAGCATAAATTGTTTTTTTTCATTATAAATTAATTAGTGTCAATTAATGGCTTAATTAGCATCAATTAATACTAAAATTATTAATCGTATCAATTAGTATAATTTTTTTCATTTTTTTCATTAATTATTATTTTTTTAATTAAAAAAGCACTATAGCGACCCCGGTCTTTTCCCATTTGAATATGGTATCCGGACTTAGGTTCCGTAGATTCTGTTATTGTATAATGGTTGTTGTCGACCTTTATTTTCTCATTTGGAGTTATAGGATGTGTTGGGCAGGGTTGTTTCAGGTTGGTTGGGTTCAGAAACCAAGTGTTGCTGCCCAGTTTTTGGGTTGGTCGCTCGAGCGAGGACTTGGTCGCTCGAGCGAGGGTTATTTTTGTGTCTGGTGGCTCGAGCCAGATTTTCTTCGCTCGAGAGAGCGATTGCGTCTAGTATAGGCCTGAGGGCAGTGTTTTTTCGCTCGAGCGAGATTTCCTTAGCTCGAGCGAGCATTCTGTCGCTCGAGCGTGCTCCTGGGTTGCAGACCTGAAGCATTGCATTCTTGGCTCGAGTGAGCTTTTCTTCGCTCGAGCGAGGGTTTCGTGTGTCTGGTCGCTCGAGCGACCAAGTGTTCGCTCGAGCAAGCCTGTCGGGTTTATATACGCAGCAGCGATTTTTAAAACGTTTTTTCACATTCTTTTGATCCTAAAACCCTAGTTCCGAGTTCTCTCTCCCTCTACTCACCTTCTTTCTTAGGTTTCATCACCTTTTAGGGTGTTTCTACCCTAGTTGCTTTATTTAAAAGATAGAGTGAGTCGAGAGCTTCGTTTTAATCTGAGAGTTTGTAGTTTCGGAGCACTTTGGTTTTGGGTCATCATCTCCGTCTTCTCCATTCGGGTTATTTTCTTCGAGGTAGGGATTTCCTACTCCACCTTATAAGTTTTGTTCTAAGTTTTGGTATTTTGATATGTTGGGGGTACTTTGGTAATTTTGGGAAAAACCCTAGTTGTATTAATAAGTTAATTTGTATAATTAATTTAAGGAAATTGGGGAATTTGTTAAATTCATGAAATTGAGGAATTCATTGATTAAATAGTGTAGTTGGATAATTTAAATCACTCGCCTATTGAATTGTTGATATATTTATTTACAGCCTAGAAATAACTGTTTTGGGCTATCGGTGGAGGATAGTCGTGTTTGTTGTAGACATTGCATGTGGATTAGGGAAAATTGAAACTAATCAATTTGTTTAAGTCATAAATTTAGACTATTGAATTAATACAGAAAATACATGTATTGATTGAGCATTGCATATGCATATTGTTTGGGAGGAGATAGGGGATGTACTCCACGGTTTAGGGGAAGATAGGGGATGGACCTCTAAACCGGATTTTGTTTGGGAGGAGATAGGGGATGGACTCCATTAGCATCACTATTATGTGTGCTTATTATATTGAAGTGCTTTTACATGTTATTGATACAGCACTAAAATGTGTATCAAACGGGAAATATGAAGTGTTTTGATATGAGCCTGAGTCTCATCTGTGTTGTTGATATTGGAAGTAATGTGAATATGTTATATAGTTCACTGTTGTAAGTTTGGCCAGGTTCTGAGCCTTATTGATAATAATGGGAATTGAAACATGTCATAGACGTTAGTGTCATGAGACTGTATTAAGTTATAATTGATTATCTTGGTTAACCATCTATTGAATGCTATAGCTTTATTCAATGCTTATATTTGGTTTAGTATTTTTCTACTGGGCTGTGGCTCACCCTTTATGGGAACATCATTTTCAGGTTCAGGTGATAAGCTACCTCCAAGGACTTAGCTTGGGAGGATTTGGCTTTTGGATTTGAAGAAGACTATCTTTAGTTAATTGTTTCTATTTGTTAGTACATGTAAACATTCAAGCCTAGGGCTTTACTTGTATTGAGTTAGAACTCATATTGTTGTGTCCAAGTGTTGGCTTGGAAAGATGTTAGCCCGTAGGGCATTTAATTTGATGTTACATGTAATGCTTTTATTTAGTAATACTCTGATGAATGAATTAATAAATTGTTTTCTTTAAATAATGCATGTCAATGATATATATATAATGGGTTTATTTTGAGGGCGTGACAAGCACTGAACCTCCACACACACACACACACACATAAAAAACCAATTTGAAAACCCTAGCTCCGGTGCTAGGGTTTCAGATTGATCCACAAAGAGAGAGCCGTTGTCACACCGGCGTCGATCGCGAAAAGGGAGAGAGAGCTAGGGTTCACGCTGTTGATCGCGATGGTTCAGATCGCGATGGTTGAAATGTTTAGATCGTGATGATAAACCCAGAATTTTTCCAAACTTTTGTTTCTCTTTGATCTCTGATTATAGTGGTAAAACCATTCCAATTCCTTCGAATGCATAAACGGCCACACCTAAACCGTAAAAAAACACAAAGAAACCTTCGAAAGCTTGTAGAACTGGTCTCTGTTGAAGGAAAATTATAACATCTTTGATCATCACTACGGCCATAGCTCCAAGATTACGATGGAAAGAGAGAGGGAGAGGGAGAGAGAAAGAGAGGGAGAGCTCTTGCGGGAAATCATGTGTGTGTGAGTGAGAGAGAGAGAGAGTTGAGAACAATGTTGAGTCGCTGGAAATCGCCCTCGTCGAAAATTGCCCTTGCCAGAAATCGCCTATGTCTCTCTCTCACAAGTGAACAGTGCTGAGAACAAGGCTTATATAGTGGTTTTTTGGTAATAGTTGGAATATCTGAGGGGCATTTAAGTCATTACACACCTCAAGGATGGGCTGCGCGCTTAAGCTATAATTTGTAAGCATCCCCCGAGCAGCTTCTCTATTTGAGCTGAAAATAGCTTTTTTTAAGCTATAATCTGAGAGTCTAAGTTGTACCAAACACAACATTATAGCTTAAATTAAGTCAAAAGCTGAAATAAGCAGCTTACAAGTTTTACCAAACAGGCCCATAATTACTTTTCCACAGCTTTACCAAACGGGGCCATTAGCTAGCGAAGTAGCAGAGGTCTCTCAAGCTAGTAAGCTACTACCTCATAAGTAGGTCCTAATAAAAGATAAATGATAATAACATGTAAACATCTGTCTCATTAATTAGTTGCGAGGTATATTATTATTCTAGATTGGAGAGTTTATGACAAATTATGTTTTGATAAAATTTCATAGAAAAAAGGTAAAAAATTGCATTGACTTGCCCAAAAATGTGATAAGATTATAATATTTTTGATTTTAAAATTCACAAAACTAATATTTTTGTTGCATTATAATTTTTTGAAATAAAAAATCAATCACAGAAATCTACAATGGCTATTACACAATAGAAATAATAAATCTTTCAAGTTCAACAATTTTTATACTACAAATTTCTTTTAAGCACCACTTTCTTATTTCTATTCTATACCTTGGCATTCTTTTCTCACATAAATTGATCTTGCACCATGAAAGGGGAATCGCCGTTCCACAGCTGCTGCTCCTCTAGAACTACTTTTCACCCAACATGATCATGAACGAAGACAGAGAATTATGTAGATAGAAGGAAATAAACCAACCCACTTCTCCTGATTGGAACGATTGAAGAAAAAATGAGATTTGTGGCCCCGTTTGCCTAGGTGACATCGTTGGAGAACATCATCGTGAGGGAAGTTCACTGGTTCATTCCAAATAAGCAGTTTTGGGTGAAGTTATTCTTCAGAGAGAAAGTTAGTATTGTTCACATGTCTGTAAATAAATTTGTACTCTAAACAAATTTGAACTCTTGATTGTTTGAGAGAATGAGACTGTTTAGTACAACTTATCTAAATTGTTTATAATTTTTTTTTGGGAGTTTGTATCATACTATTTGGTGTAGTTTTAACTTACAACTTATTAGACAAAAATAATTTAAATGTGTTGAAAAAAACTATTTGTCTAAAAGCTAAGGGAAAAATATTTTTGGTTTTTACCTTTTAATTATTAACTTTTAACTTTAATAAATTGTACCAAATAGCCCAATAACTTGATAACTTCTCAATACCCCACTTTTGAACCTTGACATGTCTACGAGGGAGGTTATTAGACCTATTTCATTATAGGAAAATGATTTATTTCCATGAAAATCTCTCACAAAAGTAACCATTTCAGAGACTCTGATCAGTAAGAGTTTAGCGTTACAGAGTAAGTGAATACTCTTACGGTCAGAGTCTATGAAATGGTGCTTTTGTACGAATTTTTTGTGGAATGTAGCACAATTGTTCATTATATTCAATTTCTATTTACACCACACAAATTTAAAATTTTAATTTTTGTCTCTTCTTACACCCACTATAATACCAAACATACTGTTACATTTACACCTTTTACCTCTGAAATTTGAACTCTACACTAGGGGTGTAAATTGGGCCCAACCCATGTCGGGCCACCCAGGCTCTGGCCAAAATTCAGGGTGGGCCGGCTGACAGGCCAGAAAATTAAGCCCAAGCCCAGGCCTAGGGGGTATTCAGGCCTCAGGCGGGACCAGTAGGCTTGAATTTTTATTTTTATTTTCGCTTTTTTCTATTAAACTTTTATTCTTTTCCACTAAAAATAAACCTGGGCCTTGGACGAGCTAGGCAGGTCGGGCCCTTAGACTGGGCTTTGAGTGGGCCAATGGGCCGAGCTAGGCGGGTCGGCCTTCAAAGTGACGACCCAAGCCCAGACCTAGGGTCTCGAGTTAGGCTCGGACCTGAACCTAACTGAGTTGGGCCCATCCCGGGCTTCAGGTCGCCCACGGGCTGCGGGCCATTTTTACACTCCTACTCTACACCATTTCCAACTACCACCTCCGGCCACTATAGTTGGCATCTCTTCCACTCCAACCATCAATCCCAACTCTCTTTCATTTTGACCCAACCCCTTTCCTAGCTCCCCTACTACCTTTCCCAACTTCCTTACCTACCGTGACCTGAATCTCCATTGCAATCCAATCCCCTCTCCATGACCTCCTACCTAGCCCCTTTCACCCATTATGACCCCCCTCTAAATCTAGGGTTTAAGAAGAAGAACGGATGGAGGTAAAGGGGAGAGGTCAGGGGTGTCGACGATTGTCACGGAGTGGAAAGGGGCAACGGTGAGTGGCGATAGTGGCAGTAGACTAGTGGAGACAAGTGGTGAGTGCAATGAGGAATTATGATTTAAATTTTTTGAGTTTGAGTACTTTTTGGTAATTTTAAGTAGGGACAAAATTGTATTAAAAAAAATGAAAAAAAATGGGATGTAAGGAGATTTTGTGGTGTAAATAGGATCACCAAAATTGACTTTAAAAGTGAGTTTTATACCCCTAAAAAGGTTCAATTCTTCATGTAATAATTTAAGCAAAAAGTCATTGGTTTCAATTTCATTAAGTTCCATTAAAATCCTATTGAAAACGAAGGATTAGTAAGCATTTTGTGATTTTAGAGAAAATTTCAAAACATAAGAAAAACAATATGTTCTTCCTGGGCAAAGATGGGTCCATAACAAGCAAGATTGTAAGGTTTTAGAGAAGTACCTATTGTTAGTTCTATCGATATGAAAGTGCAAAAACAAAGCTCTACTGCTAAAGCTCAACAAATCTTTATTGTAAATTAAAAATGGTTGATGGAGATTTTTAAAATTCACAATATAGAGCTCTTTGTCTCTCTATAAGAAAACAAGGACACCCTTGGATGTTTTCTGTGGTTTATGTATGGGCTCAAGCTTGCCATTGGTATGAGACGTGACAGGAATTCACTGAGATATCGAATTCTATCTCTCTCCCACGGTTCGTATTCAATATACAAAGCAGCTATCAAAAGCTTGATATTTCCATCCGATCAAAGACCAATCCAGAAGGGCCATCGGCAGGTGTCAAAGCTAGCGCTATAGGGCCTTTCGCGCCTTCTTCAACATCAAACTCTCCATTATTGCAGTTCATGTTGGTTTTAACAAAACCAGGGCTAACACAATTTACTTGGAAATTGGGGAATTTTGTTGCCAAAATCCTTGAGTAGGCATTAAGAGCTGCTTTAGAGACAACATAAGCAGAGAGATTGATAGGCCATCCTTTGGTCTCCAACATGTCCACTTTAACATCCTTTAAAAACCGATTTACTACCTCATCTACTTTCTCTTCTGCATGTTCGTCACCTTTGCTCAGTACCATCTTCGCCCTTTCATTTGCAATATTCTGCATAGAAACGTTTCAAATTTAACATGAATAATGGAGAAAAGAACCTTGCTATTTATTTATTTATTTATTTATATTTGGCATGATCATGAAGAGTTTCAAAACTCCTAATTAGGTTAATTACACTTTAATTCATTCATTTTCAAGCTTGATTTTCAATTTTTTTATTCTTCAAGTTATAATGTCACTATTCCATTCATTTACCATTAATGAGCCAAGTATTGTTTTGAGGGCGTAATCAAAAGTAAAGAAACAAAAGTGAAATTTTAATAAAAATTAAGGAACTAAAATAAGATTTTAGTGAAGTGCACAGAGTTTCACAATTGAAAAAGACGAGTGTGACTCACATATTAATTGTTGTCAACCAACAAGTATACGGAAGAGGGTCATTAAAGTTTGGTTTAAAAGGTAAGATGTAACGCCCTCAAAATAAATGCATAAATCAATCATTCATAATATCTATAGACATAGGAAAATAAAATATATTCATTCATCAGAGTATTCTTTACAAAAAGTATTACATGTTGACAACAGAAGTAAATGCCCAACGGGCTTACAAACTTTCTAAGTCAACACTTGGTTACAACAAAAGAGAGTTCTAACTCTTTACATATTAGGCCCTTGGCCTGGAATTACATATAACATCAACAAAATAACAAAAAAGGAAGTCTTCAACTCCTAAACCTCCCAAGCTATCTCAGAGGCGGCATATCACCTGCACCTGTAAAATAGTGTCCCAAGTAGGGTGAGCCAAAGCCCAGTAGAGATACGTTAAACATCACATGAGAATTAACTAAAACATTAGCATTCGGTAAACATTTTACTCTTAAGCCATCTTACATCTTTCCATGATCTATTAACATTGATACTCATATGTCTATTCAGTTCCAGTCATTTCTCCCAGTCAATCCATTTACATAGCTCATTTTCTTTTAAACAATTCAATATGAGACTACAACTCATTCAACAATACTTCAATAACAAACATCATTCAACACTTCTATTCACATGCCATTTTACGGAACTATGTCCGAGGAAACCGACACCCATAAATAAATAAGGTTTCGGGACTTGCACCCAGGACACTCCGGCCAACTTAGTTATCAGTGGAGCCCATCCTCTATCTCCTCCCAAACGAATGGAATACATCCCCTATCTCCTCCCACACAACATACATATACAATGTATTTAAACACATAGTCATATACAATGACCCAACAATTCACATATTCAATGTGCCAATTTCCACCGTCACATTCAATGACACAATCTAATTGATTAGTTTCAATTTTCCCTAATCATCATGCATTGTCTGTAACAATCAAGACTATCCTCCATCGATAGCCCAAAATAGTTATTTCTAAACAGATAAATAAATCTATCAAATAGATAACTTATTACATTTTCCATCGGTGAGTGATTCATCAATCCCACTACACCAATTAGTCCCAATTCTATCCAATCTCATGATTTTCAAATCAATTTCATATTCCCACAATCACCAAATTAATTATACAAATTAATTATTTAAATTCCATCAGGGCATTTTCCCACTTTTCTCAAACATTGATCCTAAGACCAAATTTCACCTATTTAAATCCACAAACCCCATTTTCAAGACCTCATATGAACATGGAGCTTAAAAACACAAAACCCCTCTTTAGAATATTACAAATCTCAAACTGTAACTTTTCAAATTTCCAAATCACACCATTTATACCAAATGAATGACACTTATGTTAAAGCTCATAAAAATGAATAGATTATACCTACCTCAAATTTAGGAGCTCAAAGGAGAAAAAGAGTGAAATCCAAGATGCTCCAAAGTCCAACTTTTTCGGATCAAATGATAGCCCACACAAAACTCTACATTTTTTAACAAAGAGAGTAGGGTTGAGACACTCTAGATCAAGGGCTTTTGTAAAGAGAAGGGATACTTTAGAGAGAGAGAGACAGCCGGGTTAGGGTTTGGATGAAAAAGATGATGAAAAAGTGATGTATATCACGCTACTGCCAACTAATATATTCAAAAAAGAACCTCACTCGAGCACAAGAAGTGTCGCTCGAGCGAACAATGCGAAGCTTCAGGTCTGCAACCCAGAAGCACACTTGAGCGCAAGAGTTTTCGCTCGAGCAAAGAAACACAAAACATAGGGCTCACTCACTCGAGCGCAAGAAAGCTCGCTTGAGCGAAGAATACCAACCTTCAGGTCCAATCTAGACGCAGACGCACGCTCCAGCGTAAGAACCTTCGCTCAAGTGAAGAAGTAAAAACCCAAGGCTCGCTCGAGTGCAAAAAGACTCGCTCGAGCGAAGATGCCAAATTCTGGACATATAGCAATCCCGATTTTCCCTTCATTGTTTAATTGTATTCCGGACTCAGTTCCGTGGATGTGTTGTTGTCTTATTCCCGTTTTCGTCCTTTACTCTTTGTATATGAGTCTTGGGTCGTGTTGGGCAGGTTTGAAACAGGTTGGTTGTGTTTGGAAACCAAGGGTTGATGTCCAGATTTTGGGCTTCACGCTCGAGCGGGACTTTTGACGCTCGAGCAGACCTGTTTGTATATCAGTCCGAAAAATAGCTTTTTAGATCACTTTTTCGGGCCATTCTCTCTCTCTCTCTCTAACTTTTCAAAGCTTATGCATGATTATACTAGATTCATCTCATTAGTAAGATACATGTACATCAATTAGATGGTGACTAATTATTGATGAATGCACCTATATATACAATGTATAGAAGACTAATGCTAATACATTGAATGTGATGGATTCATTATGAATGAATCTTAGAGATGCATTATGTATTTATTATGAATATGCAAGATACATTAATCTATCTAATGAATTCATTAATATAAAAGGTATATTATGTATCATGAATGTATGAGATACATTAATCTATTTAATGAAGTTCATTGAATGAATAACTTGAAAGCTTCTCACTCTAGACTATAACTTCTCTATAAAATCATCTAGATCAAGTGATCTTCTACCTTGGTTCCTTTATATAAAGTGTGGGGTTTGGCTTGCTCTTCATTTTGATTCGAGAATTATTAGGTTTGGAGCACCTTTGAAATCCTTTCTCCATTTGGTCTCTCCATTTGAGGTAGAGATAACTACTCATTTTTATGATCTTTTACATAAACTTTTGGTCATTTTAATTTAATGTTGGAGTTGAGTAATTTTGGGTGTTAGAGTTTCAAGATGTAAAAGAGGGGTTTTGTTATTATGACTCATTCATGTGTATTTTGGGTTTTAAAATGATGGTATTGATGATTAGTAATGATATTTGAGCCTTTGGGTCAATATTGGAAAATGGGGAAGAAAAGCCCTAATTTTTGATAAATTAATTTATATAATAAATTTTGGAAAGCTATGGAAATTTGAAATTGAGTTGGAAATAATGAAATTTGGTAGTTATGAGATGAAATGGTATAGTTGGATTGATTAATCAGTCACCTTTGAAATTATTGATAAATTATTTGTTTAATGCATTTATTATCTGTTTAGAAATAATTGCTTTGGGCTATCGGTGGAGGATAGTCTTGATTATTGTAGACCCTGCATAATGATTAGGTGAATTAAAACTAATCAGTTAAATATGTCATTAAATATGACGGTTGGAATAATACATCGAATTTGTGTATTGATTGATCGTGTATATGATAATTGTTTATATACATTGTATTGTGTGAGATGAGATAGGGGATGTACTCCACGGTTTGCGAGGAGATAGGGGATGGACTCCTAAACCGGATTTTATTTGGGAGGAGATAGGGGATGGACTCCATTGATACAGCAAATCTGTGTATCATTTATGAAGTATGAAGTGTTTTAATATGAGTTGTTATCTCATGTGAATTGTGAAGTATAGAAGTGTTTTATTATGAGTTATAATCTCATTTAAATTGTTGATATTGGAAAGGATCATGGACATACTTGTTATGGATTTGGATTGTGCTGTATGTTGGTTTATATGAGTTAAACATATATCAAATGCTAATGTTTTAGTTATTGTTCATATTATGTTTAGCATATCTCTATTGGGCGTTGGCTCACCCTATATGGGACATCATTTTCAGGTCCAAGTGATATGCCGCCTCCAAGGATGTAGCTTGGGAGGTTGTAGAAGCTGAAGGCTTCATTTTTGTGATTATTTTGTGTGTCACATGTAAATCAAGCCAAGGGCTTATTTTGTGTTTTGAGTTAGTACTCTTTTTTTTGTAACCAAGTGTTGGCTTGGAAAGTTGTAAGCCCGTAGGGCATTTAATTTTGATGTCAACATGTAATACTTTTGCAATGAATACTCTGATAAATAGAAATATGTTTTATCCTCTTATGTCTATGCATGTCTAGAATGTGGGTTTATATTGTATTATTTTGAGGGCATTACAGGACAACAATCATTTGTTCCAACACCCAACCAACCTGTTTCAAACTTACCAAAGACAACCCATAACTCAAATACAAGGAATTAAAGGATGGAAACAAGGTAAAGACAACAACATACCACCACCAGACCCAAGTCCAGAACATAATAAATGAAGGGGAAAAACTGGGATCGCTATATAAGAAATTAATTGTTATAATTAAAAATGAATTAATCAAAACAAAATTTTAATGACAATGTGTATGAGTGATAAATGTAATTTTTTTTTAATGGGAGTGGTAAATGTAATTAATCATCTATATTTGTAGCATTTACTTTGCAGGAGAGGAACAATACTTAACCAACCCTCTGTTTGGTTGGGTGTCACGCCCCAATTTTAATTACTCAGAAGCATTACCAAAGCCTTAAAATTAGATCCTTTTTTTTTTTTTTTACAAATATCCATTACCCTTGAGTAATAGAAATACAATGATATATGTTCTCTCTCTTAATGAACATTCCAATGATAACAATACATGTCAATCTCCTACTGTGAAGCTACAAATGAATAAAATACAAATACATGATCCATCACATCTCCAATGAAATTACATATAAAAGACACATGAATTTCTTAACTCTTCAATCAAAGAATCCAAACTTTCTTCTTGTAAAAAGATAAAACAACGAAGGGTGAGCACTAATGCCGAGTAGGAATCTCATAGTTTTAAATCAATAACTAACACACAGATAGAAATGATCATGCATGCGGGGTGATACCATATAGTAGGGTGACATCTTCTAATTTCAAAATATCATAAGTAAATTACATTTTTCTTAAAACTATTTCAACACTTTTAAGGAAAAACCTCCAGCCATAAAAAATCATCCTTTAACTTTAGAAAATCATAGATCCTTGTGAAACAACCATATTTGAGAAACAACATCATTTAAAAGTTATTAACCAATTTCCAAAATATTTCTCATTCAATTTCCATTTTTAATGTTCCTCTTTTTCTTTCGTTCTTCCTTTCTACTCATTATATTTATTTAGAACTCCATAACTTCAAGTTCAAGTTCCCTTTTTGATTCACTAACAATTCTCCTATACGCAATTCACATCGTCATTTACACTCTCAGATTTCATTTCAAGGTAACACAAGATTAACAAGCTCCTTTCAATTCAGTCTCTTATTTATTTATAGAACAATACTCATAATTTACCTTTATTGTCGCAACTAATTCATTAAGTTCACCATCACCAATCTATAATCCAATTACCACTTCAATTTCCATTCTTTCAATTAATTTCATATCAAATACCAAATCCAATCACAAGTCATCTCCATGAGTCACGCGCTTTACCGGTCACAAGCCGAAAGGAACGCGGAACCTCAACATACCACACGCTTTACCGGACGCTACTCCAGAAGGAAGGCAGAACCTATCCCAAGCGCCACGCTTTGCCGGCTCAAAATACGGTGGGAAACGGACCTCAAATAACATCACAATCCATTATTACAATTAGTAGGCAATGCCAACATGTCTTCCATTATTTCTGTAACACATTAGTTCAATACATATCCACCATTTATTAAAATTCCATTTACATAACAGGTACAAATATGTTCCATGACCGTCTTCATTATCCATTAAATCATTCATTGTTTTGTCACACAAAAATATAATAACACATCCATAGAGGCAAAGATTCATCTTTAAAGTGCTCACAATTCTTGGATTCAAACTATTTCTTTACTTTTTCATATTATTATCAAGTCTTCATATTCAATTTTTACAACACATTGGTTATCAATTACTACCCACGGTTATAAATTTAATCTCCAACATTTAATTTCTTTGATACAATTCCTTCATATAACACCGTCATATTTCACAATCTTCAATTTATCATTATACACACTCATCTTAACCCAACATAGACTTAATTTCATAAATTTCATGTTGATTAAAGTATCCTCATTTTCCAAAGTAAAACTTCATAACTAGGGTCAAACATAAATTTGGGCTTTTAGTTTTGAGGTATAAAATCACTTTCTAACTACACAATAAAATTCTTAAATCTACACTTCATCATCTTATCACAAATTTCATATCATTAACAAATCTATTTCCCCAAATTTCATCTCATATTAGAGCATGATTTACAATATCCATAATAAAGGTTCATTTGCTAATTTTGAACATAATTTTCAAACACTTCAAAATCTAATTAAACTTGTATACCTATAATTCAACCTCTTAATTTCATGATTCCACTATCAATTTAGACAAAATTATTAATTGTCATCATGAATCAATTTAGAGTTTTCAAGAAAAATTAAGATTTTCAAGAAAAATTCAAACTTCTCAAACCACTAATTTTTATTCCAATTTTCCTATTGATTATACACCTAAGGTTCATAATCCATAATCTGAACCCAACAATTGAACCCCAACACTTCAAACCCTAAACCCCCAAATTCCATGATATAACACTATTTGCTCAAAAATGTAGATTTTGTATTTATATAATCAAAATATTACAAATCTATCTATTAATGCAAGTATTGAAGAAGAACTAGGACCCCTACCTCAAGAATAAAGCAAGGAGCAAAGCTTTGATGAGATTCCTTCACAAATCCGAATTCCAATCGGCAGAAAATGTTGAGCTTTAAGCCTCTTCACTTTCTTGTAAAGGACCTGGCCCAAATCTTAGAAGAATGGAGAGTATTTGGGGTCAAAAACCTAGGGTTTTTGGACCTAGGTTGAGAGGGATAAAGAGAGAAGATAGAAGTGTGAAGAATGATCTAGAAAAGTGCCTTTAAACTTGCTGAATTCGCGCAGTCCGCTCGAGCGTACCTGCTTCCAGCACAGATTCCAAAACTTTAAATGGGCATAACTCTCTCATCCGGACTCCGTTCTAGGTCGTTCTTGTGTCCAAATTGAAGCCCCGGAAATAAGCTTTCCAATGGTTCTAGTCTCACATCCAAATTAAAAGTGTGGAAAAAGAAAAGGTCAAAAGAGTGACGGCTTTTCGTAGAAAAAATTATCCGAATTAAATTCTTGGTTCACTCTTACTTTACCATCATGTTACCACTTCGATCAATGTCCAAAATAAAACAAGGAGGTTCCAAATACACTAAAAAAAGGTCAAGGGCAATCTCACTTTCCACGCTCGAGCGTCGCTTTCCACGCTCGAGCGTCGTCGAGCGCGGAGACCAACAAAGCCGTCCATAACATTTGGAGAGGTGATAGAGACTTAAAACAAACACATAAAAATAAATAGACTTATAAGATTTACTTGGATGAAACACACAATTGATACAGGACACAAGGTCCTATACCACTCATATTTATTTCTAATATAATGTTTATACATGAAATAATAAATAAAATATGATAAAAGAAATCTGATTATTACATCATTATTGAACCACTTATTATTCAAAAATATATAACATAGAAGATGAGAAGTTATAATATTCTTCTCTCTTTCATGCATACACATGTGCCAATTTGAACTTCCTAAATTATATTAAATATGCATTTGTTCAAAAAGTTGATACTTCCATCTGATCATAAAATAAGCCAGAAGGCCCACCATGAGGGAGCAAAGCCAGCCTCACGGGCCATTTAGCACCATGTTCAACAGTCAATGTTCCAGTATTTTGGTTGATGTCTGTTTTGACATGGCCAGGACTTACTGCGTTTATGACAATATTACGATACTTTTTTGCCAAAACTCTTGTGTATGCATTGAGAGCTGCCTTGGACACTTTGTAAGCAGAAACACGAATAGGCCATCCTTTAGTTTCCAACAAATCCTCCTTTAAATCCTCAAGAAATCTCCCAATCACGTCGTCCACTTTCTCCAGGGTGAGGCCATCAATATCGTTTAGTTCCTTCTTGGCCTTTTCGTTTGAAATAAACTGAAATACAAAACATTATTATAACCCCTCCATTCCCATTTGTGCAGTATTTCATTTAGTGTTTATAGCATTACTAATCTCTATATCCTCCACAATCATTGCATATGTGAAATCACAGCGTGATTTTTACAATTAATTATCCGCTTATGTACATCCATACAACTAATGTACATCATTTAGAAACTATGGGAATACAGTGAAATTCATCCATTGTCAATTTCCTTTTCATTACTTTTGTATTTTCCTCTATAGGATAGATAAATTTGTGTACCTTCAATTGCCCCAAGGTGGAGGAGACATTAACTATTCTAGTAGAATTTGATAGTTGAAGAAGTGGAATAAGCTCTTCAGTTACTTGCTTTGCTCCATAATAGTTGGTTCACAAACAAGCATCTGACCCTTCATAACTTTGATTGGTAGCATCTGTCACTGATGTAGCATCTGAACGTAACATCTACATTGAAATTGGCACTAGTAAATTATTTATATGCCTCTTGAGTTTATAATATATCTTCAAATAAGACCACATTGGTTTATAGAGAGACTTACATCATCAATTGTGATTCCAGAAATTCCTGCATTATTCACCTGTACCAGTATTTACTCAATTATATATTTCCATACCTACAAGAATATTAAAAAAAAAAAGTTATCTCAATTTAGAAAAAAAGAAAACCCATTAACCTGCTATAAAAAAATAAATTAATTAATTAATTAATTGAATTTAAACATTATACATGCAACGACATCACAGTAACAAAAAAACTGGCTTTTTTGGGTATGACTTATAAACAGACTTTTTTTAGTATGACTTATAAATTGACTTTTTTACATATTACGAAAACATATACAAAAAAGTAAAGAAGTGATATGACTAAAATAAGCTAATAAACTAGTTTTTTAAATTCGTCCCAAAAGAGAAGGAATCTAATCTTTGCTTCAAGTAGCATTGTACTTGTTTTTTTTTTTTTTTTTTAGATACAAGCATTTTACTTGTTGAAGAAGAGATGAAACAGACATAGAGGTCTAGAAGCAAAACATGTCATCTTCAATTTTTTTTTTTTTTTTGGCATAAAAGAAGACAAATATAAACAGAGTAAACATTTTTGATAGAACATTGAGTATAATTTTAGTAACAGTAATAAAGAAAGTATATGAGAAGTGAAGATTGAGAACTAAAAACTACCTAAGAGTAAACATTTTTGTTATTTAGGATCGATTATCACAACGGTTTGGGAGATTAGAACGGATGTTGTGTATATAATTAAGGTAGGGTCGTTTAAGTGGAGAAGTGTGTCTAGAGTATTGTGTGATAAATGAATAGGCACTATAGAATGGCTGAATATTAGGCAACTAAGAAACAAGATGTAAATAAGATGAGTATTGTTGAGATGATGATGTTAAGGTGAATGTGTGGTAAGACTAAAAAAGACAGAATTAGTAATAAGTATATTTGTGAATGAGTAGGAGTAGTACCGATAGAAGATAAGTTGAGAGAGAATAGATTGAGATGATTTGGTCATACAACGGAAGTCAACAGAGACAGTAGTGAAGAGATGTGGTACAGTAATGATGGAAGTGTTAGTAGAAGAGGCAGACCTAGATTGACGTGGGCGAATAGAGTAATAGAGATATGAATCTCATTAATTTGACTAACCAAATGACTGTTGATAGAGTTGAATAGAGAAGAAGAATTCATGTAGCGACTCCATTTGATAAGACTTAAGATTTGGTTTTATTTGATCATTTCATTTCATTTTATCCCAATGAATCAAACACTATATTAGAGTTTTAAATCGGTAAACAAAAAGAAAAAGAAAAAGCGAGTGAAATCTTCCTCCCCACTGTACCCACCCAAAATTATTATGGCTCAAAATCCAATTATCACATTACAAGCATTTAATTTTAATTATGAATTTCCATTTCAAATTCGAAATCTAAATTTCTCTACATATAGGCAGTGGAGGTGGTGGTGGGGAGCTGATGGGGAGGTGGTTGGCGCATTAGAATAAGAATGGTTGATTTAGGATTACCATATGAGTTGGAGGAGGAAGATGAGATCAAGGGCACTAGTCTTTCTGATAAAAATTTGACATTAACTTTTGGATAAAATAAATAAATAAATTAACAATTGCTTTTTATCTAAAATTTTAAGTGATTGTGACTGTCTTTGAATCTTAGGGCCCTTAATTATAGGGCGCTAAAAGAATTTTGCTTAAGAAATAAATGAGGGTCGCATTCGAAAAGACATATGATATTTTGTATGGTACTTCTGTATACATATCAGCTAGATGAAATACGTGCCTAAATTTTTTTCTTTTTATTTTTTGGCTTATCGAGACGTACTTAGTATATACCAAAACTGTACCGTATTTCAGTTGAAATAATATTTTTTTCTATTACAGAGATAAAATTCATTTCACTAAACTTTTTTATTTTTATTTTTAGTCTTATACTTGGCGTGATTTAAAAATTAAGCTACGGTTTGTAAGTTATTTCATATAATGACATTTAATTTTGATTTATATCTTTACTCTTGGCATTAAATGTAAATTGTAAGTTGAATCTTAACAGATTAAATCATTTAATCAATTTTTGTATTACTCTAAATTAAAAATAAATATTTTTGTACAAACATACCAAACCAATACTCTATTTTTTTTTTTGGATTTTACCGTATCAACATACTTGTATCATATTAGTACTAGTATTCGTACATGTACTTGTACTTCATAGATGGCTATATGTCATATTATCAAATTTTTTTTTTTCATGGTTTTATTAGACTGAATAAATGGTAATACATTATTTGTGTTAATTTTCCTTAATGAATAAGGTACCAATCATAATATCTACATAGCTGATGATACAAAACCGTGAAATCAGTGATATATAGTATTCTTTAAAATAAAAATAAAAAAGGGTAACAATCTTAAATATACATTAGAAAAAATTAAAATTTTAGAGACCAAAATTTAGGATAAAATTATTTTTTAGTGACCAAATAATTTTGTTGCAAAAAGTGTTATTGTTATATTTTTAGCAACAAAAATTAGACATTAGTGATGAATTATTATCCTTTTGGGACCAAATTTTTTGTCTAAAAAAATAAACTATTTTGATACCAAATTATTTTATCTCTAAAAGTCTATTTATTAGTGACATTTTCAAAATTTTGTCTCTAAAAGCCTTGTTTTTTACTTTTCAGGACGACCTTTTAACGGCTATCCTCATGACAATGGAAATTGGTCCCTAAATGTCTTTTGTAACAAAATTTTCACTTTTAGGGATCAAAATATTTGGTCTTTAAAACTCTTATATGTTATAGTGATACAAGTGTGAATTTGCAAATAAGTAAGCATAGGCTTTTTAATCTTACCAATATGTCAAGCTTGTTGAATTTAGTTTTGATGAAATCAGCCAAGGATGCAATACTAGTTTGATCTGTAACACCAAGCTGATGAAAAATTATATTAGATAGCCCACAAGTTTTGAGATTTTCCACAGCTTCGAGACTGCGTTTCTCATCTCTTGCGGTTAATATCACAGTTATTCTATTAGAAGCCAACAGTCTGCAAATCTCTAGCCCAATTCCTTTATTGGCTCCAGTAACAACAGCAATCCTAATTATAAAAAAATAATAATTATTATTATAATAAAGAAGTGAGAGTGAAGGGAAATTAGAATCTATAAAAACATGTAATTAAAGACTTTATTTGATTGAAAAGAAGTGAATAACATAGTTATATGAGATATGGTATTGTTAGTACCTCTTTGCTTGTTCCATTTTGTATGAATATGGTATTTGCAAAATGTAGACGGTGGATTGTATGCAGAGAAGGGCATGGTTTTGGGGGATATATTTATAGTTGTTTGCTCTAGTTTTGAATTTTCAATGATAGTCCACTAAAATGGACAGAGCAAAGAAAAGTCAATATAAACAGTTAACTTGATCGTTTGCCATGACAACATCAACCCATGTTTGCTCAGCAAATTGACTAGTTTGCTTCACTTTACTATTTGGATAATTTATTTATTTGAATAGAAAGGAATGGAAAATGATATATATATATATATATATATATATAATATATATATAAATTACTATCCAAATCCATGATTCAAACATAATTTTGGAATAAAAAAAAATTTAGAATCTGACCCAAAATTTTAGATTGATGGTATAAATTTAATCTTCTTGTTGTGGACCCAATCCATGAATGAATCTCAATCATGGATTTTATATTTTAGGTAAATTCCTTTTTTTTTTGGCAATTGATAAAAAAGTAATTATAGATATAAAAAATATTATATCAAATAGATCACTAACCTAACAATTGCTAGAAAGTTAATAATTACCAAACCTAATAATCAATCACTAAGCCCAAGCCTAACAATTACTACTAACTACATACAATTCTCTGGGGAGCAACAGGCCATCACTAGAGATGGCAAAATACTTTGACCCAATAGGTCCCCGATACTCCGTAGCCCTAATAAAATGGGTTTGGGAGTTTTTCAATAAGATAGGATCGGAATTGGGGTGAGAATAAGATCCGTAGGGTTTGGGTCAACTTTGGGGTGGATAATTCAACCCACCCCACCCCGACCCTATTATGTTTATTATTATTATTCTTCATTTTTTAACATATGTCTATTATTTTTTCATGATTTAAAATTATCTTTAATATTTTTTTTTTCTTTTACTTTATATTTTCTTGATATCACATTTCATCTCTCCATTTAACAATAATTGTTATAATATTCGTGATAATGTTAAAAAAAAAAATAATAATAATTTTATCAAACATTGTCAGACACATGAACAAGTTTTTTTTTTTTTTTTTTTTTTAAATGAACGATAGCTATAAATTTAAATTTAAACCATCCATTTTATAAAATAAAATGGAATTTGTTCATCTATGCATTGATAACCAGTGAAACTGATTTTTTTCATAAATAGTCTTCATTGTGAGATTTACGACATGAATGGTTTTTAAATTTAAACCATCCATTTTATAAAATAAAATACGATTTGTTCATCTTTTCATGATAGCTAATCAAACTAGTTTTTTATTTTTTTATTTTTTTTATTTGTTTATTTTTAAAAATGGTCTTCATTGTGAGATTTACGACATGAATAATTCGGATTATCGTTATGGACCCAAAATAAAACCTACAAAATGAAATATGAGGGATAGTGTGATCGTGATGAGTCATTCCCTTGTGGTAACAATTTGTTGAAAGCATTGGGTTTCTCTCAGGTTGAGATTTCAACGTGAGATAACCTGAGGGATTCTGAAGCCCACCATAAGTCCTGTTTCGATAATTTAAACCGTTCACTTTTTGGGATTCATTAAGTAGAATATTCATGTAAAAAATCAAAATGATCAGCCATAAGTAATTATATGTTTGAATTAAATTTATATTACAAAAAATAGATATGTATTTTTAAAATTATATTTGTCGTCTATTTTTTTAAAATAAATATGATTCAAATGTATAGTTACCCATGCCCAATCACCTTATTTTTTGCATCAATATTCTACTCAACGAATCCAATAAAATGAATAGTTCGGATCATTAGAATCGATTCCAAAATGGGCATACGAGACCCAAACACTCTCTCAAGTTGAAATGACAACTTGAGAGAAGCCACGATCTTGCTAAAAAATGAATGAAAATTATGAGATGAATAAAATACCTTAATTTTGAGAAAATTTAGATTAATTAATGACTTAATAGTCAAGTTCCATGCTTGTTAGAACATCTGAGCAAAATTCTTCTTGGATCCCATTATCATTAATGGGCGTTTTTACTTGAAAAGATACCCCAAAAGCAATGATCCCTTAAATTACTGTTGGATGACTGTCTGCCTTTCTAATTTTTGTAAATGAACTTTGCTTCTACCCTCTGTTTTACTTATCTAATGGGGCTTTCCCTAGTTTGTTTATATATATATATATATATATATACATATTTTTGGTATGAGTTTTGGTTTTTGAAGTCAATGAGTTGTGTTGGCAATTTTTATTTATTATTATTATTTTTTAACTAAGTGTCCAAATTAGATTGCTAATTAGTATCTTGTTTATTTTTTGGGGGTCCAGGTAATGCCCTTCTTTTATGGAATTATTTTTATTTTTATTTTTTCTATCTTTTATGGTGTGTTTAATTAGGGGATTTGAGTAGGGATTTGGAAATGGAAAGGAAAAAGGTGTGTGAAATTAGGTGAAATGCAGGTATATTTTATTCTCTTTTCACTTATATTTTCTCTTTTCCTTTGCAAGTTTCTTTCCAAATCCTCCAACCAAACACAAGTAAAGGATTGGGAGTCCTCTCTATTTAGGTTGTACATTATCAATACAGTTTTAATTCCACTGCCAATCCAAAAAAAAAAGTACAAAATTGATATTGGAGTCGCACACACCTTTATTAGCCAAAACATCTATAACATAGAACATGAGAAGCTATACTATTCTTCTCTCTTTCATGCATACATACATTACCAGTTAATTTTGAACTTCTTAAATTATTAAGCATGGCTTACCAAAAATTTTCCAACCCTTCTGTGTGGCTTTTCACATGTACTATTGTGAGTCCTACGTACACTCAGAGTGTTCATTGTATTGATACATGTACGGGGAGGAAATAATTCTCCTCGTATAATCCTGTTGACCAAGTCCACGCTCCTCCGTACGACGTCGCTTTATCACCTGAAAACACAAACGTGAGCTAGCCGGCGGGTGTGTGCCGAAAACCTCTCCGATGCCTAAGTCAGTAAGCTTGACAAATAGACAAAGTTTTATGCTCTCAGAAAGAATTATGTTCAATTACCTCCTCCAAGGTGATGTTTGTGGGCTTTTATAAGTTTCCCGTGGCACAATCCTAGTAGGACTTGTATTTCTACTTGCAGAGTCCTCCTAGGATTCATACTCCTAAGGATAATGCTTATCCCTTTACACCCTCCCCCACTGCTTAAACCAAGTGGGATGGTTTTCTCCATGGCCGAACTACCATTTGACCGAAGTAAAGTAGGCCGAACTATCCTTAGTTCAGCCCTTCCCTTTATTCTTCCTTATATCGGCTTCTCATCTGTTCAACCCATGGTGTGTTTGGACCGAACCAACGACTCTCGACCGGTATAACTCCCAAACCGGTATACCTCTAAGGTCGATATAACTTCAAGGCCGGTCTAACTTCAAGTTGCTCCCAGACCGAAGTATATTTACAATCCTCTAACCGAAGTAACTTTATCATTTGTGAACCGAAGTAATTTCACCTCCTTGGGCCGGAGTAACTTTGTCTCCCCAAGGCCGGAGTAACCTTGCTCTCCTGGGCCGGAGTATCCATTACGGCCTTTTTACTTAGTCCTTCGCGTTTTGGGCCTCAAAGCCCAACTCGAAGCTCGGCCTAATTTTTCCCAAAAATTACCCTCTCAATTGCCCCTTAATTCCATCTGCGCAACATGATTGGGATTACCAGTCTACTGGCCGAGCTAGAGTTTATTAAGCCTTTCCAGCCGAGCTAAAAACCCTTTAGCCTCTCCAGCCGAGCGAAAAACCCTCGGGCTCTCCAACTGAGCTAATTTTACTTCGGGCTTCACTATGTCCGGTCAAAACGTCTCTTCAATCACAGCGACTGTAACGCTTCCCTTTCCAATGACACGTGGCAGATTCTGATAGGCTGAGGACGGCTGTCACGCCGTCTTTCGTACTTCGTGAATTTTGAACAGTCCCGCCCAAATTTTGGGCTTTCTAACAAAAACAATCCCTAAGGCTAGGGTCCCTTCACTTTTGCTATTCCTTCATCTTCTCTCTCCGCTCTCTTGCTGTTCGTGTTCTTCTTTTTACTGCAACAGATTTTCAACTTCAGTCCCTTCTTCTTTAACCTGGTAAGCAAATCCACTTTCCCTTCATGTTTTTTTGCTTTCACATTTGTTTTATGCACCTGTATATCTTGTTTCGTACGTTTTTTGCAAACATTTTGTCCATTTCTGGTTTGCTTCTGTATTTTCATAAAAAAACCAGTAGAACTTCATGTGTGTATGAACTATTATGAAGAAAACCAGTCTTAGATCCAAAATCACATAGCAACCGAACTAGGATCCTGTTTGCCCCAAATAGGTAGATCTCTGTAGTAAATAACCGAACTAGAACTTGAAACTTTCAAAGGGTTACCAGAGCCTGACTCACTTTAGCCGACATAAGATCACCAAGTTTTGAATATAGGAAACTAGGAACCTCGGTTGTCAACCGAACTAAGCTTTTGGGGCCAAGCCGGCTTTCTTGGTTCCTAAACCGAACTCAGAAAGCCGCCCCTATAGGCTTAACCGAAGTAACTCTATTCACATTGCAACCGATTTAGGCCTTGGGGCTAAACCAGCTTTCTTAGTTTTTAGACCGAACTCAGAAAGCTGCCCCTAGACGTTAAACCGGTCTACCGAGCAAACTGCTCAAACCAAGCCTATCAAACCTTTTGATGAACCGAGATAGAACCAGTTTCTTGATGCCGAAGTAGGGCTTTTATACCTTGCTTTTAAATTGTAGCACGGTCTGTTGATCAGTGCTTTAACCCCCTCTGTTTTTTACTTTGCAGACTTAGGTTACCCAGGCACTCCTGCGTGCGCTCAACCGAGCTACTGAGCACGATTTTTGCACCGATATAAATTATAAGTAAATTATTCATCAGATGGGTAAGTATAGGTATCTAGTTGAGACCCCTGGTGGCATGGCCGAATTTAGGAAAGATTACCAAATTCCTGACGACGTCCATCTGACGTTGGCCAAAAAAGATGTTATTCCTTGGGAAAATGAAGGCTTCGTCCCTTTTACCCTTCAATCCATAATAGAAACCGGACTACGGTTTCCTGTCCAACCGTTGATCTGCGAATTTCTTAGGCAGACTAGGTTATGCCCCACCCAACTGTCCACCAATACATACCGCATTATAATGGGGATAGCCGCACTGAACCACCAAACCGGATTAAACCTTGGCCTGGCCGAGATATTCCATCAATACTCCATCGGTTCAAAAGATGCTGGGTGGGTCTATTACCTTAGGATTCGCCGCCGCCGAGAGAAGATAGTTAAACACACACCGGACAAAGATCTTAATGACGACGATTTTTTCTGGGTCTCTGGGAACTTTGAGGACTTTCAAGCCCAAATTCCTGGCCGACCTATAAATTGGAAAAAGGGAGAGCCCGGTAATTTGACTTCGGTCTTCTTCCTTGTACTTTATTTCGGTTTTTTTAGTCTATTGACCGAAGTAACACTTCTCTTTTCTGCAGATTTCGCCCACCTCCGTTCCCTGTATAGCTATCCCAACCTTGCGATTTTGCGAGCCGCACTACGGATTAAAGAAAGAAGTTGGGCCAAGCTTCTAAACTTTGAACCGACCTACCGATATAGCGGTCGCTGAAAAGCAAGAGTAACCGATTTCCTTCTTGAGGAAGCACCAGAACCGGACCCAACCTTGCCAGAAATACGACTTGTCCCATTAACTGCTGAAGAAGAGATGGCAAAGAAAAGCAGAGTTAGGGCCCTTCTGACCGCGACAACCAGAGCCGAAGTACCACCGACGATTGAGGCGCAGCCTGCCGTTGTGGCCCTCCCTTCTCAACGGCCTTCTTCATCTCGCCCTTCCAAACGCGCCCGATCTACATCGACCGAACAGCAACTTGTTGATGAGGTTGAATCCATCCCCCGAAGTCCTCAACCTTCCCCCCAACCGGAGCAAACTGACCGAGCTGAATCTCCGAAGTGGGCTCCGCCGCTGACCTTCAACGACCGAGACATCAAAGCTACTGACTCGGTCGTGGCTAAAAAAGACCACCAATTGGCCTTTAACCTGGCCAAAAGTGTGTGCCTCCCCAAGGACATGGAGCACCACTTGAAGCAACTGAACACCGAAATGAAGTCAATTCGGTCTGCTTCCAAGTCCATGATCTTGGTAAGTAGCTCTGTCTGTTTTTTCTGCCTAAATTTTCCAACTTTTACTTCGGCTCAAAAGAAATCTTTGTTTTGCCAGGCCTTACAAAAGAACAATATTACATACAAGAAAGTCCAAGAACTAAGAAAAACCACAAGGCAAGCAATGGCGGAAGCCGAGGCAAAGGCGGCCGAACTAGCGGAGGCCGAAAGGAAAATGACCGAGCTTCAAGCAGAGAACGGTCGACTTGCCGATCTGGTTAGCTCGGCTGAAGCGGAGAGGCAAAAAGCGGCCATTGCAATGAAAGACAAATATCTGCGTGAACTGCTAAAGCTAGAAAAGAGAAAGGATACCGAAATAAGCCAACTAAAAAAGAGTGCGGAGGGAGCCGAAAAGCAGGGTTACAAGCAGGGCTACAAGAAGGCGGAGGAAGCCTATGTGAAACAATGCGATGCTGCCAAGGAGTTGTTCTTCAAATGTGGCTGGATGGCGGCTGTTGAGCAGCTCGGTCATGATCAACAGACCGAGGTCTTCAACCCTCCAGACTACTTTATACCGAAGTCCCTTGCGGAGTATGCCGATACCCTGCAGCAAGAGTTTCTGGAAGACTCAGATTCCGATGACTCCTATTCTTTAGATACTCCGGTCGATAATGTGGACCAGCCAGTTCGGTCGGTGCCCACTGTTGAAGACCTAATTGTTGATCTTCCCAGTGAAACCGTGGTTCCAGCCGAAGTGACTCTCCCCATTGTGAATGAGCTCCCTCCAGAAGCCGGTCTTCAAGTTGGTGGTGATGCAGGTTTTGATGCTGATATTGAAGAACTTTTTTCCTGATTTTGTACTTTTTTTTTTCTTTGTAACCGAACTATGCCCCTTTGTAATGACTTTTCTTTGAATGAAAATTTTACACAACTCTTACTCCGGTTTTGATGTGTATGCTTGCACTTGTAATGTCTTTTATTTACTTCAAGTGTTATTTCGGTTTTGGCTGGTTAAACTATGCTTACTAGCCAACCACTCCTTAGCCGATATAATCACTTCGGCTGAGGAGTACAAAGTGTTTAATCTAGCCAATCCAGTTTCAGTCATACCCTTACTTAGGCTGAAGAGTAACAAGAGTTGGTTTATTCCAGCCAACCACTCTTCAGCCTTGCACTTACTTCGGCTGAAGAGTAACAAGAGTTGGTTTATTCCAGCCAACCACTTTTCAGCCATACACTTACTTCGGCTGAAGAGTAACAAGAGTTGGTTTATTCCAGCCAACCACTCTTCAGCCATACCCTTACTTCGGCTGAAGAGTAATAAGTGTTGGTTTATTCCAGCCAACCACTCTTCAGCCTTACCCTTACTTCGGCTGAAGAGTAACAAGTGTTGGTTTATTCCAGCCAACCACTCTTCAGCCATACCCTTACTTCGGCTGAAGAGTAACAAGTGTTGGTTTATTCCAGCCAACCACTCTTCAGCCATACCCTTACGTCGGCTGAAGAGTAACAAGTGTTGGTTTATTCCAGCCAACCACTCTTCAGCCATACCCTTACTTCGGCTGAAGAGTAACAAGTGTTGGTTTATTCCAGCCAACCACTCTTCAGCCTTACCCTTACTTCGGCTGAAGAGTAACAAGTGTTGGTTTATTCCAGCCAACCATTGAAGTTAGTTTTTCCAGCTAACTTATGGTATTTGGTTATTCCGACCAAATGTCCTGCGGCCTGGATCCTTATCCTGGGCTTAGGAAGGGTGTTGGTTTATTCCAGCCAACCTCTAAGTTAGTTTTTCCGGCTAACTGAGAGTAAAAATGCTTGTAATGCGCCTAATCTTTACTAAAGCTAACTTTTACAAAAAATAACTTGTGCTAAAAAAGAATTGCTCGTTTTATTGAAGGAAAAAGAAATTACATCTGTTTGAAGAAGAAAAGCTAAAAGTAAAATAACTTGAGATTGGCTGTATTCCATGGCCTAGGGATTGCCTTGCCATCCTTGTCTTCTAGGTGGTATGCCCCTTTGCCTGCTAACCCAACCACCTTATAAGGACCTTCCCAATTTGGGCCTAACTTGCCGTCTCCTGGGATCAAGGTGTTTCCCATTACTTTGCGTAGTACCCAATCCCCAATCTTGAATTGTCTTGGCTGCACCTTTTTGCTGTATTTTCTGATTAACTCTCGTTGGTATGAGGCGATGTGGACTAGTGCTCTTTCTCTTCTTTCCTCTGCAAGGTCGAGTTCTAAGGCTATGGCTTCTCCATTTAAGTCTGGATCAAAATTTTCGCTTCGAATTGTGGGGAGGCCGACTTCTAGTGGGATTACTGCTTCCATTCCATAGGCCAAGGAGAATGGTGTTTCTCCAGTTGATCGCCGAGGCGTGGTGCGGTAAGCCCATAAGACGTGAGGAAGTTTATCTGCCCATTTGCCTTTTGCTTTCTCTAGCCTTTTCTTTAGTCCATCCAAGACGACTTTATTTGATGCTTCAGCTTGCCCATTTGCTTGAGGATATGCCGGTGTAGAATTGTAGAACTCTATCTTGTATTCTTCACAAAAGCTTCTAAAGATTCTGCCGTCGAACTGAGTTCCATTGTCTGAGATCAGTGTTTTTGGTATACCGAACCGAGTGATTATATTCTGCCAAACAAACTTCTTCACGTCTTTTTCTTTGATTGACGCCAATGCTTCTGCTTCCACCCACTTTGTGAAGTAGTCTGTTGCTGCGAGAAAGAATTTTCTGCCCCCGGGCGCTGTTGGAAGTGGTCCTACTATGTCCAAGCCCCACATTGCGAAAGGCCATTGGCTAGTTAATGGTAGGAGTTCTCTTGCTGGTTGATGTATTTGGTGCGCGAACTTTTGGCATTTCTCACACTTCTTCACATATTTTTCTGAGTCTGCTTGCATATATGGCCATCAATATCCTTGCGAAATAGCCCTGTAAGCGAGCGACCTTTCCCCTTGATGACTTCCACACACCCCTTGGTGTATTTCGAATAAGAATGCTTCTACTTTGCTGGGATGAACGCACTTGAGGTAAGGCCCAGAGAATGACTTCTTGTATAATGCTGAAGATGGAGATAGCCAAAATCGCTGCGACTTTGCCCTTATTTTGTTGGCTTCTTTTTTCTCTTCTGGTAGGATGCCGTCTTTCAGGAACAGGATGATGGGGTCCATCCAAGAAGGGCCTAATTCTGTGCAACATACTTCTTCCGCTTCGGGGTCTTCTATGCTTGGTCTTGGTAAGAAGTCGATGAGTAATGGATGAGGGATTGATGTATCTGTCATTGAGGCCAGGCCTGCCAGTTCGTCCGCTCGGCAGTTTTCCTCCCTGCCAATTTGTTCTATCCTTACCACATCAAACTTCTTGATCTCTGTTCTGACTAACTCTTGGTACTTGGCCATTCTGTCGTCCTTTGCTTCGTATTCGCCAGAAATTTGGTTTACCACCAGCAGAGAGTCACTGTATACCATTAGTTCGGTTGCTTTCATGAAGTGTGCTGACTTGAGTCCTGCGAGAAGCGCCTCATACTCCGCTTCATTGTTGGATGCTGGGAAGCCAAGGTTGATTGCTTGCTCTATAACCAGGCCGTCTGGAGAGATGAGGACTATGCCAAGCCCTGCACCATGTCGGTTGGATGCTCCATCCACAAAGAGCTTCCACATCTCTCCAATGAATAGTTTCCAGCAAGTGGAAGGATCAGATGATGTCGTGAGGTCAAGAATGGTGTTTTCTTCAAGGTCCATGTTGGCTGTCTGTCCTTCGTCCTCTGTTTGAACTGTTGGTGAGCCTTTGTTTGTCTCTTCCTTGTTGTCCTTAGTATGGTCTGCCTTGGTGCTTGATTGACTACCTTCTACTAGGGGTTGCGCTATTCCGGCGTCAACTTTCGTCCCTAGTTCGGTTGTGTCAGTTAGGTCGACTGGGCAGATATGATGACTTTCAGGAGTAAATTCTGCGACGAAGTCTGCCAAAGATTGGGCTTTTATTGCGGTTTTGGGTTGGAATTTGATGTCGAATTGTCCCAACTCTACTGCCCACTTCAAAATTCGCCCACTAAAGTTCGCCCTTTCAAACAGAGCTTTTAGTGGAAAGGCTGTGAGGACGACTATGGTGTGGGCGTGAAAGTAGTGCGCCAATTTTCTGGATGCCATCATTAATGCTAATGCTAGTTTCTCCAAGGGCAAGTACCTTGTTTCGGCTCCCAACAATGTCTTGCTAACATAAAAGATGGACAAGTGTTGTATTCCTTCTGCACGAACCAACACTGCGCTGACTGCGTGCTGAGAGACTGCCAGGTACAAAAAGAGTTCTTCACCAGGTACTGGAGTAACAAGTAGTGGTGGGGAAGACATGTACTCCTTCAAGCTTTCCAGAGCTCGGTCGCATTCTTCATCCCACTCAAATTTGGCTTTTAAAGCTTGGAAGAACGGTCGTAGTCTGTCTGATGACCTGCTTATAAACCGGTTGAGTGCAGCTGCCATACCAGTGAGATGCTGCACTTCTTTAACTGAGTTTGGTCTCTCCAACTCCTGGATTGCTTTAATCTGAGAGGGATCTGCTTCTATACCTCGGTTGGTCACCAAGAAGCCCAAGAATTTGCCAGACCCAACTCCGAATGCGCATTTGGACGTATTGAGGCGCAACTTGTGTTTCTTCAGGATCTGGAACATCTCGCCTAGATCTTTAAGATGGTCATTCTCATCCTTGCTTTTGACCACCATGTCGTCGATGTAAGCCTCCATTGTTCTGCCTAACAATGGTTCGAACATCTTGGTGACCATCCTTTGGAATGTCGCCCCTGCGTTCTTTAGGCCAAAGGGCATGACCTTGTAGCAATATAACCCCCTTGGTGTTGTGAAGGATGTGACCTCCTGGTCTGGTTCATGCATGGCGATCTGGTTGTAGCCTCTGTATGCATCCAGAAAGCTAAGTCGGTTATACCCTGCCGTTAAGTCCACCAGTTGATCTATCCTTGGTAGAGAAAAGCTATCTTTTGGGCACGCCTTGTTGACTGTTTTGTAGTCGACGCAGACACGCCATTTACCATTCTTTTTTGGCACTACAACTGTGTTGGAGATCCATCTTGGGTAGTGCACTTCTCTTATTGCTCCTGCCTCCAGCAGGTTGCCTACCTCTTCTGCCACTATTTCGGCGTGGTGGAGTGCTGATCTGCGTGTGCGTTGGATGACTGGTCTGGCGGATGGGTGGACATTGAGTTGGTGACTGATGAAGTTTGGGTCAATACCTGGCATGTCGTAGGGTGTCCAGGCAAACACTTCGATATTAGAGGTCAAGAATTCCAAGACCTCTAATCTCTCAGTGCTGGACAACGATGAGCCAAGCAAGAAGAACTTATCCAGGTTCTTCTCGTCTATTTTTACCTCCACCAAGTCCTCTACCGCTTTCTGATCAGCCTCTTTGCCGACGTCCGCGAATAGTTCATTACTTTCTGGTTCTTCCACCGAATGAACGTACCCTTTGGCAGCTCGGCTTCCATTCGCTGTGGCGAAGCATTGTTTTGACATGATCTGATCGCCATAGACTTCTTCAATTATGCCGGTGTCGTTGGGGAACCGCATTACCTGATGGTATGATGACGCTACCGAACGCATGGCATGCAGCCATGTTCTGCCCAAGATGATGTTGTATGTGGAGGAGACCTTCAATACCCAGAACTCCACTTGTTTTGTTACACTCCCTGCTCTGACTGGAAGGATTATTTTGCCGACAGGCCACTCTGGCATGGAGTTGAATCCAATCAGGGGAGAAACTGCAGGTGCCAAGTCTTTGTCTTGCAACTTCAGTTGCTTGAATGTATCGTAGTACATGATCTCACATGAACTACCCTGGTCAATCAGAATCCGCTTGACGTCAAAATCCTTGACTCGGAGAGTAACGACCAGCGCATCATTGTGAGGACAGTATATTCGATCCATGTCCTTATCCGAAAAGGACATGACGTTTGTTGCCTCCGTCCTCCCCTTCTTGGTGGCAGGTTGGGTACTTAACACTTCCCTAAAGTGCTCAGCCTTTTTGATTGACCCTCTGAGCTCGCATACGCGCTCAGGTTCAAAAACTCCATGTATGACATTGATAATACCTTGAGGCGGTGCATCGATTGGCATTCTGTTGGGATGGTCATTATAATCTTGGGGGGCCGGTTGCGTCCTTCCTTCAATGTATTTGTCCAAGTGGCCTGCTGCCACCAATTCTTCCAAGTGCTGTCTCAGTGGCGTGCAATTCTCAGTTCGGTGCCCCTTTTCTTTGTGGAAGGTGCACCGTGATCTGTCGTCGTAATTTTTCTGTCCTTCCACTAGCTTGGCTGGCCACTTGACAAAAGGCTCGTCTTTTATTTCGCTCAGAATCCGATATATTGGTTTTTTGAACACCGTTGTTATGGCAGTGCGGATTCTCAACCATCTTTTGTCTGGGTCTTCTCCGTTATCTCGTCTGCCACGCCCGTTTTTATTCTGCCGATCTATTGTATTGACCTTTGCTGAGATCTTCTTTTCTGGTACTGCGGTTGCACCAGATTTTGCTTTGGCACGTGCGCCATCCTCTTCTACCCTGATGTGCTAGTGCACTCTCTCCATCAGGGCTTCCATGGTAAGGGGTGGCGTCATAGTGATCGAGTCCCTTAGTCTGTTCCCTACTGGTAGGCCTCTTTTATATTGTGCAATGACTAGATTGGTGGGGCAGTCTCCAATCTGGTTGAATGTCTCCCAATAGCCACTGTTGTAAGATCTGAGGGTCTCTTTTTCACCCATGTCGATGGAGAGTAACTGGTCTATCTCCACCGGTGTTTTAGTGTTTGTTCAAAACCTTGTTACGAACGCTTCTGCCAATTGGGCCCAGGAGGCTATGCTGCCCTCTGGGAGCTTTTCGAACCAAGTCAAGCCTAGGTCGCCAAGGTTTGACGGGAAGAGTATGCACATTAAGGCCTCGTTTCGCCTGTACACAGCCATGACTTGGCGAAAGTGGCTCAGGTGTGAATACGGGTCCGTCTTCCCTTCATAGGTGGTGAATTTCGGCTGAAGGAAGCCTGATGGTAGGGGCGCGTTTTCGATTGCTGGAACAAACGGCGAAGTCTGCAGTCTTGCCAATGCTTTGTCCATTGGTTCGTAGGCCGGTTGCGGTATTGGCATTCCAACCTCGACGCTTCCATGCGTCCGAGGAGCCAACCGTTGTAAGGCCGAGACTCGGTGTGGATCCCTTGCCCTGGCATCCTCCTTGCATCGTGCTTTTTCTTCGAGCACGGTTCGTAAGTCGGATGACCTGGGCAATTCTGTTTGTCTAGATATGGTTTGGTGTGAATGTGAAGGCCAATACGTGCTTCCTTCAGTATATGATCTTTCGGATCTCGTCCTCTCAGACCTGGAGTGACGAGTCCTGGAAGATAAGGGGTGAGTGTCGCCTATCCTGAGGCTTCTGCTCTCTCCTTGGGAGGGTGTAGTATTCCTACTACGATTCTCTGAGTGGCGAGGGGGCGTCTTGTGCTTGCGCCCCTCTCCTGTCGTCACATCTTAGTCTTCATCTGGCGTTTTAATGCTTCCATGTCCGCCGCCATCTTCCGAATTAGTTCATCTTGTTCCTTCACGCAATTTTCCAGGGCTTGAGGATCAATCCTCCTCCTTTGCCTGTCAGGACTTTGAGAGTGACGAGGGCTGCTATTCCGCCTTCCCCTGCCACTCCTCCTGGAGTTATGTTGTTGGGGCTCCAGATCTGCCATAGGAGGGACAGAGGGTAATCCTTCACGCCTTGCGCCCCCGTCTGGAGTTAGTCCGTCGACGGCGGACTGCGGTAGTTCTTCAATGTGTGCCATTGATTTGAGAGAAAGGAGAAGCTTAGTCAAGAGGTTTTTGTTCTTGTCTGTTCTTTCCACAGACGGCGCCAATTGTACGGGGAGGAAATAATTCTCCTCGTATAATCCTGTTGACCAAGTCCACGCTCCTCCGTACGACGTCGCTTTATCACCTGAAAACACAAACGTGAGCTAGCCGGCGGGTGTGTGCCGAAAACCTCTCCGATGCCTAAGTCAGTAAGCTTGACAAATAGACAAAGTTTTATGCTCTCAGAAAGAATTATGTTCAATTACCTCCTCCAAGGTGATGTTTGTGGGCTTTTATAAGTTTCCCGTGGCACAATCCTAGTAGGACTTGTATTTCTACTTGCAGAGTCCTCCTAGGATTCATACTCCTAAGGATAATGCTTATCCCTTTACACCCTCCCCCACTGCTTAAACCAAGTGGGATGGTTTTCTCCATGGCCGAACTACCATTTGACCGAAGTAAAGTAGGCCGAACTATCCTTAGTTCAGCCCTTCCCTTTATTCTTCCTTATATCGGCTTCTCATCTGTTCAACCCATGGTGTGTTTGGACCGAACCAACGACTCTCGACCGGTATAACTCCCAAACCGGTATACCTCTAAGGTCGATATAACTTCAAGGCCGGTCTAACTTCAAGTTGCTCCCAGACCGAAGTATATTTACAATCCTCTAACCGAAGTAACTTTATCATTTGTGAACCGAAGTAATTTCACCTCCTTGGGCCGGAGTAACTTTGTCTCCCCAAGGCCGGAGTAACCTTGCTCTCCTGGGCCGGAGTATCCATTACGGCCTTTTTACTTAGTCCTTCGCGTTTTGGGCCTCAAAGCCCAACTCGAAGCTCGGCCCTATTTTTCCCAAAAATTACCCTCTCAATTGCCCCTTAATTCCATCTGCGCAACATGATTGAGATTACCAGTCTACTGGCCGAGCTAGAGTTTATTAAGCCTTTCCAGCCGAGCTAAAAACCCTTTAGCCTCTCCAGCCGAGCGAAAAACCCTCGGGCTCTCCAACCGAGCTAATTTTACTTCGGGCTTCACTATGTCCGGTCAAAACGTCTCTTCAATCACAGCGACTGTAACGCTGCCCTTTCCAATGACACGTGGCAGATTCTGATAGGCTGAGGACGGCTGTCACGCCGTCTTTCGTACTTCGTGAATTTTGAACAGTCCCGCCCAAATTTTAGGTGAAATGTAGGTATATTTTATTCTCTTTTCACTTATATTTTCTCTTTTCCTTTGCAAGTTTCTTTCAAAATCCTCCAACCAAACACAAGTAAAGGATTGGGAGTCCTCTCTATTTAGGTTGTACATTATCAATACAGTTTTAATTCCACTGCCAATCCAAAAAAAAAAGTACAAAATTGATATTGGAGTCGCACACACCTTTATTAGCCAAAACATCTATAACATAGAGCATGAGAAGCTATACTATTCTTCTCTCTTTCATGCATACATACATTACCAGTTAATTTTGAACTTCTTAAATTATATTAAGCATGGCTTACCAAAAATTTTCCAACCCTTCTGTGTGGCTTTTCACATGTACTATTGTGAGTCCTACGTACTCTCAGAGTGTTCATTGTATTGATACATATAGGAGGTGATATAAATATGTAATTTCTCTTGTTCAAAAAGTTGATACTTCCATCTGATCGTAGAACAAACCAGACGGCCCACCGTTAGGCAGCAAAGCCAGCATCACGGGCCCTTTTGCACCTTGTTCAACAGTCAAGATCCCTCTATGATGGTTGAGGTCTGTTTTGACAAAGCCAGGGCTCACTGCATTTATAGCAATATTAGGATACTTCTTTGCCAAAACTCTCGTGTATGCATTGAGAGCTGCCTTGGACATTATGTAAGCCGAAATATTAACAGGCCATCCTTTGGTTTCCAACAAATCCTCCTTCAAATCCTCAAGATATCTCTGTAAGGCTATCAGCATCGCTTAACTCCTTCTTGGCTTTTTCATTTAAAACAAGCTGAAATATAATTGAAATGTTGTTATACGAAAGTAGTCAACCAAAAAAAAAAAAAAAAAAAAAATTATTATCTTATATATATATATATATTTCTCTATATGATGGAAAAGTTTTTGTACCTCCAATTGCCCCCAAGGTAGAGGAGACATTAACTATTTTGGCAGAGTCTGATAGTTGAAGAAGTGGAATAAGCTCTTCAGTCACTAGCTTCACTCCATAATAGTTTGTTCCTAGACAAGCTTCTCCCATATCATAACTTTGCTCAATAAATTTCTCTGCTTTAAGATTTGAACTTACAATCTACATCAAAGTTGGCAATAACAAATTATTTTTAGAGAAATTGATTCATAAACAGAATTTGTATGTGGCTCCAAACTCCATAAAATTGATTAAATAAAAAAGGAAAACTGATAAATGTTTTAACTTGAAACAAAACCACTATATATATATATATATATTTAAATTATGCACTATATCTTGAAATAAGATAACATTGGTTGATGGAGAGACTTACATCAACCAGCTTTAGCCTCTTTTGAGCGTCCTCGTCAATTATGCTTCCACTAATTCCTGCATTATTCACCTGCACCAATTTTTACTCAATTATATATACTATTCCAAAATTGAGAGGAAATACGAAGAAAAAAATTGTATACGAAAAGAGAAGAGAAAAAAAAAAAAAAAATTGTTAAATATTGTTGCTTGATGTGTGTTGAGTCCATCTATTAAAATTTAGGATAAATTATAAATATACTCTTTGAGGTTGCTTAAAATACATACTACCCCCTACAGTTTTAGAAATTACATTTTGCGCCCTTCAAGGTTCTAATCACATAACAAATGTCTATTTTTATTAATAAATCATCAAGTCAATTAACAGTTTTTATGATGTTATAAATATATTTCAATTAATAATTTAGGTGATTTAATTGTGTATAAGAGAGTAGTTAGAAATTTTATTTTTTTTCCATTAATTTTGTTAAATTAAAATTTCTGGCAATGGGGTGTTTGTAATTTTCAAAACCATAAAAAGTAATTTGTATTTTAAACAAATCTCAGATGTGTATTTGTAGTTTACTCTAAAATTTAATACAAAGGATCAAATTTCACATAATCATTGCCTCAACCACCATAGGCTAATGGCCATGTTTGTTCTAATGAACTAGATTAGATGAAAATAACATGCTTAAGATTGTTAGTTTTAAGGGTTGTTTGGGATGTCTTAAATAACTCAAAAAGTGCACTTATTTAAGACATCCCAAACAACCCCTAAAAAGTTGAGAAAAAAATATGGTTGTTTGGGTTAACTTTTTGACTTTTTATGGAAAAATATGTATTAAAAAATTGTATAAATTAGTGTGAAGGGGAAAATTAGGATTGGGAGTTGTGCAGCCGTAATTTTTTACTTTTGGTGAATAGTGATAACTTTTTAACTTTTTGAGTAACTTTTTGACTTTTTAACTTTTTTTTCAACTTGCCAAACTTGGCCTTAGAATCATCAATTGACGTTTGAATTGGCTTAGGACTACGGGAAAAGATTAACAAAATCCTATCAATTTTGTGATTTAATTAATTATTTCAAACTTATGTTTTGTATCCCATCTTGCTTAGGCTGCAAATGAACCGAGTTGTTCATGAACAAACTAGGCTTGGCTCATTTATGACTCGGCTCAGCTCGACTCGATTCGTTTAGTAAACGAGCTGAGCTCGAGCTCGCATAAGCTCGACTCGTCAAACTCGACTCGTTTAATTCGACTCGTTTATCTTTATTTAAATTATATAATAAATATATTATTTATATATTAAATAATATATAAATAATAGTATAAATGCATTATTTTATATTAAATAATATAAAAAAATTATTTAAATAAAATAAATAATATTAAAAAAAATATCGAGCCGAGCTCAACCTCAGCAAAGCTTGGCTCGATTCGTTAATAGACCCCCATATAGAGGGTATTATATCCGCATGAACTATTAATTCAAATTTCAATTCTATTAGTCAAACATTAGATAATGCATTTTGAGAGATTGTTAGTTCAATTCCAAAGTCATATCTACCCAAACAAACATAGCCTCCCTTAGTATAAATCGTGAGAAGCCAATTTTGGTTTTCATGAGGTAGGCCCTTTCCAATTAATGCCAATTTTGGGGGTTAGGCAGTATTTTTCAATTTTCATGAGGTAGGCTCTTTCCAATTAATGCGGTTTTAGGTGTTAGTCTAGACCAGAACCAGACCCGATTCGATTCAAGTTTTAAAAACTATTCTTAAACGAGTTTTTATTTGTTTTAGTATTTTTTTCCCCATATTTTAGTCTATTTTTTAAAGTCTTAAATGCACCTAATTTAGATGCTTCAAAAAAATCAAACAAATTGACTAAAATATAAAAATAAATTGCTAAAAAAAATGAAAATTCAAATAAAAAAAAATGTGCATTTTTATCTAGATTTTCGTTTGGTTTTATTAATTTTTTTTTCATATTTTTGTAATTTTTTTATACTTTTTAAATGCATTGAGTTTTGATGTATCTAAAAAGTAATATATATATATATATATATATATTGACTAGGCCTCGCTTGGGAACAGACTTTTTTAGTAACTTTTTTGACTTTTTGGCTAAAATATGATGTAAAAAAAATTAGTATGTTTGAGATGAATTTTTGATTTTTTACAAAAAGATGTGCAAAATGTAAAGAGAAAATAGAATCTTTGACTTTTTGGTATAAATTGTTAGTTTTTTTTTTATTTTTTTAGTAACTTTTTAACTTTTTGACTAAAATCAACACTCCCCAAATAAGACCTAAAATATGAAAAAAAAAAATTACAAAAAATAAATGAAAATCTATCTAAAAAAAGTTTCTAAAAATCAAAACCAAACTCTGAATGGATTATTTGAAAAACGACAACTTAGTGCAAGAGACACTCCTATTAAAACATATGGGAAATGATAGATGTAGCCAAACAAGTTACATAGGCTTTAAATCTTACCAATATGTCAAGCTTTCCGAATTTATTTTTGATGAAATCAGCCATGGAAGTAATACTGGCTTGGTCTGTCACCTCAAGTTGGTGAAAAAGTATATCAGATAGCCCACAAGCTTTGAGATTTTCCACAACTTCGAGACCGCGTTTCTCATCTCTTGCTGTTAAAATCACCATTATCCCATTAGAAGCTAATTGTCTGCAAATCTCTAGCCCAATTCCTTTGTTTCCTCCGGTAACAACAGCAATCCTGAATAAAAAATAAAGATGTGAAAGCAAATAAAATTAAGAATCAATCAAAAATGTAGTTGAAGACTAAATTTAATTCAAAAGAGTGACTAACATAGTCATATGAGATATGGTATTACTACCTCTTTTCTTGTTCCATTTTGTATGAATATGGTATTTGCAAAAATGTAAAAATTGTGGCTTTGTATATGCTGGGGAGGGTATGGGTTTGGAGGATATTTATAGTTGGTTTTGGTAGTTGATTTTAGCTTGATCTTTGGATTGGTGCAGTGCAACACTGGACACTGTCAAATATATATAGTTGTTATTAGTATTTGGTCGTATGCGATGACAACATCAACACATATCCAGTCAAGCAAAACAAAAGAACACGTACTCTATGAGATCATCAAAACTAATTGTGTTTTGAGCAAAAATTTCAGTTTGATTCTCATAATTTTAATTTGAATAATTTAGTCTTATAATATGATCTCTCTGTCATACATTGTTAAGATTTTGAGTGGAAAAAATCACATGCAAAACTGAGGCTAAATAAATTATAAAGACCACGTGTGTAATGAATATATTACACCGATGGTCCCTATAATTCGTTTTGAATTTTTCTTCAATCCCTCTAATTTTATACAAAGTTATTTTCCTTTTCAAATTTTATTGGTAAGTGACTTAAGGACCACATTGTAACAAAATTGAAAATGTAAAAACAAAATTGTTCAAATTAAAAATTACTTAGATTAAAGTAACACTTTAAATTACAAAAAAATTATGATAGTATAATTTACCCAAGTGGCATTTATACACAAATCCTAATTTATGAATTTGTTTGGGATAAACTATATAAATGCACTTTTTGATTTTTTGATAAAAAAAAATAGAGGAAAAAAAGATATATGTTTAAAATAATTTTTTGACTTTTACAAAAAAAAAAAAAAAAAAAAAAATATGTATTAAAATATTATAGATGCAAACTACACTGACTAATTCAACGGGGGCCATGTGATATGGACTAATTCAAGTACACTGCATTTCAAATTTTTATTTTTATTTTTTAAAATGGGAATTGGTGGCGTGCATTGTGCCACGTGGAACACCACTTGGGAAATGTAGATTTGTTCAAAAAAAGTACACTGAGTGCAGGGAGCATCTATTTGTTGGGAAAAACTACTCACATTACATAATTTCACATTGCATATCGTAAAATTATGAGATGAACAAAACAAACCTTCAATCCCAGGAAAAATAACATGCTGAATAAAATACAGATAAAATATAAAATGGTTAAAGGAAGCAAACTGAAGCCTGTGTGCTACCACAGTCTCCTTAAAATAGATTCGCCGCCTCACTGTTGGGTGCTGGAGGTACGCCGGCGTCTACTTCCCAGGATACGACGGTTTTTACCATCTACAATAGAAGCACCTTCTGATTAGCTTAGTGAACTGACAACGGCAGCACTCTCTCTCAGGAAGAAAATTATAGGAGAAGTAGACTGACAAGGTATGGATGCCAAGAAAAAATTCTATCTCTTTTTTCAAGGAATAGGGCCTCCTTTTATACACCATGGAGGAGAGGGGAGGAGCCTCTAGCCATCAAGGCTGGCAACTAATGCTAGCAAAACTGCCAAATCAATTTTGTAAAACTGATGAGCCTTAAATGTGTGAGTTATATACACATTTATGAGGCAATTTCTTATTCAACCATTTTTCTCCAATAATCCCCCACATGAATAAAAATTGACCGGATACAGTAAACGCTCAACGTTTATCAACAAAGACTCGGAAAGAGAGAGAGCACATAGACTAACCCTGCATCAGAAAATGTAGCTGTTGGCCTTGAACCTTTCGTAGTGAAAGCCTTTCGGATTTACTGGCTGACCAGTGAACGTGATGTCTTGAACTGTTCTGCCGTTTATATAAACCGACACAATAGACCTCACACAGGAGTTAGTCCAACCATTGTTCTTGTTCTCACTGGTGTGTCCGGTATGGCCCTGGAACACTAGCCTGGTTCTGTGAGTATTTTTAAAGAATTCGGTCTTGGCAATTCTTAAAGAAGTGGCCCCACTTCGCACTCACATAGGTGACCTAGATATGGTATTTCATTAAACCACATCACTAAGGTCATTAAAAGCATTAGCTTAGCCTTCCACCCCCACAGGGCATCACTGTATAAAGGAATGGGCAAGAGGATTTACCTCTTCAGTGACTCACCCGTTACACGAAGTTAGGTTGTCCCTTTGAACCTAGATCTTGGGATCTCCAGTCAACTAGGTTGGGTTTTCCGTTCCGGTAACCTTTACTAAAGGCCTTAACCCCATTCTTCTTGACGACTTTTCTACTAAGTCTCGAGTTAACCCTTTGGTTAGCGGATCCGCAATGTTGTCCTTAGACTTGACATAGTCTAGAGAGACAACTCCATTTGAGAGTAGTTGTCGTATGGAATTATGTCTACGACGGATATGTCTAGACTTTCAATTATACATATTACTCTGTGCCCGACCAATCGCTGATTGGCTATCGCAATGAATACTGATAGCTGGCACAGGTTTCGGCCAACGTGGAATATCCTCAACAAACTGGCAAAGCCATTCAGCTTCTTCAGTTGCTTTATCTAAAGCAATAAACTCAGATTCCATCGTTGATCTCGAGATACACGTTTGCTTGGCAGATTTCCAAGACACGGCTGCCCCTCCGAGGGTAAACACATAACCACTAGTGGATTTGGAATCTTTTATATCAGATATCCAATTTGCGTCACTATACCCTTCTAGTATCGCTGGGTATCTGGTATAATGCAGCCCATAATCCAGGGTGTAACGGATATACCCCAACACCCGCATAATGCCCTTCCAATGAGTAGCATTAGGATTACTCGTGTATCTACTCAGCCTACTAACAGCGTAGGCGATATTCGACCTTGTACAACTCATCAGATACATCAAACTCCCAATGACCCGAGAATATTCTAGTTGAGAAACACTCTCACCATTATTCTTGGTCAAATATAGACTTAAGTCTACCGGTGTCCTAAACATACTTGTATCTGACTTTCCAAATTTCTCAAGTATCTTATTAACATAATGAGCTTGAGAAAGTATAATACCACCAGATGTTCTGGTGATCTTAACACCCAGAATGACATCTGCAAGGCCCATATCCTTCATGTCAAACTTAGTGTTTAACAATCTTTTGGTAGCTTTAATCATTTCATCATTGCTACCAACAATGAGTATGTCATCAACGTATAGACACAAAATGACATAACCTTTGTCAGTGTCTTTAACATATATGCACTTATCACACTCATTGATTCGAAGCCCATTTGATAACATAGCATTGTCAAACTTCTCATGCCATTGTTTGGGAGCTTGCTTCAAACCATACAATGACTTGACAAGCTTACAGACTTTCTTACTTTTTCCTG
The DNA here is from genome assembly GCF_055761805.1 of Camellia sinensis. Classification (NCBI taxonomy): domain Eukaryota; kingdom Viridiplantae; phylum Streptophyta; class Magnoliopsida; order Ericales; family Theaceae; genus Camellia; species Camellia sinensis. The sequence goes on along the minus strand of NC_138973.1, from coordinate 71,239,744 downwards.
GAGCTGAAAACCCCTCGGGTTGCTCCATGTAGATTTCTTCATCTAAATCTCCATTTAAGAAAGCTGTCTTTACACCCATCTGATGTATTTCTAAACTACGTAAAGCTGCTATTGCAATCACCATGCGAATGGATGTAATCCTTGTCACAGGTGAATACGTATCAAAGTAATCCAGGCCTTCTCGCTGTCTGTATCCTTTGATAACTAGCCGAGCTTTATATTTGTCAATTGACCCATTCGCTTTCATCTTTCTTCGAAAGATCCACTTACTCCCCCAAGGCCTTACTGCCTGGGGGTAGATCAACCAACTCCTAAGTATGGTTCTGTAAGATGGAGTCAATCTCACTCTTAATTGCTTCTTTCCATAAAGGACTTTCAGGTGAAGTCACAGTTTCATGGAACGTTCGAGGTTCTCCCTCTAACATATAAGTCAAGAAGTCTAGACCAAAAGACTTTGTGGTTCTAGCCCTTTTACTCCTTCTTGGCTCATCTACTTCATCAACTTGATCATCTACTTGATCAGTTATTTGATCAGCTGTTTGATCATCCATGTGATCATCTATGTGATCGTCTTTGTGATCATCTATTTCTTTCATGAAACTCGGAACCCTGTCTTGGGGACGACACAGAAATACATCTTCAAAGAAAGATGCACTTCTAGATTCCATGATAGTATTCTTGTGTATATCTAAAATATCAGACTTGTGCACAAGAAATCTATATGCACTACTATTTTGTGCATAACCAATGAAAATACAGTCCATGGTTTTCGGACCTATCCTAACCCGCTTGGGTGTAGGTACCGCCACTTTTGCAAGACACCCCCACATTCGTAGGTATTTATATGAAGGCTTTTGACCTTTCCACAACTCATATGGAGTCTTGTCCACTTTCTTCCGTGGTATTCTATTAAGAATATAATTCGCGGAGAGAATTGCTTCCCCCCATAAGTTCTGTGGCAACCCAGAACTTATCAACATTGCATTCATCATCTCTTTCAGCGTCCTGTTCTTCCGTTCAGCAACACCATTTGACTGAGGCGAATAAGGCGCTGTGGTTTGGTGAATAATCCCAAATTAAGCACAAGTCTCGGCAAATGGGGATTCATACTCACCACCATGATCACTTCTCAATGCCTTGATTTTCCGGCTTAATTGATTCTCAACTTCATTCTTAAAAGAATAAATTTATCAATAGCTTCGTCTTTGCTTTTAAGCAAATACATATAACAGTATTTAGTGAAATCATCAACAAAAGTGATGAAGTACTTGTTGCCACCACGTGATTGCACAACTTTCAAGTCACACACATCACTATGCACTAAACCCAAAGGCTGGGTACTTCTTTCAATAGAATGAAAAGAAGACCTTGTCAATTTTGCTTCTACACAAGTTTCACACTTGTGTTGTGGATTAATCTTGAAAGATGGTATGTGATCTAACTTGATTAATCTATATAAAGATTCAAAATTTACATGACCCAATCTACCATGCCATAAATTAGGGAATTCAAGCATATAAGCAGAAGAAGAAGCTTTCTCATTAATCTTAGGGATAAGTGTCATTACATTCAATTTAAACATACCACCTGACATATATCCCTTCCCCACATAGACCCCGCCCTTGGTCAACACGACTTTGTCTGATTCAAACACCATGCGGAAGCCATGCTTGCTTAGGAGAGACCCCGAGACAAGGTTCTTTCAAATGTCCGACACAAAAAGGACATCGTTCAAAGTCAGTTATTTTCCTGAAGTCATCTTCAGGATCACCTTGCCTTTACCTTTAACAGCTGAGGTTGCAGAGTTTCCCATAAACAACTTCTTCCCGTTTGAAACCGGTTCGAAAGTTGTGAACATTCTCTTCTCTGCACAAATATGGCGAGTGGCCCCAGTGTCCACCCACCACTCCCTCGGATTTGACCCCACCATGTTCACTTCTGACACGATGGCTGACAGATGCATGTCGTCCACATCGTGTGACAATTCCTCCATTTCAGCCATATGTGCCCGATTTTTGTGTTGGGGAGGGTTTTTCCTGTAGGGCTTCTTCTTCAGACAATCAACTGCCCGATGCCCGTCACTTCCACAGTTGAAGCATTTGCCATCGAACCTAAAAGTAGGCTCCTTTGGCTTGTAGGCTGGCCTTTTGGAGATTCCTCCTCTAGCCCCCAACTTTCAGCTTTTGCCTGTCGGTGGTTTTTTCCTTGCCCCCAAGGACTCGCCATGCTCAACCATGTTGGCTTTGACAGTGGAGGTACTCCTTCATTTCTTCCTGTTGTCTTCTTCAATCCGGAGCCTGACAATGAGCTCTTCGACTGTCATCTCCTTTCGTTTGTGCTTCAAGTAGTTCTTGAAGTCTTTCCAGCCGTTAGGCAGCTTCTCAATCAAAGCAGCTGCCTGGAATGACTCACTTAGGACCATCCCTTCTGCATGTATCTCGTGCAGAATCACTTGGAACTCTTGGACTTGACTCAGGACAGTTTTAGAGTCCACCATCTTGAAGTCCAGGAACCGGTTTGTCCAAGGCATCCCACAACTCCTTAGCCGATTTCTTGGCATAGAACACGTTGAAAAGCAGATCCGCCAAGCCGTTCAGAATGTAATTTTGGCATAAGAAGTCTGCTTGTTTCCAAGCGTCCAGAGCCATGAGCTTTTGTTTATCTTGCTCATTCTCCTCTACGGCTGGTACATCTTCACTCAGAAACCTCACAAGGCTTAGGGTAGTCAAATAAAACAGCATCTTCTGCTGCCATCTCTTGAAATTCACTCCCGTGAACTTCTCCGGGCGCTCGTGATGATTGAGCGGTCCTCCCGGAATAGCCGGAGTAACAACAGGAGGATTGACCACAGAGGTCACAGCAGGGGTTGGCAAGCCAGTCGCCCCGGGGTCCGGATCCCCACCAACATTAGCAGCAACAGCAGCAGCAGCAGCAGCATCAGAGACAGTTGCCATTTCTGAAAAATTACAGCATAATTTTCACTATTCTGTATTTCCAGAAATCAAACTTAACACTAGAAAATCCCACAATTGGAAATTTAATTCAAAACTAGTTTCACCACGCAACCTAGAATCGAACATGGTCAGGAAAGTTTCGAGGAAGACTGGAGGGGTCACACCGGTCCCACTTAAAACCCAGTTAACCTTAGACAAAACTTTCAAGAGCATGTTGACTCCTAGTCCATGGGAAACAACTTTAAGAATTAAATTTTTCAAGGGATGAACTAGGTTAAACACACCAAGTTCCAAACGGTACAAGCAATTACAATTGCATCACTTTATAAGCAATTACAACAAAATTGCTACAATAATTACAAGCAAATAAAACTTGCTTTACATATTTAGTACAGATTAATCCTTTTTCCCATTCCCATAGGTATTCCTGCAATAAAGAGTTAGCAGCAAAATACAACAAAACCTCCCTCAGCATTTCTTTGCTTTTGGCAAAGTAGTGATTGAAGGGGAGGGTACTAGCAAACAAAATAATAAATAACTGTAAGTAAAGATTAAAATCAACCCTTAAGTTACACATCTAGAATTTAAACAAAAAACTATAAAAAATTAATTACATAATAAACATGTAATTAACTATACAAGTTACAAACCCAAAATTAAATATAATTAAACCATATTTTAAATTGATAAATGTTACATATGAACTTATGGTATACTAAACATGTAATTAATTGAGGCAAGTTATAAACATTTTATAACTCCTAAACGCTTTGAAAATCCTAAGTGATTCGTGATTAGATCAAGATTAAAAAAAAATTCCAAATCCCAAAAATCTAAAACACACAATCTAAATCAACAAGCACTTACGAAAGTGATTTAGATTGCTTGTTTTTCAGATTAAATAATAAATCGACACAATACAATTTTTACGTGGAAAAAACCACAATTGGACACCTCCAACTGTGATTAAAAAAGCACGGGCGAAACGCCACTAATTAATCCACTACTGAAGTAAAAAAGATTACAAAGATAACATACAAATTACCCAACTCAGTCAATTTGTCTTCGAATCTTCTGTAACTCTTTCTCCACGACTTCGTCTTGGAACTGATCAATCCTGAAATTGATTCCACAACCTCATTTGTCAATTTAACGACTACGTATAGAATCAAACGCCTTTTGAAACTATACGTTTGAATCTTCGGAATCCACCGAAAAGAACTCTCTCTTGATTTTAAAGTAACCAATTCCTTGATGTATGTATTTTAGATCATGGGTGAAGAACTCTTCTCAAAACATCAATGAAAAACTCACAAAAATCTCTCCACAAGAACACCTCAGAAAATCTCAAAGTAGATCTAAAAAGTAATCCTAAAGTTTGGAGAAACCAACTACTTATAGAATTCCGGATTCTGAAGCTCGCTCGAGCGAAGCTTATCTCGCTCGAGCGAGAAGCTTATCTCGCGTGACTTCCATAAGTACCTTTGCTCGAGCCATAAAGTCTTCGCTCGAGCGAGGAATAAACTCTTTCAGGTTTGTATGCAGACGCAGTTCTTCGCTCGAGCCTCCAATGCTTCGCTCGAGCGCACAATGACCTCTTTCAGGTTTGCAGCCAGACGCAGTCCTTCGCTCGAGCGAGGCCTTCTTCGCTCGAGCGAGCAACATAAAACAGCACAGAAATTACAACTCGATTACACAAGTTTGTTCGTGGAATTGACAAGACTTAGGGACCTAACAATTATCTCCCCCTTTGTCAATACCCGGACAAAACTTCCTAACACAATTTCCTAAACAGACGAACTAGCTAAAACGATTACAACTCAACGCAAACGAACTAGCTAAAATGATTACAACTCAAGGCAAACCAAACAATAAACCAAACTTGAGGAAAACCTGTAATGAAATCTAACTCCATCAAACCTGAAATGTAACATAACAAACCAAAACAGATAGCCCAATATCCAGATCAGTAATATCCACATCATATAAACGTCTCCAAATGCTCATCTGCAAAAAACAAATCATGAGTACAACTCACTACTCCCCCTTTTTGTCCGGAGTGACCCAAAAACAACAACAGGCAGATGCAGCATAAAATAATAAAAAAAACACTATCCAAAGTAAGAACAAAAACTGTCCAAGAGAAGCATATGCCAAAAGCTAAGAAGGAGAAGATGGTGGCTGCTGCAACTGAAGAAGAGAAAGAATCTGAGCAAGCATGGCACTCTGCTCATCAAGGCGGCCATCAAAAGCATCAAGACGTGTAGCCAAAAGATCAAGGCGACGTGTAACAGACTGCTCAAAGTGCTGTAGCTGGCCACGAAATGAGCGAGGACGTAGCTCAGGAAGATCAGGGGCACCGGCATTGGCGGCCTCAAACTCCCCCTCCTCGGCAAGGGGATCATCATTACCTGCACCAGAACTCCCAACCCCCGACACACTCCCCCTCACATGAGCCTGACTCTGAGAGACTGTCAATTTAGTAATGGGTTTGATAGGGTAAGCAAACTCATCATCATCAAAAAAAAGAACATCAAGGGCAGTGAGAAAACGAGTAAGTAAACACCCATAAGGAAGCCCCAAAGATTTTCTGCCCTCAGAGACCCCAATCATTTTTGAAACAATCATTTCCGGAAGGTCAATAGGTAGTCGGTGATGAATACAATACAGAACATAACCTTGGTCCTGAGTAATATGCGAGGAATGGGTGGTGACATAAAGATTCGCACACACGATGATATTCAAGAGACGAAACCAAGGAAGCAACTCATTTTGCTGAAGGAGATCCCCAGTGATCCAAGTCCGGTCAACACCACATAACTCAGAAGCAACACAATTAAAATCAACACCTGACCGGGTAAGAAACAGAAAATGACAATTACGAACTTCAGGAAGACCAAGTAAAACCCGAAACACATCCCCAGTGATAACAAGTGACTTCTTCCTAACCCAAGTCTCAAAGGATGCCGGAAGTTCTTTGCAAATGGAATGGATATTGCAATAGAATTCCCGGATGAGACTCAAATTTTGTGGCCCGGAGAAATGCAACACTTGATCTCCGCCTAACGAATCAAATAAAGACCGAATGGGAAGAACCTCAAAGGCATTTGGGAGGATATTGCGCTCTAAATGTACTTTACGAGATGCAAAAGACTCCCTAAATAACTTAGATTTTTCTTTAGATGGGAACTTTTCAGAGTTGAAGGAAGAACGAGAAACCGTAGCTTTACGGCGCTTGGATGACTCGGCCATGACTAATACAACCCAAACAGAGCAACATAGACAAGAGCCCAGAAAGACAAGGAACATCCAATAAACAACACCAGAAAACCCCCAAAACAAAACACAAAGAGCCAGTCAAAACAAATTAGTCCAACAGGGGTTAGAAAAGCAGTGAAACTCGTAACATTAGCATAAAAGAAATGAAATGATTAGCAGTGCTAAAGAGACAAACAATCAGCCACAGAGAAAACAAGATATTACAGCCATTATAGAATCGAAACATCAATGTATGAAACAATAGAGAGAAAACAGATTACAATCACATAATGGCAATATATGTATATGTAAATGAAATCCCCAATGTTAAACTCTAACAAAACCCCAATGGTAAACCCTAAGCACAATGGAGAGTGCAATAGACAAAATCATGAACCCTAGATGCAAGAGTGAGGCTCGAAAATTAGAGGGAAGAACCACAACCAACAAAAATAAAACCTAGAGTCTAACAAAGAAAAACTACAACCACATCTCAACCCAAGTACCATACGAACAAAAAAAAGAAAATAAAACGAAGAAAGAAAAAAAACTTACCAGAAACGGAGAGAGAAGATGAAGAAACAAAAAACACTCCGAAATCAAGAGGGAAAATAACAGAAGATCGCAGCAAAGATAACCACGAAAAACCCTAGGGGAGAGAGAGAGAGAAAAGACGAAGGGGGGGAAAAATGAACTAAATAGGCACAGATTCAGAATTTGAACCGCGACAGGTCGCTCGAGCGAATACTTTCTCGCTCGATCGAGAGCTAAAAATGCCCAGGCGGTCGCTCGAGCCAAGAATGGGTCGGTCGAGCCAAAAAAACATGCTCTCAGGTCTAATGCAGTGGCAAAAGCACGCTCGAGCGAGGAAAGCGTTGCTTGAGCCAAAAAAAAAACAAGCCAAATTTTTTTTTTTTTTTAAAAAAAAAAAAAAAATAAAAACAAAATACTCAATAACTAGAAGTGAGACCCGAAACAAAAGTAGATGAGCACATTCAGCCAGAATTGAATACTAAGATGAGATAATCCGTAATTCATAAAGTCTGGAAACTTGCAGTTGTAAAAAAAATGACACTGAACATCATGAGCAAAACAGATAAAATATAATCAATGATCATAAACTACAAGAGAATGAACAACTCAAAATCCAACATGAGAGCTCACAAAATAATGTGTGTGTGTGCAATCCATGAGAGGTCACTGAGCTAGAGTTAATCCTAGTAGTGATCGGATGGCTGGACCTCCATCAAGAGTAACTCAACAATGCAGAGAAAAGTCAAACCACTAGGAATCACGGGGTATTTGTTGAGTAAATGCGGAGGCTCCCCCTCAATCAATGAGTCCCATTTTTTTTATTATTATTATTATTATTATTTTTTTTTTGTGTGGGCACTCACTGGTGGCTTTCACTCTCAAGAGTATGGAAACCAAACCAGAGAAGAATGAAATCATAAAGGATGGCCTGGTTGGTGCCTCTGAGGTAGCCTTTTCCTAATGCCCGGACTCAAGGAACTGAGGGAGAAACCGTGGAAGTGAAAACAGATGGTAGATGGTTAAGAGACTCAACATCACCCATGATATGCTAGTATCGGTCAATTCCACTGTAAAAGTACAAGAAACACTGTTAGTGGTCCATAGAGAACTTTGATCACATGTGCGGAAACCCCTGCAACAATTAATCTCAAGGATGTGTACAGAATGAGATCATGAGGTTAATGAGCATGGGCATTCAAAATGAGCTATGACCAATGAACAATGAGATCTTGTAAGCAGCATGAGTAGTGTAAAAAAAATTGGATGCAAGTAAAACAGATATCAATGATAATGAGATTATCACATCCAAGCATTCATAAGGCAAAAACATTTACACCTACTCAAGAAACAAGTAACACTCTAGTGATCGAGCATGACACCCAAGGTCTTCTAAGGAACTCAAACCGAAGAAGATCAAGGGGTTTTGTAAAAATATCAGCTTTTTGATGCTCTGTGGGAATGTTCTCAAGAACAACAAGGCCCTCTTCCACTAACTCTCGAATAAAATGATGACGAATGTCAAAGTGTTTGGTGCGAGAGTGTTGGACAGGATTTTTTGAAATGTTTATGGCACTTGTGTTATCACAGAAAAGAGTAAGAGTGTTCTGTTTTATCCCATAATCATGAAGCATTTGCTTCATCCACAACATTTGAGCACAACAACTCCCTACAGCAATGTACTCAGCCTCAGCAGTCGAAAGAGAGATGGCATTTTGCTTTTTACTATGCCAGGAAACCAGATTATTCCCAAGGTAAAAACACCCCCCGGATGTACTTTTCCTATCATCAGCACACCCTGCCCAGTCGGCATCAGAAAAACCAGTAATCTCAGCTGTAGTATCAGTAGAAAACAAAACTCCATACCCCAATGTCCCATTAACATATTTAATGATGCGTTTGACAGCAAGCAGATGAGACTCTTTAAGATTAGCTTGGTAACGGGCACAAACACCTACACTGAAAGCAATATCAGGACGACTGGCTGTGAGATACAAAAGACTCCCTATCATACTCCTATAAAGGGTAGGATCAACATCAATACCAGAGGAATCTTTGGAGAGGTGAAGATTGGTGCTCATGGGAGTGCGTGCATGTTTGGCAGACTCAAGACCAAACTTAGACACAAGATTTTTCGCATACTTAGACTGAGACACAAATATACCTGAAGGAGACTGTTTAATTTGAAGACCCAAAAAATAAGACAACTCTCCCATCATGCTCATCTTAAACTCATGTGTCATGCAATCCGAAAAATATTTCACAAGATGTTCAGCAGTGGATCCAAACACAATATCATCAACATAAATCTGAGCAACAAGAATATGAGACTTAGTATGTTTCACAAATAAAGTCTTATCCACACTACCCCTTTGAAAATCGTTGTCAAGAAGAAATGTAGTAAGTCTATCATACCAAGCTCGAGGGGCTTGTTTCAATCCATACAAAGCCTTGTCTAACTTGTAGACATGATTAGGACATTTAGGGTCCTCAAACCCTTTTGGTTGCTCAACATATGCCTCTTCTCTCAAGTACCCATTCAAAAAGGCACTTTTCACATCCATTTGAAACAATTTAAAGCCAAGAAAACATGCAACACCAAGCAAAATATGAATAGATTCGAGACGTGCAACTGGGGCAAACGTCTCATCATAGTCAACACCCTCTACTTGTGTGTAGCCTTGAGCAACCAACCTAGCTTTGTTCCTAACAACTGTACCATTCTCATCAGATTTATTTTAAAGATCCACTTGGTACCTATCACATTCATGTCTCTAGGTCTGGGAACTAGAGTCCAAACTTTGTTACGTTCAAATTGACCTAATTCTTCATGCATAGCATTGACCCAACTATCATCTAGCAAGGCCTCTTTAAAATTCTTAGGTTCAATTAATGAAACATAACACATATGTGATACCTCATCCCGAATCTGTCTTCGGGTTTTCATTCGATCCGAGACACTTCCAATCACCTGTTGAGCTGGATGATTCAGTTTCACCCTAGCTGATGGTTTAAGCTCAGGACTTGCGGTGACAGGGGCAACAGGAGTGATGTCCCTTGGAGCACTCTTTGGACTTGACCTTACCTGTGAAGATGGTTCTGTAACCATTTCTTGTGATGGGTCCGCACCTTCTCCTTGATTTTGTGATTCCGTATCCAAGATTGGAGACTCATCATTATCATCCTCATTTGTTGCTGGAGCAGGTGCACCTGTGTCATCTATAACCACATTGATAGATTCCATTAAAGATGAAGTTCGCAGGTTATAGACTCTAAAAGCCCTACTAGTGGTTGAATACCCTAGAAAAATACATTCATCACTTCGGGAGTCAAATTTGCCCAAAGGCTCTCTATCTTTGAAGATGTAACACTTACTCCCAAAAGTTTTGAAGTATTTTACATTAGGTTTCAAGCCCTTCCACAATTCATATGGAGTTTGTAAAGTGCCGGGCCTTAAATACACGCGATTTATGACATAAACAGCAGTATTTATGGCTTCGGCCCAAAATTTTGGAGGAAGTTTCTTACTAAGGAGCATGACCCTAGCCATTTCTTGAACAACCCTGTTCTTCCTCTCAACAACTCCATTTTGTTGTGGAGTAATGGGTGCAGAAAATTCATGCTTAATTCCATGTATATCACAAAAATCCGAAAACGAACTATTTTCAAACTCACGACCATGATCGGTTCGGATTCTTATGATACGATCAATGGAAATACCTTATTCATTCTGGATTTTAAAGACTAAGGCCTGGAAAGCATCAAACGTATCAGATTTTTCCTTTAAAAAATTTACCCATGAAAATCGAGTAAAATCATCAACAGTTAAAAAAATGTATCTTTTACCTCCGATGCTTTCAATGCGAGTAGGACCCATTAAATCCATGTGAACCAATTCGAGAGGACGTTTGGTTGTAAAGCTATTCACCTTTTGATGAGGGGCACGGGTTTGCTTTCCAAGTTGACATGGTCCACACACATGGCTCAAATTCTTACCCAGTTTAGGTATTCCCCTCACAAGCTCTTTGTTGGCTATCTCAGTTAGGTCATTGAAGTTCATGTGACCTAATCTTTGATGCCACAGGTCAATGTTACTAATGATGGCAGAGTGACAAGTGAGATCATTAGTAGTAACAATCCCATAGCAGTTATCAGATGTGCGAATCCCATGTAAGACAGTATTTCCCTTTTTATCCAAAATTTCACATTTATTTTTTGAAAACAATACTTCATGATGGGAATCACACATTTGACTAATGCTTAAAAGATTTGCTTTAAGACCATCAACTAGTAGAACATTATCTAGCTTGGGAAGACCAGCAACACTTATAGAGCCCTTACCAATGACTCTCGAAGTGCCGCCATCTCCAAAGGTAACAATTCCTCCTTCATATTTTTCAAGAGAGGTGAAGTAGGATTTGTTACCGGACATATGACGAGAACACCCACTATCAAGATACCACATGTGTGAATCACGTGCTTTTAGAGCAGTGTGAACAACTAAACAAGTCAAATCATCTTTTCTCACCCAAATCTTTTTAGTCTTGGTATTCCGCCTAGACATGTAAGGTTGTCTCCTAGCCCAAAAAGTATTTGAATTTCTACTCTTTTGAGACACCTTACCAAACAATTCATAGCAATAAGGACGAATATGGCCATACCTACCACAGTGATGACAAATAAAAAACGGTTTTACCTCCTTTTTGTTGATCTTACCAGCTTTAGGTAGACGAAGAGAGAGATCAGCCTGGTCTACCTTCAATTTTCCCTTTGCTTGAGTCTTCTTGTCATGTGAAGTAAAGGCCTGTCCCTTGTGAGCTGTTGCACCATAGCCTAACCCGCTTTTGTCGCAACCCATTTGTTGAGACCCGAGGATGTCTTCTAAAGATTTGGAACCTTTGTTCCACATGGCAATAGTGGCTCTAGCAACACGAAGCTCTTCATCCTTTTGACAGACTATCTCTTCCAATCTGGCTTGTGACAGCTCAAGACTTTCAAGCTTTTCTTCATATGTGGAATACACCTTCAGAAGTTCATTCCTTTCAGTTTCACAGGATAGTAATTTTCCACATAAGTCTTGCCTGTCACTCGAGATCTTGACGATATTCTGCTTTGCTGCTACAAGTTCTCCTTTCAGCCTGATATTCTCACTCTCACATGTTTTGATCTTGAGAGAGAGTTTGTCGTTGGTTTTGGATAAATTCAGAGATTCCTCATATAACTTTTCGTAAGCTTGTTGTAGTTCATCGCCATTGATCTCATCATTGTCATCAGATGTTTCATCATCCTCTTTTTGCTCTTTATTCTCCTTTGCCTCTTCCAATCTAGCAACTAAGACTGAAAAGTTGCTGGATGGTGGTGAATGTGAATTTCCTCCTTCATGGAATTGGCTCAAAATTTCCCATGCCTCTTTAGCCTTTGTGCAACGAACAACCCGTTGCTGTTCTTCAGTAGAAATTGCTCCACGAATAGTGATCAGGACTCTCTGATTGCTCGGATTGTCAACCCTGTCTGTATCTTCTTCAATGGCCTGCCAGCCTTCTGGATCAAAAGCTCTCAGAAAAGCTCTCATTCTGATTTTCCAAAACAGGTAGTTACTCCCGTCAAAGGTGGGAGGAAGATGCAAGTTCTAACCACGAGCTAACTCTGCTGGCTTTGGAGGAGGTGGTGTCAAAGTAGACCAAAATGCCATGAAAGCACTATCCCCGTCTTCTCCAGATTCAGGTTCTTCGGGTTCTTGCTCCGACCCGCTTTCATCATCCCAAGTTACAGTGTAGACTTTCTTTCGATTCTTTTTCGAAGGGCATTCAAGGGCAATGTGACCAAAACCTTGACATTCATAGCACTTGACCCCTTGCCCCTTTACAATCTTCTTTTCAGTTTTTGAAGCAAGTTTTGGTGGAAAAGTTTTGGGTTTTTCATTACTCTTGTCTTTTGAAATAGGGTCTCTGAAATTAGGCTTCTTTTTCTTCAAATTTTTTTTAAATTGTTTAGTAAACATAGCCGTCATCTCAGACTCTAAATCAAATTCAGCCTCTGGAGTTTTTGCAGACTCATGAGCACTAGTGAAAACCACACTTTCTTTTTGTTTTTTCTTTGAAATCTGGTGTGCTTCATAAGTCTGCAAGTTTCCAACCAATTGATCAAGCTTGAGGGTATCAACATTCTGAGCCTCCTCAATGGCTGTCACTTTTGGTTGGAACCTCTCGGGTAAAGACCTCAAAATTTTTCCAGCTTCCGGGATTTTTTCCCCGAGTGTGAAACAGGAATTCACGATATCACTAAGTTTTGCATAGAAATCATCAAACGTCTCCTCATCGCGCATAAAAAGGGTTTCAAAAGCGGAGGTGAGACGTTGAAGTTTTGACCTTTTGACAGAAGTCGTACCTTCGTGAATCGTTTCCAAAATGTCCCAAGCCTCTTTTGCTACCTCACACGTGCAGATACGTCGAAACTCTTCAGGTGTGACGGAGCAAAACAGGGAATTGAGAGCCTTACTGTTCCAACTCGAGTTTTGGTAATCAATTGTGTCCCATTTATCAAGGGGTTTAGGAATATTAACACCATCAATGGTGATAGTAGGTTCACTCCACCCATAGATCACGGAGTGCCAGACTTTCTCATCGATGGATTTTAAAAACGCTCTCATACGAGCTTTCCAGTAAGAATAGTTTGTACCATCGAGTAAAGGTGGTCTATGGGTCGAGTTAACTTCACGAATAGAATCCATAATACTAGTCACACAAAATCACACTCCTATATTTTTTTTTAAAAAAAAAGAGTGACCCACTCTGATACTAATTGAAAATCCTAAGTGATTCGTGATTAGATCAAGATTAAAAAAAAATTCCAAATCCCAAAAATCCAAAACACACAATCTAAATCAACAAGCACTTACGAAAGTGATTTAGATTGCTTGTTTTTCAGATTAAATAATAAATCGACACAATACGATTTTTACGTGGAAAAAACCACAATTGGACACCTCCAACTGTGATTAAAAAACCACGGGCGAAACGCCACTAATCAATCCACTACTGAAGTAAAATAGATTACAAAGATAACATACAAATTACCCAACTCAGTCAATTTGTCTTCGAATCTTCTGTAACTCTTTCTCTACGACTTCGTCTTGGAACTGATCAATCCTGAATTTGATTCCACAACCTCACTTGTCGATTTAACGACTACGTATAGAATCAAACGCCTTTTGAAACTATACGTTTGAATCTTCGGAATCCACCGAAAAGAACTCTCTCTTGATTTTAAAGTAACCAATTCCTTGATGTATGTATTTTAGATCATGGGTGAAGAACTCTTCTCAAAACATCAATGAAAAACTCACAAAAATCTCTCCATAAGAACACCTCAGAAAATCTCAAAGTAGATCTAAAAAGTAATCCTAAAGTTTGGAGAAACCAACTACTTATAGAATTCCGGATTCTGAAGCTCGCTCGAGCGAAGCTTATCTCGCTCGAGCGAGAAGCTTATCTCGCGTGACTTCCATAAGTACCTTCGCTCGAGCCATAAAGTCTTCGCTCGAGCGAGGAATAAACTCTTTCAGGTTTGTATGCAGACGCAGTTCTTCGCTCGAGCCTCCAATGCTTCGCTCGAGCGCACAATGACCTCTTTCAGGTTTGCAGCCAGACGCAGTCCTTCGCTCGAGCGAGGCCTTCTTCGCTCGAGCGAGCAACACAAAACAGCACAGAAATTACAACTCGATTACACAAGTTTGTTCGTGGAATTGACAAGACTTAGGGACCTAACACGCTTAAATCACATTACTAGGCAAGAATTGCAAATGACATGATTAACATGCAAATAATTCTAGAGAAATTAACATGAATTTAAATATAGGCAAGTTATAAACTTTACAACTCCACACCTAAATTAAAAATTAATAGGTACAAGTTACATGTAAATTTACTACCTAATAAACATGCTAGAAATGTAAATTACACTAAAAATTAAACCCGAATGAACATGTAATTTATATTGTACACTAGAAGCATGTGAACTAGAAGCATGTAAATCTAGAAATACAAGGCATGAACCGGTACACCATAAATTAATAAATTAATTAGAAAATACAGTGAATTAACGTTGCACCAATGGAACTCTTCTTCCCTATTGATAACAGTGGCCTATTACATGCAAAATTGTTGCACACACCTATGAATCTATTAATCTAATTCTATGATAAATGTCGAATCTATTTTAAGCTTGTTGGGAAAAACTACTCACATTACATAATTTCACATTGCATATCGCAAAATTATGAGATGAACAAACCAAACCTTCAATCCCAGGAAAAATAACATGTTTAATAAAATACAGATAAAATATAAAATGGTTAAAGGAAGCAAACCGAAGTCTGTGTAATACCACAGTCTCCTTAAAATAGATTCGTCGCCTCACCATTGGGGACTGGAGGTACGCCGGCGTCTACTTCCCAGGATACGACGGTTTTTACTAGCTACAATAGAAGCGCCTTCTGATTAGCTTAGTGAATTGACAACGGCAGCACTCTCTCTCAGGAAGAAAATTATAGGAGAAGTAGACTGACAGGGTATGGATGCCAAGAAAAAATTCTATCTCTTTTTTCAAGGAATAGGGCCTCCTTTTATACACCATGGGGGAGAGGGGAGGAGTCTCTAGCCATCAAGGCTGGCAACTAATGCTAGCAAAACTGCCCAATCAATTTTGTAAAACTGATGAGCCTTAAATGTGTGAGTTATATACACATTTATGAGGCAATTTCTTATTCAACCATTTTTCTCCAACACTATTTACACACACCAAATACCCTCTTTGCACATCCTTTTCACTACACACCAAAAAAATTAATTCCTAATTAGTTTACTCACTACACACACGGTTCATTCCACATCTACCCTCATACACACACACACACCCCTGACCCCAAACCCAGCTCTCCCAACGGTGCAAATACACACACCTATTGAAGCTGAAGCTACGTCTTCAACCTTGAGGACATACACACCCATTGAAGCTTACCGTGTGCAAATACATTGAAGCATTCCATCACATAGAAGCTTACCGTGTGCAACCCAGGTGTGCAAATACATTGAAGCATTTCATCCACGAAGCTGCATCCCATTGAAGCATTCCATCACATTTTCAATCATCATTCCTATTTAATTTGCAATGTAGAGTTTTGTTTTTTTCATTTTGAAAACGAACGAAGGCCCACAGAGTGTAAACAAACTGTTCGGAACTGGTTTTCCGAAATTAAGGAATTTGTTCGGAAGTAGGAATCCGAAATTGATAATTTATTTCAACAGTAGGTTTCCGAAACTTTTTGATTATTTCAGTAGTCAACTTCCGAATACATTAAATTCAAACAACAATCAACTTCCGAAATTAATTTTTTGTTTCAGATTTCAACTTCCGAACAATATATACTTTCAGTTTTCAACTTCCGAACAGTGTTATTTTTTTTCCTCCCTTCTTTTGTGTAATCTTTTTACATTTGTGGTAATCTCATATTGAGTGATAAATAATTTGAGAAAATGCATTAAAATTTTAATTATTGTAACATAATTTATACCTATATGAATCAATCACTACATATTGTATTTGAGATCACCTTTTCAAAACTTGTTTGAGCTTCAATGGGTACTAACATGGAATTGAAAAATGGTATAGCTTTGTTTGGGGATAGAATTAGGGAATAAGAGCATTAGTAATGCACTAGGATCGATTTTTTTTTTTTTTAATTTTATTTTTAACAATGTGATACTTAATGTGTTTATAATTATATGTATTATGAGATTATTATAGTATTATGTTTGATCAAGATGATGGTCATCGAACATATTAATTTTTGCAGATAATATGGATTTTGAATATCAACAACGTGTCCCACCTACTGCTTCAAATAGACGACGTCGTGAATTGGATGTTGACCATGAACAGGGACAAGGGCGTGGGCGAGGACGAGGTCGAGGTCGTGATCCAGTTTCGGTAGAATATGATATCCCCAGTGCCAGTCAAAGTAGAAGCCGAAGCCAAAGACGAGTTCAAGGTGATGATATGCCTGACATTGCTGTGGAGGACGCCTTTTTACCCGATTCTCCTACTGTCCAGGAAGAGTACCTTACTCATGCTTTTCCAGGTGGACCGACTGATCCATCAATATTGCGGAGTTTCAATAGTCATGTGACTGCAACTATTTGGCACGGGGAGGTAAACATTCCTCAGTAAAAGTGAAATCATTTGTATATGAGTTTTTTTTTTTTTTTTTTTGTGTGTGTTGTATGGTAGTTTCTAATGAGATATCATTTGTGTTATAGGAATGAGGGCCCCTAAAGTGTCATAATCACTCTTCAAAGATCCTTGCATGGCCATGGTGGTCAGTAGACAACAACACCAGATTCAAAGCCATTATTGAGCAGTCTGGGCTGCCACAGCTCTCTGTACCAATTCACCCAATAAGTGTTGCATCTGTGATCTTCCAGCTCTCTGTACCATCCTGTTTCGATGGCGTACATTGTAAATGGTTTTAAGTGTGCTTACATTGGGGGCATTTCGCTGTTTCAAGGTTACTAGGATTTCTTTTGGCCGAACCATCCTCTTTGACATATCCATTAACAATGCTTTCTCATCCTTTGATAGCCTCCCCGCATATGAATGTCCCTCAAGGTGCTCCGCAAGTGGATGATTATGCAATCCGCATACTACGGTCAATGTCCATTCATCATGTGTGGTAAACCTGTGAGCCCTCATATCAAAAGGACAACCACACTTCTTCGTACCGGTTATTCTTGATGTATTGTTGCAATCATGTTTTAACTTCTTTGTTGCTCTATATTGGCCACTCCTCTCACAAGCAAGATACATCCTGGGTCTTTTTTTCCTTCAACCATAGTCTGATGTTTTGATTACAATGACCAAACCATTTCTCTTTCCAACTTCACGTATCCAATTGAGCAATTCATCCTTACTTTTGAATACCTACAAAGTTAAATAAATATTATCAAACATTTACGTTTGGTGAGCAATTCGAAACATAATCGTTATAATTTCGTAGAGTGAACCTGTTCAATTGTGAATTGAGTGGTGTAATCCAACACAAAATCCACGCAAACCTGACTTCCTTGAGTTGACACATATTCCTGCATGTTTTGTATAACATTACAAATTTTTTATGGCATTATAAAGATTAATTTGCAATTTGAAACTGTAAATTTGGTATGCAGTTTGCAAATTTGGAATATAAAATAGGAAAAAAAAATTTACTTCATTCGGAAGTAGTTGTCCGAATTTATTTTCAAATTTCGGAAGTTGAATGTTGTAAAAGTTAACTTTGTTCGGACAACAACTTCCGAATTTAAATACTTTGTTCGGACAACAACTTCTGAAATTTATTACTTTGTTCGGAAAACAACTTCCAAAAATATATAATTATTTCAGTAGTAGATTTCCGAACCAAATAACACAATTCGACTCTGGTTATCCGAACGACGCTAAAAAAAATAAAAATAAAAATAAAAAGAAAAACTCACATTTCCTTTGCTCTGTTTTACATAAACACTTATTTGCTGATTTTCAGAAGACAAATCCTCCATAACAATGATGAATGAGGAAGAAGCTACGAATGAGGAAGGTTGAAGCTACGAATCAGGAAAGTTGAGACGCTACGAACTTGGACCTTAATGGAAGAAGTTGAACTTTGAGCTTAATGAATGAGTGCGTTCACTTCTAGCTCAATGGAAGAAGCTGAACTTGGAGCTTAATGAATGAGTGCATTCACTTCTACCTCAATGGAAGAAGCTGAACTTGGAGCTTCAACGTGAAGTCTGGATGTGTGCATTGAGACTTTTGAATTGGGTAGATGTTTAAAATAGTAATTTCACTTAGGGATAAAATTGTAATAAAATTAAATATCATTAAGTGTGTGTATAGAGGGGATTAGGTGTGTGTAGAGAGAAGCTCCCCTGAGTGCACTGTTGGTCTGACTAATTCAAAGGGCAAAATCGTAATTTTGCCCTCTAACTTCCCCCACACACTTCATCCAAATAGTATAGATTTTTTTACTTTTTTTACTTTTTTTTTTAGTAACTTTTTGACTTTTTTAAGGGATCCCAAATAAGCACTTATACTCTAGTTCTAACTATAATTTTTTGGACCTTCAAGTCCGATTAAATTTTTAATAGTCAAAATTACTCTTCAAACAATGATTATTCATCATTTATGATTATTTATAAAAAAAATATGATAATTTGACATTTATTTTGATTTTCAAAACTTTAAAACATCAACTTTCAAATTGAAAAAACCTAAAAAAAATTATGTGCAAAAAAAAAAAAAAACTAATGTTTTTTTTTTTTTTTGAAAAAATTGAATTTTTTTTTTTGGTGAAAAACTAAAAATTTTGTGTCTATAAAGAAGCATGATGATGGAACATTGATGTGCAAAAAAAAAAAAAAAAAACTTTAAAAATGAAAAAATTGGTAATGTTTTTAATTTTAAAACTGAAAAAAATTGATAATCTTCTCTGTTTTATTGGATAGTTGAATTAAATCAATAAGTAGAATGGCAAAAAAGTTTAATCTCATGCTCTGGAACACTACTATGTAAAATTGATAATGTTCTTAGTTTTTAAAAATTAAGAAAAACTGATAATATTCTCAATTTTACAAAATACGATTTATTAATTCAAAATTTGTTTAAATAAAACCTGAACTATCATAATATTTAAAAATAGGACTTTTAAATAATTATCTCTTTAGCTTGACAAATTTACGTTTACTTCTTTAATGCATTCCCAGTCAAACTCGGTTACTTTTGTCTAGGGTTTGACAAAGATGGAATATTATACAAAACGGTTATTAGCAATTATTTAACTTTCTAGTCAACTAACAAAAAAAAAAAAAAAAAAAAAAAAAAAAAAAAAAAACATCAACTAACATTATATGTATAAATAAAAAAAAAAAAATATTATTATAAATCCCTTTATGTTTTTATTTGGAAAGTAAGTTATCTCTAGTCATTAATTAACAAGAACAACTTGTGATTAACTCGACATATATAATCATCACACACGTAACCTATTAATAATTTTGTAACTTGAAAAGGTAAGTTTATCAACATGACTCAAATACTTTTTTTTATTTTTGAATACTTAGGCTCTGTTTGGAATGTGAATTGATTTTTTAGCTATTTTAATCTAAAGCTAAAAAGTCTCGTTGGGGATAAATTTTTTTGACTTTTGTAACAGAAAAAATAAAATCATTATGATTTAGATGTGATATTTTTTAACTACTAAAAAAATCTATTTTATCTTTTTATAACTATTTTAATCTCAACCCACCCCCACCCAACTTTCCAAACCAGTTCTTAAAACATTACTCAAATACTTTCCAAACCAGTGTTTAAAACATTACTCAAATACTTAACCACCTTAAAACTTTCTCCGTTCTATATTATAGAGAAACTTTTTAAACATATTTTTTGATTGTGCAAAATGTCCAACAGTACTACGTTATTCATATATTATTCTGATGGATTGTTTTGAAACGTTATCATGTATAATTAAGTTTATTGTTGGGGTATTTATTCATAATCTTTCTTCACTTACTTATATTCCACTTAATGTAAATTATTTTCTTATATTCTAATAAATTTTATAAGTGACATAGTTATCAAAATATCTCTAATAATAATAGAATAAAACACGCATTAATGTTCACATTGATAGCGCGTGTCAATATAAATATTCACATTGTCAACATAAACATTAATACAATCAAATTTATTTAATTTGAATATTTACATCACCAAGTTGGTGAGGGTTCAAAAAATATTTGTAAGGGTAAAATTATTTATAAAATACTTTAAATATGAGAATTAGAATTTAGTGAATTAAATGCCTAAAATAAAAAGACTTATGAGAATATAAAAATATTTTATAGACTAATTAAAATACAAGTATTTGAAAGATGATTTTTTTAATAAGATTTCCTTTATTGTTTAGAAATATGTCAAAATAAGCAATAAATTTGTTTTTGGAAATGATGATGTGTGTACGCACACAAGAAATATGAATTCTTGTTTGTTATTTGGAGTGTTAGGATTTAGACCATCTCTAATGGTTCATTAAATCTATTATTTAATTTAAATTTGATAAAAAAAAATTATTTTTGCTTCTTTAACGGTTCATCATATTCAAGATTTCACTTTTTTTTTAATCAAACTAAGGATCAATGTGTTTTTCATCAAATTACTATTCATTGTCGTTGAATTTTCACCACCGGACGTCTCCCGAATGACCACTTCAAGACAAAAATTTAGGAAAAAATTACACTGGCCAGTCGACCGGCCAATTGTCTACCTGGTGGACCGATGGTTTGATGAAGTTACAAAACCTTTCGTCGAAGCATTTAATATCAAAAGGAACTTTTACTCAAATTTTGTGAAAAAATTTATGCACATTCGGTGATATATCATTGAAAATATCAACAATGAATGCTTTGCCACTATTAGAGTGTGAATTTGTTCACACAATGTAAATAATATACAATAAAGTAATTCTATTTATACACCACCAAATCTCTTAGTATATACCATCTTCTCAATACACACCACACACATTTTCAATTTTTTAATTTCATCTTACTTCACACCATCAATTTTATTTTTTTTCTTCTATAATAACAAATCCTAAATTATCCTGATCTTCTTCAACTTTCTATCCCAAACCCTAACCTAACCCAACCCTAACCACCACCACGTTGTCTGCCGTCACCTCTTTCAATTGTCGCTCTTCCCTTCCCGCGCTTCGCCTCCACTCATCGTTACCCCTATTCTCTCTAGCCTTCACGGTTTTTCTTCTACCCTCTCTAGCCTTCATTATCATTTTTCTTCTCCTCTGGTCGTCACCCCTACCCTCACAGTTTCCAACAGTGGAGAGGAGAGTTACAGTAGCGGCAGCAGAATGAGGTAGCACTATCGCTCCCCTTCTCTCCCTATCATTATCTTTTTCATTTTCTTCTTGTTCTCCCGAAACCCTAACCCTAGATCTAGATATACCACCCACCACCATCACTACCCATCATCCATTGTCGCCCCTTCTCTCCTCTTTATTTCCTTTTTCTCCTTCTACTTTTCTGAAACTTTAGATCCATTATCGTTGCCAAATCGCAACCCATCGCCGTTGCCATCACCTCCCACCTTTGCCACCAAATCGCGACCTGCTGCCACCGCTCTTAGAAAACCCTAGATCTAGGGTTAGGGTTTCAGGAGAAGGGGAGAGAGAGAGAGAGAGAGAGAGACACACACACACACACACACACACAAATAAGAAGAGGAGACGGGGACTAGGGAGGTGACCAGCGAGGATGGTTGTGATGGTGGGTGCCAGTGATGGTGGCTGGAGAATGAAAGCAAGCGGAGGCAGGCGGTAGGTGGTGAAGTCCAAAATAGTAAGTTTTAAAGGGATATAAGTGTAATAAAAAATTATGAAAATAGTTTGTATTGAGAAATTTGGTGGTGTGTAAATAGAATTTCCCTACATTATATTTAATTGATTGATTTTGAGCTTTTGGTAGAATCACCCTATTGGTTCAACCAATGAGGTGTTGTATATTATTTAGATATGTGTAAATATATTTGTACTCATCTTTTGAAAGTTCATTTTAGGTCTTTATTTTGGTGATTTGTATGTTCAAATTTTAGTATTTCTCAATATTTATGTAAAAAATTAAATTAATCGAATATTAGTAATCTCATGTTTGGATCATGTTAATCTTAAAAAAATAAATAGTCTATTCTCGATATTATACTTGTTCATTTTAAAAGAAAATAAATATATTTCAAATATATTGTTACCAATATCTAATTAATTTAATTTTTTTACATAAATAATCTATTTTCTGTTTGGTTTAGGATTTTGAAAAACATCTTTTTTAAATTTTCAATCCATTTTTTTTTAAAGTAACTTTTTAAATGTTCTAATTATTTTAAAATCTAAATAAACTCCTGTCCTGTCTTCTCATCTTCTTTGTCATGGCAAATTGGGCAGAACTTGCCTTCCTTCTAATGGGTTTGTTTCTTTGTTACTCATGGAGTATGAAATCATACCCTTTTTTAAAAATTAAAAAAAAAAATTATTTTCTATATTCAGCTTTACTCTTGTGGATGTTATTTTCTATATTCAATTTTACTCCTGTGGATTGTTTTTGATAGTTATGTATACAATTTTCATTATCATAGTTTCTTTAACTTGTTTGCTTGCAATTCAGTTATATTTTTATTTTAATACTGTGGACTTGATTTATGATTGTACAATGCTACATAGCATGAACCTCTGGAAGTCTTTCCCAAACCATTGCATCCTGTTTGTGATATTGGAATTCTATTGTTCCCTCTTGAACTCATTAGGGAAGTGTAGGCTCTCTCAGCTACCTCCTTTGAGAGACAGACTTAATTCTAACTCTGATGGTTGCTCTTATGCAGGTATAAAACTAGATTTTCTTTCTTGGGTATACAATGTAGGTGTTTGGGGCAAGGCTGGTGGATGCAAAAAGACTATGATCTTGATCTACTTTCTTATGGAATCTCACCACAAACAAAGTAGGGTATGAAAAGTCTAGTTCAAATACTACAGTCATTCCTCTGTTGTGCTAGGATGAGCTTCATCACATTGTGTTTTATGCAGGTCCTTTTGTTGAGATTTTTAACCTGTTTTGTTTCTTATGAGTGGTTGGTTAGTTTCTTTCTTTCTTTTTTTTTTTTTTTTTCTGAAAGTAACATTTTATTAATTCTAACAAAACATTTAAAAGAGGAATTACATAAAAATCATGACATTTTCAATATTAGGAGCTCCATTCCAAATTACATTCTCTTGGTTATTCTCGGAGCTAGCTGCCAAGCACCTTGGTTTTTGGAAGCCTGAGAAAGGAAAACGATAGAACATAACAGACTTAAAAGGTCGAATCCGCAGTAGCGACCACATCATACCACACCCCGTCCAATCCCAAAACTGACGACCAAAAATAGGTAGAAACATGATAACATGAACAAAGAAGCAGCCAATGTAGATCAATGCTCCAACAACTCTTTATAAACAGACAACTCCAGAGTGCAAAAATATGAACCTCCCCCAGCAAAGCAGTATAAGAGCAGCTACAACCATATCACAAATAGTCTATTATAGGGTGTAATCAAAATACAAAATCAGTGACATTGATTGATTTGCATAAATCCTTTCCTTTTGCCTAAAGTAAAATTCTAAATTTTATATTTTCCACCACCTCTTCCCAGATAGGTTGCAGACCCAGTCCATATATTCCACATGATCGCAAAGGGGATGATTTCCCAAACAACCATTTCCTTTAATTTTTCCATCCTCTCCACCAATCACTTAGTGATTTAATTAAGATAGGAGCTATCCATGACAAACCCCACCATCTTAGGATAGATGCCCAAACTTTCCCAATAGCATGGCAATCAATTAGGGGATCACTACAAGAAATATGTGTTTTGGTGGCATATTTTTAACGAAGTTTTTTAAAATTTCATTGTTTATAATATTTAACGGTATTTCTTAAATGTCGTATCTATATTTTATATAAGGAAAATGGGGTTTCTAACTCACAAATTTTGTGGGAGCTCTGATATCTCAATCTTAATTTCTTAATTTTTTGATTTAAAAAAAAAAAACTCAACACTTATTGACTTCTCCTATATACATCATTTTCAACTTCTCTCATACCTATTTAATTATTTTGGAAATAATAATTATCCTCCCGTTTTCAACTTTTCCCATAGCTATTTAATTATTTTGGAAATAATAATTATCCCTTAATTTATGGATTTCATAATCTCTTAATAACAAAAATATTTCATAATCTTTCCATTTTAATTTCTCTCATCGATTTCTGAAAGAAAATATTAAAACTTGCCTTCTTTTTCTCTTCCTCAAAAAATTAGATAATATTTTTCATGATAATTGTGATTATCTATCTATATTTTATATATTATATTATAACATAACCAAAAAAAAATAATAATAATTAAAAATTAGATATACAAACAGATAAAATCAATAAGCGAGCTTTTTTGATAAATCCACTTTCTAAGAGCTTTATTCCATCCAACCCATATTCTTTTTTACTATTCCATTAGGTCCTATTTGAGATAAGAAGATCAAAATACCCTTTTCATCTACTTATGTTTCATTTAGTTCACATTATTTTCTTATATTTCAATAAATCCTATGGGTGACATAATTACCAAAATACCCCTAATGTGAATGTTCACACCATCAATGTAAATGTTCATATCGTCAATGTGTAGGGGCCCGGCCCATGTCGATCCTCGTGGGTGCCCGGAAAAATTCGAGTTGGGCCGAGGCGGGCCCGGCCCATTGACAATGTAAATATTCACATTGACATGTTAACATTAACATCAATAGGAGTGTAAAATTGGCCCACGTCCCATGGGCGGCCCGAGGCCGGCCCGGTCCGGCCCGTTGACAATGTGAATATTCACATTGACATATTAACATTCACATTGATAAGAGTATAAAATTGGCCCGCGGCCCATGGGCGGCCAAAAGCCTGCCCATAGCCCGGGGCGGGCCTGACCCGGCCCATTGACAATATGAATATTCACATTGACATGTTAACATTCACATTGATAGGAGTGTAAAATTAGCCCGCGCCTCGTGGCTGCCGAAACCCGCCTACAGCCCGTAGGCAGCCCGGGGCTGGCCCGGCCCGGCTCGGCCTGTTGACAATGTAAATATTCACATTGATATGTCAACATTCACATTGATAAGAGTATAAAATTGGCCAGCGGCCCAGGGTGGGCCCGGCCCGACCCGTTGACAATGTGAATATTCACATTGACATGTTAACATTCACATGATAGGAGTGTAAAATTAGCCCGTGCCTCGTGGCTCCTCGAAACCCGCCCACGGCCTCGGTGCGGGCCGGGCCTCGTCATTTTTTTCTAATTGTTTTAATTTTTTCTACCAAAATTTTATTATTTTCTACAAAAAAAAAAACACTAGGCCTCGGTGCGGGCCGGGCCTCGGACCGAGCCTTGAATGGGCCTTAACTGAGCCGATGGGCCGGGCTTCAAAGTGATGGCCCCGGCCCTAGCCTAGGGTCTCGGACTAGGCTCGAGCCTGAGGCCAAACGAGCCTTTCCCAGGCCGACCCAGGCCCTAGCCCTGGCACAACGGTATTCGGGCTTTGGATGGGACGATAGATCAAGCCTCGAGTCGGGTCGGTGGGCCTGGGCCTAGCCTCAAGCTTAGGTTGGGCTTGGGCGGGCCTAGCCATTTTTTTTAATTCTTTTTAATTTTTTCTACCAAAATTTTATTATTTTTCACAAAAAAATACATTGCGCCTCGAGCGGGTTGGGCCTCGAACCGAACCTTGAATGGGCTTTAAGCGGGCCGATGGGCCGGGCGAGGCTTCAAAGTGATGACCTAGGCCCTAACCTAGGGTCTCAGACATGCTCGGGCCCGGACCGAAACGAGCCTACCCCGGGCCGTGGGCGAGCTTCGGGTAGCCCACGAGCCGCGGGCCAATTTTACATTCCTATCAATGTGCATTTTAACCTGTCAATTTGAATATTCACATTGTCAACAGGCCGAGCCAGGCCTACCCCGGGCCGCGGGCAAGCTTCGGGCCGCGGAAAAATTTTACACTCCTATCAATGTTAATGTTAACATGTCAATGTGAATATTCACATTGTCACGGGTCGGGCCAAGCCCACCTCGGGCTACGGTCGGGCTTCGGGCCACCAACGGGCTGCGGGCCAATTTTACACTCTTATCAATGTGAATGTTAACATGTCAATGTGAATATTCACATTGTCAACGGGCCGGGTCGGGCCCGCCCTGAGCCGCTGGCCAATTTTATACTCTTATCAATGTGAATGTTAACATGTCAATGTGAATATTCACATTGTCAACAGGCCGGGCCTGGCCCGCCCCGAACCGCCCATAGGCCGTGGGCGGGTTTCGGGCAGCCACGAGGCGCAGGCTAATTTTACACTCCTATCAATGTGAATGTGAACATGTCAATGTGAATATTTGCATTGTCAACGGGCCGGGTCGGGCCTGTCCTGGGCCGCTGGCCAATTTTATACTCTTATCAATGTGAATGTTAACATGTCAATGTGAATATTCAGATTGTCAACGGGCCGGGTCGGGCCCGCCCTGGGCCGCTGGCCAATTTTATACTCCTATCAATGTGAATGTTAACATGTCAATGTGAATATTCACATTGTCAACGGGTCGGGTCGGGCCCGCCCTAGGCTGGTCGGGTCGGGCCCGCCCTAGGCTGCTGGCCAATTTTATACTCTTATCAATGTGAATGTTAACATGTCAATGTGAATATTCACATTGTCAACAGGCCGGGCCGAGCCCGCCCCGGGCCGCCCATGGGCGGGTTTCGGGCAGCCACGAGGCATGGGCTAATTTTACACTCCTATCAATGTGAATGTTAACATGTCAATGTGAATATTCACATTGTCAACGGGCCAGGCCGAGCCCGCCCCGGGAGGCGGGCGGGCCGGCTTTTGGCCAGCGATGGCCCGCCGGCCAATTTTATACTCTTATCAATGTAAATGTTAACATGTCAATGTGAATATTCACATTGTCAACGGGCTGGACCGGGCCCGCCTCGGGCTGCCCATGGGCCGAGGGCGGGTTTCGCGCCGCCACGGGACGCGGGCCAATTTTACACTTCTATTAATATAAATGTTAACATGTCAATATGAATATTCACATTGTCAACGGGCCGGGCCCGCCCCGGCTCGCGGGCGGATTTCGGGCCGCCCACGGGTCAATTTTACATTCCCACCAATGTGAATTTTAAAATATAAATGTTCACATCATAAAATTGCTAACCATTCAAAAAATATTTATAAGGGTATCAAAATTAAATATAAGGGATAAGTATCCAAGAAAATAGTGTAAATCAAGAAAAAAGACTTTATGGAATAAAACTATACATACATGAGACTAAATGAGTTAAAAAATTCCTTCATGGATTTCTTAGGTTAAAACACTTCTAAATGGGATTTATCAATAATTTACCCAATTAATAAATATGATTTTTATTTATTCAGTTAAAATCTTTATTTTGCCTCTCTATATCCAATTTTAAATTTTAAAAATCTTTAAAGTCTATCTAAATAAATCTAATTTGAAAATATCTCACACCATCATCAATAAAACTGACATGTCTATCACATATTTAACTCACATCGTGACTTACCTAAATAATAATAATTAAAAAAATAGAAATCCACAACTCCATCTTAAATAAATTGAAAATAAATAAATAAATAAATAGAAACCACACAAAAATAAATAAGATAAGAATTTACATATAGATTTCAAAAAGATATGACAATATCTAAATTTGAATTATGATTTAATAATATAATTATCTATTTTTTATGTATATCTATCAAACTTTTAAATCACTTAATGGGACAAATTAATCAATTTTGAAGTCTTATTTAAAGAATAATTTGATTAGTCATCTCAATTCCTAGATTTCACTGGCACTTGCGGAGGAGCTGCCGGATAAGGTGGGGCGAGGTCTAAGTTGTTGGGGGTAGTATCCTACCACTCCATAAATTTATTTATATTTTAATTATATTTTTTTCCCTGTGTGATTCTCTTTCTCTATTATTGGTTTGGCTTTGGTTTCGATTTTAGTGAGATTTATGTGTTTGTTTACAGGTTTACATGGTGGAGAAGAATTATTGGTAATGATAGTTGTAATTGAAGTATCTATGCCCATTTTGTACAAGGTTTTTGATCAAATTTTGTTTTTTTCAATTAAAACCGTAAAATTAAAGTAAAAAAATGGGTATCGAATTTTTTATTTTTTATTGTCTTTTTTTTTTATAGAAAATGTGAAAAATTATTAGGAATTCAAGATTGTACTATAACATTAGATTTTTGTATAACTAGGTAAATTTAAAACTTTTAAATATCATTATGTTTTTTATTTTTATCGTCTTTCTTTCCTATTATACGATTACTGCTATTTGTTAGTTTGTTAATCATAATTCAATTAATTGAAAATGAAAACTTAGTATAATTTTTCATATATATTAATTAATTTGTTACCGCTATATTTGTATATAATAGCATAATATGTAGGAATAATCTCCAAACATAATTTTTATTTTTTTATGTGATTAAAATAGTCCATCTTAAAATAGTACATAGAGGTGTTAGATGGCTACTTTTATTCCCAAAAAACCCAATTTATTTTTTTATACTTTTTAATTTTTTAAATTGTTTATGTTCACAAAACAAAATTGATAAACACATATCCAAAAGATACACATTTTTTTATTTTTTATTTTTTTTAATTGATAAGATATTTACAAATAAAAAATGTTTGACACCTCCAAAAAAATTTATAAAATCCTGTGCGTGCATTTATTTTTATTTAATTAAAACGGCACCGTTTTATGAATAGAAAACGTTTATAAACGCCTCCAAATGAGTTATGTCTCAGCGCCCCCCTCTGTCTCTTTTCCCTCTCTCTCTCTCTCTCTCTCTCTCTCTCTCTCTATCTCTGCTGTCTAAACCCCATTAATATCTCAGAGCCATTTCGAAACACATCGGTGATTCATCAGAGCCGTTTGGAAATCGAAATCGAAATCGATGTTCATCTCAACGATTCTGTTAGGTCCCTATGTTGTCAAATCCGGAGACAAAACATTTTGTTGATTCAAATATATTTTTTTGTGTTTTTGTTCTGTCCGCTCGAGCGTATACTTGAGAGCTCGAGCGTAGATTAGCAGGTCTCGGTATTTTGTCAGGACAAGCAAAAATACTGGTGGGTGTGATTTTACGCTCGAGCGGATTCTCCTACGCTCGAGCGCATCTCAGCTTGTTCGCACGCAGTTTTTGGTCAGTCCGCTCGAGCGGGCTGTGTTGAGCTCGAGCGGAGATCGCGGATCCAGATTCCTATGTAAAGCTGTTAAGGGTGTTTTTTGTAAAGCAGTTTTTCTAGATCTGATCTAAAAGAACTAGGGTTGTGTTTAAAGTTTTCTTTGGAGATTTTTCATAGTTTTCCTTGATGTTCTTGAGAGAGTTCTGAACTTATGCATTGAGATTCATACATCAAGGAGGTTGCTTCTTAAGTTACAAGAAAGTTCTCTTCGGTGGATTCCGAAGATTAAAGCGTAGAATTCAAAAGGCGTTTGATTCTACGCAGTCGTTAATTCGACAAGTGGAGTTGTGGTGTGGAATCAACTTCAGGATCAATTCCGTGACGAAGGTGTGGTGAAAAGAGTTACAGAAGATTCAGAGACAAATTGACTGGGTTGGGTAATTTGTATTGTATCTTTGTAATCTTTTTGTTCTTCAGTAGTGGATTGATAGTGGCGTTTCGCCCGTGGTTTTTTATTACAATTGAAGGTTCTTCAATTGTGATTTTTTCCACGTAAAAAATCGTTTGTGTCGATTTATTGTTTATTCTCAAAAACAAACAAACTAAAATCACTCTCGTAAGTGTTTGATGATTTTAGGTTGAGAGTTTTTGAATTAATTGGGTTTTGGAATAAGTTAATCTTGATCTAATCACAAATCACGTAGGATTTTCAATTGGTATCAGAGCAGGTCACTCTTTGTTTTTTCAAAACTATAGGAGTGTGATTTTGTGTGATTAGTATCATGGATTCTATTCGTGAAGGTAACTCGACTCATAGACCCCCATTACTTGACGGTACAAACTATTCTTATTGGAAAGCTCGTATGAGAGCATTTTTAAAATCCATCGATGAGAAAGTTTGGCACTCCGTAATCTTTGGGTGGAGTGAGCCTACAATCACCGTTGATGGGATTGATATTCCTAAACCCCTTGATAAATGGGACACAACCGATTACCAGAATTCGAGTTGGAACAGCAAAGCTCTCAACTCCCTCTTCTGCTCTGTCACACCTGAAGAATTCCGTCGAATTTGCACGTGTGAAATAGCAAAAGAGGCGTGGGATATTCTTGAAACGATTCACGAAGGAACTACCTCTGTTAAAAGGTCAAAACTTCAACGTCTCACGTCTGCCTTTGAAACCCTTTTTATGCGCGACGATGAGACGTTCGATGAATTTTATGCAAAACTCAGTGATATCGTGAATTCTTGTTTCACTCTTGGTGAAAAAATCCCGGAAGCAAAAGTTGTTGGAAAAATTTTGAGGTCCCTTCCCGAGAGGTTCCAACCAAAGGTGACAGCCATTGAGGAGGCTCAGAATGTTGATACTCTCAAGCATGATCAATTGGTTGGAAATTTGCAGACTTATGAAGCCCACCAAATTTCTAAGAAAAAGCAAAAAGAAAATATGGCTTTTACGAGTGCCCAGGAGACTGAATTTGATTTAGAGTCTGAGATGACGGCTATGCTTACAAAACAGTTTAAAATTTTTTTGAAAAAAAGCCGAATTTCAGAGCCCCTATTTCAAAAGATAAGAGTAATGACAAATCCAAAACTATTCCACCAAAATTTGCTCAAACTACTGAAAAAAAGATTGTAAGGGGACCAGGGGTCAAGTGTTATGAATGTCAAGGGTTTGGCCATATGTCTCTTGAATGCCCTTCGAAAAAGAATCGGAAGAAAGTCTACACCGTAACTTGGGATGATGAAAGCGGGTCGGAGCAAGAACCCGAAGAGCCTGAATCCGGTGAAGATGGGGATAGTGCTTTCATGGCGTTTTGGTCCACTTTCTCTCAACCTCTTCCAAAGCCTGCAGAGTTAGCTCTTGGTCAGAACCAGCATCATGCTCCTACCTTTGATGGGAGTAACTACCTGTTTTGGAAAATCAGAATGAGAGCTTTTCTGAGAGCTTTTGATCCAGAAGGCTGGCAGGCCATTGAAGAAGATACAGACAGGGCTGACAATCCGAGCAATCAGAGAGCCCTGATCACTATTCGTGGGGCAATTTCTCCTGAAGAACAGCAACGGGTTGTTCATTGCACAAAGGCTAAAGAGGCATGGGAAATTTTGAGCCAATTCCATGAAAGAGGAAATTCGCCTTCACTACCATCCAGTAACCTTCCTGTCTTAGTTGCTAGACTGGATGAGGTCAAGGAGAATGAAGAGCAAAAAGTGGATGATGAAACATCTGAGGATAATGATGAGATCAATGGCGATGAACTACAACAAGCCTACGAAAAGCTGTACGAGGAATCTTTGAATTTGTCCAAACTCAACGACAAACTCTCTCTCAAGCTCAAGACATGTGAGAGTGAGAATGTCAGGCTGAAAGGAGAACTTGTAGCAGCAAAGCAGAATATCGTCAAGATCTCGAGTGACAGGCAAGACTTATGTGGAAAATTACTATCCTGTGAAACTGAAAGGAATGAACTTCTGAAGGTGTATTCCACATATGAAGAAAAGCTTGAAAGTCTTGAGCTGTCACAAGCCAGATTGGAAGAGATAGTCTGTCAAAAGGATGAAGAGCTTTGGGTTGCTAGAGCCACTATTGCCATGTGGAACAAAGGTTCCAAATCTTTAGAAGACATCCTCGGGTCTCAACAAATGGGTTGCGACAAAAGTGGGTTAGGCTATGGTGCAACAGCTCACAAGGGTCTGGCCTCTACTTCACATGACAAGAAGACTCAAGCAAAGGGAAAATTGAAGGTAGACCAGGCTGATCTCTCTCTTCGTCTACCTAAAGCTGGTAAAATCAACAAAAAGGAGGTAAAACCGGTTTTTATTTGTCATCACTATGGTAGGTATGGCCACATTCGTCCTTACTGTTTTGAACTGTTTGGTAAGGTGTCTCAAAAGGGTAGAAATTCTAATACTTTTTGGGTTAGGAGACAACCTTACATGTCTAGGCTGAACACCAAGACTAAAAAGATTTGGATTAGAAAAGAGGATTTGACTTGTTTTGTTGCTCACACTGCTCTAAAAGCACGTGATTCACACATGTGGTATCTTGATAGTGGGTGTTCTCGTCATATGTCCGGTAACAAATCCTACTTCACCTCCCTTGAAAAATATGAAGGAGGAATTGTTACCTTTGGAGATGGCGGCACTTCGAGAGTCATTGGTAAGGGCTCTATAAGTGTTGCTGGTCTTCCCAAGCTAGATAATGTTCTACTAGTTGATGGTCTTAAAGCAAATCTTTTAAGCATTAGTCAAATGTGTGATTCCCATCATGAAGTATTGTTTTCAAAAAATAAATGTGAAATTCTGGATAAAAAGGGAAATACTGTCTTACATGGGGTTCGCACATCTGATAAATGCTATGGGATTGTTAATACTAATGATCTCACTTGTCATTCTGCCATCATTAGTAACATTGACCTGTGGCATCAAAGATTAGGTCACATGAATTTCAATGACCTAACTAAGATAGCCAACAAAGAGCTTGTGAGGGGAATACCTAAACTAGGTAAGAATTTGAGCCATGTGTGTGGACCATGTCAGCTTGGCAAGCAAACCCGTGCTCCTCATAAAAAGGTGAACAGCTTTACAACCAAACGTCCTCTTGAATTGGTTCACATGGATTTAATGGGTCCTACTCGCACTGAAAGCATCGGAGGTAAAAGATACATTTTTTTAACTGTTGATGATTTTACTCGATTTTCGTGGGTAAATTTTTTAAGGGAAAAATCTGATACGTTTGATGCTTTCCAGGCCTTAGTCCCTAAAATCCAAAATGAACAGGGTGTTTCCATTGGGCGTATCATAAGAATCCGAACTGATCATGGTCGTGAATTTGAAAATAGTTCGTTTTCGGATTTTTGTGATATGCATGGAATCAAGCATGAATTTTCTGCTCCTATTACTCCACAACAAAATGGAGTTGTTGAGAGGAAGAACAGGGTTGTTCAAGAAATGGCTAGGGTCATGCTCCTTAGTAAGAAACTTCCTCCTAAGTTTTGGGCTGAAGCCTTAAATACTGCTGTGTATGTCATAAATTGCGTGTATTTAAGGCCCGACACTTTACAAACTCCATATGAATTGTGGAAGGGTTTGAAACCTAATGTAAAATACTTCAAAACTTTTGGGAGTAAGTGTTACATCTTCAAAGATAGAGAGCCTTTGGGCAAATTTGACTCCCGAAGTGATGAAGGTATTTTTCTAGGGTATTCAACCACTAGTAGGGCTTTTAGAGTCTATAACCTGCGAACTTCATCTTTAATGGAATCTATCAATGTGGTTATAGACGACACAGGTGCACCTACTCCCGCAACAAATGAGGATGATAATGATGAGTCTCCAATCTTGGATACGGAATCACAAAATCAAGGAGAAGGTGCGGACCCATCACAAGAAATGGTTACAGAACCATCTTCACAGGTAAGGTCAAGTCCAAAGAGTGCCCCAAGGGACATCACTCCTGTTGCCCCTGTCACCGCAAGTCCTAAGCTTAAACCATCAGCTAGGGTGAAACTAAATCATCC
Source organism: Camellia sinensis (assembly GCF_055761805.1). Taxonomy (NCBI): domain Eukaryota; kingdom Viridiplantae; phylum Streptophyta; class Magnoliopsida; order Ericales; family Theaceae; genus Camellia; species Camellia sinensis. The sequence goes on along the minus strand of NC_138973.1, from coordinate 71,205,580 downwards.
AGCTCAACAGGTGATTGGAAGTGTCTCGGATCGAATGAAAACCCGAAGACAGATTCGGGATGAGGTATCACATATGTGTTATGTTTCATTAATTGAACCTAAGAATTTTAAAGAGGCCTTGCTAGATGATAGTTGAGTCAATGCTATGTATGAAGAATTAGGTCAATTTGAACGTAACAAAGTTTGGACTCTAGTTCCCAGACCTAGAGACATGAATGTGATAGGTACCAAGTGGATCTTTAAAAATAAATCTGATGAGAATGGTACAGTTGTTAGGAACAAAGCTAGGTTGGTTGCTCAAGGCTACACACAAGTAGAGGGTGTTGACTATGATGAGACGTTTGCCCCAGTTGCACGTCTCGAATCTATTCGTATTTTGCTTGGTGTTGCATGTTTTCTTGGCTTTAAATTGTTTCAAATGGATGTGAAAAGTGCCTTTTTGAATGGGTACTTGAGAGAAGAGGCATATGTTGAGCAACCAAAAGGGTTTGAGGACCCTAAATGTCCTAATCATGTCTACAAGTTAGACAAGGCTTTGTATGGATTGAAACAAGCCCCTCGAGCTTGGTATGATAGACTTACTACATTTCTTCTTGACAATGATTTTCAAAGGGGTAGTGTGGATAAGACTTTATTTGTGAAACATACTAAGTCTCATATTCTTGTTGCTCAGATTTATGTTGATGATATTGTGTTTGGATCCACTGCTGAACATCTTGTGAAATATTTTTCGGATTGCATGACACATGAGTTTGAGATGAGCATGATGGGAGAGTTGTCTTATTTTTTGGGTCTTCAAATTAAACAGTCTCCTTCAGGTATATTTGTATCTCAGTCTAAGTATACGAAAAATCTTGTGTCTAAGTTTGGTCTTGAGTCTGCCAAACATGCACGCACTCCCATGAGCACCAGTCTTCACCTCTCCAAAGATTCCTCTGGTATTGATGTTGATCCTACCCTTTATAGGAGTATGATAGGGAGTCTTTTGTACCTCACAGCCAGTTGTCCCGATATTGCTTTCAGTGTAGGTGTTTGTGCCCGTTACCAAGCTAGTCCTAAAGAGTCTCATCTACTTGCTGTCAAACGCATCATTAAATATGTTAATGGGACCTTAGGGTATGGGGTTTGGTTTTCCACTGATACTACAGCCGAAATTACTGGTTTTTCTGATGCCGACTGGGCAGGGTGTGCTGATGATAGGAAAAGTACCTCCGGGGGGTGTTTTTACCTTGGGAATAATTTGGTTTCTTGGCATAGTAAAAAGCAGAATGCCATCTCTCTTTCCACTGCTGAGGCTGAGTACATTGCTGCAGGGAGTTGTTGTGCACAAATGTTGTGGATGAAGCAAATGCTTCATGATTATGGAATAGAACAGAATACCCTCACTCTTTTTTGTGATAACACAAGTGCCATAAACATTTCAAAAAATCCAGTCCAACACTCTCGCACCAAACATATTGACATCCGTCATCATTTTATTCGAGAGTTAGTGGATGAAGGCCTTGTAGTTTTGGAACATATCCCTACTGAGCATCAAAAAGCTGATATTTTTACAAAACCCCTCGATCTTCTTCGATTTGAGTTTCTTAGAAAGACCTTGGGTGTAATGCTCAGTAACTAGATTGTTTCCTGTGTTCGTGGGGTGAGTGTGAGTGGCTGACTTACTATTCTTAGATGTGTTAATCTCATTATGATTGAGTCCTGGTATCTTTTGCATCAAAATATTAAATGAACACTGCTCATGTTTCTTACAAGATTTGTTTTACATCATTGTTCATAGCTCATTCTGAATGCCCATACTCATTTACTTCGTGATCTCATTCTGTACACATTCTTGAGCTAAACTGTTGCAGGGGTTTCCGCATAAGTGATCAAAGTTCTCTATGGACCACTGACAGTGTTTCTTGTACTTTTGCGGAGAAATTGACCCATACTAGTATATCATGGGTGATGTTAAGTCTCTTAACCATCTACCGCCTTAGTTCACTTCCATGGTTTCTCCCTCAGTACATGATCTCCGGGCATTAGGAAAAGGCTACCTCAGAGGCACCAACCAGGCCATCATTTTGACTTCATTCTTCTCTGGTTGGAATCCATACTCTTGAGCGTGCATGCCACCAGTGAGTGCCCACAAGAGAAAAAAAATAAAAATAAAAATAAAAAACAAAAAAAAAATCTGAGGGGGAGCTTCCGCATTTACTTAACAAATACCCCGTGATTCCTAGTGGTTTGACTTTTCTCTGTGATAGTCAGTTACTCGTGTCGGAGGTCCAGCCATCCGATCACTACTAGGATTAACTCTAGCTTTGTGGCTCTCAAGGATTGCACACACACACATTTTTTACATGAGCTCTCATGTGTGTTTTTGAGTTATGCATTCTCATGATGCGTGTGGCTTTGACTTAATACTATCTGTGTTGTTCATGAGCTGGTGTTTCATCTCTTTTCTCAAAATTTGCAGGACTCATAATTTGATGGATTTTCTTGTCTTTGTGGTTTAGTCTCACTTGCTCTCCTTGCTTGTTACAGGACTTTCTAGGTGTGTTTTGTTTTTTTTAAAAACAAAAAAAAAAAAAGGGTTCTTTCAGCTCGAGCGGAATGTTTTACGCTCGAGCGCGTTTTTCACTCTTGCAGCAGTTTGTTCGTGTTTTGGCAGTTCTGAGAGATGGGTTTTTGAGCTCGAGCTACCCTCTGCACGCTCGAGCGGGAGTCTGTTTGCATTGTTTTACGCTCGAGCGGTAATCCATACGCTCGAGCGGACCTTTTTCATACTTAACTCCCTCTCTCGACTCTTTGAGTCATTTTTTCTACCTTTTTCATTCTCTCGACCTAGGGCTTTGTATTGTGGCTGCATCTTGGTCGATTTTTCCTCTCCTCCTCCATCCTGACTGCCGATTAGCTCTTTGGTAAGTTTTTCCCTCTTTTATTTTTGGTGATTTTTGTTCTATTTGGTTCTCGTGGGTGTTGGGTTTGTGATTGTGTGGGTTTTGTGTGTCGTTTGTGATTCTCTCTCTCTCACCCCTTTTCCTCGTCCTATTGTCCGTTTTTTATGTGTGTTTTCTTTATTGTGTCTGTGGTATTCGGGTTTATCTGTGTTCCTGCTTTCTTGTCGATTTATGGGCTGCTTTCACGTATGTTTATCTCTGTTGAGGTCACTGTGTGTGAGTATGGGTCTGGTCTTGAATACATTGCTTTGACTTTCTCATGATTCATACTTATACTTTGCAATTTCTCTCATATTGGGTGTATTAGTTATGAGTTCTTCAATACCATGCTCCACTTTGTTCATGCTTGATCTTTTGCATTGCCCATTGCGGATTTCATGCCCTGTTCTTTAATTTGGTTATTGAACTAATGATTTGCTTTGGTTTTGTTTTGATGTGGTTTGGGTTTTGGGTTTGTTGGTTTGTTGGGTGTTATAGTGTCCTTTTCTTCATGTCTGCTCCTGCGCCTAAACGCCGAAAGGCCACCGTCTCTCGCCCTCTTTATAACCCTGATAGGTTTCAGTCGGCCACACAATCCAAGTCCTTCCACAAATCTTTTGTGTCTCGCACAGTTCATTTAGAACGGAATGTTCAACCTGATACTTTTGAGTCCATCCACATTCGTCCTTTGTTCGACCCTCTAGGTGGTGACCTTGTTTTATTGTTTTCAGGGCGTCAGAATCTCGATTGGGTTCGAGAATTCTATTGTAATATGGAGGGTATTCGTGATTATGAGCCATCTTTCACTACATGGGTTCGGTCAAAATCCATTTCCGTCACCCCTGTCTTGATTCGCCAACTTCTTAAGATTGAGCAAGTCTTTCCCCAATACTATCCTTTCCCTGTTCCTGACCGTCCTACTTGTAACTTTGACGATGTGGCTTTGGAGCTGAGTGGTGTTGCCCGTCATTGGCCTAAAGGAGGTTTGATTAAACAGTTTGAACTTCTTCTGGAGTTCAGACTGCTTAATCTGATTGTCTGCGCCAACATCATTGTCACCACACACTCATCCGAGGTCAAACAAGACCAAGGATTCATTTTGTCCTGTATTGCCCGTCACCGGTCTATTGATCTCGCCTCTCTTATTATAAAAAAGATGATCAGTGCTCATGGGCATAAAAAGCTTGGCCTTCCCTACGGTTGCTTGATCAACCGAATTTTGTCTGACCTTGGGACCCCTATCCTAGAAGATGATGAGTTTGCCTCTCCTTCTCGCCCCTTTACCAAGAAAACTGTGTCTCAAAGTCGAGCTCATATTAAGGGGGAGTCATACCGGGTTGGTCCTTCTGCAGGAGTTGCTGCTGGTCTTGCTGAAGAAGCCGAGTTTGAAGCCACCGCAGCCGGTGATGATGATGAGGCTCCTGTTCCCCCTCCGGATCTTCCTGCTCTGTTTCAGCAGTTTGCGGAGGCCATGACCAGACGTTTGGATTTTTTGGATGCTCGCTTCGATGCCTTTGATGGTCGTCTTGGTCAGATTGAGGCGACTCTCACCCATCTCGCCCGTCTCATTCAGTCTCCCCGGCCACCCGATGCTTGATTTTTGATCCCCGGCCAAAAAGGGGGAGTGTTATGTTTTGGTTGGTACAGCTTTTGTGGTACAGCTTTTGATTACACTTATGTTGGTACAGTTGGGTTTTATATAGTTTTTTCTTTTTGGTTCTATTTTGGATATATGTTTATGGATGGATGGATAATGGTTTATGATTGGCTTACTGATTTATTATTTAATCCAGTTCCACCTATTTTTGGTTGGCTTGTGTTTGGGTGTTCTTTTTCAGGCTCATGGAACACGCGCATAAGTGGGTGAAGTTGAATGAATGAATTCTTTTCCAAGTTGTGTGTTTTCGGGTTTTAAAAGATTGTTTTGTTTATTTGTTTTGTAACTCTTATAGTGCGTGTGTGTAAGGAACAATGGTTAGAAAGGTTTTGTCCGGGAATTGACAAAGGGGGAGATTGTTAGGTCCCTATGTTGTCAAATCCGGAGACAAAACATTGTGTTGATTCAAATATATTTTTTTGTGTTTTTGTTCTGTCCGCTCGAGCGTATACTTGTGAGCTCGAGCGTAGATTAGCAGGTCTCAGTATTTTGTCAGGACAAGCAAAAATACTGGTGGGTGTGATTTTACTCTCGAGCGGATTCTCCTACGCTCGAGCGCATCTCAGCTTGTTCGCACGCAGTTTTTGGTCAGTCCGCTCGAGCGGGCTGTGTTGAGTTCGAGCAGAGATCGCGGATCCAGATTCCTATTTAAAGCTGTTAAAGGTGTTTTTTGTAAAGCAGTTTTTCTAGATCTGATCTAAAAGAACTAGGGTTGTGTTTAAAGTTTTCTTTGGAGATTTTTCATAGTTTTCCTTGATGTTCTTGAGAGAGTTCTGAACTTATGCATTGAGATTCATACATCAAGGAGGTTGCTTCTTAAGTTACAAGAAAGTTCTCTTTGGTGGATTCCGAAGATTAAAGCGTAGAATTCAAAAGGCGTTTGATTCTACGCAGTCGTTAATTCGACAAGTGGAGTTGTGGTGTGGAATCAACTTCAGGATCAATTCCGTGACGAAGGTGTGGTGAAAAGAGTTACAGAAGATTCAGAGACAAATTGACTGGGTTGGGTAATTTGTATTGTATCTTTGTAATCTTTTTGTTCTTCAGTAGTGGATTGATAGTGGCGTTTCGCCCGTGGTTTTTGATTACAATTGAAGGTTCTTCAATTGTGGTTTTTTCCACGTAAAAAATCGTTTGTGTCGATTTATTGTTTATTCTCAAAAACAAACAAACTAAAATCACTCTCGTAAGTGTTTGATGATTTTAGGTTGAGAGTTTTTGAATTAATTGGGTTTTGGAATAAGTTAATCTTGATCTAATCACAAATCACGTAGGATTTTCAGATTCAGATCGGTGAGCTCCACCGTCTCTCTCTCTCTCTCTCTCTCTCTCTCTGTGTCTCTTTGTTGTCTAATCCTAATTATCTCAGAGATTCAGCTCGGTGATTCAGAGATTCAGATCGGTCACAGCGAAACATATCAGTGATTCATCAGAGCCATTTCGAAGTTCTCTCTCGAAATCGAAGTTCATCTCAACGATTCAGATTGGTGAGCTCCACTGTCTGTCTGTCTGTCTGTCTGTCTGTCTCTCCCTCTCTCTCTCTCTCTCAAGCTGAACTGATGATGCAATGTCGATTTGGTTGTTGAAATCAATTCTGTGAAATCCTGTATGAATGGTTTGATATTTGATTTGAAATGATCCTCTCATATCCTTCATGCTTGTTCAACATGGCTATTATTCTCTAGTTGGGGCTGGAATTTATTTTTTTTAATTTTTTTTAATATTGAGATTTGCAGTGGAATTAGTGTTTTTAGTTATATTAATATGAAATATTAGCAATTGCAAACAGATTGTTGTCAATGAATGTGAACCACAACTCTCTTTTGCTCTGCTAGAACTAGAAGCTACATTCTCCAAACAGAAGTTTAATGTTGTGTTTATGTATGAGAATGGAAAATATTTAGTTAATTTGTTGAATTTATATTTGACATATTTCTTGAGCTGGGCATAAAAAAAACTCTAAAAACTTAAAACTGATATATTGTTGTGCCTGTTTTCTGTTACTTGGGGTTTCACATATTTACAAAAACTTAAAACTCCAGCAATATTTATGGAGCACAATATTTACATATTTATATTTGACATATTTGTGCCTGTTTTCTTTCAGTATTGTTTCCACCTAGGTTTATTCACCTGTTTCTGAGCTTTGTATGAACTGTGAACCTGCCATTGGTATTTATTTGCTTGGAAACCTGTTCAATTGCTTTAAAATTGGGTTGTGTAAATTTTTTTTAATTAGTTCCTAGAGCCACAACCTTTGCTTGAGTGTTGATTATGCCATATTTCTTTCTATATGAGACCATGTGTCATATTTCTCAATGTTGCTAAAGTAGGATCGGAATGGTTAAATTGTTTCTGGAGCTCTTCACTTGATTTTATAAATGTTCAAACTAAAAGACGCTTGAAGTCTCTGTCTATAACTAATTTAATGTTGGGCAGCCTACATATATCTGTAAACAAATTTTTATTTGGTTATTACCGTGCTAACCAAGGTTTCAACTGGAGGCGTTTGTATTGTTCAATAAACCCTTTTTACCAAAAGAGAACAAAAGATCTTGTGCTTATGTTTCGAATCAACTCCAAGGTCCTAAAATTTTTTTGCAACAAAATGATGATGGGGCATATCTAACCAGTTCACATGATACAGATGACTTTGGAACGTTGCAGTCCAAGCCTAAAATGTTTAAAAATTGATTTTTGGACCTTGTACGCCTTGATTCAGTCCTCAATAATGCTGCTGAATCTTTTTTCAAGAGTGAAATACGGCAGAGATTATTTGTGATAGCTGTGTATTGTGATAAGTCGTATTGGTTATTTTATTCCTCTGCCTAGATTTGATAGAAGGTTGATACCGGAGGACTACCTTAGCTTTGTCTCAGGATCGGTTGGTGAGTAATCCAAAATTACAAGTTTTAGTTGCTTTATTCAAAATATTTTTCCTAATGGTCTCAACGGTGATGGCTAAATTGGGAATGCTTATTTTTTGTTTAAAAGTAAACTGGTAGCTGCTGTAATGTACCACTGCTGTTCTGGTGAAGCTAGATTCTTTAATGAAAGAACACTTGTTTCTGTTTCTCATTTTGTTCTTGGAAAAGATTATTTATGCATTCTATTTTTTAGATGAACTCGGAGATTTCACGGCTGAACTTAAGCTTTCCCTTTTCCAACTTAGAATCAATCCTCAGATTGCTGCATCAATTCTCATGCAAGTTTGCTGTTCTTTTATCCTCAGGTTTACATTTCTTGTCCATTATGTAAGACTCTATTGTGATTATCTTGATTGATTCTATGTTTTTGTTATTATATTTTCTTTCTCCATTCTAGTGTTGAACATTAGCACAATAATTTGGATGCTGAAGGTTCTTTCTTTGTGTTGCATTAAATGAAATGTCATGGACTTAATAGATTCTGTGTGGTAGTGATAGGAACTGAATTGGGTTTCATTTGGTGGTTTAAGAAACACTAGTAATTGGTTCGTGAGGTTTTTGGGTATTGATTGATACTATAGGTGAAATTAGGGAAACTTTGGAATCTGGGTCTTCTATAGAATTGAGTTCCCAAGCTATGAAAGCTGAGTCTTTTCTTGCGGATAGTTTTTGCAAACAAGTGACTCATTTTGGGGGAGGTTGGTCTTGGGTTCTTCTTTCATGCCTTGCTCAAACAGTTTGGAAAGGTTCTAAAAAAAAAAAAGGGGCAAATTATAAACACCCCCCTCGAGATTTGGTGAAATACAGATTCCCCCCTGAGGTTTGAGAAATTACATCCCGTCCCCTGAGGTTTATATTTTCATAACAAATTGCCCCCTGAGGTTTTTATTTTCATACAGATTCCCCCCTAATTTTTCCTAATTTGTTATGAAAATTTGACCCTCAGGGGAGAATTTGTAATTTCTTAAACCTCAGTGGAGAATTTGTATTTTTACCAAACCTTGAGGGGTGTTTGTAATTTGCCTTAAAAAAATCCCATATTTACATACATCTATATACACTGGCATTTATGTGTTTTGTGAATGTTTTTTTAATTTATTTCTCTCATCTCTTCTCTTCGTAATAGTAGATGGGTAGGACTACGAGGAAAGCTCTTCTTGCTGTTTTGGACAAGATCAAGGAATGTGAGATATTGGAGTTTTTGTTTTTATTTTCTGTTTTTTATTCATCATTCTGATTTTTGTTTCCATTTTTTTGGGTGTATTGGGGTTTTAGAGATAGGTTTTTGTTTATTCTTTGTTTTTTTAATTCATCACTCTGATTTTGGTTATCTTTACCTTTTGGCAGAGCTAATGCTTTTTGGATTTATCTTTCTTCCATATTCAACACATTTCTTGGAATTCAACAAAGTCTATTATGTGACTGCAGACCTTAAGAGATCTCATCTGTGCACACTATTGAGAAAAAAGACGAGATAGTAACAATTCAACAGGCATCATGACACCTGCATTAAAAAGCAAGTGCTCATCTTCTGAATCAATATTGTGAAGATATACACGATTGTTACTAAATTTTGTATGTTGTTGCAGAGTTTGGACCTCTGAGACAAGGAGCATGAAACAGATACACTCTTGATCAAAGGGGAAGCATGACAAAAATGGTCTCTCTCCAAAGTACAATATTATTAGTATATCTGAGATTACGTGTGATACTTTCTACAATCTATACTATTTTAATTTTACTTGCTCTTTCGGACGAGATTTTGAGATTTTAATTTGGTTATTCTTTTGCTAATTGTACGGGGTCTGTTAAATATTCTATTGATTCTTAAGGTCATTAGCCAAGGTAAAGGTTGTCTTTTGGTATTTATTCATGAGTATTCCCTTTGTACCTTCTCAGTTCCCATTTGATGTTTCATCCGATACATTTTCATTTTGTGTTGGATTTGCAAATTAAAGCAACAGTTGGGGAATCCTAACACCTTTTGAAATGAATCCAAACCTGAAAAATGAATATTATTTTTTTTTTAATATTTTTTTTAATTATAATTTATGGAGTTGCAATATGTTAATCTATTGAAGTATAGAACTGATTTCCATTCAATTCCAATTCTACACAACCAAATGCTTAGTGTAATTGGAATATGAAATATCTGGTGCACTTTGATTTATGATTATTGCTTCTTGTTTGTTGAATGCATATCCTCTCATATTCTGACATGTTTTCCTCTCTGTCCCCGTCTGTCTCTCTCTATATGTAGGTATACCTATTGAACATTGGATTTGTTGAACAAGATGGAGGTTGCAACAACTAAACTGGTAAAGTGTTTGACCTTTCTAGTGCATCATATGACATCATACATGAGTACTGGTAGCACAATACAAATGTCAAAATATCACCTTTTTTCTCAGCCTGCTGTTTATGCTCACTATTTATTCTCTTACTTTTTATTTACGTACATACATGCCTAATTATGTGTGTAGGGTCAGTCATTTGGTGGAACAAATGATTCCCAGAAATCTGTATTTGATTTGGTAGACTTTGCAGGGGATTTAACTGTTGAGGACACAAACAGGTATGATTCTTCCCTATGGCAATGCAATCACAAAATTAAGGATTTTTGTCCTTAGGTCACTAAATAAATCATCTGGCGCCAAAAGTATTTGCTTATATATGCATATATAAATTATGCAATGGGGAGGAAGTATGCGGGTTCTTCACATCCTGAGGATAAATGTTATGTGGATTGTGGACGTAATGTATTGTAGTTGTTTTGTTTGTTTGTTTGTTGTTAACCAAAGTGTATATTAATGTTTGTTTGTTTGTTGTTAACCAAACTGTATATTAATTGAAGGTTGAACCAAGTGGTGCTGTGATACAATGAAGAATAATTTAGAACTTCACCAATTCGGTACCTTATTAGTTTGTAAAAGTTTGAAATTTGATAGAGTATTATGTATGTTGATTACATTGTCTTGAGTTTGGAAAGAGTATCATGTATCATGTATGTTGATTCCATTGTCTGGAATAAAAAATAGTAAACTAATACTTAAGTTTGCTTTATCTAATGTCATCTTATGTAATATGACAAGGTTTTCACCTTTTCTTCCTTTGGTTTTTCTTTCTCTTTCATTCTCTTTTATGGAAGGATGAGATTGGTGGCTGGGCTGAAATTTCCAATTACAATAGATAAGTTATACTATATTGTGATTGATTTTACAAGGTAGGATTTGTGGAAATATGTTATTGTAGATACTGCTATATGATCTCTGTTCTTAATTGATATGAAAGTCAACATTGTAAATGGCTGGAAATGGGAATTTGACTTTCAATGGTAGTTTTTATTCTAATCAGATTCTAGAAGCGTTTTCTGATCATGCCAAATTAGCTTTATAGTATTTTCTGATTCAAGGCACTGTGCTTATTGAGCAAATGAGTTATGGGTTTTATATAAAGTGATCTGCCCTTTTTCCTTTTTATTATGGATTACCAGAGGTATATGGTTTCAGGAAAGGCAAAAGTTATAAGGGGATCCTCTATAATGTGTCACATATTTTGGAGCTAAGGTAGACAATATACCAATTTCTCTAAATAAGTTATTGGTGATGCAGATCTGGTGTTTATTTTTTACCATCTTTTGTGGATTGTGTCCTTTTCGTTGTTTCTGCCTCTAATTTATTGAATTTGAGCATTAACATAAAGCTCTTGTATTCAATCAATCAGTATCCTTATGGTGGTTTTTGAAAAACATAAAAATAAGAAGAAAAAAAGCATATTATTGCTATTTTTCAGCTTTATTACTGGTATTTTTTTTAGTTAAATCTCATAGAATTAGCACAATTTCAAAAAAAATAAAATAAAAATAAAAATAAGCTATAACGGTTATAATGCCAACAGTTATATTTTTAAAATAGAAAAAAGCTATCATGACATTTTTAAAACGTCGCTAAATATTGGCGTGACGTTATTTTACCATTATGTAACACACTTAGTGGCTTTTTCTAGAAACGCCGCCTATACTAATATAATGACACTTTTTGTAACAACCCTCATACTGTTTACCGATTAATGACTGATTGATTACCGATAACCATCGATTACCGTTAAACTGAATTGATTATGACTGATAATTGAACTGATTAAAAATACTGAACTGACTGACTGAAAACTGGAACTGAATTGACTGAGTATGTACGTTTGAATTGCATTCTATCTGTTGATTGTTTATTTGATCTGTTCGTATTTTAGTGTTTAAACTGCTAATTGAAGGCCTTATCGGCGGCCGAATCCGGAATTGATTAATGTTTTATGATCGTCATAATTAATGTGATTTTATGGTATAATTATCTGAAAACTGATTAGGTATGATTAAATTAGATTAAAATGAGTTAATTGCATAGGTTGGCCTTATTTACCAAACTAGCCTTAAGTGCCCACTACCTATACACCTTTGAGCTCATTGCACTTGAACAACATAACTTCAACAGCCATTTCCCTTGTCATTGCCGACTAGAGAGAGAGAGTAAGAGGAAAAGAGTGATTCAACTTGAGTCATCTTTAGAATTGCTTGGAATTGGAGGAATTGAAAGGAGTTCTTGCTAGATTGAACCTCAAGACTAGTAATTAAGGAACCTAGGTATGAATTTCATCCTTTTGGTTTGTCTTTAAGTTGATTCTTGCATGGTCCATGTTTAATTGTAGAGATAAGCCTTGTTTTAGTTCATACATGTTGATATAGAGCTCATTTCATGTATGCATGTTTGAATTGATGAGTTTGAGTTGAATCCATGGTGAAATGGAACATGCATGTTCATAATTTTGTAATGGTCCATGTTTTCAACTTGTTTTTGGATCAATTGGCTCCTTAGAGCATCAGATTGGAACTTCCAAATGATTTGAATTCATGCATGTTTGCATGTTCATATTGTTCATGAAATTGGTTTGAAATTGAGTTTGAATTAAACACCCTTGGGCCTTGATTTCTCAAAATTGAGCTTTGAACTAGGATATTCTATGTGTTTATAAATGTTTTCCAGAAAATGGGCCCAAGAGGATTGGTTTTGATGCATTTGAATGTGAGTTTGAGCTTGGAGGTGCAATTTGGAATTCCCAGATTCTGCACTTCCGCTCGAGCGGGGGAAGTGCCGCTCGAGCGTGGAATCCGAGCATCCAGTATCTCTGCACTGTTTTACAGTCCGCTCGAGTGGAGGATTGGGCGCTCGAGCGGAGTCATGTCTCAAGCTCGAGCGGGCGTCGAGCGGAGATTTCACCCATCCAGTACTTTTACAGTACGCTCGAGCGGGAAAGTTGACGCTCGAGCGTGTACCTTTGTTGCGTAACCGCTCGAGTGGGGAAACCTGCGCTCGAGCGAGACTCTGTTTTTCTGCAAATCTTGAAACAGTCTTCTGATCACATCTTTGCATCCTCATTCCATTCTAGGCATTCTTAGGCCTAGTTTTAGACATCTTGTTGAGGATAGATGTAGAACACACCGAGGCATTAGGGGTTAAATTATGTTATCTCCCAACTGTGTAGCTTAGTGTGTGTTCAATCTGTTAACTGTGTAGGGTTGGCGACTGGGGAGGCGCGCTCTAGCATATTGTAGCCCAAACTCTGTGAGTAACAACTGTGTAAAGATATGTTCAAAATGATTATTTTCTGAACAATTGAACTGTACTGCTTTCTGAATTGTTACTGTTAATTGAATGAATGTATGTCCTCTATTCTGAACTGTGTTGTGGCATCCTTAGCAACTACTGTTACTGACTGTTACTGTTACAGAGATCTCTGTCGGTTCCCTCGTGGAACCACTACTGTTTACTGATTGATGGCCATCAATACTGTTCGGTCTTTAAGACCTACTGTTTACTGCTATGCTAATGGATGTACCACATATGATTGATTAACTGTTCTGACTGAAAGACTGAAGTATTGTTAATGAACTGATTTCAATACTGTAAGGACATTTCATTCTTAACCCCTTTACGCATTATGTTATTCACTGGGCTTTAGCTCACTGTTTATATATATATGTAGGTGCTCAGCCACCAGATCGGAGCTAGGAGCGCGAGTTAGACTCCAGTTTTGTCAAGCCAGCCTTTGTGCCTCACTGAGAGGTTCCGAGTTGCCATGCTATGGCTTTGGGGTGTCTTGTTTTTCCCCCGTCTGTCTCCGTACTGTTTGGTTTACTGTATAGACTGTCAGCTACTAACTGTACTGTTATCAAGGGATTTGGTCCCTGTACTGTGTGACTGTAAATTTTGTGTGAATGCTTAAAAAATCTTTTTGGCATACAGACTGTCACAGCTCAATGGACATTATTTATTTACTGTTTTGGCTTCCGCCAAGCCCTGTACTCTGTTTTACTATACTACTGTTCTGCAGGCCTTCGGTAATCTCGGATTACTGGCCGGTTACGGTGCTAAACCCATAGGGCCGGGTTTGGGTCGTGACACTTTTAAACCGCCATAAAGATATGGTGACTGTAGCGTCTTCGGCGTTTGGTACTAAGTGTCACAAAAAGAATTAGTGGCGTTTTTTATAGCTATAGCGGCGTTTTTTAAATGCCTTTAAAAGTCAAATTTCCAACAATGGATGTTCTGATGTTTCAAGCATATTATTATAGAAAAGACACAACCTAGAATTCGAAGCTACAGGGACACCAATCTTTAGGTGAGCCATTATGAGGTTTTAACTCTTCAAAGCCAAGCTAGCCATCGAAAACATTGGACTTTAAAGAGGGAAACACTTGCCCACCATTCAATTCAGTTAGGGAATAGAGGGAGCGAATTGAAAATTTTCCTGAGGGTTCTGCCATCCAGCGCGTCAAGTCCTTTTTTTTTATTATCGATTGAGAGAAGTTGGATAGAAGGCTATAAAAGACCCCATCTTTTTCTTTTTTTGCTCGTTCAAAGACACCCCAGGGGGGGTCTAAAGTTAACGACACAATAGCAATTTAATTGAAAATGGCTCAGAATATGTTAGGTTGAACTAGTTTGTGTACTCGTCTTTGTAAGGTAATCAGATATATGTATAATTTGTATAGCATTATGCAACTACCAAGCTTAAGATTGACTGTAGGGTGGAGATAAAACTTGACACAAAATTCAACAGCCAAACAAGAGGGACGATACCTCCCCTTCTCCACCAAAGAGAGAGAGTCCCAAGATTGTCTCTATTTTCCTATTGATGTATCTTTCTTGACAATGTGTTATTTGTGATCATTCATTTTCCTAGTGCATTGGTTTAGATGATTTTTATTAGAGGCATACACCTGTACTGTGGTTGCAGCCCTTGGATGCGTTGCTTAGGCTTGATTGGCTGTGGCTGCAGCTGTGTTTTCTGATGGTGCTTCAGCTGTGATTGTTGTGTTTTCATAACACTTGGACAAACACTTGGATGCATAGACTTGATACTCTTATCAGTTTTGTTAATATATAAATTTTATTTGTGGCACTGACTAACAATTGCATACACAAATGAAGGAGCTCGGAGCGCAATACAGTGCTACAGATGAGGAGATCTTCACACGGGTTCTTGCGCCTGATTGGCCTGATTGTGTTCGAACATATAGATTAGGTCCTTTCTCCGACAAATGTCTTTGGAGGTGGATATAGGCAGTCACAAGAGCAGACTCATCTCATCCCGATGCAAGTCCAAGAGCAACTTAACCAACATAAAGTACAAATAGAGATGCAAGTGAAGGCGATGATGGATGCTATGTTTAGTCAGATGCAAGGTACAATCCAAGCTCAACAAGCACGAATAGAGCAGTTGGAGTCTCAACAGGCCATGGGTGGGCCTGTTGCACCAGCTGCTACACATGTGCATTCACAACTACAATCCCATGCATACACCTCATCGTTTAATTGCCATCATTCATTCGAGGAAGTGAGTAAATAGTTAATTATGAAATTTTCAATATGGCATTTTATTCATGTCATTTGTTCTTGTCAAATGCAGGTTCAAATATCAAAGGAAGAAGAACAAGAAGATAGGACAAACTCAATGTCGGAGGGACTATTTTTTGTAGTAAGTTTGGTTATCTGTCTACTAGGCTATTTATTTACTGATAGTGATACTAATATCTTCTGTATAATTGCATAAGTCTTAGTTGCTAGAATTATGTTTTAAAAGTAGCATCGGTACTGATCATAGGGTTCTTACTGTTTGCTAGTTTAAAAGTAGTAACTCAAGAACATTACTTCATGTTTCATTTTTATCTATTATCAGTTTAGTTCAATAATAATATATTTCCCTTCTTGATTTGGACACCTATAGGCTATATGTATATTAGTCACATAGATAGGGTGAGTAATCTTAACTATGTAGATGAAAGGCCTTTGGATGTCCAAAAATGTAAATTCTCCCAAAGCTTGTTTTTGCATAGAGTCATTTTTTTGGAGTAACTGTCTAGGTAGTTGGTTAATAATGCTCATCATGAATTCTCTTGCTGGAACCTTATTTAATTTCTAGTGTTCATGTAACATAGCCTTCTTTACCTCAATTATATGCAATATCAATAGGCTAATCATGGTTATGATGCTTCATAGCTTAAAATAAAGGTTAAATTCATAAGCAACAAGTAGAAAGGTGAATATGTGAGCTGATCACATCAGACAAGCATAGTTAACCTAGAACTTCATATCCTAAAGTAATGACGAGGAATAATTGGAAACTTTGATCATAAATATAAAGATTGGAGATTGAAAGCCTACTTTCAACCTAGGACATATGGGAACAATGAAATTTGGGGATGCCGCACAATTTTTTAAGTTTCTAAACCAGGTAAGTTCACAATTTTTTAAGGATCCAAATCCTAGGGTTTGGATTGTTCATTGTTGAAAGTTGTATCTTTATTGAATTGGGTTAGTAGTTTTTTCATATAAGAGAGGTTGGGTTTTTTTTTTTTTTTTTTTGGGTGACTTAAAATTTTATTCCACACAAAACACAAAGAAAACAAGAAACAAGGACCTACCCCTGCATGCTAGAAACAAAAAAGCACAGATCAACACCAAAACAAAAAAACAAAACAAAAGAAAGCTAGAAAATCTATTTATCAGGTCTCTAGAATGGAACAAGGCAGCCCCCCGTCTATACAGATTTGCCAATTTTGCAAAGAATTCTTTACTCTCTTAAAAGAACAAGCTCTAGCAGACTGAGTAAAAATTCTTCCTTAACTATTCCAGCCACAATCACTTCCTTGTGACTAACAGACTAAGTAAAAATTCTTCTATTCCTCTCCAACCATACATGATATAAAGTGCAAGCCAAGGAAAGTTTGAACATAGTATTTCCCAGTAAAAGGACAAGAGCATAACAAATGCTCATGAGATTCATTTACAGATTGACACAAACTGCACGCAGGATCCACCTCTATTCCCTAATGTAGTAATTTATCATTGGTAGCTAATTTTGTAAACAAATCAGCCAATGCACAAAAGCCCATTTAGACACATTTCCTTAAACCAAACAATAGAACACGTGGGACCACTGCTCTAGATGGCCTCAGAGCTTCCCAAGCAGCTTTAGAGGAGATGCTACCACCCTTTGAAGGTAACCAAATAGCTTCATCAGATCTGTGTAGATTAGGAATAAGGGTATGAGGGGTTAAAGCAATAACTTTATGAATTACTCTATTTCTTAATCTAGGTCAATGCCAGCATGAGCAACTATAATACTTGAAACATTCACATAAAGAGCTCTACCAATATTCTGCACAATTCTACTTCCAAAATGTTGATAGAGGCCCCACTGGATGCCAGTTATCAAGCCATAAGGAGGTGGATCTTCCATCTCCTATTCTGTAATGAATAAGAGCCTGCACAATCTCTCTAAGCTTGAATATTTTCCTCATAGACCATGAGGAATCATTTGGACATCAATAAACCAAAAGCATTGATCCTTTAAAATATAGGTATGTATCCATTCAACCCAAAGTGAATGAGCCTTCATACTTATAGCCCAAAGGTGTTTAATCATATTGACTTTATTTTAAATTTTCAGCGATCTAAAACCTAACGCTCCTCCTTGTTTAGGAACACAAATACTCTCCCACTTAACTTTGGCCCCTGTTTGTTTGAGCTCAAAATCAGACCATAAAAAGGCTCTAATCAAACTTTCCACCTCCTTTAGAATTCTTTGAGGTAAAATAAAAAGGGAACTCCAATAGATTTGTACACTAAACAATCCTATTTGAATAAGTTGCATGCTTCCCCCATATGACAAGAGCTTATTTGCCCACAACTGAATCCTCGAGCGTATTCTATCCTTCAGTTGAAGAAAATCCTCATACCTCAATCTTGTGGAAATAAGAGGCACACTCAAGTACTTGACAGGTAATAGACCCTTAGGAATTGGAAGAACAGTCAGTAAATCAGCTTTTAAAACAGAAGAAATCCCAGCAAAGAAGACAACACTCTTCTGTAGATTAGGTTGAAGTTCATACCATAAATGGAACTTATATAAAGTGTCATTTATAATTCTGAATGACTGAACATCAGCCCCATACAGAACAAAAAGATCATCCGCAAAGGTTAAGTGACTGATACCCAAAGATTGGCACTTAGGATGGAAAGTAAACTGACCGTGAGTCAAATTATACTTAAGAAGAGCACATAACTAAAAGAAAAATTTAAGGGGAAATTGGATCCCCTTGCCTTAGACCTTTTTCTCCCTTGAAATAACCTTCCAATTCTCCATTCAACACAATGGAATAACTAAATAACCTTCCAATTCTGCATTCAACACATTGGAATAACTAACACAATGATTTAACTAGCTGTGGACATACATTGAATAACCCAAGAAATAAACCTAATTGGAAACTCCATAGCAACCATTATTTTGAACAAAAAATCCCACCTTACAGGGAGGTTAGGTTATCATTTATATTTGCTTCTGCTATTCAACTGAACCATAAATCTATATGTATGTATCATGTTTTATGGATCCTAACATCTTTAGGTGTATTTCACTTGCAAGTATCAGTTATTTAATTCTCCATTTTGATACTGCCTTATCTACAAATCCTATCTTTGTTTCTGTCTATTGTAATAATCGTGACTATAATGCTTGTATTTATTGTTATGTGATCGTTACTTTGTTTTTATTTTAATTTTAAAATTTTATTTACTGGTGCAGGAAACAAGTGAATGAATATTTGTTAGGGTACTAGTCTATCTCTGATCTTCCACGATGAAGGCGAAAATTGGGCAGTGGTGACATCACTGATGCATTTTGCACTAATAGATGGGAATGTAATTTTTTAATGCATCACAATTTTGTTCTAGAATTGGGCCTTCTTTCAGATTTTTGAAAAGCAAAGTTCTAGGTTTGTTTCTTATTTTTGATTGCACATCTCTAAAGCAAGGATTAAATACACTGTATATTTTTATTTTGATGAAGCAAATAATAAAAGCACCCATCAATTGTAAACAAACAGCACAAGAAACAAATTGGCCCCTCTCTTTTTTTTATCAGCCAAAAGGAAATATATTGATTGATAAAAATGTAAAAGTACAGTGAAATTACATCAATAACCTTACTAAGAAGGTACATGCAGTTGGCCCTATCATAGCAGTAGTTGTTGTGGGGTATTTTACTCTGTTATTGCACAGGAATAATGGAGTAATATCTTATGTCTATCTTTCTCACTAATCATCAGAGGGGTTGGTTTTGTAACTATTGACTGTCATATATGTTTGGAGGAGTTTAGGAACAGAGAAAGTGTACAAGTGCTCCCATTTGAAAGCGTATTTATGACATTGAATATATCCAAGCCTAGTTAACTTCTAAAGACTCTCGATGCCTTGACTATTGTTATAACTATTCAACATAGTAATTGGAAAGATACCCCATGATTTACCTTGAGTAAGAAGCATAACTTAAGGTAAATCAGGTGGCATGCTTTCCAATTCCCATGCTGCATAGTCATAACGGCAGTCAGGGCATTGAGTATTTCTAGTTAGCCAAGTCTGGATACAATTAATATGATAAATATGCCTGCAAGCAGGGAGCACTCGTACATTGTCTCCTTGGAGGAACTCCTCCAAGCATATGTGACAATCAATAATGTCAAAACCAACCTCTCCATCAATAGGAAAGGGAAGCATAGGAAATGACTCCACTACTCGTGGATCAAGTCCTTGTGCAATAACTGGTGGTGTTAATCCTAAACCAGCTGCATGCACACGTCTTAACCAAATAATAAAAAAAACTACAACTAAAATTAAAACAACACATACAATAATTATTATTACAATAGGACTACTTATTCCTTCTATTTTCAAATATGTTTACTATCAAACCAATAAGGTTTTTGTAGTTTTGCATCTGTACCTTGGGCTGCTACAGATTTCAAACTAATGAAGATGATGATGGCCCAAATCATAATCGTAGAAACTTCAACCTGATTTCAAAAATTGAAAAAAAGAAAAAAGAAATGAATAAATAAAATAATAAATTGATAAAAAAAATAAAAATAAATAAAAAATATTTGTTTATAATATAAATAAATAAATTATTAGAGTTATCTTTACATGTTATCTAACTATAATAGATAACAAGTTATGTCTTTCCATTATAGGTTCACATGTGAAAAAGATTGAAAATTTAAGAACACCACACCCATGTATGACTTAGGGATGTTTAGAAAAGATGGTTACAAGCTGCTTTTTGACTTTTTTTGATTTTTTTGTGAGAGAATGAAGTGGGTTAAAAGCTGGGAAGTGGCTTTTAACCCACGTCCCAAAATAGCTATTAATGTAAAATGATAAAATTTCATACGCAACTTAGGTGACGTCTCACTTACCTTTAATTAATTTAGCCCACACTCATACCACTCTCTCATTGCCGGCCCCTCTATTGTTAGTTTAGTACACTTCTATTGTTTGGTTCGGTTTACGTTTCTAAAGATTATATGCAATAATAAATATGATAAATATTTGATGTTACTAAATAAATTAATAATAATTAGTTTAGTTATGTTGGTTAAAGCTTATCAATTTCACAATGATAGCTAGTCTTCAAATCTTATACGAAACATTTCATATTTTAAATTTTTTATATAAAAATATAAAAAATAATAAACAAATATGTCACAGTCCAGTTCGGAACCATAATCACAGCCTTGGAAGCGGCAACCGGACAGATTTGAACGGTTCTACCATTTTCAAAACTAGAACCAGCTTAACTAAACCGATGATTTAGACCAGATTGAATTGATTAATCAATTCTACCGATTTTTTTGAACACCCCTAACTAATAACTATTGACCACCATCACTACAACAAATATCAAACCCAAGAAACCCATTACCCCAAGATCATGAATGCCTCCAAAAACCACCACAAACACCACCCAATTGTTATCAACAAACCACTACAATTGAGAACTTGGTGTACTAAACTAACAAGGACAATCTCCTCAGATGGATTTATTGATATGGCTTGAAGAAGCCATTTGCCATTAAGCACAAGGGCGTGCTCCTCATCATCCAAGGACGTGAGGTTGCCCTGATTTTATGGAGGCTCTATGCAAAATTTAAGATGGAAACTTTTATTTTAGGTGTTGAGTGATTTCAGTAATTTCATACTAATCAATTAAAGTGATTTTTCGTCTAAGAGACTCTAAATACTTGAAAACTTTAAACTCAATTTTTTAATTTTTTGATTTTTATAGAATTTTAAAAGCACCTTTTGGCTATCCTTAGACATTAAAAATTAAAATTCAGAAATATTTAATGTAATTCAAAAGCTTGCGTCAACATTTATAAAAGGGGGGGAAAATCCACAATTTGTCTTAAAACAAAAATCTACACCTTTTAAAAAGGATATAAATAACATGAAATGATAGCTTGTTATTTCCTAAAACAAATCTGATAAAAAGTAAACATCTTTCATCTCACATAAAATTCTGTTTAAAAAAAAAAAAAACTCACATAAAATCTATATTATAAGAGATACATGGTAAAAAAAAAAAAAAAAATCCACAAATATCATGATTCAATATATTTTAATTGGTATAATAAAGATAATTAAGCCAATTCAAGATCCCTTCTGCAACTGATGAGTTATAACTTGTGCCGAACATATAATGAAAAATAAAACCCTATATTAGCTTCTCTACTATATAATTAAGCATATTATCTCTTATTCAGGTTTAGCATGTTTAATCACTCACTTCTATTCTTTTCCTTTTTATTATTGTTTTTCCTGTCTTCTAAATTATTTTATCTTTTTTCCTTTGAGTTTAAGCATGGTTCAAAAGAGAGTTCTCTCACTAAGTTTAATGCCAAGCAAAAATCACACATTCCTCAAATTGTAAGCATTGTTCTCTCACCTTCATACTTTTGTAATCTTATTTTGTTGTTTGCAAAAATCACACGTTCATCAAACGTTTATCTATGCTAATTTAGTTTGGTTTGTTACAATGAAAGTAGAATAGAATGAAATATTCATTTCTTAATCTCCGTATGAATTATTTCATTTGTATTATATTTTTCATCATTTTTTTAGTGAACCAAATCTATAGACATTCTAATGAAATTATCATTTGATTCAAACCAAATTCAAATGAATCAAACATTACTTGAGAGAGGTTTGGGCTATTTCCATAAAACACATTGTTTGGCAAGGCCCCCGTTTTTTTTTTTTTTTTTTTTTTGTAATACTTCAATCATGTTATCTGTAATGATTTGTGAGAATTAACAAATAAGAATATAATAAAAATAAATAAATAAAAATGGATGGGTGCCCAAACAATAGAACTTCAAACGCAATTTGGGGGTAGAACAAAAAAAAATTATGTTATCTATATTGATTTGTGAGAAAAAAAAAACATAACTTGGGGGATGAACTCCTAACCAAAGAGTCATAATACCACGAGTTTTAACCGCTGAGCCAGAACAAATCTTAGAATTTATGTGTGTCCCACAAATATTTAAATCATCAAATTTGGCAGTCTCATCTACAACCTCTAGACGAGCGTGTGGCACGTGTATGCACGTGGCCTTTACTCTCCAACTTTGGAGGGCGCGTGATGGAGCGTCCGATCTTATATCGGGCTACTCTTTGTGGGTCTAGACTCATGTCATCGAGATGATTCTTCTGGTATGCTCAAAAATTGATTTTGAGTAAATTGATGGAGCTTCCGAACTATTAAGGGCTTGTTTGGTGTATGAATTTTTTACTATTTTGTATAAGCATGCAATACTCTATGTGGGCACTTTCTATGCATATACTACAATTTCATTTCCATCTGCTTATGATGATCTATGATGAAAATATGTCTGCTGCTGTTACAATGAAAGTAGGTTTTACGCCATGTTTGAAGTAGCTTATCTGCATCTATTTTGCAATTAGATTTACTTTCTATTATTTGTTATATTTTCTTTTTGCACCATTTGAAATAAGGATTTTGAGCATATTTGTCTGGACACGGAAAAATTAGGGGAATGTCAGTGACAAAGTTGCACACTACAAGATTAAACTTGATAGCTTCAAAAGTATACTGCATGTAAAGTTATATAGCATGAAACATCTGTAGAACAACTTCCAAATAAAGAGTGCAACTAATAGTTCTATGCCATTAGCTCCGTAATAGTTCTATGCCAACATGAACTAAAGAATACACCATTAAAATTCAGGATTTACCTTGATTTTTGACCGAGAAGTGGCCGATCTGAATCCTACCGTCGTCGGCAGAGTGAAGAGAGACTCCGGCTCAGCCTCTGTCATCAATGGCTCAGACATTTCAGAGGAAGGAAGTGCAAGTGGGAAGGAGGAGGAGGAGGAGGAGGAGAGGGACGAGGGATGTGGGAGGAAGGAATGTAGTGTTGAAAGAATGAATTGGAAGTTTGCCTATGGGGCTGCTACAACAAACTCTTGTAACATTAGCATTAGAACTGTGTCAGAATTTAATAATGGCCAACCCAGATGAATTGCAGAGCCTCACGCCCCTTCAGATGTTGAGCATTCTAGAATGTCCAAGATTGGCGAGTTGTTGGGATGAGAGGCTGCTCTGCCTAACCAGCCTTCAAATACCCCTTCATCTCCCTGGAGTCTCTAACTTAATGGAGGTGGGAAGGGGTCAAGTATCTCCCTGATCAACTTCAGCACCACACTGTCTTGAGAGAGTTGTTAATTGAACATTTCAATGGACTGGAAGCTCTGCTAAAATGGTTGGGTAAGCTTTCATCTCTTCATTCTTTGGGGCTGTGGGATTGTGAGAATCTGATGAATCTTCCCACCCTGGAAGCAACCCAACGCCTCACCAATTTACCATCTTTGAGAACTAGTGGTCCCCGTCTAAAGGAAAGATGTGCAAGGGAAAGCGGTCAAGAATGGCACAAGATTGCCCATATTCCATCCATCCACATGTTCTGGATTGAGATTATCCCTGGCCATGAGATCATAGGGGAGGAAGAATGTGGCATTCACGAGCACTAGTATTGATCGCAATGTGTGAAATTGATTTAAAAAATGGAAAGTTTGCAATGGTGATGAATATGTTTTTGCAGTGGCAGTTGTCCGTTTTTAGTATGTCAAATGAGAGAGATGTGGAATAAGCAATAGTGTGGTAAGTGAAATACTATCGTGGGTTGGTTCAAAAATAAAATAAAATACTATCGTGGGTTTGACGAGCAATATTATTAATCAAAATATGAAAATTGATTCTAAAAATGGAAATTTGGGTTGTATTTAATAAGAGAAATATCAAATAATTGGGTGTAGAAAAAATAATTATAAATTATTAAAAAAACTTAATAAATATTAATAATTATAATTATAAATTTATATTTTATTCCTGCCATCATTATAACGTAATTACCCCTATTTAATATTTCTAAAGAGGTTCTTCTTTACTTGAATATATATATATATATATATATATATATATATATATATACGAGTTCATTTTTTAGGGTCAATAATGTATAAATAAGATGATTTATGAATGATTTAAGAAAACATGAAAACAATATATGACTTAAATAATTTAATTTAAAAAATAATCTAATTATTTAGTTTAAATAACATTACTCTTTAAAAATTATCAAAATCTAACTTGGTAACAACCTCAGTTTAAACCAAAAAAACACAAGAAATAAAGCAAAACAAACCCTACTATAATCAAATGGTTACTTATATATACTATTATGTTATTTGAGTTGGTTTCAATGGTAGACTAGAAAGAAGGAAAGCGTCCTCAAAAAAGAAAAAAAAAAAAAAACAAAGAAGGAAAGCCGGCTAGATAAAGGGCTAGAGTACCTAAATTTTTCTTCATAGATCATATTGGGGAGAGAGAATGTGGCATTTAAACAAAAAAACACACCAAAAAAACAAATCAAACCTTACTACAATCAAATAGTTACTAATATACAAAATTTTCCATCAAGATCATATTAGGAGAGAGAATGTGGCATTGAGTAGTATTGATCCAAAAAAAAAAAATCTTCAAACATTTAATTTATCGAAAAATTATTATATATTTTTAGAATCACAAATTCATAATATCTAATTTTTTCTATCAATCATAATATTATGGAATACCATATATTCATGTTCCAAGAGTACCCCAATAATAATTTTTTATCCTAAAATCCACCTTAATGATGTATCTAACAATATGGGATCTAACCTTAATATCCCATCATCTATCTATATATTATATAAGCAAAGGGGAGTTTAAATGAGAAAAATCCTATGAAACTCAAAACTCTCATATTATTTGATATGGTCGTTTGCACACCAAAATATTATATTTAAAACTAAGGCCTCGTTTGGCAAGAGGCTATTTTAGCCAATTAGCCAAAAAGTTACTAAATTAGCCAAAAAGCCAACAACCCATACCAAAAAGTCAAAGATTCTCTTTTCTCTCTACTTTTTGCACATCTTTTCGTAATTAGCCAAAAAGTCATCCCAAACATACAAGTTTTTTTTACCTATCTTTTTAGCCAAATAGCCAAAAAGTTACTAAATTAGCCTGTTCCCAAACGAGGCCTAAGTACTAACAACTACTTCATAAAACAGTGGTTAAGATCAGGTGTCGATCTTCAAGGACTAGTCGAGTTGTTTTGATACAAAAATAATAGTTAAAAGTAATTTAAAAAAAAAATTTGATTTTGATAATAATAAAACTAAAATTAATAACACATAAAATAAATAAATCAAAATAAAAAATTTCTCAAGTTTTGAATCCACCACTAACCTTATAATAATGGTTATTGTATTAGTTTTCAGAAAATCATTAATTTGGATAAAATGATGTAAATTGATCACAAATACATCATCAAGAGGATTTGTATATTATGACTAGACAATCACGAATTATCTTCAATTAGCATGGATCGTCACCACTAAATTACACTAAACTAAGGTTGATATACGACATGTCTTATTAGGTATGACTCGTCTAACAATTTTAATACATAGTAATAAAAACAATTGTATAATATGATTTGAATAAAACATTTATTACACAAAAATATCTCAAAATTATATAATTTATCCAAATCAAATCAAAACTAAAAATACTAAAATACTACCTATCCCAATTATTTGATCAAAATTTCATCCCTATCTTAAGAAGAAAATACTAGTCCCTAACACTCATATAACTATCACACTCTAATATATAGAAGTTACACTCTCCTACTTCCCCTTTCTTTCTTTCTTCTCTCCTTTCTTCTTTAGGCTGAAACCCTCTGCTCACTTGCCTTGAGCTCCCCCTCCTCTGCTGTCTCTCGCCGGCCTTTTATAGGCAAAACCCTACACAATCAAACAACCATTAATATATATATATATATATATATATCAATTGAGGGCGACTGTTGCCGACACCCTCTTTTGATTTCTTTTTTTCTTTTTAATTTATTTTATAATAAATATAATGTAATATAATATCTAAAATATATTAGTTATATTAATTTATATACAAACACTCAAAATATATAAAAATATATAAAATTATAAAATATTAAAAATAAATAGACTAATTAAATATATATTTAGCGGGCCAAATATGTAATATTTAGGTTCCAATCACTATTTTTATAGATTTTTTTTTAAAATAATTAAAAAAATAACTTATATTGGTTAGTTTTTATTGAATCATTTTAAAAATAATCTTATTATGCCTTGATTTACACAGTTCAAAAGGAAAATTAATTAATGTATTTGCAATTTTGAAATTAAAAGTTTTTTAATAAGGGAAATATCAAATAAGTGGGTATAGAAAAAATCATTATAATTAGTGAATTTTTATAAATATTAATAATTAAAATTATAAAATTTTTCATAGAACTGTATTTTTTTCCCCTGTCGTCATTGTGATGTGATCATCCCTATTTTAAAGAGGTCCTTCACTTTACTTGAAAAAAATGTAGCGAAGAGATTGTCTCCCATCCACAAAGTGGATTGTACCATATTGTTGAAGAAGTGAGACCCACTACGGATTCTGTTTCAATAATTCAAATCATTCAATGTATGGAATTTGTCAAATAATTTATTTCTGTAAAAAATTACGTTGATCAGATCAGATTTTTGTCAATAATTTATTTTGAAAATTATATTTACTATTGACAGAAATCTAATCCGATCAAGTAGCTATCGATATCCGATCAACGTGATTTTTTACATGAATAAAGTACTCAATGAACTCTACATAATAAATAGTTCGGATCATAAAAAAAAAAGGACCCATGGTGGGCCTAATAGCACGCTCCAGTTCAATTTTAGACTGGAAAGAAGCCTGACCCAAATATATATATATATATATATACAAGTTCATTTTTTAAAGTAAATGTAATATAAATAAGATGATTTATGAATTATTTAGGAAAACATGAGAACAAGATATGACTTAAATATTTTTAAAAAATTATTTAATTTAAAAAATAATCTAATTTTTTAATTTAAATAACATTACACATCAAAATTATTAAAATCCAACTTGAAAACAACTTTAGTGGGGACCATTTTAATTTAAACGAAACAAACACAAAAATAAAATCAAACAAACCCTACTGCAATCAAATGGTTACTGACATACAAAATTTTCCATCCGATATCATAGCAGAGAGAATGTGGCATTGATGAGTAGTATTGATAAAAAAAAAAAAAAAATTAAAAATAAAAATAAAAATAAAAAATGTTTAAATACTTAGTTTATCGAATTTATCGAAAAATTATTAAATACTTTTAAAATATCACATGTCTATTTTTTTTTTTACCAATTATCATTTATTATGTCTCATCATATTTCTCAATCACCCAACACAAAATCATAATATCTCATTTTTTTCACCAATCATAATACTATATATGGCCATATTCCAAGAGTACCCAATAATAATTTTTCACCCTAAAATCCACCTTTAATGATGTGTCTAATAAGTATCAAATTTTGATTTATCAAATTATGTGTTTGAAAATAAATTTAAAATTGTATTGAAAACCATGATTTACTTAGATAGTGTTTGGTTCACTAAAATGAATTAGAATGGAATTATCATTTTATCAAAATATTTATTTCCATGTATGGTTAGATTTTCAAAAATAATGATAAATACATTACAAATAAAATCATCTTTTACCATTTTAAAGAAATGAGATAATTCCTTAAGAAAGCCTAAAGAATCATCATTCCACCGCATCTCATTCTAATCAATCAAATAGATGTTCAATTTTTTTCTTTTTATTGGATTTATTTATTTATTTATTGTTTTAATGACTTTAAGCTGTTTTACTATTTTTTAGTCAAAAAGTTAAATTATCAAATTAGGCTTGGCCTTGTCTAGGGAGTTTGAATTTTAGTTTATGTTAGGTCCCTTATGTTGCCAATTCCGTGAGCAAACACTTTTTTCCATGAAATCTGTAGACTGTTTTTGTCATACACCGCTCGAGTGAAGAATCCTTGGTTCTAGAAGTTTGAATTGTCTGCAAAATTATTGAGAAGACTTAATGTTCACTCGAGCGAACCTTTTGGTGGCTCGAGCGAAGACACTTATGGAAAACACGCATTTGGGTCACATTGCTCGAGCAACCATTCCATGGGTCGAGCGGTTTTCGTGGCCCTGTCTGTCTTTACTTGTTTCCTTTGATATCTATGTGAGTTTATATCATGGTTTAAGCGGATTATATCAAAGAGATTGTTTGGAAATTGTTACAATTAAATCTATTGTGAATTATGAATCACTTAGGTTTTTCAGTTTACAAGTCAAAAAGTCATTAAAAATATCAAAAAATTATTAAATTATTCTATTCTCTACTTTTTGCACGTTTTTCTCATAAAAAGTCAAAAAGTTTTCCCAAACATACTAGTTTTTTGAGTAAATTACAAGTGCATTATTTAAGATTTGCTTAAAATACGGATTATGCTTGTAGTTTGAAAAAATACAAATATCCCCTTGTTAGAATTCTTTATTTAACAAAATTAAAAGAAAAAAAAATATAATTTTTAACTACTCTCCTACACAATAATAAAACCATCTACATTATTAATTGAAATATGTTTTTGACATCATTAAAAATTATTAATTGACTTGATAATTTATTAATAAAAAGAGATATTTGTTATGCGATCATAAACTTGAAGGGGCGTGATATAATTTCTAAAACTTAGGGAGAAAAATCATATTTTAAATAAATTTCAAGAGATGTAATTGTAATTTATCCAAATTTTTTTATCTCATATTTTATCCAAAAACTAAAAATTACTAAAATACGAGAATCTATTTATAATTTACCTCAATATAAACCTAATCTTCTTCGAGATATAACCAAAGGTACATTTCAAACTATCCAAAATGTTGAAAGTCTCTTGAAGCAATCAAGGATAAGGTTTTCTAATAACAATCTTACGGATTATTACTAATAAATATAAAATATCAAAATATTTATAAGTTAATATATATTTTTTTATTTTTTAAATATAGGATAAAATATATTTATAGTTCTTAAAATATGTATTTCTTGTCATTTTGAACTATTAAATTTAAATTGTCAATTTGCTTCTTAAATTTTTGAATTTGAGTCAATTGGTCCAATTCTAAACGGACCGCTTAAATAGTTAATAGAATGATAATAAAATACATATACGGTCCTTAAAGTATGTATTTTGTATCACTTTAGTTCTTAAATTTTATATTTTATCAATTTGATCTTGAAACATTGATGATAAAACATAACCTTACAATATTAAACGAAAAAATTGACAAAAGTAATATTTTAGAGATCAAAATGATACAAAATATATATGTTAGGGACCATGGTTGAAATTTATAATTTTTCCATTAACGATGTAAACAACTGTTTGAAATTGGACCAATTTAATTCAAATTGACAATTTTGAGGATAAAATAAAAAAAATTAAAACTTAAAATGAAAAAAAAAAAAAAACACATTCTTTAGAGACTAAAATTATATTTTATCCTCTTAGTCTTTTACGCATTAGTTAACACTAAAAACAATTCTACTATCGATTTTAAACAATTTCCTTTATACCTAGTACGGGTGCTTAGCGGATATTTTGATATGTCCAAATCCATCAAACCGAACCGATCTGCCACATTTTAGACGAATGCCTGATGACGAGTGTATGGTTACAAATTATTTTTTTTTTCAATCAACTTATTTTTGGATGGATAGCGGATTTGAGGGTCCTTTGATCCCAACTAAACCATCAAATCGCAAGCACCCCCTAATAATTTGTAAATTTTTTTGTTTTTAATTTGTTTAGTTATTCTGTTTGTGTTTTCAATTGAAAAAGAGTTTAGATATTATGTTGTGTTTTCAATTTGGAAATCCCTTTATGAAATGGCAAGTATTGATATTTGGTATTTTTGTATGAAAAATATAAGACTTAATTTTGTCATTTAAAAAAAATCAAATTAAATAGTTTTTAAATAAAAAAAGTAATGAAATAGTTTTGATAATACATAGTTTTTTTATATGTATTTATTATTAGTATTTGACAATTTACTTGATAATCTTTTGGTTATGTTGAGTTGGATTATTATCTAAAAAAAAACTTGATAAGTTGTTGTATTATGTTCAAAATTTACAAGAATTTATACCATTAAATCGATTTACATTCATCCACCAATCCGCTTAATTCGCATCCACCAATCCGGCAGACAGATGCGGATTGATTTTTTTCAATTCGTCAATCCGGCAAATGGATGGAGGATTAGAGGTTCTCCAACTATAACCAAACTGCAAGCACTCCTAATACGTAGCCAAATTTATCATGCTCACATCAAGTTTGCATTTATAGAATAATGTATAACTAAGTGGTGAATTCAAATAATATTTCTTGATAATGAAATATACCTATGAAACCTGAGCTCTCTGCAAGCTATAACTTCATATTCTTAGCTAATTTCCTCACACAGATAAAATTTGCATTCAATTAGAATAATTTATAGCTAAATGGTAAATTCCAATAATACTCTTTAATAATGAAATACAACTAGGTGAGTTCGGTTTTGCTGCAATCAACAGTAGTGCTGTTGGTGCTGTAGATGGGTTGTCCCAATAAAGACCAGCCACGTGGCAGAGGTATACCACACTCAAAACAGCGTCAGGATCCTCTAGAGTAAGTTGTCTAGAGTGATGTCCTAGAGTAAACAATCCAATGGCTGAAATTAAAACTCACCAAAACGACGTCGTTTTGGTGAGTAAGTTGGAAAAAAAAAAAAAAACCAGCTTTTCTACTCTGCAAGCCGATTTCAAACATGAAGCATGAGAGAGAGAGAGAGAGAGAGAAAAGGGCTTAAGAGGAAGAGCAGGCGATAAGGAAAGAGAAGAAGAGAGCAGTGAAGCTCTTTCACCTCTGTACATCGATTTCAACCTCTTTTTTTTTTTTTTTGACTGAAAGTATTTCTAAGGAATGTAAACAGTAGACAAATGGTGAAGGTGATGATGATCTGTATATACCAAAAAAAAGGCTGGGTCGATTCCATGAATATATAGATACATAAAAACTATCAAACACTGGTTAAAATATATAGATCTATGTAGATAATAGTATAATAATTATAAATATGATCACATTAGCCCCTCCAATGTACCTCCCTCGAATGAACACTTGTGGCAAAGTCACATTCTTTACACCCAAAACGCTCATCAACTCTTTCCTAAACGCCGAATCCATGGAAATATCACGCTCGTCAACAATAACGCTAAATCCCCTCAATATCATCCTCACGGCATAGCAATCTTCGTATGTCCTTCGAATTCCTCGTAAACTAGTGAAATACACAACAATTCGATCTTCCGTACCCTGTAACGAAATCGAAGAGTTGGGTACCAATGGAGAAACCTAAGAATCGGAACCCAATGATTTTCCCGATTTCAATTTACTCGGAGATGGAAACTGAGTCTGCGGTTGTGAACCGTCTAGAGCCGAGGTTGGGGATTTGGTGGATTCGAATATGCTGCAGAGCTGTCTCACCTTTCCTTTGATCGAATTCTTGGCCGATTCAAACGGTGAATGAATTTTCTTGATTGATCCATTGCGTTCAAGAGAATAGTGAGGGTAGGGTTTGTTCCGAAACTCGCTTAGCGTTACATGCAAGGTTAGGGACCGATTGAAAACCGATGGTTTTGGATTGTCAGATAATTCGAATCGATCGTCATAACCAGCCATAGTTATAATTCAGAAAAAAAAAAATGAATCTTTTGATCTTCTATGATCAGGGTTTCAAAATAATAGAAAAGAAATTATCAAAGATCGGTTAAATTTAGGGTTTCTGAGGCTATGGAATTGCAGAGGTGAAAAGCTGGTTTTTTTTTTTTTTTTTTTTTTTTCAACTTACTCACCAAAACGACGTCGTTTTGGTGAGTTTTAATTTCAGCCATTGGATTGTTTACTCTAGGAGATCACTCTAGACAACTTACTCTAGAGGATCTTGACGCCTCAAAACATTGCATTTTAACAGAGTTAAGGCCACGTTTGTTTCTTTTGCTCATAGGATTGAGGGGATTAAAAGTATCGTAAAATTGAGTGAGGAGATTGTTAGTATGGTGATATTAGATTAGAGATATAGGACAAAGAACGTTTGTTTGTATACCACCGGATTAATAATACTATAGATAGTGTTATTATATAAAATTATTTTTTAAAATTTTTAGTATTTTTAATATTATAATTATTTTTTATTATAAAAAATATAATTTTTGCTTAAAAATTTACTAATCCTCTCATTCAATTTTTAATCCCAGCCCTCCTATGACTTTGTTAGTCCTATCACATAGAAGATTACTAGTCTAAGGAAATATTTAACTCCCTCACTCATTTTCCAAACTAAACACTCGATAGATGAGTCTTCCAGACTATTAATCTAATCCCCTCTTAAAGAGCCAAATAAACATGACCTTAGTGTTTTTTTCCATTTCACTCTTTTTGTTTCCCACTTTCCATGTTTAACTTTTTTTTTTTTTTTTTTTTGAATTACACTAATACTACCCTAAAAAGTATTTAAAAAAATAAAAATATATTAAAAATATTAATAATTAATATTATAAAAAATTTCATTAATATAAAATAATTTTTTTAAATTTAGGAGTTGTTTAATGCAGTTTTTAACTTTTTATAAAAACGTAGCGGTGATATGACCCAAATAAATACACTTATCAATAAGTGCATTTATTTAGATCATCTCCAAACAACCCCTTACACTTTATAATAATTTCTTCTTTTTTCCACTCTTTCTATCTGAGATGATCTCTAACTATTTTTATTTTAATAAATTACGTTGATAATTCTTATCTTTTACTCTTTATATTATTTTGGTCCTTGTATTTTTATAGCGATCCCGGGTTTACCCTTGTTATACCGTGATCCGGACATGTGTCCGTGGATGTTGGTAGTTGTTTATTATCTTGTTTACATCCTTTCTTACTTTGTATTTGAGTTATAGGATGTGTTGAGCGGGTTTGTTACAGGTTGGTTGAGTTTAGAAACCAAAACTAGTTGCCCAGATTTTTGGCCTGTACGCTCGAGCGGAGGTGTTGGCGCTCGAGCGTAGATTACACCCATTCAGTATTTTCTTGTGCAGCGTTGTACGCTCGAGCGTGGTATTGGCCGCTCGAGCGGGGTTGTCTGAGTGCCGCTCGAGCGTAGGGTTGGGAGCTCGAGCGGAGGCCTGGTTCTGCAAAAGTGCTGGGCGAGTGCATTCTGCGCTCGAGCGGGAGGTTGGCCGCTCGAGCGGAAGTCTGTGAGTGGCCGCTCGAGCGGGGTGTTTTACGCTCGAGCGGAGACCTGGGTTAAAGTCCCGAATTTGTGACTCTTTAAATCACTTTTTCACTTTCTCTTCTCTCTCTTACTTTTCCAAAATCACCATTGTTGAGCCTCTCACTCTAGACTCTACCTTCTCTCTAGGTTTTGATCTAGTAGGAGTGATTTACTCACCTTTGGCCTTTACAAAAAAGTTGTTGATCGTCGAGGGCTTCATTTTAATCTGAAAATCTCGGGTTTTGGAGCACGTTGGGTTTTGTCGTCTTCTCCTTTGGGACTCCGAATTTGAGGTAGGGATATCCTACTCCTCTCTATGGGTTTTGTCTTTAAATTTTGGTAATTTGAGATGTTGGGCTTGGTTTGGAAATTCTATGAAAGTTGGGGTTTTATTCATAATAAACCTAGATGCATGTTTGGCATGAAAAAAATGGAATGATTGTTGAATCATTGATGAAAATGGGACCTAAGGGTTGAAATGGTAATTATGGAAAATGGCCTAATTACATTAATTGGGATAATTAATTGGTGAGAAATGAGGAAATGAAATGTTGATTGAAAATCCATTTGTGCATTTATTTTCTGTTTTAGAAATAACTGCTTTGGGCTATCGGTGGAGGATAGTCGAGATTGTTGTAGACAATGCATGATGATTAGATAAACGGAAACTAATCAATGGAATGTGTCATGGAACTTGACGGTTAATAGAATACATTAATTGTGTGTATTGTGTGATTGTATATAGAACCAATGTGTTTATATACGTTATGTGTAGAGGAGGAGATAGGGGATGTACTCCGCGGTTTAGGGGAAGATAGGGGATGTACCTCTAAACCGGATAGGTATTGGGAGGAGATAGGGGATGAACTCCGTAGACAGAGCTCATATGCTTGTCTAGAGAAGTGACGATAGAGCTCATATGCTTATCTGTTGTGAAGTGTGGATACAGCTTGTATGCTTATCTGTGGATATTGTTGATATACATATCTGTTGTGAAGTGTGGATACAGCTTGTATGCTTATCTGTGGATATTGTTGATATACATATCTGTTGAGAATGTGGATATAGCTTTTATGCTTATCTGAATGTGAGATATAGTTTTTATACATATCTGTGGAAATGATGATAGAGCTAGCATGCTTATCTGTTGAAAAAGGGAAAATGAAGAGTAATTGGGACTTGTAAGTCGTTGACATAAATATGTAATTTATGTGATTGTATCAGTGTTGACCAACTATCAATTGCTAATGTTTTAGTCATTGTCCATGGTTGGTTTAGTGCATTTCTACTGGGCTGTGGCTCACCCTATATGGGAATATCATTTTCAGGTGCAGGAAGCATGCCACCTCCAAGGACATAGCTTGGGAGGCTAGAGGCGGACATAGTGTAGTTGTTTTACTTTTGATGTATTACATGTAACTCCAAGCCAAGGGCTTAATGTGTAAACGAGTAGTACTCTTTTGTTGAAACCAAGTGTTAACTTGGAAAGCTGTAAGCCCGTAGGGCATTTTGTTTTGATGTTAACATGTAATACTTATGTCTTGAAACTCAATGAAATAAAGGAATGTGGTTGGATTAATGTTATTATTTTGAGGGCGTTACAACTTGGTATCAGAGCGTACCGGGTTCGAATACTTTGGGTACGTGGGAAGTGATTAGTATCACAATGGGTTTGTCTCGCTTGATAGAGACTTAGATGTAGTATCATATGCTATGTGCTTAAATGCTAACATGCTTATGTGACTATGTGGGTATGGGATTTAATTTCTAGGATGTTGATTGGATCCTTGAGTTTCTGGGAGTCTTGTTGGAAAGGCACTTGATCAATGCTGTTTCTAACCGGAACTCTAGTAACGCCTCGGGACTATCATTATCCGGAAATGAAGTTCGTAAGTGCTTATGTGTTTATGTGCTTATGTGGAGTGAATTACAGTTGTCCATGCATTAGGACGTGAGTGTTTAGTTTTGGCACACTTATGAATGTGCTAACGTTCTGTGTTGCCTTTATTAGGATGTCAGGACGAGGAAGAGGTGCTAGGCGTGGTAGACCTGCGAGGCAGGAAGTACCGTTACAGGGTGAGATTCCGGTAGTTCAGGAGGGAGTTGGGCAGGCCAATGTGGCCGAGCCAGTAGGCCAGCAGGCTATGGGTGCCTTGGCCAGAGAGATAGCAGGAGCTTTGGGTATTCTTAGAGCTGGGAATCAGGCAGCTGAGACAGGGCCTTCCTTCTTGAAGAGGGAGTTTTTCCGGTGTAATCCGGACGAGTTTATCGGGGATCCTAAAGAGCCGCTTAAGGCAGATGAATGGCTCGAACAGACAACGAAGACGTTTGAGATGCTTGGCATCGAGGACGGAGCACTGAAAGTGACCTTGGCATCCTTCCAACTGAAGGGAGATACGGGTCAATGGTGGAAGTACGAGAAAGCTCGTGTTGGTGGTACTTGGGAGGCGTTTGTGAATGCTTTTCAGGAGAGGTTTTTATCAGCAGCAGCTAGGGAGAAGCTGAGGGATCAGTTTAGCCGGCTTAATCAGCAGGGCTTGTCAGTGGCCGAGTTTGAGGCTACTTTTACCAGTCTGTCTAGGTTTGCACCTGAACTGGTGGCGTCTGAGGAACGCCGTTGCTATGAGTTTGAGCGGAAGTTGAGGCGGGGCCTCAAGTTGAGAATTGGTGGGTCTTATATTCGAGAGTATAGACACCTAGTGGACGCTGCAGCTCATATGGAGCTTATGATACAGGAGGAGGATGAGGGTCAGAGAGGCTCCAAGAGGAGCCAGGATAGTCAGGGTGATGGCAGGAGACAGAAGGGTTATAACCCTCAGCAGTCTCAGGGTGCAGTCTCTAGATCGACCTTTCCAGTGCCGAGTGGAGGCTCGGGGAGAGGCAGTCAGGGGGAATTCACTTGTTACAAGTGTGGCCAGCTGGGTCACAAGGTTTCTGTTTGCCCGCAGAAGGGTGGGGGTCAGAAAGCTGCTTCTTCTTCAGCTAGACCGCAGAGTCAGAGTTTGGGCAGGGGGCAGCTCTTGACTTGTTATCAGTGTGGACAACCTGGGCACATGAAGAGGTTTTGCCCACAGTTGAGTGCCACTTCGGGAGCGTCTGGTTCTAGGCAGACGCAGGGTTTTCAGCCAGCTCAGTCTGTACAGGCCTCGAGGGCCAATCCGGGAGCTTCGTCATCCCAGTCTGTGCAGCAGTCTTTTGCTCCGAGAGGTGAGCAGGTAGACCAGGGGCCTACGGGGCGCGTGTATGCTGTTATCGCGCAGGATTTAGTACCGGCTCCATCAGTAGTGAGAGGTACTTTTCTGTTTTGCAACTCAGTTGCTAATGTGTTGATAGACACGGGTGCATCTCATTCTTTTGTATCTGCTGCATTTGCATCTGTTTTGGAATTGGAGTTAGCACAGTTAGCATCTCCTATTTGTGTGGTATCGCCTTTGGGTGGTGAGTTGATTTTGAAACAGGGTGTTAGAGGTTGTGATATAGAGGTCGCCGACTATAGGCTTCCTTTTCCGTTTGTTGTCATGCCCATGAAGGGTTTTGATGTTATTTTGGGTATGGACTGGCTATCGTCATACCGGGCTGTTATTGATTGCTACCGCCAGAGGGTTACATTGTGTACCTTGAGCGGGGAGTGGTTCCATTTCTTGGGAGACCGGGTTGGTAGTGTTTTGCCACCGGGGTATGATTCGCGAGAGCGAAGTGAGCTTAGTAGTCTACTTGCCAGCTTCGAGAGTGGTGAGAGTGGTGAGACCCAGGTTGTGTTACCGAGGGTGGTTTGTGAGTATTCGGATGTCTTTCCCGAAGATCTTGTTAGTTTGCCACCTCACCGAGAGATAGAGTTCTCTATTGATTTAGTGCCTGGTACGGCGCCGATTTCTATGGCACCTTACCGTTTTGCTCCAGCAGAGTTGGTTGAGTTGAAAGTTCAGCTCCAGGAATTGCTCGATAAGGGCTTTGTTCGCCCTAGTGTTTCACCGTGGGGAGCACCGGCCCTCTTTGTTAAAAAGAAAGATGGTGCCTTGAGATTGTGTATTGACTATCGGAAGTTGAATCGGGCTACGGTTAAGAATAAGTATCCTATGCCCCGTATAGATGATTTGTTTGACCAGTTGAAGGGTTCCCGTTGTTTCTCTAAGATAGACTTGAGATCGGGTTACCATCAGTTGAGGGTCAGGGAGGAAGATATTCCTAAGACGGCATTCCGTACGCGGTATGGCCATTATGAGTTTTTGGTGATGCCATTCGGACTTACCAATGCACCGGCAGTCTTTATGGACTTGATGAACCGGATTTTCCGGGAGTTCTTAGACCGATTTGTGGTTGTTTTCGTGGACGATATCCTTATCTATTCGTCTTCTGAGGAGGAGCACGAGGCACACTTGAGAGTGGTGCTTGAGTTACTTAGAGCCCATAGGCTGTATGCCAAGTTTGGGAAGTGTGAGTTCTGGCTGAGGGAAGTCAAATTTGTGTGTTTGTTGATACACACTCTTAGGCCACGTGGTATCCGGGGAAGGGGTGTCTGTTGATACATCCAAGGTTGAGGCAGTGCAAGATTGGGCACAGCCTAAGAGTGTGTTTGAGATTCGCAGTTTTCTGGGATTGGCTGGGTATTACCGTCGGTTTGTGAAAGATTTCTCCAGGTTAGCGTCACCGTTGACTAGACTGACTCGGAAGGGAGTCAAGTTTGTGTGGAGTGAGACTTGTGAAAAGTCGTTCCAAGAGTTGAAAATTAGATTGACCACCGCTCCGGTGTTGATTATTCCGGAGAGAGGGTTGGGTTATGCGGTTTATTGTGATGCTTCACGAGAGGGTTGGGTTGTGTGTTGATGCAAGAGGGGAAAGTGGTAGCTTATGGCTCACGTCAGTTGAAAATACACGAGAAGAATTACCCCACACACGACCTAGAGTTAGCAGCTGTGATCTTTGCCTTGAAAATCTGGAGGCACTACCTTTATGGTGAGAGGTTCGAGGTATTCTCGGATCATAAGAGTTTGAAGTATCTGTTTACACAGAGAGACTTGAATTTGAGGCAGAGGAGATGGATGGAGTTCATCGAGGATTATGATTTTGAGTTGCATTATCATCCGGGAAAGGCCAATGTTGTGGCCGATGCCCTTAGTAGGAAAACCATTAGTGATGTAGCTTGTATAGCCATCCGGGAATGGGAGATGTTGGGAGCACTGGGCGAGTTTGATTTGCTATTGGGCGAATCTGTCGAGGCTGCGGCCTTGTTTTCTGTTGTAGCGCAGCCTACACTTGTGATTAGAGTGTTAGAGGCACAGAGAGGTGACCTTGAGGTAGAATCCCTCCGAGAGAAGATCTCCAGTGGGAAAGTTGAGAAGGGTTTGACGGTGTATCCCGACCTGAGTGTGAGATACCGAGACCGTTTGTTTGTACCGGAGGCTTGCCGAGAGGAGGTACTCCGAGAGTTTCACCATTCGCGCCTTGCGGTGCATCCGGGAGGTACTAAGATGTATCAGGATTTGGGTCGCCAGTTTTGGTGGCGGGGTATGAAAAGAGATGTGGCTGTTTTCGTATCGAAGTGCCTTACTTGCCAGCAAGTGAAGGCCGAGCATCAGAGGCCAGCGGGTTTGTTGCAACCCTTGCCTATTGCCGAGTGGAAGTGGGAGCATGTCACTATGGACTTCGTTGTAGGTCTTCCGAGGACTCAGCGGGGTAGTGATGCTATTTGGGTGGTTGTAGACCGGTTGACTAAGTCGGCGCACTTTATTTCTATGCGCGTGAGAGATTCGGTAGATCATCTTGCCGACCTGTATATTCGGGACGTAGTGAGATTGCACGGGGTCCCAGTGACGATCGTCTCAGATAGAGATCCTCGTTTTACTGCTAGGTTGTGGCAGAGTTTGCAGAGTGCCTTGGGCACTAAGTTGACCTTTAGTACGGCTTATCATCCTCAGGCTGACGGGCAGTCCGAGCATACTATTCAGATCCTCGAGGATATGCTTCGGGGTTGTGTCCTGGACTTCAGTGGGACGTGGGAGAGGCACTTGCCATTGGTAGAGTTTGCCTACAACAACAGTTTTCAGTCTAGCATCGGTATGGCACCGTTTGAGGCCTTGTATGGCCGACCGTGTAGGTCTCCAGTGTGTTGGGCCGAGGTGGGTGATGCACCTTTGTTGGGTCCGGAGTTGGTTAGGGAGACGACGGAGAAAGTTGAGCTTATCCGTAAGAGGCTTGTTACAGCCCAGAGTCGACAAAAGAGTTATGCCGACCGTAGGAGGAGACCTTTGGCGTTTGAGGTAGGTGATCATGTCTTTCTGAAGATATCACCTCGACGAGGCTTGATGAGATTTGGGAAGAGTGGGAAGTTATCCCCTCGGTTTATTGGTCCTTTTGAGATCCTTGAGAGGATTGGTGAGGTTGCTTATCGGTTAGCCTTACCACCGCAGTTATCCGGAGTGCATGACGTGTTTCATGTGAGTATGCTTCGGAAGTATGAGCCAGATCCATCACATGTGCTGGATTGGACTGATTTAGAGGTAGATGAGGATGCCTCGTATGAGGAGAGACCGGTTCGGGTCTTGGATAGGCGGGATCAGGTCCTGCGTGGTAAGACCATTCCTTTGGTGAAAGTCTTGTGGAAACATCACGGAGTGGAGGAAGCCACTTGGGAATGTGAGTTGGAAGTCCGAGAGAAATATCCAGACTTGTTTGTTGATATGTAATCTTGTATTTAAATTTTACATTTGTTGAACTTAAGAGCTTTTATATGTCTTAAGTTGTGAAACATTGAAAATGTTTTGATTATTGGAAGTATGTTTGGAACTTGCCTCATATGGAAGTTGAATGTGACACTATATGTGTTGAATATATTGTTGAAATTGGAAAGATAGTGCATAATGTTAATGCATGTTGAAAATACATATGTTGTTTACATATTGTGATATGTCTCTTGTTAAAGGGATGGGATGACCGGTAATGGGTCGAATTGTTGAATGTTAAATTGTAACATTGTCTAAAATGAAGGAAAACTTGTTTTGAAAACTTGTGCTTAATTTCGGGGGCGAAATTCTTTAAGGGGGGGAGGTTATAGCGATCCCGGGTTTACCCTTGTTATACCGTGATCCGGACATGTGTCCGTGGATGTTGGTAGTTGTTTATTATCTTGTTTACATCCTTTCTTACTTTGTATTTGAGTTATAGGATGTGTTGAGCGGGTTTGTTACAGGTTGGTTGAGTTTAGAAACCAAAACTAGTTGCCCAGATTTTTGGCCTGTACGCTCGAGCGGAGGTGTTGGCGCTCGAGCGTAGATTACACCCATTCAGTATTTTCTTGTGCAGCGTTGTACGCTCGAGCGTGGTATTGGCCGCTCGAGCGGGGTTGTCTGAGTGCCGCTCGAGCGTAGGGTTGGGAGCTCGAGCGGAGGCCTGGTTCTGCAAAAGTGCTGGGCGAGTGCATTCTGCGCTCGAGCGGGAGGTTGGCCGCTCGAGCGGAAGTCTGTGAGTGGCCGCTCGAGCGGGGTGTTTTACGCTCGAGCGGAGACCTGGGTTAAAGTCCCGAATTTGTGACTCTTTAAATCACTTTTTCACTTTCTCTTCTCTCTCTTACTTTTCCAAAATCATCATTGTTGAGCCTCTCACTCTAGACTCTACCTTCTCTCTAGGTTTTGATCTAGTAGGAGTGATTTACTCACCTTTGGCCTTTACAAAAAAGTTGTTGATCGTCGAGGGCTTCATTTTAATCTGAAAATCTCGGGTTTTGGAGCACGTTGGGTTTTGTCGTCTTCTCCTTTGGGACTCCGAATTTGAGGTAGGGATATCCTACTCCTCTCTATGGGTTTTGTCTTTAAATTTTGGTAATTTGAGATGTTGGGCTTGGTTTGGAAATTCTATGAAAGTTGGGGTTTTATTCATAATAAACCTAGATGCATGTTTGGCATGAAAAAAATGGAATGATTGTTGAATCATTGATGAAAATGGGACCTAAGGGTTGAAATGGTAATTATGGAAAATGGCCTAATTACATTAATTGGGATAATTAATTGGTGAGAAATGAGGAAATGAAATGTTGATTGAAAATCCATTTGTGCATTTATTTTCTGTTTTAGAAATAACTGCTTTGGGCTATCGGTGGAGGATAGTCGAGATTGTTGTAGACAATGCATGATGATTAGATAAACGGAAACTAATCAATGGAATGTGTCATGGAACTTGACGGTTAATAGAATACATTAATTGTGTGTATTGTGTGATTGTATATAGAACCAATGTGTTTATATACGTTATGTGTAGAGGAGGAGATAGGGGATGTACTCCGCGGTTTAGGGGAAGATAGGGGATGTACCTCTAAACCGGATAGGTATTGGGAGGAGATAGGGGATGAACTCCGTAGACAGAGCTCATATGCTTGTCTAGAGAAGTGACGATAGAGCTCATATGCTTATCTGTTGTGAAGTGTGGATACAGCTTGTATGCTTATCTGTGGATATTGTTGATATACATATCTGTTGTGAAGTGTGGATACAGCTTGTATGCTTATCTGTGGATATTGTTGATATACATATCTGTTGAGAATGTGGATATAGCTTTTATGCTTATCTGAATGTGAGATATAGTTTTTATACATATCTGTGGAAATGATGATAGAGCTAGCATGCTTATCTGTTGAAAAAGGGAAAATGAAGAGTAATTGGGACTTGTAAGTCGTTGACATAAATATGTAATTTATGTGATTGTATCAGTGTTGACCAACTATCAATTGCTAATGTTTTAGTCATTGTCCATGGTTGGTTTAGTGCATTTCTACTGGGCTGTGGCTCACCCTATATGGGAATATCATTTTCAGGTGCAGGAAGCATGCCACCTCCAAGGACATAGCTTGGGAGGCTAGAGG
Organism: Camellia sinensis; assembly: GCF_055761805.1. NCBI lineage: Eukaryota > Viridiplantae > Streptophyta > Magnoliopsida > Ericales > Theaceae > Camellia > Camellia sinensis. Next base: position 71,162,983 of record NC_138973.1, on the reverse strand, counting down.
CGGACATAGTGTAGTTGTTTTACTTTTGATGTATTACATGTAACTCCAAGCCAAGGGCTTAATGTGTAAACGAGTAGTACTCTTTTGTTGAAACCAAGTGTTAACTTGGAAAGCTGTAAGCCCGTAGGGCATTTTGTTTTGATGTTAACATGTAATACTTATGTCTTGAAACTCAATGAAATAAAGGAATGTGGTTGGATTAATGTTATTATTTTGAGGGCGTTACAACTTGGTATCAGAGCGTACCGGGTTCGAATACTTTGGGTACGTGGGAAGTGATTAGTATCACAATGGGTTTGTCTCGCTTGATAGAGACTTAGATGTAGTATCATATGCTATGTGCTTAAATGCTAACATGCTTATGTGACTATGTGGGTATGGGATTTAATTTCTAGGATGTTGATTGGATCCTTGAGTTTCTGGGAGTCTTGTTGGAAAGGCACTTGATCAATGCTGTTTCTAACCGGAACTCTAGTAACGCCTCGGGACTATCATTATCCGGAAATGAAGTTCGTAAGTGCTTATGTGTTTATGTGCTTATGTGGAGTGAATTACAGTTGTCCATGCATTAGGACGTGAGTGTTTAGTTTTGGCACACTTATGAATGTGCTAACGTTCTGTGTTGCCTTTATTAGGATGTCAGGACGAGGAAGAGGTGCTAGGCGTGGTAGACCTGCGAGGCAGGAAGTACCGTTACAGGGTGAGATTCCGGTAGTTCAGGAGGGAGTTGGGCAGGCCAATGTGGCCGAGCCAGTAGGCCAGCAGGCTATGGGTGCCTTGGCCAGAGAGATAGCAGGAGCTTTGGGTATTCTTAGAGCTGGGAATCAGGCAGCTGAGACAGGGCCTTCCTTCTTGAAGAGGGAGTTTTTCCGGTGTAATCCGGACGAGTTTATCGGGGATCCTAAAGAGCCGCTTAAGGCAGATGAATGGCTCGAACAGACAACGAAGACGTTTGAGATGCTTGGCATCGAGGACGGAGCACTGAAAGTGACCTTGGCATCCTTCCAACTGAAGGGAGATACGGGTCAATGGTGGAAGTACGAGAAAGCTCGTGTTGGTGGTACTTGGGAGGCGTTTGTGAATGCTTTTCAGGAGAGGTTTTTATCAGCAGCAGCTAGGGAGAAGCTGAGGGATCAGTTTAGCCGGCTTAATCAGCAGGGCTTGTCAGTGGCCGAGTTTGAGGCTACTTTTACCAGTCTGTCTAGGTTTGCACCTGAACTGGTGGCGTCTGAGGAACGCCGTTGCTATGAGTTTGAGCGGAAGTTGAGGCGGGGCCTCAAGTTGAGAATTGGTGGGTCTTATATTCGAGAGTATAGACACCTAGTGGACGCTGCAGCTCATATGGAGCTTATGATACAGGAGGAGGATGAGGGTCAGAGAGGCTCCAAGAGGAGCCAGGATAGTCAGGGTGATGGCAGGAGACAGAAGGGTTATAACCCTCAGCAGTCTCAGGGTGCAGTCTCTAGATCGACCTTTCCAGTGCCGAGTGGAGGCTCGGGGAGAGGCAGTCAGGGGGAATTCACTTGTTACAAGTGTGGCCAGCTGGGTCACAAGGTTTCTGTTTGCCCGCAGAAGGGTGGGGGTCAGAAAGCTGCTTCTTCTTCAGCTAGACCGCAGAGTCAGAGTTTGGGCAGGGGGCAGCTCTTGACTTGTTATCAGTGTGGACAACCTGGGCACATGAAGAGGTTTTGCCCACAGTTGAGTGCCACTTCGGGAGCGTCTGGTTCTAGGCAGACGCAGGGTTTTCAGCCAGCTCAGTCTGTACAGGCCTCGAGGGCCAATCCGGGAGCTTCGTCATCCCAGTCTGTGCAGCAGTCTTTTGCTCCGAGAGGTGAGCAGGTAGACCAGGGGCCTACGGGGCGCGTGTATGCTGTTATCGCGCAGGATTTAGTACCGGCTCCATCAGTAGTGAGAGGTACTTTTCTGTTTTGCAACTCAGTTGCTAATGTGTTGATAGACACGGGTGCATCTCATTCTTTTGTATCTGCTGCATTTGCATCTGTTTTGGAATTGGAGTTAGCACAGTTAGCATCTCCTATTTGTGTGGTATCGCCTTTGGGTGGTGAGTTGATTTTGAAACAGGGTGTTAGAGGTTGTGATATAGAGGTCGCCGACTATAGGCTTCCTTTTCCGTTTGTTGTCATGCCCATGAAGGGTTTTGATGTTATTTTGGGTATGGACTGGCTATCGTCATACCGGGCTGTTATTGATTGCTACCGCCAGAGGGTTACATTGTGTACCTTGAGCGGGGAGTGGTTCCATTTCTTGGGAGACCGGGTTGGTAGTGTTTTGCCACCGGGGTATGATTCGCGAGAGCGAAGTGAGCTTAGTAGTCTACTTGCCAGCTTCGAGAGTGGTGAGAGTGGTGAGACCCAGGTTGTGTTACCGAGGGTGGTTTGTGAGTATTCGGATGTCTTTCCCGAAGATCTTGTTAGTTTGCCACCTCACCGAGAGATAGAGTTCTCTATTGATTTAGTGCCTGGTACGGCGCCGATTTCTATGGCACCTTACCGTTTTGCTCCAGCAGAGTTGGTTGAGTTGAAAGTTCAGCTCCAGGAATTGCTCGATAAGGGCTTTGTTCGCCCTAGTGTTTCACCGTGGGGAGCACCGGCCCTCTTTGTTAAAAAGAAAGATGGTGCCTTGAGATTGTGTATTGACTATCGGAAGTTGAATCGGGCTACGGTTAAGAATAAGTATCCTATGCCCCGTATAGATGATTTGTTTGACCAGTTGAAGGGTTCCCGTTGTTTCTCTAAGATAGACTTGAGATCGGGTTACCATCAGTTGAGGGTCAGGGAGGAAGATATTCCTAAGACGGCATTCCGTACGCGGTATGGCCATTATGAGTTTTTGGTGATGCCATTCGGACTTACCAATGCACCGGCAGTCTTTATGGACTTGATGAACCGGATTTTCCGGGAGTTCTTAGACCGATTTGTGGTTGTTTTCGTGGACGATATCCTTATCTATTCGTCTTCTGAGGAGGAGCACGAGGCACACTTGAGAGTGGTGCTTGAGTTACTTAGAGCCCATAGGCTGTATGCCAAGTTTGGGAAGTGTGAGTTCTGGCTGAGGGAAGTCAAATTTGTGTGTTTGTTGATACACACTCTTAGGCCACGTGGTATCCGGGGAAGGGGTGTCTGTTGATACATCCAAGGTTGAGGCAGTGCAAGATTGGGCACAGCCTAAGAGTGTGTTTGAGATTCGCAGTTTTCTGGGATTGGCTGGGTATTACCGTCGGTTTGTGAAAGATTTCTCCAGGTTAGCGTCACCGTTGACTAGACTGACTCGGAAGGGAGTCAAGTTTGTGTGGAGTGAGACTTGTGAAAAGTCGTTCCAAGAGTTGAAAATTAGATTGACCACCGCTCCGGTGTTGATTATTCCGGAGAGAGGGTTGGGTTATGCGGTTTATTGTGATGCTTCACGAGAGGGTTGGGTTGTGTGTTGATGCAAGAGGGGAAAGTGGTAGCTTATGGCTCACGTCAGTTGAAAATACACGAGAAGAATTACCCCACACACGACCTAGAGTTAGCAGCTGTGATCTTTGCCTTGAAAATCTGGAGGCACTACCTTTATGGTGAGAGGTTCGAGGTATTCTCGGATCATAAGAGTTTGAAGTATCTGTTTACACAGAGAGACTTGAATTTGAGGCAGAGGAGATGGATGGAGTTCATCGAGGATTATGATTTTGAGTTGCATTATCATCCGGGAAAGGCCAATGTTGTGGCCGATGCCCTTAGTAGGAAAACCATTAGTGATGTAGCTTGTATAGCCATCCGGGAATGGGAGATGTTGGGAGCACTGGGCGAGTTTGATTTGCTATTGGGCGAATCTGTCGAGGCTGCGGCCTTGTTTTCTGTTGTAGCGCAGCCTACACTTGTGATTAGAGTGTTAGAGGCACAGAGAGGTGACCTTGAGGTAGAATCCCTCCGAGAGAAGATCTCCAGTGGGAAAGTTGAGAAGGGTTTGACGGTGTATCCCGACCTGAGTGTGAGATACCGAGACCGTTTGTTTGTACCGGAGGCTTGCCGAGAGGAGGTACTCCGAGAGTTTCACCATTCGCGCCTTGCGGTGCATCCGGGAGGTACTAAGATGTATCAGGATTTGGGTCGCCAGTTTTGGTGGCGGGGTATGAAAAGAGATGTGGCTGTTTTCGTATCGAAGTGCCTTACTTGCCAGCAAGTGAAGGCCGAGCATCAGAGGCCAGCGGGTTTGTTGCAACCCTTGCCTATTGCCGAGTGGAAGTGGGAGCATGTCACTATGGACTTCGTTGTAGGTCTTCCGAGGACTCAGCGGGGTAGTGATGCTATTTGGGTGGTTGTAGACCGGTTGACTAAGTCGGCGCACTTTATTTCTATGCGCGTGAGAGATTCGGTAGATCATCTTGCCGACCTGTATATTCGGGACGTAGTGAGATTGCACGGGGTCCCAGTGACGATCGTCTCAGATAGAGATCCTCGTTTTACTGCTAGGTTGTGGCAGAGTTTGCAGAGTGCCTTGGGCACTAAGTTGACCTTTAGTACGGCTTATCATCCTCAGGCTGACGGGCAGTCCGAGCATACTATTCAGATCCTCGAGGATATGCTTCGGGGTTGTGTCCTGGACTTCAGTGGGACGTGGGAGAGGCACTTGCCATTGGTAGAGTTTGCCTACAACAACAGTTTTCAGTCTAGCATCGGTATGGCACCGTTTGAGGCCTTGTATGGCCGACCGTGTAGGTCTCCAGTGTGTTGGGCCGAGGTGGGTGATGCACCTTTGTTGGGTCCGGAGTTGGTTAGGGAGACGACGGAGAAAGTTGAGCTTATCCGTAAGAGGCTTGTTACAGCCCAGAGTCGACAAAAGAGTTATGCCGACCGTAGGAGGAGACCTTTGGCGTTTGAGGTAGGTGATCATGTCTTTCTGAAGATATCACCTCGACGAGGCTTGATGAGATTTGGGAAGAGTGGGAAGTTATCCCCTCGGTTTATTGGTCCTTTTGAGATCCTTGAGAGGATTGGTGAGGTTGCTTATCGGTTAGCCTTACCACCGCAGTTATCCGGAGTGCATGACGTGTTTCATGTGAGTATGCTTCGGAAGTATGAGCCAGATCCATCACATGTGCTGGATTGGACTGATTTAGAGGTAGATGAGGATGCCTCGTATGAGGAGAGACCGGTTCGGGTCTTGGATAGGCGGGATCAGGTCCTGCGTGGTAAGACCATTCCTTTGGTGAAAGTCTTGTGGAAACATCACGGAGTGGAGGAAGCCACTTGGGAATGTGAGTTGGAAGTCCGAGAGAAATATCCAGACTTGTTTGTTGATATGTAATCTTGTATTTAAATTTTACATTTGTTGAACTTAAGAGCTTTTATATGTCTTAAGTTGTGAAACATTGAAAATGTTTTGATTATTGGAAGTATGTTTGGAACTTGCCTCATATGGAAGTTGAATGTGACACTATATGTGTTGAATATATTGTTGAAATTGGAAAGATAGTGCATAATGTTAATGCATGTTGAAAATACATATGTTGTTTACATATTGTGATATGTCTCTTGTTAAAGGGATGGGATGACCGGTAATGGGTCGAATTGTTGAATGTTAAATTGTAACATTGTCTAAAATGAAGGAAAACTTGTTTTGAAAACTTGTGCTTAATTTCGGGGGCGAAATTCTTTAAGGGGGGGAGGTTATAGCGATCCCGGGTTTACCCTTGTTATACCGTGATCCGGACATGTGTCCGTGGATGTTGGTAGTTGTTTATTATCTTGTTTACATCCTTTCTTACTTTGTATTTGAGTTATAGGATGTGTTGAGCGGGTTTGTTACAGGTTGGTTGAGTTTAGAAACCAAAACTAGTTGCCCAGATTTTTGGCCTGTACGCTCGAGCGGAGGTGTTGGCGCTCGAGCGTAGATTACACCCATTCAGTATTTTCCTGTGCAGCGTTGTACGCTCGAGTGTGGTATTGGCCGCTCGAGCGGGGTTGTCTGAGTGCCACTCGAGCGTAGGGTTGGGAGCTCGAGCGGAGGCCTGGTTCTGCAAAAGTGCTGGGCGAGTGCATTCTGCGCTCGAGCGGGAGGTTGGCCGCTCGAGCGGAAGTCTGTGAGTGGCCGCTCGAGCGGGGTGTTTTACGCTCGAGCGGAGACCTGGGTTAAAGTCCCGAATTTGTGACTCTTTAAATCACTTTTTCACTTTCTCTTCTCTCTCTTACTTTTCCAAAATCACCATTGTTGAGCCTCTCACTCTAGACTCTACCTTCTCTCTAGGTTTTGATCTAGTAGGAGTGATTTACTCACCTTTGGCCTTTACAAAAAAGTTGTTGATCGTCGAGGGCTTCATTTTAATCTGAAAATCTCGGGTTTTGGAGCACGTTGGGTTTTGTCGTCTTCTCCTTTGGGACTCCGAATTTGAGGTAGGGATATCCTACTCCTCTCTATGGGTTTTGTCTTTAAATTTTGGTAATTTGAGATGTTGGGCTTGGTTTGGAAATTCTATGAAAGTTGGGGTTTTATTCATAATAAACCTAGATGCATGTTTGGCATGAAAAAAATGGAATGATTGTTGAATCATTGATGAAAATGGGACCTAAGGGTTGAAATGGTAATTATGGAAAATGGCCTAATTACATTAATTGGGATAATTAATTGGTGAGAAATGAGGAAATGAAATGTTGATTGAAAATCCATTTGTGCATTTATTTTCTGTTTTAGAAATAACTGCTTGGGGCTATCGGTGGAGGATAGTCGAGATTGTTGTAGACAATGCATGATGATTAGATAAACGGAAACTAATCAATGGAATGTGTCATGGAACTTGACGGTTAATAGAATACATTAATTGTGTGTATTGTGTGATTGTATATAGAACCAATGTGTTTATATACGTTATGTGTAGAGGAGGAGATAGGGGATGTACTCCGCGGTTTAGGGGAAGATAGGGGATGTACCTCTAAACCGGATAGGTATTGGGAGGAGATAGGGGATGAACTCCGTAGACAGAGCTCATATGCTTGTCTAGAGAAGTGAAGATAGAGCTCATATGCTTATCTGTTGTGAAGTGTGGATACAGCTTGTATGCTTATCTGTGGATATTGTTGATATACATATCTGTTGTGAAGTGTGGATACAGCTTGTATGCTTATCTGTGGATATTGTTGATATACATATCTGTTGAGAATGTGGATATAGCTTTTATGCTTATCTGAATGTGAGATATAGTTTTTATACATATCTGTGGAAATGATGATAGAGCTAGCATGCTTATCTGTTGAAAAAGGGAAAATGAAGAGTAATTGGGACTTGTAAGTCGTTGACATAAATATGTAATTTATGTGATTGTATCAGTGTTGACCAACTATCAATTGCTAATGTTTTAGTCATTGTCCATGGTTGGTTTAGTGCATTTCTACTGGGCTGTGGCTCACCCTATATGGGAATATCATTTTCAGGTGCAGGAAGCATGCCACCTCCAAGGACATAGCTTGGGAGGCTAGAGGCGGACATAGTGTAGTTGTTTTACTTTTGATGTATTACATGTAACTCCAAGCCAAGGGCTTAATGTGTAAACGAGTAGTACTCTTTTGTTGAAACCAAGTGTTAACTTGAAAAGCTGTAAGCCCGTAGGGCATTTTGTTTTGATGTTAACATGTAATACTTATGTCTTGAAACTCAATGAAATAAAGGAATGTGGTTGGATTAATGTTATTATTTTGAGGGCGTTACAATTTTTAATTAGTTTAATTTTGATCATCAATTTTAAAATTTATTTCTATTTGATATAATTGATAACGTCGATTAGAATTAAAAAAAAAAAAACAATAATTGGGTTGGTTAAGATTAACTCACAAAATTTAATAAATATACAATTTTACTAACAAAAGCCTAATTCATATATACTGCTTATGTGTTTATTTTTCATTAAAAATATTAATAATTGTCATTAATTAGATCAAATTGAAACAAAATAAAAAAATTTAATGTCAAAATTAAGCTAATTGAAATTATAGAGACTAAAATAATACAAGAATCAAAATAAAATAAATATATATATAAATATATTAGTGTAATTTATTTACCCTTCTTTTTATCTTCTTCTTTTTTTTTTTTTTTTGGTTCAATCTCTCTAACAGTTAACTCTCTCATCCTTGACCTATTCTCTACATTTCTCTCTTAAATGTTATTTTATAACTTTATCACTATGTGCACAGTACATACATACATACATTCACTACGTGCACAGTATATATATGTATATAAGATTCAAAGCTGTGTATTTCATGAGTGGGCAAAAGAAGACTAAAAAGGAAAGACATATCAAAAAATAAAATAAAAAAATGGAAAGAATGGATCTGGAACATTAAAGAGAAAACTGAAGAGTTGAAAACGCCTCCGCTAAGTTTAAATGTTACCCATGATCACCTTCTCCTTCTCATCTCCCTCTCTCCTCTGATTCAATGGTCCCCCCCTCTGTATGTGTGTGTGTCTGTGTCTCTGTATTATTCACAGAGATGTTAGTTGCAGCAACATGGTCATCAATGGCGGTGTGGACAGCGTAGATGGCGAAGGTCTACTTGTTGCTATTGTAGATTCACAGATCAGTGAGAAAGAGATACCAAGTCTTCAATGGAGGTCTCTGATGAGCAGTTGACTAAAAGGTTTCTTCTATGATGGTCGATTGTTTGAACAGATAGAAAATCAACAGGTAAAAAAATTTAACAGTTGATAAAAAAAATTGAACAGATAAAAAATTTGAACACCTAAAAAAATTTTAACAGATAAAAATTCAACAAATAAAAACATTGAACAGGTAGGACTTTTAACAGATAAAAATAATTTCAACAGATAGTCAACAAGAAGTGAAACAGATAAAAAAAAATCAAGAGATAAATTGGAAACAAAATGTTTTCCAAGAACTCTCACTAAACTATTTCACAAAACGTGGATATCTTATTAACAAAAAATCTCTTTTGGACCTAATGCTTTATACCCTCATTATATTGGATTTATCATCAATTAATTAACCCTATAAAAAAAGAACATAAGCCTAAAAATTATATAAATTTATGATTGGTCTCAGATTTTAATTTATTGTTAATTTAATTATTCTCCACACTTGTGTTTTTATAATAATTGTTAACTAATTGTTGTTAACTTTTAAGGTTATATTCTATTTTTATATTATTTTCAAGACTAAATTGATTCGAATTTAATAATTTAAGAATTTAAATGACAACATTAAAATTTTAAGAACTCAATCAAAAATAATGTTAAATTTTAAAGACTATAATTATAATTTATTCATAGATGTTTTTAAGTCAAACAACTCTATAGCACAATTATCAATAATGAACATTAAAATAGTTTTGAAATTAAACATATTAAGTATTTTTAATAATTGACGATGAATATGAAGACTGTACTTAATATAATATTATTTTTATTAAAATATTCTAAGGCAATGGCGGGGTTGCTGGTGGTGGCATAGTGAAACCAGATCACTGTGCAACTTAGAGCAGTACAAAACTCAGAAATAAGAATTCTGTGGTGTAAGTACAGAGATATGCACCATACCACTTGTTGATATTCTGATGCAAGTAGGCACCAACATTGTGAACTATTAATGGCAAAGAGACATAGAGAGAGAGAGAGAGAGATAGCGGATCATTGTTAGTATATAGGTTTCCAGGTGAAAGTAGTCTTCTAACAAATGCCAAAGTTAGCTGTCCTAGGGCTTGGGATCACCTGTTCCAGTTTTCTGTCCCAATCCCCTGTCCCACACCATGTGTAAAAATAAATCCCTGTACTTACACCACAGGATTCTTATTTCTGAGTTTTGTACTGGTCTAAGTTGTTGAGTTGGCTACAGATTCTGGCCATGTGAAGGAAAGTAGCAGCCAACTACATGGTGGGGAAGCCATGAGGCCATGTGAGTTGGCCATGAGGCCATGAAGCCTCAATCTGGAAAGCCACCGAAATGGGCTGGCAGCCAACTCAATTTCTCTTGCATTGTAATCTCTATATATGGAGAAGCTAAGGAGAGTTGAGAGGGACAGCTGAGATAACAGCTGAGAGCAAAAAGAGAGAGAGAATTACAGAGAGTGTTGTAATTCTTACCATTTTGTTCAATATAGTGAATCCGCTGCCCGTGGACGTAGGCGACTTGCCGAACCACGTTAAATCTTGTGTGTTATTGTTTGTTTGAGTTCCCTGGTGTGCCCCCGATCCTCAACAATTGGTATCAGAGCTCGGGTTGCGAAAAATCAAATTTTTCCCGAAAGTGCACAGATTTCGAAGTGCTCAAAATCCACTTTTGACCATACCAGGAGGAAGAACTCCCCGAGAGGAGTCCAGAACAGCAAAAACAGAGCCCAGAAGCCTCCACACGCGCCCTCACGCGCTCTCTGAACAAAGCGCGCCAGCCACAGTCTCGGAACGCGCCCACACGCGCCGTGCAGTCACCAGCGCGTGATTCCAATCGCATCCACGCGCCACACGCGCGTCTCCAGGTAGAAGACGAGCCACGTGGCACCACGTCAGCGCCACGCCAGCACCACGTCAGCGCCACGTCATCCCGCCACGTCAGCGCCCCGTGTCCAACTGACAGGCCACGTGTCAGACACGTGTCAGCCACGTGTCAGCCCAGTCAGCCTGAGCCGCTGACCAAGCCGCGTTGACCAGCCGTCAAGCCGCCGTTGACCGAGCCGTTGACCGAGCCGTTGACCAGCCGTTGACTGGAGAAATTATCCGGTGCATCTCAGCGCACCAGATTCTGCAGATCTGACCCGTCCAAAGTGTTTTTGGCAGATCGGAGCCATTCGGAGTCCGTTTTTGACAATCCAATAGTGCTTCCCAACTATTTGGAGTATTCCGGACACATCTGTATGGTCAGTTTTTTGAATTAAAGTTTCTAAAAAATGGCAGAATCTAGATCAACCGAGTCCGTAAGTAATCCAGCCAGTACAAGCACTTCTAGGCATTGGACCCCGGTGTCCCATGCCAAGTTCGAGGTAGAGAAGTTCGATGGAAGCAGCAACTTCAGCATGTGGAGATGCGAAGTTAAGGATATGCTTGTCCAAATGAACCTGCACTTCACTCTGGGAGACAAACCAGATGACCTGGACGAGATAGAATGGGAGAGGGTGAATCTCCTGGCCTGCAGTTCCATCCGACTTTGCCTTGCAAAAGAGGAGAAGTATGCCTTTACAGAATATGATATTGCGAAGAAGCTTTGGAAGGCGCTGGAAGATAAGTTCATGACAAAGAGCATTGAGAACCGGCTCTACTTGAGGAAGAGGTTGTTTCGTTTCGACTACATTAAAGGTATTTCGATGAACGAACACCTAAATAATTTCAACAAAATTATTACGGATTTGAAGAATTTGGATGATGACGTTGGTGATGAAGACAAAGCACTGTTATTGTTAAATTCCTTGCCTGACTCGTATGATCATCTCACTATTACTTTACTGTACGGTAAAGAGAAGATCAAGTATATTGATGTTGCAAATGCCTTGGTGAAGAATGAGTTCAGAAGGAAAGATAAGTCTGCAAACAGGGACTCAACATCCGAGGCATTAACAGTCAGAGGCAGAACAAATAACAGAAAAAATACAAGGCGAGGAAAGTCTCGCTCAAAATCTAGGGGGAAACCTTCAGACAAAAGACGTCTTGCAAAAGACGAGTGTGCAGCTTGTCGCCAGAAGGGGCATTGGGCAAAAGATTGTCCAGATAAAGACAAGACAGAAGAGAAAGTGAATATTGCACGAGATGGAGATAAGGATGAAGGAGGAGCCTTCACAGTTTCATCATATGGCCAGTCTGATGAATGGATAATAGATTCCGGATGTTCATTCCATATGTGTCCTAACAAGCAGTGGTTCTCGAGCTTACAAGAGTTCGATGGAGGAGTTGTGCTGATGGGCAACGACCAAGCTTGCCAGACAAAGGGGATTGGAACAATTAAACTAAAGATCCATGATGGAACAATCAGAATTCTTGAAGATGTACGGTATGTACCAGATCTAACCAAGAATCTCATCTCAGTGGGAGTTTTAGACTCCAAAGGTTACAGAGTTACCATGGAAGGTGGAGTCCTTAAAGTTGTTCGAGGAGCATTGGTTGCAATGAAGGGTACTCGACAGGGAAATTTATACTTCCTAGATGGCTCTACAATCACAAGGAGAGTGGCTGTCTCCACCAGTTCCAGCTCAGAAGATGATGCATCAGACACTTCCAAACTTTGGCACATACGCCTAGGGCATGTCGGTGAGAAGGCTTTACAAGGGTTGGTAAAGCAAGGCCTGTTGCAAGGCGCCAAGACGAGGAAGCTTGAGTTCTGCGAGCATTGTGTATTGGGCAAGCAAACAAGAATCAAGTTTGGTACTGTAATTCACCGTACCAAAGGGATTCTAGACTACGTCCACACCGACGTATGGGGTCCTTCCAAGAATGCTTCGTTGGGAGGTAAACACTACTTTGTGTCGTTCATTGATGATTTCTCTAGAAGAGTTTGGGTTTATACAATGAAACACAAAGATGAAGTCTTAGACATCTTTCTTACGTGGAAGAAGATGATTGAGACCCAGACAGGCAGACGAATCAAGAAGCTCAGATCTGACAATGGTGGAGAACATACATCAGATCCCTTCTTTGAGGTTTGCCAGAATGCAGGGATAGTGAGACATTTCACAGTTCCTGGAACACCGCAGCAAAATGGAGTTGCAGAACGCATGAACCGCACTTTGGTGGAGAAAGTCCGGTGTATGCTGTCACAGTCTGGATTGAGCAAGGCATTTTGGGGCGAGGCATTGAACTATGCTCGTCATCTTGTCAACAGACTACCTACTGCAGCATTAGATGGGAAGACTCCCATGGAGGTATGGTCAGGAGTCCCAGTTACTGATTATGATCAGTTACGTATCTTTGGATGTCCAGCATATTTTCATGTTACAGAATCTAAGTTGGATCCAAGAGCCAAGAAAGCCATCTTCTTGGGCTTCGGTGACGGTGTCAAGGGATACAGACTGTGGTGCCCTGAATCAAAGAAAGTTCTCATCAGAAGAGACGTTACCTTTGATGAGTCTGCAATGCTGAAGCAACCAGATCCTCAACAGAATGAGGAAGCATTGAAGAAGTCAGTGCAGGTGGAGTTTGAGACTCCAGCAAAGACTAGTCAGCCAATCAACCATCCTGAAGAAGTCTCAGAGGATAGCTCTGAAGAGAGTTCAGATAAAAATGAAGATCCAGAGGCTCCGCAACAATCAGAACCCATTGCAATTAGGAAAGGAAAAAGGGTTACTAAGCAACCCAGTTGGATGACCGATATGGTAGCCTATGCACTTCCAATCATTGAAGACAATATTCCTTGCACTTTCAAAGAAGCCGTGCATAATGCAGAAAGTGTCAAATGGAAGGAGGCTATGGATGAAGAGATCGGGTCACTTCACAAGAACCAGACTTGGGAGTTGGTGCAACTTCCAAAAGGCAAGAAAGCAATTGGGTGTAAGTGGGTTTACACCAAGAAGGAAGGCATTCCAGGCAGATACAACATCAGATTCAAAGCTAGATTGGTAGCTAAAGGCTATGCTCAGAAGGAAGGAATAGACTACAATGAGGTATTCTCACCTATTGTGAAGCACACGTCTATTCGCATCTTGTTAGCTTTGGTTGCACAGTTTGATCTCGAGCTCGCCCAACTCGACGTCAAAACTGCCTTCTTACATGGAGATCTTGAAGAGGAGATATACATGTCCCAGCCAGATGGTTTCAAAATTGCTGGAAAAGAGAATTAGGCCTGTAAGCTGAACAAATCGTTGTACGGATTGAAGCAATCCCCGAGACAGTGGTACAAGCGATTTGATCGGTTCATGATGAAGACAGAATACACAAGAAGTCAATTTGATCATTGTGTATATTTCCGTAAGCTTCCCGACAGTTCCTTCATCTATTTGCTCTTATATGTAGATGATATGCTGATTGCATCTACGAGCAAGGTGGAGATTGACAAACTCAAGGCACAGTTAGCAAGGGAGTTTGAAATGAAGGATTTGGGAGAAGCAAAGAAAGTTCTTGGCATGGAGATCAAGAGAGACAGGAAGAAGGGCACGGTTTGTCTGACACAAACCCAGTATCTGAAAAAGGTGTTAGACAGATTTGGCATCAATGGGAAAACCAAAGCTGTAAGTACACCATTGGCCCCTCATTTCAAGCTTAGTGCTTCGTTGTCTCCACGCACAAAAGAAGAACGGAAGCATATGGCACAGGTTCCATATGCAAATGCAGTTGGTGCATTAATGTATGCTATGGTTTGTACACGGCCTGACATCTCGCATGCTGTGAGTATGGTAAGCAAGTATATGCATGATCCAGGAAAAGATCACTGGCAGGCAGTGAAATGGATCCTAAGGTACATACATGGCACGGTCAATCTGGGATTGAAGTTCGAGAGAGATAACCGACTCGGGCAGAATTTGAAAGGATATGTGGACTCAGATTATGCTGGTGACTTAGACAAACGCCGGTCAACAACAGGGTATTTATTTACGCTTGCTAAAGGGCCGGTAAGTTGGAGGTCAACGCTTCAGTCAACGGTGGCTTTGTCTACTACAGAGGCAGAGTACATGGCAGTGACGGAAGCCTTTAAAGAAGCTATTTGGCTACATGGGTTGATTGAAGACTTGGGAATTGTTCAGAAGCACGTTGAGGTGTTTTGTGACAGTCAGAGTGCCATTTGTTTGGCAAAGAACCAGGTTCATCATGCCCGCACCAAGCACATTGATGTCCGTTTCCATTTCATCCGAGAAATTGTGAATGAAGGGGATATTCTGCTTCAAAAGATTGGTACTGCAGATAATCCGGCCGATATGCTCACAAAGGTAGTTTCTGGGATCAAGTTCCAACATTGTTTGGACTTGGTCAACATCTCTCGGAACTGAGCACCTTCGGGTGCATGGCAGTGTTGATCGATCACTATGTTGGATAAGAGAATCCTCGCCAAGGTGGAGATTTGTTGAGTTGGCTACAGATTCTGGCCATGTGAAGGAAAGTAGCAGCCATCTACATGGTGGGGAAGCCATGAGGCCATGTGAGTTGGCCATGAGGCCATGAGGCCATGAAGCCTCAATCTGGAAAGCCACCGAAATGGGCTGGCAGCCAGCTCAATTTCTCTTGCATTGTAATCTCTATATATAGAGAAGCTAAGGAGAGTTGAGAGGGACAGCTGAGATAACAGCTGAGAGCAAAGAGAGAGAGAGAGAGAATTACAGAGAGTGTTGTAATTCTTACCATTTTGTTCAATATAGTGAATCCGCTACCCGTGGACGTAGGCGACTTGCCGAACCACGTTAAATCTTGTGTGTTATTGCTTGTTTGAGTTCCCTGGTGTGCCCCCGATCCTCAACATAAGTTGCACAGTGAGCTGGTTCGACTAGGCCACCACCAGCAACCCCGCCATTGCCGATGAATAAGCCATTTTCTCTTCCACCATCATTTTGTTCCATTGATTCCATGATTTGGAGACAAAATATAGATAGTGAAGATCTGGTAAAAAGAAAAGAAAAAAAAAATTCTAAATACGGGACAAATATGACCCGGCAATATTAAATATTTGTTGCAAATATTGAACAAGATCATTGCGTCAAAGACGATCAAACTCTGTTTACCAAATCGGCAGTTGATAATTCTCTTATTTTACCTTCACCGTGCCGTCAACGGTGGACTAAGCATAGCGATAACTTTTGAAGTTCAGGTTTAGGAGATTTCCCCTAACAAGGGCTAATCCTGTGGTGCAAGTAGAGACAATTACTTTTACACATAATGACGTGGCAACATATTAGGAATGGGACAGGGGATCCCAAGCCGAAAATGATACACTTGCAGGAAGACAGTGAGGTTGATATGGTATAAGAATAGGTGAAGACTGTGAGGTTGATAAGGTATAAGAATAGGTATAGCAGCAGGCCCATTATTATGGTGCCAATAGTCCACCCTAGTCTACCCTCTTAACTGCCTCAGAAGCTCGTGGTGTGAGATAGGTTGAGTGTATTTTTCTTGTTTTTGATGTGGAGAACGTTTCCTCATCCCTCTCAGCCTTAATTGCTTCGAAAAATTATATATATATTTTATGGCCCCGGAGTGTTATAACTCTGTTTAAACTCTTTTGTGTTGTGCAATGTTGCTTGGCAATTGCTATTTATTTAGGGGTTGTTTGGTAAATATTTTGGACTAAAAAATTACAAAAGGACAAAAAAAAAAATCAAAAAATCACAAAAGGACAAAATAAGTAAAAAAAAAAAAACATTATTCCAAAGCCAAAAAGTCAAGCAAAAATACCAAACGACTAAAAAAGTCTCAGGTTAAAAAAGTCAAAAAATCAACTAAAAAAGTTATTGCCAAACGAGTACTTATTAGATTTTTAACCTTTTCCCATCTAAATATACTAGCATAATACCCTTTTATTAAAATAAATAATTAAAATTTATTTTTAAAATTAAATTATAGCAAAAAATTTGTTTATAATATAAAAGAAATCTTATTTAAGATTAATTAGTTCTCATATAATAATTATATTAATGATAAAATATAAATATATTTCGTCTTGGTGAACTTCGTAATTTTAGTTTTTCAATTTACTAATTATCTCATATGTATTATGTAAAATCAACTGGCTTATCTATTTTGTAGAATTCAATCAATCAAAATTAAACAATAAATAAGAAAAAATAGAAAAAAAATAGAGTATCAGTGACTCCAATCTTTAATCCACTGCTCAAATAAGACTTCGATCCTGCAAGTTGTTAGGTATAACTTCTAAAACAATCTCATTAAATATTAGTTAATTATATTTACTAATTTTTTTTAGAGGTTAGACCAATTGAACATTTTGCAAACCCTAAAGTCATTTTCTTAATTTGATCACCTCTAGATCATTTTTAATTTTTAATTTTTGATTTTTTATATTTTTTAATTGTTTTATATTTAAAAAAATTTAGAACTAATATCCTAACAAATAAATTAAACTGGATATGTATATAAAATAACTTAACACCCATAGGTCGAAGTTTTTTTTTTTTTTATTGTGTATTTGATTGAAAATGTGTTAAACCATTTTAATGGCTAGTACCTAAACTTCTATATTTATGCAATGGGTAGGTTGAACCATTTCTTGTTGGGTTTGGTTTCTCACAAACCCATGGGGTCAAGCTGGCAAATGATTGGGCTGTTTGCTCGGTGCCAACCTCGTTGGGATTGAGTAGTTTGCTATGATGCTTTGTGCTCTTCTCCTCTTTTATTGATGTATTTGCATATGTAAAGTATGTGTGGTCATCAATAATTTTTTTTTTTTTTGCTGATCAAAAAAAAAAAAAAAAAAAAAAACCAGAATGACTACTTGGCTTATAATTAACATGATTCAAATAAAATGTAAGTATGTACTATATGTAAATTTATAATTGTTTTTCTCATTTGTTAATAAATTTATGCACAATCAACATTTCAAATAAGAATTTTATAAATTTTTAAGAGTTAATCACAAACTTTAAAAAAAAAAAAATGGACATGATACACTATAAATATGTATGAAATAACCTTATTAATAAACTATTTTTATTAAAAAATTCTATAGTCAATCAAATAGTTTTTTTAGCATTTGAAAATTTAATATTGATGAATAAATTTAATATTTTCAAATACTCCTAGCATTTTTCACATTTAATATTCATTTAATTTAAAATTTTTATACTTCATTAAAATTTTTAACATTACAAAATCAGTAATTAAGTTTTATCAAATATGCTCTAAATCTAATCATCAACCTAATTTTTAAGCAAATTTTTTTCATTCAAAATTTTGGCAAATATTTATTTAGGAAAATTATAGTGCACCATATTCACAATCATTAATAAGCTTATGTAACTTAGGCCCTAACCCAAATGCACCTTGTATTTCTTAAACTTTGTTTAATGTTTGGCATGATCCATATAATAGTTATAAATTGTAAGTACAATTTTAAATTATTAACTTAAAATAAATTGTATTTGGTGCAATATAGCTTTTGATAATCTATATAATATTTTAGTTGTGTACATATTCATAATGCCTCAAAAGTTATTAGTAAGATGAAAGATTTGAGACTCTTATGTTCATATGTATTCAAGGGTTTCAAATAAGTTTTTATTTTATTATTTTTTTTTTATACAAATTGTAGTTTAAAAGCCTCTATTTTTTGGCCAAATGAACTATAAAAATATCAAATAAATTATAATTTAAAATTTCAAAAAATAAACTTAGTCACACAATAAAATTAAATAAAATATAATATAAAAATATAATAAGTATAACATGATTCAAGAAAAAATGCACTATAAAATCTAAAAATTAAAAGCAAACCTTATAGAATTTTTGAAATATGAAATCATGGAAATACAAAACATAAATGCATAAGTAATATTATAACCATATGCATCCTCTAGAAGAGGAAGAAACTTACAATGAAAATTTATTATTGACTATATTGAGAATAAATATACATATTTTCTCAATAGCCTCTGTCATCCATATTATACACTTAATAAATATAGATTTTAAACCATTGAACTGCGACTGAAGATATTGGAAATTTCTTTTGTAAAAGTACACTTAGATTACATAAGCATGCAATAAATTTTTAGAAATTAACATAATTGTTAGATCCATACTAGAAATAAGGATGCGGGAGACTAAATATTAGAAATTGGTCTTTATAAAAAAAGCATAAACTTACAGTGAAAAAATTTATTAATTGAATTTTTCATAATTGCTCCCACCACCAACAATTACAACACGTGAATTTCAGCAAATATTCTAATCCACCCAAACCAACTGAACCAAATTGATCTGTCGCATTTTGGACAGATGTGTAATGACGAGTGGACAGTTGTAGATTAATTTTTTCCAATCCACCTAGTTTTGAACTGATGACAGATTTGAGGTTTCTTTGGCCGAAACCGAACCGCCAAACCGTGAGCACTTCTAGTAATTTTGTAAAACTTTGTGTTTTCAATTTGTTTAGATATTTAGTTTGCGTTTTCAATTGAAAAAAAGTTTAGATATTATGTTGTATTTTCAATTTGTTTTCAATTTAGAAATCCCTTTATCAAATGACAAATGTTGATATTTGGTATTTTTGTGTGGAAAGTATAAGGATAAATTTTGTCATTAAAAAAAAAATGAAATTAAATAGTATTTGAATAAAAAAAAGTAATGAAATAGTTTTAATAATGTATCATTTTCTTATATATATATATATATATATATATATATATATATATATATATATATTTATTATTGGTCTTTGAAAATTTAATTAATAATCTTTTGATTATGTTGAGTACTCATTACTAGTTGGATTGTTATCTAAAAAGAAAAAAAAATGTTGACAAATTATCATATTATGTTCAAAATTTGTAAAACTTTGAACTGTCAAACAGATTTGTATCAATCCACCAATACACTCAATCTACATCTGCCAATCTGGTGGACAGATGCGGATTGATTTTGTTTAATTTGCCAATTCAAAATGTTTGTTTTGAGGGATAAGGGTGCGGGATTGGACTATTAGTCCCACCGGACTAATAGTCCATTGTTTATTTGCAAAGTTTTGCTCCGGACTAATAGTCCCCCCGGACTATTAGTCCCACAAATATGAGACTATTCTATCCCATGGGGGGGTGTGGGATAGAAACCATGGGATTGGTATCCCATAGGATTATTTGGTGAAATGTCCATTTTACCCTCCATGCTATTACTTAGTAAACAATTAGAAAGGGTAAAATACTTTTTTGAACATTTATAAATTATTTTTTTAGTGTTGTTAATTTAAAATTATATATTAAATAAAAAAATTAAATTATAAATTATAAATTAAATTTAATTAAAAATAATAAATTAAAAATTATGGCCTTATAAATTAATTTTTTTTAGTGTTGTTAAAAAATTAAATTTACATATTTCTCTAAAATTATTTTTTTAGTGTTGTTAATTTAAAATTATATATTAAATAAAAATTATAAATTATAAATTAAATTTATTTAAAAATAATAAATTATAAATTATGGCCTTATAAATTAAATTTTTTTAGTGTTGTTGAAAATTTAATTTATATATTAAATAAAATTATTTTTTTATTGTCGTTAATTTAAAATTATATATTAAATAAAAAATATAAATTATAAATTATAAATTAAATTTAATTGAAAATAATAAATTAAAAATTATGGCCTTATAAATTAAATTTTTTTAGTGTTGTTAAATTATAAATTATAGATTACAAATTTAAAATTATATATTAAATAAAAATTATAAATTACAAGGATAAAATAATCTTTTGAACATTTATCCTTATCCAGTCCGTCTAACCAAAATTGGATTCATTAAAAATAGTCTAATCCAGACATCTAATCCCATGACTAAACAAACATAGGATACAAATTCAGTCCAACCAAATAGTCTGGGACAATGTATCCCGGGACTAACAGTCCGATGGATTACAATCCCTCCTTATCTAGTCCGTCCAAACAAACGCACCCAGAATGAATGACGGATTAGAGGTTCCAGTTGCAACCTCGAACACCACAATTATGATGAATTAAGAGTTTTTATTTTTTGAAATATAAAATATCAATATACTAATATCATAAATCTTGCCTCAAATACAATGCCAGTCCTGTACCTATAAAGCTAGATTCCCTATTTCAATACAAATAGTACATCACTACTGCAAAGCAAATCCCCACGCTATAATTGCTTCTTGCGCGTCTCTCTCACTATTTTTTTTTTTTTTTACCAAAAATTAATTAATAGTTATTAGATTAACATTCTTATAGGAGTTAACTAGCGGTAACCCGTGCGATGTACGGAAAAATAGACTGTATATATTTTGTGTGTCACTTGATAACATAAATAACTTGTATCAAACTAAACAAAACATTAAAAGAGAGAAATTCTATAAGCTCATAAAAGTTATCATAAATTTACTTGGACTTTTAAATCAGTGGTGTATATTATTATTGTGGGATCAAATTATGAATAAATATCAACTTTTAATTATAATTTATAAGTAATTTTTTTAAAAAATTAATCTAAGTTTGTTGTCTTGCTTATAAAAAGAACTTCTCAAACAAATCATTAATTGATTATATTAGCAACTCTCTATCTTTGATTTCCTCTATCAATGACACACTCATTTCATATCAAAGTATAAATCATTCTCCATAGTTTGAACAATACTTGCATAGTTCCTACGTCATTTTAAAAAAATTAATCAAGATAAGAATGTTATAGTATTATAAAAATTATATAAGAGAATAATTTTAATCCATTTATAAAAAAATGATAAAAAATTATTTGAATTGTACTTGAAAACATATAACCAATGATAGCTTTAATCATTATATACCCAAAAAAAATTATATCAGTTACTCAACAAAAAAATGGTCAAATACAAATAGAGTCATGAACATTGAATTAAATTATATGGGCTCTAAATTGATAGTATAATCTAGCAAATCAATTAATAATAACATAGAGATATTGACAAAAATGTAGTACTTCCCCATCATCTTTGTATTATATTCATTAATTTCATATATTATATGAAAGTTTTATTCGTCTCGATCCTTCAATAAAATAAGGATCAAGAAAACAAATTTGATAAGAAATTGATTCTAAACTTAATTATTGAAAAAACAAAAATTTCAAATAGAGAATTTAGAGATGGGATTGAAGAAATACTATAACGAATGACAGCCTTATAAAAAAATTAAAAAAAAAAACATAACAATGATCTAATGCAAATTATTTTTAATAACTAATAGAAAGAATCTCAAATTATTACCTTTTATAAATATAGTGAAAAAAATTAATTTTGTG
Source organism: Camellia sinensis (assembly GCF_055761805.1). Taxonomy (NCBI): domain Eukaryota; kingdom Viridiplantae; phylum Streptophyta; class Magnoliopsida; order Ericales; family Theaceae; genus Camellia; species Camellia sinensis. The sequence goes on along the minus strand of NC_138973.1, from coordinate 71,141,101 downwards.
AGATTTTTGTGCACTTAATTATTGAAAAAACAAAAATTTCAAAGAGAGAATTTAGAGATGTGATTGAAGAAATACTATAACGAATGACAGCCTTATAAAAAAATTAAAAAAAAAAAACATAACAATGATCTAATGCAAATTATTTTTAATAACTAATAGAAAGAATCTCAAATTATTACCTTTTATAAATATAGTGAAAAAAATTAATTTTGTGAGATTTTTGTGCTACCTTCTCCCATGTGGCCTTTATTATTTCATTATTAATACTATTCTCATTCAGAGCGATAATTTTTATTTTTTTTTATAATCTTTATCATTTGGTAGATAATAACGAATAATAAAAATTATCAAGAGAATGTTAAGAATTTAATAGGAGATAAGAAGTTATAGATAAGACCATTTCATAAGATAAAAAATTTAAAATAAAAAAAGATAATATGTGATAGGAGAAAAAAAAATGAGTAAATCAAAATAAAGATTTAGATATATATGTTTTTGATAGATATATAGATTAACAAATCATATCTTTATCTAAATTTTATTATTTTAATTTTTTGAAAATCAATTATTTAATCTTTATCTTTATTTGTAGGCCATGAAATTAATCTTTATAAATTATTTATCAATTTTTATATGTTTATTTATATATAAGTCATGAAATTATTTTTTTTAAATAATTTTTAAAATTTTTATCTTTATCTATAGGTCATGAAATAAATTTTCATAAATTATTTATGAATTTTTAATTAAAGTACGAAATGAGGGGGGAAAAAAAGAGAGTAATTTTATTTTTTTTAAAAAAAAATCAATTATTTAATCTTTATCTTTATTTGTAGGCCATGAAATTAATTTTTATACGCTATTTATCAACTTTTATTTGTTTATTTATGGGAAGAAATTTTAAATTATCTATAAGTTATGAAATTAATTTTTTTTTAAATTAATTGTTTATTTTTTATCTTTATCTGTAGATTATAAAATTAATTTTCAGTTTTTATATGTTTATCTATATGGAGGAATTTTGAAATTCAAATCTTTATCCATAAGTAATGAAATTAATTTTAATTTTAATTAATCAAACAAATAAAAAATAAAGAAAAATAGAAAACATGAAAGGCAATCAAATAAGGTTGCCACGTAGGAAAGAGAGTGTTTTATTTTTTTTTATAATCTTTATCATTTGGTAGATAATAACGAATAATAAAAATTATTAAGAGAAGGTTAAGAATTTAATAGGAGATAAGAAGTTATAGATAAGACCATTTCATAAGATAAAAAATTTAAAATAAAAAAAGATAATATGTGATAGGAGAAAAAAAAATGAGTAAATCAAAATAAAGATTTAGATATATATGTTTTTGATAGATATATAGATTAACAAATCATATCTTTATCTAAATTTTATTATTTTAATTTTTTGAAAATCAATTATTTAATCTTTATCTTTATCTGTAGGCCATGAAATTAATATTTATAAATTATTTATCAATTTTTATATGTTTATTTATATATAAGTCATGAAATTATTTTTTTTAAATAATTTTTAAAATTTTTATCTTTATCTATAGGTCATGAAATAAATTTTCATAAATTATTTATGAATTTTTAATTAAAGTACGAAATGAGGGGGGGGGGGAAAGAGAGTAATTTTATTTTTTTAAAAAAAATCAATTATTTAATCTTTATCTTTATTTGTAGGCCATGAAATTAATTTTTATAAGCTATTTATCAACTTTTATTTGTTTATTTATGGAAGAAATTTTAAATTATCTATAAGTTATGAAATTAATTTTTTTTAAATTAATTGTTTATTTTTTATCTTTATCTGTAGATTATAAAATTAATTTTCAGTTTTTATATGTTTATCTATATGGAGGAATTTTGAAATTCAAATCTTTATCCATAAGTAATGAAATTAATTTTAATTTTAATTAATCAAACAAATAAAAAATAAAGAAAAATAGAAAACATGAAAGGCAATCAAATAAGGTTGCCACGTAGGAAAGAGAGTGTTTTATTTTTTTTTATAATCTTTATCATTTGGTAGATAATAACGAATAATAAAAATTATTAAGAGAAGGTTAAGAATTTAATAGGAGATAAGAAGTTATAGATAAGACCATTTCATAAGATAAAAAATTTAAAATAAAAAAAGATAATATGTGATAGGAGAAAAAAAATGAGTAAATCAAAATAAAGATTTAGATATATATGTTTTTGATAGATATATAGATTAACAAATCATATCTTTATCTAAATTTTATTATTTTAATTTTTTGAAAATCAATTATTTAATCTTTATCTTTATCTGTAGGCCATGAAATTAATATTTATAAATTATTTATCAATTTTTATATGTTTATTTATATATAAGTCATGAAATTATTTTTTTTAAATAATTTTTAAAATTTTTATCTTTATCTATAGGTCATGAAATAAATTTTCATAAATTATTTATGAATTTTTAATTAAAGTACGAAATGAGGGGGGGGGGGAAAAGAGAGTAATTTTATTTTTTTTAAAAAAAATCAATTATTTAATCTTTATCTTTATTTGTAGGCCATGAAATTAATTTTTATAAGCTATTTATCAATTTTTATTTGTTTATTTATGGGAAGAAATTTTAAATTATCTATAAGTTATGAAATTAATTTTTTTTAAATTAATTGTTTATTTTTTTATCTTTATCTGTAGATTATAAAATTAATTTTCAGTTTTTATATGTTTATCTATATGGAGGAATTTTGAAATTCAAATCTTTATCCATAAGTAATGAAATTAATTTTAATTTTAATTAATCAAACAAATAAAAAATAAAGAAAAATAAAAAACATGAAAGACAATCAAATAAGGTTGCCACGTAGGAAAGAGAGTGTTTTAAAATTATGAGAATTTATGAATAAATATTTGGAGGCTTTTGACAAAATAACTACATTTGGTTATATATATAGTATAGATTTTCTCATCTTTTACAAAATATTAAATATTTGTCTCCATAATTCAACTCCCCTTAAGAGAGTTGAAACCTAAAGTCTCCATCTACCATCGACTTTAGGATAGTGTTGGCGAAGACAACATCAAAAATTTTACTTATGTGAAAACAAAAAATTGTATTGATTCACCAAAATTTATGATTTACATAATTTTAAACTAATAAAAATATGTGTTTTACTTAGATAACTGATTAGCTTAATGTTGATTGGATTTAAGTCTTATATCTAACATTAGCTGGCGAAGTAGCAGAGGTCTCTCAAGCTAGTACTTCATAAGTAGTCCCAAGAAAAGATAAATAACAATAACATGTAAATATCTGTCTCATTAATTATTTGCCATGTATATTATATAAATATTTTGAAAAAGAGTTGGATTTCCATTAGTTAATAATATGAATTGGCGGGCATTATTCAGGATTATAAGGTTTATCACAGATTATGTTTTGATAATTTGAATTATTTATTTTATCGAATACTTTGTATATATTATTCACATAATAAATTAGATTAATCCAATAATCATAATATATTTAATTTATTACGTTTGTTACAATACATAAATATATAAAATGAATTGTTTATTTCAAAAATGCAATCGTCATTAATTTTTTTGGTAAATCACACTCACCATAATCTGAATTAGAGAGTGTTGTTTAGGACTGTTGGCTTCACCACAGATTTCGTTTTGATAATCCGAACCGTTTATTTTGTCGAACACTTTGTGAATATTACCCACCAAAAAATTAGATTGATCCGATAATGGTAACCTATTTAATTTATCGTATTTGTCACAATAAATAAATAAATAAATACAATGAATAATCTATTTCAAAAATACGACCGTTCATTTTTTATTTTATTTTTTCTTGTGTGAATTACACTCACCTCCTTTGAATCTGAAAAAAATATAGTTAACTTTACCCTTTTTACATAACTTCATCAAAAACAAACGAGGACTAGCTTATAAAGATGAAATGCATAAGGGTTGTAGAGCAGTAGTAGAAGAAGAAAACTCAAATCAAAATAGGCAACACTAACATTTACAACCCTATCTATAAATATACACTTTTTGTTGTAACAACTAAGCTTGATAGGAGTAATAAAACACTTGGCCCATGATATTCGACTGGTACATTGACAAAGCCCCCAATTTATAGTCTATATATAGGGTTTGGATTAAGAGTGTTTGGGTTTGGTGGACTTTGAGACTAATTTTAGTGATTAAAACGGTTCACTTTTTAAAATTTATTAAGTAAAATATTCATGTAAAAAATCAAGATAATCTAACATCGATAGATATATGTTTGAATCAAGGGTAGGTCCACTATTTAGCTCACCCTGTAACTTCTTTTTTTTTTTTAATTTGTTATTAAACTTAATTTGTTTGAGTCTTATTTCTCACTATTCTTATTAAACTTTCTGTCTCATTTTAAAAGTTTTTTTAAAAATATTATTTATGTATTGTATTTAATGTGATTGTAGTTCATTAAATTTTATTATATATATATAAAAAATTATGACTATGCCATTTTAGGAAACGAGTAAAGTAGCCTTAACTAACGTTTTTTTTCCCCTTAATCAACAAATACATTTTTTTTTTAATGGAAATGAAGAAAACAATACAATCATCAATAAAATAGGAAAAATCATGTGGTTCCAGAAAACTCATCAGAATTTAGGTCTATGGTAGAGATATAAACCATAGACCTAAATTTCTGATAAATTTTCTGGTAAAATCTCTATCAAGGGGTTGAATATTGATCATTGATAATGAATTCTAGAAAAATATTTTTTTTAATATTTATCATTGATAATGAATTCTAGGTATTTTTCTGATTTCTAATAAAAGAATAGCTTTGACTACGACATTTTTCGTTTAAGAATATTGTTTGAAAAGAAGAAAAGAAAATTGACACTTGAAAAACATTTTTGAGCTATTTTAGGCTAATCAAATAAATAAAGAGAAATAATAATTCAGTGTAAGTTATAAAAAAAAAAATCAAATAAGTGATAAACTTTACAAATTCTAAATTATCACTAATTTGTAATTTTTTTCAATAAATAAAGTCTTACCTATGGGATTGTAGGTTAGTCAAATTGTACATAAAGTAGTATGATGTAGGGGTGTTCAGCAGATATTTCGATCCGTCCAAACCGACCAAACCGACCAAACCAAATCGATCCGCCGCATTTTGGACGGATGTGTGATGACAAACGGACAGCTGTGGATTGATTTTTTTTCCAATATGCCTAATTTTGGATGGATAGCAGATTTGAGGTTCCTTTAGCAGTAGCTGAACCGCCAAATTGCAAGCACCCCTGATAATTTGTAAGACTTTGTGTTTTCAATTTGTTTAAATATTCTGTTTTCGTTTTCAATTGAAAAAGAGCTTAGATATTCTATTGTGTTTTCAATTGAAAATCCTTTTATCAAATGGCAAATGTTGATATTTGATATTTTTGTGTGGAAAATATAAAGCTTAATTTTGTCATATATAAAAAAATCAAATTAAATAATTTTTGAATAAAAGAAAAAGTAATGAAATAGCTCTGATAATGCATCGTTTTCTTATATATATATATTTATTACTGATATTTGACAATTTACTTGATAATCTTTTGGTTATGATGAGTTGGATTGTTATATATCTAAAAAAAAAATATTGACAAGTTATTATATTATGTTCAAAATTTATAAAAATTTAAACTGCCAAATTGATATACATCTATTCGTTAATTCGCCAATCCATTCAATTTGCATCTGCCAATCTGATGGACGGATATGGATTGATTTTTTTCAATCTACCAATTCGGCGGATGAATGACGGACTAGAGATTCGTGACCGCAACCAAACCGCGAACACCACTATTATGATGAATTAAGAGTTTTTATTTTTTGAAATATAAAATATCAATCTACTAATATCATAAATCTTGCTTCAAATCCAAAGCCAGTCTCTCTACCTATAAAGTTAGATTCCTTATCTCGCTAGAAATACATCACTATTGCAAAGCAAATCCCGCACACTTTAATTGCCACTTCTACGTCTCTCTGGCTCTTTTTTTTTTATTACCAAAGTTAATCACTAGTTATTAGATTAACATTTTTATAGGAGTTAATTTTCTCTTCTTTTACAAAGTATTAAATATTTGCCTCCTTAATTCAACTCTTCTTAAAGAGAGTTGAAACCTAAAATCTCAGTCTACCATCAACTTTAGGATAGTGCCGACGAAGACAACATAAAAAATTTTACTCATGTGAAAACAAAAAATTGTATTGATTCACCAAAATTTATGATTTACATAATTTTAAACTAATAAAAATCGGTGATGCTACATGCACCAATTAGTGTACATACTAGTGTACCAATTAGTGTTATGATATTATTATTGACCACATTTATTATATAAGTTACAAATACGCAAAACCATACAAATGATGCTACATCATCTATTAGTATACTAATGTGTATATTAATTGATACATATAACATTATTCAATAAAAATATGTGTTTTACTTAGATAATTGATTGTTGGATATACCTCCTTATTAGAGTGTGGGACCCAATTGGTTTATTAAAAGAGTTTGATTTGATTTGGTATTAGTTATAATATATTTTTATATATTATATCTAATTTTGTGGAGACTCAATTCAATTTGGATACAACTAGGGTTTTGATAAAACAAACCCCAAATTTGACAATATATATAATATCGTTTTGTTTGTCCCGTGAGATGTTAATTCTTCTCGGTGAGATGATAGTGCCGTGGCAAATATATTATTTATTTTCTTTGGTGGGTGCTCAAACACACTAATGCTTGGAAGGTTCTTTGGTTTTGAATCTTTGGTTGCTTTGAAACATTGTTAGTGTGTCTTCGGCTGGTGCTTGGTGAAGCTGTTTTGGTTAATTATTTTGGATCTTCTACAACTCTAGTTTTGAAGATTTTGGTTTATCTATTTCGTGAGGTTTTTGCTCTTGTTTATTTGTGATTATTTGGAATTCACCTAAGGGTGGTTTTGTGAGACCATTAGTGTCTCGTTTGTAATCGTTTGAAAACTATTTGGTTGATAGTGGAATCGGATTTTGATCCCGTAGACGTACCTCACATTGAGGGAACCACGTAAAAATTCTTGTGTTGCTTTTGATTTAATTTTTCCGCATTAGTTTTTATTCTCATTGATTGATTTACTTGTGGGGAATCACATATTTTCCCTAACAACTGGTATCAGAGCTTACGGTTTATTTGAGTTTATTTATTTGTGTAAATCAATGGAGGGAAATGTAGGTCACATGTCTAGCTTCAATGGAAGTAATTGGGTAACTTGGAAAACCAAAATGGAGGACCTATTATTTTGTAAAGATTTGTATAGACCCATTGAGGGTGATAGTGGCAAACCCAAGGGTATGAAAGATGATGAATGGTATACGCTTAATCGAAAAGCCGTTGGTGTTATCCGTCAATGGATTGATGACAGTGTGTTTCATCATGTTGCTACTGAAACTTCGGCACATGATTTATGGAAAAAATTAGAGAGTCTTTATGACAGAAAATCAGCCACAAATAAAGCCTTTCTGTTTCGTAAGTTGGTTAATTTAAAATATAAAGATGGCAACCCCATTCCAGAACATTTGAATGAAATAAAGAGTATTGTTAACCAACTTGCTTCTATGAAAATTATTTTTGATGATGAGTTGTAGGTTTTGATGCTACTTAGTTCTTTGCTCGAAAGTTGGGAGACTTTGGTTGTGACAGTTAGTAATTCGGCACTCGATGGAGTTGTCACAATGGGCCAAGTCACTAGTAGCTTGTTGAATGAAGAAACTAGGAGAAAATCAGCGGGTTCCTCTCATTCAGAAGCATTTGTTGTGAGAGGCCAAAGCAAAACAAGGGAGAGGAGTAAGACTCCTCATGGTCGTGATCAAAGCCGTGACAAATCAAAAGATGGCTTTTTTTCAAAGAAAAACATTGAGTGTTATTATTGCCATGAGAAAGGGCACATGAAGCGGGAATGCCGAAAGCTCAAGAACAAGGAGAAAAGGTGTGACAAAAGTGTGGATAAGAAGCAAGAAGACACAACAGCAGTTATTACCGATGATCTCATGGTCATTTGTGAAGATGATTGTATCAATTTTGTGGGCCAAGAGAGCAATTGGGTGATTGATTCCGGTGCTTCTTTTCATGTGACTTCTCGAGTTGATTTCTTCACTACCTACACCAAAGGAAATTATGGTTATGTTCGAATGGGTAATGAAGGTTTGTCCAAGATTATTGGCATGGGTGATGTTTGCTTGGAAACAAATTTGGGTTGCAAGTTGTTGCTTAAAGATGTGAGGCATGTTATCGACATTCGCCTCAATTTGATCTCTATTGGGAAGCTAGATGATGAAGGCTTCAACAACAAATTTGGTGATGGAATATGGAAGCTCACAAAGAGTTCTTTGGTGGTGACTAAGTGCAAGAAGACTCATACACTTTATTCGATGCATGGAAAAATTTGTAAAGGTGCTGTCAATGCACTTCAAGATGATACTTCTACTGAATTGTGGCATAAGCGGCTTGGCCACATAAGTGAAAAAGGGCTGCAAGTATTGTTCAAGAAAGAGCTTCTACCCGGTTTGAAAGGTACACATCTTAAAACTTGTGTTTATTGTTTGGCGGGTAAACAACATAGAGTTTCTTTTCATAAAAATGTTGCTTCTAGAAAAGAAAATATTTTGGAGTTGATTCATTTAGATGTTTGTGGTCCTTTGAAAGTTAGAACACATAGTGGTGCACTTTATTTTGTTACTTTCATTGATGATTATTCAAGGAAAGTTTGGGCTTTTCTTCTAAAAACTAAAGATCAAGTTCTAGAAGTATTTAAGCATTTTCAGGCCATGGTTGAAAGAGAAACAGGGCAGAAATTGAAATGCATCCGATCAGACAATGGTGGTGAATACATTGGGCCATTTGATGAGTATTGTCGTAGCCAAGGTATTCGGCACCAAAAGATAGTTAAGAAGACTCCTCAACAAAATGGCATTGCCGAGAGGATGAACCGCACCATTGTGGAAAGAACAAGCTGTTTGCTTTCACAAGCTAAATTGCCAAGATCCTTTTGGGGTGAGGCAATGAAGACAACGGTGGATGTAATCAATTTGTCTCCTTGCTATTCTTTGAATGGTGATGTTCCAGAAAGAGTTTGGACCGGTAAAGATGTGTCTTATGAGCACTTGAGAGTGTTTGGCTGCCGAGCTTTTGTTCACATTCCAAAGGATGAGAGGTCCAAGCTTGACAGTAAGTCAAGACAATGCATTTTTCTTGGCTATGGACGTAATGAACTTGGGTATAGATTGTGAGATCCGGTCGACAAAAAAGCCATTCGAAGTCGTGATGTTGTGTTTCTTGAAGACCAAACAACTGAAGACTTTGGCAAAGGTGATCAACCGGAGCCAAAAACTAGTGATCTCATTGACATGGATCCATCTCCTTCATCTTTAGTTGATGATGAAAATGCGGGAGATATGCAGCCACCTATTGAAGATGTGGAGGATGATGCTAATCCTAATGAAGTTGAGCCAGAAATTGAGGAAGAGCATCCAACTCAAGAACCGCCACCACAACTTGAGTTAAGAAAATCTACAAGGGACTGACAACCTTCGAGAAAGTATCCTCCCAATGAGTTTGTGTTGATTTCTGATCAAGGGGAGCCCGAGAGCTACCAAGAAGCAATTGAGCATGCAAAGAAAAATGATTGGAAAAAAGCCATGGACAAAGAGATGAATTCCTTACTTGAAAACCAGACTTATGATATAGTGAAGTTGCCTAAGGGGAGGAAAATTATGAAAAATAAGTGGGTTTTCAAATTGAAGAATGATAGCAAGAATCTGAGGTACAAAACACGTCTTGTTGTGAAAGGCTTTGCACAAAAAAAAGGCATTGTCTTTGATGAGATTTTCTCACCGGTTGTAAAGATGTCTTCTATTCGGGTTGTACTTGGTATGGCTGCAAGTATGAACCTTGAAGTTGAGCAACTTGATGTGAAGACCGCATTTCTTCATGGTGATCTTGAAGAAGAAATTTACATGGAGCAACCGGAAGGTTTTGTGGAGAAAGGGAAAGAGAAATTTGTTTTCAAATTGAAGAAAAGTTTGTATGGCCTCAAGCAAGCCTCGCGACAATGGTACAAAAAATTTGACTCTTTCATGATGAATAATAGTTTTTCTAAAACCACTTCGGACCATTGTGTGTTTGTGAAAAATTTCTCAGACGACAAATTTATTATTCTTTTGCTTTATGTTGATGACATGTTAATTGCGGGTCAAGATTCTACCATGATTAACAAGTTGAAGTTAGAGTTGAGTAAATCTTTTGCTATGAAAGATTTGGGACTAGCAAAGCAAATCCTTGGTATGAAAATTGTTCGTGATCGCAAAGAGGGGCTGATTTGGTTGTCTCAAGAAAGCTACATTGAGAAGGTTTTTGAGAGATTCAACATGGATAAAGCAAAGCCAGTTGGTTGTCCACTTGTGGGTCATTTCAAGCTTAATTCGAATCAGTGTCCTACAAGTGACAAAGACAAGGAAGAGATGCAGAAAATTCCTTATGCTTCAGCAGTTGGTTCTTTGATGTACGCCATGGTTTGTACAAGGCCGGATATTGCTCACGCCGTTGGTGTGGTGAGTTGTTTTCTCTCTAATCCGGGTAAAAAACATTGGGCAGCGGTAAAATAGATTCTAAGGTATCTTCGAGGGACTTCGAAGGTATGTTTGTGTTTTGGGGATGGTAAGCCGATGCTTAATGGGTTCACAGATTCTGACATGGCCAGTGATGTTGATTCTAGGAAATCTACTTCAGGGTATTTGATGACTTTTGCAGGGGGAGCTGTGGCATGACAATCTAAATTACAAAAATGTGTTGCTCTCTCAACTACCGAAGCTGAATTTATTGCCATTATGGAAGCTTGCAAAGAAGAGTTATGGTTGAAGAAATTTTTGCAAGAATTGGGTTTGAAGCAAGAAAAGTATGTGCTTTATTGTGATAGTCAAAGTGCTATTCATTTGAGTAAAAATTCTGCTTTTCATTCGAGATCGAAACACATTGATGTGAGATACCATTGGATTCGTGATGTGTTAGATTCGAAATTGTTACAACTCGAAAAGGTTTACACAGATGATAATATTTCGAATATGTTGACTAAGACTTTGTCGAGGGACAAACATTTAAAGTGTCGAACTTTGGCGGGTATGATTGATATCTCCACCTAAGTCGGTAGGGGGAGAATTGTTGGGTATACCTCCTTATTGGAGTGTGAGAGCCAATTGGTTTATTAAAAGAGTTTGATTTGATTTGGTATTAGTTATAATATATTTTTATATATTATATCTAATTTTGTGGAGACCCAATTCAATTTGGATACAACTAAGGTTTTGATAAAACAAACCCCAAATTTGACAATATAGATAATATTGTTTTGTTTGTCCCGTGAGATATTGTTTTCACAAAAGAGAAAAAAGGAGCGACAGCAAGTTAATTAATTCTTCTCGGTGAGTTGATAGTGCTGTGGCAAATATATTATTTGTTTTCTTCGGTGGGTGCTCAAACACACTAATGCTTGGAAGGTTCTTTGGTTTTGAATATTTGGTTGCTTTGAAACATTGTTAGTGTGTCTTCGGCTGGTGCTTGGTGAAGCTGTTTTGGTTAATTATTTTGGATCTTCTACAACTCTGGTTTTGAACATTTTGGTTTATTTATTTGGTGAGGTCTTTCCTCTTGTTTATTTGTGATTATTTGGAATTCACCTAAGGGTGGTTTTGTGAGACCATTAGTGTCTCGTTTGCAATCGTTTGAAAACTATTTGGTTGATAGTGGAATCAGATTTCGATCCCATGAACGTACCTCACATTGAGAGAACCACGTAAAAATTCTTGTGTTGTTTTTGATTTAATTTTTCTACATTAATTTTTATTTTCATTGATTAATTTACTTGTGAGGAATCACATATTTTCCCTAACACTGATGAGCTTAATGATGGGTGGGTCATAGGTTGAGCCTTGTTTTTAAGTCTTATATCTAAGATTAGCTAGCGAAGTAGCATAGGTCTCTTAAGCTAGTAAGATAGTGCCTCAAATGTAGGTCCCAATAAAAGATAAATAACAATAATATGTAAACATCTGTCTCATTAATTAGTTGCCATGTCTATTATATTTTGATAATTAGTTGTCTAATTAATTATATGTCTTATTAAACATCTGTCTCAGGATTGTGGGGTTTATCACGAATTATGTTTTGATAATTTGAATTATTTATTTTGTCGAATACTTTGTATATATTATTCACATAATAAATTAGATTAATCTAATAATCATAATATATTTAATTTATTACGTTTGTCATAATATATAAATATATAAAATGAATTGTCTATTTCAAAAATGCAATCATCATTTATTTTTTTGGTAAATCGCACTCACCACAGTCTGAATTGGAAGGTGTTGTTCAGAACTATGGGGTTCACCACAGATTTTGTTTTGATAATTTGAACTGTTTACTTTGTCTAACATTTCGTGAATATTACTCACAGAAAAAATTAGATTGATCTGATAATGGTAACCTAATTAATTTTATCACGTTTGTCACAATAAATAAATAAATAAAATGAATAGTCTATTTCAAAAATATGATTGCTCATTTTTTTTTTCTTGTGTGAATTACACTCACCTCCCTTGAATTTGAAAAAAAATATAGTTACCCTCACCTTTTTTATGTAACTTCATCAAAAACAAACAAGGACTAGGTTATAAAGATGAAATGGTTACATATCCAAGAAAGGGTTGTAAAGCACGTAGTAGAAGAAGAAAACTCAAATCAAAATAAGCAACATTAACTTTTACAACCCTATCTATAAATTATACACCTTTTTGCTGTAACAACTGAGCTTGATAGAAGTAATAAAACACTTGGCCCATGATATTCGACTGGTACATTGACAAAGCCCCCCATTTACTGTCTATATATGTAGGGTTTGGATTTAGAGTGTTTGCATTTGGTGGATTTTGAGACTAGTTTTGGCGATTAAATATGTTCACTTTTTAGGATTTATTAAGTAAAATATTCATGTAAAAAATCAAGATAATCTAATATCGATAGATATATATTTGAATCAGGGGTAGGTCCACTCTTTGACTAACCCTGAAACTCTTTTTACTGCTATCATATATTGCTATTATATATATATATATATATATGTTCATGAAGTCCTCCCATTATAATTTTGAACACCCTGTTACTCCAACTCAACCAAACAAGGAGTTTTTGAATTTAAGAAACAAAAATCACCATAGTAGAGGTTTAAATGGTTTATTTTCATCAAGATTGAAAAAAAAAAGTAGTGTCAAATTAAATTTTTCGGTTTGGTTGGTTGAGAAATTGAAATTGACTTCATGTCATAGTTTAGTTTGGTGAATTAATATAAATGAGAGATTTTATAGAATTTTTTAGAAATTTGTAAGATCTCAATTGGAAATAAATGAAGAAAAATGGTGAAATATATGATAAATATTGAATGTGGTTTCTTTTATATAATTTATAAAATTTAAGTTTTGAAATGTCCAATAAATATTTTTAGAATCACCACTGTTTTGAATCATATTTGTTTTAAAAAATGAGCAACAAACATAATTTTAAAAATAACAATTCATTTTTTATAATATAAATGTGATTCAAATATGTAATTATCAATGTCTAATTATCTTGATTTTTTTTCATATCTATTTTGGTCAAATGAATCTTAAAAAATGAACGGTTTGGTTCATTGAGATCGGCCCCAAAATGGGCCACCAAATCCAAGCACTCTCTCAAATTAAGATGACCAACTTGAAAGAATCTAAACTCATATATATATATATATGTATATATATATATATATCAATATCTATTAAGCTATTTCTGATATTATTTTATAATTTTTTACAAAATATTAAGGGAAAATTGATTTTCAGTGAAATAGTGGATAAATAATTTCATTTTTTGGTGGCACAAGTTTTGTGTGTGTCTAGTGTAAGTTCATTCCTGTGTTTTGTACAAATATTATCTGTCTTAGAGTTGCACCCAAAAAAAAAGTAAGGAGGACTTACGTGTACGTCTTAATAAGTGGACTTATTGTCCAGTGAGTCCTATGATAATTAATGGTGTTTTTCATCAATTATTATTAAAAAATCATCACTAATTGTTAATTTTCAGCGACTATTTGAAAGTTGTCACAAAAAATGGTACTAATTATAAGTTTTATTGACAATTAAAAAAAAATCATCACAAAAAAATGTCACTAATTTTTAACTTTCAACGACAGTTTAAAAAATTCATCACATAAAAACGTCACTAATTTTAAGTTTCAGTGACAATTTATAAAAACCGTGATAAAAAAAAATCACTAATTGTCAATTTTTAGTGACATGCAAAAAATCGTCACAAAAAATTATTTTTAGCGACGATTTTACTAAGACTTATTTTCAATAGGAGTTGATAGAAATTAAGTCTAACTATTAGGACCTATTGGTAGTTTACCAAAAAAGAAATCTATATTGCAATTATTTTATAAGTGTCCCATTGAATTATAATTTTTCCAAACATTAACTGCTCTAATTTTTAATGGGGGATTTGGTCAAAGTCCTCTTATAATAAAACTTTAATACATTAATGAGAAGCTCAAAAAGTTTTTCTTGAAAGGTCCAGCATATATCACTATTACTAAAATATTAAATTTTAAAATAGTATAACTTTTGTTTAAAATGTCGATTTTTAATAAAATTAGAATTTTTATAATCCTCTCATCAATATTTAATGGGGGATTTGCTCAAAGTCCTCTTATAATAAAACTTTAATGCATTAATGAGAAGCTCAAAAAGTTTTTCTTCAAAGGTCCAGCATATACCACTATTACTAAAATATTAAATTTTAAAATAATAAAACTTTTGATCAAAATGTCGATTTTTAATAAAATTAGAATTTTTATAATCCTCTCATAAATATCTATGAAATACGATTCATGTTAACTATGAAATTTTTAAAACAAAATAATATATTATTACCATTAAAATTGATTTAAACAGTAACATGTAACATGTTACTCTGTTTCGTAATAACATGTTATTTTGGTTCACAGTAACATATTATTTTGATTCGCAGTAACATGTTACTCTGACAACCAAGAAAAAAAAAATGATATTTTTATTTTGCCTTTACTCAATTATGCGCTTTCTTCTTAGGAGATTTATGAAGTAAGATAAATTGGATTGTTATTTTTATCAAATAAGGATCAAATTGAAGGGTTTGGACTAAATTTTACAATTTTGGGGAATGCCCTTCATGTTGTCTAATGTTGGTTTATAACCTCACTCAAATGGAACCCCCCCCCCCCCCCCCCCCCCACCCCCCCAAAAAAAAAAAAAAAATTCAACTAGTTACCAAACAATAGAAAAAGAGATTAATATTTAATTACTAATTGGGTAAATCTTTTTTGCAGTTAACTAAGTTATTCATTGAAAATGATGTGAAAGACAAAATTGATTATACAAGCTTAATAAGTAATTTTGTAGTTAAAAATGTAAGAAAAGTAATATTGAATTGATATTTTGTTGCATTTAGATTAATTTGTACTGATTTATGGCTTTATTTTTTATTTGGCATCCCCCTCCCCCCCCCCCTCTCTCGTTTTATACTGAGTCTTGCTAAGCCATGAAATAACAAAATCAAATTATTTAATTTTTATCTTTTTAAGTTATTGTAATAATTTGTTAAGATCTTAATCAATGTAAGCAAATTTTGGATTCTTTAGTGGGACAGTTTCAAACGCTCATTTTGAATTGTAAATAAGAAGGAAATTGAACTTAAAACACCCATATATTTGAAGTTGTCTAACAGTTTCAAACACTCATTTTGATCCACATTGGGGGAAAAAAAAAAATTGAATTTTAGAATAATCAATGATTATTTTATTGATTACCTGAAAAATTCAAAACTTTTCTTATGTGATCTCCTCCCTTTTATTTTTTATTTTTATTTATTTTTATTTTAGTTTAAAGAAGGGTAAACAAAGAAATTGAGCTACAATTGCAAATTAGCATCACTAAGGACCATAGGCTAAAAGAGGTGGCACCTCTTCCATCCAAACTTTCAACCCAGACCAAGCCTTTGACAAACGAGCAAGAGAGTGTGCTTCCCTTGAATAGCCTTGACAATGGACAATGCAAAGTTTCTTTTATAGTTCTCCAAAGAATGTATTTTATGATAGAATAATATACAAATAGAATTTTTTTTTACATAGTTATTATATATAACGATATAAATTTATGTGATCATTTTATTTTTAATCAAAACATCCATTATTATAATTATAGTTTTAAAAATGTTATGGATACATTATTCTAAGCTATTTCTGTTTAAATTTTCTAATTACAAATCATTTATCATGGTATCCCTAGCCAATTAAATCTTGTAAATATATTTAGGATTAAGTAAACAACTATTGTTTCCCTCGCATACTGAACTATATAATCTTTGCAACTGCGATGTAAGAACTCTCACGTTATATAGTGGTACCATCACATGCTTTCACTGTTATATTTATACCCAATCATTAAAAAAGTTTTAACTAAAGTTTATCCACTTTTAATTGATAGCATGAAAGGCCTAACATAACTTGCCTATCGGAACCACCCTATTGCCCTCTTCTCGACTCCTTGAATCCTGAATCCACCCTCTACTAACACATTCTCCACACATGTTCCGTTTTCGTGGTTTTCCACTTGTTAATCAAAAGGTAATTTAATGCCCAGAAAGATAGAAAGTGTGTTGCAAGAAGAAGGATGTGAAATTAATATATATATATATATGAAACCCTCAATCTAAATGAGCTTTACAGTGCAATTACACTAGTTTAAGGTAATTGCAATTTTTTTGGTTTAAATATTCTTGTGAAAGCTTCACCTTCATTACTCTACCAGCTTATATATGGATGTGAGTTTGATGAGGGGATTGGTTATCCTCTAGTTTTCCTTTTCTCTGGGTGTTTTTGCTTCAAAATGTTTGCTCAACCTATATTCTTATGCTTTACAGATAGTACTAACAAGTGACAAAATGAAAACTTTGTTTAATCTCTATTGTTGTTATAAGTAGATGAATTTTGTTCAACCTACATTTATATAGAAATATTTTTATGATATTGTTATTATGCACACTATTTAATCTCTAATGTTGTTATAAGTTTATGATTTTGATTTTTCCTTTTCCATTTAGATGAATCCCAAATGTGTTTATACAATGTATATAGAAGTCGCTTTGCCTTGCAAACTAGGAGCCTGTATAATTCATGTTGGATGTATTGTTATAGAATTTCAGTAACAATTGGATATTTTTTAGTCTAGCAGAAAAGTAAATCTTTACAACAGTAGTATTAGTCTTTTAGTATAGAATTCTTAGTGAATATAGATATGGGTGTACGAGTGTGAAAGGGTTTTAGTTTCAGATTCGGTCTCCTTTATGTACGAAATTATGAACTGCGTGTTCAGATTGAACAATGTGCTATGTTATGTGCTGTGTGCCAACTAAACCAAATACTGTGTTATGAACTGCGTGTTCAGATTGAACAGTGTGCTATGTTATGTGTTGTGTGCCAATTAAACTAAATACTGTGTTATGAACTGCGTGTTCAGATAGAACAGTGTGCTATGTTATGTGTTATGTGCCAACAAAACCAAATACTGTGTTATGAACTGCGTGTTCAGATTGAACAGTGTGCTGTGTTATGTGCTGTGTGCCAATCAAACGAAATACTGTGTTATGAACTGCGTGTTCAGATTGAACAGTATGTTATGTTATGTGCTGTGTGCCAATCAAACCGAATACTGTGTTATGAACTGTGTGTTCAGATTGAATAGTGTGCTATGCTATGTGCTATGTGCCAACTAAACCAAATACTGTGTTATGAACCGCATGTTCAGATTGAATAGTATGCTATGTAATGAGTTATGTGCCCAAATGAGCTATGTGCCCAAAAGAGCTGCGTGCCAAACGAACAAAGTGTTGTGTTGTGAGCTGCGTGCCAAATGAACAGAATATTGTGCTGTGAGCTGCGTGCCAGGTGGACAAAATGCTGTGTGCAAGTTGTGTTCAAGAATGAGCAGAAATACTATGTATGTAGATGTGTTCAGAATGAGCAGATATAATACATAGCGAAGGCTTGAAATGTGCAAGAAATGCAAGAATGAAGTATGTACCTCTCACGCATGATGCAATAGATGAGACTCTGGTTCCCGTAGCAGTAAGTCTGCGGGCGCCCATCGTACGAAGTCCGTAAAATGGTGGAAGGTGCTAGGAGGTAGGATGTGCTCCTGCGGGTGGTATCTCTCCGGATCGAATGGCTGTATCCTCATAGGCAACGGCATAACGTCGGGCTCATCCTCTACTCTCAGGGAGCCTTCGCCGTATGGAATATGATCAGCCATCTAAAGAAAGGAGCAAAAATGAGCAAAAGTGAGCGAAATAAGCCAAAATTGCAAAAAGTCAACAAAAGTCAACTCTCGAGAAGAGAAAAAGTCAACAAAAGTCAACACCCGAGAAAAGGTGCTAAACTTCGAGGCGAACATACCTCAAGTGGTGAAAATGAAGAAAGAAGCTCTGAAAACAAATTCTAATCGGTTCAAAACGAAGAGAATTAAAAGTTTTCGCGAAACAACTTTGCGTGGGACGTTGAAAAACGCGTATAAAGTGCAGATCTGAGAGAGAAAAGGGTCTAGGGAGGAAGAGAAATGTATTTCGGCCTTGGAGGTGTGACGAAAAGTGTTTTGGAGTTGAGTTTTTAAAGATCTCCATGTGAAAAGACCAAGTTGCCCCAAAATTATGTAAACTAGTCGGCCAGCCAGTTTTTCTGGTCGGCCGACCACTTTTGTGGTCAACAACTGGTCGGCCATTGTTCTAGGTGGTCGACCACCCTCCTAGATGATCCTCAAAGCTCTATTGTTCTCTTTGTGTGTTTTGGTGATGATTGGAGTCCTCGGCCCTTGAGAAAGTGCAAGAAAAGTACACTTTTTGGCGCGAAATTGTCCCCGCAGGAACTTTAATTCAAGTCTTCGCTGCTTGAATCATCGTCACTCGTCGAAAGCAAGGTGTATCCTTTTTGAGTACATTGTGACCCCTCCGAGAGGTAAATCGGAGGTTTCGGTAAACTAGTCTCGCTAAGGCTTGTATTTCTTTAACCGGCTTTTTTTGTTTCAAGGCATGCTATTGAAGTCATACCGCTCTCGCATTGTTATGCACACTTTCCTCTCTTGCATTTGTTATGCACACCACTTGTTGCTTTGTTATGCACTCATTACTTGTGTTGTCACGCTCATTTTACTTACATTGTCATGCATTTCATCTGCATTGTTATGCGCACACTTAGGTTGCATTGTCATGCACCCTTTCCACCTGCATTATCATGCATTCTTCACTTGCGTTGTCGTGCACATTTCGCCTGTATTGTTATACATGTTTCACGTGCATTGTTTTGCACTTTTCACTTGCATTGTCACGCACTTTTCACTTGCATTGCTACGCACCTTTCCATCGGCATTATGTATGCACGTGCTTATCTCGCATTGGAATTGTACCATGTTGCAACGTGGGGCATGTGTTTCTAACTATATTGCACCTGTTAAGTTTCTTTCTTATGCAGGCACGATATTGTATGTACGGTTCATTTGAGGCTGGTGCGACCAGACGATATTGTATGTACGGTTCATTTGAGGCTGGTGCGACCAGACGGTATTGTATGTACTCCGTGTGAGCCGTAACGAGAATTGTATAATTCTCTTACATCCTTTCTGCATGTAATGTAGTTTGGTTCGAATTTGCTTGCTTAAACTGTTACATTTGTTTTGCATATTTGCTCCATTATAGCTTTCTTTGCATGATCATAAGTTATGTTCGGCTTTGTGCATGTCTTTTGCATTTTGCCCCTGCCTGCGGGCACATCTCTTTGTTATCTTGCCTGTTTGTCTAAGTTTTCGGCCTTGTCAAAAATGGGTCATCTTTGGGCTTTGACATTCACTTCCGTCACTTATGACTTCCGAGTTCTGTCAAAGAGGGGCAACTATAGACACCCCATTTTTGACCGACCTTAAGACTCAGATGTCATTGATTGAGTGCTCGGTGATAGTGCATGTCGTGCTCGTTTCGAGGTTTCTGAGTTTTGGCTAAGAGCCTTGCCTCCGAGCCTCTGAACTCTTTGTGTTTTGACTCGGTTTGCAGACCAACCCTTATTTCTCTTCCCTAGAAGGAGGGAGAGGTCTGGTAGACCATTCTTTTGTGGCTGTAGACCACTTTTCGTGGTCGTAGACCACTTTTCTCGTTTGGAGACAAGTTTTCAATTTTCGGAGTCTTCGGCTGGGCGCATTGACTCAGGATCGCTTAATGTTCTACGTTTGGCGTGGTTTTTGAACCACACCTTGTTTCCTCTGCCTAGAGGGACACTGTGGTCTGGGAGACCACTTTTGTGGTCGTAAACCACTTTTGGTGCTCGTAGACTAGTTTTCGAGTCTCTCGGCTGCGCGCCTTGCCTCTCGGACTTTCGTCTTGCATCCTTTTTGGTTTGTTTTTGGCACAAACCTTGTTTTCCTCGTTTAGAAGGTGGAATGAGGGTGGGAGACCAATTTCTCTCCCGTAAACCACTTTCCTTTCTGCCAGCTAGTTTTCTGGTCGGGCAACTGATTTTCTTGGTCTTTGAGCCACCTTTTTTGGTCGGCCACCACACCACCACCTTGGTCTCATGCTTTAGACCACCACTCCGACCTGGCCGACCACTTTTTTCCTTGGCCGACCACTTTCACTGGTCGGCCGACCAGTAGAAGTAGCTGGCCGACCACTTCAATTGGTCGGCTGCTTTTCACCAGCTTCCTGGAGATATTTTCTCTCCAGCTGGCACAGCTGGAAGGCACCAGAACCATCCTCCATACACGTGTATGGAGGGATGGCTTTGAGGCCAAAGCTTCTCCAACAAGCTTGAGCCTTGGTTCTCTACATAAGAGAACCTCCCCCTCCCTCCTCTAGGTTCAGAAAAAGTTCCTTGAGCTATACATATAATCTATATCTATACATCTTGATTTCCCTCTTGTTTTGTGCCTTAAAGTGTTATTTCTTCATACTTTAACACACAAACACACACTCAAACACCATCCTTTTGTTGCTGAGGTGCTTAGGAGCTAGTTTTGAGGTTTTTGGTTTGATTTGAGCTTGGAAAACTTACTGGAGTTGTAGCTTCAAAAGTGTTCTTCAAGGGTGAGCCTTTAACTCCTTAAACCCTTTGTTTTGCTTAAGCTTTTGGACCCACTTGCATATTGTTTTAAGCTTAACTCTAAACTATAAAAAGTTCTGATTTTGTATGCTTAAAATGTTTGTTTAAGGTCATTTTTGTGTTGAGGGTTGTTTACCCCCTCTTAGGTCTTGTTTGGCCTTGCTTTTGTGCCTTCTTTTTGAGCTTTTGGGACCACCTTGTTTTGGCCTTCTCATCACTGAAACTCAGAGGAATTTCAGTGGTGGAAGTGGTGTTTTGAGGTCCCAAATAGGAGAGGGTCATCCCCTCTCCTTGTGTCTTATTTACTTGCTTTCAATGCCTCATGTGTGAGCATGTTTGTTAAGCTTATGTTGGCCATATCTTAGCTTATATTTGGGGTTATTTTGCTGTGGCATACCATTGTTTTTACTTGGTTTTGTCACCTCATGCATGCCTAATACACTTGTAGTGTAAATCTCATAAACTAGTCTTGTATGCTTCATGAAGTAGCATGTCATTCTAGCTTGTTTTGAGTCCATTTCAGCATGTTTTTGGTGATGGTTTACCATGTCATACCTCTGTTAGGGTTTGGTTTGGTCACCCCTTGCATGCTCCTTGCACTTGTAGTGCAATTCCTTGAATTAGCCTAACATGCATCATGCCTTAACATGTCATTCCAGCATGCTTTTGGCTTAACTCTAAGAAGGTTTTGTCCATATTTTAACATGCTTTAGCTTTGATTTGTATTGTTTTGGCCATGCATGACTTGCTTTGTATGGCCATGGTTCAATCTAGCTTGTTAGCTTTGTGTGTCAAGTCCACTAGCATGCATTACTTGGACTATTTAAATGATTCGACATCATTTGTAATGTGATTTCAGTCCATGTTTCATGTTCATGCACTTGCATCTTTCACTTATTCAATGCGTTAGAGGGTTTCCCCCTTTATGCCTTAACATGAATCATTGCGTATGCCTTCATACCTAAGCTTGTGAGCTATCATTTTAGTGTTTATTTGGGGTTATTTTTCCATGATATAACTCTATTTTTCGCTGGTTAAGTCATCTCATGCATGGTCTTAGTAGGTGTAGTGTAATCCACCTTATTTGCCTTGCATATCCCATGCTTTATGCCTTCATGCTAGCTTGTTTTGGCTTCCTTCCATACATGTTTTAGTATCATTTCGACATGATCTAGGACTGTTTTGGGTTGCCTTTGTCACATGCTTCATGTTTTGCATAGTTGTAGTACAAATGCCTATGCTAGCTTCAAGCTTTGGGTGCCGTAGCAAGCTTCATTTGTGTTGTTTAGATGATTTGGCATCATTTAACATGACATTTCAGAGCATGTATCATTGCCATGTCCCCACTTCATTCACCCTTTGAGTGCCTCTAAGGGTTGTGCATTTGTTGCCTTTTTTTGGCCTAGCATGTATGCCATCTTGCCTAGGTCCTTGAACCCCCATCTCAGCATGTTTTGGTCTTTGTTTAGACCTATTTAAGCTTTGTCCATGTTTGGTTCAATCATTTGTCCCATGTATTGCATGTCCTTTGTGTGGTCCCTTTAATGGCTTTGTGCCTTAGGCCCTCTTGCATGCTTTACTTGTGTTGTTTGAATGATTTGGCATCATTTCACACTTGATTTCAGAGCCTTTAGTGTTGTTACACTTCCATGTTTATCGGTTCTTCATCATGTTTGAAAGTTGTGCTCTTAGGCCTACTTGATAGGCCAATGCATGTACATGCATGCCTTGCCCTTTTGTGCCTTTGTTTTGGTGTTATGGCCACTAATTTGGGCATGATTGAGGTCTGTCCATTTTGGTTTAAGTCCATCGAGCATTATGTATGCCATGTTGCATTGCGTTGAGTATGCCATGTTACCTTGCATTGTGAATGCCATGTTGTTATTTGCATTGTGTATGCTATTTTATTGCTTTGCATTGAGTGTGCATGCCATTGGCATTGAGTATGCTATGTTACATTGCATTGCATGTTTGCATGCTTGTCCCTTGCATATTGTTCGCATGCTTGTTTCATTGTATTGCATGTTTGCATGCTTAAGTTGCATTGCATGATTTGTATGCTTGAGTCGCATTGTGTATGCCTTGCTTGTGTTGCATTTTGTTTGGAATAAGTGCTAGTCCAAACATGAGAAACGAGGTACGTTTCATACTTGAAGTGATGAAACGTGCCTCAATTCTCGGTCGCCGACGCTCTTGATGATACATGATAAAGCTTTAGGCATTTATGTGTTTATTTGTGCATTCATTTCATATTGAATTGTGCAACTTTGCCTCTCGGCCATCATGCATCGAGATGCGTGATTGGTGGCCCGAGAGTCGAGAACTACACTCCCTTGAGCTCATGAAATGATAGGGAGGGTGGTTGTCCACACATATCTTGCAAATACATTGCCATGCCCTTTCTTGCTCTTTGTTGCAGCAAATTGGAGAAATGCAGCAACAGCTGGTCGACCAGACAGAAAAACTAGCTGGCCGACCACTTTTTTTGATTTGCAACAACAAAAAGTGGTCGACAGGTGGTCTCCCACATCAACAACTGGTCGGCCACCCTCCCACAGGTCCCCAAGGTGAGTTGGAAGCTTTCTGGAGCTTGGTGCAAGTTTTTAGAGCAGTTGCAAATAGAGGCAAATTGGGGCATCGCGACGGATTTCCGAACGAGGCGACCGGGCATGCATACTCTTCTCCTTCTGAGGACATTGCTTTACTGTTTTCCTCAGCTAGTTTACGCTTTGGTTTGTACTTAATTGATTCGTGTTGTAATAATTAGTTGTAGCTAGTTATTCAATTTTGTTTTGTAATAATTAGTTTAATTAGGTTAGATTAGTTAGTTAGCTCTTTATTCGGATCCTCCATCGAGAGGGCCAACTGTTATAATAAGCGTGCGTGTGTGTGATGTATGTCTTCCAACCCCCATTTCTTTCTCCCTTTTGCTTAATCGCTTACAATGGTTAGTTTTAGGGCATATTTCGATTAGCATACCTTATGCTTGCATGCGTGCATCCATTCATTTGTATTGCATGCACCGGGCTCGGCGCATCATACTAACTGCATTGTATTTCAATTTCAATTTGAATACATGTACCAAGTTGCATTTCACATGACATGATTAGAATAGCCGAGCCTATTTTAATTGCATTTTTGCATGTGTTGCATTAGCCATCTTAACATGAACTAGGATCATGCATGATTTCTAACTAGTTCTTTGTTTTGGCTCGGAGTACACTGTGAGTATTTATGCTTTAGCATACTGCATGTGTATTAATGTTGCCATGAAAGCATGCTTGCTATGAGGCTAACTGCTTCTTTGATATAACTGCCTGGATGCCTGTGGGTGAAGGTTGGATTACTTGAATTGAAACAATTCATTAAATCCCCGATTTAGCCTACTTGCGAGTAGCAAACTCCAAATCATTTTCATAAATGAACATGCAATGTTTTGTCCCAAATTAGGCGATCTAGTCTATACTTGTGTGTTGTGCGCATCACGTAGTAAGATTAGCTAATTAACCGGAATAAGAGCACATGTGTTTTCAAATACAAAATATCATGCTTAGTATAGGTCGATCTTTGATCGGGCGAGCGGGGGTGCTCATTGCATGACCTTCCCCTCTCGTACCCAAGTTCCCAAGCCGAGGCAACTTTGGTGATGACAGACACGTGGCCTTAGGCACGAGTCAGGGTTTTCTAAATTTTCCCAAAATAAAATATTTAGGTGGCGACTCTGTGCCTGGCAAAGTAGTCCATGTTTGTGACTTCTTTATAAAAATCAGTTTTCCAAAACGATTTGCCGGATTTGGACTCTTTGGTGATTTATCGGTCTCACATTGCACTTTGTGAGATTAGATTCAGAACCGTGACGTTGAGTCTGAACTGTAGTAGCTAGAGAACAAGACGGAATTCGCGCCATCTCGTGCGGAGCTCGGGGAGTTCTCGGGCCGTGTCTACAATTTCTACAACATCTCTGCTCCTGAACATCTTCTTGTTCACTAGGTCCCACAACTTGTATCCAAATGCTGCATCTGAATAGCCCACAAATATGCATGGCCTGGACTTTTCATCAAGCTTCTATCTATTTTCCTTGGAGATGTGTGCAAACACCTTACACCCGAAGACTCTCAAGTGAGACTATGATACATTTCTTCTGGACTAGACTTCCTCAAGTATCACAAAATTCAACGGGACTGAAGGCGACTTGTTAATAAGATAATAGGCTGTACGGGCACCTTCAGCCCAGAATGACTTTGGCAACTTTGCCATACTGAGTATGTATTTGACTCTTTCCATAATAGTGCGGTTCATCCTCTCTGCCACACCATTGTGTTGTGGGGTGCTGGGAACTATTGTCTCGTGTCAGATACCTCTGCTGGCACAATATGCTGCAAAAGCATTAGAAGTGTACTCGCCTCCATTGTTTGTGCGAAGACACTTCAACTTCTTCCCGATCTCTCTTTCTACCGTTGCATGGAACTCCTGAAAGCGCTGAAATACCTCATCCTTTGTCTTTAGCAAGTACATCCACAACTTCCTTGATGCATCATCAATGAAAGTCAGAAAATACTTGCGGCCGCCAAGTGACTCCACTTTGATTGGGCCACAAACATCCGAGTATACCATACTAAGAACTTCTGTTTTCCTCTTGCTCGTTGAACTGAATGATACTCGATGTTGCTTGCCATAAAGGCAATGATCACACGGCTTTAAGGCATTCCCTTTGGATAGGGGTATCCTAGATTGCTTTGCCAACAGATGCAATCCCTTTTCACTCATGTGAGCCAGTCTTCTGTGCCATAAGTCCAGTGACTCCTTGTCTTCTGTTGCATTAAGACTTTCCAAACAGATCTTCGTTGGAGTCTTATACAATGTTGAAGACATCTCTCCTCTGGCGATTGTCAAAGCTTTTCCTGTCAGCTTCCAACGGCCATTTCCGAATATACTTGTATAGCCTTGTCGGTCCAGGGTGCTTCCGGAGATAAGATTGAGGCGCAAATCTGGAACATGCCTCACATCTTTGAGAACCAGCTTGTTCTCGACATTAATTTGAATGCCAATGTCTCTAATGCCCACAATCTTCGAATAGCTAGAATTCCCCATTCGAATAGTGCTAAAACCTCCAGCATTGTACAAGCTGAAAAGTACTTTGTGGGAAGTGGCGTGATAGGATGCAGCTGTGTCTATCACCCATTCTGTGTAGCTGTGGTCAGCCATGTGAAGGCAGTCCTCCTCTTCACCAACTGCAAGAAGTATTTCATTAGTTGTTATGGTTGTCGTGTTCTCATCTTCCTTTGACTTACTGCTTTGGCCTTTATCTTTCTGGCTTGGGCAGTTCCTCTTTATGTGGCCCTCATGGCCACAGTGAAAGCAAGTGAAGCTGGAGTTACCTTGGCCTTTGTTGTCTCTAGATTTACTCCTGTTATTCCAGATGCTTCTACTCTTGCTTCTTCCTCTGCCTCTTCCTTTACCTCTGTCTCTGCCTCTGCCTTTATCTTCTGTGACAAGAGCATGGAACTGATTACCTCCCATATCTTTTCTTTTTGTCTCTTCATTGTACATGGTGTCTGTGACCATGCTCATGGTCAGCTTCCCTTCTGGTATATATTTGCTGTGAGAAATCACCAACGTCTCCCAGCTGTCTAGTAAAGAACTAAGCTGTAATACGGCTTGCATTTCATTGCCCAAGCGCATCTTTATGGTTGCAAGCTGATTCACCAGATTTTTGAATTCATTGGTGTGCTCGGTGACAGACACACCATTCTTCAACTTCAGATTTACAAGCTTTCTCATCACCAAGGCTTTGTTCCAAGTAGTCTTTGACTGGTACATGTCATCTAACATTGTCCATAGAGCATATGCATCTGTCTCCTAGGTGACATGATGGTACACACCATGGTCTATCCATTGTCTGATACAACTGATAGTCTTGCGGTTCATCTTTATCCAGTCATCATCCTTCACTTCTTCCGATTTAACCCCTTTTAGAAAAATAGGGTCAAGTAGGTCCTTATAATATAGGATGTCTTCTATCTGCGACTTTCAAATTGCATAATTGTAAGGAGTCAACTTGACCATGGATCCTGAAGTTGATGTGGATTCCTCCATCGTCTTATTTCTTTTTTATAGAAACTCTGATTCAATAATTTGACCGTACGGATGTGTTCGGAATACTCCAAATAGCTGGAAACCACCATTGGATCGCCAAAATCGGACGGGAATGGCTCAAATCAAGCCAAAACAATTTGAATGGTTCAGATTGGTGAAATCTGGTGCGGCTGAGAAGCACTAGATAATTTCTCCGATTCGGCTAACGCCAGCGGCTCGGTCAACGCAGCTTGGTTAGTGGCACAACTCTGGCTTGGCAGCTCGGCTTCGACGCAGTCAGCAACTTAGTCAACGGCAGCTCGGCTTGTGGCGCGATTAATGGCTTAGCACGGTCAACGACGTGGTGCCATCACGCTGATGTTAGCACCATGCGCCTTCCTACTCGTCTTCTTCCTTCAGCCGGTGCGTGGGGTGCGTGCCTAAGACTGGGCCTAATGCGCTTTCTTCAGATGGCATGTGAAGGTGCATGTCGAGTCCTCTTGAGCTCTGTTTTGCAATTCTAAACTCCTCTCGACGAGAGCTTCCTCATGGTATGCTCAAAAGTGAATTTTGAGCAACTTGATTTCTAGCAGTTTCAAAAAAATAGCACTCTATTTTTCCGAAAGGCGATCAACTCAGCTCTGATACCACTTGTTAGGACCATGAGACACCATAAATCAATCACATACAGATATTTGCATGTTTCGACAATTGCCTACATCCACGGAGAGCAATATCACTATAGAATTATTCCGGAGGGAGATTACAGAACTCACACCTCTCTTCTCACTATAGCTTGGTTTGCTTACGCTCTCTGTCTAACTCTTCTTTTAGCCTCTCCATTTATACACTGAAGAGAATGATGGAAAGCTCAACTAGCCTTGCATATGGCCAGCTGTTCCTCTACTTTTGGTGGCCGTCCACCTTTCACGCTGGCACAGCACATGGCCAGCTTGACTTCACATGGGAGATCAATCTTGGGCTGGAGCTAATAGAAACATACTCTCAGTTTGAATATGTGTGAGTGACAATCTCTTTCTAAGTGACCGAAAATCTCTCAAGACAACTCTTCTTGCTTAAATAGAAATAATCCTCAAAATATAGAGCTTCCCCCTTGTCAAGAGAGGCAAAGTTCCTAGATAAACTTGGGGAGAGAAGGGTGTTGGATTTTGACAATGAGATCAATTGAGTAATTTTTTTCACATTATATTTCATTCAATTGAAAGCCTATTGTTAATTGTAGATTTTATGATTGATGATAATGAGAAAGGAAGGAAGTTGAGTATGATAACAATTGGTGACCAAATGTTAGCCTACAATTTGAGGACAAAACAACCTCGTTACATTCTTTTTCTTTTTCTTTTCTTTCTTTTTTTATTTATTTTTATTTTTTTTTCAGTTCATTATTTCAAATTTTTTTTCCCTCTCTAGGCCACTTCTTCTTAAGTATGGCCTTGATAAATAAGTTAGATTAGATCAACTATTTAACACTTAAGTACTAGCTTTATTGCAATGGAAGGACTGGGTTTATTTCAGTCATGGGAATGACACAGTTTCTTAAATCATCTTTGTAGATAGCAGAATTTTGATTGCTCTCTTTAATTTGTCATATTTGGATGGAAAGTCCTGTTATATGTATGCAGAAGAAGTTATTGGACCAACGAAGGTTGGCATGAGTTGAAGGAGCTCTAGTTGCTTAAGTAAGTGGTCTCGGGTTCGAGTCCTTGTCGATGAAGCAAACTTTCTTGGGAGAGGTCCCTGCCTTGGCGCCTGACCGTACCTCAGAGGATTAGTCCTGGGTGAAGCCTGGGGATACCTTGGCAAACCAAAAAAAAAAAAAAAGTTGTTGGAATCCTCATTGTCAATCGTGGTCTATTTTTGTTTTTCTTTGTATATTTATATTCATTTGTTTGTATGGACTTTTCTATGCTTGATATTTTGTTGTTCAATCATATAGCCTGATTACCTTGTCTGGAGCCAAAACAACAGAATCATCCAATATCATGAGCTGGGATTTTATCCTGCATGCAAGCCAACCAAGAAAGGTACTCCATAGGAGTGAATGAACCTTCTTTGTTTTCATCTGTCCCATACATTCTGCAATTTTCAGATTTCCATTTGTAACTTATTTTCATTTTTGGTCTAATTTTTCCCCTATGAGTTCTGACAAAGACTGAGCAAAGGAATGAATTAAGGAGCTACGAAGCTAATTACTATGGTTGCCTAAATCCTTGATTTCTATTTCCAGGTACGCCCTTCAATCTAACAATTACATACTTATTCCCAAATTTCTTTCTTCGTTCACCAAAAGTTTCATTCTAGGGCCTCATGTCATTTCCTTCTCTCTTTCTTATATATCTCATCGCGTTTGTTCATATATATATATATGGATTATTCATGGTTATTTCCAAATGTATGGATTTTGTTCATATTATTTTTTTAATCATTCTATTGGGCATATTTTCTTGGAAGTTAAAATAAATTATAGGCAGACTATTTAGCATTGAAAAGATTTAGACTCCTAAAAAAGTTGTTCTAATTTAATCATAGTGAAATGATAGATTATCTCACAATTTTTCGATTTGTTACAATTCAACCATCCCCACCTTTGTGGTTGATCCTCTCCTTTTTGAGACTCCTTTTTGTGCTATTTCCCAATTTACAGAATGTATAAAATGAACACTAGAAGATGGTAAATTTTAGCACTGGGGTGGGAAATTTGCATATGGCATGTGAGGATTATGGTTGAAAAATTCATATCTAATTCTTGAAGAACTATGTTTTCCCCTTTATTCTTTTCTTATTTTGTAATGTTATTTTTGATATGTCGACAGAAGGAATAATATAATTGTGTGCAAAATTTTGTTGTTGTAATGAAAATTTTTGTTATTTTTATTTGTTTGTTGCTGCACGAAAAAAAAAAATTTTCTATGTTGTAATTATTTTATAATTATCCCACTGAATTATAATTTTCACAATTATTAATTGCTCTAATTTTAAATTCCTACGTAATGGAAAGCCCAAACCACAGTCAAAGCCCCTCAAAAAATAATTCAACTAGTTACCAAACAATAGAAAAAAGAGATTGATGTTTAATTATTAATTAGACAAATCTATATTGTAGTTAATAAATTATTTATTGAAAATGATATGATAGATAAATTTGATTATATAAAGCCTACTTAGTAATTTTGTTGTTAAAAATGTAAGAAAAGTAATTTTTAAGTGATATTTTGTTGTAATTAGATTAATTTGGATTGATTTATGGCTTTACTTTTCGTTTGGTATTTTTTCCCCTTGTTGTATATTGAGTCTTGCTAAGACATGAAATAATAAAATCAAATTATTTTATTTTATTTTTATCTTTTTGAGTTCTTATAATGATTTGCCAGGATCTTAATCTATGTAAGCAAATTTTTGTAATCATATTCAAACAATCTCTGTGTGGGTACTAATAAATAAATAATTGTGGGTAATTCCTATTACATTGATAGACACACACACACACACTCTCTCTCTCTCTCTCTATATATATATATATATATTGTAGTATAAATATGTATAAAGCCCCAACTTGAGAGTTGGCTTAGCACCCCTAATTGTTAAAAACAGGTCCGGTATGAATAACCCAATTTTTTTTTTTTATTTTTTTTTATTTTTTATTTTTTATTGATGACATTGCAGTCAAGAAGATTAAAATTTGCAAAGCTAAAAGGGTTGGATTGTGCATCACCCCAAGCATAAACAATAGCACTTGAGTCTTAATAAAAGTTTTGCAAAGCACATGCAATTATATATATATATATATAGAAGGACAAGAAATGGTCAGTTTTACATTATTAATCCATGCCAAAATGAAGTTTTAAAAGTACCAAATTTGTGTTCTCCTTCTAGGAACCTGCAGGGCCCCCATATAGTACCACATGCCCAAAGTAAGCCCCCCTGTTTCCTTCATCTTTCACATCATACAGTTTTCTACTGCTTGTAAACTCGTATGTTTGAGGATTTATATCCCCTCCACTTGGACTCTTAAGTGCAATACTCCTGAAGTATGCATCATAACTGGTGCTCTCAATTAGAAAATGACCTCCCCCCATTGCTGGTTTAGGGGTGCCCGGTGGACTAAATACCTCTCCTCCCCATTCAGCATGTGAAGCTAAGTTTGCTAATCCGCCGTCAAGTATTCTCTTTGGCCAAAATCCAACATTGGTATTCGCAACTCCAAGCCACCAATTTCCATTAGCTAGGTCCTATATATTTTTACATGGATATCAAAATTGAATAATTAAACAGAAGAACGCAAATTCTATTTCTTTACCACTAATTACTTAATTACGATTTTTGTTTCATAATTATTGGTGTAATTATTATTTGACACAATGGTAGCATGACTTGGGAACTTGTGGTCTGCCAATACAGTGGTCTAGGTGTGGACTTCATGTATATTAAGAGTTTTCAAATTTTACCTGCAAGATGTAGATTTCCACCTCAACCGGTATCCCTCCACGTATGGAGACCTTTCCAATTACTGAACCAAGAGGTATATCTGTGTTCACAATCACAAATCCAGGACAATTTGTATTGAAACAATGAGATTGACCTGCCTGTTTGGTAGACAAACACATAAGAATATATTGTAAGAGCTACTAAAAAATATAGTCAATTAAGTAATATGCACTCAAAAGCAGTGATACTTGCATTCGTATATATGAATAGTCGAGTACGTGCGTCACCAAACAGAGATGGGTCCACCTGAGACAAACCAAAAACATAATAAAAACAAATGCTTTTGTCTATGTGAAGCTAGTTTTTACTTCTGAAAATTGTTTGTAAAAGAAGTAAGAAGTTAAATTTACAACAAGCAAGAGGATCAACTTACCCTCCACCCGACTTGTAAGCTATCAGGCCCATTTTGAATCATCATTCGCCCTGCACTATATTGTTTACCCACGACATCTGGTTGGTGTACACTAAGCACCGCTGACGCTCCACTGTATTTGTTTGGACCATCTATTGTCTCAACTATGGCATACTGGGTGATAAAAGTCCAAAACATATATGTTACTTTTATATTTTCCCTTTAACCTTTTCCACTGTGAGAATCTGTACATATCCATATTGTTGAGAGAAAACCAAAAGCCAATTCGAAATACTTGAATCTAGCACAAAATAGCAGAAGTAATTTTTCTCCCTCTTTGTGTGAATCTATTAGGAAACAATTTGAATAAAGCACAATATATATATAATCTGAAAATCATAAATCTTAAAATCACATAAGGCAAGAGCAATTTTCCGATCAAAAAAAAAAAAGAAAAAAAAAAGGCAAGAGCAATTTTTAATTGGAAAACCTTCCCACTGTGAGAAGGAAAAAACCATCGGACCGTAGTTCACCAAATATCTCCACTATCAAAAAATAATGGGTGTACAAGAGTTCTCTCCAGTTAGAACTAGAGGCAAACAATCAAGAACAACTACAAATAAGTTTTCTTGGCAACCAAAGAACTAGTTACAAAGTTTAGGAAAGATCTCATAAAAATAGGGTACTGTTTACGAGCTAGAAAACCAAATTCAAAATGCTCCAAATCTGATCTCCACCATTTAGATCTTAGAGCCTTGAGTGTGAACTCGCCTACCAAATTTCAGCTCAATTGGACCACGAATGCTTGTCGATCGAACTGTTTGGTCAAAGTTGGATAGAGTTTATGAAAAAACTGCTTGGCTCCCTTTTTTCTCTTTGTTTGGTGGCTGCACTCTACTCTCTCTCTAGGGTAGTAGAGAGGGTTTTTGTCTCATCACACATGGGCCAAAAACCAAACAAAAAACATTATCCGTTTGGTTTAATTTTAGAATTATAATTTGAGTGTAGAGTTTTGAGTTTTTGAATCATAATTTGAAAAGAGAAAATTTGTTTAGTTATGAGTTTTGAAATGATTTGTAATATATATATATATATATTTTTTGAGTGATTGATGTATAGAATGTAAGAGAATGTGAGAAGAAAGATGAGAGAGAAAAAGTGATTGATTGATTAATAATAATAATAATAATAATAATAATAATAATAATAATAATAATAATAATAATAAAAGAGAGGAGTTTTGAAAGTAATTTCAAGTTGTATTTTAAAAATATGCGTGGTTAACAAGTTGTATTCAAATCATGATTTAAAAACAGGGCTGAGTTTTGAAAAGTAAACCAAATGCTAGCATAATCTCTCCATGTAGGCTTGAGACTCACATGGGCTTTACCGAATATTTAGGCCATCATCCACATACGAGGGAAGCCCAACCCAACACACGTATATATATGTATGCGCTTACTTTTTTTTGTTGATTCCCCCCCTTCTTTTCATTCAAAAAACGCATTGTGCCCTTATTGTAAGATTTAATGTTTAGTGTTTTTGGTTGTGCAGATTCAAGCCATGTAAACAATCACATCTACAAGTAAAATTATTATCAAAAGTTTGCCTAAAACTTTCAACAAGATGAGGCTAAACATAACTTCAAAAAATGAGGACTAAAATCAATTTATAGGATCAAAGAATGTGTTTAGAGTGTTTTATGTGTGTGTTGACAACTCATTCAAGAAGGTGATTCATAGAAACAAATAAAACCAGATATAGAAAACAAGCAATAGTGCAAAACCAGTATTGTGAAGCTATATAATCTTGACTGACTAGGATAACTTACATCAGCACCACCGGTGTCATCTGCAGGAGTCATTATTTTTGAAGCAAGTTTCTCTCTAATGAGATCTTCTTTAG
The DNA here is from genome assembly GCF_055761805.1 of Camellia sinensis. Classification (NCBI taxonomy): domain Eukaryota; kingdom Viridiplantae; phylum Streptophyta; class Magnoliopsida; order Ericales; family Theaceae; genus Camellia; species Camellia sinensis. Next base: position 71,106,955 of record NC_138973.1, on the reverse strand, counting down.
TAGTTCTCCTAATTGGAACTGTTCCAACCGGGCAATCTCCGCCCTTTAGTCCTATATGTAGAGGTTTGCTATCTTTTGAGGAAACTTGATCTCTTGATCTATTGGGTAATGAAATGGGCTTCATCTGCAATTCAACTCAATTCGACAAAAGGTAAAGGAGACTTGCACATAAATTGATCACATAATGGATTATAGAAAATTCACAAGAGTTGGATTCTACTGTTGGGTTCGTGCATGTCTTGTTTTCTATGAGCCCCATAAAGTTATTAGTGTTGGGTGTGTATCAAATTTTGTAAGATCCATACTGTATTTTGGGTTAGGTTGTGAAATCAAGAGTTCACTAGTAATTCAATGTGTAGGGTTTTATTAATTGTGTGGGACTAACATTTCTATGGTTTGCCTATAAATATGAATCTTCTCTACACTCTCCTCTCTTTTATTGATGCTTGTCCCAAAATTATATTTTATCTATTGGATTTGATCAATACAATTACTCCCTTTGCCAATAAAAAGAAGTATTGTAGAGGTGTGAGATTGAAAGGGTTTGTAATGATGCAGGGGATATGAAAAAATTTCGGGGGCAATGATAGTGAGTAAGTAAGCACGTGTAGCTTCTGGAATCAGTTAATCTTAAGCAGGGAAATGGGCAGAGTTTCAAGACTTCGATATTGGTGTCAGATTTTAAAGGTTTTTGGTTTCATTATTGTACTCGCTATGATTCATAGTATATTTCTCTTTTGTATGCAAATCTTTGTGATTTTTCCTCTTTAGTGTGTGCATATGGATATGCTTCCATTCAAATTTAGGATGTGCAAGAATCCCAGAACCTATTGTGCGAACTACAGTGTTCTGTGATTTATTTTGTGCTCATAGAGTGTTGAATAAATAATTAAGTAGCCTTCAATTATGTGTTGGAGATAAGAGGATGTATGGAGACAAACCTGAAAATGAAAAGTGTGGTTCTTCAGTAAAGGATGATCAAATGCAGGCTGTTTGTAGAAATCCACGCAATCATATATATCTCCATAATTATTCTGTAAATGTTACAATCTTTCTATTAATTTTTATATACAATTGTTCAATTCATGAAAGGTTGTTCACAAGTTTGTGCAAAAATAATAATATTCTCTATTCTCAAGTTCAGAACGTCAAATTAGATGGTTGCAATTCAAGACATCCATGATATTAGGCCTAAGATGCCTATTAATCTCTGCCATTTGATTTTCATAGAAAATTTAACTGGATAATATTGGAATTGAATGTCCTCGAAACTAGTCCCAGGACATCCTAGGAACTGGCTCAACTTAAATTTTTATTTATTATATTTGAGACAATAGTTTGTTGATAGATACGTGTCAACAACTTTATGTTCCGATTTAAAATTGAAGAGATAGATTTTTTTAACCCAATAAATAACTTTTTAATTTAAAAAATTAGTTTAATATTTTATTGTTAATTTGGTAAAAATTTAATTCATTCCACACTAGAGACAAAAGGATCCCATGTCGTACATAGAGATTGTGTTTGTTTGGGATTGTCCCTATATATCCTTTATATGGTGATTATTAAGTTCCATAAGGGGTAGATACAAAACAAGACATTAAGTATGGAATATGACTGATTATTGATCTCTATAAGGTGATGAGATGCCAAATGAGAGATTAAGAAGGGTCTGCATTAGTAAAAGCACCAAAATATTCTCCCACTATGGTCATTACACTACGTATGTATGTCTAGTGTGATTCCAGACAAACGTGGGATATGATAAGATATTACCAATTTCCCAATCCAGGAGCATTTCAAAGTGGAATACGATATGCAATTGATAATATCAACATATGGCAAGTCTATTAATCAAATAAAATTTACTCCCATGAAACAAACATAGCAAAATTGAATTAACACTGTGTTTGGATTTTAAATTTATACATGAATTTGGAAAGGGAAATAGAAAACGTGAGTGAAAAGTGAATCAAATATAATTATACTTTATCTAACTATTCCATTTCTCTATCTAAATTAGTGATCCAAACGCAGTCTAAAGGTTTCTAATAATAGTGAGAATAAATACTTGTATAGTCTTGACTGCTGGCTTGTTGAGATGCTTAAGTTGCTCCTCCAACTCCAAATCTTCCTCTTTAGTTAAACTCCTCCAGTCTCCTTCAACTCCATTGTGTCCCACAAGGTGAGAGCATACACAGAGATATAATACAATAGCATGTAAGTCCATGGGATGATCTGGAAAATAATAAAAAAACAAAGTAGTTGGTGATCAAAAATCACAACAATCATCTATAATTATTTAAGGCAATTAATGAAATTACAATCGTAATATATCTATACACATAAGGTTCACATAAAGTATGCGTTTATTGTCATTTTGGTTCTTCAAGTTTTAATTTTGTCAATTTGATCATTGAAATGTCAATTTGAGTCTTTGTTCCAACTCTAAGCATACCGTCTAAATAGTTAACGGAATCGTAATAAAATACACACAAGTTCTTTAAAAGTATGTGTTTTTTGTCACTCATCACTTTGGTTCTTGAAGTTTTTAATTTTGTCAATTTGGTCATAAAACATTAATGAAGAAAATAAAACATAACCATACAATATTAAAGTACGAAATTGACAAAAATGATACTTGAGAGACCAATATGACACAAAATATACGTTTTTAGGACCATAGTAAAATTTATAATTATTTTAACGATTTAAACATCCGTTTTGAGATTATATTAATTTGACTAAAATTGACAATTTTGAAGCAAAATTTTGATTTGCTAAAATCAGTTATTAATTGTTAGATTGGTACCTTTAGAAGTTAGTCTTTCCACCCTTTGTAAATTCAACTCTCCTTAAGAAGAGTTGAATAACCTCCCCTAGGGACTAAGTTCTTAAGAAAGTTGTGGTGGTTAATTAGGTTAGGCCTAGTTGATTGACAAAATTAAAAATTAAGGGACCAAAATGGCAATGAATCTATATTTTACAAACTAAAATTGTAGTTTATCCTTTATTTTATTTTATTTTTATATGTAATGTGGAAAAAAACAAACAACTCCTATGTTTGGCATTAAATTAGAATTGTATCGAAATCGGAAAACTTTGAACAATGAATATCCTTGTACCTGAGACATACGCTAGCCCTATTATCATTGCAATTGAAGGAGAATATTTAAAATTCGTAAAATTAAATAAGGATATTTGATCTAATAGTTGTATAGACATCATTGGTTCAATTTCGATAGAGAAGTTGGGCTTGATAGATTGATTGTAAATATCTCTCTTATATATTGACCCAAACTTAAGATTATAATAATTAAATTTATTTCTGATGAATTAATTTATTTAAGAATTAATAAACTAAAAACTGAATCTCTTGCATTACTCCAATTTAATTTTAGTTGAAAACTGAAAATATCAATTTGACTGGATTGATGGCTAACCATTGGGTTTTTTTATGGAGAAAAATTATACCAATGAGGTGATAAATTTATCATATAGGAAAATTCATTTTAATTAGATAGTCTTATCAAAGTAACATATTATTTTAAAATGTCATTATCATATTATTGTAATTAAATTATTTATGTAAAATTTGTTTTTGTAAATCGATTTCTTAAATTTATTTTAATAAGAGTGTGAGAGAGCATTATTATTTATTTATTTATGATAACTTGGTAACCACCAATCTCACCGTTTACTAACAGATGGTCCAATTAAAGTATGGATTAATCCAAAAAATTATGGATTAATCCAATTAAAGTATGGATTGACCCAAAAAATTGTTTGGTGCAAGGAGATTTTGAACTTAAAAACATAGAGAGAGCACATCCCCATTTCCCCAGCCTTGACCACCAGACCAACTCCTTAGGTAGTTTTTCATTCATTGGAATGATTAAAGTGGAATGAAATTATCATTCTATCAAAATATTCATTCATTTGTTTGATTAAATTAAAAAAATAATAGCAAACGCATTATAAATAGAATTACCTTTCACAATTTTAAATAAATAGTCGTTCCATAAAAAAGTCTATGGAATTACAATTCATTTTAATGAACCAAAAATAGAGCATAATGGTTAGCAATATTCTATTATGAAGAGAGTAAAAAAGACATGTCAAACTGCTAAACCAAAGTAAACCAAATAACAATGAAAATGAACAGACAAATTAAACAGGAAATATTGAGTAAATTTACAAACGCACATACAAAAATCAAGGCATAATTTGTTTAAAGTAATGATTGCCCTATAAAAAAATGCAAGTGGGAATAAAGTATATTATTTGTAAGTAATTGAAAGAAAATACAATAAATTTTTTATTTTATTTTTTTAATTTTATTTTTTTGAGTTTAGTAAAAATAGATTTAAATATACTAATTTTACAACTATTAAGCATGAATTAACACCATTTTCTGTTAACAAATTTGCTTGATTGAATGACAAACATTTATTTAATTTCACTCTCTACTTTGGAATTCAGACTAAAACATCTTTACATTTGAAGGAAGTTATAGAAATTTCTATTTAAAAATAACAAATTATTAACTAGGAAAAAATATAATGCCATAAATCATAAACAAATACCTGAAAGACAGTAGACTTTTGTCACAAGAATGATTTTGAGACCTCAATACACATGGGAATGGGAATGGGAATGGGAATGGAAATGTGTGTGGTTCGAATATATATACTAGTAAAAGAAGCCAATGTCTAACAATGCCCATTATTATTATGGTTAATGCTAATAAATGTCTCTGGGGTATTTGATAAGATGTGGTTAAGAAAAATGCTAATAAATGTCTAGCAATGCCCATTATTATAATGGTAATTTGTTTGGTAAAAAATTTGATATCCTTAGTATTATTTGTGTGTTAAATAGGGAATTGAGGTGCCTATTGTGCATCGAGCATGCGGGCACTATTGTGCATGCTTTGAGGCTCACTTCGAGTCTTATATTGATAATCCGAACTATTTATTTTTTAGGGTATACCATGAAGAACATATCTATAAATAATCAAGTTGACCTAACAATAGTAACTCTTTCATCAAAACACATTTGTATCGATAAAAATGAATAGTAAGTGTTATTTTAAATATAATATTGAATATGAATATGTTTCGATTAAAGGATTATCGTTATCTAATTAACTTATTTTTATAAGTATATTGTGCACGATATACTCTAAAAAAAAAATACTTTCAATCATTAAAATAAGAATCAGAGTGATCCTCACCGTCAGCACAACAGTGCCAGTAGTGCTTGCCATATACAATAGGCACCCTAATTTTTATTTTTATTTTTGATTAGGAGAATAGGCACCCTAATTCTATTAAATAGGATAGTATTAATTTTTCTTGATTTTAGTAACGGTCTAATTTTATTTTATTAATACGTATTAAATATTATATTAAATTTTCTTGAATTTAGTTCTATTAATTAAGGGTAAATTACACTCCGTAGTCATGTGCTTATTAAACTATTATTTTTATTAAAGATTTATACAGCAGAGTAATAAAAAGAAGATATTGACAATTGACTAAAAGTGCATAATTTTGTGTGTAATGATCAAAGTGACATTTAGTATAAAATACAAGGGTGCAAAGTGTAATTTATTCATTAATTAAATTAGATGCATGTAGTAGTTTTGTATTTTTAACCTATTATTTAAAATTGAGCAAATTTCAAGAATCATGAAATAAAGTATTATTGGTTGTTGCTTTTCACGTGCCCGAGAAGCACTTGGTAATTGTGAAATAATCATAATTTTTTAATAATTTTTTTTAATAAACAATTCATCTACAATGATTTGGGAAGGGAGTTAGACTTTATATTATTGGATTTGTAATAAATCAAAATTGACACATATGATATTACATCATTATGAGTACATAAAATTTTATGTGAATCTTGAACTTTTTCTTTTACCAAAATAATCTATTCCTAACGGATCCATAATACACCATATCTGATGTTCAAATGCACCATCGAATGCAAGTTAAATCACTACAAGAATTTACACATTTTGCGACCACTTTTGCCGATCAAAAAAATTTTGGTCACAAGAAAATGACATTTGGTGACCAAATATTAATTAGTCGTGAATGATCATTAATTTTGGCGACTAAATATTATTGGTCGCAGAAGGTTATATTTTGGCGACCAAAATTTGAGTTGGTCGCAGAAAGTGGTATGCTTTTGCCGACCAACTACAAATTTGGTTGCGAAAGATCACATATTTTTTAGCGACCAAAAATTTGGTCGTGAAAAACTTATTTTCAGCAACCAAAAAAAATTAGTCGCCAAATTAGTACTTTTAGCGACTAATTTTTTAGTCGCTGTTAATTGAGATTTGGCGACTAAAAACGTTTGTCGGCGAAGGAACCTTTTCTGCGACTAATTTGGTCTTTTGGTCGCCAAAAGTTTGGGGGGAAATTTGAAACGTGGGGCGGGAATTTGAAATTCGCCATTCCCCTCTGTCTTTCTCTCACACAGATCCTCAGACCACACTCGACCTACAACCACATTGATCTCTTGTTGATCCTCATATCCTCAGACCACACTCGCCATAAGGAGACTCTGAAATGTGTCCGTATACGCAAAGTAAGATCGTTTTACAGCTGATCCAATAACCATCCATATAAAATATCTTCCGCTCTTACTCTCTCTCTGCCTGAAAATTTTTTGAGTGCAACAGTCCATCTCTTCTCCACTTGCCCCTCATCAATCGGCAATCTCTAACAAATTCACAGTGCCTCTTCTTCTAAACTCTCACGATCTCTGAACTTTGTCACCAATAGTCAACTCTCCCTCTCTCTCAGTTGCATTCTCATGCTTTTGTTGTCATGTTCTTGTTCTCATTCTCAATCGATTGATCTTTCACTCTCACCCTCACTCTATCTCAAACAATCAGATGAGGATAGAGATATGGGAAGGAACTCTCCCGACCTGATCTTCTTCACTCACATCCCAGACAATCTTGATGTGGCGAACTCGCTTAAAAGATTAGCATCTTGGTCTTCTTGGACGATCGTAAGGTGATTTCAAACCTTTTTTTTTTACTGAATATGTACATTTTCTTACTGAATATGTACATTTTTTTAAAAGCCCCAACTTAAATTGATTGTGTATGTACATTTTTTTAAAAGCAAAACTTTAATAACAAAGGATTTGTGTTTTTTGTTTTTTGTTTTTTTTTCTTGCCTTCAAACTGTTTGAGAAAATGTTTGTTAGGCTTCTCAAAATTCTAAGCCACAAGCCTAACCCATTATATAGAAACAATGACAGTGGAATTGTTCTCTGTGCCGTCTATATTTGTTCTCTTATGGTGCTTTACAGTGGGACATTATATCTTAACCTTCAACCTAATAAATCAACTTTAACTTTCAACCTAATTGTTAGGTTTTATTTCTTGGCAATCCCGTTTGACAAAACTCCTTTGAGTTGTAATTTAATTAGCACTTTTTATTTCAGTGAGGCTATGAGTGTTTAGATGCGAATCCAACCCGAATTGTGCTTTTCAGAGAAGTTTGCGATGATAAAGTGTGATGATAAAGCGTTCAAGATTGCCACTTCGCTGATTATGACGGGGATCGAGCTGCCCGGTCAGCTCGCGGGGGTCGAGGGGGCAGCGCCCCTTGGCGGGTCCGGGGCAGCGCCACGGCGGGGTCGAGGGGCAGCGCCCCCGAAGCAAAATGCAAAAATGCATTCCAAGTTGCCTGTCCGCTCGAGCGGACATACCCGCGCTCGAGCGGAGAATCTCTGGTTCCAGCAGTTTTGGTTGCCTGCAAAAGTACTGAGATATGTGATTTTGCGCTCGAGCGGGCTTTCTGGCGCTCGAGCGGACCTCTGATATTTCGCGCATATTTTGCTGAAGCCCGCTCGAGCGGGCTGTTGGGCGCTCGAGCGGAGATCGCGGGACAGATTCTATAAATTCGCGTGTTGGGTCAGTTTTTAGGATTACTGCTCCAGATCTTCTTTTTGGTTTCTAGGGTTTATATCTAGGGATACTTTGTGAGTTTTCTTTGATGTTTTATTGAGTATTCAACTCATGGTTTAAAGAGAGTACATCAAAGGTTGTGTTTTGTTCTACAAAAGAGAGAGTTGTTCTTCGGTGGATTCTGAAGAATTCGAGCCTGAAGCTTTGGTGGATTCCGGGGTGGCTCATCGTAAAGACAATTCCAAGGTGAAGACCGGTTGGAAGAGGCACATAGAGGTTGGTTCAATTAGTCGTGGATTCGCTGGGTAATTGAGAGTATACCTGTGTAATTCCTTTAAATCTTCTCAGTGGATTGTTTTGTGGCTGTTGCCCGTGGTTTTTGATCACAGTTGGAGGTGTCCAATTATGGTTTTTTCCACGTAAAATCGTTGTGTCTCTTTGCCTTGATTGTTTGATTGGGATTGTTATATTCTGCTTAAAATTGATACATAATCACAAATCAACATCTAGGGGATTTCTAGATTTTTCACTAATAAATCAACTTTAACTTTCAACCTAATAAATCAACTTTACAGTGGGACATTCTCTTTTGTTATTAATTGTATGATTAAAAAATTGTCAACTTTATTGAATGAAATTTTCATCGGAATCTAATTCAAATAATAGAAATTGAAATCAAATACTAAAATGTGAGTCCTATAATTTAATAATTTTATTTCTATATTATAATTTTCTCATTTAAATATGCTCTTAATGTATCAAATTTGAGTCGCGCTCAAATTACTTGTTGTGTCCAACTCATTTGTGATGCCTCCGAGATAGTAGATTAAAATGTGGGTGTGTCCAACTCATTTGTGATGTCTCCGAGATAGCAGATTAAAACATGGGTGTTGAAAGGTAGAGGATTCTGAAGATGAAAACAAAAATATACTACACTTTTCGACTAGTATGGACCCCAAAATGCACCTGATTTTCCCCTTTTCACCATCAGATGCTGATATCTACAAAGGAATTAAGCTTTTTAGCAGTCTGCACCTTGTAAACTCAATAACATTTGTGCCTTAGAGGTCATAACTGTTTGACATGTGTCACTCAATAAATACCCATCATGGTGAGAGACAAAAATAAAAAATATTGACAATGATTAGTATAGTTTTGTGTTGTCCTAACATCAATGTGCAAAACTGGTATAGTTTTCCTTTGCCTTGTATTAAAGCAACAAATTCTGGAATGGTCTAGTCTTGTAGACTTGCTCCTCTATGCAATTGAAGACATGCATTCTTGCCCTATACCTCATATTTTCATTGATTTTCATGCAGCAGGTAAGGCTTCTAGAATTGATAAGGTATCACTGTCCATGTAGGCATGCAAGGTTGCTACTTTTCAGTATAAGAATAATCAGTTCATGATAATTGATCAAATTAATTGAAAGAAAGACGCAAGTATCACCTTAATCCACACTACCAGCCCAGGCCATCTCTTTATGGTTGTTTTTTGGTAGCCTAATGCTAGGCTTCATCTCAATGTTATATTTTATGGCATCTCACTTCTCATCATATTCATCCTTTTCTATTCTATGATTTAGCACCACACCTTTGCCTCATCTTTTTTCACCCTTCATATATTTATTCAAAATAGAAAAAGGTAATGTTTTACATGTTTCCAAAAGAAAAGTTTGATATTGAGTAATGCTTCAATTGGTGAGATGCCTCTATCTTCGTAGTGCAATACTTTTGTGGCGTTCAATTTTATTTCTTTCTTGTTTCCTCCAATTACTTTGAGTGATATGAGACAAGGGGATCGTTTATTTGTTATTTGTTAACATATAGCAGTTTGAAACAAGAGAAATAAGTAGTGAAGAGGACTCACTTTGAATAGTAATTTCATAATATAATTTTTAAAGGGAAAGGAGTTTAATGTCTTTTATTTATTTATCAGAATTACTAAAAACTAAAAAAATAAATTTTTTACATGGAATAGACTCAATCCGCTCACTATTTTTCTAATCCTATCCAAAATCTAGCCAAGCTAATCCCCCTCCCAAGGGAGATTACTAAGCCTCTCACACTGTTAATCCCTTCTCCCAAATCATCACCAAACAAGGTATGGGTGGGAGCCACACCCATACTAATCCAATCCAGCCCCCTATGCCGCTAAACAAACATGGCCTTATAGTATTTTTCCTTCTTTCTATTTGATCTTAAACTGGCTGTTTCATTGCCTAATTAATGAATATACTCAAGCAACTTATGACTGCAAGCTGAATGACTTTTGATGTTTCCCACTGTTTTTTATTTTTTCGCGTCCATCATTTGTTACTAAGCTTATACTAATGACTTTCCTTTTCTTTCATTTTATTTGATCTTGAACTTCTGTTTTGTGCCTCATTCTCTTATTGATGAATAAACTCAACTTGACTAGGGTTTTATTATGTTATATTTGTAATTGATTGACAAATTAATTTCAAAAGCTCTTAAACATTTTGCCAAACAATCTTAAGAAATTGGGCTAGTGTTTGCAATATATACCAGGAGTCTTTTGTTTCTCATGACCAAGTTATTAGTTGTCATGTCAAGTTAATACATTATACTCTAATCATTCAGCAAAGTTTTAGCTAACATGGGGTTGTTGCCTTTGCTGTAGCTAGTTCTTTCTTGCCACATGAAGGCAGCCACTATGTGTGAATTTTCCAAGCAGGAGTTCATTGCTGGTTTGCAAGCTCTTGGGTAACTATTGGTCAAGTTCTATGTTAGTTTGCTGTTTCTTTTTAATTCCAATAATAACAGAGTTTATATTTTTAATATCAGGATAGATTCGCTGGAGAAATTCCGTGATCATATGCAATTTATGCATTCTGAGCTGAAAGATGAGTGTATGAATACATGACATTCAATTTTCCTCAGTTGCAAGTAGTTATAAATTATAACCCACGTTGCTCCTATTTCATATGTCATGTTGCTTGTGACAATGACAGTTCATACGTTGACATATATCTTGATGAGAAACTAAAATGCTTTAGGAGAAGATTGATTTGATCAGCTTCAGCATAATATGTTGAATTTCAACTATTTTGTTACTAAATTAATCTTCTTTTATTATGATCATCCAGAAAAGTTTCGTGAGATCTACAACTTTGCTTTTGGCTGGGCAAAAGAGAAGGTATGCATACTAAGCACAAAGACTTGGATTGCATTTATTATCATTATTGAGTCTCCCGAGTTAAAAGATTGGTTCATACTGTCCAAAGTTTCAGAAAAATTTCAACCTTGCTATAACTTTTTATGTTTACCCTTGTAATGGCTTCACCTGTTCTGTTTGTGATGCTTGTCTTGGTGGATAGCTTTCTTGATAAATGAAAAATAATCTGGCTTGAAGTACATGCTTGCCCATGTCCTGTGTAATGCAATTAAAAGAAATTAGAATGACATCCAATTCCTAAAGCAAGAGTGAGAACGGCTATCTCTAGAAGTAATGCAGTTGAAAACGTCAGCATGACAGTATTTATATACAAATAGTAAATGTCCATGCAAGTAAAAATTATATAACGATTAACAATAAAAGCATTCTAGCTTAGTGGCTCCTTTTGGGTTGTTTCAGAGTTGATCGAGATGTGAGTTTAAATATCTGCTGGCGAAAGACATTTTAATTTTTACCAAGGAAGCAGTAAGCACCCAAACATAGTTAAACTGTCCTGTCATTGTTTTGTTTTGTGGCTCCTACAGGGTGGCTTTAGAGTTGGTCAAGGTTTGAATGCCTGCTGGCAGAAACATTTCGACTTTTACCTAGGAAGCAGACACCTCCCAAACAGTCAGTCTCTGCAGTTGGTGCAAAAGAAAAATGGAATCCACAACCAGATGATTAATCTTGAGTCAAATGCCAAATTTATGATTTTTACTTCGTCAAATGGCATAATTGACAGGGTTGCAAGGTAAAGGGTTAAATCCATGAATTGGAGGGCTATCTGAGTGTGACTGTGTATTATGCCAAAGATCATTTGTACATATGATTGCAGACACCTTTCAGAGTTGATCAAAGATCATTTGTATCCAAAACCAACTTCAAGCAATTGGGATTTGAGTGTGACTGTGTGTTAGTTTCTTAAATCATACAGTTCTCAGAGCCATTAAACCTTAGGTGCCCTCTATAATAACCCAATTTCTTAGATCCAGTTGTTGATGATGGTTTAGTTTTTTAAAGCTTAAAAATTTATCTGTTGCTTGTGGCAAATTTTTTTAGTTTCATTTTCCCCTGATTTCAGTAAGAGCTTATAAAAAAAATCTTGATTCTCCAGATTTTCTAATTTTTTATTGAGAGTTAACCATGGCTTGGGTTTTCATCTCTTTATTGATGGTTTTCTATATCGTAAAAATTGACTTGGAGAATGCATTATACTGAAAGTGGCACAACTTTTGTGCTCTTGCCATTTTCTTATTAATTTCAAGTGGGATAGCTTGAATTGACGTGTGATACCTGAGATCATTTAATAGTGTTCTTGAGTCAATCATAATATTTTTGAATTTAAGCTTAGTTATCTGCTTTGGTTTATGTAATTTGATTGGAGTTTCCTCACATTCATTTTAAACAGGTTCCTGGTCAGCGGTATTGTCCACCCGTGGAAGTTTTTAAGAGTTGCTGCAGAGAAGTTAAAAAAGGTTGTGTGAGACCAAACAGCTCCCAGTATTATCTCTCTTTTGTTAATCAAGGTGGAGAGGGGAATCGATCAGAACCAGTAGAACCTCGTCTGGTAGTCCAAATGGACACAGAGAGTTTTGTACTATACCAGAAAACCTGCCTCGACTATTGTTTTGAAAAACCAATAAAGGTGAGAAATTTATAATACATTCACATACGTAAAGAGCATTGTCCACCGACTATTGTTGTTGCAGCCATTGTCTCACTTAAAGAGCAGGTGGAGGGGATACAGGAAATCAACCTGTCCGTGGAGATCCTAATTCGTTTGCTGTGTTGTTTCTGGATGGAGTGAGAAAAACATTAAGGTATTTAACTTTTTTGCTTATCTTACTGGCAGGGTTGTTATGGCTGTTAGCTTATTAATCATCGTGTACTGTATTTTGCAGGTACAACAATAGGTTATTGATGTTGTCACTCACATAGCTTCTACTGCATCCAAGTTTCCAAAAAAATGTGCTGTTCTTTGCCTACATGGTGAGTAATTAGGTTGTTAAACATCCAGGAGTAATGTTGGTGTCTAGGGGCTTGATTGCTCAGCTAGTTGTCTCTAACAAATCTGGTTGGATAACTTTTTTGATTAAGTTGCAGTTTTATTATGCCAGCTAGTTGTCTCAATATGATGTGCATGTTTATAGGATTTAGTTTGCATATTGTTGAAGTGTTTTAATTTTTTCCTCTCCAGGAATATGCTGAACTTCTGCATGAATTTATGACTGCAGTCAAGCAGAACTATGGGGAGAAAGTCCTCATTCAGGCTAGTCACCTTCCCCTAAATTACAGGCTTATGTTTTTATAGTCATTGGATAGTTTTCAAATTCTATACCTTGACCTATATTATGCAGTTTGAAGACTTCGCAAACCATAATGCTTTTGATCTGATTGCAAAGTATGGCAATACACATCTTGTTTTCAATGATGACATACAGGTAAATGATTGGGGCTCAGTAGTATGTACATTTATTTTTTGTTTTCATTTTTCTATTTGAGTGAGCTGCTATGTGCATTTGCGTGGGTTTGGGTGTAAAGTATTTTTAATATTTGTGTTATTTATTTTGTTCCAGGGGATAGCATCCGTGGTCCTTGCAGGGCTTATGGAAGCATTAAAGTTAGTTGGGGGAACCTTAGCCGAGCACACATTTCTGTTCCTTGGAGCAAGAGAGGTGTGCTCTTACTAGTCTTCCCTGAAGATTCCATTTAATAAAATTTGAATTGCTATACTAATTGAATACGATATTCGGCGTATATTCCCCATTTTTGTAATTTATTCACTCCCTCACTGACCAACTGGTCATATTTGTTTTTCTCACTTCTGTCACTTGGTTGATGTAGGCTGGCACTGGCATTGCATAACTCATAGCTCTGGAGATGTCAAAACATGTGAGAACTTACAATGTTATCTTCATTTCCTACATATCTTATCTTTTAGTTTCTTGCTAAGTTGCAATCAGATTACAAAATTAACAAAACTTGGTGAAAGTTTATACCTTAATTTTTTATGCAGACTGAAGCCCCATTAGAAGAAAGCTGCAAGAAGATATGGCTTGTTGACTCAAAGGTAATTAAGGATACAATCTAAGAAGCATGGACATGGACACATCAACATGGAAATTTTTAAATATTGAATAGTTGTATTGTGTCGAATGTTAATGAATTATTTATTGTGTCGAATGTTAATGATTCAGTTAATTTGAATGATGCTTTAAAATTATAGGTTTATTATGTATTGAATGAATTATTTGGAATTACAGGTGTATTGTTTTCCTGCTTTGGCGACCAATTTATTAGTCGCGACAAATAAATAATTTTTTTCTCAAAAAATGACAATTGCCGACCAAGAGTTTTGGTCGCAAAAAATACATCTATTGCCGACCAAAACAACTCTTGGTCGTGGAAACTCACTTTTGCCGACCAAAAGTTTTGGTCGCGAAAAGTAACAAATGGCGACCAAATTTTTTGGTCGTAGAATGTCACAATTGGCGACCAAACTTTTTGGTCGTTGAATGTGATAATTGGCGACTAAACTTTTTGGTCGTGAAATGTGTCAATTGGCAACTAAGATATTTGGTTGGGAAAATATCACTTTTCGCGACCAAAGTGTTTTAGCGACAAAATGAATTAGTTGCGGTAATTAAATATTTAGCGACCAAAAATTTAGTCGGCAAATCTAACTTTTGCCGACCAACCAAAATTTTGGTCGCGAATTACTTTTGCCGACCCTTAATTGGCGACCAAAGTAGCGACCAAAAAAATTGGTTGCAGATAACTTTTGCCGACCAAAAATGGGCTTTTAGCGACCAATTTTTTGGTCGGCAAAAGTGTTAATTCTTGTAGTGAATGCATCCTTTAATCTTCATACATTATGCCAGTTGGAAAACAGATATTGGTAACGTTGAAGGAAGTGAAAATGCATTTATATTGTTAAAAAGCAAATGCAAACCTAATTTGTTGAACTTATCAACTTGTTTGTTGTTTCATGGAGTGGATTAGGGTGGTTTTAATATGGAATTTTTGAATTCTCTTTGAAAGGTTATAGTTGATCAATTATGGATTAATTTTTGTTAACTGTTAGAAAATTTGTTTGATTGAAGTTCTTCATTAGAACATAGTAGCTATAGTAGCATCAAAAGGTTTCATGAAACCATTTTTTGAAACAAAAAAAAAAAAAAAAGAAGCCAAAATTGATCACAATTTATATTTGTAAACATAAATTAATAATACCAGAAAAAATTGTCTTGTAGAAACAATCACAGTTTTTTGAAGGTAATATTACGATTAAAAAACTGTGATAAATTATAACCATAAACAATCTCACCTTCAAAGATCATGCTTAATGAGAAAGCAAAAGTTGAGATTGTTTATGAAAGATCATGATTAACCGTTATCTTTTAATGTTTTTAAAGTGGTGATAGGAGAGAAAGATTGAGGATTTCGTCAACTGTACAACAAATAGATTAGCATGTAGGTCATTACCAAAGCCCATTGTGCGAAAAAGTGAGGCTAAAATTTGAAAATTTAGGCTGTGTTTGGTGCAGTGTTCTAATTATAATTCTATCCCTTCACGTGAACCCTTTGTTTGGATACAACTTTTAAAATTTATTTCACATCCGCGTTTGAAAACTCGTCTACTCGGTCATCCCTCGGACGTTTGGCTGTTTGACCGGAATAGTTTTTTTTTTTTTTTTTTTTTGCACATGTTATTTTTATATTTTAAATAAAAAATATTTTTAGAATTTTTAGAATTTTTTTATTAGCTATGAATAGAATTTTGGATTGTGTGTTTGATAATAAGTTATAAGTTTTTTAATTAAATATCATATGTCACATCAAAAATTTCAAACTTAATTCAAAACTCATAACCAAATAAATTTTTTACATTCAAATCATAATTTCAAAACTCACAAACTTAAAATATAATTCTATTCTCAAATCATAATTTTAAAATTCTACCAAACGCTATCTAAAAGTTTCTTAAAATCGTACGATTTGACTTAGATTGGACCTGCTCGAGTTTTTTATGATTTTTGTGGTTAGCTCTAGTTTAGGCTTTTAAGTTGACAATGGGCTTAAAAAAAAGCTTCTTATATGATCTTGCAAATCCTCTTCCGCTTATATTTCTATCATGCCATCATTCTTATTAGAACATTAAATTTGGGGGTAATTACCAAAAAAAAAAAAAAAAAAAAAAAAATTTCCAACGTTTAATTCTTATAATAAAATAAATCTTAAACTTTTAATTTTGTTAATTTAAATTTTAATCTTTTAATTTATTTTTTCATCTAAACCAAAATCGACGGAAAAAAAAAAATATTTTAGTCTTTGAACTCAATATAGGTATACTTAAAACTTCTAAAATGCATTGTGTAGTTGAATTTAATGATTAAAATACTATTTTTTAAAATTTTGTTTTACTGAACAAAAATAGACAAATAATTTAGTTTGAAAACAAATTAAAAGTATAGGATTTAAATTACTGAAATAAAAAATTCAAGATTTATTTTATTATAAGAGTGAAACCTTGGGATTTTTATTTTTTACTTTTTTATAATTACCCCATAATTTTTTTTCCTTGTTTTTTCAAGAACAAATATTGTTTCCTAGAAATTGATTTTTCAAAAATATCACTTTTTCTTAATATTTAAATGCTATGAAATTCATATTTCATTATTCACTTTTTCATTATTTTTAGTATGAAATTCATAATTCTTAATATTTAAAACATAGTTATATTCAATGACAATCAACAAGAGATTAGTTTTAATTCACCTAATCCTTATGCAATTTCTACAACAATCATAGCTATCCTCTACCGATAGCCCAATACAGATATATCTGAACAGATGTTCAATCTCAAGATAGATAATTTATTCAAATTTTCAAAGGTGTGAGGTAATACATATCCAACCCCACCATTTATATCAACGTCCATCCAATTTCATAGTTACAATATCAATTGCATTTGTTTATACAAAATAAATATCTGAAGCATTTTAGGGCAAACTCCCATTTTTCCCAAATTTCAAACCAAATGCCAAAATCAATTATGATAGCCTCATATTCAATCCCATAACCATTTGCAGCTCATTCACTTAGAAACCCCTCTTTTGATTAATACCCAAACCCTAGGTTTGTTCATAATACCCCAAATTCCACCATCGTTACGCAATGACCCATAACTAAGTTAAAATCCATATAAAAATGTTAAAAATCCCTATCTCAAAGAGAGAAAATGAACCAAGCAAGAATGAAACTTCAAAGATGCTTAAATCCAACCCTATTCGGATCAAAACGAAGATCTAGAGATGCTCACTCTTTTTAACAAAGGCAAATGGGTGGAGAAATCACTAGAAATAGGTAAAAATGTAGAGAGAGAGAGAGAGAGAGAGAGAGAGAGAGAGAGAGAGAGAGGGTCTCAACTTTAGGGTTTAGGAAGAAAAGATTTGAAAAAGTGATGTAAAAAGTCACTTTCACAAACTGATATACGCACAGTCTGCTCAAGCGCAAGAAGTGCGGCTCGAGTGCCAAGACACAATGAAAGAGACGCACACCGCTCGAGTGCAAGAAGTGACGCTCGAGTGTAAAAAACACACATCCTGCAGTTTTATAGACATTTAACCAACCGGTTGTGCGCAAGATGTGGTTGCTCGAGCGCAGAAAGGCCCGCTCGAGCATATAATATACTCTCATAGTAGTTTTGTAGGCCTACAAAAGTACTGAGAGTTTGCAAAGCTCGCACGAGTGCAAAAAGTGCCACTCGAGCGGAGGAGCAAAAATCTAGGCAACAGGAGTTTGGAAATCAAGCAACCAACCTGTCCTAAACACAACCACAACAAACCAAAAGACAAACTTAAGGGAAAACCAAGGGAGTAAGAGATGAACCACGACATTAAACCATGAAACCCGTGTCCAGAGTACAACAAAGATTGGGTCAAAATCGAAATCGCTATAATCTCCTCCCATTAAGGAATTTCATCCCCGAAATTTCAAATCAAGTTCAAAATCATTATTAAACTATTTACAATGATGATAATCTGACAATTTCAATGCCATGACCCATTCTCCAGTCAATCATTTTCACCAACCTGATACACCAGTCTCGACACTAAAGTACAATTCGTATATTCCTAAAACATTTATGATGTTTATGATAACCCAAGTTCTCAAAATTTACACAACATATACAATGTTTCCAAAAGTGATACAACACATACAATACTCCAATATTCTTAAAACATATACAATGCTTATATTGAATCCATGTTTCCAAAACATAAATGACATATACAATGTTCTGATGTTTCATTAACACAACAAAGTTCAATACATATTTAAACATCAACAAACAAGTCTGGATACTTCTCACGGACCTCCAACTCACACTCCCAAGTTGCTTCTTGAACCTTGTGATATCATCATTCCAATTTCATAAAACTTAACATCATTTCCCTTATCTCTTTACAAAATCAAATATTCACGCTTTAGGGCAAAAATCCCATTTTCCTTATAAACCAATTCCAAGGATAAAAATTCACCATTTTGTCACAACTCAATCACATTTACAAACCCACAATCATTTTCAAGAATCCATTTGAAAACGTCTTTTTGGATTTCAAAACCAAAACCAAAACCGTAGATTTTTACCAAAATCTCCAAATCCCATGGTTTCTTTGAAAAGACAAATAACTAAGTTAAAAATCATACTAAAGTGTGGAGAAATCCCTACCTCAAAGCTTGAAAACAAGGGAAAGAAAGACGAAACTTTGATGAAGCCAAAAATTAACTTTGCTTCAATTAAAATGAAGCTCTAGGTGACATCTTATAGAGATTCCGGTTTTAACCCAACCTTTTTGTATCTTGGACTCGGGTTTCGTAGTTTAGTAGTGTTGTTCATGTCTTTTTCCCCTCATACTTCCTTGAGTTTGGCTATTGGATTGTAATGGTTGGGTTTGGAACATGTTGGTTGCTTGGTTTTCAAACTTTTATTGCCTAGAATTTTACTCCTCTGCTTGAGCGGCACTTCTTACTCTCAAGTGGGCTTTATGAACTTTCAATACTTTTGCAGGTCTGCAAAACTACTAGGAGAGTGTATTCTACACTCGAGCAGTGCTTTCTGCGCTCGAGCAGTCTCAGCTCGAGTGGCCTTACTTGGACTTGAGCGTTGGTCTGTTGTCTGCAAAACTACTGGGAGTGTGTATTCTGTGCTCGAGCGTCACTTCTTGTGCTTGAGCGGACTGTGCGTATATCAATTCGCAACAGCACCTTTCTACATCACTTTTTCATATCTTTTTCTCTCACAACCCTAGATCTAGAGCCTCACTCTCTCTCTACATTTTCACCTAGATTTGATGGGTTCTCGACCCTAGTGTCTTTGGAAAAAGGTAGAGCATCTCAAGAGCTCCATTTTGGTCTAAAAAAAACTTGGTTTCGATCCTTGAAGTTCCTCCATTGATTCCTTCATCTCTAGCTTCGAGGTAGGGACTTTCTACACTCTTCTATGAGTTTTGATTTAGTTATTTGTTAATGTGTAAAGAATATTGGAATTTTGGATGATTTTTAACAAACCTAGGGTGTTGGTTTAAAATCAAAATAGAGGTTTTCAAATGTATGTATTAAAAATGGTTATGGGAGTAAATGTGAGGTTGCGTTGTGACAAATTTGATGATTTTGATACTCGACATGGATTTGGAAGAAAATGGAGTTTTTTCCTAAAATATCTCAAATAGTTATTTTGTATAAATAAATAAAAATGGAGTTTTGCCCTAAAATGTCTTCAGCTCATTCTCAAAGCCAGAGTCAGGGGAGAGGCCAGCTGCTCATTTGTTGTCAGTGTGCGCAGGTGGGGCACATGAAGAGGTTTTGCCCTCAATTGGGTGGCACACTTGGTGCATTTGGCTCGAGGCAAACACAAAGCTACCAACCGGCACAGTCAGCACAGGCCTCGAGGGCAATCAGGGAGCCTTTTTGGCTCAGTTGGTGCACCAGGCTTATGCTTCGAGGGTTGAGCAGGGTGAGCAGGTTGAGCAGAGACCTACAAGGCATGTATATGCTTTTACCGCACTAGATCTTATACCAGCTCCTTCAATAATGAGAGGTACTTTCTTGTTTTGCAATTCAATTGCTAATGTGTTGATTGATACAGGTGCATCCCTTTCATTTATCTCGTCTACATTTACATCGGATTTGGGGCTAGAGTCGGATTGGTTAACATCTCCTCTCTATGTAGAGTCACCTATTGGTAGTGAGATTGCTTTGAAGTAGGGGTGTCGGGTTGTGACTTAGAGGTTGTCAGTCATCGACTTCCTTTTGCATTTGTGTTGATTGACATGTTTAGTTTTGATGTTATTTTGAGTATGGACTAGTTGTCAATATATCGAGCTGTTATAGATTGCTACCATCAGAGGGTTACTGTATGTACCTTGAGCGGTGATTGCTTTTATTTTTTAGGGAACTGGGTTGATAGAGTCTTGTCACCGGTGTATGATCCGCGTGGGTAGAGTAAACTTAGTTGCCTTCTTGCCAACCTCTTGAGTAGGGAGTGTGATGAAGTCCAAGTTGAGTTGCCAATGGCGGTTTGTGAATACTCAAACATTTTTCCTGAGGATCTTACTAGTTTACCACCTCATCGAGAGATCGACTTCTCTATTGATTTAGTGCTTGGCATGACACCGATTTCTATGACACCGTATAGATTTGCATTTGCCGAGTTAAGTGAGTTGAAGATTCAACTCCAAGAATTGATAGATAAGGGTTTTATCTGCCCTAGTACTTCATCTTGGGGAGCACCAGCTCTCTTTGCCTAAAAGAAAGATGGTGCGTTGCGACTTTGTATAGATTATTAGAAGTTGAATCAGGTAACTGTTAAGAACAAGTACTTGATGCCTCGTATAGATGATTTGTTTGATCAGTTGAAAAGGCCTTGTTGTTTCTTTAAGATAGTCTTGAGATTGAGTTATCACCAGTTGAGAGTAAGGGAGGAGAATATCCAAAAGACCACATTTTGTACGAGGTATGGCCATTATGAGTTCCTAGTGATGCCCTTTGGGCTAACTTATGCACCAGTTGTGTTTATGGATTTGATGAATAGGATCTTCCATGAGTTCCTAGACCGTTGTGGGGTCGTCTTTGTAGACGACATCCGGATTTACTCACCCTCTGAGGAGGAGCACGAGGAATACTTGGGAGTGGTGCTTGAGTTGCTTAGAGCCCACAAACTGTATGCTAAGTTTGGGAAATGTGAATTCTGGCTAAGGGAAGTTAAGTTCTTAGGCCATGTGGTATCCGAGAAAGGGGTGACCGTAGATTCATCCAAGGTAGAAGCAGTGCAAGATTAGGGACAACCTAAGAATGTTTTTAAGATCCATAGTTTCTTGGGGTTGACTGGGTATTATCGTAGATTTGTGAAGGATTTCTCTAAGCTATCCTCACCACTGATTAGACTGACAAGGAAAGAGATAAAATTTGTATGGAGTGATACCTGTGAGAAGTCTTTTCAAGAGCTTAAGGTTAGACTTACCACTGCTCCAGTTTTGATTATTCCGGAGAGGGGTTTGGGCTATTCGGTGTATCGTGGTGCTTTATGGGAATGTTTGGGTTGTGTTTTGATGCAAGAGGGGAAGGTAGTAGCCTATGGCTCGCGATAGTTGAAAACACATGAGAGGAACTACCCTACTCATGACCTAGAGTTAGCGACTGTTATCCTTACCTCAAAAGATTTGGAGGCATTATTTGTATGGTGAGAAGTTTGAAATTTTTTCTGATCACAAGAGTCTGAAATATCTGTTTATACAAAAAGACTTGAATCTAAGGCAGAGGAGGTGGATGGAGTTCATAGAGGATTATAACTTTGAGTTACATTATCATCCGAGGAAGGCCAATGTTATGGCCGACGTATTGAGTAGGAAATCTATTAGCAGTGTAGCTTGTATTGACATCCGGGAATGGAAAATGTTGGGTGCTATCAGTGAGTTTGACTTGCATCTTGGCGAGTCCATTGAGTTGGCAACCTTGTTTTCAGGAGTTGCATAGCCTACACTTGTGAACCGAGTGATAGAAGCACAGAGGGGTGACCTTGAGGTAGAATCCCTCTAGGAGAAGATCTCCAATGAGAAGGTGGAGAGAGGCTTGAACGTGTACTCTGACTCAAGTATTAGATACCTTGACTGTCTCTTTATGCCGGAGTCTTGCTGAGAGGAAGTATTCTAAGAGTTTCACCATTCACGCCTTGCGGTGCATCCGAGAGGCACAAAGATGTGTCACGACCTTGGCCGCCAGTTTTAGTGGAGGGAAATGAAAAAGGATGTGGCTGTGTTTGTGTCGAGGTGCCTTACTTGTCAACAAGTAAAGATTGAACATCAAAGGCACTGTTGTTACCCTTGCCTATAACCGAGTGTAAGTGGAAGTATGCCATGATGGATTTTGTTGCAGGCTTTCTGAGGACTCAACGGGGTAGTGATGCAATTTGGGTGGTAGTTGATCAGTTGGCCAATTCGGCGCACTTTATACCTATGCGTGTGAGTGACTCGATAGATCATCTTGCCGACCTCTATATTAAGAACATAATGAGGTTGCACAGGGTCCCTATGACGATTGTCTCAGATAGAGATCCTTGTTTAACGGCTCAGTTATGGCAGAGCCTACAGAGTGCCTTTGGCACGAGATTGACTTTTAGTACTGCGTATCATCCTTAAATTGACGGGTAGTCTGAGCGTATTATTAAGATCCTTGAGGATATGTTTCAGGGTTATGTTCTTGACTTTAAGGGGTCGTGGGAGAGACACTCGCCCTTAGTGGAGTTTGCCTATAACAATAGCTTCCGATCGAGTATTGGCATGGCACTGTTTGAGGCCTTCTATGGTCGACTGTGTAGATCCCCTGTGTATTGGGCTGAGGTGGGTGATGCACCTATGTTGGGTTCAGAGTTAGTCTGGGAAACGATAGAGAAAGTTGCACTTATTCTTAAGAGGTTGGCAACTGGCCCGAGTCGCTAGAAACGTTATGCCGACCGTAGAAGGAGACCTTTGTCTTTTGAGGTAAGAGACCATGTCTTCTTGAAGTTATCACCTAGGAGGGGATTGATGAGGTTTGGAAAGAGTAGAAAGGTGTCCCCTTGATTCATTTGGCCTTTTGAGATCCTTGAGCTGATTGGAGAGGTAGCTTATCATTTGGTTTTGTCGCCATAGCTTTTTGGGGTTCATTATGTGTTTCATATGCTTCGGAAGTATGTGCTGGATCCATCGTATGTGTTGGATTGGATTGACTTAGAGGTAGATGATGATGCCTCGTATGAGAAGAGACCGGTGAGAGTCTTGGATACTTGGGACCAAGTCTTGCGAGGCAAGACAATTCCCTTGGTTAAAGTATTATGGAAACATCATGAGGTTGAGGAAGCAACTTGGGAATGTGAGTTGGAAGTCCGTGAGAAGTATCCGAACTTATTTGTTAATATTTGAGCATGTATTGAAATCTTGATTATGTTAATGAAATATGAAAACATTGTATATGTTTTGAAAATATGGAAACATTGTATATATTGTATATGTTTTGAAAACACAGATTAAATGTAAACATTGTATATGCTTTGGGAAAATGTGGATTGTACTTTCAATGTTGAGACTTGTGTATCAAGTTGATGAGAATGAATGATCGAAGAATCGTCATGGTGATGAAATTGATTGATTATCATTGTTGTAACTGGTTTAAACATAGTTTTAAAACTTGATTTAAAATTTCAGAAACGAAATTCCTTAAGGGAGGAGATGATAGCGATTCTGGTTTTAACTCGACCCTTTTATATCTTGGACTCGAGTTTCGTGGTTTTGTAGTGTTGTTCATGTCTTTTTCCCCTTCATACTTCCTTGAGTTTGGTTATTAGATTGTAATAGTTGCGTTTGGAACAGGTTGGTTGCTTGGTTTTTAAACTTTTGTTGCCTAGAATTTTACTCCTCCACTCGAGCGGCACTTTTTGCGCTCGAGTGAGAGTTGTGAACTCTCAGTGCTTTTACAATTCTACAAAACTACTAGGAGAGTGTATTCTATGCTCAAGCGGTGTTTTTTTTGCTCAAGCGGCCTCAGCTCGAGCGGCCTTACTTGCGCTTGAGCATTGGTCTATTGTCTGCAAAACTACTGGGAGTGTACATTTTGCACTCGAGCGTCACTTCTTGTGCTTGAGCGGACTGTACATATATCAGTTCGCAGCAACACCTTTCTACATCACTTTTTCACATCTTTTTCTCTCAAAACCCTAGATCTAGAGTCTCTCTCTCTCTCTCTCTCTCTCTCTCTCTCTCTCAAACTCACTCTCTCTCTCTCTCTACATTTTCACCTAGATTTGGTGGGTTCTCAACCTTAGTGTCTTTGGGAAAAAGGTAGAGCACCTCAAGAGCTCTATTTTCGTTAGAAAAAAACTTGGTTTCGGAGTCTTTGAAGTTCCTCCAATGCTTCCTTGATCTTTAGCTTCAAGGTAAGGACTTTCTACACTCTTCTATGAGTTTAAACTTAGTTATTTGTTGATGTGTAAAGAATATTGGAATTTGGGATGATTTTGAATAAGCCTAGGATTTTGGTTTAAAATCAAAAGAGGGGTTTTCAAATGTATGTATTAAAAATGGTTATGAGAGTAGATGTGAGGTTGTGTTGTGATAGATTTGATGATTTTGATACTCGGGATGGATTTTGGAAGAAAAGGGAAGTTTTTCCTAAAATATCTCAAATAGTTATTTTGTATAAATAAATGAAATTGGTATTGAGAATATGAAATTGGATGGATGTTTATATAAATGATGGAGTTGGATATGTATTACCGCTCGCCTATGGAAATTTGGATAATTTATCTGTCTTGGAGATTGTATATCTGTTTAGAAATATCTATTTTGGGCTATCGGTGGAGGATAGCTATGATTGTTGTAGAAATTACATGAGAATTAAGTGAATTGAAACTAATCTCTTATTCATTGTCATTGAATATGACTATGTCTTTGATACATTGTAAATGTATGATGTTTGGGAGAAAAAAGAGGATGTATTACATGTTTGGGAGAAGAAAATGGATGGGCTCCATTGAATTAAGTTGACCTGTGTGTTCAGAGTGAAAGTTCCGAATACCGCACATATACATGGGTGCCGATTCCTGCAGATGAAATATCCATAAAATGGCAAATGAAAGTGTTTGTATAATGGTTGTGCTGGTTAGACACCCATTGAGTTATACCCTCAGTTTGGTTAATTGAATAAAATAGTGAATGACTGATGAATTGAGATATAAAGCTCGCCTTGGCATGGTTTTCTGAAAGGGTTATATATGATTTTATCATGGGCATTAGATATGCATATTATACTTATATCTTTGTTAAGATTCATACATTGTGTTAGATTGTTTCTATTGAGTTTTGGCTCACCCTATTTGGGAAAAACCATTTTCAAGTGTTGGTGATATACCTCTGCCAAGACAGTAGCTTGGAGGGATTTGGAGCAAGAGCTTCTCTTTTGTTGTATTTATCTTGTGTAGCCAAGGGCTTTAATTGTGTTGAGCTAGACTCATTTTGTTGTAACCAAGAAGTGGAAAGATGTAAGCTTTAAGACATATGAATATCTGTTTAGCCTTCGTTTCTTTTTATTACCTGTAACACATGTTGTAGATTCAGAATAAGCTATTTATGAATATATATCGCATGTATCACCTTTTGTTTATTAACTCTAATTAATCGAAGCTTATCGTTTCATTTATGTTACCTCGTATTAGTTGTCTTGGGTTGGATCATTATAATTATTTCGGGGTGTTACACCTCTACCTTTTTATTAAAGGGACTAGGGTGTAGAGATCAATAGATTGAGTGTATTTGGAAGTTGAAGATCAGTTTTAGAGAGAGAGGGTCTAAATTTTAGATTTTGAAATGTTTAAAGAGAGATATATGAAAAAGTGACTCAAAAAGTGACTTTTACGAACTGATATACGGGTAGACCGCTCTAGTGACCAAAACACCGCTTGAGTGACCAGACACAAAAAGAGAGACCACTCAAGCGAATAAAGTACTGCTTGAGCGAAGAACACTGCCTTCCCAGTACTTTTGTAGGCCTGCAAAAGTACTGAGAGTTCCAAAAGACTACTCAAGCATAAGAAGGACCACTCGAGCGCAAGAAACACCGCTCAAGCGAAGAATGCCATACTCCCAGAGTTTTTGTAGACCTACAAAAGTGCTGGAAGTTCTTAAAGTTCGCTTGAGCGCAATTCGCTCAAACAAATAAGCCAAAATCTGGGCAGCAACAGTTTTGAAAAACTAACTCCCAACCTGTTTCAAACACCACCAAGACATTCCAATAACCAATCTCAACAAGGAATAAGATAGAAGAAGACATGAACAACCAATAAGACAAGAAATCCTAGATCCAAAACAATGAATGGGTCGGGTTTAAACCAAAATCGCTATACCCTCCCCCTTAAGGAATCTCATCCCTGAAATTATAAAATCAACACAATGACCACTGTGTTTAAATCAATTATAACAACTCATAACCACGACTACAATTCACTTTTTCCAAAATATATGCAATGTTTTACATTTAATCAACATAACAAGATTTCCATTACAAGACTCAAACATTCGCAAAAAGGTCTGGATATCTCTTATGGAATTTTGTCTCACGTTCCCAAGTCGCCTCCTCAACACCATGGTGTCTCCACAACACCTTTACCAATCGAATTGTCTTGCCTCGCAAGGCTTGGTCTCGAGTATCTATAACTCTATCCGGTCTCTCTTCATATGAGGCATTCTCATCTACCTTTAACTTGGTCCAATCCAACACATGTGATGAATTCGGCTCATACTTCCGGAGCATATAGATATAAAATATGTCATGAACCCCTGAAAGCTGTGGCGACAAGGCCAAGCGATAAGTTACCTCCCCAATGCATTTTAAGATCTCAAAAGGCCCAATAAATCTAGGAGACTACTTCCCACTCTTCTCAAACCTCATCAAACCCCGTCTAGGTAATATTTTCAAGAAGACGTAATCTCTTACCTCAAATGATAACGGTCTCCTCCTACGGTCAACATAGCTTTTCTGATGACTCTGAATCGAAACCAACCTCTTACGGATAAGTGCAACCTTCTCCATTGTTTCCCGAAGTAACTCAGGACCTAACATAGATGCGTCACCCACCTCGGCCCAACACACAGGAGATCTACACGGTCGGCCATACAAGGCCTCAAACGGTGCCATACCAATACTCGCCTAGAAGCTATTGTTGTAGGCAAAGTCCATTAGAGGCAAGTGCCTCTCTTTTGACCCCTTAAAGTCAAGAACACAACCCCGAAGCATATCTTCTAGGATCTTAATGGTACACTCTAACTTCCCGTCAGTTTGAGGATGATAAGCGGTACTAAATGTCAATCTAGTACCCAAAGCATTCTGAATGCTTTGCTACAATCAAGCTGTGAAATGCTGATCTCTATCCAAAACAATAGTTACAGGGACCCCGTGATGTTGCATTATGTCCCTAACATAAATGTCAGCAAGGTAATCTATCAAGTCATTCGTGCGCATAGGTACAAAGTGTGTAGACTTGGTTAACTGATCAACTATCACCCACACGACATCATTACCCCATTGAGTCCTTAAAAGACCCATAACAAAATCCATCATGACATGCTCCTACTGCTACTCGGCTATAGGCAAGGGTTGCAACAAACCCGTTGGCCTCTGATTCTTGGCCTTCACTTGTTGATAAGTAAGGCACCTCGAAACAAATAGGGCTATGTCTATCTTTATTCCTCTTCACCAAAACTGGCGACTAAGGTTGTGGTACATCTTTGTGCCTTCTGGGTGTACCGCAAGGCGCAAATGGTGAAACTCTTGGAGTATCTCCTTTCTACAAGACTCTGGCATGAAAAAGACAGTCAAGATATCTAACACTAGAGTCAAAATACATGTTCAATCCGTTCTCTACCTTCCCTCTAGATATCTTCTCCCCGATAGATTCTACCTCATGATCACCCTGTTGTGTTTCCATAACTCGACTCACATGTGTAGGTTGTGCAACTATAGTAAATAAAGCTGTTGACTCAATAGACTCGCCAAGATGGAAGTTACACTACTAATGGATTTTCTACTCAAGGCATTGGCCACTACATTGGCCTTTCCCGAATGATAATACAACTCAAAGTCGTAATTCTCCATAAACTCCATCTACCTTCTCTGCCTCAGATTCAAATATTTCTGTAAAAACAGATACTTCAAACTGTTGTGATTAGAAAAGACCTTAAATCTCTCGCCATA
This sequence comes from Camellia sinensis, assembly GCF_055761805.1. NCBI lineage: Eukaryota > Viridiplantae > Streptophyta > Magnoliopsida > Ericales > Theaceae > Camellia > Camellia sinensis. The sequence continues at coordinate 71,078,556 of NC_138973.1, read as the reverse complement.
AAGATAATGTCTCCAGATTTTCAAGGCAAAAATCACCCTCTCTGGAATAATCAACACTGGAATAGTGGAAAGTCTAACATTAAGTTCTTGAAACGATTTCTTACAAGTCTCACTCCATACAAACTTAATTCCCTTCCTCGTCAGTCTAGTTAAAAGTCAAGCCAATCTAGAGAAATCTTTGACAAAACGATAGTAATACCCGACTAACCCCAAGAAACTCTGGATCTCAAAGGCATTCTTAAGTTGTTTCCAATCTTGTACTGCCTCTATCATAGAGGAATGTATAGTCACCCTTTCCCCGAATACCACATGGCCTAAGAATTTCACCTCCTTCAACCAGAACTCACACTTCCAGAACTTAGCATACAATCTGTGGGCTCTAAGTCATTCAGGTACAATCCGCAAGTGTTCCTCGTGTTCCTCCTCAGAGGATGAGTAAATCAAAATGTCATCAATAAAGACAACTACAAAACGGTCTAGAAACTCATGAAAGATCCGATTCATCAAATCTATAAACAAGGCTGGTGCATTGGTTAACCCAAAAGGCATCACTAGGAACTCATAATGGTCCTGCTGCATATGGAATGCCATCTTCTAGATATTCTCCTCCTTTACTCTCAACTGGTGATAACCCAATCTCAAGTCTATCTTAGAAAAGCAACAAAACCCCTTCAACTCGTCAAACAAGTCATCTATAAGAGGCAATGGGTACTTGTTCTTAACAATTACCCGGTTCAACTTTCGGTAATCAATACAAAGTTGCAATCTGCCATCCTTCTTCTTGGCAAAGAGAGCCGGTGCTCCCTAAGGCGAAGTACTTGGGCGAATAAAGCCCTTATCTAGTAATTCTTGGAGTTAAATCTTGAACTCACTCAACTCGACGGGTGCAAATCTATACGATGCCATGGAAATTGGTGTCATGCCAGGTACTAAATCAATAAAGAACTCAATCTCACGATGAGGTGGCAAACTAGTGAGATCCTCGAGGAAAGACGTTCGGGTATTCACAAACTATCCTTGGCAACTCTACTCGGACCACATCACTCTCAATACCCAAGAATGTAGCAAGAAGAAGACTAAGCTCGCCCTGACCACGCGGATTACACAGTGGTAACAAGGCTCTATCAACTCGGTCCCCTAGGAAATAAAAACAATCACCACTAGAGGTGCACACCGTAACTCTCTGACGATAACGGTCTATAATGGCCCGATAGGATGGAAACCAATCCACGCCAAAAATAACATCAAAATTTGACATGTTAATCAACACAAAAGCAAAAGAAAGTCGGTGACTGGTAACCTCTATTTCAAATCCCCGACACCCCTAGTCCAACATAACCTCACCACCGACAGGTGAATCTACCCTAAGTAAAGATGCTAACTGAGCCACTTCTAACCCCAATACTGATGCTGATGCGAATGTAGACGAAATGAAACAATGTGATGCACCAGTATCAATCAACAAATTGGCAATAGAATTACACAAGAAGAAGTTACCTGTCACTATCGAAGGTGCTGGTAACAAATCTGGCATAGTAACAACATACATATGCCCCATAGGTCTCTGCTCCACCTGCTCACCCCTCGGAGCATAAGTCTGATACACGAATTGAGCTGAAGAGGCTCCTTGATTGGCTTTTAAGGCCTAAACTGACGGTGTAGGCTGATGGCTTTGTGTCTGCCTTGAACTAGACACACCAAATGTGCTACCTGTCTAAGGAAAAAACTTCATCAAATGCCCCAACTGCCCACACTGATACCAGGTAGGTGGCTGCCCTCTCTCCTGATTCTAGCTCTGAGAACGAGCTAAAGACGACGCAGACTGTTGCCCTCCACCCCTCTGTGGGCAAACTACAGACTTATGGCCCAGCTGACCACATTTAAAGTAAGTGATTCCTTTCTGACCACCTCTTCTAGAACCTGAACTTGGTAGTGGGAAAGTAGACCTAGACTGTGGTCCTTGGGACTACTGTGGGGTGGAACCCCTCTACCTCTTGTTGTCCTGAGTCTCCCCTCTGAACCTCTTGACTCCTCTGTCTGGAGCCCCTCATCCTCTCATTCTCAGTCTGAATTACGGCCTCTAAGTGAGTCGCCGCCTCCACAAGACGATCGTAATCCCTAATCATGGACGTGGCCACATTGAAAAGGAGTCCAGTCCTCAACCTGTTCTCAAACTCCAAACAACAGCGTTCCTTCATTGCTACAAGCTTAGGTGTAGACCTTGATAAACTGGTAAAGGAAGCCTCAAACTCAGCCACCAATGTGTTAAGCTACTTAAGCTTCAGAAACTGCTCTCTCAACTTCTCCTTAGCAGTTTGTACAAGAAAGCGTTGACAAAGGCCTACCAAGTCACCTCAATGGGCCCACGCACGTACTACAACCATTGATCCACATCTCTCTTCAGCTGGAAGGATGCTAACGTCATTCTCAGCCCATCATCCTTGATGCCAAACATCTTGAATGTCTTCACCATCTACTCTAACCACTTATCTGCCTTCAGTGGCTCCTTCGGATCCCCCCAAAACTTATCCGAATTAGACCAAAAGAACTCCCTTTTCAGAAAAGACGACATTGCCTCAGCTACGTAGACCTAGACTTGATTCTTAACTTTGAGTATGTCCATGGATTTCCGTAAAGCTCCGGCCATTTCACAGGGCCAAGGCACCTATGGCCCGCTAACCAACTGGCTCAGCCACATTGGCCTGACTAACCCCTTCCACCTGTATTAAAATATCATCTGGTAACGGCACCTCTTGCGGTCTAGGCCTGCCACATCTACCAACACCACGTCCACGTCCTGACATCCTAATGATGGCAACACAAGAAATTAGCACATTTACAAATATACTGAAGCTAACTCACTCGCGTCCTAATGTGGTGGACAATAATTAATTCACTCCACATAAGCACGTAGTCACATAAACACATACGAATTTCCTTTTTAGAGAATGATCATACTATGACGCTGCCAGAGTTCCGATTAAAAATAGAAGTGATCAAGTGCTCTTCTAACAAGATTTTTAGAAACTCATAAACCCAATCAATATTTTAGAAAATAAATCTCACATAAGCATGTTATCACATAGCATATCAGGTTTATTCCGAAAATCATCTAGCAAGAAACTCATTGTGGTAATAACCACTTCCCACAATCCCAAAGTGTTCAAACCCAGTAGCTCAAATACCAAGTTGTAATGCACGCAAAATATAACAATAAAATCATCTCACAATATTTATTAAATAACAACACAGTTCTGAATATAATATCCTTCAATTCATATGATTCCAGTTGTACAAAAGGTAACACATGCAATTACACATTCATAATTCCTAACCCTGAATCTATAGCATGTGCCACAAGTCAATGATATGAAATAAAAGTTAAATAGATAAATAAATGCTCTAATGGCTACAACTTTCCAAGATGATACTTGGTTACAACAAAAGTGATTTTAAACTCAATACAAATAAGGCCCTAGGCTTGTACAAGATAATTACAACAACAACAAAACAAGAGGTTTGCGGCTCCAAATCCTCCCAAGCTACGGCCTTGGTGGAAGCATATCATCAGCACCCAAAAATGGTTTTCCACATAGAGTGAGCTAAAGCCCAGTAAAGATACTCTAACAAAGTGTATGAATCTTAACAGAGTTATAAGGTGAATGCATATGCAATGGTCAAGCCAAAACATTTTATATCTCTTTCTAAAAACCATGCAATGCTAGGTTTATATCACAATTCATGAAATCATTTCCTTTACAATAGAAAATAGGGCAGTGGATACAACACTGGGAATCTCTAGGACGTGTCTACAAGTAGGCTACAAGCACTACCAATTGCCATTTTTACCTGTATTAACCGGAAGGCTCGGCACCTATCCGCGCTTGTTTTTGGACTTTCACCAAGGACACACAGGCCAACATAATATCACAACTACACTCCCTACCCAGATTCACCAAGGTATTCACCTATTTTTCTCAAAACAGTATACATTTTCAATGTGTTAAATATGTAACAGCGCTCAATGCAAATGGATGAAAAATTAGTTTCAATTCGCCTAATTCTCATGCAATTTCTCTCTCAATTGGTCGTCCTCAATGCCAAGCATCTCGAACGTCTTCACCATTTTCTTTAGCCACTTGTCTGCCTTTAGTGGCTCTTTAGTATCACCCAAAAACTCATCCTGATTTGACTGGAAAATTCCGCTTCAGAAAAGATGGCCCTACCTTGGCCACTTGGGCTAGGACTTGATTCTCTGCCCTGAGAATGCCTATGGATTCCCACAATGCCCCGGCTATTTCATGGGCTAAAGTGCCCATGGCTTGCTGACCCACTGGTTTAGTCACATTGTCTTGACCAACTTCCTCCTCCTGTGTCGGAATGTCATCTGGTATTGGCATCTCTTGCCACCTAGTCCTATCACGCCTACCACCACGACCACATCCTAACATCGTAATGAAGGTAACAAAAGAGATTAGCACATTCACAAATGTACCGAAGCTAACTCACTCGCGTCCTAATACGATAGACAAAAGTAATCAACTCCATATAAGCACGTATCCACATAAACACCTATGAATTTCATTTCCAGATAAGGACCGTCCTGCGGCGCTACCAGAGTTCCAATTAGAAATGACAGTGATCAAGTGCCTTTCTAACAGGACTCCTAGGAACCCGTGGACTCGACCAATATACTAGAAATTAGATCCCATACCCATGTAGTCATATAAACCTACTATCACATGATCATACAATACATACTAACGTCTTAGCTAAGCGAGACAAGCCCATTGTGGTAATAACCACTTCTCACGTACCCAAAGTATTCAAAGCCGGTATGCTCTGATACCAAGTTGTAACACCCCTAAAGTAATGCAATAAATACAACCCATAAACAGAAGAATAACATAAATAAAGTGCATTCATTCATCAGAGTTTGTATACAAAAGATAACACATGCGATATATATTCACAAACTATTCATCCTGAATCTATAGCATGTGTTACAATGATCAGGGAACTGAAAACTAAATAGGTAATCATATGCCTATAGGCTTACATCTTTCCAAGTTGTTGCTTAGTTATAACAAAAGTGAGCCTAGCTTAATACAGTTAAAGCCCTCGGCTATACAAAGAATACAACAAAAGAAAGAAGCTCTTGCTCCCAAATGTCCCTCCAAGCTATTGCCTTGGCGGACGCATTTCACCAACACCTGAAAATGGTTTTCCCAAATAGGGTGAGCCAAAGCCCAGTAGAAATAGTCTAACACAGTATATGAATCTTAACAAAGATATAAGTGCAATATGCATATACAATGCTTATAACGAAACATTCATATCCTAGAAGGTCATAAAATACCAAATTTCATATCTCACTCCGTTTTCCTTCCATTCCCTTTAAGTTAATTCATTAAATCTAACTCATGAGCCAGTTTCAGTATCTTTCAAACAGCCCAACTAAGACTACAACTCAGTGGTTCTCAAATCAACACAACTATCACATAAGCCCTTAAATTTGTCATTTTACGAAAATTTCATCCGCAAGATCGGCACCCATGTATACACGCGATTTCGAGACTTTCACCCTGGATACACAAGCCGACTTAATTTCAATGGAGTCCATTCCATATCTCTTCCCAAACAATGGAGTACATCCCCTTTCTCCACCCAAATAATCATACATATACAATGTATTTAAACTTAGTCATATTCAATGACAACAAACAAGAGATTAGTTTCAATTTACCTAATTCTCATGCAATTTCTACAACAATCATGTCTATCCTCCATCGATAGCCCAATACAGATATTTCTAAATAGATATTCAATCTCGAAACAAATAAATCATCTAAATTTCTATTGGTATGAGTTAATAATACACATCTAGCTCCACCATTTATATCAACATCCATTTAATTTCACACTTACAATGTCAATTCCATTTATTTAAACAAAATAAATATTTGAATCAAATTTAGGGTAAACTTCCCTCTTTCCTAACTATCAACTCAAAATGCCAAAATCAACCATTTTGCCACCATACAACCTCATATTCAAGCCCACAACCATTTTCACAACATAAACATGAAAACAACCTTTTTTTTATTTTTTTATTTTTTTATTTCACACCCAAATCCTTGGTTTGTCTATAATGCACCAAAAGCTCACCATTGTTACACAATGACCAAACAACTAAGTTAAAAGCCATACGAAAGCATAAAAACTCCCTACCTCAAGTGTAGAACCCCAAAGGAGGAGTGGAGAAACTTCAAAGATGTCGAAACCAAACTCTATTTGGATGTAATGGTAGCCCATGAGATGCTCCACCTTTTTATCAAAGGGAGTAGGGTAGAGAGATCCTTAGATCCTAGTGGATTTGTAGAGAGAAGTTAGATTTTAGAGAGAGAAGGAGCTGGTCTACGATTTTTGAATGAAAAGATATCAAAAAGTGATATAAAAAGAAGCAACTACGAATTGATATACGCGACGCTCGAGTGCATGAGTTATCGCTCGAGCGACCAGACACAATAAGTGGCTTCTCTTGAGCATAAGAAATGTCTCTCGAGCGCAGAATCCATACTCCCAGAAGTTTTACAGACATACACCGTCACTCGAGCGCAAGAAGCCTTGTTCGAGCAAAGAATGCTACCCTTCCACCATCTCTGCAGACCTACAAAAGTACTGGGAGCTCACAAAGTTCGCTCGAGCCAAGAAGTTAATTTCTGGACAACAATAATTTGACCGACTAGCAACCAACCTATTCCAGACATGCCCAAGAGACTCTAATACTCAAACTCAAAAAAGAAAAGGAGAGAAACAGAAAAAAATAACAATATCAAACCACAAAACCCGAGTTCGGAATACAGCAAAGGTCGAGTCAAAACTAGAATCTCTATAGGTATGCAATGTCTAAACGAAAGCAAAACAACTGAAGTTGCGTCTCACACGGAAAAAGGTGAATAAACAAATCACGGAGACAAAGAGAGTGCGAACCAAGCCATGTCCCACATAGAAAGGATGTAAGAAAAGGCAACCCTAACTACGTCCCACGTAGGAAGGGTGAAAAGCTACAAGGGCGGTATGAGCACTAGGCGTACCTGATGCTTTCAACCGAGAAAAACAATCTTGACGTGTCGCATGCGAAAAGAGGAGAGATTGGTGTAAACAAATAAGCACGCCTTCCATTTTGAATCGAGGAAAGAACTCCTAACGCGTCGTACATGAAAGGAGGAAAGTTTGTGTGAACAAACAGGCGCACCTATTATTTTTAACGAAGAAAAGCAATCCTGACGCGTTGCACGTGAAATGAGGAAAGTTGGTGTAAACAATCAGGTGCACCTGCTCTTTTTAATTGAGAAAAGCAATCCTGACATGTCGCACATAAAAGGAGGAAAGATGGTATGAATAAACAGGCGCACCTACTGTTTTTAATCGAGGGGAACAATCTTGACGCGTTGTATGTGAAGGAAGGAAAGATTGTGTGAACAAACAGGCGCACCTGTTATTTTTAACTGAGGAGAACAATCCTGACGTGTCGCACGCGAAAGGAGAAAAGATTGGTGTGAACGCATAGGCACACCCACTGTTTTTAACCGATGAAAGCACTCCTTACGTGTTGCACATGAAATGAGGAAAGATGGTATGAACAAACAAGCGCACCTACTATTTTTAACCGTGGAGAACAATCCTGATGCATCCATGCGAAAGGAGGAAAAATGGTGTGAACAAACAGGCGCACCTGCTGTTTTTAATCGAGGAGAGCACTCCTAAAGTGTCGCACACAAGAGGAGGAAAGATTGTGATAACCCTGCCCCGTGTTATGTTACTTAATCTTACTTATGATCGTAATTATGTGCTTAATATGATTTTGAGTGCCATTTATATGATTATATGTGTTTTTGAACTTTTATTTGTTCATCGGAGGAAAATCTATTTGATTTTCTGCTATAAAATTTAATTAAAGGCCATAAAGGCGATAGAAACCGAAATTGATTGTATTTTTGTGCTTAGCATGATTTTTAGAGCCTACAGTGAAATTTAATTGAAAATTGATTTGGATCAAAATAATTAGATTAAACTAGTTGAATTAGGCATAATTAATTTGCCTTAATCAAGTTTGGTTAGGCAAGCTCATATAAGAGCTTAGATACTCTCATACACACTTTCTCTTGAGCTCATTTCCATAACTTGGTTGGAAATACACTCTAGAGAGAGAGAGAGACGATTGTAGGGAGATGGGGTGCACAAAATTGGAGATTTGAACTAAGAGCTTGGGAATTTGGAACCTAGGCTCAAGAATTAGCCATAATTGGAAGCGTTGAAGCTTTGAGGTGAGTAATTGAACTCAAATTCATGAGTTTGAGTTTCTAATTATATGAATTCAAAGAGAATTGGTAATCAAGAACAAGGTTTAAGTTATATATGGTGAATTTGAATTCAATATACACATGCATGTAAGAATTATCATGGTATGAAACTTAATTCTAAGGACTCCCGTTTGTATTTAGAAGATGATTGTTGGAACCTGAAGAGTATGGCATCAAATCATACATGCATGCATAATTTTCTTGAGCTTCATGATTATAAGCATCATTTGTACGATTTGAAATGGAATTGGTGTCAAAAATTAACATGCATGCATGATTCATGAAAATATGAAGTTTGTAAGAGGTTTGAATGCATGAGTTTTGAAATTGATAAGGAGAATTTGGAATGATTTTGGAAATGAACCATGATTTTAGACAATTGGTCTCAAATTATCCAAGTTCTTATGGTACACAATGTTTTTCTATGATTTGGCATTGATTTGCAAACTTTGGAGCCTTTGGGGTTGTGTTTTGAAGCATAAACAACTTGCTGGAAAACCCAGAATTCGACTGGTCCGCTCGAGCGGAGAAATTCTCGCTCGAGCGTGAAAATTTAGCTCCTAGAAGTTTTACAGAGATTTACACGGTGGCTTGAGTAGTAGATTTTAAGCTCGAGTGGACCCTGTTTTGCAAGACTCCTTGCTTGAGCTTCGGAAATCTCGAGCCACCAGAGATGACTTTGACCCCGTATGACTTTTCGATGCTCACCAGCCAGCGGATCAAAGTTGGTGGCCTGATCCCCTTTGATCCTGACATGGCATAGTGGAGGACCGCACAGATTCACCTCCTTGGAGCGACCCCAGACACTGCTAGCCATGGGATGGTGAGGTACAGTTTGTTCTTTGATCACTTCTCCGACTTTCAGCCAGCTACTCTAGATGAGGTCGCCTAATACGCTCATAGATTTCTTTTGTATCTCCTTGGTACTACCCTGTTTGTGAACAGGGAAAATACCATGGGGCTATATCTCATAGGGGCACTGGTGCATCTTCGGCGGGAGAAAGAGTATAACTAGGGTGGTACTGGCCTAGCCACCTTATAATGCTACATGAGCTCCGCATCCCGCCGCAAGGCGGACTTACTTGGCTGCTATTGGAGAGTCTGGGAGGTATATCTTACACTTCTTCTTTTTAGTTTCACTTTCCATTTCTTACTTATCTTATCTTCTTCTTTTCAGTTTCAGTTTCCACTTCTTGCTTATCTTATCTACTCTATTTATAACTGTTTATCTATTTTCTTACAGCTATGGGTTTACACATATTTCACCTCCCTAGCTCTCGTCCCAGTGAGGCTGATTAAGTTCTCAGTACCCCGCTTCTGGTACTACAACTCCTAATTTGAGCGGCGTCGCCGCATAGACCGAGACTTCCCCTACTTCCGCCATTTCTTTGACACCATCACTGCAGATCAGGTAACAAAATCTAGTCTTTTCATTTTACTATTTCCATGCTATTATCGCACTCTGCACTATCATTCATATGATTGTTCCATACTGCACTATTTCTGTACCGCTTTGCCTTGCTTTGCATATTCTGTTCACAGGTTGACTGGCATTCCTAGGCGGGCATCTCCCATGCTTCGAGGGTGATTTATGCTGCTACATAAGAGGCCTCCACCATGCAGATTTTGTTCAAGGGTCTTTTTGGCCGAGCATATTACTTGGGAGAGAGGTTTATAAGTCAGACATGAGGTGTAGCTAATCCCGACATCCCACATCCTTCTCCTCCTCCTCGTCCTCCCGGTATGAGGATTGCTGATGATTTTCACAAAGGGCCTATGATCGACCTCTTGATGTAGGGAGAGGACGGTTATTGACACCATGTGATCGGTGATGTCACTGCAATCTTACGGGACCGGGTGATGGTACCTTTTACTGGGGTGTAGCCCACGCGTTTCCCGAGACTGCCGCCACTGCTGCTGGAGGTGCCCCTGTTGCCGTAGCTCACGTACTTCCTGAGGCTGTCGCCCCTATTTCTAGGATTTCTGCAATTTCCACGAAGGTCGTATACATGCGATTGAATGGGGTGATTGAGCATATTCCCCTTGAGCATATCGAGGAGAGGGATCGCAGACTGGTGATCACTCTCGACATTGAACAGGTATACATTCCTTTATACTTCTACCCACTGCACCTTACTTTTGTTGTCCTCTGCTATTTCTGTTCACTGTACCCTGCTATTTATGTTCACTATTCTCAAATGCTCTTTCTTTTGCACGTACCTGGGGCGTATGCTGACGACCTCCTCTAGACGATTGACTAATTACTTCTCATGGTGCGGAGGAGACAGACTGCTCTGGCTGCCTAGGGATTTGTAGACGCGCCCTTGGGCCTCATGCTACAGCTCGGACTCGATTTGCGTCGGTTCTTAATCTAATCTCACAATGTGCAATGTGAGATTGATAAATCACCAAAGAGTCCAAATTCGACAAATAGTTTTGGAAAATAGATTTTTGTAAAGAAGTGCCAAACATGGACTGCTTTGCCAGATGCAGAGTCGCCACCTAAATATTGTTTATGGAGGAATTTAGGAAACCTTGACTCGTTTGCCTAAGGCCACGTGTCCGTCATCACGAAAGTTGCCTCGGCTTGGGAACTTGGGTACGATCGGGGAAGGTTAGCTATGAGCACCCCCTCTCGCCCGATCCGAAGATCGGCCTCTACTAACCATGATATCTAATTTTGAAAACGTTATGCATTCTTATTCTGGTTAATTAGACTAGAATTACTATGTGATGCGCGCAGCAAAATAAGTATAGACTAGATCGCCTAATTTGCAACAGAGCATTGCATATCCGTTTGTTTGGAAAATGGTTTGAAATTTGCTACTCACGAGTAGGCTAAAACACGAATTTCAATGAGTTGTTCCAACTCAAGCAATCCAACTTTCACCCACAGGCATTCAGGCAGTAATATCACGTAAGCATATAGCCGCATGGTAAGCATGTTATCATGGCAACACTCACACTCATGCAAGGATGCTAAAACATAAATGCTTACCGAGTACTCCAAGCTAAAACAGAAACTAGTTAGTAATCATATGCATGATCCTAGTTCATGTTTAAAATGGCTAATGCAACACATGCAAAGATACAATCTAGATAGGCTCGGCTATCCTAAACATGGCATGTGAAATGCGACAGAAAACACGTATTCAATTTGGAATTGAAATACAATGGAGTTAGCATGATGCGCCGAGCCCGGTGCATGCAAGACAAATGTATGAATGCACGCATGCATAACATAAGGTATGCTAATTTAAATATGTCCTAATACTAACCATCGAAAGCAGGTAAGTAAAAGGGAGAAAGAAGTGGAGGTTGGAAGACATGCACACACGCACCCACACTTATTACAAATTCGCCCTCTCTCGGAGGAACCAAAAGAATATACAAATTAATTAACCTACAAACTAATTATTTATTACAGACCACCAAACTAGTAGAAAGCAATAAACAGCCTCGGGAAGAGGGTCCGATGCATGCGTGCTCGGGTTTGCTCAGAAATCCGTCTCCATGCACAAGCTGCCTATGTTTTCCCTGCTCTGCTCCTCTGAAAATTGCACAAGTCCCAAGGTACACTCCATGGACACTTTGGAACACCACCGACCAAGGGGGATCACCACCGGCCAAAGGAAGTTGGTCATCGACCAATTATGGAGCTCTCGGCCACAAATATTTGGTCGGTCGGCAGTATAGATGGTCGGCTAGCCAAAGATTCCTGCATAAACCTGTTTTGACAGCAGCAGAGGACAGAGAAGGCATGGCAAAGTGTTTTCAAAGCAATGTTTGCACCAACACCCTCCTTATCATGTTCGTGACTGAAAGGAGGATGGTCCTCGACCCTCGGACCACCAATCGCGCATTTCAATGCGTGATGGCCCAAGAAGCCAAAGCATGCAATTCAATATTACAATGAAATGCATACAAACAAACAAGGGGCCCAACCTCAATCATGGTTAATCAAAAGGCAAGGCATGCATGCCAAATGCAACCTAAGCATGTGAGCTAAATATGCAACATAAGTATGGGCGCAAGCAATGTATACTAGGCACACAACCTAAGCTAACAAGCATGCAAGGCACGGAACCAAGCCCAAGGACTTAAACTATGGTCATGTGACACATGAAGCAAATGACCAAAGTGAAACAAAACAGCCCCAAATCATGCCAAAACAAGGTCAAAGACACACCTAGATGGCATCTAAATGGCCTAATTCTAAAGGCATGCAAAAGGGGCTAAACATGGAGCATAAGACACCAACCTCTTAAAGTATTAAAGGAGCATCAAATGCAAGCATACAAGCATGCCATAAGGACTGAAATGACATGACAAGTGGTTTCAAACCACTAAAATAATGCAAATAGAGCATGCTAGAGGGTCCAACACTCAAGGCCTACAAGGGAGATTACATGGTAGCTATACAAAGCAAAACATGGATGACCCAAGCAACCAAAAACAGTCCTCAAGAACACTAAAACATTCATAAAAGCTTCACAAAGCCAAGCCAAAACAAGTAAGCATAGTGGTCTAAATGCTAGATACATGTTAAGGCAATTTCATGGCATTACAAGACAAGTATGCAAAGAAAGCATGATGTGTCTAAACCAACTTAAAACAGAGGTAAAACATGGCAAAACACTACCAAATACCTACTAAGACATGGTCAACATGAACTTAAGAATGATGCTCACACATGAGGCAAAAATGGCCAATATTGAAGGCAACAAGGAGAGGGGATGACCCTCTCCTTCTTAGGACCTTAAACCACCATCCTCACCACTAAAATCCCTCAAGATTTCAGTGGTGAGGAGGCCCAAACAAGGTGGTCCCGGAGCTCACCAAAATAGCATAAAATGGGGGCAAACAAGGCCTAAGAGAGGGTAAACAACCCCAAACACAAAAGTGGTCTTACACAAACATCAAAAGCATGCAAAAATAGAGCTTTTATCAGTTACACACTAAGCTCAAAACAGTGTGCAAGATAGGCTAAAAGCTTGTGTAAAAACGGGGAATAAAAGAGGGAGAAACTCACCCTTGAAGACCTTCTTCAAAATCAGCACTCCAGCTGGTTTTTCTGAGTCAAAACCAAGTCTTGAGTCCTCACAAGACCCTCCAAGAACCTTAGATGAGTGGTGGAGGTGTGTGCTTAGGAGTTGTGGTGCAAAGGGGCCAAGAACTATGGACTTTGGAGCTTGGAATGTGGAGATATGGAGGGAGGTGTATGGTTTTTGCCTTAGAAAAATTTCTTGGAACCCTTGCAATGTAAGAGGAGCTCTTCTTTTATAGAGGAAGAAGGGTCCAAGCTTCTAAGAGAAGCTTGGAGCAAAGGGGCCAAGCTTCTCTTAGAAGCTTGGAGCAAAAGGGCCAAGAAGGCCAAGCTCCTTGGAGAAGCTAGACAAAAGGGCCAAGCTTCTTGGAGAAGCTAGGCAAAAGGGCTAAGCTTCTTGGAGAAGCTCGACAAAGGGTTCAAGGTTCTTGGAGAAGCTAGAACAAAGATTCAAAAGGTTCAAGCTTCCTCAAGAAGCTAAAACCAAGGGTTCAAAAGGTTCAAGCTTCCTCAAGAAGCTAGAACCAAGGGTTCAAAAGGTTCAAGTTTCCTCAAGAAGCTAAAACCAAGGGTTGAAAAGGTTCAAATCCCCTTAAGATAAGGTCTCGGCCAGAAAAAGTGGCTGATTGACCAAAATCAGTGGCCGGCCGACTAAACACAATGCCGACCGACCATCAATAGTGCCGATCGGCCATCACCAATGGCCGGTGGCAAGGAAACAAGGCCGGTGGCCTCAAGCTATGGCCAGTGAGGTGTGGGGATGGCCTACAAACTATTTCCCACCCTCAGAAGCAAAGTAACAAGTGTTTGCTGCAAAACCAAACACAAAACAAACAAGTCGAGAGGTCATGAGGTAAGACGCGTAGCCAAAACCTCCGAGAACTCAAGACGAACACAAACAAGGGTAATCATCGAGTGTTCAAACGATGACGTCCAAGTCTTAAGGACAGTAAAAAATGGGGTGTCTACAGTTGACCCTCTTTAACAGAACTCGAAAGTCATAAAAATTACGAGAGTGAATGTCAAAGCCCAGAGATGACCCATTTTTGACAAGGCCGAAGACTTAGACAAAGCATACAAGCAACAGACAAAGACATGCACCCGAGGGCAGGGGCAAAATGCAAGACAATGCACAAAGCCGAGCACAACTTATGATCATGCAAGAAACATAGGGACGTTTCCCGGTGCTTCGGAAAGGTATAAGCATTGGAACGTATTCCAGATGCTCTTAACCAAAGAGGGAGAAACATAAGGACATATCCCGGTGTTTCGAAACGAAGGAGAAACATAGGGACGTATCCTATTGTTTCGAAAAAAATGAGAAACATGGGACGTATCCCAGTGTTTCAGAGTGGTTCAAGCATCGAAACGTATTCCAAATGCTCTTAACCAAAGTGGGAGAAACATAGGGATGTATCCCGGCGTTTCGGAAAGAGAGAGAAACATAGGGACGTATCCCGGTATTTCGGAAAGGAATGAGAAACATGGGACGTATCCCAGTATTTTGAAAAGGAATGAGAAACATAGGGATGTATCCCGGTGTTTCGGAAGGAATGAGAAACATAGGGACGTATCCTGCTGTTTCGGAAAGGCATAAGCATTGGAACGTATTCCAAATGCTCTTAACCAAAAAGCGAGAAACATAGGGACATATCCCGGTGTTTCGAAACGAAGGAGAAACATAGGGACGTATCCCAGTGTTTCGAAACGAAAGAGAAACATAGGAACGTATCCCAGTGTTTCAGAATGGTTCAAGCATTGGAACGTATTCCGAATGCTCTTAACCAAAGAGGGAGAAACATAGGGACGTATCCTAGTGTTTCGGAAACGTATAAGCATTGGAACGCATTCCAAATGCTCTTAACCAAAGGGGGAGAAACATAGGGACATATCCCAGTGTTTCAGAATGGTTCAAGCATTGGAACGTATTCTGAATGCTCTTAACCAAAGAGGGAGAAACATAGGGACGTATCCCAGTGTTTTGGAATGAGAAGAGAAAACATAGGGACGTATCCCAGTGTTTCAGAAAGGTAGGAGGAACATAGGGACGTATCCCGGTGTTTCGGAAGGAAGGAGAAACAGAGGGACGTATCCTGGTGTTTCGGAAGGAATGAGAAACATAGGGACGTATCCCGGTGTTTCGAAAAGGTATAAGCATTGGAACGTGTTCCAAATGCTCTTAACCAAAGAGGGAGAAACATAGGGACATATCCTGATGTTTCGAAACGAAAGAGAAACATAGGGACGTATCCCCGTGTTTCGAAACGAAGGAGAAACATAGGGACGTATCCCAGTGTTTCAGAATGGTTCAAGCATTGGAACGTATTCCGAATGCTCTTAACCAAAGAGGGAGAAACATAGGGACGTATCCCAGTGTTTCGGAAAGGTATAAGCATTGGAACGTATTCCAAATGCTCTTAACCAAAGGGGGAGAAACATAGGGACATATCCCAGTGTTTCAGAATGGTTCAAGCATTGCAACGTATTTTGAATGCTCTTAACCAAAGAGGGAGAAACATAGGGATGTATCCCAGTGTTTTGGAATGAGAAGAGAAAACATAGGGACGTATCCCGGTGTTTCAGAATGGGTGGAGGAACATAGGGGCGTATCCCGGTGTTTCGGAAGAAAAGAGAAACATAGCGACATATCCCGGTGTTTCAGAAGGAATGAGAAACATAGGGACGTATCCCGGTGTTTCGGAAACGTATAAGCATTGGAACGTATTCCAAATGCTCTTAACCAAAGAGGGAGAAACATAGGGACATATCCCGGTGTTTCGAAACGAAGGAGAAACATAGGGATGTATCCTAGTGTTTCGAAACGAAGGAGAAACATAGGGGCGTATACTAGTGTTTCAGAATGGTTCAAGCATTGGAACGTATTCCGAATGCTCTTAACCAAAGAGGGAGAAACATAGGGACATATCCTAGTGTTTCGGCAAGGTATAAGCATTGGAATGTAGTCCAAATGCTCTTAACCAAAGGGGGAGAAACATAGGGACATATCCCAGTGTTTCAGAATGGTTCAAGCATTGGAACGTATTCCGAATGCTCTTAACCAAAGAGGGAGAAACATAGGGACGTATCCCAGTGTTTCGGAATGAGAAGAGAAAACATAGGGACGTATCCCGGTGTTTCAGAAAGGTAGGAGGAACATAGGGACGTATCTCGGTGATTCGGAAGGAATGAGAAACATAGGGACGTATCCCGGTGTTTCGGAAAGAATGAGAAACATAGGGACGTATCTCGGTGTTTCGAAAAGGTATAAGCATTGGAACGTATTCCAAATGCTCTTAACAAAATAGGGAGAAACGTAGGGACATATCCCTATGTTTCGAAACGAAGGAGAAACATAGGGACGTATCCTCGTGTTTCGAAACGAAGGAGAAACATAGGTACGTATCCCAATGTTCAAGAATGGTTCAAGCATTGTAACGTATTCCGAATGCTCTTAACCAAAGAGGGAGAAACATAGGGACGTATCCCAGTGTTTCGGAAAGGTATAATCACTGGAACGTATTCCAAATGCTCTTAACCAAAGGGGGAGAAACATAGGGACATATCCTAGTGTTTCAGAATGGTTCAAGCATTGGAACGTATTCCGAATGCTCTTAACCAAAGAGGGAGAAACATAGGGACGTATCCCAGTGTTTCGGAATGAGAAGAGAAAACATAGGGACGTATCCTGGTCTTTCAGAAAGGTAGGAGGAACATAGGGACGTATGCCGGTGTTTCGGAAGGAAGGAGAAACATAGGGACATATCCCGGTGTTTCGGAAGGAATGAGAAACATAGGGACGTATCCCGGTGTTTCGGAAAGGTATAAGCATTGGAACGTATTCCAAATGCTCTTAACCAAAGAGGGAGAAACATAGGGACATATCCCGGTGTTTCGAATCGAAGGAGAAACATAGGGACGTATCCTAGTGTTTCAGAATGGTTCAAGCATTGGAACGTATTCTGAATGCTCTTAACCAAAGAGGGAGAAACATAGGGGCGTATCCCAGTGTTTCGGAAAGGTATAAGCATTGGAACGTATTCCAAATGCTCTTAACTGAAGGGGGAGAAACATAGGGACATATCCTAGTGTTTCAGAATGGTTCAAGCATTGGAACGTGTTCCGAATGCTCTTAACCAAAGAGGGAGAAACATAGGGACGTATCCCAGTGTTTCGGAATGAGAAGAGAAAACATAGGGACGTTTCCCGATATTTTAGAAAGGTAGGAGGAACATAGGGACGTATCCCGGTGTTTCGGAAGGAAGAAGAAACATAGGGACGTATGCCGGTGTTTCGGAAGGAAGGAGAAACCTAAGGACGTATCCCGGTGTTTCGAAATAGAAGGAGAAACATAGGGACGTATCACTATGTTTTGGAAGGGAGGAGAAACATAGGGACGTATCCCGGTGTTTCGAAATGGAAGGAGAAACATAGGGACGTATCCCCGTGTTTCGGAAGGAAGGAGAAACATAGGGACGTATCCCGGTGTTTTGAAATGGAAAGAGAAACATAGGGACGTATCCCTGTGTTTCGGAAGGAAGGAGAAACATAGGGACGTATCCCGGTGTTTCGGAAAGGAAGAGATCGTGCAAAACGATGCAATTGAAAGGGTGCCTAACAATGCGAGTGAAACGTGCATAACAATGCAAGTGGAACGATGCATAACAATGCAAGCGAATCAGTGCATGACAATGCAGGAGGAATGGGTGCATAACAATGCAAGTGAAGTGTGTGTGACAACGCAAGTAAAAAGGTGCATGACAATGCAAGTAACGTGCGTGACTGCGCAGGCTAAAGAGGTTTGCAAGACAATGCAAATATAATGTACATAACAATGCAGGTGTAACGGTGCATAACAATGCTAGATAGATGTGCATAACAATACAACGAATGATGTGCGTAACAATGCGAGAAATGGTGTGCATAATGATGCGACGAATGTGCAACTTCAAAAGCGCGTTTGAAACAAAATGCCGAATAAGGAAATACAAGCCTTAACGAGACCAAATCCAAACGCGACCTCCGATTTACCTCTCGGAGGGGTTTGTAACACACTTCGCTTAAAAAGGGTATAAACAGGTCGATTTACCTCTCGGAGGGGTTTGTAACACACTTCGCTTAAAAAGGGTACACCCTGTTTATATTGGCGAGAGATAACATATACTGCTGCTTTAATTGCCATTCTGAAGCAGGCTTAAGCTTGGAGTAAAGGCACACTCATTCTTTGGGGCACTGACAAGGCCTGAAGAGGTGCATCCGGAGTACAATCACGGAATTTGCTGAAAGTGAAACACACTCAGATGCTTCGGTTTTCCCTCTTTTCTTTTGCTTTGTTGTCTGGAACCCATATAGCTTCAAATAGGTCCTTGTTTTATTGTTCTTGCATGACCTGGGTTGAACCCTGCGGTTTTAAGAAAGAACAAATTCTTGTTTTGCACAAATGTGGAGAATGGAACAACACTCCGAGTACAAAATGATTTGATTGAAATTGAGAAATGAGTTCTCGATCGGGTATTGAGCCTACGACTGAACACAACACACTACGACTCAACAACAGAAACAAAAGGTAAACAACCAAAACACATCGAGTCATGCTCGGGATGACTCAAAGCAAGAATCGAGACAAACAAAACAAAAGACACGCCACACAGACGTGTTACAAAGACGAGAGACCTCTTAGTACGCGAAGAGCCAGTTTTTTCTGGGTATTATTTCCCACCCTTTTTCTCATTTGTGATTCTCACATCACTCGGCCCTCAGGCTCTGTTTTCTGAAAAAGCCATTTTTCTCACTTTTTCTCTCAGCG
Source organism: Camellia sinensis (assembly GCF_055761805.1). NCBI lineage: Eukaryota > Viridiplantae > Streptophyta > Magnoliopsida > Ericales > Theaceae > Camellia > Camellia sinensis. The sequence continues at coordinate 71,059,340 of NC_138973.1, read as the reverse complement.
CACATCTCTCTATTCTTCAATCTCTCGTTTTTTATCCCTCCCCTGGGTGGTTGATGGATAAGTTGGAAATTGTCGGCTCTTGCCTCTGGTATTCTACCAGATTCTCATTCTTGTTCACAATAGTGAGTTTCTCCCACAGAGGGGCTGCGCTACAACTGGGTGTGTAGCAAATCTGCAGCTAACATCGGTTGATGATGCTCTACTGGGGAGTTTGGACGTGATCAGATCTGTCCAGATAAGGGAGTGGAATATCTTGTCCCATTCCGGTTCGTGCTTCACACTTGGCTTGATACCTCGCTGCTCGGAGGGTGAGAGAGCTTTCAGCCCTTTTGCTATTAACTTTAGTGGTGCCCTTTTTCCGACAGATATAGTGCCCTTATGGCAAGTAGCGGACGACGAGGAAAGACCAGAACACCTAACTCAACTGTGCCCCTATTTCATCATTTTGACCATTTTTTGTTTTTGGCTTTCTACTAAAACAATTTTGACCAAAATGAGAGTTAGATTAACATACTTGTTCAATTTTCTGATTTAAAATCATGCAAGTCAGGCTATGAGCACTGAAATTTTTCCCTTTTTGGGTCCAAGAAATGGTCCAGTTTTGAAAAAGATGGAATAATTTTTGAGAGATCAGTCAACCTCAGTAAAAATTCTCAAAAATTGTTTTTGCAAACAGCCACTGCTCAACGAGCACGAAACTTACTCATGAGATGCACAACCTCAGGTCCTAAGGAAAATTGTCCCTTGTTTGAGGAGAGCTGCATGGCAACGGAAAGTTGCCCCTTGTTTGAATAGCACCGCAACACATTGGCAACGGAAAGTTGCCCCTTGTTTGGATAGTACCACAGCGCGTTGCAATCAGTCTTCACAGTGAAGGTCACAACCAAACTCTCGGATACAGAGAAGGCAAAGATGATCAAAACCATCACATGGACACATTTGATTTGGAAGTGTTTGTGGCTGGACTTCAGAATGAAGTTGCCTACGTATCCCTAACATGGGAATCAACCCTTACGTAGTTCGGGTTAAGGTACACTCGGGTATTAACCTCTCCTTTTGCATTCTAACTTTTGCCAAGGCCGCCTTTCTGGGTTTTCAACCTTGTGAGCCGTTTTTTCTTTTCTTTAATTCTTTTTGTTCTTTTCTTTTCTTTTTCATCTTTTCTTTTCATTTTCTTCATTTTTTTCTTCTTTTCTTTTTGCATTTTTCTTTTTCTTCTTTTTTGTATTTTTCTCTTACTCTAACTTTTGCCTGGGTCGCCCTTCCGGGTTTTCGGCCCAGCGAGCCTCTCAAGGGTAAAAGTGTAACAGGTCCATGCCAAATGGTTTTAGGATCTCGAAGCCATCCGTATCCAGGAGGGTGGCTGTTGTATTGACTTGCAGAAGGATCCGTTTTCGGCTCTTCGAGCACATCGGACATTTTTGCCCCTAGTTTAAGGGGTGCTTCTGATTTAGCTTTGCAAGCTTCTTCTGATGAGGTTTGATCTTCTTGATCTGACTTTCTTGGCTTTTTGTTCAAGGGTTGCTTCAAATTTTGCCACGCAGGCCTCATATTGTAGTTGACCGTTGAACATTTTGAACTAAGGCCCAAGGCTTGCAAGCAAGGGCTCAAGTCTTGAGGCTGAGAGCGATCCTAAGCTGCACAATCTCAAGAGCGATTCCACACAGGTCTTTGCAGGACTGCGCAAAACATTTTGTTTTTGAAAGTTTTTAAGAAAGCGACAAATCGCTCGCGCTGAAGATAGTGCGGAACCAATCTGGATCAAGCTAGGGTCTTTCTCAGTACTCACATTGACAAACATGATTTCAATCATTAAGGGCTTAGTACGCCTCTCTTTCTCTCAAATGATCAAAGTTTTGCAAATCCCGAGGAATTCCTTCCTCTTCGTTTTCATCACTACAGTGTTAAAAAAGTTTTGAAAAACTTAGGTCAATGTAATGAATTCGAGGTGCAGAAGAGTAAGTGAAATGCTCCACCGTTTCATTCAAATCCTTTGGCACAACTGGCGCAAGGCAGAAGCAAACACAAGAGTGTGAAAATCACTGTTGTTCATTCAAATCTGTTGGCATTACTGACTCCAAGGCAGAAACAGACTCAAAAGAAAACAAAAAGACAAACGCAAAACAAAATGGTGATGCCCGAGGTAACACCCCCGGAATCACCCGACCTTAACAAAACAGGACTGACTCGATACAACAAGACGGACCCAACTGACTCAATATGAAAAGATTGACTTAATACAAAACGACAAGACTGACCCAATACCCAAGTTAGAAAGCACAAAACTAGCATTCGCAAAATGCTCAAAACAGTGCGTACCATACGCCACATCCAGAGTAAACTGAGCGCCGCCCGCAGGTGGTTTATCCCTCGATCACATCACATTATCCCCCACAAGTTCACTGATCAAGTGTCGATAGACTTTGCAGGACCTGGTGCGGGGATGACCCTGTTGTCAATCAAATTTTGTTTCTCGTGGCGGAGACGGACGCAACTGTCGGTGTCATGACCGGTTTGTTGATGAAAAGCATAGTACTTAGTCGGGTCATGCTTTGGAGGGAGAGGATCGGGTAGAGGCCGTTGTTCTAACGGTTTCAGATGTCCTTTCCTGAGTAGGACCTCCAGAGCTTTAGACAAAGGCATATAAAGCGGGGTGAAAATCCTCTTGCCCCGGGGTAGATAGGTTGAGGTTCAGGGGTTTGGATTGGATGTACCAACAAAGGGGGTGGCTGTTTTGGTGGTGATTATTCCAACTTCAAAAGATCTCGCAGCTGCATCACCACTGGTGGTCGCATTCGAACTGCAGGAAAACGCCCTCTTGGGCTGCTTTCTGTCATTGTCAATCAGGCCCTGTTTTAAAGCATCCTCAATCTGTACTCCCATCTCATGCAAATCTGAAAAGGTGGGGAAGGGGAGAACGATCATCTTCTGCATGAGCTTGGGTTGGAGGTTGCGCACAACCATCCGAATTTGATCTTTGTCGATTGGCCCAATGGTCATCATTGAGGCCTTGGCCCTCCACCGAGTTACAAAATCGGAGAAACCCTCCTTTGGCTCCTCCCTAGTCGTCTCGAGATCACGGGTTGTAATCTCGATTTGTGTACTGTAGGAGTATTGATCGACGAAAGCCTCGGCCATCTCATCCCAATTCCTCTTAACATTGTCTTCCAGTTTTGCGTACCAGATGGCTGCTACACCCAACACGGTCCGGCCAAATAAAGAAAGCTTTTGTAGTCTGGTGAGGCCCATTGGCCTTAGAATGTCTGAAAACAACCGTACATGCACCATGGGATCCCCAGATCTGTCAAAGCGGTCAACTTGTGGCATCTTGAATATGTCCGGCAGCGTTACAGCTGCGTCGGTATACCCGTCCTAAATGTCCGGAATGGACTTCACACCTTGAGATTTCTTGAACAGCATTTCAAGCTTGCTCACTTTTAATGCCGTGGGGTCCACCTCGAACTCGAAGGGAGAATCCGGTTGATTGATAGGAGTGGGTGCCTTGGATAGTTAAGGTAGAATCGGGGGCGGAGCCGGCCCGGTTGGGATGTCTGTATCCTCCTGGACATTCTGAACATTCGCTGTCTCCTCGGGTATTGGGACTCTTGGTGGGGAAGGAGCTTGGTGCGAAGCAGATGCCCCGGCTTGCTGCTGTAGCCTGGTGATTGTCTCTGCCTGTTGGGCTATGACCACGGTCTGTTGCTTGGCGAATTCTGTTTAACGGACAGCGTCTTGCTGCATGGCTTTCATACTATCCTAGAGTTGGCGCACCATCTCTTCCAGACCCGACATATTGTCCTAATCTAACTGAGTAACCGGTATATCTGTGGCTGCAGTAGGCTCAGAAATCTCAACCCAACTGCTCAAAGATCACAGATTTGGTAGTTGTTGTACTGGTGGTCTGTGCCTGACTAGCCTTCTCTAGCCCTGATTATCCTTGAACTGAGTCTCTGACCTGACAAAGTCTATCAGCACAAATTTAATGTACCCGAAAGATAGTGGAGCCTTCTGAAGCTATGATTCATGGACTACCCTAGCAAAAAAGAAAACAGATAGCATCTCAGCCCAATTTCTAGAATAGATATGAGCATAGTAGGATGACTGTGCCCTCTACTGAATTCTGCCCCCAAAATTCTGCCTGTAAACCAATGCCCTCAGGTAAACTGAATCCCAAAATACTAAACTGGTGCTCGCAGGCCTGATGCCCAAACTTGCAAATTGATACATGCATTCCCTATAGAGGCCAACTCTAAAGCACATAACAGATAAGTGAGAGCCAAAACACCCCTATGTTGGGGTAGGGTTTCCCTGTCCTATTTTGTCAGGAGCTAGGGTTTCACTACGCACGCAGCGGTTTCAAACAACCTACAATCGGGTAAGTAACCTATCCTAGTTTGGAATGGTCACTATGGATTCTGAATATGCACTAGGTCAAATGGTCAAAGAGGGTGCCCCGGTAACAACCGGGTTTGTGTTCCCATCGTGGCAGAGCCCGTAACCGGTCAGTCTTATGGCACGCTTCTCAAAGCGAGCCTCCGACAAACCGTTCAGGAATAGCAGATGGCAAACACGGTGTCCTAGGCGCACCAATGCAAATATAATGCAAAGAAACACGTAAGTGTAGTCAAAACAAGATATCATGAGTTCGAGTCAAGTTCTCTAAATCCCCAGCAGAGTCGCCAGAAACTGTAGACGCGCCCTTGGGTCTCATGCTACAGCTCGGACTCAATTTGTGTCGGTTCTTAATCTGATCTCAAAATGTGTAATGTAAGATTGATAAATCACCAAAGAGTCCAAATCCGGCAAATCGTTTTGGAAAACAGATTTTTGTAAAGAAGTGCCAAACATGGACTACTTTGCCAGATACAGAGTCGCCACCTAAATATTGTTTATGGGGGAATTTAGGAAACCCTGACTCGTTTGCCTAAGGCCACGTGTCCGTCATCACCAAAGTTGCCTCGGCTCGGGAACTTGGGTATGATCGGGAAGGTCAGCTATGAGCACCCCCTCTCGCCCGATCCGAAGATCGGCCTCTACTAACCATGATATCTAATCTTGAAAACGTTATGCATTCTTATTCTGGTTAATTAGCCTAGAATTACTATGTGATGCGCGCAACAAAACAAGTATAGACTAGATCGCCTAATTTGGAACAAAGCATTGCATATCCGTTTGTTTGGAAAATGGTTTGAAATTTGCTACTCACGAGTAGGCTAAAACACGAATTTCAATGAGTTGTTCCAACTCAAGCAATCCAACCTTCACCCACAGGCATTCAGGCAGTAATATCACGTAAGCATATAGCCGCATGGTAAGCATGTTATCATGGCAACACTCACACTCATGCAAGGATACTAAAACATAAATGCTTACTGAGTACTCCAAGCCAAAACAGAAACTAGTTAGTAATCACATGCATGATCCTAGTTCATGTTTAAAATGGCTAATGCAACACATGCAAAGATACAATCTAGACAGGCTCGGCTATCCTAAACATGGCATGTGAAATGTGACAGATAACACGTATTCAATTTGGAATTGAAATACAATGCAGTTAGCATGATGCGCCGAGCCCGGTGCATGCAAGACAAATGTATGAAGACAAATGTATGAATGCATGCATGCATAACATAAGGTATGCTAATTTAAATATGTCCTAATACTAACCATCGAAAGCAGGTAAGTAAAAGGGAGAAAGAAGTGGGGGTTGGAAGACATGCACACACACACCCACACTTATTACAAATTCGCCCTCACTCGGAGGAACCAAAAGAATATACAAATTAATTAACCTACAAACTAATTAATTATTACAAACCACCTGTCATGACCCTAACCCGCCCCCATGGGTTAAGGACGTGACCGGCCAGTAATCATGAGATTACCTACGGCCTCAAACTAATCCAAACGTATTTTAACAGAGTTAATGGGGGCCAAACGGAAGTAAAAATTTAAAACTTTGTCCACAGAGCTGTGCTTACATGGCACGTCAAAACAACCATATACATAGGCATTAATAACTCACAACAGTAAAATAGTAGCATGAGTTCTGTATAAACAGGATCATATAAGTCCAAGTCAACCCATCAAAACTATGTACAAAATTACACAAAGTCTTCGCCATCATGACAACATAAAATAGATAACAAAAGGCAAAGACAGGTCTCATGCGTGAGACACGAGGGCTGACTCCCCAAAATCTGGGTTGTTCTACACAGGCTTCACTGAGGCTGGGTCTGGACCTCTCTTGGCTCATCTACAAAGTCATGAATGAGCGTGAGCGATAGCCCAGTGAATAATATCAATTATAGAATTTAAGCGACAAGACATAGAACAACGTTTTCCAAACGGCCTTGGGCCCAATTCATATCTGTAGTTAACATATATAAGGGTGATTAAATCAAGTAACCATAATTCCGCACACACTGGCCTTTTGCTCATTTAACTTTACATTCATTACGAAATGGCCTTCGGCCCAGTTAATTATGTCAAAACGGCCTTTGGCCCACTCATTCATTTCAAAACGGCCTTTGGCCCACTCATTCATTTCAAAACGGCCTTTGGCCCACTCATGCTTATCAAAATGACCTTGGGTCCATTTATGCTTATCGAAAAGACCTTGGGTCCATTTATGCTTATCGAAACGACCTCGGGTCCATTTATGCTTATCAAAACGACCTCGGGTCCACTCGTGCTCTTTCCATTCTACTTTCACCATTGGGATGGACTTGTTTCTCAATTCTTTCACTTGTTGGTCAACAATTCTTTCTAGCCATTCCGCATATTCCATATTTTCATAAATAGCAACCCGGTGATAATCAATCACATGGAACGGGTCTCGGAGGTAGCCTCTCAACATCGACACGTGAAATACATTGTGGATTTGTTCAAATCCCGGTGGTAAAGCAACTCTATAAGCAACTGGGCCAAGTCTCTCCAGAATCTGGAACGACCCGATGTAACGGGGCGACAACTTGCCCTTTTTCCCAAATCTGACTTGGCCTTTCATCGGAGAAATACGGACGAACACATGGTCACCAACCTCATACTCAAGAGGCCTTCTCCGAACGTCTGCATAATTCCTTTGTCGGTCCTGAGCTGTTTTGAGCCTTTGGCGAATAGTCTTGATTTTCTCAGAAGTGTCTTGCACAATTTCTGGTCCAAGCAAAGCTCTATCCCCGACCTTTGTCCAACAAATAGGTGATCTACACCTCCTACCATACAGAGCCTCGTATGGTGCCATGCCGATGCTGGAGTGGAAGCTGTTATTATAGGCAAATTCTGCAAGCGGCAAATAATCTTCCCAACTCCCCTGAAAATCCAAAGCACACATGCGAAGCATATCTTCCAAAGTTTTTATCGTTCTTTCTGACTGCCCATCTGTCTGTGGGTGGAATGCGGTACTGAACCTTAGTTCTATTCCCATAGCTTCCTGCAAACTCTTCCACAATCTAGATACAAATTTCGGATCTCTATCCGACACAATAGACACTGGGACCCCGTGTAAACGAACAATCTCATCAACATAAATGGTAGCCAATCTATAAGCAGTAAACGTAGTTTTGGCAGGTAGAAAATGTGCAGATTTAGTTAGTCTATCAACTACAACCCAAACAGAATCCATACCTCGAGAAGTCCGAGGTAGGCCAACAACGAAATCCATAGTCGCATGTTCCCACTTCCATTCAGGAATAGGGAGAGGTTGAAGTAGACCGCCTGGCTTCTGATGTTCAACCTTAACTTGCTGACACTGAAGGCATTTGAACACATATTCCGCAATCTCTCTCTTCATTTTAGGCCACCAGAAGGTTTGTTTCAAATCCCGATACATTTGTTGTTACCCGGATGCATAACAAACACGAATCTGTGGGCTTCATTTAGGACTTTCTTCTTCAGTTCCGGGATATCAGGGACACATATTTTGTTCTGGAATTTCAACATTTCATTCTCAACGCTAAATTCTGCTTTTGGACTGGTCTCGAATTCATCAATTACTTTTCTGAGGAAACCATCCTCTTTCTGTTTCTGCTTGATTTCTTCAACAATTGCCGGTTCGGCTATAATAGCGGCTATCAATCCGCCCTGTTCACACACTACTACTTCAATTTCGGACTTCTCAAAGTCTTGCAAAATTTCCCTTTGTTCAGTAAGTAAACAAGCCATGCTCCTTGTTGATTTTCTGCTCAAGGCATCGGCCACTGTATTAGCCTTTCCGGGATAATATTGAATCTCTAGATCGTAATCTTTTATCAATTCCAGCCATCTTCTCTGACACATATTCAACTCTTTCTGCGTGAAGATGTATCTCAGGCTCTTGTGATCTGTGTAAACTTCACACTTTGCCCCATACAAATAGTGTCGCCAGATTTTCAAAGCAAAGACAACTGCGGCCAATTCTAGGTCATGGGTTGGGTAATTCCTCTCATGTGGCCTCAACTGTTTGGAGGCGTAGGCAACAACCCTTCCGTTCTGCATTAACACACAACCCAAACCCTTATAAGATGCATCACTGAAGATCACAAAATTTTCCGTACCTGAGGGTAATGTCAGAATTGGTGCAGTAGTCAATCTTGTCTTCAGTTCATGAAAGGCTGATTCTCTTTCTTCGTTCCACTCAAATGGTTGCCCTTTTCGTGTTAATTGGGTAAGAGGCACAGCTAACTTCGAAAAGTCCTTCACAAATCTCCTATAGTACCCAGCTAAGCCCATGAAACTGCGAACTTCTGTTACATTGGTCGGTGTAGGCCAATTCACAATTGCCTCTATTTTCTATGGATCCACTGAAATTCCTTCCTTGTTGATCACATGCCCTAAGAAAACAACTTCATCTAACCAAAACTCACACTTCTTTAGTTTAGCAAATAATTTCCTTTCCCGAAGTATTTGTAAAACAGTCCTCAAATGTTGTTCATATTCAAGTCTATCTTTAGAATATATCAAGATATCGTCGATGAAGACTACAACAAACTCATCAAGGTAGGTTTTAAAAATTCTATTCATTAAGTCCATAAATGCTGCCGGAGCATTAGTCACTCCAAATGGCATAACAAGAAACTCAAAATGACCATACCTCGTTCTGAATGTTGTTTTCTCAACATCCTCTGCCTTAACTTTCAACTGATGATACCCGGATCTCAAATCAATCTTAGAAAACACCTGTGATCCCTGCAACTGATCAAATAAATCATCAATACGAGGTAAGGGATACCTGTTCTTTATCGTTACCTTGTTCAATTCCCAATAATCGATGCACAGGTGCAAAGTACCATCCTTCTTTTTCACAAATAACACCGGTGCGCCCCAAGGCGAAGTGCTGGGCCGGATAAACCCTTTATTAAGAAGGTCTTGCAACTGCTCCTTTAATTCTTTCATTTCGGCGGTAGCCATCCTGTAGGGAGTTTTAGAAATAGGCTGGGTGCCTGGCATAGTCTCAATAGTAAACTCTATCTCCCTGTCTGCCAATTCCCCTGGTAATTCATTTGGAAACACATCTGGGAATTCTCTAACAATGGGAATATCATTCAATTCAACATTCACGGATTGTTCAGTCAATATATAACACAAATAACCCTGGCACCCCTTCCTGATCAATTTACTTGCTTTCATTGCAGATATCAAATATGGTGGAGGCACTACCCCATTTCCCACAAACACAATCTCTTTCTGTTCTGGTGGTTTAAACACAACCCTCTTTGTCACACAATCTATAGTGGCACAATATTTGGTCAACCAATCCATGCCCAAAATTACATTGAAGTGTCTAAAGTTTAAGGGCAACAAATCTACATATAGGGTAGCATCCTCAATATGAATGTCACAAAACCGATATATATAGTCACATAACACAGATTCCCCCAATGGAGCAGACACACATAACAAATATGGCAATAATTCTAGGGGTCTTTTCAGTCTAGATGCAAATGCATATGTCACAAATGCGTGCGTTGATCCAGAATCAATTAACACAAAAGCATCCTGATTACATATTGAGATAGTACCTGAGACAACGACATTGGCATTCCGTGTATCACTCGGAACAAGCGCAAAAACTCTCCCCTGTCACACTGTGTCCCCGGTAATAGCGGATCTCACAGTATTTCCCGGCTTTGGACCCGATGCAGTTGAACTAGCTGCTAGTTTCCCACCATTCTGGTTGCACTCTCGGGCTATGTGCCCTTGTTTCCCACACTTGAAATAGCCTCCTGACACACGGTAACAAACCCCATGGTGCCTTTTGCTACAGATATTGCACATCGGAGTTGTGTCTCAGGAAGAATTTGAAGTAGTGGAGGAGCCCGTGTTTTGCTTTTTCAGAAATTTCTTCTTCGAAAAGAAGCCTTGCCTTTTGTTACCCTTCCATTCTGTTGTTGGCTTAACTTGTCTGGCTATATTAGCCTCTGATATGATGGCCCTGTCAAGCACCCCAATGTAGGTCTCCAGCTTTAGGACATTCACCCTCTCTAGGATGTCACTGCGGAGTCCGCCTTCAAAATGTCTTGCCTTCTTATGGTCTGAGTCAATTACATGTGGTGCAAACCTGGCCAACTCAGTGAACTTGGCCTCATACTCAGCCACTGTCATGCTATCTTGCTTGAGTTCCATGAACTCGGCCACTTTCCTGTCCCGAACACACTACAGGAAGTACTTGTCATAGAATATTTCTAAGAATTTCACCCAATCAACATCCTTATGATTTTCTCGCATCAACATCAACCATCTCCTTGCTTCGTCTTCCAGCATAAAAGTGGCTAGAAGCACTTTCTGAGTCTCTGAACAGGGGAACACTTCAAATAGCTTCTCGATGCCGAGGACCCATGCTTCGGCTTTCAAAGGATCTAATCCCCCGTGGAACTGTGGTGGTTTCATCTTCTTGAATTCCTTGATGAGAGTTATAATCCGGTCATCATTTTGATTATCTGGCACGGGTGGTGCCACAGGTGGAGGTGGCGGGTGTGGTTGCTGCCACTGTTGTTGCCACTCCTGTTGCTGTCTCAAGGCCTCTGCCATTTCATGAATCATTCTTTCCATTCTGTCCAGTCTGGCGGTAGAAGATTCCTCTATCTCATCACTTCGGGTTCTCACCATCTGATTAGACTCGCATTATTTTTCATACAAGATATACACAAGTATGCATGTAACAAGGAGCATACATATCCAAATAATTCGTAATGCAGGTAGTTCACAATTTACGACATATAATTGTTCACATCAAGACAATTAAACACATAACTAATGCTTCCAAATTCATATTTATCACATGAATGCATCCTAGGTCTTATCTAGATGCCTATTGCTCTTTTTGGACAAGTGTGTGAGTTATTAACTCGTGCTCTGATACCACTCTGTCATGACCCTAACCCGCCCCCATGGGTTAAGGACGTGACCGGCCAGTAATCATGAGATTACCTACGACCTCAAACTGATCCAAACGTATTTTAACAGAGTTAATGGGGGCCAAACGGAAGTAAAAATTTAAAACTTTGTCCACAGAGCTGTGCTTACATGGCACGTCAAAACAACCATATACATAGGCATTAATAACTCACAACAGTAAAATAGTAGCATGAGTTCTGTATAAACAGGATCATATAAGTCCAAGTCAACCCATCAAAACTATGTACAAAATTACACAAAGTCTTTGCCATCATGACAACATAAAATAGATAACAAAAGGCAAAGACAGGTCTCATGCGTGAGACACGAGGGCTGACTCCCCAAAATCTGGGTTGTTCTACTCAGGCTTTACTAAGGCTGGGTCTGGACCTCTCTTGGCCTACAAAGACATGAATGAGCGTGAGCGATAGCCCAGTGAATAATATCAATTACAGAATTTAAGCGACAAGACATAGAACAACGTTTTCCAAACGGCCTTGGGCCCAATTCATATCTGTAGTTAACATATATAAGGGTAATTAAATCAAGTAACCATAATTCCGCACACACTGGCCTTTTGCTCATTCAACTTTACATTCATTATGAAACGGCCTTCGGCCCAGTTAATTATGTCAAAACGGCCTTTGGCCCAATCATTCATTTCAAAACGGCCTTTGGCCCACTCATTCATTTCAAAACGGCCTTTGGCCCACTCATTCATTTCAAAGCGGCCTTTAGCCCACTCATGCTTATCAAAACGACCTCGGGTCCATTTATGCTTATCGAAATGACCTCGGGTCCATTTATGCTTATCGAAACGACCTTGGGTCCATTTATGCTTATCAAAACGACCTCGGGTCCATTTATGCTTATATCAGACTTACGTCCACAATCCCAATTAGCAATTCATAAAGCTTAAAAGGGAGTAAACAATTGGACATTCACAAGCATTCAAATATCGATATTACTCACAGTGATCGGCTTGTGGATTTGCCCTGGAGCTTGACCCTACACATTTCATGAATACAAAAAGGTCACTAACAGTTCAATCCGTTCTTTAATTCACATATTTCTCTTTAGGCTTTATTATTACCTCATTAACTCATTTATAATGCTTAACATATGCCTAAGAGTGCTTGCAAGTGAAAGAGAACGGAAAACAGAGCACAAAATGCAAAAACAGGAATTTAGAAAATAGGGTCCCCGCTCGAGCGTGGACTTACTGCCTGTCTACATAGCTCCCCACTCGAGCGTACGGCCTATCTACATAGCTCCCCGCTCGAGCGTCAAATTCCCCAGCTCGAGCGGGAACCATGTCTGCAAAAAAATGATGGGAGCTCGATTTCTCCGCTCGAGCGGCACTTCTCCCGCTCGAGCGGAAGTCAAAATTCTGGAAATTCCAGATTGTGTTCTTGAGCTTTAATTCAATTTCCCAGCTACCATTCTTGCATGCAAAGGCTCAAATCTCAAATATAATCATATTAACATGGTTCCCTTGCAAGATTATAGCATTATGAAGTTCAATTTCTTGATTTACCTACATGCATGTCCCAAAACATGACAAACTCATCACCAATATAACAAATTCATGCATTCAAGCTCATATCTTTAATTACTCGAACATGCAAGGCCATCTTGACTTCATTTCCATTTCAAAGATGCAAATGGTGCCAAAACTCAACAAAACCAAGCTTGCATGCATGATCAAACTTCAATTTTTGCTTAATTGACATGATACATGCCAGATTATGTAACTTATGGCAATTCAACAGAAGTTTTATGCATGCATGGTCATATCTCATCAAGAACAATTTAAATCATACTCTTAATCTCAAAAAAAATACTTGAGCTCACAAGATTACACGTTCAATTCGTGAATTCAAGAGTCAATGGCTTACCTAGAAGCTTAATCCTCACGATTTAAGGTAAATTCTTGAGCTAGCCTCCAAGATCACCAAGCTTTAGGACCAAAATCTCAACTTCCTTCACCCTCTCTCTCTTAGCCGACCCTCTCTCAAGTCTAAGAGTTTTTTTTATCAGCCAAAAGAAGCTTAAAGGAGAGAAATGAGGGTGTAGTTGACCCTTAATAGGCACTCACTCAACATTATTTATTATAAAACAATTGGGCACTTAATTTATCAATTTAATCAGTTTAAATTGACCAGGATCCATTTTTCAATTAAATTTCACCGTAGGTTCTAAAAATTATGCCAATCACAGTGGCGTAATCAATTTCGGGTTCTGTGGTCGATAAGGCCCTCAATTTAATTCCCGAAGCGGATTATTCAAACAGATATTCCTACGATGAACATATACGAATTCAAAATCACATATTATCACATAATGGCACACAAAATCATGCTAAACACATAACCGTAAACAAATTAAGGACTAATTTAGCATAATACAGAACAGGGGTATCACACCACCTAACGAGTAGAAAGCAATAAACAGCTCGGGAAGAGGGTCTGATGCATGCGTGCTCAGGTTTGCTCGGAAATCTGTCGCCATGCACAAGCTGTCTCTGTTTTCCCTGCTCTGCTCCTCTGAAAATTGCACAAGTCCCAAGGTACACTCCATGGACACTGTGGAACACCACCGACCAAGGGGGATCACCACCGGCCAAAGGAAGTTGGTCATCGACCAATTATAGAGCTCTCGGCCACAAATATTTGGTCGGTCGACAGTATAGATGGTCGGCCGGCCAAAGATTCCTGCAGAAACCTGTTTTGACCGCAGCAGAGGACAGACAAGGCATGGCAAAGTATTTTCAAAGCAATGTTTGCACCAACACCCTCCTTATCATGTTCATGACTCAAAGGAGGATGGTCCTCGACCCTCAGACCACCAATCGCGCATTTCAATGTGTGATGGCCCAAGAAGCCAAAGCATGCAATTCAATATTAGAATGAAATGTATACAAACAAACAAGGGGCCCAACCTCAATCATGGTTAATGAAAAGGCAAGGCATGCATGCCAACTGCAACCTAAGCATATGAGCTAAGTATGCAACATGAGCATGGGCGCAAACAATGTATACTAGGCACACAACCTAAGCTAACAAGCATGCAAGGCACGGAACCAAGCCCAAGGACTTAAACTATGGTCATGTGACACATGAAGCAAATGACTAAAGCGAAACAAAACAGCCCCAAATCATGCCAAAACAAGGTCAAAGACACACCTAGATGGCATCTAAATGGCCTAATTCTAAAGGCATGCAAAAGGGGTCAAACATGGAGCATAAGACACCAACCTCTTAAAGTATTAAAGGAGTATCAAATCCAAGCATACAAGCATGCCATAAGGACTGAAATGACATGGCAAGTGGTTCCAAACCACTAAAATAATGCAAATAGAGCATGCTAGAGGGTCCAACACTCAAGGCCTACAAGGGAGATTACATGGTAGCTATACAAAGTAAAGCATGGATGACCCAAATAACCAAAAACAGTCCTCAAGCATAGTAAAACATGCATAAAAGCTTCACAAAGCCAAGCCAAAACAAGTAAGCATAGTGGTCTAAATGCTAGATACATGTTAAGGCAATTTCATGGCATTACAAGACAAGTATGCAAAGCAAGCATGGTGTGTCTAAACCAACTTAAAACAGAGGTAACACGTGGCAAAATACTACCAAATACCTACGAAGACATGGTCAACATGAACTTAAAAATGATGCTCACACATGAGGCAAAAATGGCCAATATTGAAGGCAACAAGGAGAGAGGATGGCCCTCTCCTTCTTACACTACTAGAAAAAGTGCTTTTTGCGACCGTCATAAACCGTCGCAAATAATAAAAATACAGTCGCAAAAGACCTTTTGCGACGGCTCATGCGACCGCAAATGGGGGACGCGAATGTGGGGGTGGCAAATACTTTTTGCGACGGCAAAACAGCAGTCACAAATTATTTGCGACCACCTAAACTACTTATAGCGACTGCTATTTTGCCGTCGCAAAAAATAAAGAAAAAATACTAACAAGTTTTTTAGCGACCATTTTGTTACCGTCGTAAATAGTTTCCAATGACATTTATAAATAGTACAATAATAACTTTTTAACAACGAATTTTTTGTTGTCGCAAATAATTTTTTATTGTAAACATCATACATCATTTCTTTCAGGTACAAGCACCTAACTAGTTCAAAAAAAAGTACAAACACCTAACAAAGTTCTAAAAAATCTAGATAATATAACAAGATTTACATAATATGCCTTTCATAAGCCATAATACAAGCACATGCCTCTAAATGACTCTAAATGTGCTTGTGAAACTTCAATTTTGGCCAAAATTGCATCTCTCTCTTCCTGTTGACCAAAACAAAGTTAACATTTCAAAGGCATGTTTTGACAACACAGCAAGACATTTGCAAATAAATAAGAAGAAGAAAAGAAAACCACAATTCTGTTCAACATTAATAGGTTCACTACAACACTGTAGTTGCCACACAAGGAGATTTGCATAAGAGCAATTTAAGTAACTTCAATGGCACTCAACAAGCAGAAATTATCACCAGTTAATGACTCCAAACTGCAGAATAATGTAAATTCATGTAATAACTAGAGGAAATGAAGTCCTAAAAAGAAGGTTAACAGCAACACACCTGATGTGAAATTAACTGAAACTGAAAATTATTGAACTCATGCCAATACCTGATACACATAAGTTTGAAAACAAAGGAAGAATTAGCAAGCAATATTTTGATAGACAAGTATAAATCATATAAAATATTCAATAGAGTTCATAAGTATGGTTAATTAAGAATCAAAACAGAGTAGCAAATAAAAAGTGTACACAATTAATTAATTAGAAGAGACTTACAAGGCAAATCCCAGGGTACGACCTTGTTCAAATAGACATCTCCGATGGCTCTAGCACAGAAACTACTGTCAAGAACTTTATGGGAAAGGTAGTGAGTTGTAAGCTCTTTGTCGGTTGGGTGGAATCGAAAACTCGGAGGCAATTCCATTTGCTCATTGTCCCTACAAATGCCTGAACCTTTTTCCATTCCTAAATATTTCTTCTGAAATCCTATGTTCTCACAGGTCAAAGCTATGAGCTTTTTCTAAATTCTAAATGAGTCTTCTATAGAATTCAAAACCAAAGAACCAAATAGCTTAAACCCAGATCTTAAAACCTATGAATCTGAAATTGTCTCTCCTACCAAATGATCTCTAGAATTCTGTATTGATGCGAGAAAAATAGAGGAAACAAATTGTTAGAGAGAGATGATGACTAAAGAGATTTATATGTGAAGTTAGAAAGAATATGGCCAAAGAGAAGGAATGAGGGAAAAAAAAAATCTTCGAAGAGAAAAAGATTGAATGATGTTAAGAAAAGAAGTGTTGTGAGGATAGAACTCCCTAAATAGTTGTTTTTTGGGAGAGAAAGAAATGTGGTTTGCAACACAACTTGGTGGGCAGGTTCGGGCTGTCACCTCTATCTTTCTCTCCCTCTCAATCTCAACTTTTCTTTGATTTTCTTTTGTTATTCCTTATTCGATTTGACCATGAACCCAAGTTGCATATGCCAATAATTAATTTTACAGACCTAAAATCAATCATATAAAATAATTCTAACCATACCCGTTAGTGGACCTAATAAATGATATGTAGTGCGTTTTATATCCATAGAATTATTATATAATATATATATATATATTTAAAAAATTGTATTATATACTATTTTAACTCATGAATTATAATTATATTTATATTTTTTTTTCCTACAGTTAAAGAGTTTGAAAATATAACATTGTTAGTTGCCATCTGTAGAGCAATAGGAATTATATTAGTAAAATCTTACATGTAATATCTCTAACCACAAGAGCCAACCAATAGCAGCATCAAATTTGGAATTAATCTCCACCCTTTTTTTGGTTGACTGCGTTCAGCTTCATTAGCAGTATCAGACTCGGACACAACCCAACCATCTCATTCGCCTTTGTATAAGAAAATGCACAATCAATAGTGAAATTAAAATCATTATGGCATTTAAAAATACACCAAAGGTTAAAAGCAGCCAAAGCAAGACACTCTCTCTAACAACTCTTTTATTTCTTTGCTGGAGAAACATCATACTTTGCTAACAAACAGAAGACAAAGCCCTAATCACATATGCAATACACAACAGAGATGAATAAATATCATGAGCACATAGCAACGAAGTTTCATAGACTTTCGTAATATTTATTTCCTAGCTGCAAAATACAATGACACCACAACTAAAATTGGCAGCTTTATATGTCCCATTGCCCATTCCAAAATAGCCCACTATTTGTAGAATCCAAAACATAAGCAAATACAAGATTTGCTAGGTACAGAACAGTACAAAACCCATTTGAAAAGATGACTTCCTGATTAAAGATTCCATATCAACGTGCATATGCAAAAGAAAATGGTGCTTAATTAAATTACATGTTTTATGCATTTAGATTTGAACAAAATTATGATTTTTGTTAAATTCCATAACCATAACCAAATGAGAGATGTTAGAAAAACTGTGAATTCAGTACAAGCATCATAATCAAATCACTGCATTACATTGACATTGCCCTCTAATGTCCAGTACAAGCAATTAAATTAAACTACTACACTAGACAATGGTTCCTTTTATGGAAATTTATTATAGTAAGAGGCAAGGCAAGTTACAGATGATTAACAAGTTTACAATCCATCAGAGGATGTGCGTCACACTAAACTATATTTTAGCATTTTTACATTTTTTTTGGTATTATAATGCTCACTCCTTACACTGAAATTATATTTAAAAAAAGGGTAATGATTCACTATCACTACTATCATTATGCCATTTTCCAAAACTGATGCTAAAGGCTATAATAAATTCCGTTCTGACTTTTTATGTATAAAACTGTAATAAAAATCTATAGTGTCTATCAATGAAGTGTATTGCATACTAAAATCCTGCCCAGATCAAGTTTCTTTATTATGTCCAAAATAAAGACCTGCAACATAACATATGTTGATAAAGCCAGAAAACAAAGAATGCTAGCCTATCCATTGAGCATCGTGTGCATGACTTTGGTGTCACTACTAAATATATACCAATTATACAAAACCAAATGGCCAAGAGAACATATAAATAGAACCTCAAAGAGAAACCTCCAAAAAATAAATATAAATAAATAAATAAATCCAAAAACAACTTGTATGATTTGGAAATTTGAAACAAGATTATAAACTGAATATGCACACAAGAAGAAGAAAAGGGAAACAATAATCTAACCGTTGCCGCAATGAGAAGGGTAATTGGGTAATTGCAAGATTCACAACCATCGTGAATATGTGGAAAAAATTCAAACCTTAGAAAGGAAATAGGTCCCCCTGTACACAGCAATATGATTATCTATAAACAAAATACATACCCAGGTAGATATGTAGATATATTTATATACCTATACATAATTTCCCAGATGAATATATATTAGTACATTGCTTCAAGCCTCAGCCATTACAACATGACAAAGAATTCAATGCAGCAATGTGGAACTTCAAATCCTATTCATCGAAGTGGAACCAGAGAACATGAACTTGTTTACAGATGACAAATTTTGATTGATTGCCCCATTGTATTCAAAATGATATAATTCAATAAACAGAGTTAAACCAGGAGAAGCAAATGAACAAGGAAATTTGTGTCAAATTTTTATACCCACAACTTAATTACTTTGCAAGAGCAAACTTTCCCTTATACAATTTCAAGTGCCTGAGTAAACATTGAAATTCACAAATACATAATATATAGAGTTACATAGATAAGTGTGTTTACCTGAGGAGGACGAAAGATATCGACATAGCAGAGGTGCTGATCTGAGAAGAACATCAAGGAGAGTGTGTGAGATTGAGGGATAGAGAGAGGGAGAGAGAACAAGATTAAGAGGCCAGAGAAATTCTTATTGAGAGAGAGAGAGAGATGAACATAAAATAAATAAATAAACACATTCAAAAACAAAAATTTAGAAAATTAAAATAAAAATAAAAAAAACCAGAGCATACTAGCTTCTGAGAGTTATCATGATAAAAAAATAATAAGTAAAAATCCAAACAGATGGATTATTATGGGCATACTACAGCTTTTTGTCGATTACAGTAATTAAAACAAAATGCTTCCTGCAAATAAAAAATTTAATCAGAAAACACATTTAATACACACTTCACAATAAAACAAACATTGACACCCCATCCCCCCTTTTCATTATTTTCTATAAACAAATCAAGTATTATTTAGTCAATAATTCAGCAAATCAAAGGCAATATAAACTATATACTTTGGCAAAATCATGCTGCAGGCCTAGTTAAAATTGACCTTCAATTCAAACCTAGTTGAGCACACATTGGGTTCCCTAAAAAAGTGAAAAACAGAAAGTACAAAGAAGGGGATGACAGAAACATCTTCCTCAAAAACGCAAACACAACATATATCCAAATATCAAGCTTTGTGAACCAATGAGATGGAGTTGGGCGAGCAAGTGCTTGAATAAATGACTATTCTCAATTGGAAAAAAAAAGGAGTATTGATACATTGCAAGCATAAGGAAAGATGAAAACATTACTACTACTAGGCAAATAACTGTAAATAAGACGAGTAATCATCTAAGGAATGAAATGGCAAATAATAATAATAAGCAGGACAACTTATAGTGGCATCCTCATCCATTGGATAACTGAAAAAAAACAAAATGCAATTAGTTACTTGCACCCAAGTTAATCATAGAAAAATGATACAGTAACAAAGGTAACACAATTCTCATTCAAAACATAATAGAGCATCCCAAGTACAATAATATATCCTTATTATGGTCATACATTCTGCCTTTATTTGAAAACAATTTATTTATTTATTTATTTTTTTCTGTACTTAGCATAAATTACCTTGTAAAACAATGCCATTTTCACATCGAACAACAAATTTCAAGAAAAGGTTGTGCTAACAGCCCTATGATTGCCATTTAAGGTGGAGATAATGAGAAAATAATCAGAATTCCAAATCAAACCACATATTCTTAAAGGAATTTCTATACACTTTTCAAAAGGCACATATTGAAAACCAGATAATACTTCTGAGCTTCATTAAACTAAATTGATATTGAAAACTATAGAGAGAGCTTGAAATCAAAATTAAATGGAGCAATATAGAAATCACTACTAAGTTCTCCAATTAATGTTTATCATAAGTAAACCAGAATAAGACAGTAAACTTTACCTGAGTGCAAACCATAGTAAAGGCCTCACACTGAGTAGGGTTCACTTTCCCCTGAAATAGAGTGCTCAAACAAAATAAGATTTATCAAGTGGAGGAATAGGACTTCAATCCTGAAGCAGTGTGCAAACTATTGTCTTAATCCAGCTTAACTTATTCTTTAGATTCTAAATTCTCTCTCCACAATTCTAGATTAAAGTTTACTCCTCTTACGTCATCAACTAAAACTATACTGTCTACAAATAATACGATATCCTCTTGAATGTTCCTAATGGGTTCATTTATAACTAACGCAAAAAGAGATAAGGACTTAGTATTGATTTTTTGATGTCAACAACTTTACTGCATATTTTTTTTTCTTTAAAAGGACTTTGAAGCCATTATCACTTATCAATTGACTTCATAAAAAGTTAAATATTCATTTAACAACACAAAACATGGTAATCAAATAGCATACTCATACAATTTGATCTGGCTTATAAGAGATCCCATTCTCTTTTGCTAATCAAATCACACTGAAAACAGAATCCTAAAATTGACATCCTTATTGGACATTCAAAACACAAAATAAATAAATAAATAAAGAAAAAAAAAGCCTAATTAGGTATCCAAAACACAAAGCAAAGCACTAAAATTCAACATAAACAATAAACAATTCATCACAACCAACAACACACAAGCCTAATTTATACTAAATTGAAGAAAAGAAACATCAATGGAATGGCCAAAAACCTAATAGCCTAAATTGAAGGATACATATGCTGAGGAAAAACAATCCGTGTGACTCCAAAACAATCGGCTTGTGTTTCAAGGCTCCTGAGAGTTTTCGAAATACAAAAAGCGAGAGGGAAACCTGATACAAGAGTTGTTAGATGTGTGGCCTAGCTCCCATCTGGAAGTGTTGTCCGCTTGGCCTAGCTCAATAGCTGCCCTCACTGGTTTGAAGGAACCACCAGCACAATATTGTCCGCTTTGGGCATAGCGTCATGGTTTTGTTGCTAGTTAAAATTAGTTAGGTGGAGAGTGGTATTCGCACAGAGCGATGTGGGATTCACTACGATAGGTTAATTTTGGTGCTTGAATGGACGAGATCCTTGCGATCATCGAAAAATTTTGAGAAAACTAAGGATATGTAACTTTCAAACAGAGAAATTTGACTACTTTTCTTGCCAAATGAGTTAGAAATTTTAATTGATGAAAATTTAAGGCCTATGGTACTTAGAGAGTAGACTCAGCAGAAGTGACACATAACTTCAAAAAAAAAAAAATACCAAATTCATGAAGATGTACACATGCACACCAGAACTCAAAATCTTCATGATGAAGAAAACATAGAACTCCATAGTCACCTCTTGAACGCTTGAAATTCCTCCGAAGAAACAGACCAGTAGCTAAAGAACGATGAGCAGGTAAAACACAAGCTGAACTTGCAGCGATCATGAAAAAAAATAAAAATAAAAATAAAAAAAATCCCTAGTACAATACAGTACAATACAAACAACAATAACACAACTCAAAATTCGAAATTCAACGAACGAATATTTCGCCAAAATTCAGAGGCGGTCACCGAATAACCGCGGTCTCATACATGCATCAATGTCCCCTGTAAACACACCTCCTCAAGATCAACCAACACAAATCTCAAAAGAAACCCCTCAATTTCAAAATCCGCATAGTTTGATCACAAAAAAACAAAAAAATTACCACTAAAACTCACCTCTGTATGTCTAGGCTTCGCCGGAAACCCCTGCTCCTGAATCTCTGCAGAAATGAGAGAGAAGGAAGAAATGAAGTCAGAAGGAAACGCAAACTTCTATGGGCGGAAACGAAAGAAAAGCTTACGCAGCAATATAGCTAATGAAAGATTCAGCAGTGTTAGTTAACACTCATCAAAGACCTCGTGCAAAACGAGTGAGAAAGAAAAATCCACGAAACATCAGTCAACAAACCCTCAGCTATTATTCCATCTTCTATTGATCTATAACACACTCAAAAATCCCCAAATTTGTCAAATTAAAATCAACAGTGACTCAATGCTTAACACAAAAATACACACGCACATATATATATATATATATATACACATTTCGAGAGTAGAGATTTGAAGCAAAATTGCAAACCAAAGAAATATGAGATTGTCGGAGTCGAAGAGTTCAAGATCTTGAGGAAGTTGAGGACGCCTACTTCGATTCTTGCTCGGACCTCAACAGAATAAATTCAATTTCAAACATTGATATTCACAACATATACATAATATATATAGAGGTACATATACATGTATAGTAGAGGTGCTAATTTGAGAAGATCAAAGGAGAGAGAGCACGAGATTGAGAGAAAGAGAGAAAGCGAGATTGAGGAAGAGAGAGAGAGAGAGAGAGAGAGAGAGAGGAGAGAGATTCATACCAGTCGTATTACTGTGAGACCGATAGAGAGCGAGAGAAAGAGAACAATCGGTGTTTATGGAGGGGCTAGGGCAAGTATAAAGAAAAAGGGAAAATAAATAGAAGAAAATAAGGGGGTAAATTGATTATTTGCGACGACTAATCAGATGGTCGCAAATTATAAAGTAGCAAAAAATCAATTTTCTAGTAGTGTTAGGACCTTAAAACACCATCCTCACCACTAAAATCCCTCAAGATTTCAGTGGTGAGGAGGCCCAAATAAGGTGGTCCCGGAGCTCACCAAAATAGCACAAAATGGGCGCCAAACAAGGCCTAAGAGGGGGTAAACAACCCCAAACACAAAAGTGGTCTTAAAAAAACTTCAAAAGCATGCAAAAATAGATCTTTTATCAGTTATACACTAAGCTCAAAACAGTGTGAAAGATATGCTAAAAGCTTGTGCAAAAATGGGGAATAAAAGAGGGAGAAACTCACCCTGGAAGACCTTCTTCAAAATCAGCACTCCAGCAGGTTTTTTTGAGTCAAAACCAAGTCTTGAGTCCCCACAAGACCCTTCAAGAACCTTAGATGAGTGGTGGAGGTGTGTGCTTAGGAGTTGTGGTGCAAAGAGGCCAAGAACTATGGACTTTGGAGCTTGGAATGTAGAGATATGGAGGGAAGTGTATGGTTTTTGCCTTAGAAAAATTTCTTGGAACCTTTGCAATGGAAGATGAGCTCTTCTTCTATAGAGGAAGAAGGGTCCAAGCTTCTCTTAGAAGCTTGGAACAAAAGGGCCAAGAAGGCCAAGCTTCTTGGAGAAGCTAGACAAAAGGGCCAAGCTTCTTGGAGAAGCTAGGCAAAAGGGTTAAGCTTCTTGGAGAAGCTAGACAAAAGGGTTCAAGCTTGTTGGAGAAGCTAGACAAAGGGTTCAAGCTTCTTGGAGAAGCTAGAACAAAGATTCAAAAGGTTCAAGCTTCCTCAAGAAGCTAAAACCAAGGGTTCAAAAGGTTCAAACTTCTTCAAGAAGCTAGAACCAAGGGTTCAAAAGGTTCAAGCTTCCTCAAGAAGCTAAAACCAAGGGTTCAAAAGGTTCAAACCCCCTCAAGATAAGGTCTCGGCCAGAAAAAGTGGTCGATTGACCAAAATCAGTCGCCGGCCGACTAAACACAATGCCGACCGACCATCAATAGTGCCGGCCGGCCATCACCAATGGCTGATGGCAAGGAAACAAGGCCAGTAGCCTCAAGCCATGGCCGGTGAGGTGTGGGGATGGCCTACAAGCTATTTCCCACCCTCAGAAGCAAAACAACAAGTGTTTGATGCAAAACCAAACACAAAACAAACAAGTCGAGAGGTCTTGAGGTAAGGCGTGTAGCCGACACCTCCGAGAACTCAAGACGAACACAAACAAGGGTAATCGTCGAGTGTGCAAACGATGACGTCCAAGTCTTAAGGACGGTCAAAAATGGGGTGTCTACAGGATTGAGGTATACTTTTCTATTAGTTATTGTTGCCCCACTGTCTATACTTCTGTTAGTCCTTACTGATGCTTGTCCTTACTGATGCTTGTCCTCTTCTTAGCTTGAGCCAGCGCCAGCAGGACCTCCTTCAGCTAGGAGAAGAGGGAGACAAGGCCCAGTGAGAGGCCAAGGAGGAGCTGATCGAGGGAGAGGTTGAGCGAGGCAGTGCTCACCTTCGGAGGAGTCTTCAAGGAAAAGGAGGTTGACTTGCAGTCCAGTAGCCCCAGTGATGATAGTAATGCACCTCCTCCGCAGCCAAGGAGGAAGAAGGCCAGGATGGGTTGATGATTCATTTTTCTTTTCTTTCTTTTGCTTTGTAGTTAGGGACTAGCTTCAAATAGACCCTTGTATTTTTTTTTTGAAGAGTTTTCTTTTGTTTGTTTGTTTGTTTGTTTTTTATTTATTTATTTTTTTTTAATTTTTTTTGTTTTTTGTTTTTTGCTATATTTACTTTTGGAAACAATGATCGGGGGGTGGACCCTCTGGCTATAAAAAGAATATTTTGGATGACTTCTCTTGTATAATGTGACATGTGATTAATGAATGGCGCTTGCATGATAATCTTGTACAAGACTGTTACAACTGTGAATGCTTACTCTTGAATTGATTTTCGAATTGGATAACAACTTACAACCAGTCAAAATAAAAAATACAACTCGATGACAGAAAAACAAAATGAAAAAAATCTAAAAACACTAAACAACACTTGATACAAACAAGATAAGACTCAAGACACAGCTCCAGTATGCCAATGTAAGAACTTGTCTTCTCTACAACTGCTCTGCTCTGGGCAGTCATTGAGAGCCGACCGGCTCCCAATAGGTACGACTGGTTCCCAATGAAAGTCGGCTAGCATTAAAAAAGATGTCGGTCAATGCCGTCCAGCTGTCATGCACTGCTCCTTCTCAAAGTCTATAAAAAGTGATCCCAAGCTATTATCTCAGTAAAATAGAAAAATTTTAATATTTTGATCCCAAGATAGAGATCCTTCCTAACAATAGGTTCCAAGAGTGGATAGCCACTTTGAACGGCTTGAAAAAGGTAAATTCCGTTGGTTTTAGCCTAAACGCTCTATTCATTTTGAGCCACACTCCTCTTTGCTTTTCGTTCCTCCATGCCACAGTCCAGTGCTGGAACCCAATTACACATGTGTTTCAATTCGGATCACAAGAACTATGTCCAACGCTCGAAGAATTTCAAGCATTAATGTAATCCCGGCATGACAAAGAAATTATGCCGCAACCCATTTTGGCCATGCGCAGACTTTGGGACTGATGTGTAGGTTTTCAGTACACAAGGCTTGGTCTTTGGCCCATGATGGGAAACTAGACATCCCCGGCTTAGTTCATCGATTTTCTGTTATTGGAGACAGGAGTGACCTTCTTTGGTGAGGCTATCGATAACATGCTCTATGCTTATGCCTGTTTGCACACTTCCTTCTTGCCCCTAATGTCGGCATAGCCAGGATCTAGTTGATCGAAGTGGCTCAATGCTTGAAACTGGGAAAGAGTTACATGGGCTTGGCCCTGGCTGAAACTTTGATGGGCCTTGATGCTTTCCGTCTGTGAGAGACTACTCAGTTTGTAGGGAGTTCACTATTTCTCCTTTTTTTTTTTTTTTTTTTATTTCCCACCCTCATTATTTATGATTTCACGAACCACTCAACACTCATTCTTTATTTTCCTCTGTAGCCCTTTCCTTACTTTTTTTTCAACATCTATCTCTCTATTATTTAATCTCTCCTATTTTTCATCCCTCCCCGAGTATAGTTGATGGATAAGCTAAAAGTGGTGGACCCTTGCCCCGAGTACTCGTCCAGAGCTTACTTCTTTTGCCAACAGCTAATAGATTTCCCTTCAGAAGGATTGTGTTGTGATTAGATGTATAATCGATCTGCAGCCGGCATAGCTTGGCATTTCCCCTGGTTTAATTTGCCTGAGATGAGCTACAACATGACCCGCCAGTCAGGTATACTATTGATTGGCCTCACACACTGCATGTTTTGTTTCCCCTTCCAATTTAGATGCCAATTTGGCCATGATCGGACACGTCCAGATGAGAAGGCGAAATACCCGGCTTCATTTCCTATTCGTGGTTCACATTTGCCATGGTACCTCACTGTTTGGAGGACGAAAGAGCTTCTGGCCCCTACCCCTAGTTCCAGTTACGCCCTTCCTGGCAAGTGTTTAGCTTGGCTTGAGGACAAAGAACAAGTTGGACCATCCTTAGCTGCGAAAACTTCCACAAGTGCAAGCAAAAGACATAGAGCTATCTAAGTAGGCTATGCCCTTAGTTTTACTGCTTTGATCTTTCTTTTCAAGTTTTATGATGTAAAAACAACTTTGATCTAAATCAGAGAGTTGGAGAATGTACTTGTGTTGAAATTAATAAAATTAAAGTTGCGAGTACTAAAAATTTTCCTTTGGGCCCTAAAAATGGTCCAAGTTGTAAAAGGGTAAAAGTTTGAGGAAAAAAAATCAACTTTTATTAACCCTCAAGACATACAACCCCGAATCAACAAATCGCAACTGCCCATACCTGCATCCACCATACCAGCTCTTCTACCAATCATGAAGATCATAACCGCGCTAACTAATAATCGAGAAATATGGCCTGATCAAATATGTATGAATAGGATAGTTGAGTTGGAGATGGTTACGGCCGAACTTCAAGATGAAGTTGCCTACATATCCCAAAAATGGGAATCAGGACTTACGTAGTTTGGCTTTGGTTCACTCGAGTATTAACTCTCTCCTTTTGCACTCTAAGTTTTGCCAAGGTTGCCCTTTAGGGTTTTCAACCTTGCGAGCTCAGTTTTTCTTTATTTCTAATTTTTTATGCTCTAACTTTTGCCTAGGTCGCCCTTTCGGGTTTTCAGCCTAGTGAGCCGCTCAGGGGTAGTATTTCTTCAACTTGTCCATATTAATCGGCTGTGAAAACTCCAGGCCATCCAGGTCCATGAGAATAATCGCCCCTCCTGGCCGAATAGATTTGATGATATAAGGACCAGTTCAATTGGGTTTGAACTTGCCCCTAGGGTCATGGATGGGAGCCCGGTTGTCTTTCAGTACCAAGTCTCCCTCCTTGAGATTCCTGGACTTAACTTTCTTGTTAAAAATCCTAGCAATTTTGCGTTGGTAGCTCTGGACATGATACAATGCCCTTAGCCTCCTCTTATCAAACAACATTAACTCCTCAAATCTGCTCTGTTGTCAGTCCGCCTCTACTATCTAACACTCGGCCATAACTCGCAGCGACGACACTTCAATTTCAATTGGCAAAATGGCTTCCATTCCATAGACGAGAGAATAAGGGGTTTCCCCTATAGATGTTCTGATTGAGGTTCTATAGCCCTAGAGTGCGAATGGCAGTTTATCCGACCAGTCCCTGTAGGTCTCAACCATCTTCTGCAAGATGCTCTTGATATTCTTGTTGGCGGCTTCAATGGCTCCATTGGTTTGTGGCCTGTATGTGGATGACTTATGAAAGGCCATGTTGTATTTTTCCAACAAATTTGTCACCTCTTTCTTGAGGTGCGAGCCGTTATCTAATATGATCTCATTTGGAACTTTGTACCAGCAATTGATATTGTTCTCAATGAACTTAGCCACATGTGATGCTTTCAATACAGAATAGGACTGGGCTTCCACACATTTAGTAAAGTAGTCAATTGCTACCAGAATGAACTCATGCCCAGTTGATCCCTTTGGCTTGACTGCACCGATAACGTCAATTACCCAAACTGAAAAAGGCCATGGTGAAGTCATATTGTAGAGTTTAGACGGTGGTATGTTCATGCGATTGGCATGAATTTGACATTTATGGCATCGCCGAACAAATCCAATGTAATCCTCTTCCATGGTTGACCAGTAGTAGCCTTGTCTAAGGATTTTTTGGGCCAACATCACACCATTCATGTGGGCTCCTCACTTTCCTCTGTGGACAACCTCCATAAGACGCTTTGATTCCTTTTCCTCCACGCATAGCTTATGCATTCCCAGGTGGCCTCTTTTGTATAATTTACCCCCACAGATGATAAATTGGACGGCCAGACACCGTATTCCCCTTTTGTCTTTGGCATTTGCCTCTGGTGGATATGTCTCTTTTTCAAGAACGTTCCAAATATCGTAATACCAGGGGTTTTTTTGTTGCACTTCATCTATTGCAGCGACGATCTGGTAAGCAGGCGTATACTTCTGCTCAATAATGATTGGACGCATCTTTACTCCCAGTGGGATGTCTACCATAGAAGATAGAGTTGTTAGTGCATCTGCGAACCGGTTCTCTCAACAAATGTGTAAACGTTAGTTTTTTGAACCTAGGAATCAAAATATCCAAGGCCTTATGATACATCTTCGTGTTCTCTTCTTTGACCTTCCAATCCTCATTAGCTTGAGAGACAACCAAATTTGAATCTCTGATGATGTCCAACCTTTTCGCCCCTAGTTCTAGGGCAACTTCCAAACCAGCAATGCACGCCTTCTATTATGCTTCATTGTTGGACACTCTGAACCGGAGTTTGAATGCTAAGGGTATATGGGAATCATCAGGCGTAATGAGTAACACACCTATCCCATAACCGTACTGATTAGCCGCCCCATCGAAGTACATCGTCCACGTTTCCTCTTCCACATGCAAAATGTCTTCATCTGGAATAGGTATTCCACTGCTTCGTCTCCCTTTACCGGGTGGTCTGCCAAGAATTCCATGACAACTCTCCCTTTAACTGATTTGCGTACAACATATTTGAGATCAAATTCGGAGAGAAGAAGTAACCAACAAGCTAACCTACCCGTAAGTGCTGGTTTCTCAAAGAGATATTTAATGGGATCTAATCTCGAAACCAGGATTATAGAATGAGCTAACAAGTAGTGCCTCAACTTCCTGGTGGTCCATACCAAGGCTAGACAGGCTTTCTCTAGGGAAGTGTAGCGGGTCTCGTAGTCTAGTATCTTTTTGCTCAAGTAGTAGATGGCCTTCTCCACTTTGGATTCAGATTCTTGAGCTAGCATGCACCCCATAGTCGATCCTGTTACTGATAAATACGGAATGAAAGGATTTCCCGGCTGTGGTGGCGACAACACAGGCCGATTCAAGAGATACTGCTTGACCTGCTCAAAGGCAAATTGACAGCGATTGTCCCATTAAAATTTATTTCCCTTCTTCAGGAGACCAAATAGTGGTTCACAAGTAAAACTTAATTTTGAAATAAATCGCCTTATGAATTCCACTTCACCCAGAAAGCCGCGCACCTCCTTTTCAGTCCTTGGTGGTGGTATTTCTAAGATGGCCTTGATTTTGGAAGGATCTACTTTGATTCCTCTCTGTGTGATTAGGAAACCCAACATCTTCCCTGTCGTCACCCAAAAGGTGCACTTCTGGGGGTTCAGCTTCAATTTATACTCTCTAATTCGCTGAAAGAATTTCTCTAATGTGGTGTAGTGACCTTCTCGCTTCTTGGATTTGACAATCATGTCATCCACATACACCTCAATCTCTTGGTGGATCATATCATCCAGAATGGTGGTTGCAGCCCTCTAATAGGTAGCCCCAGTGTTCTTCAACCCAAATGGCATGACTTGATAGCAGTAAGTGCCCCACGGAGTAGTGAAAACGGTCTTCTCCTTATCCTCGGGTGCGATCAAAATCTGGTTATAACCAGAAAACCCATCCATGAATGACAACAATGGGTGGTCGGCGGTCATCTATGTGCGGTAGTGGAAATTCATCCCTGGGACTAGCTTTTTCAGATCCCCAAAGTTGTCACAAACTCTCTGATTCTACCATCCTTCTTCGGAACTGGAACAATATTGGCCAACCACGTTGAATACTCATATACAAGCAAGAACCCTGCCTCAATCTGTTTGGTAACTTCTTCCTTAATCTTCAAAGCCCAATCTGGGCAAACCCTATGCAATTTCTGCTTAACTGGTCGGGCGTCACGGTCAAGAGGGATCTGGTACTGTACAAGCACAGGATCGATTCCAGGCATGTCTTCGCAGGACCATGCGAAAACATCTTTAAATTTTTTTAATAAAGCGATTAAACACTTGCGCTCTTTCAAAGACAACGTGGACCCGATTTGGACCAAACGAGGGTCTTCTTCAATACCCACGTTAATTGATATGATTTCATCTATACAGGCTGTAACACGCCTCTCCTTCTCATGATCAACCAAAATTTTCAAAACCCAAGGAATTTCTTGCTCTTCGTTTAAGTCAAAATTTTTAAAATCAAGATTAGTACAACAAACCAAAGGCACAAAAAAATAGGCAAAGTCTACTGCATTCTCATTCAAACAGTCTAGATCCTCAGTTACAGTGGACTAAAAAAAAGGAAGCTGAAAGACGACCTGGACAGGACCTTGGTATCTGGGTTACCACTCCCAAAAGTACCAGACTCAGAGGAACTCGAATCTGACTCTAACTCCACAGACTCAGTGGAATCAGATCCGGACTCATTATCCAATCCAGAACTGCTGATGACACCTTGCTCAAACTTCCAAACCAGGTGTGGAGCCTTAGACGCATCTACGATAAGATTGGAAAAATCCGTTGCTGGTTTATCCCCAATCATTGAGATAATAAAACTATTTCCCAAGTTTGCGGACTTAGCATCTACAGTAGAACTTGCTAGTAAGTCAACCAGTGCTCTTCCTAGCAACTCTTCCTCTTCAATATCCAGGCCTGATGTCCCTCCTTGATCTGTGTTAGGACTCAGGTCTGTCTGCTTATCCTCCTCTTCTGGTAACTAGTGCCCGAAGAAATCGAACCCTAGATACCTTGTTTTTGTCTCCCAATCATACTAAGGCTCTGGAAATCCACAAAAGGGGAAGTCTTCCTCTTGGCAGACAAAATGTCCGTTCAAGGTTCCCCGTATTAGCTTGTGGACTAACTCATACTGCTTCCCAGTCCTCTTTGCTTTCAGCCTTCCTCGCTACTTCTCCCCCTTTCTTTGCCAATCTGTAGCGGTGGGCTTGTATCCCAGCCCAAAACTGTGAGGGTTATGACTCATCTCCTTGGCAACAATACCTCCCTGCCTGCCACTCCTGCCCAATCCTGATCTTGGAATGTCCCTATTTGTTCATCATGTAGATGGATTGAGTGCTCATATAATTCCCATTGTTCTCCACCATGATGGTTTGGACCAACCGGGCCTCTGCCAGAGAGAAGCCAGAAAGTAACACGTCCTCTTCTCCATGTATGATTGCCAATGCTGGCATGGTAGTTCCCTAGGGAGGATGGATCGTAGAATTACCGTACACAGTAGCAATCCCGTCTTTGATAGGGTACTTTACCAACTGATGGACAATTGATGACACCGCTTTCATTAGATGTAGCCAAGGCCTTCCCAGTAATAGATTGAACATGGCTGGTACATCCATTACATAGAAGTCCACCTTGTGTTCGGATGGGCCGACTAGGATATGGTTCTTGAACGTTCCCATAACATCCCGGCTTGTATTGTCATAAGCTCGGACGGCCTGAGTCGTAGGTGTAAAGTCAGCCGACCTCAAACTAATGGCGTCAGCAGTCCTCACTGGACATACATTTATTGCCAATCCGGTATCTACTAACACCACCGGAATCCACTTTTTTCAACTTTCCAGGGTTACATATAAGGGTCGGTTGTGGTTGGCACCCTCAGGTGGTAACTTCTTATCTGTAAAAGATATCACCGTTGTAACGTCCCCAGATGTAACCAACGATACCAACTGGTTAGCTGTGGTGTCGATAGGCAGTTTGATCCGATTCATTGCCTTTAGCACTGCTTGCCTATGCTCCTGAGAAGCCATTACCAGCCTCCAGATTGATATGTCTGCCTGAATCTTCTTGAGCTATTTCAAGACTAGGTTTTCTTCAACATCCCTCTCTTTTGATCTCTTAACCTCTTTGTTAAAAGACTCCGGCTGATCTAAGGCCGCAGGTTTGAAGTACTGACCACTCTGGGTCATATGGTTAATCTCGTCAGTATACCAAATGTCATCAGGGGTATCATCCTTCCACGATTCGTTAGTGTATGCATGAATTAAGTTGTTGTCTTCCCACTACTCTCCGGCAGTCATGGCTAGGCTAGCATCAGGTTCTATCTGGAGCATGTTATCATCATGCGCCCCGTCATCATACCATTCTTCCTCCACCATAGTCTTGGTTTCTGAATCCCGATATTTTATAAGCTTCCTTAATATCCTTTTTTGATCACTGGGCTCCCATTCAACCTCTTTGGTAGCTTGGACATCACCCACCGTTGTCTCGGGTTCTTCTTTCCCTTTTCCTTTTCCCTTCTTTAGGACTATCTTCGTCTAGATCTCTTCTATCCTTTCCCTTTGAAATTGTTCCAATGCATGTTCTTTCTCAGTCAGAGGTGCACCCTCAACATTGACACTAGGACCAATTTCCTTTTTCTTCCCAGTCTTTCCTATTTGTTTCTCAACATCTAACTCATCCTCACTAGCCACCCCTTGCTTGTTTCTGGCTGGCTTGGATCCCACTATCCCAGTTGTACACTGCTTGCATCCTCTTATTTAAAGAAGTAGAGGTTGTCTAGATCCTCTTCTAACTCAGCCAGGTCCTCTTCTAGTTCAGCCAAATCATTCAAGCCTTGTTCAGGTCACTTGTCCTGATGTTGCCCTAATTCATCCTCCCCGATAGCATTGATACTAGAGAAGTCCGGCAGTTTGACTACTAGCTTTGGTTGATCAACGGCCACAATATATAAGCTAGAGTCATCTTCCTTTACAAGCGAGGCCCCTTTCTCTATGACATGGGTACCAGGTGAATCCTTATCTAGTGCACTCTCTTTTTTCTCTGCCTTTACCACCAAAGGCTCGAGTTGGGTTTACAGTGTTAAGTCCATAATGCACATGGCTGTGCCTTCTAGAATAATCACCTCTGGCTAAATAGGTGAGATGGGGTAATATATGTGTTGGGATTATAGGAGGGTGGTAGTGTATGGATGTAGTTAATGTTTCTGGATGGGAGGACTTGGTTTTGTATAGGAAGTGGATTGGTAGTTATGCTTGGTTTGGGGGTGGGGCAATGACTTTGTTTTCAATAAGATCCTGGATCTCATGACGCAGGTGGTAACACAGATCTGTGGGGTGGTCATGTTATTGGTGGAAGATGTAATACTGGGTAGGGTCATGTTTCGGTGGTAATGGGTCAAGAAGTGGTCAAGGATCGAGAGGCTTAAGATGTCCCTTTTCCATTAATAATTTGAGGGCGTGGGCTAGGCACATATAGAAGGGAGTAAAAACTCTTCGGTTCTGGGGTGGGCCGGTGTTTTGTGAAGGTTGCAAGGTTGTGGCAGTAGCAAAGAGATCAACCATCTTGGCCATTAAAACAACAGTACTGACATCTGCAAGCCGCGGAATAGTGCTTTTACTGGCATTAGTACTCTGAGAAAATGGCCTTCTTGCAGGTTCACTTGTTCTATAGATGATATCCTTTTTTAATACACTCTCAATCTAGACCCCCAACTCATGCAAGGAAGCAAAGGTGGATAACGGTGCCGTTATCATCCTTTGCAGCATATCTGGCTCAAGGTTCTGGACCACCAGCTAGACTTGCTCTCTTTCTGATGGTCTATTTGTCATTCTTGCTACTTCTACCCTTCATCTGGCAACAAAGTCAATGAATGATTCTTTGGGGTTCTGGGTAGTAGCCTCCAACTCACTAATGGTTACCTCTATCTGAGTGTTATAAGAGTACTGGTTGACAAACGCCTCAGATAACTCCTCTCAATTCCGCTTTGTAGAGTCCTCCAACTTAGCGTACTAGATGGCACCACATCAAACAAGGTTATCCCAAACAGTGATAATTTTTTAGCTCGAGACAGGCCCATTGGCCTTAGCACATCTAAAAACAAACGAACGTGCACAATTGGATCCCCACTTCCATCAAATCTGTCGATGTGGAGTATCTTAAATTTCTCCGGTAACCAGACTGAAGCCTTAGTGTATCCATCTTCAATATCCAGAATGGAGTTGAAGCCTTTGGATTTTTTCAGCGCTTTTTCTGTCCTGGCAATCTTGATCAAAGCTGGATCAATTTCATTATATCAAAAGGAACGATTCCCGTAGGGGGTTGAACTAGAGGCCTATAAGCCGGAGCCAGAGGAAACATTTCCGGAGGATCCGGGATTTGGGGATTTTCTACTAGTGGAAGTGGATTTTGATTTGGTTGAGTAGTCGGGATAGAATGCACGGTCAATGCGGATGCCCTAGATGTACATCGTAGATCAGTGATGACTTTGTCCTTTGCGGCTATCCTTTGGTTTACGGTATCCATGGTTCTCTGGAAAGTCACCATCATGGCAGCAAATTCTTCCGTGTTCTATGCCATTCTTGGTCTAGATGAGTTAGATGCTGGTGAACTGCTTGAGTGAGAACGGTTAGGTGTTTGCTAAATGCTTTGTACCGGTGTTGCTGACTGTCTGTTCCTTCTTCGTCGAGTAACTGGCAAAAGTGAGACTAACACTGGCTGACTGCCAACAAGGTCTTGAGCTTTGCAAAGCATGCCAAAGAAAGTCCACACAACTTGGGGAATATTGGGTCTTTATGAAGCTATGATGGTAAACTACCTTGCAAAAGAAAAGAAAAACCATCGATCAAAGTCAGACATCACTTCGGCCCAAGTCACCACAAATAAAACATAACTGAAGAGCCCCAATTCCCACTAAACTCTGTTCTCAAATTCATACTGATATGAACCATCATGTACAGTTAAAAGCACATATCAAGTAAAAGAACCAAAACACCCCTATGATGGGGGATAGGGTTACCCTATCCTAGATTGTTGACATGGTCTAGACTGCATTACTTTAATCAATGAATCTCACAATATCCTGCATATTGGTGGCATCTTGTCCTAATTTGGAATAGTCACTATAGCTTCACTATATGTAACTAGGTCAAATGGTAGAAAGGGTACCTCGACAAGATTACCTAATATACCTCTCACACCTAACACCAAGAAATGAAAGACGGATCAAGCGGTACAGCAGTAATCCAGATCCAAGGGTTGTGTTTCCAAAATGGCAGAGCCCATGAATGGTCAGCCTTTTGGGCAAGCCTTCAGCAAATTGTCCAGGAATAGCAGAGGGAAAACATAGTGACTTAAAGTAACCATGCAAATGCAATGCAAAGAACATATAAGTGTAGATAAAATTTCACATTATGAATTTCAAGTCAAGTTTTCTAAATCCCTAGCAGAGTCGCCAGAAACTATAGCTTGCTTTTCATGCTCTTTTCGGATACGACTAGCCCTACAGTTCGAACTCCCATGGTTTTGAATCTGATTTCACAAGTGCAATGTGAAATAGATAAACACAAATGAGTCCAAATCTGGCAAATCTTTTGGAAAATCAATGTTTGAATCAAATGCCAAAAATAGACTGCTTTGCCAGATTACAGAGTCGCCACCTAAATATTTTTGAGAAATTTAGAAAACCCGTGACTCGGGCCAAAGACCACTTATCCGTCATCACCAAAGTGTCTCGGCTCGGGAACTTAGGTACGAGAAGGAAAGGTCATGAATTGAGCACCCCACTCGCCTGATCAAAGATCGGCCGCTACTAGTCACGATGTGATTCTTATTTACATTATATACTCTTGTTCCGATTTATTAGGCTATCTTTACTAGGTGATCCACGCAAATATAGACTAAATTGCAAAAGTTGGAACATTTTGACTATATGTTTGTTTGAAAATTGTTTTGATACTTGTCACTTGAAAAGGTGAGTTTGTATGTACATTAATCAACTTATTCCAGCTTAAGTAAAAAGGCCTTCATCCACTGGCATTCAAACAGGTATGTGACTTAAGCACTTAGCCTCATGGAATATGCTTGATATGGCAACACAAACACATGATGCAATATGCTAAAGCAAGAAATGCTCATCTAGTACTCCCAGGGCAAGCCAAATAAAACAAAATAATTAGAAGAAATGCACGCTCAAAATCAATGCAATATGACTAATGCAATACACACATTATGTAAATAATAAGTTCGGCTACTAGCATGGCATATGAATCAATTCAAGGGATGTGATAGAGCACGTATTCAAGCAATGAATTTAAAATCGACATTGGTCAGCATAATGAGTCAAACCCGAATGCATGTGAGATGAGTGTATGTAAACATGGGAAATGCTAAGGAAACATGATGCTCTATGCTACCATTATAAGCTGGTAAATAAAAGGGAGAAAGAAATGGGGATTGGAAGACATACACGCTTATTACATATTTTGCCCTCATGCAAGAGGGTTCGAATGAGTGTCCGGATTAAGCTAACTATTACAAACCCAAATATGTAATTAGCTAAACTAACTACCTATTACAAGGTTGGAACAAATAATAAATAAATAGCTAAACTATCTAATTTATTACAACAAAGGCATTTATGATAATAATAATTGCAACAATGATGAAATTGTAACAATAATTATTTACAACAATAATAATTGCAACAAAGCTAATAATAAATAAATAATTAATTAATCTAAGCAACAATGAGATACAATGATTGCATGCACAATGCCCAGAAGCTGCTTTGTCTGCGCAGATTACTCTGCCTCACCTTCAGTCATTGCCCTCTATTTTCTGTAAAACACTCTGTTTACCAAGCATTGGGAGTTGGCCAATTCCAAATGAGCTCCGGCTAGACCCAAAGAGTGCCATCCGGCATTAAATTTTATGCCAAAAAATGTTCTGCCATGGAAATCCTCAAGAGAAGAACAAAGTCACTACCATGACCATCAATGAGCAAGTTAATTGCTTGATGATTTCGGACATGAGTTTGGACAAAAATTAATGAATGCAATGAACAATGACCCCCTCCCTCTTATCATGAAATGAGCTCAAAGAGGGAGGTAGAGATGCTTCAAGGTTCATCAAAACATCATAAGTTGAAGTATGACGACTCTTGACACAATAGACTAGAAATAACGTCCGGCCGAACCCAAGCAATATAACTCATATTCTTTATGCTGGTTGGTTCGTTTTAAGCCAAATTCATTAGTCTTTGCCATTCTTTAATCCATTTGTCCAAGGTGGTGATCACATCTACTAAATATTACGTCCACTAAATGAGAAGCATGTCAAACGGGAAGTGATTCTCAACATGAAAGAGAGACCATGTCGTTGATGATGAATCTCTGTAGAGATTAAGCCATTAAGCATAGATCTTTAGCTCATGTTTTGAATAACCATCAACCGGTTGAAACAACTCTCAAATGAAATAAATGGATGGTAAGTTGCTTATTAAAATGAGGCTCTTAACACGGAAACCAATTAAAGAAAAGCTAAGAACAACATACAGCAAGCTATATATGAGAACTTAAGACACAACAAACGAACTAATCAAAGCTTGAACCAATTAAATAACCTAGGAGAACCCTAAAATAGCCCCTAATAGGTAAAAAATAGTGGCTCAAAGTGCATAAAAAGAGCCCAAAAAGCTAAACAACAAGCAAATAAAATAAGGCTAGTAAGCAAGAACAAGGAGGGGTGGCTAACCCCTCCACCTTTAAAACCTCAAAGCATGATTTTTAGCCCTTTTTAAAATCTAAAAATCAATTTGGAAGGCAAAGAAAAGGGTGTAACACAAGGGTTTGAGCTATAGGTGAAGGTGCAAGGAAGAGTGTTAACTCTCTCTACCGTTTAAAGGGTTTGGGATAGGTTTTAAAGCGCATGCTTACGTTCCTTCGTTGAGACTTTGAATCACACTCAACACGACTTCATCATCAAGTGCACAGGACAAAACATCCAAGTCTTACGAACAGTAAAAAATGGGCTGCCAAACTCAAGTGTGGTGCGAGGAAGTATTGCCATGTGGGCATAAGTGAAAGGGATGGGCTAAGATTTGAGGTAGTATGGGTTAACTTGCGAAATCCAGTGTGATTCAATGAGAATGTAAGATTGTGTGAGGAACTCCATCATGGAGTTGATTTGGTTAGGTAATATGTGTTGGTATAGTGTTGAGATATGAAGTTAAGTGGCATGTCGGTGTTTGGAGGCTAGTATGGGATAGTGGTGTTCAATAATAGATTGGTTGGCATTTGGATTAGCTGACATATAGTCACCTCAAGAATAGGATGGAATTGAAGGACTGTGTAATTGATTGATATCTTAGCGTGGCATGTAAATTCCATATGGACAGTTGGGAAGTTAATTTGAGTTTGAGGTAACCGGTTTGGGGTTACAATTTTACTGTGCTTTTGTGCCATTATGTGATTGTGAGTGTAAAATTTCTTTTCTTGTGTTATTGCGTTGCTGGCATATTGGAAAGTTCTTGGATTCTCATCGTGAAAATTTGGTTTTTGTATTGTGGCATCACCATGGGTATAATGGGTTTCGTTGGGTGACCGTGTTGTGGTTCACTAGAGGAATGCTAATGAATGGTTTTGAAAAAAAAAAAAAAAAAATTTCGATGTTGTGGCCTTGGGTATTTTCTTGAACTAAAATAGTTTTGAATTAAAATGTAAGTTTTCAGTTTAATAAAAGTTGAATCCAACAAATCAAAAACAAAATGAAAATGGTTTTTTGTTATAAATATTATTTATGGTTTTCGGAAAAATAGTTTGGAAATCTCTGAGTTTTGTTGCGGACGGTTGAAAATGTATTTGGATTGTGACGGTGCGGTTTGGGCATCTTTTGGAAAAGCAAAGCGTTTTGAGATAAATGGGAAAAGTAAGGAATTTTCCTTAACATCGGATATGGTACCTTGTGTTGTGCGGTGCGTTGTAATCTAGCCTGAGTTGCTTGTTATATGTTATGTGTTTACCTTATGGGGGTTTAGAATTTGTTCGAGGCTTGTTATGTCGTATTCGTTATTCTTTAGCCGTATTTTACCTTGTGTTCTCGTTCCGAGAGCAGGTCGAGAGTTTGGTGAGCGAGGAGTCCTCTTATTCACTATGTCTGAATGTTTGAGCACTCAGGCCATAAGTGATTCAGGCGTGATTGACGTCTTTGAGTCTGAGTGGTTACTGTTACTGTTGTTGTTGTTGTTGTGGTGGTGATTGTTGTTTCTTGTTTCAAAGACCACTATGAGTCATGTGGGTCCAAGAGGCATACGTGTTTGTTCCTTGGTGTTTTGTTGTTCGAGGTCTTTGGGGACACGAGGTGTTGTATTCATTGTCATTGTTGCGTGGTTTTTTTGGTTTTGGCATTACTTCAATTTCGGGGATGAAATTTCCTAAGGTGGGGAGGTTGTAGCACTCTGTAATTCCTGTTATAATAAAATTATATTTTGACTATTTGATTATCTTGATTTTGGACCTTCTTAGTTGATATTTGAGCCTTGGTTGAGGTGTTGCCATAGTGGTTGACGAGATTGAATCAAAAACTCCAAATTAGAATAGTTGTTATTGAGTAGTCTTCACTCTTTTATCATTTTCTCTCTTCACACTTTGAATCTTGATGTGAAGCTAGAACCATTGGAAAGCTTACTTCCGGGGCTTCAATTTGGACACAAGAACAACCCTAAATGGAGTCTGGACGAGAGACATACCGGTTTGAAATTTGTGAATCTGTGCTGTGAGCATAGTGCGCTCGAGCACAACTTTCGATGCTCGAGCATACAACACAGAATCAGATCTTTAAAAATCACTTTTTTGATTAAACCACTTCACTTTTCACTCCCTTCTCTCTCTCCTTCCGCCATTTTTGTTTTCTCAAGCTTTTTAGGCTTGATTTCATCTATTTCTATACATCTTTGACCCCTAGTTCCATATACCAAAACGTAGAGCACGACAAGGGCTTCCACCTAATCTCAACAAATTGTTGTTTTGCCGCCGGTGATTTTTCCGACTTGTTTCCTTCTTGCTTCAAGAGGTAGGGTCTATTTTTTAAACGCAATATGAGTTGAGTAGTGTATTTATGGTGTATTTTAAATATATGGATCCCATTGTTCTTGGATTGATTTTTGATAATTTGTTTGTAAGTTAGGGTTTGTTCCAAATGGAATTGTTGAGCTATGGTTTAGCTACAAAAGTTTATTTTCCACTTACAAAGAATGTATATGAGTTTTTAAATGTAAAAAGCCCTAATTTGGAGAAATCCTAAAATGTTAATCTTTTGGAAAATTGTTGGATTATTAAATGAAAATGTAAATGAGGGGTTTTCAAATTTTTTCTTGAAAAAGGTTGTGATTATGAAATTGAAGTTAATATATGTTGAAAAGCGATATTTCTTACATTGAAATAAATTTTCAAAGAGGAGGGGAGTTATGCCCTAAAATGTAATTTTTGAGATTGTAAAGAGGAAATGGAATAAATGTTGAGAAATGTGAAATTGAAATGATGATTAATGATGATGGTGGAGTTGGATATGTATTATTACTCCCATTTGAGATTTTAGAAAAGTGTATCTTTAATGGAATTTATTTATCTGTTTAGATATATTTGTTTTGGTCTATTGGTGGAGGATAACTATGATTGTTGAAGAAATTGCATGAAGACTAGGCAAACTAGACTGTTTATAAATCATGCATATCATGGAGCATGCAATAGATTTTGAGGATTTAAACTGTACGTTTTGGAAAGAGATTTTGGAAACTCTTGTGTTATGTTTTAAAAGCATTTGTTTCATTTTGAAAATCATATTTTGGATCACATGTATTGTGCTATTTAGAAAGGGTAAATAAAATGGTAAATCTGGAAAAAAGAAACTAATCTCTTACCTGTTGTCATTGAATATCGTTATGATTTAATACATTGTAAATGTATGATGTTTGGGAGAAGAAAGGGGATGTACTCCATATTTGGGAGAAGAAAATGGATGGACTCCATTGAATTAAGTTGGCCTATGTGTCCAGGGTGAAAGTTTCGAAAAACGCGCTTATACATGTGTGCCGGTACCTGCAGATGAAATTTTAGTAAAATGGCAATTGTAGTCCTTGTATAGCTTATGTTTACATGGGTCCCATTTGACGGTTTCCCAGTGACGAAATTTCCGTGAAAGGTTGTATTAGTTTTAGAGATTTACTCATTTTATTTATTATCATTTTGGTTTTGGAAAAAAATGATTTTAAACGGTTTTAGCAATGTATTTGCTGTTGGTTAACAATGTATTCGTATTGGAATTGGCAATAAAATTGCTAGTTGGTATTGACATACCTGAATTGATTTGTGGAAATGAATTTTATTTCAAACTAATGTATTGAATTCGGAAAACATTTTGAATAAATGAAAGGTTTGGAAGACTGGAAAGAAAGAGTTTTTGTTAAGAAAGCAAGTGAATTTGAGAATGCATTGAGCATATTATATATGTATGTAGTGCATTCATGATCATTTACACTGGTCGAGCATATTTAGTTTTTGAAATATTTCCTACTGGGCTGTATACTCACCCTACGTGGCTGAAAATATTTTTCAGGTATGCTTATACGGACGTGGACTGAGACGTTGAAGTTGTGTTTGGAATCATATAGGTTGGTTCCTTTATTTGTCGGCCAAAGGCTATTTATGTATTTGTTGGCCGTGTGCCATTCTTGTATGGGTTATACCCTTTGTATATGATATAAGCCTTTGGGCATCTTAATTTGATTTATAATATCTTTGTATGTTTTTATTACAAAGCATCCATTTGACTTATATGTTGTATTTAAGAATGTATAAAATTGGAATAACACATGTACTGTGTGTTTATATTATATACATCTGCATGAGTGTTATTAGTGATCGTCTATCGTTTGGTGGTTTACTCACGTGAGCCAGACCTCGTAAATTCGAGGCGTGACACATGTATATTGTATGTGTAACCTCTACACTTAAGATGGTGATTTTGTTTCAGCAGTTTTGCATAATTGAATTCTACATTTGCTGTTGGAAGTCTCCTCCTCTCTCTCCCATTTTGCATAAAAGGAGACCATTTTCTTTAGTTAGGTATAGAAATTTTTTGCTCTCAATATAGTTAGTCTCCTGCTCA
This sequence comes from Camellia sinensis, assembly GCF_055761805.1. Taxonomy (NCBI): domain Eukaryota; kingdom Viridiplantae; phylum Streptophyta; class Magnoliopsida; order Ericales; family Theaceae; genus Camellia; species Camellia sinensis. The sequence goes on along the minus strand of NC_138973.1, from coordinate 71,016,915 downwards.
TATTATATTCTTCCTGTGTGAGTGTTGCTATTGTCAGTTCGCCAGAGCTAACTAGAAGGTGTTTGTGACTTAGTGGATTCTAACCTCAAGCACCCATGGTGAGACGGTGAATCTATTTTAAAGAGACTGTGGTATCGCACAGGTTTCGATTTGCTATCTTTTATTTATTTTAGTATTTTAATTTGTTATATATATATATATATATATATTTATGTTCATCAAGTTGTAATTTCAAACATGAATTCTTTTTTGTATTTTTCTATTTAATTAAATATGAATCTATTTATTTATATTTAAATACATATTTTTTACAATAATTTTAAAACAGGTTATATATTTCTTATGGAATTAGATAAATAGATTGATATGCAAGTTGTAATGAATCAATTTAGTATATTGTATTAGTTCTCTACTTTGCATCTGCTAATTTCGAGAAAAAAAATTATAGAGAGCATGCTTTATTTTTTTCGAAAACCGAAAACAGTCCACCATTTCATTTATATTTGATTAGAATAATAAAAATGAAATAGTTTTATTCTCCCTAAGAGATTACAATGGATTTCTTCTTTGCCTCGATTAGTTCACCGCTTCTGTGGATATGAGATTTAAATTATTAAAACAAAAAACAACAACAACAATAACAACAACAACATTTGCATGCTACTGTTTTGTTCGAAAAATTGACACTGATTTTTTTTTTCCCGAATAGATTACTGTTTCATGTCTTGGAGTTTATTCCAGAATTTTTAATTTATTTAAGTGAATGAATATATTTCTTATCGTATTTGATTCTAGTAATAGTTGTATAATTTTATGAGCATGATTCTTAGTGTCCTACCATGATGTGCATGTCTTTTTTATTTTATAATTTTGTAATATAATATGTATATATGCATCTTTACTTTTCAAGTTAGAATTGACATACTAATTATTTTCTACTTTTCTAGTATAATATATGTGGGGACGTATTTTCGAGGTCGTCGCCGAGGTGTGATCAAGGTGCCATGTAGACGAGCCAAATTGCCGATATGCTTGTGGTATTACCAAGATTTGGTGCGGTAATACCGGATCCAAGATATTTGGATAGAGGACAAGAGTCCTAGATAAATAATGTGCTTAGTTCGGATAAGGATGAAACTGTTGAGTAGTTCATCTATATCTAACTAAGAGTCCGAGATAAACATTGTGCTTGAGTCCTGTGAAGTGAGACTTCTAGAGGACGAGGGCAATGTTGGCTCAAAAAGTGAGGCACTCCCGTAGGTCTAAGGTATGCTTTTGTTTGTGCACTGAATACTTGTTTGATATCTTTGAGAGATACGTTGACTGACTTGATCGTCGGAGTGCCTTTTGGTGGATAAGCCACCGTGGTATTCTTGTCTTCTTGTTGGTAGGTGCTTGGTTTAATCTAGTCTGCCGCGTGTTCTGCAGCTAAGTTCCCTGTTTGGTTGTGAGGTCGGAAATCAACACCCACAATATACATATTCATTATTTTCTAGATTCTAGATTAATTTGGATGTTTATTATTTCCTAAATTTTTAGGATAATTTGTATGTTTTCTATTTTCTAGATTTTCTATATTACATGCTTATTATTTTCTAGAGTTCTAGAATTATTTGCATGTTAATTGCTAGAATTATTTACAAGTTTATTGCTTTGTAGTAATTATGTATAACTCATGGCTATTAAATTTTAATTATATTTTTTTGGAGTTATAAGTTTTATTTTTGTAACTTGTCTAGTATTTTAAATCGTTACTTAATTTTGCTATTAAGTAGATTGCTAGAAGGTTTAAAATGATTTATTACTTTTACAGTTTCTTTAAATTATTTATTTGTAATATGTTGTGTTTTTCTGCTAACTTTCTTTATAGAAATACCTATGCCAAAGGGAATGGAAAAAAAATACAAAACTAAATGAATAGAATTTGGGACTAAAAAATAAAAAAATTGGACTACTAACCTTTTTGTTGAATAGAAATACCTAAGCGTGGAAATGAATTTTTCAGACCAAAAGAATCCTTATTTGGATTAGTTTATTTTTCTTATATTTGAAGCAATTTTATTGCTTATGTTTTGGTAATAGTTTAAGTACCTTATTTTGAAGCAACTTTGTTTGCTTGTAATTTTTTGATTGTTTGTAATTTGGGTAGCAATTTTTAATTGCTTGTAAAGTTTTAGAATTTGGTTTGTTTTAATTTAATTTATCTCCTGAAAAACTTAATTCTAAATTTGTTTCCCATGGACTAGGAGTCAACATGCTCTTGAAAGCTTTGTCTAAGGTTAACTGGGTCATAAATAGAACCGGTGTGACCCCTCCAGTCTTTTTAGAAACTTTCCTGACCATATTCGATTCTAGAGTAAGTGGTGAGATCAATTTTGAATTAAATTTCAGAGTTCGGGATTTTCTAGTGTTAAGTTTAGTTTCTAGAAAAACAGAATAGTGAAATTTTGTTGTATTTTTCAGAAATAACTACAGTAACTAATGCTGTTGTTGTTGCTGCAAATGTTGGTGGGGCTCAGAATCTCAGTTCAATTGCTTGCCAACCCCAACTGTGTTCCCTATGGTCAACCTTGTTGCTACTCCTACTGTTCCCGAGGGACCGGTCAACCAACATGAGCCCCTAGAGAAGTTCAATAGATTGAATTTCTAGAGGTGGCAACAAAAGATGCTGTTATACTTGACTACTCTCAGCCTTGCGAGGTTTTTGAGTGAGGATCCACCAGTCATGGAAGAGAATAAGCAAGACAAGCAAAGGCTCACGGCTCTAGATGCTTGGGGGCAATCAGACTTCCTTTCTCGGAATTATGTTCTAAACAGCTTGACAAATACATTGTTCAACGTGTTTTATGCCAATAAATTGACAAAGGAGTTGTGGAATGCTTTGGACAAGAAGTACAAAACCGAGAGGATGCTGGGGTAAAAAAATTTGTCGTTGGCCGGTTTTTGATTTTCAAAATGGTGGACTCTAAAACCGTCATTAGCCAAGTGAAAGATTTCTAAGTAATTCTATACGAGATTCATGTAGAGGTAATGTTGATGAGTTAATCATTGCAGGCAACTACTTTGATTAAGAATCTGCCTAACAGCTGGAAAGACTTCAATAACTATCTGAAGCATAAGCGAAAGGAGATGACAGTCGAAGAGCTCATTGTCTGGCTCTACATTGAAGAGGATAACAGGAAGAAATGGGGGAGTACCTCCACTGTTAAAGCAAACATGGTTGAGCATGGCCAGTCGTCGGGGGTAAAGAAGAAGCCACCAACAAGCAAAAGCCCAAAGCTGGGGGCTAGAACTGGTGTCTCCAAAAGGCTGGTCTACAAGCCACAGAAACCTACTTGTAGGTTCAATGGAAAATGCTTCAATTGTGGAAACGATGGGCATAGGATAGTTAACTATCATAAGAAGAAAAAGCCTGGCAAGAAAAATCCTCCATAGAACAAAATTCGGGCCCACATGGCTAAAATAGAAGATCTATCTCAAGATATGGACGGCAAGAACCTGTCAGCTATTGTCTCAGAGGTCAACATGGTGGGGTCTAACTCAAAGGAATGGTGGGTGGAGACTGGGGCCACTCGCCACATCTGTGCTGGGAAGAAGATGCTCACAAATTTTGAACCGGTTTCAAACATTAAAAAGTTGTTTATGGGAATTCTGCAACCTCAATTGTTGAGGGGAAAGGCAAGGTTATCTTGAAGATGACTTCAAGAAAGAGTTGACTTTGAACGATGTCCTGTTGGTGCCAGACATCCACAAGAACCTTGTCTGGAGATCTCTTCTAAGCAAGCTTGACTTTTGCATGGTTTTGAGTCTGATAAGGTCGTGTTGACCGAAAGCGGAGTTCATGTGGGTAAGGGGTATATGTCGGACGGTATGTTTAAGCTCAATGTAATGACTGTTATCCCAATGATTAATAAGAAAGCTTCTTTTCTGCTTATATGCTTGAGTCTCCTAAATTATGACATGGTAGACTAGCCATGTGAATTTTGATTCATCGCATAGATTAATCAAGTTAGATCACATACATTTTCCAAGAATAATCCAAATCGCAAGTGTGAAACTTGTGTAGAAGGAAAATTGACTAGGACTTTATTTCATTCTATTGAAAGAAGTACCGAGGCTTTAGATTTAGTGCGTAGTGATGTGTGTGACTTAAAAGTTGTACAATCACGAGGTGGCAACAAGTATTTCATCACTTTTGTTGATGATTTCACTAAATATTGTCATATGTATTTACTTAAAAGCAAAAATGAGGCAATTGATAAATTTATTCATTTCAAGAATGAAGTTAAGAATCAACTATGTCGTAAAATTAAGGCTTTAAGAAATTATCATTGTGGAGAATATGAATCGCCGTTTATTGAGATTTGTGATCAATCTGAAATTATCCACCAAACTATAGCGCCTTATTCCCCTCAGTCTAATGGTGTTGCTGAGCAGAAAAATAGGACATTAAAGGAAATGATGAATGTGATATTGATAAGTTCTGGGTTGCCACAGAACTTGTGGGGGGAAGCAATTTTCTCTGCGAATTACATTCTAAATAGAATACCTCGTAAGAAAATGGACAAGACTCCGTATAAATTATGGAAAGGCTGCAAGCCTTCTTATAATTTCCTACGAATATGGGGGATCTTGCAAACATGGCAGTACTTGCACCCAAGTAGGTTAGGATAGGTCTCAAAATCGTGGATTGTATATTCCATAGTTATGCACAGAATAGTAGTGCATATAGGTTTCTTGTGCACAAGTTTGATATTTTACACAAGAATACCATTCTGGAGTCAAGAAATGCATCCTTCTTTGAGGACATGTTTCCTTGCAAAACTTGAGTAGAAGATCAAGGTTTTAAGAAGGAACTTGAAGATGATTGTAGTAACCACATATTGCATATCATTTTTACATCTATTTAATTGCATGGATTTTATATTTGGTTTCATTTATATGTGATTTGATTGTTTGATTTGCAATTGCTATGAATTTATTTAATTAAAAATTTTGAATTCGAAATTGAAGGATCAAATGTTTTTAGAAATCAAAATTGAAGGGTTTAATTAGCCTAGCCTAATATTTGAAGCATTAGAGTGAGAGTGGGTGTGCTGAGAAATCTGTGTGCGTGTGCTAAGAAATCTGTGTTGGGCATTTTGCAATGTTGGGTGTTGAGAATTAATCCTAGAGAGATGTTGTGCGGGAGCAATTTTGTGTAGAGTACGTGCACGTGTTCAAAAATGTAAGAAGTGAGGTGTGTTAGTGTGTGTATAGTCTGATGGGTTGGAGTGAGCATCATTCTTTTTGTCTCATTTTGTGCTTTGTGCTTAGAGTTCTATAGAGAGAGAGAGAGAGAGAGAGAGAGAGAGAGAGAGAGAGAGAGAGAGAGAGAGAGAGATAGAGCTCAACAGTTTGAAGAAAAAGAAAACAACTAGATAGATTCATCTCATATTTGGAAACAAGCTCTAGGTAAGGATTCTTGTCTAATTTCTATAGTAAATCATCCATGCGTCATGTATTCACCTAGTTATTGACCTACTTTCATGAGAGTTGTAAGAAATGGGTTCTTAAACATGTAGATGACTTGCGTGTACATTCTTGGTAGTTAATCTTTGATTTCAGCATCTTTGGTTTGAGTTTTGGAACTCTTAAATGCATGTGAGTCCATATCTTGCTTATTGTTTCAGAAACTCATGAATTTATAACCACCGTTGCACATTTTTGAAGAAATCATGAAAAGAGTTAAAAATCTTGCATGCATGAGTTTTGGTTCAAATCTTTGACAAATTGATGAAGTTTTGAATAAAGGATGTTTTGGGGGTCTTGTATTTGAGTTTTCTAAAGTTATTCCTGTATTTGAACAAACCATGTAAGACCCCAAGTTTTGAAAAGTTATTTGGAAGCCATTTTTGTTGAGCATAGTGCCTAGAATTTTGTAGACCGCTCGAGTGACCATTTGGTGGCTTAAGTGAACTTCACAGGCTTCTGGTAGTTTTGCAGTCTTTACAAACTGCTCGAGCAACCATTAGGTGGCTCGAGCGAACCCTTTGCATGTTGTTAGACCACTCGAGCGATGGAGTGTTGGCTCGAGCTAACTTCAGGCCTTCCCAGTATTTTTGCAGTCCGTGCAGTCTGCTTGAGCGACCATTTGGTGGCTCAAGCGATCAAGCCATTTTCAACACATTTTGAAATGTTGTTCAGTGTTCATATCTTGTTCCCATGTTCTTCTAAACATTCCTAGGCATGGTTTGTGACTCATTAAGGAACTATTAAACTAGGAACCAACATAAGAATTGATTAGAAGAGAAGCTAGTTTCATTCAATTAAATGTTGTGCTTCAATATGTGCATGTTTATGTGTTTTTGTGTAGGTTAGACCTCAGGGAATACCATTGAACCAAGTTATTGTGAGTAATATCTTTATAAAGTTATGTTTAAAAGTATGTTTTGAAAATTCTTCAAGATTAATGTTTTATGAAATCTTATTTTGTACGAATGAATGAATGTCTCTTTTGATAAATGTATTCGTGGCATCCCTTCATAGCTAGTCCCAGCCATTGGGGGACGCATAAGCACCACGACCTTTGATTACCGAGATATCTAGTAATATTGACCTATTATAGTCCTTCGTTTTGTTGACCCATGTTAGTCCTTCACTACTGACCTATAACGGTCTTTCGTTATTAACCTATGATGGTCCTTTATTTTGCTCTATTGAATGTTACCACGTATGATATTTCGATAATGGAAATTGGTTGTATTAAATGCTTTGTTTCAAGAATATAAGGATTGTTTTTTTTTTTGACAAGTATTTCGTTTTGTGAATTCAATAAAAGATATATTTTTCAATATGGTCAGACTTCATTCACTAACCACGTTACTCATTCGGCTTTAGCTCAACCCCTTCTCCTATATATATATATATATATATATATATTTGTGTGTGTGTGTGCGTGTATGTGTGTAAGTGAGCTCTTGGAGGATCAGCCGTAGTGTTGTATGGGAGTGCAACTATTTGGTCAAGCCACCCGATGAAGTGCCTCCGTGACGGGGCTTGTACTTTTGTCTTTGTTTTTGTCAAGCCATGTTGGACTTTGTTTTGTTAAACTTCTATTTTCGGTCAAGCAACGGTAAGTCTTGTTTCTGAACTTATGTATTGTGTAAGACTAATATTTGTACTCCATGTATATTACTATGTACGTGTGTATGCTTGGGTAATTTCATTTTTGTCATCTATGCACTGTTCAATAGGCAATATCATTATATGTTTTGCTTTCGCTTTTGGCCTTCATAATATTTATCATTTTTGTAATTTTGTCTTTGAGGCCGTAGGTAACCTATGATTGCTGGCCGGTCGTGGCCTAAACCCTTAGGGACAAGTCAAGGTCACAACAAAGTTGGTATTAGCGCATGAGTTAATTACCCACACACGTGTCTATTTGAGCAACTAAGTGTCTCGAAAAGATTTAACTTTGCATCCATATGAATATGAGATAACTTGTGCATCTAGAATATGTATTTGTGTGCATGTTATTCTTTGTGAATCATAATGCATGTTTATATAGATCATGGTGAGAACTAGAGCAAATGAATTGGAGGAGTCCTACTCCACTCGATTGAGTCGAATGGAAAGAATGATGTGTGACATAGCCAAAACTTTATGACACCAATAGCAACCGCCATCACCACCTCAAATGCTTGTGCAAGATAATCAAATAGATGATTGCACCATTGCACTTACTAGAGAGTTCAAAAACATGAAACCACCACAATTCTAGGATGGAGTGGATCCATTAAAAGCTAAAGCTTGGGTTCTTGGAATCGAAAAGCTAATTGAGGTCTTTCCGTACACTGATGCGCAGAAAGTTTTACTAGTCGCATTCACTTTAAAGGATAAGGCTAGAAGATGGTGGATGTTAGTCCGCGATGAAAACAGGGGCATCAATTGGGCTCAATTTCTAGCGATCTTTTTTGAGAAGTACTTTTCACCGTACGTGTATTCGGGATAGGAAAGTCTCAGAATTTGAAAGGCTTAGACAAGGGAACAAGACAATAACTGAGTATGAAGCACAATTTACTGAGTTGGCACACTTTGCGCCACATATGGTCGATACTGATTACAAGAAAGCAAGAAAGTTTAAAGGAGGGCTCCGTGATTCCATCCAAGAGAGGATTAACATCTTGAAATTACATAAGTATGTTAGGGCTTTGATGTCCGAATCTAATTTGGCTGCTTATAACCGATTTTTTGAATGGAGAGGCAAGATATAGAATTTTAATGCAAACAAAAGGGCAACGTCTTCAATGAACAAGAAGAGAAGATCGGATCCTACTTACAACTCAAATTAGAGTGGTAATCAAGCACCAACCTGTTTAGAATGTGGAAAGAAACAATGGGGAGTTTTTCATCGTGTCTCTGGAGCGTGTTTTTAGTGTGAAAAAATGGGTCACATGGCAAGGATTGTCCATAACCTCGTCAAGGTGATAATAGAGTTACCGTAAGTTCAACCGGCTCAGTTCCAGTAACAAGGGCTAATGTAACACTCGCAATGGGAAGAGAAAATCCTATGCAAGGGAGAGTTTTTGCACTTGTCCTAAGGGACACCTAAAATACCGAGGTCGTTGTCTCAGTTACTCTTTCTATTTGTAACCAAGATAATTATGTGCTAATTGATTCGGGTTCGGCACATTCTTTTATATCTACTATATTTTCATCTAGACTAAATAGACCCAAGGAATCATTACCTTATCTGTTGTGTGTATTTGTTTCGTCTAGGAAATTTGTTTTGTGTTCGACTGTATATTGTGCCTGTGAAATTTATATCAGGAATGCTACGTTGTTTGTAGACTAGTTACCTCTTGATATTAGGCATTTTATTGTGATTTTGTGGATGGACTGACTATCAAAATATTATGCTACGATTGACTGTGTGACAAAACGGGTTTTGTTTACACCTCTAGGACATAATGAAATTTTCTTTGAGAGAATGGGGTAGTACCTCCACCTGATATGAAATGTCAATGAAGGCTTGTAAATTGATTAACAAGGGGTGTAAAGGTTATTTATATAGTGTTTTAAGTGTGCAATCAGCATATTCTACCTCAGACAACATTCCAATTGTGCGAGAATTTTCAGATGTCTTTCTGGAAGATTTGCCAAGTGAGTTGATAGACCGGGAAATTAAATTTGTCATTGAGATTATATCGAGTACTCAACCCATTTCAAAGACTCCATACAGAATGTCAATAGTAGAGATGAAAGAATTGAAAGTTCAGTTGCAAGAACTACTTGACAAAGGGTGCATTCGGCCTAGTACGTCACCGTGGGGCACACCGATTTTAATTGTAAATAGAACGCTTCGATTATGTATTGACTACTGAGAATTGAACAAGGTAACTATGAAGAATAAGTATCCTTTACCTTGTATTGATGATTTATTTGATCAGTTACAGGGAGCACAAATGCTTTCTAAAATCGATTTGAGGTTTGGCTACCATCAGTTGAAAGTTAAAGCCGAAGATATGGAGAAAACTACTTTTTGAACAAGGTACGGACATTATGAATTTTTGGCTATTCCGTTTGGAGTGACAAATGCACCTGCAGCTTTTATAGATTTGATGAACAGAATTTTCAAGTCTTATCTGGATGAGTTTGTGATTGTATTTCTTGATGATATTTTGATTTACTCGAAAAGTAAAGAGAAACATGAACAACATTTGAACGTAATTCTTCGAACACTTAGAGAAAAGAAGTTGTAAACTAAATTGAAGAAATATGAGTTTTGGTTAATGAAATTACATTTTTGGGTCATGTGATTAATCAGATTGGCATTTCAGTAGATCCACAAAAGATTGAAGCTATTGTGAATTAGCCTACCCCAACTAATGTGTTAGAGGCTCGTAGCTTTATGTGTTTGGCCGGTTATTATAGGAGGTTTGTCAAAGACTTCTCACAGATTACTATGCCGCTTACTCAATTGACTCGGAAAGGAGTGCCATTTTAATAGACAGACCAAAAGGAGTTAGCTTTTCATGAGTTGAAGACGAGATTAGCAACAACACCAATTTTTACTCTACCGTCAGGTATAGAAAGTTTTGTTATTTTCAGTGATGATTCATATAAAGGTTTGGGTTGTGTTCTCATGCAGAATAGTAAAATGATTGCTTATGCATCTCGTCAATTAAAGTTGCATGAAAAGAATTATTTGACTCATAATTTGGAATTAGCTGCTGTTGTCTTTACATTGAAAATATGGTGTCATTATCTTTATAGGGCAACTTGTGAAGTCTGCACCGACCACCAAAGTTTGAAACATTTCTTCACTCAAAAAGAATTAAACATGCGTCAAAGGAGATGGTTGGAATTGATCAAGGATTACGATTTGCAAATTCAATATCATCTTGGTAAAGCCAACACCGTAGCTGATGTGCTTAGCAAAAAATCAATGAGGAATTTGGCGTGCTTACTTACAAAGAAAAAGGAATTGTTCAGAGAATTGAAAGAACTTGATATGGAAGTTGTACTTCGTGAACAAGGCAAAGTGTTAACTGGAATTTCAACACAACTAGCAATCATAAAAGAAAACAAGCAAAAGCAAATGGATGATGAATTTCTCAAGAAATTTTATGATGAAATAGTGTCAATGCCAAGGCCGGGATTTGCCATGGAAGAGTAAGTGTTAAAGTTTCAAGGAAGATTGTGTGTTCTAAATATTCAGAAATCAAAAGAAAAGTAATGGTGGAAGCTCACAAATCTAAGTTCTCTATGCATCCGCAAAATACTAAAATTTATCAAGATCTCAAGCAAACCTATTGGTGGCCCAACATAAAGAAAGAGATCGCTGAATTTATTTCCAAGTGCTTACAATGACAACAAGTTAAAGCAGAGCATCAGAGACTAGCGGGATTACTTCAACCTCTTCCTATTCTAGAATGGAAATAAGAGCATATAACCATGGACTTCGTTGTCGGATTGCCACGAACACCTAGAGGTATGAATTCTAGGTATTTGCATGATAATGACATCACTTGGCAGATGATTTCAGTGATTGTACCTATGCCATACTCTCATATTCGTCACTTCTTCATTGTGTTTGAGAGTTGACCTTTATGCCTTGTTGATGAGCCATTGCATGAGCACATGTTCTTTGCCTTTTTGTGCCTAAGTTTTGGTGCCTAAGTTTTGGTGTGAAATGGCCTCGTTTTGGGCATGGCTGAGGTCTGTTCATTTTAGTCTAAGTCCATTGAGCATGATTAATTGCATGTTGTTTGCATGCTATGTTATCCATTGCATTGTGTATGCCTTATCCTTTGCATTGTGTATGCTTAGGTCACATTGCATTGAGTATACCATCATTGCATTGTGCACGCTAATTGGTACTTGCATTGTGTATGCCCTGTTACTTGTTGCTTGCATTTGTTTGGATTAAGTGTTAACTCGAGCACGAGAAACGAATGACGTTTCATACTTGAAGTGATGAAACATGCCTCAATTCTCGGTCGTCGATGCTCTTGATCAAGCGTGATAGAGTTTTAGTCTTTATGTGTTATGCATGCATTCATTTTATATTGACTTGTGCAACTTCACCTCTCGGCCATCATGCATTGAAATGCACGATTGATGGTCCGAGGACCGAGAACCGCACTCCCTTGAGTTCATGACATAGTAGGGAGGGTGGTTGTGCACACATATGTTGCAAATACTTTGCCATGCCCTTTCTTGCTCTCTGTTGCAGCAAAGTGGAATCTGGCAGCAGCAACTGGTTGGCCGATCAGTAACACTAGCTGGCCGACCACTTTTTCTGGTTTTTCAACACAGAAAGTGGTCGGCAGGTGGTCTCCAATGCCAACAACTGGTCAGCAGCATCCCTACAGGTTCCCATGATAGAGTTTCAGCTTTCTGGAGCTTTGAGCAGTGTTCTGGAAACAAGTGCAAACAGAGGCAAGTCGGGGCATCGCGATGGATTTCCGAACGAGGCAATTCAAGCATGCATGCATCCCCCGTCATGAGGCCATTTCAGTGCTTTTGTTCACTTAGAATAGTTATTTGTTCCAATTCGTTTTGTGATAATTAATTAGCTTGTTAGTTAGTTAAGTAAGTGATTTGTATTATTTATTCGGACCCTCCGTTGAGAGGGCCAACTGTTGTAATAAGTGTGCGTGTGTGTGATGCATGTCTCCCAACCCCCATTTCTTTCTCCCTTTTATTTGCTAGCTTTCGACGGTTAGTTTTAGGGCATATTTCAATTAGCATCCTTATGTTTGCATGCATGCATCCATTCATCCGCATTACATGCACTGGGCTCGGCGCATCATATTAACTGCATCGTATTTCAATTCCTACTTGAATACATGTATTGAGTTGTATTTCACATGCCATTTTAGAATAGCCGAGCCTATATGTAGTTGGATATTGCATGTGTTGCATTAGCTATCTTAACATGAACTAGGATCATGCATTGATTACTAACTAGTTTCTGTTTTGGCTCGGAGTACTCGGTGAGTGTTTATGCTTTAGCATCCTTGCATATGTGTGAGTGACTGCCGTGATAGCATGCTTGCCATGAGACTATTTGCTTATATGATATAACTGCTTGAATGTCTGTGGGTGAAGGTTAGATTACTTGAATTGGGATAATTCATCGAAATGCGAGTTTTAAGCCCACTTGAGAGTGGCAAAATCATGTTTTGTAAGCCCACCTGAGGGTGGCAAATCTACGTCTTAGCCTACTTGCGAGTAGCACCTTCAAACCGCTTTCAAAAACAAACATGAGATGTTTTGTTCCAACTTTGGCGATCCAGTCTATACTCGTATGTTGTGCGCATCACATAGTAATTCTAGGCTAATAAACCAGAATAAGGACGCATGTGTTTTCAAAAACAAGATATCATGTTAGTAAAGGCCGATCTTTGATCGGGCAAGCGAGGGTGCTCATTGCATGACCTTCCCCTCTCGTACCCAAGTTCCCGAGCCGAGGCAACTTTGGTGATGACAGACACATGGCCTTAGGCGTGAGTCAGGATTTCCTAAATTTTCCAAAATAAAACATTTAGGTGGCGACTCTGTATCTGGCAAAGCAATCCATGTTTGGCACTTCTTTACAAAAATGATTTGTTGGATTTGGACTCTTTGGTGATTTATCAATCTCGCATTGCACTTTGCGAGATCAGATTAAGAACCGTGACATTGAGTCTGAATTGTAGTAAGCCCAATGAACAAAACGGGATTTTCTTGGGACGTTCGAGCGCGTCTATAAATACCAAAATTATACTTGTAAAAACATTTTATCCATTCAATTGAATGTACACTCCCCACACCCTAAAAAGCCTCTCTCCCCAAAACCCTAACAAAACCCATGAAGGTGATTACTACTTCGTTTTCACATATTTGTTCATGACCTGAGAAAATAAATGTTCGGTTACCTGTTTCCTAACAAATAAACAATGTTCGGGCTTGTATTCCCAAATTTTAGTCATAGATTCGGGAGTTTAGTCCCGAAAAAATGACAAACAGTTTTTATTATTTTTGTCATTGTTTTTTCAAGAAATTTACCCTTATAAGGTCAATCTCTTTTGAGTTAAGAACAATATTAAAGCTATAAACCTCCTCTAAACTTTTATTGTTGTGCTCCTTTCGTCTCATAAAGTTGTGATTGCCGAAAAAACTTCTACTTGTTGTCATTGTCGAAAAAGTGTAGGTAATCAAATAGTTGCCACCTTCACCGCCAAAGTATTGCTGCCAAATGGTTTTTAAGCTTTTGAAAGTGGACAAGTTTTGAAGATGAGATTTAGATGGATGGATGGATGGTGATGGGGGTAGATACTTTCATAAATCCTAACTCATGATGTAGTGAGTATATGTGTTTAATTGCAAGATGAGATATCTCAAAATTATTAATGTCTTTTTTAGTAATTTAATTTGAAATTATTATTGTAATAAAAAATTTTAAAAAATGAGGGTCCAAAACTGATGAGGTGCTAATAACATCCCTTTATTTTAAACCCTATAAATTATTTTTTGTATGTGTGTACTTTTTGACTTTTTATAAAATATGGGTAGAATTTGAAGTGATGTGATAGAGAAGTGATGTGATTTAAATAAGATAATGTGACTTAAGTGGGATAGTGACTTTTTGACTTTTTAAAGGTATGTCAAACTTAGGGTTGGTTTGGGGTGTCCTAAAAAAGTACACTTTTTGTCTTTTTACGAAAAGATGTGCAAAAAAGTAGAGAGGTGATGTGATGAAAAAAAAATAAAAAGATAAAAAGATGGATTATATAGGTTATGCCAAACCAGGCCTTAGCCTAAGTGAAATATATAGCAAAAGTATTAATGGTGTGTAAGTTGAATCGCCAAAAAAATAATAAAAAAAATTGTGTCTTTTTATGGTAACGAAAACGCCCTTCATTGTGAATGGTTATCCCCAAACGGTCCCCTTCCTTTCTGTCTTCCCGGTTCCCTTTTGCTTCTAGTGTGCAAATGCCACTTCATAGCTTCATCTCCCCACTTCCCTGCTTTCCTACACCACCCATAGCCCTCTCTCTCTCTCTCTCTCTCTCTCAGAGTTTGTTTGTGTACATGTCTTTCAGAGAGAAAGGGGAATAAAGGAGGAAAGCAATAATGAGTACAGGAACAAGTACCTTTGTAATCAGATGGATCGACTTTCTGACAATGGCATATCTCCCATTTCAGTTTCTCTTCCTTAATTTTCATTTGATTCTCTATTATGTTGTTTAATGATCCTGATTTTTATTTTTCCTTTTATGCACTTGTCTTCTACTGGTGATAAGCTTTCCCTATTGGGTTTTGTGTCTGTATGTTCTTCATTAGCCATGCCTGCTTAAAATCTTCTTCATTTCTGTTGGTTTCGCTCAGTGTTGTAATTTTTTCTTGTTACTGTTTTGAATTTGGGTTTCTTGGTACAATAGTTTACTATTGATATTGTTGTTGATTGAACTTTGAATTCCTCAAATTTTGCTCTTCTACTATATTTATTCTGGAATACCCAATTTCAATGGCTGTTTTTGGGTAGCTCTAGTGTTTGTGCGATATAAACAAATAACTTGTGAACCTTTAGGAGAGAATTGTTTTGTTTTAATTATCAGTTGTTTATACTCAATTTTTTCATTTTTTTTTTTTAGCTATTAGCTGTTGCTGTAATAGGTTTTGGGGTATGGATGAGCACTCATCATGATGGCTGTCGAAAGTCTCTCTCTCCCAGTTCTTGGCCTCGGTGCCATCATATTTGTGTTTGTAATGTAAAATCTGTACTTTCTTTTAGTTTTGGGATTTGTTCATAGGTTGTTTTGGGAACTAGCTATTTTAGTTGAATTTTTAATTTTTTATGAAAAGATGTACAAAAAAGTAGAAAGAATAGTTAATTTTTTGGTAGTGACTTTTTGACTATTTTAGTAAGTTTCCAAAACAACTAGTTTTATACTGCAGCTTTACATAATTACACAAAGACCTATTTTTGTTTGATATTTAGATCCCTAGTTGGGTTCTTGGGTGCATTGAAGAACAACTCCATATTGTTATGGATTGTATCGTTTTCATATGGTTTTTTTGATGGATTATATCTTAGGATGCCTTTTTTTTCAATTTTTTGCACCTTCCATAACTTTCTGGCTTGTAGTATTTGATCCTATTGTGCTTCATTTTGGTTACAATCTTGGTCTTCACAGTTTTGGCATAAGTATTTCTGGTTGAAAAGCTGGATTGATTTTCACAATGACTTTAGATCCCAGAAAAATGAGCTTCCTATAATGATTTTTGTTTTTCCTAAACTGTTGTACCATTTCTTCATTAAAACTTCTTTGTCAACTTCACATACAATTTGAAGTTGAGTTTTTTGTTGTTATTTCCACAATACAACTGGCGTACAATTATAATTTTTCATGAGTACTTTTTCTTTTATTCCTTATAGCTAATCTTGTTCTTATTTTCTGTTCATATTGTAATTTTGATTTGCTCTTGCGGTACTTGTCCGTCAATTTGTTGAGTAGGTTATTAGAATTATGCCGTATTGCACTTTATTTCAGTTATCACTCTTGATATTGTAGTATACCACTTAATTCAATTACCTTGTTTATAGAGAATGTTTTTGCCATTTTCTTCTTTCTTTCCTTTCTTTGTGGGCAATTTCACATCTTCTGTTCTCTTGCTAAGAGGCCTCTATTATGCCTGTGGAGAATGATGGTCCTTTTAGAAAATAGTGCAGTAGATTTGTCCAAAGACATAATCTTTAACTCCTCTACCTTGATTCAAGTTTCAAATGTATCTAAAATTTACTAGCATCACGTAATTGCAGATTACGAATTAACATAGCAATTGTAATGATCAACTTTGTGGAACTCCCTCGCTTGGTTAGATAAAGATAATTCCACCCTAGAACTAAAACAACTATATAACGCAATGGAAGCATACACTTCTTCTCAAAGCAAGCTCTTCAGGTCCTGGCTTGCTGGTCCAGTTCTTCAGTCAAATTATTAATGATATTACCAATCAGTGAACTGCTAATTGGTAAGGGAGGTCAATTACTTTTGGTGTGAAATTTTAAGTGATCTATAGATATGATTTGTTATTTAAAGAGACAATGCTCTTGATCTTGAACAAGGGTGAAACTACAGGTCTGCTTGCTTTTCAAATATTGAATGCTATTAAAATTTCTTCTTTTGAATTAGGAGGCTTTCAATCATCCTGAAATGGAAATGGACATGGGGATTAAAGGATGTGGTATCAGTTTTGTGGCAAACTGTGGTTTCATTGAAAACTGACACTGCAGATGTCGTCCATGTATAAAGTCATCTTGCCCATCTACCTTTCTATTAGTTAGTGTTGTCAACAACTTTTCCTGTTTCTGTTTATTATTCTAATTAAACAGTATCCTAAAATATCATTCTGTGATTTTAAACGGCTTCAGATTGAACTGCTACATTCAACTGGTTTTATTGACTCCTTTGATATTTGCTCTAAGTTGTTCTTGGCCAATTTGTATTGCCTCCTCACTGTTGGATTAAGCCAGAGAATTTTGTGAAAGGTTTATGCAATGAATAATAATAATGAATAGCAAAACATAAACAAAAGTAAAAGAGGGGAAGAACAACCAGGAAAAAAAAAAAAAAAAAAAAACAAACAAACAAACTTGAAGATGATCAATGGGCTATCTTTTGACATTATTTATGGATTAGAGTGACATCCTTTTCCTTTTTACTTTTCATTTTTTTTTTCGTTTCATTCTTTATTTCCTGATAAATTAAGGAATATGCCTCTATTATCAACTGAAATCTTAAAGAGTAAGTGTTGAGGAGTGGTGGTCCACTTCTCCACAAATGCTCATTGTCCATACCATTTACAACATGGGATTATATGCTACGATCAGTTGGGATCACCCGTTGCATTACAGTTTCCTGTGTGGTTCATGACAATCAGTCTTTTCTTCCTCATTGTCAACTTGTCTTTGTTATTCAACTCTTTTTGCTCCTATTGGAGACGAATGGAACCAAGTTCTCTGCAGCATTCATTACACCTGTGGACATATCCAATGTTGTGTTTTTGTTTGAATTGTACGCTAGTTTTAATTTTCCGACATGATTCTTTTTTTGGCGCCTTGCTTTTACAGGTTTATCATAACTAATAATGGATCTGGTCACAATGTTGCTGGTTTGAGGGAAAATCCCCCATGATTTTTATGATAGAATCTCTGTTAATGTCTCTTATTTTCTTAGTTGTGAAAGCACTAATCATGTTATGCGTAACTCCTTATAAACAAGCTTCAGCCCTACAACAAAAGAAATATAAAAAGAAAGTGAAGAAGTAAACACTAAATAGTCAAACTTAAAAAATGTTTAATCAAACAAACAAAAAAAAAATAAAATAAGGAGGATGAGTTCTGCACTCTTTATGATTTTTTTTTTTTTTTTTTTGAAAAAAAATTCCTTTCTTTTGAATATTTTCTTCTTTTGTGGGTGAACAACAGTGGCCATTGTAGACATCCCATTTTTGACCGTCCTCAAGACTTGGACGTCACCGTTTAAACACCCGGTGATCATCCATGTTTGTGTTCGTTTGGAGTTCCCCGAGGTCTCGGCTACGCGCCTTACCCCAGGATCTCCGAACTTGACTGTTTAGTGTCTGGTTTTGCACCAAACACTTGTGTTTTGCCTTGGAGGGGCAGGGAATGCCCTGTGAGGCATCTCCACACATCACCGGCCATGGCCAGAGGCCATCGGCTGGTGTTTTGTTGCCGTCGGCAATGTATATTGCCGGTCGGCATTCTTTGTTGCCGGTCGACAGTCCATTTTGTCAAAATGGCAATTTTGAGCAGCCGACTACTATTCATCTACTTTTGGTAGATATTTTGTGCCAGCTGTGGTAGCTGGCACCCACTCTGTTCCCCTCCATACACAAGTATGGAGGGATTTCCCTCTAAGCAAGCTTGTTTAGTAAGCTTTGCAAGGGGGACTTCTATAAGAGGAGAGCTCTCCTCCTTCTTCTAGGTTGGCAATTTTGAAGAGAAAAACCAGAGCTTATACATATACATACACACTCTCTCTCTATATTTCCCTCTCTCTCCTCCCTTGTGTGTGTTTTGTGGCCCAAAAGTGCATTTTTACCTTCGTTTTGCACTAACACACACACTACCACACCTTACTTCGACTTTGAGGGACTTTTAGGGTTGTTTGTTGAGGTTTTGGACTGGTTTTGGTCAATAGAGGGTGGCTGGACCAACTGTTCTTCAAAGGTTCTTCAAGGGTAATCACTTTGCTTTAGTTTCCCCAAACTTGCACTAGTTTTTTACCTATCTTGCTTGCTGATTTAGGCTTTGTGCATAACATAAAAAAAGCTTATATTTTCATGCTTAAGAACTTTCATTAAGGGTGTTTTGTGGTTTGAGTTCAAACTCACCCTCTTATGCCTTATTTGGCCTTTTTGGTGCTTCCTTTGTGAGGCTTTGTTTGCTTGAGTGTCTTAGTCTTCTCACCACTGAAAACCAATGGATTTTTAGTGGTGAGGAAGGTGGTCTGAAGTCTTGTATAGGGGAGGGACACCCCTCTCCCTTCATTGCCTCATTTCCTTGCCTTTTGGCTTAAAGGGCAACATGCATGCTTGACTAATTTTGGCCCTATTTCAGAGGTTTTTGGGTGTCTCTAGGTCACATGTTATCTCTATTCTTGTTCGGATTTGTGCCCTTTTGCATGCTTAACATACTTGCTTTACATTCCTCTATTTGGCCGAGAAATGCATCTTGTGTTTAGGTCATGATTCTTGCATGTGTTAGCCTAATTCCATGAAGGTATTGGCATTACTTTACCATGTTTAAGGCCTGTTGGCCATCTGTTTCAGTCATGCTTGCCATGTTTGGTGTCATCTCTTTGGGTTTTGGCTTGTAAGCCTTGAGTATATTGGCCTCTAGCATGCGTAGCTTAGACCGTCCTCATGATTTGGCATCATTTAGGATCGTATTTCAGTCCATAAATCATATTTGTATGTTTGCATATGTGACCTCTTTCATGCTTTGAGGATGTGCCCTTTTATGCCTAGAAATGAGTTTTGGTGCATGCATCTCATTGGAGCCACTTAAGCTGCCATATCAGTGGGTTTTGGAGTCCATTTTTGCATGCTAGGATTCTGTTTTTGCTTGTCCAATTCATGCCATGAACGGTCATGTTAGTGGAAGTAAAGTGCCCCCTTTTTGTGCCTTAGCCTTAGGTCCATTGGCTTGCGTGTTGGCATGAGTGTTTGTCCACCATTTTGGGCACTTTTGGCCACTGTTTTGGGGTGGATTGAGGTCTGCCCCTTTATTGTTTAAGTCCACCATTGCATGCTTGTCTCATGTTTGTTGCATGATTGCTTCATTAGGTGTTGTAACATGATGATCCTATTGCTTAAATCGTCCATGTTTGCATTGCATTTGCATCTTGCATGCCTAGCATTGCATACTTGCCATGGTAGTTGCATGGCATTTGGCATGTCTTGCATCTTAATCTCATGTTGTATCTTTGAGTCATGTTTGCATAACATGTATTGCATTACTTGGTTTGGGGTGTCAAACCAAGTGTGAGGGTTAAGGAGCGTTCATACTATAAGTGATGTAACGCGTCTTAACTCTCGGTCACCGGGGCCCTTGACTTCGACATGATAGGGTCTTGGTCCTCATTTGTGTGTTGCATGCATTTTTACATTAAATGTCAAGCTTGATCTCTTAGGCTATCATGCACAATTGATGGCTCGAGGATCGAAGGCCATGCTTCCCTGAGTTCAATACATGATGGGGAACATGACCATGCTCACATGTGCCTGAAATCCCATGCCATATACTGTCTGTCCTCTGTTGCTGTCAAAATTGTCTTCTGCAGGAAGTTTCTGCCGACCGGCAGCATTCAATGTCGACCGGCCATTGGTGAATGGCCGATAACTCCATCAGCAGCCGATGGAAATTATATATGGCCGGTGGGCATTTCCTCCAGCCGGTGGTATTCTACAGTGTGCAAGGAACCTGTCCCAGAACTTTGGCATTTTTCAGAGAAGCAAGGCAGTGAAAACAGAGGCAGCAATGGTATGGTACGGGCTTTCCGGACGAGACGGGTTCGAGCATGCATCACTCGCGCATCCCGAGGCGGGGGTTGTGGTCACCTTTCCTCTTTTGGCATTCTTTCTGTTAATTAATTAGAAATTCTGTAATAATTAATGTATTTATTATTCGGACTGTAATATTTATTAGGACCCTCCGAGCGAGGGCAATTGTGTAATAAGTGTGCGTGTGTGATGTATGTCTTCCAATCCCACGTCTTTCTTCCCTTTTATTTACCTGCTTCTGATGGTAGACTAGGGCATGTTTAAATTAGCATACAGTATGATAGCATGTTTGCATTCATTCATCTGTTTTGCATGCATTGGGCTCAGCGCATCATTCTAACTGCATCTGTATTTCAATTCCAAATTAAATACATGTTAGCTGCAACATTTCACATGTCATTATATATTAGCTGAGCCTATCTAAGTGACATTTTGTATGTGATGCATTAGCCATTTTTAACATAAATTAGGATCATGCAAGATTACTAACTAGTTTCTGTTTTGGCACGGAGTACTAGGTAAACTTTTATGTTTTAGCATACCGCATGCGTGTGAGCGTTGCCATAATAGCATGATTACCATGAGGCTAGCTGCTTATGTGATATAACTGCTTGAATGCCTGTGGATGGAGGTTGAATTACCTAAATTGGAATAATGCATTGAAACTGTGAGTTTTAAGCCCACTAGATAGTGGCCAAATCGTCTTTTTTTCTAAGCCCACTCGAGGGTGGCAAAACCTGCATTTTAGCCTACTTGCGAGTAGCAAACCATTTTCAAAACAAACATGAAATGTTTTTTTGTTCCAATGTAGGCGATTTGGTCTATACTTGTTTGCTGTGCGCATAACATAGTAATTCTAGACTAATAACCGGATTAAGAACACATAACGTTTTCAAAATTGGATATCATGATTAGTAGAGGCCGGTCTTCGGACCGGGGGAGAGGGGGTGCTCATAGCTGACCTTCCCCAATCGTACCCAAGTTCCCGAGCTGAGGCAACTTTGGTGATGACAGACACGTGGCCTTTGGCACCGAGTCAAGGTTTCCTAAATTTCCCCATTTAAAAAATATTTAGGTGGCGACTCTGTATCTGGCAAAGCAGTCCATGTTTGGCACTTCTTTCAAAATCTGTTTTTCTCAAAACGATTTGCCAGATTTGGACTCTTTGGTTCAGATTTAGAACCGTGACAACAAATCGAGTCCGAACTGTAGTAAGCCCACAGATGAACAAAACGGGACTCATCCTCCCGGGGCGTTCGGGGACGTCTACAGCCATTAATATCTTTATGCTTTGGTACAGGGAGTATCAACTTCAAGATTACAGCTCATGTTTTCTAAAACATGTACACATTGATCATTATACATGTTTAGCAGACTTTTAAACAATACAAACTAGCAAAACTAACCCCCATTGAGGATGGTTGTTGTCGACCGCCATCTGAGCACATCCCTTATCCTTTCTCTTCCAAATAATTACATTTTGGTCTCTCTCTTTCTCTCTCTCTCTCTCTCTCTCTCTCTCTCACACACACACACACACACATTATTTTCTTTTACTTTTCTTCTGGGGTTTCAATTCCTTACGTGTGGTTATCCTGCTGTTAATGCTTCATACTACAACTTGAACTTTCACCCAATCAGTTCTAACAAGGATTACAAAATTTACAAAAATTTCAAGGCAATCAAGTGCTACAATTGTGATTCCTGCAAGTAAACATTACTACGTTCCCATCTTCTCCCTCTATTACCTGTGTCATATGAAATTCTCATTGCCCTTTGCTTTTTTTGTATATCATGCTTCCAGGGCAGGAGTTGCACAATACATGAAAACTGAATGGAGGGTGGTTGCAATCTTTAATGTGGTTCCGTTTGTTGTTTTGGTAAGAAACTCCTCTTCATCCAGTTTGGGACAAATCAAATTATCTTTTTTCTCATTAGCAAATGAGGAACAACAGATAATATGGAATATGAATTGCATTTTATATCTTCTACTGTTGAAATTGACAAAGTGTATTATGAAATTAGCATAATATTTGTAGATAATCATTTTATTGACGGTGTTTATATGATCAGGACCTTCTAATTGAGTTAATTTATTTTTCTTATTATTATCTGTTCTGAAATCAGTCAATAATCTACTTTGTGGGATGCTGTGCGAAACAAAATGCTGCAAGGAGCCACTCTAAAGTTTGAAACGAACCTATGTATCTCAAGAAATCTTCACTTGGTGGTAAATTTGTTCGCATTCCTTAAAAATCACACTTTCTATCTGTAAGTTATTTATTGTTTCTCATGCACTGACTGGGAAATTTATAGCTGGAGCATCTCTTTTCTGAAGTATTACAATTCCTTTAAAGGTTTTATCATTCATGTGATTATGTGTGTGTTAGAGAATGCAAGAAAGAATGATGTATCCATCACATGCTTCAAAGGGAGTTATTATTATTTCAATACCTAAAAATGCTGCTTTTGTTTTTTCTTTTTCTTTTTTTTGGTTCTATTCAAAATACAACACATGTTTGCAATTCGAGTTCGTTACAAAAATAAGAAATTTAGGGACTGTTTATTCTTAGAAGGTTGATGATACATGCATCTCATCAAAGTAGAGCTAATCCCAGTTGGGTTCATAGGAAATTTCAACACTCAGCGGATACTAAAAGGTTGTTTCTTCTGTCTGAAAGAAGAACAGGCCATAAGGCCCATCATCAACCGTCAAAGCCAGCTTTACAGGACCTTTTGCACCTTCTTCAGCCGTGTATTGTCCATTATTAAAGCTCAAGTCTGTTTTACAAAAGCCAGGAGTAACTAAATTTATGCTAAAATTCGGGAATTTTTTAGCCAAAACCCTCATGTAGACATTAAGAGCTGCTTTGGAGACAACATAAGCAGAGAGAGCCGACCAGCCTTTGGACTCCAACAAATCCTCTTTAGCATCCTGTAAATACTGACTCACTACCTCATCTAGTTTCTCTTCTGTGAGTCCATCAACATCACGTAGTTCCTCTCTTGCCCATTCATTTGTGAAATTCCTAAGTGATTCGTGATTAGATAAAGATTTAAGTCCACCAATTCTCAATTATTCAAAACACACAATCTAAATCAACAAGTAATAACGAAAGTGGTTTAGATTGTTGTTTTCAAAAAGTAATTGATCGACACAAAAGATTTTTACATGGAAAAATCACAATTGAAGCACCTTCAACTGTGATAAAAAACCACGGGCGAAACGCCATTAATTAATCCACTACTGAAGAAAAAAAGATTACAAAGACAACCAACAAATTACCAAACGCATCAAATTTGTCTTCAAGCTTCTGTAAATCTTTCGCCACAGCCTTCGTCTCGGAATTGATCAATCCGAAGTTGAATGCACAACTTCTAATGCCGAATCAAGGACCACGCTCAGTATCAAACTCCTTTGATGCTCCACGCGTGAATCTCCGTATTCCACTGAAGAAGAACACTCTTGAATATGAAGTAACATACTCCTTGATGTATGTATCTTAGATCATAAGTTTAGAACTCACTCAAATCAACAAGGAAAACTCAACAAGACTTTCAGAAGAAAACCTCAAACAAAACCCTAAGACTCTTAAACAAGATCCAGGAAAAGTAACCCTAGAATAGAACCAACACGCGAATATATAGACAAAGAGATCGTGCGGTCCGCTCGAGCGTGTGAATTTACGCTCGAGCGGGGACTCTATATTGCTTGTTCTATACAGGGTTCACGCTCGAGCGGAAGATCCCACGCTCGAGCATACAAACACAGTACTCAATATTTTTTGCAGACACGCGAAATACTGCGGGTGTGTAAACTCCGCTCGAGCGGGAAGAACAAAATTGGAAAATTACAAAACTGATTACAACCTTAGCTTTTTTCATGGAATTTGACAACAAGGGTCCTAACAATCTCTCACATTGTTAAATCCCGGACAAAACCATTCTAAAACAATTTTCCTAAAACAAGCAAAACTAACACCAACAACCATGAAAATCTGAGATCAATGCCTTTGAACAATCCACCTGAAAAAAAAAAAAAAAAAAAAAAAACCGACCAAAATCTGTGGAACTGTATTAAATAACAAAATATAAAATAACTGAGAAACGTACTATCCATCCATAAAAGAAAACAAAATACCCATCTATCCAACTGTATCAAGTCAATAACCAAGTAAGTAGTAACAAAATATAAAATAACTGAGAAACATGCTATCCATCCATAAAAGAAAACAATATACCCATCTATCCAACTGTATCAAGTCAATAACCAAGTATATAAACAAGTAAGTAGTACTGTATCAAGTAAGTACTGTATCAAGTAAAAACAAACCAACCACTCCCCCTTTTTGTTCGGGAGGGATCAAAAACCAAGAGCAACAGTAGCCAAAAGCATGACTAGACAGCAATGATCATGGAGCAGGTGGCTGGGACTGCATCTGAAGAAAAGACAGGATCTGAGCCAACTGTGTAGACGACTGGGCCACGGACTCCTCAATGCGCCGTAAAGAAGCCTCCAACGCAATGAACCGAGCATCAGCAGTGGTCTCTAGATCTGTGAGTCGTGCCTCAAAAATATCCATCCGCCCCTCGAGTCGATCAAAACCCGAAGCAACATACTACTTAAAAGACTGAAGCTGGCCACGAATAGTGCGAACTGGAGGTGGCTGCTCCCCCTCACCAATAGCACCACCAGCAACAGCTGCATCGAACTTCGCCTCTTCTGCCATAGTAGCAGCATCACCTGAACCTGTACCAGACCGACCCGCCCCAGTAGAAACCCCCCGAATGTGAGACTAACTTTGAGAAACAGTCTTTTTGGTAAAAGGCTGGGTAGGAGGAGCGAACTCAGCCTCATCAAATGAAGGGACCTCAAACTTGGCGAGAAGTCGGTTGATGAGGCACCCGTAAGGTAAACCAAGGTTATGACACTCATACGCGGCAACCATTTTTTGGATGACCAAAGTGGCAAGATCAATGGAGCGATGCTGAGCGAGACACTGGAGGACAAACCCTTGGTCTTGGTTGATTTCTGAACTATGGGTGGTAACAATAATATTGGCGCACACAATGAGGTTGAGCAACCGAAATTGAGGGAGAAGCTCGTTTTGTTTGATTAAGGAGCCAGAGGGAAAAGGACGAGGGAAACAACATAAGGCAATGGCAACCTTATTGAAATCACAAGTTGGACGCACAGGAAAAGGGTAGAAGATGGGGTAGACTTTAGTAATTCCTAACAACTCGCGAATAAGATCAGTGGTGACAGTGATTGACTTGGACCTAACCCAAGTCTTAAAGGACGGACCAATATCATCAAAACTGTCCATGTTACAGTAGAATTCACGAACCCAACTAAGATTTTGGGGACCTAAGAAAAAGAGTACCAAATCCCCACCCAAGGGATCAAAAAGTGGACGGATATGGATAGACTCAATGGTATTGGGTTAAACATTGCGTTCGAGATGAACGGTTCGGGCTGGATAAGACTCTCGAAACAACTTGGCTTTCTCAGCCAAGGGAAACCGGTCACAGTTAAATGTAGGGCGAGGTGCAGTAGACTTCCTTCTCTTGAAAGTGGACATGACTACAAAAAAAAACAAAAAAACAAAACACACAACCCCCAACCCAAGACAAAATAAACCAAAAGAGGAGAACCAAAACATTAGTAGCACAGTCAAATATATTAACATGAGTTAGGCAAATAAAGCTATTAAGCAAAGTGGTCAATGCATAGTAAGCCCAAGAATACAAAATGCAACAGAGATGAATCAAGGTGAGCAAGGCAGCCATATCCCAAAAGGAACAAATGGACTCAATGGAAATTAGTGAAGCATGCAACAATAGAAGACCTTAACCCATCTAAGTGCCAAAGACTCACTTAAAACAGACCAAAAGACACACTATGAAACAGACCCAATCATAACGAATACTAGGAAACCAAAAGTGACAGAAAACTACAAAAGAAATAGAAAAATAGAGGTGAAATCGAGGAGAGACATACCTTTGGTGTGCAAAAACACTGAAATCACCACAGATGACACCAAGGAGGAGCAATGGACTAAATCGCCAAGGTGCCCTAGGAGAGAGAATGAAACTTGGAGAAAAAATGAATTGAAGAGTCGAGGGAGTGAGTTTTAATCAAAACCAGTCCGCTCGAGCGTGAGGTTTAACGCTCGAGTGGGATATAAAGCACGCGAGGATACACTCAAGCATGGAAACAGAGGCTCGAGCGCCAAAACAACCCTCACAGAACTACAAAACATGGCATAAAATGCTGCAAGACTGAAATCTACGCTCGAGCGTGAGATTTGCCGCTCGAGCGGGGACAGAACAACACCAAACCATTTTTTTTTATTTTAAATAAAATAAAAAACAACTTAACCGAAAAAAGGATGTCCTGTAAACAGCGGGGAGTACAATTGGAAGACTGTAATACTAAGATGAGATTATCCATCAACCATGAATCCTGTAAACTTGTTCAGTAAAAAAAATGAATCACAAGATCAAGAACAAGTCAGATAGAATTTAATAAATGATCATAAACAACATGAGAATGCATAACTCAAAAACACACATGAGGGCTCACAAAAATAATGTGTGTGTGTGTGTGTGCAATCCTTGAGAGTTACAAAGCTAGAGTTAATCCTCGTAGTGATCGGATGGCTGGACCTCCGACAAGAGTAACTGAACATCACAGAGAAAAGTCAAACCACTAGGAATCACGGGGTATTTGTTGAGTAAACGCGCAGGTTCCCCCTCAATAAATGATTCCCCTTTTTTTTTTTTGTTGCTTTTCTTTCTTGTGGGCACTCACTGGTGGCATGCACGCTCAAGAGTATGGAGACCAAACCAGAGAATAATGAAATCAAAAAGGATGGCCTGGTTGGTGCCTCTGAGGTAGCCTTTTCCTAATGCCCGGATTTCAATGAACTAAGGGAGAAACCATGGAAGTGAAAAAAGATGGTAGATGGTTAAGAGACTCCACATCATCCATGATATACTAGTATAGGTCAATTCCTCTGAAAAAATACAAGAAACACTGTTAGTGGTCCATAGAGAACTTTGATCACTTGTGCGGAAACCCCTGCAACAGTTTATCTCAAGGATATGTTCAAAATGAGATCATGAAGTTAATGAGTATGGGAATTCAGAATGAGCTATGAACAAAGAAAAATTTTTGTAAGCAACATGAGCAATGTTCATATAATTTTAGATACAAAGATAACATGTATCAATGACAGTGAGATTATAACATCCAAGTATACAAAAAGCCAACCAGTTACACCCACTTAAAAAACAGGAAACACTCTAGTTGCTGAGCACTACACCCAAGGTCTTTCTAAGAAACTCAAACCGAAGAAGATCAAGGGGTTTTGTAAAAATATCATCTTTTTGATGCTCAGGTGGTACATGTTCGAGAACAACAAGGCCTTCTTCCACTAACTCTCGAATAAAATGATGACGAATGTCAATGTGTTTGGTGCGAGAGTGTTGGACATGATTTTTTGAAATGTTTATGGCACTTGTATTATCACAAAAAAGAGTAAGAGTGTTCTGTTCTATCCCATAATCATGAAGCATTTGCTTCATCCACAGCATTTGTGCACAACAACTCCCTGCAGCAATGTACTCAGCCTCAGCAGTTGAAAGAGAGATAACATTTTGCTTTTTACTATGCCAGGAAACCAAATTATTCCTAAGGTAAAAACACCCCCCGGATGTACTCTTCCTGTCATCAGCACACCCTGCCCTGTTGGCATCAGAAAAACCAGTAATTTCAGCTATAGTATCAGTAGAAAACCAAACCCCATACCCCAATATCCCATTAACATATTCAATGATGCGTTTGACAGCAAGAATATGAGACTCTTTAGGATTGGCTTGGTAACGGGCACAAACACCTACACTGAAAGCAATATCAGAACGGCTGGCTGTGAGGTAAAAGAAGACTCCCTATCATACTCCTTTAAAGAGTAGGATCAACATCAATACCAGAGGAATCTTTGGAAAGGTGAAGACTGGTGCTCATGGGAGTGCGTGCATGTTTTGCAGACTCAAGACCAAACTTAGACACAAGATTTTTGGCATACTTAGTCTGAGAAACAAACATACCCGAAGGAGACTATTTAATTTGTAAACCCAAAAAATAAGACAACTCTCCCATCATGCTCATCTCAAACTCATTTGTCATGCAATCCGAAAATATTTCACAAGATATTCAGCAGTGGATCCAAACACAATATAATCAACATAAATCTGAGCAACAATAATATGAGACTTAGTATGTTTCACAAATAAAGTCTTATCCACACTACCCCTTTGAAAGTCATTATCAAGAAGAAATGTAGTAAGTCTATCATACCAAGCCCGAGGAGATTGTTTCAATCCATATAAAGCCTTGTCTAACTTGTAGACATGATTTGGACATTTAGGGTCCTTAAACCCTTTTGGTTGCTTAACATAAGCCTCTTCTTTCAAGTACCCATTCAGAAAGGCACTTTTCACATCCATTTGATACAATTTGAAGCCAAGAAAACATGCAACACCAAGTAAAATACGAATAGATTCGAGACGTGCAACTGGGGCAAATGTCTCATCATAGTCAACACCCTCTACTTGTGTGTAGCCTTGAGCAACCAACCTTGCTTTATTTCTAACCACATTACCATTCTCATCAGATATATTTTTAAAGATCCACTTGGTACCTATCACACTCATGTCTCTAGGTCTGGGAACTAGAGCCCAAACATTGTTACATTCAAATTGACCTAATTCTTCATGCATAGCATTCACCCAACTATCATCTAATAAGGTCTCTTTAATATTCTTAGATTCAATTAATGAAACATAACACATATGTGATACCTCATCCCGAATTTGTCTTTGGCTTTTCATTCGATCCGATACACTTCCAATCACCTGTTGAGCTGGATGATTCAATTTCACCTTGCTGATGGTTTGAACTCAAGACTTGTGGTGACAGAAGCATCAGAAGTGGTGTCTCTCTGTTCACTCTTTGGACTCGGACTTGCCTGTGAAGATGGTGATGTCTCAACTTCTTGTGCTTGGACCTCAGCTTCTTTTTGACTTTGTGGTACAGTATCCAGGATTGGAGACTCACCATATTCATCCTCATTTGTTGCTGGAGTAGGAGAACCTGTGTCATCTACAACCACATTGATTGATTCCATTAAAGAAGAAGTTCGCAAGTTATAGACTCGAAAAGCCCTACTAGTGGTTGAATACCCTAGAAAAATACTTTCATCACTTCGGGAGTCAAATTTGCTCAAAGGCTCTCTATCTTTGAAAATGTAACACTTACTCCCAAAAGTTTTGAAGTATTTTACATTAGGTTTCAATCCCTTCCACAATTCATAAGGAGTTTATAAAGTGCCAGGCCTTAAATACACACGATTTATGACATAAATAGCAGTGTTTAGGGCTTTAGCCCAAAACTTTGGAAGAAGTTTCTTACTAAGGAGTATGACCCTAGCCATCTCTTGAACAACCCTGTTCTTCCTCTCAACCACTCCATTTTGTTGTGGAGTAATAGGTGCAGAAAATTCATGCTTAATTCCATGCATATCACAGAAATCCGAAAACGAACTGTTTTCAAACTCACGACCATGATCAGTTCAGATTCTAATGATATGCCCAATGGAAACACCCTGTTCATTTTGGATTTTAAGGACTAAGGCTTGGAAAGCATCAAACGTATTAGATTTTTCCTTTAAAAAATTTGCCCACGAGAAACGAGTAAAATCATCAACAGTTAAAAAAATGTATCTTTTACCTCCAATGCTTTTAGTGCGAGTAGGTCCCATGAAGTCCATGTGAACCAATTCAAGAGGACGTTTGGTTGTAAAACTGTTCACCTTTTTATGAGGGGCACGGGTTTGTTTCCCTAGTTGACATGGTCTACACACATGATTCAGATTCTTACCCAGTTTAGGTACTCCTCTTACAAGCTCTTTGTTGGCTATCTTAGTTAGGTCTTTGAAATTCATGTGACCTAATCTTTGATGCCACAAATCAATGTTACTTATGATGGTTGAGTGACAAGTGAGATCATTAGTAGAAACAATCCTATAGGAGTTATAAGATGTTCGAACCCCATGCAAGACAGTATTTCCCTT
Organism: Camellia sinensis; assembly: GCF_055761805.1. NCBI lineage: Eukaryota > Viridiplantae > Streptophyta > Magnoliopsida > Ericales > Theaceae > Camellia > Camellia sinensis. The sequence goes on along the minus strand of NC_138973.1, from coordinate 70,986,217 downwards.
TTTATCCAAAATTTCACATTTATTTTTTGAAAACAATACTTCATGGTGGGAATCACACATTTGACTAATGCTCAAAAGATTTGCTTTAAGACCATCAACAAGTAAAGCAATTTCAAGTTTGGGAAGACCAGCAACACTTATAGAGCCCTTACCAATAACTCTAGAGGTGCCACCATCTCCAAAGGTAACAATTCTACCTTCATATTTTTCAAGAGAGGTGAAGTAGGATTTGTCACCTGACATGTGACGAGAGCACTCACTATCCAAATACCACATGTGTGAGTCACGTGCTTTTAGAGCAGTGTGAACAACTAAACAAGTCAAATCATCTTTTCTCACCCAAATCTTTTGGTCTTAACAGAATCAGGTTTGGCGGTCTTGGTGAATGTCTTAACGTTGTGAACACCCTCATGAATCTTGGTATTCTGCCTAGACATGTAAGGTTGTCTCCTAACCCAAAAAGTATTCGAATTTCTACCCTTTTGAGACACCTTACCAAACAATTCAAAGCAATAAGGATGAATGCGGCCATACCTACCACAATGATGACAAATGAAAACAAGTTTTACTTCCTTTTTGTTGATCTTACTTCCATTAGGTAGATGAAGAGAGGGATCACCCTGGTGTACCTTCAGTTTTCCCTTTGCTTGAGTCTTCAGGTCATATGATGTAGAGGCCTGTTTCTTGTGAACTGTTGCATTATCATGGTCGAGCCCACTTTTGTCACAACCCATTTGTTGAGAGCTGATGATGTCTTCTAATGATTTTGAACCTTTGTTCCACATGGCAATTGTGGCTCTAGCAATTTGGAGTTCTTCATCTTTATGACTGACCATCTCTTCCAATGTCGCTTGTGACATCTCAAGACTTTCAAGCTTCTCTTCATATGTGGAATACACTTTTAGGAGTTCATTCCTTTCAGTTTCACAGGATAGAAGGTTCTCACATAGGTCTTGCCTGTCACTAGAGATCTTGATGATATTCTACTTTGCTGTTACAAGTTCTTCTTTTAGCTTGACATTCTCGTTTTCACATGCTTTGAGCTTGAGAGTGAGTTTGTCATTGATTTTGGACAAATTCAGAGATTCCTCGTAAAGCTTTTCGTAAGCTTGTTGTAGATCATCACCATTAATCTCATCATTGTCTTCTGATGTTTCATCATCTTCTTTTTGCTCCTCATTCTCCTCGACCTCATTCAGTCGAGCAACTAAGGCAGGAAAGGTGATAGATGGTGATGAAGATGATTCTTCACTTCCATAAAATTGGCTCAGAATGTCCCATGCATCTTTCGCCTTTGTGCAGTGAGCAACCCGTTGCTGTTCTTCATCAGAAATTGCTCCACGAATTGTAATCAGGACTCTTTGATTGCTCGGATTGTCAGCACTTTCAACATCTTCTTCAATGGCTTGCCAGCCTTCTAGGTCAAAAGCTCTCAAAAACGCCCTCATTCTGATCTTCCAATACAGATAATTATTCCCATCAAAGGTGGGAGCATGATGTAGATTCTGACCACGAGCAAATTCCACTGGTTTCGGAAGAGGTTGTGTGAAAGTGGACCAAAATGCCATGAAAACACTATCCCCGTCTTCACCAGATTCAGTTTCTTCGGGTTCTTGCTCTGACCCGCTTTCATTATCCCAAGTTACTGTATAGACTTTCTTCCGATTCTTTTTCGAAGGACATTCAAGGGCAATATGACCAAACCCTTGACATTCAAAACACTTGACCCCTTGCCCCTTTACAATATTCTTTTCAGTTTTTGGAGCAAGTTTTGGTGGAAAAGTTTTGGGTTTATCATTACTGTTGTCTTTTGAGTTAGGGTCTTTGAAATTAGGCTTCTTTTTCTTTAAATTTTTTTTGAACTGTTTAGTAAACATAGCCATCATCTCAGACTCTAAATCGAACTCAGTCTCAGGATTTTTAGCAATCTTGTGAGCACTAGTGAAAGCCACACTATCTTTTTATTTTTTCTTAGAAATCTGGTGGGCTTCATAAGTCTGCAGGTTTCCAACCAACTAATCAAGCTTGAGGGTATCAACATTCTGAGCCTCCTTAATGGCTGTCACTTTTGATTGGAACCTCTCGGGTAATGACCTCAAAATTTTCCCAACAACTTTAGCTTCAGGGATTTTTTCACCGAGTGTGAAACAGAAATTCACGATGTCACTAAGTTTAGCATAGAAATCATCAAACGTCTCATCATCATGCATGAAAAGAGTTTCAAAGGCAAAGGTGAGACGTTGAAGTTTTGACCTTTTAACTAGTACCTTCGTGAATCGTTTCAAGAATATCCCAAGCCTCTTTTGTTATCTCACACGTGCAGATACGACGAAACTCTTCAGGTGTGACGGCACAAAAAAGGAAATTGAGAGCCTTACTGTTCCAACTCGAGTTTTGATAATCGGTTGTGTCCCATTTATCAAGGGGTTTGGGAATCTCAATACCATCAATGGTGATAGTAGGTTCACTCCACCCATAGATTACACAGTGCCAAACTTTCTCATCGATGGATTTTAAAAACGCTCTCATACAAGCTTTCCAATAAGAATAGTTTGTACCATCAAGTAACGGAGGTCTATGGGTCGAGTTACCTTCACGAATTGAATCCATATCACCAATCACACAAAATCACACTCCTATGGTTTTAACAAAGAGCGACCTGCTCTGATACCAATTAAAATTCCTAAGTGATTCGTGATTAGATAAAGATTTAATTTCACCAATTCCCAATTATTCAAAACACACAATCTAAATCAACAAGTACTAACGAAAGTGGTTTAGATTGTTGTTTTCAAAAAGTAATAAATCGACACAAACGATTTTTATGTGGAAAAATCACAATTGAAGCACCTTCAACTGTGATAAAAAAACCAAGGGCCAAATGCCACTAATCAATTCACTATTGAAGAAAGAAAGATTACAAAGACAACCAACAAATTACCAAACGCATCAAATTTGTCTTCAAGCTTCTGTAAATCTTTCGCCACAGCCTTCGTCTCGAAATTGATCAATACGAAGTTGAATCCACAACTTCTAATGCCGAATCAAGGACCACGCTCAGTATCAAACTCCTTTGATGCTCCACGCGTGAATCTCCAGATTCCACCGAAGAAGAACACTCTTGAATATGAAGTAACAAACTCCTTGATGTATGTATCTTAGATCATAAGTTTAGAACTCACTCAAATCAACAAGGAAAACTCAACAAGACTTTCAGAAGAAAACCTCAAACAAAACCCTAAGACTCTTGAACAAGATCTAGGAAAAGTAACCCTAGAATAGAACCGACACGCGAATATATAGACACAGAGATCGCGCGGTCCGCTTGAGCGTGGGAATTTACGCTCGAGCGGGGACTCTATATTGCTTGTTCTATACAGGGTTCACGCTCGAGCGGAAGATCTCACGCTTGAGCGTACAAACACAGTACTCAGTATTTTTTTGCAGACATGCGAAATACTGCGAGTGTGTAAACTCCGCTCGAGCGGCCCTTTCCCCACTCGAGCGGGAAGAACAAAATTGGAAAATTACAAAACTGATTACAACCTTAGTTTTTTCCATGGAATTTGACAACAAGGGTCCTAACAATTTGTAACATTCTGCATAAAAACATTTAGTTTTATGTCACGGGTTAAGTTTATAGCACAATTTAACCAGCCTTTGAGGGAAAGTTTTTTTACCTTTTGCTGCCGCAAACCGGATGAGACATTAACAATTCTTGCAGAATCAGAGAGCTGAAGAAGCGGAATGAGAGCTTGAGATAGCTGTTTAGGTCTGTAGTAATTTGTTCGTAGACACGCTTCGGCTGTTTCATAGGTTTGTTTTATAACCTTTTTCGCCATTTCAGCCTTCTCACCTACAATCTATATCATTTTTAGAAGATTAAAATCCTTGATGTATACAATAAGGAAGTATATATTTTTTGTTGAAACCCAGAATCTGGTAAAAGACTTACCTCTCCAGACTTAAGCTTTAAACTAGTAAAAGACTCTGCATCCATTATGACTCCGCTGACCCCTGCATTGTTCACCTGCCAAGAATTTACATACATACATGTTAGTGAACAATTACCCACTAGATAGCTATAGATGAAATTAGTTTCAATCAATTTAGTTTGCTTCCAATCTACCAATATGTCGAGCTTTCCGAATTTATTTTTGATGTAATCTGCTAAAGAAGCAATACTATAGCAGAGTCTGTAACATCAAGTTGATGAAAAAAAAATATCAGATAGCCCACAAGCTTCGAGGTTTTCAACAGTTTCAGTACCCCTCTTCTCATCTCTAGCTGTTAAGATCACCATGACTTCATTGGAAGCTAACTGTCTACATATCTCTAATCCAATTCCTTTGTTGCCCCCTGTTACTACTGCAATTCTGAAAATCAATTAACAAACACACAACAAAACTAAGGTGTTAGGGCTTAGAGGTTGGTTCATGCAAACTCAAAAATTTTCAACATATACAATAAAATGGAGAGGGAGAGAGAGAGAGAGATGTGCCTTTTTGGTGATGCAGTGGTGACTGTTCCCTCCATTTCTGAATGTAGGAGATGATAGTGGTAATGAGGATGAGGTGTGTAGATAATTTTGAAGTTGGAGATATCTATTTATACAAACATAAGACTAGGAATGAGTGTATGAGACGTATGCTGTGACAAAATCCTCCTTTTGTACGTAATCTGTGACATCATTGTCATATGCATTTTCAACTGGCTGCTCGTAAATGATAGAAATAGGATTCTGAGTTAAGTTGAGCAGTGGATTGATTCAATCTAATTTAAAATTTTAGTGAGTTTAAAACGTGTTTAAACTTACTTTTTGAGGTGATTTCGAACAAGTTTCAATTAAGTTTACGTAGTGTTTTAGTGTGCACAAGTTTTTTGAACCAATATTAACAAATCAATGAGTTTCGAAATTTATTCATATTTTATTTATTTATATAAAACTTTTAATGGGCCATGTAAATGGTCATTTGGGAACATGAATAAAAAGTCAAAAGATAGTTTTTAATCTATTTTGGGTCACATCACATCACCTCACATAAAAAAGTTAAAAAAAAAATTAAAAAGACAAAAGATTAGCTTTTAATTATCTTTCCAAAACAATAGAATTGATTGATAGAATTTCATAGAAAAAAGGTGAAATATTGCATTGACTTGCCAAAAAATGTGATAAGATTATAATATTTTTTATTTTAAAATTCACAAAACTAATATTTTTGTTGCATTATAATTTTTTCAAATAAAAAATCAATCACAGAAATCTACAATGGCCATTACACAATAGAAATAATAAATCGTTCAAATTTAACAATTTTTATACTACAATTTTCTTTTAAGCACCACTTCGTTATTTTTGTTCTATACCTCGGCATTCTTTTCTTACATAAATTGATGTTGCACCATGAAAGGGGGAATCGCTGATCCACAGCTGCTGCTCCTCTACAACTACTTTTCGCCCAACATGATCATGAACAAAGACACCAAATTGCGTAGATAGAAGGAAATAAACCAACCCATTTCTCCTGATCGGAACGATTGAAGAAAAAATGAGATTGGTGGCCCTTTTTGCCCAGGTGACATTGTTGGAGAACATTGTCGTGAGGGAAGTTCACTGTGGTTCATTCCAAATAAGCAGTTTTGGGTGAAGCTATTCTTTGGAGAGAGAGTTTGTAGTGTTCACATGTGTAAATAAATTTGCACGGTGTGAACAAATTTGAACTCTTGCTTGAGAGAATGGGACTATTTAGTACAACTTATCTAAATTGTTTATAATTTTTTTTGGGAGTCTGTATCATACTATTTGGTGCAATTTTAACTTACAATTTATTAAACATAAATAATTTAAATGTGTTGAAAAAAATTTATTGTCTAAAAGCTAAGGGAAAAATATTTTTGGCTTTTACTTTTTAATTATTAACTTTTTAACTTTAATAAATTGTACCAAATAGGGCTAATAACTTGATAACTTCTCAATATCCCACTTTTGAACCTTGACATGTCTATGAGGGAGGTTATTAGGCCTCTTTCATTATAGGAAAATGATTCATTCCCGTAAAAATCTCTCACAAAAGTAACCATTTCATAGCCTCTGACCAGAAAGAGTTTAGCGTTACAGAGTGATTGAATGCTCTTACGGTCAAAGTCTATGAAATGGTGCTTTTGTACAAAATTTTTGAGGGAATGTAGCACAATTGTTCATTTTATTCAATTACTAATTACACCACACAAAAATTTAAAAATTTAATTTGTGTCTCTTCTTACATCCACTATAATACCAAACATACCGTCACATTTAAACCTTTTACCTCTGAAATTTGAACTCTACACTAGGGGTGTAAATTGGGCCTGGCCCATGTCGAGCTGCCTGGGCTCTCACCAAAATTCGGGCTGAGCTAGCTCACAGGCCAGAAAATTAGGCTCAGGCCCAAGCACAGGCCTAGGCCTAGGGAGTATTCGGGTCTCAGGTCGGACCAGCAGGCTTGAACATTTTTATTTTACTTTTTTCGATTTTTTCTACTAAAATTTTATTCTTTTCTACTAAAAATGACACTGGGCCTTGGATGGGATGGGCGGGTCGGGCCTCAGACCGGACTTTGTGCGGGCCTTGAGCAGGCCAATGGGACGATCTAGGCGGGTCGGGCTTCAAAATGACGACCCAAGCCCAAACCTAGGGTTTTAGGCTAGGCTCGAGCCAGGGCCTAACTAGGTTGGGCCCATCCCGGGCTTTGGGCCGCCTACGAATTACGGGTCATTTTTACACTCCTACTCTACACCATTTCCAACTACCATCTCCGACCACTATAGTTGGCATCTCTTCCACACCAACCATCAATCCCAACCCTTTTCCATTATGACCTAGCCCCTTTCCTAGCTCCCCTACTACCTTACCCAACTTCCTTACCTACTGTGACTCCCTATCTCCATTACAGTCCAATCCCCTCACCGGGACCTCCTACCTAGCCCTTTTCACCCATTATGACCCCCTTCCAAATCTAGGGTTTATAGAAGAAGAAGAAGAAGAAGAAGAAGAAGAAGAACAACAACAACAGATGGAGGTATAAGGGAGAGGTCTGGGGTGTTGATGATTGTCACGGGGTGGAAAGGGGCAGCGGTGAGTGACGATAGTGGTGGTAGACTAATGGAGATAAGTGGTGAGTACAATGAGGAATTAGGATTTAAATTTGTTTAGTTTGAGTAACTTTTGGTAATTTTAAGTAGGGATAAAATTGTATTAAAAAAATTAGGGAAAAAATTTGGGATGTAAGGAGATTTTGTGGTGTAAATAGAATCACAAAAATTGACTTTAAAAGTGAGTTTTATACCCCTAAAAAGGTTCAATTCTTCATGTAATAATTTAAGAAAAAAGTTATTGGTTTTTAAGATTGGACAAGAACACTCATTTGTATTTTGAAAATGCTTTCCAATTTTGTTAAGTTTCATTAAAATCCTATTGAAAACGAAGAATTAGTAAGCATTTTGTGATTTTAGAGAAAATTTCAAAACATAAGAAAAACAAAATGATCTTCCTGGGCAAAGATGACTCCATAGCAAACAAGATTGTTAGGTTTTAGAGAAGTACCTATTGTTAGTTCTATCAATCTGAAAGTGCAAAAACAAAGCTCTACTGCTAAAGCTCAACAAATCTTTATTGTAAATTAAAAATGGTTGATGGAGATTTTTAAAATTCACAATATAGAGCTCTCTATCTCTCCATAAGAAAACAAGGACACTTTTGGATGTTTTCTGTGGTCTATGTATGGGCTCAAGCTTACCATTGGTATGAGACGTGACAGGAATTCACTGAGATAGCGAATTCTATCTCTCTCCCATGGTTGGTATTCAATATACAAAGCAGATATCAAAAGCTTGATATTTCCATTTGATCAAAGAACAATCCAAAAGGGCCACTGGCAGGTGTCAAAGCTAGCGCTACAGGGCCTTCCGCGCCTTCTTCAACATCAAACTCTCCATTATTGCAGTTCATGTTGGTTTTAACAAAACCAGGACTAACATAATTTACTCGGAAATCGGGGAATTTTGTTGCCAAAATCCTTGAGTAGGCATTAAGAGCTGCTTTAGAGACAACATAAGCAGAGAGATTGATAGGCCATCATTTGGTCTCCAACATGTCCTTTTTAACATTCTTTAAAAACTGATTTACAACCTGTAGCGCCCAACTTTCTCCATGCGCCCCCCTTTCGGAGAGGGCGCGAATTGGTCTTCCTACAGTTCGGACTTCTGTCACGGTTCTGAATCTAATCTCACAAAGTGCAATGTGAGACTGATAAACACCAAAGAGTCCAAATCTGGCAAATCGTTTTGGAAAATCGATTTTGAATAAAAAAGCGCCAAACATGGATTGTTTTGCCAGATTACAGAGTCGCCACCTAAATATTTTATTTTTGAGAAATTTAGGAAACCCTGACTCGTGCCAAAGGCCACGTGTCCGTCATCACAAAAGTTGCCTCGGCTCGGGAACTTGGATACGAGAGGGGAAGGTCCTGAAATGAGCACCCCCGCTCGCCCGATCAAAGATCGGCCTCTACTAACATGATATATTGTTTTATAAACACATGCGTTTTTATTCCGGTTATTAGCTAGCTTACTATGTGATGCGCACAACATACAAGTATAGACTAAAACCGCAAGAATTGGAACAAAACGACTCATGTTTGTTTTTTGAAAATGGTTTGAAAGTGCCACCCTCAAGTAGGCTAAAGCGCGGATTTTCCACCCTCAAGTGGGCTTAAAACTCACAATTGATGAATTGTTCCAATTCAAGTAATAAAGCCTTCATCCACTGGCGTTCATGTAGTTTATCAAATAAGCACATAGCCTCATGGCAAGCATGCTATCATGGAAACACTCACGCTCACGCAAGTATGCTAAAGCGTAAAAGCTTACCGAATACTCCGAGCCAAAACAGAAAACTAGTTAGAAATCATGCATGATTCTAACTATACAGCATGCCTAATGCAACACATGTAATATGCAATTAATAGGTTCGGCTATCTATTATGGCATATGAATGCAACACTAGATAACGTGCTTTGAAACGTATTCAAGTAGGTATTGAAATACAATGCAGTTTGAATGATGCGTCGAGCCTTGGTGTATGCAAGACAAACGAATGAATGCAAACATGCAAGCATAAGGTATGTTAACTGAAACATGCCCTAAACTAACCACCGAAAGCGGATAAATAAAAAGGAGAAAGACATGGGGTTGGAAGACATGCACACACGCACGCACTCGTTATTACAACATTATGCCCTCGTGACGGAGGGTCCGAATAAATAGCTAAGCTAATTATTACAAAACGAACTAATTAACTAACTCTAGCTAATTAATTATTACAATCCAAATTGAAACGAATAGCTATGCTAAGCTAATTAGAATATTACAAAACAAATTGAATGATTAATTACACAAACTAAGCATAAGCAATGAAATGGCCTTGCGGGCGAGGGAGACATACATGCTCGGTGGGCGTCATCCCGGAAATCCATTGCTTTGCCGTCAATTGCCTCTATTTGCACTTGCCTTGGTTTTTGAACATTGAACCAACCTCCACACTGCTTTTGCCTAAAAATAGGATCATTTCTACACAAAAATGGACTAGTGGCCGGTCGGCCACAAAAAGTGGCTGCCGGCCACCTCAACTGGCTGGCAGGTTAGTGAAAGTGGCCTGTCGGCCACTTGCTGTTCCAAACTTCTGGTTTTGTTGCAACAGAGGCACAACAATGTATTTGCAAGAATATGTATGCACTGCCACACTCCTCATCATGCCTCAAGCACAAAGGAGTGTGGCGCTTGGCTTTCAAGCCACCAACCCAAGCATCTCAATGCATGATGGCCTAAAAACGAAGCTTGCACAAGCTTAGTGAATGCGCACATAAGACTCAAAGTACCTTCGCCCTGTCATGCATGATCAAGGGAGTTGGTGACCAAGAAATGCAAGACGTTTCATCACTATAAGTATGAAACGTCCCGTATTTCTTGTGTTTGGATTAACGACTGATCCAAACACAATGCAATGCAAACAACATGTTTATCTTGCATGTTTTACTTGATTCATTTTGTTTACACATTTTAAATTACCGATTAATCCTTTAACCGATTAAGTCCAATGTGAGAGTCCTCTAATGGGAAAGATGGCCTAAGCCACGAGCACCTTAAGCCTGAAAGAAGCCTCATGCTTTTGGTTAGTAGAAACCCTAAAGAGAAGGCTAAAACCATTAGGCATGAGAGCCTGGATTCCATGCTTTAGCCAACAAAGGGGCTTAAGACCACTTTCAAAACGAATGAAAGATTGAAACAATGGGGTGCAATGACATATATTTCAACACTGAAATAATATGCTAAGTGACTCAAAAATCATGCAAACAACTCATGTAATGCATGTTTAAAGACAAAGGCATCAAAGCTAGGGAAGTGTATTACACTAGAAGCATGCAAAATCAAGCTCAAACAACCAAACCAGCTCAAAACAGAGCTTAATCATGCTAAATCAGCGGCTAAAATGTGTTGAGATGATAGCACGAAAAGTGAGAAAATGATGTTCATGTATTGGCTCACAAACAAGACATAAAGCTCAACTCTTGAAAGAACTTAAAGAGTGAAATATGTGGAAGTGTGACAGAGTTATAAGCACCGAAATCACATGCCAAATGGTGCCAAAACATGCAAACAACGCATGCACAACATGTTAGAGGCTTTAAAACTCAAAGCTAGTAAGGGCCTTTGCACTACAATCATGCATAACAAGTCCCATATGACCCAAACCACTCAAAACAGAGTTAAAGCATACTAAAACATGAGCAAAAACATGCTGGAGTGTAGCCAAATTAAGCTAGAATAATAGGCTACAACATCAAGTAAGCTAGGCTAGCAAGCATGATTACACTACAAGTGTAAGAGGCAAACAAGAGGTGTTCTAACCAGCCAAAAACATGCTGAGAATAAGCCAAGAGATGGTAGAAAAACATGCTCAACTACTAGGCCATTAACACATGCAAACAAGATGTGAAGGGGGGGACCACCCCCCCTATTTTGGTCCTCAAAACCAACTTTCTACCACTGAAAAACCTCTAAGTTTCATTAGTAGAAAGGCCAAACAAATGATGTTTTAAAAGCCTTAAAGGATGGCACCAAGCTTAGCAAATAAAGCTACAAATGAGGGTGGACCACCCTAACTCCAAAAAGGCCTCAAAGAACCATTTTTAACACTTAAAAATAAAGGTTTTTGTAGTTAAAAACTAGGCCAAAATAGTATGCAAAGGTAGCCCAAACAAGTGTACAAAAACAAGCTTAAAAGGGCTATATGCTTACCCTTGAAGTACAGCAGCTAAACAAGCAACTTCTAACCCAAAAACCAGCTTTTTGAGCCCAAACAAAGCCTTTAAGAACCTCAGCTCCAAGGTAGTGGTGTTTGGCTAAGGGGGTTATGTGCAAAAATGCAAAAAAAAGTCACTTTCAAGCAATATATATATATATATATATAGAGAGAGAGAGGGTTCTAGAGAGAGTGAAATTTTGTCTCTAAAATTTTAGAACCTCTCAAAAAAGGGAGGCACCTCCCCTTATAAAGAGCAAGCAAGCAAAAAGCTTGCTTCATCCCTACATACACGTGTATAGAGGATGTAGTCAGTATTCAACAGCTGGCTCAAAAGATCTGAAAATATTTGAAAAGGGAGAAAATTTGCTGTTGGCCACTTCAGGTGGCCGGCCGGCCACCTCTCCTAGCCGACCGACCACTTCAAGTGGCTGGCAAAAAGAAAAAGTGGCCGGCAATAGCCAAAAGTGGCCGGCAAGGCCCTTCTCCCCTGCAAGCAAGAGGCACCAAGGTTTGGACCAAAAACAAGGCCAAAACACAGAGGGTTAAGAGGCTCAAAGACAAGGCACTCAGCCGAGAACTTCAGGCGGTCAAACCAAGCATAAACATGCACAATCATCGTGCACACAAACGATGACGTTTGAGTCTTAAGGTCGGTCAAAAATGGGGTGTCTACAGTTGCCCCTCTTTGACAGAACTCGGAAGTCATGAAATGACGGGAGTGAATGTCAAAGCCCAGAGACGACCCATTTTTGACAAGGTCGAAGACTTAGACAAACAGGCAAGATAACAAAACAGATACGCCCGCAGGCGGGGGCAAAATGCAAATGACATGCACAATGCAAAAGATAACTTATGATCATGTAAAGAGGGCTGTAATGAAGCATTCGAATACAAATGTTGTGCAAAGAAATGCTACAGCAAACTCGTACATAAGCAAGTAAGAAAACACGCTACGCGTGAGAACTACAAATCGAACTACATTTCATGCAGAAAAGATGTAAGAAAATTATACAATTTTAATTGCGCCTCACGCAGGAAAGGCTAGAAGTGACTGTCGGGCATACCCGAAGTCTCAAACAAAACACCTCTTAGTGTATCACACACGAGGGGGTAAAGCAACACCTCTTAGCGTATCACACACGAGAGGGAAAAGCAGCACCTCTCAGCGTATCACACGCGAGAGAGGGAAGGGAAATACCTCTCAGCGTATCACACGCGGGAGAGGGAAAGGGAAACACCTCTCAGTGTATCACACGCGAGAGAGGGAAAAGCAGCATCTCTCAACGTATCACACGAGAGAGAGGGAAAGGAAACACCTCTCAGCGTATCACACGCGAGAAAGGGAAAGGCAACACCTCTCAGCGTATCACATGTGAGAGAGGGAAAGGAAACACCTCTCAACGTATCACACGTGAGAGAGGGACAGGAAACACCTCTTAGCGTATCACACGCGAGAGAGGGAAAGGAAACACCTCTTAGCGTATCACAAGCGAGAGAGGGAAAGGTAACACCTCTCAGTGTGTCACACGCGAGAGAGGAAAAGGCAACACCTCTGAGCGTATCACACGCGAGAGAGGGAAATGAAACACCTCTCAGCGTATCACATGCAAGAGAGGGAAAGGAAACAACACAAACACCGAAGGGTGGTATAAACATCGGAGTACGTCCCAACGCTTCTAACAAGGTGTCAGTGTAAACATCGGGCGTACCCAGATGTTTCTAACCAACAAAAAGTCAGTGTAGACATCGGGCGTACCAGAATGTCTATAACCAACGAGATGAGGGAGAGGAATGGTTTTACCCGGGATTCCTTTGAATGAACCGTACATACAATATCGTGCATGTACGAGGAAGAAACTTGATAAGTACAATGCAATCCAATGCATGTCTCATGCGAGACGAATGATCACGATGCATATGCAGTGCAAGATGCATATGCAATGCAAGATAATCCACAATGCATATTCAATGCAAGATAATCAACGATGCACATTCAATGCAAGATGCATGCCCTAAGCAAACATGGTAATGCATATTCAATATAACAAATTCAAAATGCGTGCGCCATGCAACAATGAAAGCAATGCACATTCTGTGCCATGATAGAAGCATATTTGGCAAAGTTGACTCAAAGACAACTCCCGATTAACCTCTCGGAGGAGTTACAATGTATTTCAAAAAGGATACACCTCATGCATGCCGGCTGATGATGAGTTACGCATCGAAGACTTGAGTTGAACTTTTGCATAGACACTTTGAGCTAAAAAGTGGACTTTTCTTACACTTTCTTGAGAACCAAGGACTCAAAATAGTCTGAAAACATACAAAGGGGACACTGAGAACCTGCCGGCCACCAGGAAGCATTACCGGCCACTTGAAGAAGCTATCGGCCACCTAAGTGGCCGGTCGGCCACAAAAACTGGCCGGTCGGCCAGTTGTGGCAGATTCAGGGCAGCTTGGTCATTTTGCCTGGGGAACTTTAAAAACACACATCCAAATCACTGTTTCTCACACTCACAGTGCCGAAATCCCTTTCTCCTTGTCTCGAGACCCTTTTTCCTCTTAGATCTATACTCCACACGCGTTTTCCAACACCCCTCGCGAAGTTGATTCGCTAAAACCTTTCGATTCTCTTCGTTTTGAACTGATCAAAAGTTGTTTTTGGGGCTTCTTTTTCCATTTTCTCCATTGGAGGTTTGTTTCCCTCAAGTCGATCTTGAGTTTATCACCTTTTCCTGGGTTTTGACTTTTTTGACTTTTTCTCTCGTCGAAAGTTGACTTTTGTTGACTTTTGGCACTTTTTGCCCATTTTGCTCACTTTTTCACCTTCCTTGCAGATGGCAGACGACGCGCCACACGACGGGGGTCCTCCGAGGATGGAGGGGGAGCTCGAGCATATTCCATTGCCGCTGAGAGTCTGGCCATTCGACCCAGCGGCGTACCATCCTGCGGTACATGTGTTACCACCTAGCACGGTGCGCCACTTCACTAGATTTGCACGACGCGCACCTGTAGATGTTCTACTACGGGAGCTGGAGTCCCATTTATCCCACGACCCCTCTGAGGTACACACTGTACCCTTATGTTTCCTGCGATGTACTTCACATTTCTTGCATAGCTCACACTTTTGCACTGTATTTCATCTGCTCATTCTGAACGCATTCACACACTATATTTTTGCTCATCCTGAACATTTTCATACACTATATTTCAGCTTATTCTGAACACACATACACACCGTATTTCTGCCCATTCACACAAGTTGACTCCCATTTCACCCGTGGGTACGGGTCCACCACAGCGAGGGAGTGGTACATGGAGCTCTCTAACGGCGTCCGACTGATTGTTGACGAGGCGGGATTCGGACTATTCTGCGCGGGGCTCTCGCGTCTCATGGCGAGTAGGAGCCTGTTAGGAGCATTGGTAGAGAGATGGTGGGACACCACCAACTCCTTTCATTTGTCCGCCACCGGGGATATGACCATGACCCTATACGACTTCGCCATGTTGACAGGCCTTGAGATAGGAGGTCAGCCGATCCCGTACGACTCCGACATAGGCGAGTGGGAGGCTACTTGGACCTATCTGTTGGGAGTACATCCTCCCATTTACCGCTCATCAGGCTTGGTCCGGTATACTTGGTTCGGTTACCATTTCAGAGGGGGAGAGCCTACGACGATCGAGGCTACAGAGTAGTACGCTCGAGGTTTCCTCATGTTCCTCTTCGGCACTACTTTGTTCGCCGACAGGGGGAACACTGTTGGACTATATCTTCTAAGCGCCTTAGTGGACCTATCCCAGGTTCGGCACTATGATTGAAGAGGCACTGGCCTTGCTACCCTCTACTACTATATAAGCTCAACCTCCCGCAGAAGCGGGACCGTACTAGGCGGCTACTGGAGAGCCTGGGAGGTATGTTTTACTTTTCAGCTTTATATTTCTGTTGTGCTTTCTGCTTTGCACTTTTGTACACTACACACACCACACACTGCACATATACAATCTGCTTTCTGCCTTACATCTGTACTTTCTGCATTCTGTATTTTCTAGACATTGTACACATACTCTGCTCTGCACTTGCATTTTCTATACACTGTGCCACATTTTGCTTTCTGCATTATCTGTATTTATCTGCATTCTTACTACCACCCTCGTGCTTTTCACAACTATGGGTATACGCCTACTTCCCAGCACTTGCTCCCGAGCTAGAGGTTGAGACGCCGCCCGAGGTACCCTGCTCGCATCGGTATGATGGTAGATGCCAGCCGAGGGCTCGGGAGATCCTTCCGTACTTGCGCCAGTATTTTGACACCGTGAGGGTGACCGAGGTTACTCAAAACCCACAAATTTTTTTTTTTGTTTTCAGTTTCACTTCATTTTGCATATCTACTAGCAACTAATGCACTTGTTGTCTACAAATTACATGGTAGCCCTGGGCGGTGATACCAGAGTTTACTCAATTTCATTTTGTCGGAGCTCAAGGTGCCTCCCAATACCGGATCTTGCTCGAGGGACCCGTAGGACGAGCTTGGTTCTTGGGTGAGTGCTTCATGCGCCAGACATTGGGCTTGCCATTATAGTCAATTCCTTTGCCACCTCCACTGTCTATGTGGGACATAGAGAGTCTCTCCCTTCAGGAGCTTATTGACGTCATACGAGGCACAGACGCAGACCAATTGATTGGGGAGGGGGACTACACGACTTACATCTAGGCGTACCTCATGCCTCCATTAGCAGGCGTTCGTGCTCCCACGGGGAGGACAGCTGATATTGTATCGTCGAGCAGGGCTCGGACAGCAGGCGCTCCCTTGACGAGTAGGGCCCGGGCAGCGGATGTCCCTTCGACGAGCAGGGCTCGGGCACCGAGAGGTGAGACTAAAGGAATGCCTTCTACTAGGCAGTGTGTTGGATGGGCTGATCCCCCGACTGAGCTGACCAGTTTGCGGATCTCTGGAGTGCCTTATCAGATTCTACTCGAGCCTCTATTGCCTGATCACCGATACGCCAAGACACCCGGCGCACCACCTGTATGCTTTACAGCTTTTATTCATTTCAGTTGCACTCAGATTCTTACTCATTCTTGCCCTCATGATTTCCACTTGCATTTGTAGGCCACCGTAGAGTATGTCGAGGGGTTGCTCCAGGTGATGGCCTCATTTCAGAGCATGATCTTGAGGAGAGAGATGATGCTGACCGCCCACGGGATTCTGGTAATTTTTTAATTTTCTTGCATTTATCATACTTCTATTGATATACTAAAACTGACGATTTCATTGCACTAATACATTGCATGCATAGATCACATCTGATACGACAAACTGCATGCACATACTGTATTTGATTTCTGCATATACTCTGTATACGGCACTTGCACTTGATACTTGCTGATAAATTCAAACTTCCTTTTTCTGGTTACACCCTTGCAGACAGGACCCTCAGAGCCTCCTCTAGCAGGGGGAAGAGAGATTCCGGCAGACAGCCGAGGGAGACATCGGGAGCCTGCTGCGCGCGATGATGATGGCGAGTCCAGCGAGGAGGAGGAGCCGGAGAGTCCCCAGTCAGAGTCATCTGCGGGTGGAGGCGATGGCACCGGCTCAGGTTCTAAGGGTGGTGACGATGTTGAGGAGGGTTCTGAGGATGGGAGCGGAGGTGACTCTAGCTGGTTCTGGCTCTGGCCCAGATTCGGACAGCGGTGCCAATAGCGATGGCACAGAGTCTGTTCAACCGAGGAAGAAGATGAAGAGGGCCTCTCAATCCTAAGCTGGATGGCACCGATTCAGATGGTTTTTGCTTTATTTCTCTTTTTGCTAGTAGTGTTAGCACATTGTACAGCCTTAGGCAGTTTTATTTTCTTTAAAACAACTCTTTGTAAAGAGAAACCATGATGGAATGAAAACAGCTTTTTGATTAAAAAAGTGTTGCATTTTATATTCTGAGCATCGCATCGCATCGCACCATTTTACACAAAACGAAATTTGGTGGAAATTGAACATTTGTGTATTGCAAAGTCAAGTAGTGAACCGACACAACAAACAAAACAAAACAACTTAAAGAACAACTCGATAAGTAAAACAACAACAACACGATAAACAAATTATAACAAACCCAATAAGCAAAGTTCAACAACTCGATAAACAAATTGTAGCAAACTCGATAAGCAAATTGCAACAACTCAATAAACAAATACAACTGTTAAACAGAACGGCGATATGCACTCGAAGTATAATCAGACTCAGGTTTTTCAGCATCCTCAGCACACATGAAGGCTAAAGGCTTTCTGTTGGAGACAAGGGGTGACTGCCGACCACTTTTTATTTCTGCCGGCCACTTATTCTCACTGTCAGCCACTAAAGTGGCCAGTTGGCCAGTAAAGGTGGCCGGTCGGCTACTTGAACTGGCCGGTCAGCCAGTTATTTTGAGAATTTCCAGATTGCTGCATCTGTCCTCCACTCAGTGCCTTGTCCTCTACAAAAGCTCCAGCTTTGTAGTTTCTTCATTTCAGCTCCATTTTTGCCCCAAATAGAACCATTCTTCACCGAAAAACTTTCCACTTGGATTGCGAACTTGGATGGCTCGGAAAAGTAGAACTTTCGGGGTTTCGGGCTAAATGCACTATTCCTACTAAGCCACACTCTGCTGTCTTTTCCATTCCTCCATGTCGCGGCTAGATGTTGGAATCCAGTTATGTACGTAGTTAGCTTTGGCAGATAAGAGTTGTGTCCTCTAATTAAAGAGTTCTAAGCTTTGATGGAATCTTGGCGTGACGAGGAGATCTTGCCCCAGTCTCGTTTTGGCCACATCCAAGCTTTAGGAAGGATGTGCGGGCTCACTTCTCATGATGCTTGATCCTCGGTTCACAACGGGGAGTTGGACATCCCCAACTTGATTCATCAATTTTCTGATGCTGGCAACCGCGGCGACCACTTTTGGCAATATTTTCGGCAACATGCCCTCTGCTTGTGTATGTTGGCCCATTTTCTGCTAGCCCCTGGATTTTAAGGGTCTAGCATTTGCCTGATTGAAGTTGCCCAGGGCTTGAAAGAGGGCAAGAGCTGCATCAGGTTGACACTGACTGAGACTTTGATGGGCTTGGATGCTTTCCACCGCCGGGAGACAACCAAGTTTGCGGGGAGTCCACTACTCTTGCAGGTAATTTTTCCATCCTTCTCACATGTATTTCTCACATCACTCAGCCCTCAGGCTCTGTTTTTCTCTTAAAACCCTTTCTCGCTTTTCTCTCCACGCACACCTCTCTATTCTTTAATCTCTCTTATTTTTTTCATCCCTCCCCAGGTATGGCTGATGGAGAAGTTGAAGGTTATGGATGCTTGTCCTGCGTATTCAGCACGTAGCTATTTCTTCTGCCCTCGGCTAGTTGGCTTTCCGAACGAGGGATGGTGGTGCCATTAGATGTGCAGCAGGTCTGCTGTCAACATTACTTGGCGTTGCCCCTGGTTTGATCTGCTAGAGATGAGCTACAGCATGTCTCGGCAGCCTGGCATTCAGTTTGTTGGCTTGACACACTATGTCTTCTACTTCCCATTCCGATTCAGGCATCAGTTCGGCCATGACCAGACTTGCCAGAAAGAAGGGATAGAGTATCCAGCTTCATTTTCGATTCAAGACTCAAAGCTAGCTCGGTATACCACAGCATGGAGAATAAGAGAACTTATGGCCCCCGTTCCCACTTTCAGTTGTGCCCTTTCTGGCGAATGCACTGCTTGGCTTGAAGATGAGGCACAAACTGGGCCTATTTTGGCATCAGAAATTTCCACAAGCTCTGGGAGGGGGCGCAGTAACACCTGACTATGCCCCGAGTTTATTACTTTAATCTGTACTTTCAAGTTTTCTTTCTAAATGTAATAAAAAGCAACTTCAATTTGTATCAAGAGCTGAAGAACTCTGTATTGATATCAATGAAACTGAAGGTTGTGCGTTCTGAAAATTTTCCGTTTGGTCCAAAAATGGTTTAAGTTGTAAAAAGATTAATTTGAGCAAAATCAACTTTTATGAAAACTTTTCAAAACCATTTTCGATATGGATCACAACTGAACACGCCCGGAGATCTATCCTTGAGATGTACAACCCTGGATCCAACAATTGGAAAGTTGCCCCTAGTCTGAATAACACTGCACTGGAGATCACAACTGAGCTCTTGGATGCAGAATAGACAAAGATGACCAACATGATCACATAGACAAAGTTGATTTGGAAGTGTTTATGGCTGGACTTCAGAGTGAAGTTGCCTGCGTATCCCAAAGATAGGAATCAAGCCTTACGTGGTTCGGTTCAGGTTCACTCGTGTATTAACACTCTCCTTTTGCGCTCTAACTTTTACCAAGGCCACCCTTTCTAGGTTTTAAACCTTGCGAGCTCAGTTTTTCTCATTTCAAATTTTTTGTGCCCTAACTTTTGCATAGGTCGCCCTTTCTGGTTTTCGGCCTAGCGAGCCATTCAGGGATAGTATTTCTTCAACTTGTCCATGTTGATCGGTTGGGAGAACTCTAGGCCATCTAGGTTCATAAGAACAACAGCTCCACCTGACCAGATAGATTTGATGATATAGGGACCGGTCCAATTAGGTCTGAACTTGCCCTTAAGGTCGTGGATGGGAGCTCGGTTGTCTTTGAGCACCAAATTCCCTTCTTTCAAATTCCTAGACTTAACCTTCTTGTTGAAAGCCCTGGCAATTCTTCGTTGATAACCCTTGATGTGATACAGTGCTTTCAGCCTTCTTTCGTCGAAGAGCATGAGTTCTTCAAACCTGTTTTGCTACCAATCTGCCTCAGCTATCTGGCACTTAGCCATAACCCGCAATGATGGAACCTCAACTTTGATAGGCAAAACAACCTCTATCCCATACACCAAGGAATATGGAGTTGCCCCAGTAGAAGTTTGAATTGATGTTCTGTAGCCCCAGAGAGCAAATGACAGCTTATCTGGCCAGTCCCTGTAGGTTTCCACTATCTTCTGTAGAATGTGCTTGATGTTGTTGTTGGCGACCTCAACAGCTCCGTTGGTTTGCGGCCGATATGTGGATGACTTATGAAAAGCCACGTTGTATTTCTCCAACAAGTCGATTACCTCCTTCTTGAAGTGGGAACCATTATCCGAAATAATCTCATTCGACTCCATAGCGACATATAATGTTGTTTCTGATGAACTTAGCGACGTGTGACGCCTTTAGAACTGCATAGGATTGGGCCTCAACCCACTTTGTAAAGTAGTCTATCGCCACCAAGATATACTCATGCCAGTTCGACCCCTTCGGAGTAACTGCCCCAATTACATCAATCCCCCAGACTGAAAATGGCCATGGCGAAGTCATGTTGTACAGCTTCGATGGCGGAATGTTCATGCGATTTGCATGGATCTAGTATTTGTGGCATCGCCGAACAAAGCCAATACAATCCTCCTCCATGGTAGACTAGTAGTAACCTTGTCTGAGAATTTTTCGAGCTAGCATCACCCCGCTCATGTGCGCTCCGTACTCTCCTCCATGGATAGCCTCCATCAGGCGCTTAGATTCTTCAGCATCAACACACAGTTTATGCATCCCAAGATGACCCTGTTTGTACAGTTTACCCCCACAGACGATAAACTGAGCAGCTATTCTTCGTATTGCCCTCTTATCTTTGGTATTTTCCCCTGGTGGATAAGCCTCCTTTTCCAAGAAGTTCCAGATGTCGTGGTACCAAGGGTTTTGATCTTGTACTTCATCTATGGCAGTAATCAGCTCGTAGGCCGGCACATACCGCTGTTCAATGATGATCGGACGCATCTGGACTCCCAAAGGGATGTCTATCATAGAAGATAGAGTTGATAAAGCGTCCACGAACCGGTTGCTCTCTCTCTACAGATGGGTGAAGGTTAACTTCTCAAACCTGGGAATTAGTATGTCCAAAGTTTGGTGGTAGATTTTCATCCTTTCTTGCTTTACCTTCCAGCCTCCTTTCGCTTAAGACACAACCAGGTTCGAGTCCCCAATGACGTCCAACCTTTTTGCCCCTAGTTCCAGGGCGGCTTCTAAGCCAGCGATACATGACTCATACTCTGCTTCATTGTTTGATACTTTGAACAGGAGTTTGAAAGCTAAGGGTATGTGGGATTTGTCGGGTGCTATCGGCAACACCCCTATCCCATACCTGTACTGATTAGACGCTCCGTCAAAGTACAGAGTCCAGACCTCTTCTTCAAGCTACAGAATGGCCTCGTCCGGGAACAAATATTGTACTGCTTCATCCCCTTCTACTGGGTGATCGGCTAGGAACTCCGCTACCGTTCTCCTTTTCACAGACTTGCGCGTCATGTACTTCAGATCAAATTCAAAGAGAAGAAGCAACCAACAAGCTAGCCTACCCGTAAGCGCTGGTTTCTCGAAGAGATATTTGATGGGATCTAATCTTGAAACCAGTATTACAGAGTGAGCTAACAGGTAGTGCCTCAACTTCCTGGTAACCCATACCAAGGCCAGACAAGCCTTCTCTAGCGGAGTGTAGCGGGTCTCGTATTCTAGCATTTTCTTGCTCAGGTAGTAGATAGCCTTCTCCACTTTATCCTCAGATTCCTGTGCAAGCATACAGCCCATTGTCGTGTCGGTCACTGATAGGTACAGAATCAACGGTTTCCCCGGCTCTGGCGGCGATAACACAGGTGGGTTTTGTAGATATTGCTTAATCTGTTCGAAAGCAACTTGGCATCGGTCATCCCATTGGGACTTTTTTCCTTTCTTTAGGAGACCAAACAGTGGTTCACAAGTCAAGGTTAATTTTGCAATAAACCGTCTTATGAATTGTACTTTACCCAGAAAGCCTCGCACCTCCTTTTTAGTCCTTGGTGGTGGCATTTATAAAATGGCCTTAATCTTGGAAGGATAGACCTCGATGCCCCTCTGTGTGATCAAGAACCCCAGCATTTTCCCTGCTGTAACACCGAAAGTACATTTCTGAGGATTCAGCCGCAACCGATATTCTCTGATCCATTGGAAAAATTTCTTCAAGGCGGTGTAGTGGCCCTCTCTTTCCTTGGACTTGACAATCATGTCGTCTACGTACACCTCAACCTCTTTGTGAATCATGTCGTGCAAAATCGTTGTTGTAGCCCGTTGATAAATAGCCCCAGCGTTCTTCAAATCAAACGGCATCACCCTATAACAGTAGGTCCCCCACGGGGTAGTGAAAGTAGTTTTCTCCCTATCTTCGGGTGCTATCAAAATCTGATTGTAGCCTGAAAAGCCATCCATAAACGAGAGCAGAGCATGCCTAGCAGTAAAGTCCACCAATTTGTCAATATGCGGCAGAGGAAAGTCGTCCTTCGGACTGGCTTTGTTGAGATCTCTGAAGTCCACACATACCCGAATTCTGCCATCTTTCTTTGGCACCGGAACGATATTGGCCAACCAAGTCAGATATGCAGATACTAACAGGAACCCTGTGTCAATCTACTTGGTGACCTCTTCTTTGATTTTCAGAGCCCAGTTCGGGCGGATCCTTTGGAGCTTCTGCTTAACAGGTCAAGCCTCTGGGTCAAGAGGGATTCGGTGCTGTACAATCTCAGGATTGATTCTAGGCATGTCTTCGTAGGACCACGCAGAAACATCTTTGAAATCTTTTAATAAAGCGACTAAGCGCTCGAGCTCCTCCGAAGACAACATGGACCCGATCTGGACCAGCCGCGGGTCCGTTTCAGTACCAACATTAATTGAGGTGATTTCATCAACCAAAGGTTTTACAAACCTCTCCTGCTCTTGATCAATCAAATGTTTCAAAACCGGAGGAATTTCTTCCTTGTCATTTTCATCAAAGTTTTGAAAGTCCTGATTAATGTGATAAACTAAAGGCACAGAAAAGTACTCAGAAGCCACAGCTGTACCATTTTCACAAACAACATCCAGCTCGTCTGATTCTTCCGTTACAACCGACTCAAAGAAAAATGAAAAAAAATGACCTAGACAAGACAGTGGCATTCGGGTTATTAACCCCAGGAATACCAGACTCTAACTCAGACGAACTAGAATCTGATTCCGACGCCACAGACTCTGTGAAATTAGATTCTAGTTCACTACCTAACCCAAAACTGCTAGATAAAAAGCCTTCCTCGTACTGCCAAACGAGGGAAGGTACGATGGATGCATCCAAAATGCTAGAAGAAGGGTCCACAGCCGCTTGATCCCCAATCATAGAAACTGAGAAGTCACCCCATGAGCACTCTGGTACGATCTGAAGATTTGAGAGGAAACAAGCCAGCGCTACCCCCATCTCAAGTTCTATGCCCTCGGACTCATCCTCTTTGCACTGCTCAGCCTCAGCTGGTGGGTCAGTCTGCTCGTTGGCAACTTCATTCCCTGGCAACTATAAGTCAAAAAAGATCTCGAAGTCGGGCAAACACCGCTTCTCTGAATTCAGCCATGGTTCCGAAAAGCCGCAAAACAAGAAATCTTCCCCCTCCCAGAAAAAATGTCCGTTTGGGGTTCCTTGGATAGGTCTGTGCACCAACTCATAGTGCTTCCCGACTTGCTTAGCCTTCGCTCTTCTGACTATTTCTCTTTCCTTCCTTGCCCAATCCTCTTTGGTAGGCAAGTAACCTAAACCAAAGGTATAAGGGTTGTATGGCACTTCGGCCATTGCAGCAACGCCCTTCCAGCCACTCCTGCCCAATCCCATTCCAGGCATGTGTTGAAGCTTATTCATGAGGTAAACAGATTGTGCACTGACATACAATCCCTCGTCAACAGCTAGCATATCTTGTACAACCCGAGCCTCAACTAAGGGGAATGCTGACAGAAAGACATCCTCCACGCCGTGTTCAATTTCCAAGACTGGTGTAGAGACCTCTGGCGGCGGATGTATGGAAGAGTTCTTAAAAACTATTGCGACCCCCTTTCCGTGGGTGTACTTCAGCATCTGGTGTAAAGTGGAGGAGACAACTCTCACCTGGTGCAACCACGGCCGCCCCAGTAATAGATTGAAGGTGGCTGGAACATCTAAGACATGAAACTCAATGTCATGCTACCCCGGGCCAACCTGAGTCTTGATCCGTACCGTCCCCATCACCTCCTGACTGGTGTTATCATAGGCCCAAATTACCTGGGCTGTTGGTGCAAAATCTGCGGGCTTCAACCCGATAGCATACGCCATTCACGACGGACATACATTAATTACAGATCCTGTATCAACCCGGACAACCGGTATCCATTTTTCCTTACACTCCAGAGAGACGTAAAGCAGCTTGTTATGATCCAAGCCCTTAAGCGGTAATTCTTGGTCTGTGAATGTCAAGGTTGGTGACGCGCCACTTGGGAACACCAACCCTACCAACTGCTCGAGCATTGTATCAATTGAAAGCTTGGCCCTGTCCATGGCTGAAAGGACAGCCTGTCTATGCACCCTCGAGGCCATAAGCAGTCCCCAGATGGAGATGTCTGCTTGAATTTTCTTCAGCTATTTCAGTACAGCTTCCTCTTCTAACAGTTTGTCTTTCTGCTTTTCTGCCTCTTTGTCTTTCCCGGACGCCTCTAGCTGGTCCAAATGTGGAGGCTTGAAGTACCGCCCACTTCGGGTCATATGGTACACTTCTTCGATGTACCAAGTGTCGTCTAGTTGATTCTTCCCCCAGTCCTCGTCAGTATGGGCAAGACGTAAATCATTGTCTTCCCACCACATCCCATCGGTAACTGACAGACAACTGTCCGGCTCCGCTGTAGCTGTTCCCGTGCTCACAACACATTTTGTCCCCTCAAGTGCCTTGGCTTTTCTAGCCCTGTTATCATTCTCGATTCTCTCTTGCTCAAACCACTTCAATGCAGCCTCCTGTTCAGTGTCTGCTGTACATAAACTGCCCAAGTCCTGAGAAAAATCCTTAGCATCGGTGCTCTCCAGTGATTCTTCCTTATTTTCGGTCGTTCCAACCACTGCAGATGTTCCTGTCTCTGACTGACCCTGTTTTGATTGAGGCACTTCAACAACATCTGGCTCGTCACTAAGCCAACTTGCATTATCTGTCGATCCATTCAGGTCGAACCAATTTATGCTCACATCCCTTGGATTCTGCTCGTTAAAGAACTGCAGATTAGCAATGTCCTCCTCCAGCTCGACAAGATCATCTAGCCCTTGACTCAGCCCGTCCTCCCGAATAACATGTACCTCTGCTCCAGTCGGCATCTCTACCCTCGGCTTAGCCTGGTCTGTTGACACAATAGAACCGCACGGGTTGTATGCTTCCTCAGTAAAGCTCCCAGGTCACTCGGGCTCTGAACCAACATTCTCATTCTCCTCCAAGGTCACCCCAACTCTATCTTCGACAATCACCACCAGTAGCTTGGGCTAGGTTAGAGAGGTGCTCATCATGCACAAGTCTGTACTATCTGGGATGAACACCTCAAGCTTAGACAGGTGGGAGGGAGTGATGTATATGCTAGGGTCGTACGAGATGGCCATAGTTTAGATCAGGTTTATCTGCCTGGGTGGAGGAAGAGGGTTGTTATGTGGTGGGAGAGGGTTAGTGGTGACATTTGGCTTCTCAAGAGGCGCAATCACCTTATTGTCAATGTGATCCTGGATCTCATGACGCAGTCTGAAGCAGAGGTCGGTGTCATGACCGTGCTGTTGGTGAAATGCGCAATATTTGGTCGGGGTTATGTATTGGAGGGAGGTTATTTGGTAGAGGGCGTGGTTCCAGAGGCTTTAGATGTCCCTTTCTGATTAAAACTCCCAAGGCTTTGGACAGGGACATGTAGAGCGAGGAGAAAGTCCTCTGACCCCGGGGTGGATTTTTTGCTAGTTGTAAGCTGGTTCTTAATGCACTGGTAAAGGGTGTAGCTATTTTTGGCGAGGTGGTGACCATGCCGACGTTAGAAGTTCTTGCTGCTGCACTACTACTTGTAGTTGCATTCGAACCGTGTGTAAACGCCCTCTTGGGCTGCTCC
This sequence comes from Camellia sinensis, assembly GCF_055761805.1. Taxonomy (NCBI): domain Eukaryota; kingdom Viridiplantae; phylum Streptophyta; class Magnoliopsida; order Ericales; family Theaceae; genus Camellia; species Camellia sinensis. The sequence goes on along the minus strand of NC_138973.1, from coordinate 70,959,953 downwards.
TTCTCCTAGTTGATCAGACCTTGCCTCATAGCGTCTTCAATCTGTACCCCAATCTCATGCAAATCAGCAAAGGTGGGGAGGGGTAAGATGATCATTTTCTACATCAGCTTAGGTTGCAGGTTGCGCACAACCATCCTTATTTGATCCTTTTCGGTTGGTCGAGTTATCATCATGGAGGCCTTGGCCCTCCATCGAGTGACAAAGTCAGAAAAGCCTTTTTTCGGCTCTTGCTTGGTCGCCTCAAGATCACGGGTTGTGACCTCGATTTGGGTATTGTAAGCATATTGGGCGATGAAGGCCTCAGCCATCTTCTCCAAGCTTCTTTTCATTGAGTCCTCCAGCTTGGCATACCAGATGGCCGCAATACCCGACAGGGTCCGACCAAAGAGAGATAGTTTTTGGAGTCTAGTCAAGCCCATCAGGCATAGAGTGTCAGAAAACAGCCTCAAATGAACCATAAGATCGCCTGAGCCGTTAAAGCGATCTATGTGAGGCATCTTGAACCTGTCCGGCAATGTCACCGCTGAATTAGTATATCCATCCTTTATGTCTGGGATCGAGTTAACTCCCTGAGCTCACTTGAACAGCTTTTCAAGCTTGCTTACTTTCAAAGCAGTAGGATCAAATTCAAATTCGAACAGCGTGTCTGTTGGGTTGGCCAGTGCTTTTAAAGTTTGTGGTAGGATTGGTGGTGGGACGGCCCCTGTTGCAACATCCGTATTCTCCTTGACGGTAGCTGTATCCCCAAGTGTTGGAACTCTAGGTGGGGGTGGGGGTGGATGCGAAGCAGATGCTCCGGCTTGTTGTAGTTGCTGCTGTTGTTGAAGCCTGGCAATTTGATCTGCCTGCTGGGCCACAACCTCTGTCGTTATTACTTTTTTTACGACTACTTTTGCACGCCGTTAATTGGTGAGACAAATAACGACGTTGATTGCGCGTCGTAAAATATGTAATATAACGACTTATTATATCTGCCATAGAATATGCAATTTTTTTTTTAATTTTTAATTCAACAGGTTCTATTTGACCAATTTTGTACAATTTAACAAATATTACAAGCAAGCATTCACAAAACATCAATCAACCACCAAAATATTATTTGAAACATCAAAAAGAAACTATATCTATAAATTATAAACATCCAACAATTGTCTATACATTCCAAACATTTAAAAACTATATCCTTAAATTCTAAACTGTACAAAAAGTTTAAACCATCTAAAACTATACATATATAACTTTCTAAACATATAGACAACTATTATATTAAGAGATTATCTAAAACTACCAACAACAGTTCCTATAGCAGTTGCCGCTGCAACTGTAGCAAATCCACTTGCTCCTATCACAGGGACGAGAGTGCCCAATTTGCTCCTATCACAGGGATGAGGGTGCTCAATGTATGTGTTAAGGCTCCTAAACCTGCAGCAATAGCTGGAGCAACTAACCCTATTGCATTTCTTGTCTGCATGACAAAGGAAATTTCACATAAGTACAAAAACTAACGACTCAGGGATAAAAATATTTCTTGAGAAATCATTTCTTGTCACACCATTCATCCATCCAAATATTCTCATTTCAGCTTGTTTCATTTACTAAACATGTTATTTCTTGACTACCAATATTCAATACAATATACATCATAACAAGCCTAGTAACAAACCCATAAAATTGTCCCTTCAATCTAATAGGAATCTTAATATCGTATAACACTCTTGATCTGATGTAGTAAAAGCTTTTACTTTTCATATATAAAAGATATGAGAAGTAAAAGCTTAGCTTCAAAGACTATAACAAAATGAACACCAAGGACTTTAAGAAAGGAAAAAAGCTTCAAAACAAAACCCATAGCAAGGGATATACCTGTCCAGGATGAGACATGCGGGCATCCAAGGATAGAATTCTGTATTGTAACTGCACTTACTTCATGACCTCCAACGTTATAGGCAGCCTGGATTAAATAAAATATCCGGCCATGGACTAATTGCCCATATGGTCTGAAAACTTGCCTGAGTTGGTCATTTGAAACACTTTCATTCACACCACCAACAAATATCTGGCCATGCAAATTGTTGTCCACAAGCATATCAGCCTCCTCCCCAAAAGAAAGAAAAATTGAGAGATTAAAAGAAAGAAAAAAAAGTACGCACAGTTGTATTATTTGGATCAGCCTCATCCTGAGTTCCTTGTGTATTCTGAAATGAAGCTGCAAATAAAAAAAGTAATGGCACAAAAATGAATTTTCCCTCTGCAACTATGTCAAACGCTATGGATCATGTTAAAAAACCATGCAGGAGATTTTCATCCAACATAATTGGTAAATTGAAGACATTACCAAAACATCCATAAGCACACAAAAAAAAAAAAAAATGGAAAAAGAAAATAAAAGTGTAACACATACAAGCTGACAGAAGATCTGACGGATCACAAAACCAAATGAACACATTATAGCCACTTTGTCAAGATAGTAGCATTCAGGAAAATCTTTTAGCAGCAAAAAGATAATGCCAGAATGAAATATGCCATCTTGCAAACAGAATGACAAGTGGCCATTGCAATAGTTTACTTCTTAGTTCTTAAACACATGTACTGAAAAGGAAAAAAGAAAAAAGAAAAAGATAACCACTAAAACCTAATTATAACATCAAAGCAGTATGCTCAAGAACGTAACAACATATGTTGGTTTGGGATGTTCTAAAAAAGTGCATTTTTTTACTTATTAGCTTATATGGGTTGGGTTTGGGTTGGGTTTGATGTGATGTGTTAGAGAGGTGATGTGATTTACATAAGATGATGTGACTTAAATATGATAGTGACTTTTTGACTTTTTGTATTATTTAATTTATGCCAAACCAATATAATAGACATAAATATTTTTTTCATTATCGAACCCATGTCGACCCACCAAATCACAAAATCTTCCAGCCAGAGAGTTATATAAAGTGGCCAAACAATTTTTTTATTATTATTATTTATAACCTACCAAATAAGTAAATAAACCTGCTACTGTATCAAAGTCAAGACAGTTCATTGGCTCGGTAAAAGAAATGAGACGACTACATGACTTCCCTCGCTTGGTTGCTAACATATCTGATCCCCATATCACTATATCCCTAAAATGTGAGCTCCACGAGTCCCAAATAATTGAACATTAACCATTTGTATTGCTTCTAAACTAACTACAACATGCAGGGGAAAAAATGAGCATACAAGACGAAAATTTACACAACATTTGCAATGAAAAAAAATGTTGAAATTCAGTATGCCACTAGACAATATTTAGTTGAATAAACTATTATAACAAACCAAACCAAACTAAGCCTTCTGTCCCAATCAAGTGGAGTCAACTATATGAATCTTTTTTCGCCATTCAAGTTTGGTTAGCTAAATAAACCATTGTAAAAAGCTAAAGCATTTCCTAATTTAATGCAGTATCTAAATTGAAAAAGAAAAATTGTCATAGCAGTGTTTCATTTCATCTTTAAAAAAAAAAAAAAAAAAAAAAAAGAAAAATCGACTGAAATAAGAGATAGCAGTGTTGTGTAAAGACAAAATAGTTAGCTGTTTAAGATAAATAGCCATTCGAGCAAACAAAACATTTGTGATCATGTATCAAAATTTCATAATTGGAAAAACTAATTTATTTTTCCATCATCTGATAAAAAGAGAGTTTCCATCATCTTATTTCAATGTATTAGAAACCGCTCAAACCCATTAAAGAGAAACCAATAGAAATCATTTCATAGAAAAAGAACCATTTCAAAACTATTTCATAGAAATCATTCGGAATTCTTTCTGCAAAGAAGCATGATCATGCCTAATATTCATCGAGTGCAGAATATTAAGTGAATATTAAGAATGGGTGATAGCTTATTCTCAATACACATCACAGCTTATTCTCAAAGAGATCATATATATGTGTAGAGACGTGTAGACAAAATGGACAAAATGAAATGGGTGATAGCTTATTCTCAATACACATCATAAATGCTATATTTTTTACATAATATAATTACCAATGCATATATGTTATGTCTTTTTCTTCACAAAGAAAGGAATGTAAATATAGCACACCTCAGCAAAAATCCCAAAACCTAGAGAAGAAAGAAAATAAATAAATAAAAATTAAAGAGACCTTGATTTTGAAGGTTGAGAAGCTTTTTAGTTTTAATAGAATAGAAAAAGCAAAGATTCAAACTAAAACAGAGCAGAGACTACTTTGTAGAGCAAAGTAAAATAGAGTCATAGATTTAAAGATAATGACTTCTATAAAAAAAAAAAAAATTACACTACTTTTGGGAATACAATGAATGAGAGAAATTGAAAAGAGAATACCTTTGTGCTGCGAAAATATAAAGGGTTCTGGGAGTTAAATATTCACAGATCCCATTGCTTTTCATTTATTCTGTAGATGCCACATGGATGGGCATTTGGAAGCTAAGAGATATCACAATTACAATAACTGATTAAATGAAAAATTAGAAGAAAAAAAAAATACCTAGCTCTACGAGAAGTTTTGTACAAAAATTGTTTGAGTTTACTTTCTATATAAAAGACTAATACGAATTTTTCCAATTGCTTCCCTGCATAGTAAGATATTATACACCCTATAATCAAGCAATAAGCCATTAATCATATGAGGAACAGGGTTTGTTTTCTGAAATTATATAGCTTTACCAGAAATGTTACCGGGACTCTCCAAATTTAAGCAACCAAAACTGCTCGACGAAAATGACAATTTTCTGAAGAAATATAGCTCTGCTTCTGCAAAACAAAGAGCACATCTCTACAGTTTTGAGCATATGTTAATGCTAAAGGACATCTGTGTTCGAAAAACAAGGACAAAAAATTTAATGTACATGATTTAGGTCTTTAGAAAAAAATATATATATATTAAAAAGACAAGCCCAGCATGAATTATTGTTGTATTGATAAAATAACAAAAATAAAAACCAGAAGAAAACAGAATAAAATAAAATAAAATAATAATAAAAACTAAAATCCTAACTACAGATGGTCATTGAACTTAACAGCACCAAACCCACATTTCCCCCAAAGAAAAAAGTAAGGTGGGCTATTAAATGAGGGATATTAAAATAAATGAAAGTGTGGAGATAGTTGGATCATCACTGGTCATCCATGTTAATCATCTTCTCCATTGACGGCAATGCTTTATACTCTTGGAAATCTTAGCATTGAATATTGTGTGCAGCCACTAGGGTGACCTTCGGCCATTTCTCTTTCCATCTTCCTGCAGATTTGAGCAAATGTGAGTACGAAGTCAATAGCAATGCCACCACACAGAATCCATCACTCAGAGATGATATAAATTCAGATCATATTTGTATATATATGAGTTCAGTTGAAAAATAACTCATTGAATTTGACAGAAAGTAATGAACATGTTCCTGCAGCCATGTTTGGCAACACATATTTGCTCATAATCACATCCTTACAAGATTAGATTGGGTTATTTTCAAATTTGATCGATCTGATAGCAATTGGATAGCTACTTAGCCTAATTTCCTATATTCAAGTCAAAATATAAATGAAAAAAAATTAAGTCATTTGACTGCCATATGGGCCATTTTATATCGTTCATGATAAGATATTGATACAACCAATTGGAGTGTAACAACATTAATAAAAGATAAAAAGAACAACAGATAGTGCTTACCAAACTAGATCTTCTCAAAATCATCATCTAAATTCCCGTCTCCATCATCTGAAAGACCAGAAAGACTATCAACATGCTGAAACTTAAGAACATTCAGAAAACAATAGAAAATTGTTCATTTGTAGCTTGCCTAGTCATTTAAAGTACATTGAAAATAAAACAAGTAGATGTGTAGGAAACAAAAATCCCAACTGCAAGTGTGACATACAAATGGCGTGCACCAAACCTTGCACAATCAGTAGAAGGTGACCCATAAATAAAAAGTACAGACTGAGAGGACGGTCATTAATTGGATTGGAACACGAATTAAGACTACATGACATTACAGTTGATCATTGCATTATTTTGATTAGGTTTGTTTTTTGTGGTCCCTTGACAGCAGTTAAAAAGTATGAAGACTGATTAGATAGACTCTTGATTTTGTACGATGACGAGGAACCAAGGCTAGGCCACTTTGGACCCACACGTACTAGGTAAACCCCCAAATACCTGCAACAACCAGCAAACCATTGGTATCGGGTAAGACAAGGCATTGCCAATTGTAGTGAAACTAAAGATCTCTGGGTTTATGGACCACTGGATTACCTTAGCGGATTAACGGATGTGCTTGAATTATTTAAACATGCAACCTTTATAGTGACTCAGTTAAAGCAGAGGGTAATTCATCAGCACCATAGTGAAAGGTGGCACATCTAGACGAAACATTTACACTAGTGTTCTCAGAAACATAACAAGACTTTAAATGACCCAGATACTAAAAAATGGATAGCGTGCAAATAAGTAAATATGTAATAAAATGGAAAAAGAAAAGAAAAAAAAAAAAGAAGTAGAAATGTCGACCACAATCTTTACGTTGAAGGATGATGGCTACACAAGCTAACAAGTCAAGAAGGGCTAATGGTGTACCTGGGCCCTCATCATTGTCACCAAGATCTCCCAGAATACATCCAAGTCCTGCTCAGTAGATGATGAGGTTTTACTTTCAGGTTCATATTCCCTGCTTCTGTTTTAGAAGTTGTTTGAACTGTTGAAGTTTCCGTCATTTTGTCATCTATCACTTGTTCAGCAGGTTTTAGCTTAGCCTCATCCATGTACCGCTTTTCATACCTACAACCATCAGATGGAATAAATCAAAATTAAAATTACTCAACCACTAAACCAGTACAGCTACTCCTAAGAAGCACGGGCACTACACAAAGAAGTTATGTCCTATTTAAGAAATGATCCCTTCCAAGGTAAAGGCTGAACTTTCAGCTATTTCTTATTCAATCCAAAAGCATCATTATTATTAACTGATACAATTGATACATGTCTATGAATAATCAGTATTCCAAACATTAGAAAATATTTTTAAGAAAATATTCTCTTCATCCCCCATTATCATGTTTGTCCATTGGAGTCAACCACACAAATCCAATTTATTATCCCTTTTAAGGCAGCAACTAAAAGAGATAATTGGGAAAATAGAAAAAAAAAAAAAGAAAACTAAATATATCAACTGAAATAAAAATAACAATAAAAAAAGAAACAAAATATCATTCATGGCTAAATAAATTAGAGCCTAACAAACAATTTGAACAATGTCATGATGAGGTTGTCAACCAAAAGCTAAAATTTTAATCCAAAAAAAAAAGAAAAGAGTAATAGTTTCTTTGTAAAGGCTTTTCAATCTGTGCCATTGATAAAAAAAAGTCAGAAGATAAGGAAAATCTGAGAGGAAAAAAACAGAACAGAACCAAAAAAAAAAAAAGAGCAGAGAAATTGCTCACAGATCTGGCACTTACAAATCTGGCAGTGCTGCCTATTAGAGCAGTTTTAAATGCCATCAAGATGATCAAGAATGAAGGACTGGAGCAGATTGATCCTCTAATCATCACTCAAGCTTCATTCAACAATTACGCAACCAATGAATTAGGAAATCTTTCAAGAATTCACAATCCCTTAGCTCCCAAATCAAGATAGCAGAAAAATCATTCTCCTCGTCAAGAATTTGGCTGCATCATCATTAGTACACATAAGTAGCTAATTAATTGTACGGGGGCGAAATATCCTCTGCTTTCCGTACTCCTTGTACTCCAAGCTTCTCTTGACGGCGTCTACCTGGCAATCACAGAAACGGTGAGCTACCCGGCGGTGGTGTGCCGGATAGACCCTCCGACGATCAAGTCAGTCCACTTGGGGAAGAAGAAGACTGTTAGAGAGAGAGAGTATTCTCTTTGGGGAAGAAGTTGCATACCTCTAACGTTCACCTTCCTCCACTGTTTCTGGGCTGGCCATGCAGCCCCAAGATCGTGCGCGCACCACCTCTGTCGTCCTTCCCTGGACAGGTGGCAATGCTTGCCTCTCACCACCTTACGCGTGTAAAGATTTTGTCCTCCAATCAGCACATGCAGAACTGCCAAACGATATTGGTGCGTGCGTGGAGCAGATGTCCTCTCCCTCACGCCATTGGCCCAGGTGGCACACTTAACCGGAGTACCACGACCGGCCGGTTCCTTGTGGAGGCAATTCTCCACAAGCACACAACCGAACTAATAAACGCCGACCTGCCACTTAGCAAAGGAGCCAAAGTGTTATGCTTATGACCGGGCTATTTATGATCGGTCCCACCGGACTAACCGGCCATGAAGCACGCTGGACTTCCACCGTTCTTCATTCTTGATCACATGAAGCCTGTCCATCTCGGCCGACCGGTTAGGCGCATGCCGGCGCTAATCGCATCTCAAGTCTAGTCCGGGCTCCTCTTAGCTTGGTCATCAGACACCGCTGCGCGCTCGGCCGCGTCATAGCTCGGCTAGGCATTAGTTCGTGTCTGGTCGGTCGACCTCTCCGGCCGTGCAAGTCAGGCCGCTGGGCCGTGCAAGAGAGGAGTCTGCTCGGCGCCGCGCGGTTCGTCATGATCGGCGTTATCGTAGCTCGGTCGTACTAACGCGCAAATCTCCCCTCTCAATTGCCCCTTAGCCTAATCCGACCTAGTCGTGATTGGGGTTACCATCGTGACCGAGCTAACGGATGAGTTGCGCCATTACCAAGCCGAGCACGATTGAGGGCATACCTGCCGCCGAGCTGTCCCATTTGGTCGGCCATTTCCTCCACAGTCTTATCAAAGGTCATACAGCCGTACTAACAGCCGCATTCCCAGTGCCACGTGGCTTCACGCCATTGGGTCATGCAGCCAGCTGTTCTGCACGCGCAGAATTCAAATGGCTGTGCCGTTTGGGTTTTTCCCCCCTTTTTATGTACAGCCCAAGAGTCATTCGAACCCATCATTGTCCATTCTCTCCTCCAAATAGACCCTGAACCTCCCAAACCTTCGAACCTCCGAAATCACCGCCATTACTGTCTCTGTGCTACATCCTCCATTTCAGTTCCTTTCGAAGGCTGCAATCGAGCTCTCGAGGTTGTGTTCACCCTCGCATCTGCCCTCCTGGTAAGTTACACTACCCTCCCTCGCATTTCCTGTTTCTATTTCTCAAAAAAAAATTTATACCTGTTCTTCATTTCCGTGCCACTGTACTTCGTGTTTTTTTTTTTTTTTGTGACCACCAGTGCCCCCTTTCTTTGCTTAGAACCTGCACACCCTAGGGCTAATGGGAACTTTGAGAATGGAAGGGGCCTCCGAGCCCCCTGTTCCTCCTTGGTTCAAACGAGTTCGCCCCATTTCTGGGATGAACAGTTTGAATCTTGGTAGAACCGAGCTAAACGCTCATTTAGATCAGTAGGTAGGGCTATAGTCGATCAAAAACTAGTTTGTGGTTTCTTACTGAGGTCGCAACCGAGCTGAATACTCTAATTATATTGGTAAATAGGAATGCATCGAGCTGTAACTTGAGGTCTCCACTTCAAAACCTAACCGAGCTGAATACTCCATTAGAACTGCAAATAGGAATGAACCGAGCTAGGAAATTGACCAAGTAGTCTAATCGAGATAGGGGTCAGGCCGGTAAAACACCAAAAATCCTTCACTGAGCTATTTCCAATAGGAGCCGTGGAATTTATGCCGCGCTAACCCTTGGCCTCATTTTTTAACAATGCAGAACAAACTAGGACCGATCAGTTCAGTCAAGAACTATAATTGGTGGAGCTCAAAGTCCGAGCAAACACACCAACATTTTCGTCCGAGATACCAGTTAGTTCACCAAATAAAACCGAGATAGATGGGCAAGTACCGATTCATGGTGAGCTCGCTCGGTGCGATGGCCGAGTTTCATAGGGAGTACAACATCCCAGATGACGTCGTCTTAGAGCTCGCCAAAAAGGGAGACACCCCTTGGGGGGATCTGGACCGGTGCCCCTTCACCGTCGTATCAATAGTAGAGGGAGGACTCCGCTTCCCGGTTCAACCCTTGATTTGCGAATTTTTGAGGCAGACAAGGCTTTGCCCGACCCAAGTTTCAAATAACACTTACAAAATAATAAACGGGGTCGCCGAGCTGAATCGGAGGCTCGGTCTCAATCTCGGTCTGGCCGAAATTTTCCATCAGTATAGTCTAAGTAGAAATAAGAGTGGGCTTTACTAGTACCTCAAAGTCAAGAAGGGCCAAGCAAAGCTAATAGAGGGCAACCCGGACAAGGAGACCAATGACGACGACTTCTTGTGTGTGTCCGGTCGCTATGAGGACACCGAGGCACCCATACCGGGATAGTATATTAGAAAGGATTTTGGCAATGCTAGTGAGTCGCTCGACTGACCGCGCTATTTTCTTTGTGCATCAATTACTTTCCATGCCGATCTAACACTTGTCTTCTTTTTGCAGATAAGCACCTAGCAGCAGACTACTACCAGGCCAACCAAGAGGCCATCAGAGCCCTACTGTGCCATCCTGCCGAGGAGAGGGAGGCTTCGAAACTGCTCGGCTTCGAACAGACCTACCACTACACCGCACCGCGCAAGAGCCGGGTTACCAACTTTCTGCGTGCGCCAACCCCAAAACCAGATCCAAACCTACCACCGATCAGGCTTGTTCCACTCACCGCCGAGCAAGAAATGGCGAAAATCAGGGCCATCAAGTCCATGATCACCGGGGAAGAAGGCGAGTCCCAAAAACCAGAGGAAATCGGGTGGACATCCTCCACACCCGCCGGGCAACAAGAAGGGGCAGTACTGGCACTTGCCAACGAGCAACCGGCTGGTTGGTCCAAGAAGCGGCCGAGGAAGGAGCAAACTGGGCCGCGTCTGGCGGATGAAGACTCTACCGATCGCGTCTCCACCGAGCTCGGGGACCAGACCGAGCAACCACAGACCGGCAAATCCAAGGGCCCACCCACCCCCCCCCCCGGTCTGGGCGCCCGAGTTCAAATACCAAGGCCGAGCAGTTTCTGCTGAAGACTCAGTCTATGCGGACAAGGACTATTCGCTTGGTTTCAATTTGACCAAGTGGTTGATCTTGCCCACTGATATGAAAAAACACGACGAGCTTTCCGACCTCAAGGTCCTCCGCTTGGCGGCAAAATCCATAGTGCTGGTAAGTTCTCCATTCTTTGCGTCAAACTGTTTGCTCGGTTTTTGCTCGGTTTCTCGAATACTCACGATCTCTCACTTGTTTTCAGGTCGCGCAAAAGAACTATTTAGCCCACGACCGAATGATCAAAGTGTGGCAGAGCCTGCGGGATGCAATAGCTGAGAACAAGGCCCAAAAGGCCAAGATAGCGAAGCTTAAGGCCGCGCAGGAAGCAGCTGAGGCCGAACGGGATAACCTGAGCCAAAAGGTCGACCGAGCTGAAGCGGACAAACAGCGGGCCGTGAAGTCGACCAAAGCCCGGTATCTCGCCGAGCTGAGGAAGCTGCGCGATGCCCATAAAGAGGAGAAAGATAAGGCGGTTAGCGACGCCGAAGACAAGGGCTATGCTCAAGGTGAAAGAACGTATGAACGGCAGGGGCAGGCGACCAAGGACATCTTTTTCCAGTGCGGTTGGAAAGCTGCCGTGGAGAAAGTTAGCCTCGGTCAGGATGCTGACATGTTCCTACATCTGCCTGCGGCCTTCATACCGCACTATATGCAGGCCTATGCGAGCGCCGCGCAGAAGAGGCTTATTGAGGAGGCCAAAAAGGAAGCCGCGAAAGAAGCCGCCATCGCGCAACAAACCGAGCAAACTTCTCCTAAAGCGTCTCAGGATGCTAAAGATCAAGTAGCCGATCGGGAGGTTGTCGCGGTGGAGAACGCGGATGACAAGTTGGAAGAAGGCCTGCCCGAGCACAGTCCGGAGGTGGCCAAGCAGACTTTGGAGGTCGCCGAGCAGACGGTTGATCTGGAGTTGGACTGAAATGCCTCCTCCTATTTCCTGCTTTATTTTCGTCTCTTGTCTTTCTTTGTTTAATGTAACTGGGCTAGGGCCCCACAATTGTAACGCAATTTCCTCAATCAATGAAATTTGAACTTTTTGCCCGTTTAACTTCTATTGCTTTTTGGCTTCGATGTGCAAAATTCCCATAAACGTGTTCGAACTTCAACTAGCAGTTCGGCTCCTTTGGAATTTCAAATGCACCTTTTAATTTGCCGAGCAAAATCTGCTCGGCTCTAAATTGAGGGCTCAAGTATGGGGCCGAGCAAAATCAGCTCGGCCTTTTTGGGTTTGCAAACTTCATAAAATTCCAGTACTTCAATGTGACCGAGCAAAAACCAGCTCGCCCTTTCAGTTGGGTAGATCGCCAAGATTTCACTTCTGCCGAGCAATGTCAGCTCGGCTTCTCATTAGTTAGACAAAACACCAACGTTGCGAATTCTGCCGAGCAAACTCTGCTCGTTTTCCATATTGGACAAGACACCAATATGCCAACCGGGCCGAGCAACATCAGCTCGGCCCTTACATTGGGCAAACCACCAATGTTTCAGTTAAGTTGGTCACGACGCCAACATTTCAACCGGGCGAGCAAAACCAGCTTGGCCCTAATGCGAATTGGTCCATACGCCAATTATATCGTTGGACAATGCACCAACTGTTTGTGCGGTCTACTTCCATTCCGGCGAGTGGAAATCAGTCCGGTCCCATTCAGGTCGGCCTCCTTGCCCCTGGCATCCATAATTGCCTTGCGTCCTTGCGAATTCATTGTACAAAGATGTAATACCAAACAACAAGAGGGCCATTTTTCATTACAAAAGCATTGCTATCTTTTACATCAAGTGCCAAAAGGCTAAAGGTCTAGAAAAGCTAAACAACACAAGCAAATTACATCTTAAAAGTAAAAGACCTTAAGGTTGGCCGTATTCCATGGTCTGGGGACAGCCTTGCCATCTAAATCTTCCAGATGGTATGCCCCTTTACCAGCAAGACCAATCACCTTGTATGGTCCTTCCCAATTTGCACCGAGCTTTCCTTCGCCAGGGACCACTGTGTTGCCAAGCACCTTCCTTAATACCCAGTCCCCAATCTTAAACAGACTGGGGTGCACAACCTTGTTGTACTTTTTGGAGAGTTCTTGTTGATAAGCCGCTATGTGGATCAATGCTCGCTCCCTCCTTTCTTCAGCAAGGTCCAACTCCAATGCCACCGCTTCATTATTCAGATCTGGCTGGAAACTTTTAGAGCGGATGGTTGGCATGCCAATTTCCAACGGGATGACGGCCTCCATGCCATAGGCCAAAGCAAATGGTGTTTCCCCGATTGACCGCCTTGGCGTAGTGCGGTATGCCCAGAGCACATTAGGGAGTTCTTCAGCCCACTTGCCCTTAGCCTTCTCAAGTCGCTTCTTCAGCCCGTCCAAGATGGTCTTGTTTGAGGCCTCTGCTTGACCATTCGACTGAGGATAGGCCGGTGTTGAATTGTAAAACTCGATCTTCAATTCTTCGCAAAATCCACGAAAGAGTTTACCATCAAACTGAGTGCCATTATCCGAGATGAGGGCCTTGGGTATACCGAAATGGGTGATGGCGTTTTGCCATACAAACTTCTTCATGTCCTTTTCCTTTATGGTCGCTAGTGGCTCGGCCTCAACTCACTTGGTGAAATAGTCGGCGGCGGCGATGAAGAACTTGCGATTGCCCGGTGCAGCTAGGAGTGGCCCAACAATATCCAACCCCCAAAGCGCGAACGACCAAGGACTTGTGAAAGGGAGCAAATCTCTAGCCGGCTGGTAGATCTGGTGGGCGAACTTCTGACACTTCTCGCACCTGCGAACATATTTTTGCGCATCTGCCTGCATGCGCGGCCACCAATAACCCTGAGAAATCGCTCGGTAAGCCAAGGATCTGCCCCCAGTATGGCTGCCACAGATGCCCTCATGTATCTCATAGAGGAAAGCCTCCACCTTGGTGGGGTGGACACATTTCAAATACGGCCCGGTGAAAAATACAAGGCCCCGGACGGGGAGAGCCAAAACCGCTCTGACTTTGCCCAGATCTTGTGTGCCGCCTTCTTTTCTTCTGGTAGAATTCCATCTTTCAGGAACGCGATGATAGGATCCATCCAAGAAAGGCCCAAATCGGTGCAAAGTACCTCGGCCACTTCCGGTTCTTCTATACTTGGCCGCGGTAAAAATTCTATCATCAAGGGGTTGGGAAAAAATGTCTGAGTAAAAGCGAGCCCGACCAACTCATCAGCCGTGTTGTTTCCTTCGCGGTTGATCTGCTCTACCCTTATGGCATCGAACTTCTTAATCTCTGCACGCACCAGCGCCTGATACTTGGCCATTCTTTTATCCCTGGCCTCGTACTCCCCTGAGACTTGATTGACCACCAGCTTGGAATCGCTGAACACCATCAAGGCCGACGCTTTCATTCTTAGTGCGCTTCTTAGCCCGGCAAGGAGGGCTTCATATTCTGCCTCGTTGTTGGACGCCGGGAAACCGAGCGTAATTGCTTGTTCAATGATCATTCCGTCCGGTGAAGTCAGCACGATACCCAGCCCGACCCCATGTCTGTTGGATGCCCCATCGATGAAGAGTTTCCACGTCTCGCCGACAAACAGCTTCCAACAATCAGAAGGGTTTTGGGAACTCCTCAAATCCAAGTCTCTGGTTGGCTCATTCTGGTCCCTTTCCTCGTCATGGTTGACTTCCTCCTTCATCGAGGCATTCACCTTCGCTGGTTCGGTCGCTCTTTGCCCTTTCTCCTCTTGCGCCCCAACACTTGTTTTTGTTGCCAGAACCATGGATTGTGCTAAATCCGCAACAACCAAATCAATTGGGCAGACTGGATGCATCCTAGGGGCAAATTCCGCCACAAAGTCAGCAAGTGCTTGAGCCTTGATTGCGGTGCGCAGTCGGAACTTGATGTCATATTGCCTTAATTCCACGGCCCATTTCAAAATTCTCCCAGTGAAGTCTGCCTTTTCAAAAAGCACTTTAAGCGGGAACTCGGTTAACACAACTATTGTATGGACATGAAAATAGTGTGCCAGCTTTCTTGACGCCATCATTAGGGCCAGCGCCAATTTTTCCAAGGGAAGATATCTCGTTTCGGCTGGGAGCAGAGTCTTGCTTACATAGAAGATCGGTAGGTGCTGGATGCCTTCAGCATGAACCAATACCGCGCTAACTACGTGTTGAGAGACAGCCAAGTAGAGGTACAACTCTTCGCCCGACTGAGGTGTGACCAAAATAGGGGCTGAGGAGAGATATGCTTTCAGGTCTGCTAGTGCGCGGTCGCACTCATCCCAGAAGAACTTGGACTTCAAAGTTTTAAAGAAGGGCCTGCAACGATCAGAAGACCAGCTGATAAATCTGTTCAACGCGGCTGCCATCCCGGCAAGATGTTGCACGTCCTTCGTGGAGTTAGGACGCTCCAGGTCTTGTATAGCCTTGATCTGTGATAGGTCAACTTCAATCCCTCGATTTGTGACCGGAAAACCCAAAAACTTCCCGGTGCCGACTCCGAAGGCGCATTTGGAAGCATTCAAACGAAGCTTGTGGCGTTTAACTATAGCAAACATCTCTACTAGGTCGAAGAGGTGCTGAGCTTTCTCCTTACTTTTCACCACCATATCGTCGATGTAGGCCTCCATGGTGCAGCCCAGCATTGGGGCGAACATCTTTGTCACCATCCGTTGAAAAGTCACCCCAGCGTTCTTTAGTCCGAACGGCATGACTTTGTAGCAATATAAGCATCTGGGGGTGGTGAACGACGTGATCTCTCTGTCCGGTTTATACATAGCTATCTGGTGGTAGCCGCGATATGCGTCCAGGAAGCTAAACCTCTGATGGCCAGCGATTAAGTCCACCAGCTGGTCAATTCGTGGGAGGGGAAAGTTGTCCTTGGGGCAAGCTCGGTTGACAGTCTTGTAGTCAACGCAGACTCGCCACTTGTCGTTCTTCTTCAGAACAACCACCATGTTGGATATCCACCAAGGGTATTGCACCTCCTCTATGGCCCCAGCTTCCAATAAATTCTTCACTTCTTCTGCCACCACTTCAGCATGGTGCAAGGCTGAGCGGCGCGTCCTTTGAATGACTGGTCATGCATTGGGGAAGACATTCAACTGGTGACAAATGAAGCTCGGGTCGATGCTAGGCATGTCGTAAGGCGTCCGGGCAAAGGCCTCCAAATTGGAAACCAAGAAGTTGACATAATCCATCCACTCGGCGCTAGACAAGGATGATCCCAAGAGGAAGAATTTAGTTGGATCGTTCTCGTCAATGCGCACTTCCACCAAATCTTCGACCGATTTTTCCTCGACCTTTCTTCCTACGTCTTCAAGGACCTCTTTACCCTCGGGCCCCTCAATCATTTGGACGAACCCTTTGGCCACTCAGCTGCCATTTACCGCAACGAAGCGTTGTTTCGCCATCACCTGGTCCCCCCAAACTTCCTCTATTTGTCCGCTTGGTGCCGGAAAGCGCATGACTTGGTGGAAGGTCGAAGCAACTGCTTGCATAGCGTGCAGCCAGCCCCTGCCTAAGATCAAGTTGTAAGTCGATGGAACTTTGAGCACCCAGAATTCTACTTGCTTTACAACCGATCCCGCTTTGACCGACAAAATAATATTTTCGATTGGCCATTCTAGCTGTGAGTTGAAGCCGACCAAAGGGGACGTTGCGGGGGCCAAGTCCTTATCTTCCAACTTCATTTATTTAAACGCGTCATAATACATAATTTCTACCGAACTCCCCTGGTCAATCAAGATTCTCTTGATGTCAAAGTCCTTGACGCGAAGAGTGACTACTAAAGCATCATTGTGCGGCATCTGCACTCTTTCCAAGTCCTTGGTCGAGAATGAAAGGATGTCCCTCTCTCCGGTCTTTCCCTTCTTCACAGCGGGCTGAACAGAGAGCACTTCCCTCATATGCTCGGCCTTCTTAATCATCCCTCTCAGCTCGCAGACCCTGGCCGGTTCAATGATGCCGTGGATGACGTTAATTACACCTTGCGGGGGCGCTTCTAGGGCGGCCAGGCCGTTTGGCTCGGCTTGGTCCGCTGGCGTGGCCTTGATGCCCCCATCTATGTATTGGTCAAGATGCCCCGCCGCCACCAACTCCTCTAAGTGTTGTTTGAGCGGCAAGCAGTCATTTATTCGGTGCCCCCGTTCTTCATGAAAGGTGCAGCGATATTTTGAATTGAAACCCCTCTGCGCACTCCTCAACTTGGCCGGCCAACGGATGAAGGTTCACCTCGAATCTCGCTCAAAATGCGGTAGATGGGGATTTTAAAGACCGTTGTGATTCCAGTCCGTGCCTTTAATTTTCTTTTGGCATCCTCCGCTACATCACGGGGAGTGTCAGCCCGGTCATTTCGGTGACCCTTGTTTCTGTCATCACGGTTTGAACCATGGCTCTGATCTTTTGACCGGTTGTTTGGGCGGTTATCCTCCTGCCCAACCGAGTGAACTTTCCCTGCCACCCTTCTGTCCGTCGCGACCGAATTAGACTTCTCGGTCGCGGAGGCGGCATCATCCTCCACACGAATGTACTTATTCATCCGCTGCATCAAGGACTCCATGGTTGTGGGTTGATGCATCGTGAGTGAATCTCGTAGCCTATGTCCGATTGGGAGACCCCGTTTGTATTGAGTGATCGCCAGATTGGTGGGGCAGTCGAGGATCTCATTGTAAGTTTCTCAGTATTTTGCATTGTATGCCTTCAACGAACATCCAAACTCCATCTTGACGCCCAGGAGATGGTCAACCTCCTTCGGCGTTCATGTGTTGGTTTTGAATCTGGTGACGAAGGCTTCCGCTAGTTGCTGCCACCCCTCAATACTCCCCTCCAGGAGCCTTTCGAACCACTTCAAACCCAGCTCTCCCAAGCTTGCTGGGAATATGAGGCACATCAAGGCGTCGTTCCGCCGGTGGCCAGCCATTACCTGCCGATAATGGCTCACATGTATGTACGGATCCGTCTTGCCGTCGTACAAAGTGAACTTTGGCTGGTGGAATCCGGCGGGGAGTGGCGTACTCTCAATCTCTGGAGACAGCGGCGTGGCTGTAAGTCGCGCCAGCTCTTTGTCCACCAACGCAGGGGCTATCACTTTGGGGGCTGGCATCGCCACTTTCTCACTACAACGAACTGGAGCGCTCAACCTCTGCAATGCCGACACTCTTCGAGCCTCCTGATGGCGCGCCCTCTCTTCCAATACATCCCTCAAGTCCCTGGAACGCGTGGAGAAAGAGGATCCCGACGTCAGCGTCGGGCGTGAGGGGCGGTAAGTGCTGTCGCGAGAGAGGGACCTGCCCTCTCTTTGATCGGAATCTCCAACCCCATAGTTCTTAGTGATAGAGAGAGAGCGAGTCCTCTCCTAGCGGCGACTGCTCCAACGAGGGGACAGGGTGCGCTCACTGAGGTTGCCCTCTCCAGCAACACCCTTCCCTTTAATCTGGCGTTTCAGTAGCTCTATCCCCGCCGCCATCTTGCGAATGAGGGCGTCTTGGTCCTTGAGTTTGTGCTCCAGGCGCTACGTATGGGACTCCCCCCGGCGTCGGCGGCCCTCAGGACTCTGCGAGCGATCAGTACTCCTCCCGCGTTTGTCTCGCGCACCTCGCGAAGGAGTCTCTAGGCCCGCCATGGCTGGAATATTCGGGAGGCCTTCTCTCAAGCGGACGTACTCAGGTGTGACGCCATCGACGACAAACAGTGGGGCTTCGCCATTATTGGCCATGGAAATGGTCGAAGAAGCTCAAAGAACAAGGGTTGAGTATCAAAGACTTCCCACAGACGTCGCCAATTGTACAGGGGCGAAATATCCTCTGCTTTCCGTACTCCTTGTACTCCAAGCTTCTCTTGACGACGTCTACCTGGCAATCACAGAAACGGTGAGCTGCCTGGCGGTGGTGTGCCGGATAGACCCTCCGACGATCAAGTCAGTCCACTTGGGGAAAAAGAAGACTGTTAGAGAGAGAAAGTATTCTCTTTGGGGAAGAAGTTGCATACCTCTAACGTTCACCTTCCTCTACTATTTCTAGGCTGGCCATGCAACCCCAAGATCGTGCACGCACCACCTCTGTCGTCCTTCCTTGGACAGGTGGCAGTGCATGCCTCTCACCACCTTACGCGTGTAAAGATTTTGTCCTCCAATCAGCACATGCAGAACTGCCAAACGGTATTGGTGCGTGCATGGAGCAGATGTCCTCTCCCTCACACTATTGGCCCAGGTGGCACACTTAACCGAAGTACCACGACCTGCCGATTCCTTGTGGAGGCAATTCTCCACAAGCACACAACCGAGCTAATAAACGCCGACCTGCCACTTAGCAAAGGAGCCAAAGTGTTATGCTTATGACCGGGCTATTTATGATCGGTCCCACCCAACTGACCGGCCATGAAGCACGCTGGACTTCCACCGTTCTTCATTCTTGATCACATGAAGCCCGTCCATCTCGGCCAACCGGTTAGGCACATGCCGGCGCTAATCGCATCTCAAGTCTAGTCCGGGCTCCTCTTAGCTTGGTCATCAGACACCACTGCACGCTCGGCCGCGTCATAGCTCGGCTAGGCATTAGTTCGTGTCTGGTCGGTCGACCTCTCCGGCCGTGCAAGTCAGGCCGCTGGGCCGTGCAAGAGAGGAGTCTGCTAGGCGCCGCGCGGTTCGTCATGATCGGCGTTATCGTAGCTCGGCCCTACTAACGCGCAAATCTCCCCTCTCATTAATGTTTCAGTATATATGGGTCATAGATATATTCCAGTCAAAAGGATACAAGTTTGCCAGTTTTCAAATGCCATTCTTTACATTCTCCATGAACTCATTCTGGCTCTAACATCTTCCATAACTGTTTTAATAATAATATCCACATGTTTCCTCTTTTTTCATGAAAAAATAGTCATTTCTTTCTCTCTATCTGTGGTAGAAGGCTATCCAAGTCTACAAACATATATTCCCCAATTCAATTAGCCCAAAAAAATAAGAAATTCAGTTAACACTGTAGAGCTCAACCTTTATTGTTAAAACCTCACTTTCGTATAATATAAACTAGCAAAAATGTCAATACCCCTTATTTGCAATCTTTCCAAAAATTTTGCAAGTTAAATTAGATGGGAAAAAAAATTTAAATCAAAGGACACCAGGGTAACTAAGATGATTCAGTTCTATGGATATAGATAAGATGGTAGCATCAAACTAAAGTACACAGTTAAGCAGCCATTTCTCGCTAAATATCTATTATAATACATTTAAACCACTACATGAAAAATTTATTTTGTAATTCCAACAAACACACCATTCAGTCAATTAAGCAAACACATAAAATGCACAGTTAAGACTAGTACCAGTAACCCAAGAAACCCACATTGTAGATGGCTATATCATACTTACATTTGAACAGAAATGGAGAGAAAAATTAGGGCAAAGATGAACTGTGTCAGGTCTCTGTTCAAGAAAATGTTGAAAAGGATGCCAAGGCTAAGAGCAAAAGGAGGAAAACACTTCAAGCCAAAAACCAAGAACCTCCTTCACAAATGAGATGGTCGAAGAGTGTGTCTGAAAAAATTCGGATTTATGAGAGAGATCAAGAGAACAATTGCGTAGACTCTAAAAGGTCTTACCCAACGCACAATTGCTTTGACTCAGCATCTGAAATTGCTAATTCTAAATCAGTAAAAGATGTGTTTGGTTGAGAGGGTTTACATAGTGATTTCAAAATTCAATGCAATGAAAACAGGACTGGTGATGGGAAGGTAATTCGGAGCAAGAAAAAAATAAGAGGACTCGGTTTGAAGAAGAGAAATGTTAGGGATCATGAAATTCTTTTCATGAAAATGATCATGAAAAATTTGTGACCTTTAGATTACCTTGATATGTATGTGGTGCTTTATTCTAAGGCCCCGTTTGTTTTCAGTGATAGAAGGGAGGGGATTGATAGTGAGGGGATTAATAGTGAGGGGATTGTTAGTGAGGGGATTGATAGTGAGGGGATTAGTAAAATTGTGTTTGTTTTATAATCAATGGAGTAGTAATAGTTCATGTTTGTTTTGAGAGATAGGAATGGGATTAACCATGTGAAATTCCACAAATACCCTTATTGAGCTACAGATACTGTGTTGTTTGTGAACTGTTTGTGTCAAAATTGAAGTATTGGGCTTTCAGTGAGTGGACAATTGGTCACCTTGTCAGCAATCTGTTTTTCTCAAGTTAGCATCAAAACATGAAAAATATTTGATCCATATTTATTTTACACAAATTTTTGTACATAATTTTTTCCCCTCATACAACTGTTTCATGCTTTGGGTATAATGTATAAAAATGAGAAAGGTCAGTTATTTTTAGCCTGATTATGTTTGTAGCTAACAGCATTATGGCAGTTATTTTTAGTTCCACTGTGCACATATCAAACTTATATAATTTTTGCATAAGAAACGTAGTGAAACGGCATAGTAGCTGAATTTTGCAAACCTTGATTTTGGCGTGAATGACCTCACAGTCATGGGTTTGACCTATGGCTCAATAATTTAATGTCAATTCACTTTTAGAATTTAATTAACTTTGCTGAACTTGATGAAGCTGTTAAACTAATGCATTAATTTGGAAAATTGGAAATTTCGGTAGTTTATAGATCTTTTTTCTTTTTAATTCATTGACAGTGTAGAACAGGAGAGAAGACAAAAAAAAATCATTGGACAAAATAGGTAAATCAGACTATCTGTAGCTCAATTATCATATACCTCAAAGTTAATTGTTACTGTGATAATATCATCCAACACAGCATCGGCTATAACTTTTCCAATTTCCTTGTTCCATCGTTGGAAATTTCTCCATTCCTCTGTCATGCCATTCCTTGTTCCATCGGCTATATACTGTGTTGTTTTCAGATTTATTTGCATAAAAAGGTGGCTCAATCTAAGACAATAACAGTTTAAAAAATGAAATAATCCCAATGCAATTCAATTTTACAACAAATTGTTCTCCCTTGAAATTAATTGGCTCATTCATTCCATAACCACTCAACAACATTTGAAATTAAACCACCCTCAATGAGTTTGAATTTATTCACACACTTTTGAAATCTGTGAGCAAAACGCATTACTTAATTGGGGAACAGCAGTAAGATCTATGACAACAATAATATATGAACTATAATATTTATAGTTCCATGCCTTGTTGCATAACAACAATAATACATGAACTACAGATTTTATACTACCAAGTTACAAAAACTAGCCCAACACAGGAGCAACATTTACTCAACAAAAAGACCATCATAAAGTATTGCAGCAGCAAAAACTACCTAACCTATAATATTTATGCATCACACAATATATTACAAGTCATGTGGGAAACAAAAAGACCATCATACAGTAGATGTCACATTTAAATATGACCTTCCAATAGCAAAGAAACCCACTCCATCTTGTCATTCTCATCTAAACTGAAAAACAAGTCAACTTTGTCTTCATCTTTTACTATCATAGATGCTGCCATCAATCTTTGGGTATTACTCATTGGCAACTTCAGAAGTTCTGCATTAACCAACCTCCTCTGTTGGGATAGGTCATGTGAATATCCTATCCTATGACCAATCTCCACCATCGTAGTATTAGTATTCTCAATGAATGATCCAAGATTTTTTGCCATCTCTGATAGTTCAGTGGGAATCCCCTCAGCATGTCGAGCCCGCTTTTTCCCAGTTTTAGTAGAGTCAGCACGGTTGGGAACATTACCTGCAGTAGACATTGAGTAATCCGTATCACCCATGTTCATACTAAACTGTTCAGCAGGAGATTGTTCTCCTTCTTCTGTAGTTGCATTTGCATTCTCCTTTTCCATGGCTGCAACTGCATCGGCAGGATCCTCAGCCAGTTCACCAGTCGCCCTATCCTTCCCAAATAGAATAAGCCAATCTTCATAGAATGGGAATGGCCTGTTTCGCATCCCTTTGGCATCTGGCACCCTCTACACAAGTGATTATCTAATTATTAAAAAGAACAAATTGATTTATAAGTACATAGACATACAAATAACAACATAAAAATGAGATTTACCCTGACATAGTTCTGCCATACGTCGTCACTATCAACAAGCACCATCTTTTGTTCATCATCCCAACCAAAACCACTTATGTTTAACATATCTTGCAGAGCATTATATTGTTTCCTCCAACATTTAATCTTCGAGTCGATGTGAGGAGTGGCTCGAAGATCAGTTCCAGGAAATGCACTTAAGATCTTCTTCTCACATTCATTGTAGAAGCCTGCCCTAAACTGATTATTATCAAGCTTCCACCTGGGATTATTTGCTATTACATCCTTCATGGTTGTAATGAGGAATACTTCCTCACGGTGATTCCAAAACCTTCGAGGTTTCCCCTTCTTACGAGAACTAGTGGTACCTGAGTCATCCATACCTATATATATGTATATCATAAGTTTAAATCATAACACACATGTCAATCGTAAATAACAAATCAACTTACACAACATTTGTTACAAATACCACACAAAAACTAAACAAATAAGGTTCGAATTACATGGCATAATAAAATCTCACTATTACATAAAAATCATCATACAACACTAATTTATTGACCTCTGCTTGCTTGCCATTCATTAAACATTTGGGTTGCCAAGGCAGTTCTCCATTCACTCCATTGATCAGATGCTTCAACAACATCAATCGTTTCATCTCCTAATTCAGTAGCTGGAGGAGGAGGATTCATTTCCTCGTTCTCATCATCATCAAGATCCATAGGCATTTCACGTTGTATGAGATTGTGGAGAAGGCAACATGCAGTGATAATACGAAATTGAGTCTTGATTGGAAAGTAAGAATAAGTCCTCAATATTGCCCATCTCATTTTCAGTAGTCCAAAACACCTCTCAATGACGTTACGAGCAGAAGAGTGCCTCATGTTAAAAAACTCTTGTGGAGTTGTTGGGGCACCCCCTTCTCTCCATGTGGAAAGATGGTAACGTTGTCCTCTATATGGTGCAAGAAAACCCTCCCCATTTGTGTAACCCGCATCTACGAGATAGTAGTGGCCTGTAATTATGTAAGATGGTTACACTATGTATATAACAAAATAATTGTTTAATATAGATATAGTATACTTATATATATAACAATATATAATTATCATACCAGTAGGGACTTTTAACCCATTGGGTCTACTGACAGCATCTCTAAGTACCCTAGAGTCAGAAGCAGATCCTTCCCATCCAGGCAAGACATATATGAATTGCATGTCTTGGGAGCACACACCCAATACATTTGTGGCAATTTCTCCCTTTCTTGTTCTATACCTTGGTTTGTCTATTGCAGGGGCAAGAACCTTAACATAGGTTCCATCTAAAGCACCAAGACAATTCTAAAAAAAAAAAAAAATTATAAAATTAATATAGGTAATACAAAAATATAATATGCTCATTAAGCGAAATTGTAAATATATTGTACCTGAAAACAACTCCACCTATCATCTGTACAATTAGCAGTTACCGGTTCAGGCTTTTTAAGGAGGAGACCATGGAGGCGCAACACAGCCTTCAGAACATTATTGAAGTGCTTACTAACTGTTTGACCACTCCGCATGAAATTAAATTTAATTTTGCGGTTCTTAGTGTGATGTGCAAGCACATTCAAAAACATTGCTACTTGCTCCTCCAAAACGACATACTTTGAATCAGATAATCCAACACTTCGCACCAACCCACATAAAAGCATGAAAGTACGCCTATTCATTCGAAGTTGGTCATGACAATTTATGTCACTATCGTTGACCAATCTATTCAAATGGTCAATTTGTTTTCCATAGGGGTGAGGTGATCTAGGTAGTTGGAACCTAATTTCTTTCTTCTTGAATGCAGCATGTAAAATCACTATATACATAGCACATGCATAATTAATGGATGAAACAACATGTTGGAGGGCTACAAATTCCTCTATCAACTCCTTTCTTCCTTTCTTAGTGGCATAATTATTATCCATCTACAAAAAATGAATAAACAATAAACGGCTAAAATCAGCACAGAAAGTAAAACAAATAATAGATAATAGTATTAATTAGCAAGTAGAGCATTGTTCAAATTTTTCCATCCCACATGTTAACAATGTGAAAGTAGTATTAATTTCCCATAAAAAAGAAATGGAAAAGATCATAAAAAAATAAAAGAATATAAAGAAAAAACAAATAATTTGGTGCCACACAAAATTAGCACTACATTGATGCACAAAGACATCAAAGAAAATGAAAGATATTTATTTTCAATGGAAACCTATTTATGTGTAAGCAGTGATAAACCTATTTATGTCTAACACAATATTTTACCACATTATTTATGTGTAAGCAGTGATAAACATTATGGTACTATCTGTTTGGCAGAGGTTAAAAAAGAAACATTGTTTCCCAAACTTTTTTGTTTTTAGTACAAAAAAAAAAATTTATAGTAAATATACTCTTGCCAAAAATAATATATGTTTAGCACGTGCACACAAACTGGTAGAAAAACTACGATTTCTAACCAAAAATAATAATAATAACCATAGCCAAATTTTGAAAGTGGAGTAAAAGCTTAATATGTTAACCATCCTATGAAACTAGGGTCAAGCATATGTATGAACTTCAGTACTTAAACAAATGAAACCCTTAGCCTTCAACCCACAAGTCTCCAGCAACCAGTCTGCTTTCTTGGTATGTTCTTCACATCCTACCACTTGACTTGCCAAACTATAAAACTCATGTCCTCATAAACAAAACCCTTATCTACAATGCTTTTGCTTAAGAGACAAGCAATGCTTCCATAGTCTTTGACTAGCGGCTTGCTCGATTAGGATCTTTTTAAGGCTTCCTCGATTAGGATCTTTTTAGCATTAAATATATTCTTTTTAGCTTCATACATAATCTCTCCAATTGGCAATACATAACCCAAATCAATCAATACTGAAGAAAAGCTGTGGTAATTGAGCAAAACACAAGGATTTTGCACATATAATAAATCCCAAAACTAAGATCTTGAAAATTTGACTGATTGGAAGATTCAAGATCAATTTTTTAATTTGACTTCTATAACAAATTCCCAACTTGAAAAGCAATTGAAACTAGGTCAATGATGAAATTATTATGGTTGTCATAGTTAACATGACAAACTACAACTTGAAAAGTAGCTAAAATAGATCTAATTTGGACATATCAAAGAAAAATCAGTTTATCAGATCTTCATTATTATGATTGCTAGGATAGCAGATCTTTATCAGTTTATCACTCCTCCAAATAGATGACCATGTCACCAATGGTATTGTTATTAAATGTTTATCAGTTTATCACTCCTCCAAATAGGATAGCATATCTTTATCAGTTTATTATTAAATGTTTTTTTTTTCAACATTTAATCTTAGCTGGGTTGATTTTTATTGAGTCCATGATCATAGATAATTTAGTTTTGAAGTGCATAGACTTTATTATCTTATGAACTTGACCTTTATTCGCACGCATGGAATTGGTTTCAGGAATTTGTGCATTTGGGTTGAAAGTGTGGACCACATCAATTTAATATACGAGTTCGAACATACAACAAAGCTGATGCAGTGTGTGTACGAACAAAAATGTTATTTTGGAGATACATAGAACATCAGTACCTTCTTCATTAGTACACAAGTATAGAATGTTCATAGAAAAGTAGCCATTTAGGCATATTGTCAAACACATAGTGAGCATGAAATTGATATTGTAACAGGACAACACAGCAAGGGACAAAATATTAAATTTCAGTAGGTTAAGAAGACAACCACAGCACATAAATTTCAATAGGTTAAGAAGACAACAGAATTCTCTCATTTCGATTAATTTATTTAAAAATCAAAAGCGAAGAAAACAACAAAACAATAATCAGAACGAATATTTCGATTCAAAAAATAGTAAAACAATTTGTGTATATATGTGTGTGTGTATATATATAGACAGTACGGAAGATTGAGATGTGGATATAAAAAGCAAAAAAAAATTACCAGCAGATGCTCCACAGAATCTGAAGATGGAAGATGTGAAGATGAGAGAGCTAGGGCACACTGTGAAGGAGAGTAGGGCAGACTCAGATCGAAAATCTGAAGAAGATGAGCTCTTCTCTTTGCCTCTCCTTCATCCTGCTGCTGCTTCTTCAACGAAGAGCTAGGGCAACAATGGGTAGATAAGTAATCTCTCTCCTAATACCAACGGACTAAATTTTCAATACCAACGCTTGGGGCAGACTATGAATCCTGATGGCAAGGCCCATCTTTAAGCCTCCGGCTTAGCAATCCGTTGTCCAACCCTGCAAACAAACAGAACTTTAGGTGGGTCCCACTGCTATCTTAATCCCCTCCCCTCTTCTATACCCCAAAACAAACGGGGTGTAAGTGTAATCCAAAGGTCACAAGCTTTTCATGATCATTTTCATGAAAGACTTTTCATGATACCTAGCATTGCTGTTTGAAGAAAACAATCAGAAATCTGCTTTTTGTTTTAAGGAAAGTAATATTCTTGAAGATGCTCGGGATAATTTAATACCTCTGCAAGAGCGCATGCAAAGTCAGGACCGGGTTATAAGGCACGATGAAGAACACGATCAAGTTGGAGTGGGAATTTCTCCCTTCAGATCTGATATGGATGCATCCACAGGAATATACATACATCCTAGTGTTTTTAGCAACAAAGCTGCACATGGAAAGGCTGTTGTGAGTGAGTTGCAAACCAATATGGCTCTTGTCGAAGGTGACTGTTCAGCAACTCATCAAGATGTAAATTTAGGAGCACTAAAATTGATATAGTACCTGCAAATTCAGCACAAAAGAGAACATCTGGAGGAGGACTTCATGCTTCCGTTAATTTTCGCATGGATTCAGAGAGAAGTGATAGAGAATCAACTTTGCAGAACCACAAAGAAGAGATATCTCAAATTGCGCAATCAGCCCGTTCGAGATCGCCGTTCTGACGGGTCCGACGGTAGTCCTTTGTAGACAAAGGTTCTGAAACAGTCCGTAGGATCTGGATTCTCATCATCATCATCAGAGAGAGAGAGAGAGATTGAAACCCATGTTTCATTTTGATTAGAATAAGGCAAAATAGTTATTTTTGGGGGAAAATTTTTTTGGCTCCCCAAATTTCATTTTGCCGTTTTTTTTTTTTCATATACAATTCCCGACATGTATTGTGCGTCGTAAAAATGTAATATTTTTAATGGCGAATGTTGTGTGTACCGTGAAAAATATTTACTTTTCACGGTTGGCATATGTGCGTCGTGTATAATTGATGTATTAACGGCACGCCATATGCACGTCGTAGAAAGTTTTATTATTTACAGTGCACATTGTAAATTGTAAAAAAATCATCGTTATTATCTTTCATGGCCTACACAATAGACACGCCGTGGTTGGAAACGTATTTGCGACGTGCAAAAAAAACAAGCCGTAAAAATGAGAAACTACAGCGTGCATTTATTGTATGCCGTTGATGTGGTGCCGTAAAAAGTCAGTTTTGTTGTAGTGTCATTAGAGTTTTTCCCATAACTCCTTCATCAAAGTTAGAGAACTCTTCGAGGGCTACGTTGTGTGCAGTTGATATCAGGTTTCGACAACGTTAATTTTAGGGCTTTCTTCTCTTTTTTCTTTAAGAACTTGAGGTAGGAATTTTTCTTTGAGTTATATATACATTTTTACAAAGTATGTTATTGTTGGGACTCTTTCTTGTGGTGATTGAACTTGGGTTTGGACTCATGAGTTGTGAATGACTTTAAAAATGGGTTTCCAAAATGTTTTCTAAAAATCCTTGAGATTTTGAGTTATATTGTTGTAGAGAATTGTTATCTTCAAATAATTTCATTTAAAATGAGGAGGAAACTTAGTTTATGGGAACCCTAGAAATTTGGGAATATTTAAGAAAATGTGGTGATGTTATGGAATTGATTTTTGACAAATATTATGACAATGTTGAATGAAAAGAATTTTATGGAATATGAGGAATAGTTAGTTTTGAAGTTATTATTCAAAAATTTGAATATAGTCATGAAATGATTAACTTGTTGAGGATGTGTTGCTACTCTTGGATAGATATAAATTAATATATGTTTATGTTGTGAGATTGCATTGGAAACAGAAATGGAAATTGTGATCGAAATGGAGGAATTGTGTGGAAATATTGCAAGTGGAAGACTAATATAATTACCTTGATATATGTTACATTGGTATTTCAATTTATTTGGTTATTAAAATTTTTGAAGTGAGATTTGAAAAACTTTTGCATTGAGAAAGGAATGTTGTAAAATAAGATCTCATTGAAATGTTTTGGGATAAATACGTTGGTAAGTCCGAATAGGGGGTGTAGATGAAATTGATTAAGTTGGCCTTAGTGTCCAGGGTAAAAGACCGAAACACATGTGCGGAGGAGGTACCACGTGCCTTCCGGTTAGCTATCGGTAAAGTGGGGGTTTTGGTAGTGCTAGTTATGCTTACTTGCAGACACCAACCTAGGGATTACCTGAGTCGTATTTACCGCCCCTTTGAACTTGATTTAAAATTGTTGAATTTTGTTGAAATTTTAAGATTTCATTGTGCATGATGGCTTTCAAAGGATGAAGATGAGACTTTCTTTTAAAGGCATAGCATAGTATATACATTCCATTTCATGAGACTTGTAGAAAATGTATATACTTTATTAAAAAATTTCTACTGAGCATTATGCTCACCCTATGGGATTTTGGTGCAGGAAAAGATGTGGTGATTCCACCAAGCTAAGTGCATGGATATGAATATTGAGAGCACAAGGCTCTTGTTTTGTTGTGGTTGTATTTTTGCAAGCCAAGGGCTTTACTTGTATGGGTTTGAGCAACCATTTTGTGTAACCGAACTTAAGCCTTGGACTTTATAGCCCTTGAGGGCATTTGTTTACTTTTGACTGGTTATTTCACGTGCTAGAGATTCATGTACTAAGGTCGTTGAATGTATATTTGCATGTGGAAACCTTTGTAAATCTCTCTTGATTATATATATGCAAATGTTGGAGATTTGGGTCTGATGTGTTTATTGGAAATTTATTATTATTATTATTATTATTATTATTATTATTTGGAGCGTTACAACTTGGTATCAGAGCTACCGAATACTTGCAGCTCGTGGGAAGTGGTTGTTTTTCCGTATTGGGTTTATTTTACTTGATTAGGAGAGGTTCCATATTTTTGTGGTTATATGACGACGTGCTTATTGTAGACTCAACTTTCTTTGCACCCCCCTTTCGAAGAGCTCAAATTGGTCCTACAGTTCGGACTCCTGTCACGGTTCTAAATCTAATCTCACAAAGTGCAATGTAAGACTAATAAACACCAAAGAGTCTAATCCGACAAATCATTTTGGAAAATCAGATTTTGAATCAAATAATGCCAAACTGGACTACTTTGCCAGATTACAAAGTCGCCACCTAAATATTTTATTTTGGAGAAATTTAGGAAACCCTGACTCGTGCCAAAGGCCACCTGTCCGTCATCACCAAAATTACATGGGCTCGGGAATTTGGATACGAGGGGGGAAGGTCATAAAATAAGTACCCCCGCTCACCCGATCAAAGGATCGGCCTCTACTAAGCATAATGTCACGACCCGAACCCGCCCCTATGGGTTAAGGCCATAACCGGCCAGTAATCACGAAATTACCTACGGCCTCAAACCAAATAAGACAAGACTCATCAGAGTAAAAGGGGCCAAACGGAAGCAAATTTAAAACTTTGTCCATAGAGCCGTGCTTATATGCACACCATAACATTCCATATGTACATATGTTAATAACTCACAACAGAAAGTGTAATGACATAAGATTCTATACAGACAGGAACATCCAAACTAAGTCAACCCATGAAAACTATATACAGACGTATTCAAAACTTCGTCAACCTAACAAAATGTAAATACATAACAAAAGGGCGAAGACGGGTCTCGTGCGTGAGACACAAAGGCTGACTCTTCAAAACCTTGGTTGTTCCACACAAACTTCACTGAGGCTGGGTTTGGACCTCTCTTGGCTCACCTACAAACACATGAATGAGCGTGAGCGATAGCCCAATGAATAATATCAAACAAAGAAGTCATACAAACGATATGTAGAACAACATACACCAAACGGCCTTGGGCCCAATTCATACTTCTATTTAACATATATATATATACACAATTTAAGTCAAGTGATCGTGGTTCGTATCAGGCTGGCCTTCAGCCCATTTATACTTTCATTTATGTCAAAACGGCCTCTGGCCCATCCATTCGTGTCAAAACGGCCTCTGGCCCATTCATTCGTGTCAAAACAACCTTCGGTCCTTTCATTTATCTCAAAACGACCTTCGGTCCATTCATTTATCTCAAAACGACCTTCGGTCCGTTCGTTCGTGTCAAAACGACCTTCGGTCCATTTGTTTAAGTCAAGACAACCTTCGGTCCATTCATTTATCTCAAAATGACCTTTGGTCCATTCATTTATCTTAAAACGACCTTCGGTCCGTTCGTTCGTGTCAAAACGACCTTCGGTCCATTCGTTTATGTCAAAACGACCTTCGGTCCATTCATTTATCTCAAAACGACCTTCGGTCCGTTCGTTCGTGTCAAAACGACCTTCGGTCCATTCGTTTATGTCAAAACGGCCTTTGGCCCATTCACACTTTCATGTCAAACTGGCCTTTGGCCCAATCATTCATATCGAAACGGCCTCTGGCCCATTCATTCATGCTTGTCAAAACGGCCTCTGGCCCATTCATTATTTCTTGTCAAAACGGCCTCTGGCCCATTGCAAATTTTCATATCAGACATTGTCCACCATTCAAATTAATGAACTTACAGACTTACATAGAGGTAAGCAATAGGACAACAACATATTCAAACATCTTTTGTTAAGATATTGCTCACAGTGATCGGCTTGTGGATTTCCCCTAAAGCTTGACCCTACACATTTCATGAACACAAAGGGGGTCACTAACAGTTCAATCCGTTCTTTGATTCGCATATTCCTCTTTAGGCATTATTCTTATCTCATTAACTCATTTACAATGCTTAACATATGCCTAAGAGTGCTTACAAGTGAAAGAGAATGGAAAACGAAACACAGAACGAGCATACAAAATTTCAGGGAACAGGGTCCCCGCTCGAGCGTCAACTTCCCCGCTCGAGCGGACCCTTAGGGCCTGCAAAAGTACTGGTTGCATGAAAAATACGCTCACGCGTGGGATAGAGCGCTCGAGCGAAAGGCCTGTCTACAATAACTCCCCGCTCGAGTGTGATATATATCGCTCGAGCGGACATCCAACTCTGTAAAAAGTGCTGGGAGCAAGATTTTTCCGCTCAAGCGGCTCTTCCCCCGCTCGAGCAGACATCAAAAATCTGGGTTTTCCAGATTGAGTTCTTGAGCTCCAATTCAAATTTCAACCGACAAAACATGCATGTTATGGCTCAAATCTCAAATATAGTTATGCTAACATGCCATAAACACCAAAACACATTACAATGGAGCCCAATTCATAATTAATTCACATGTATGCCCCAATCCCCCATCCACTCATTCTAATACAAACAAAATCATACTTTCAAAGCTCATATCTTAATTATTCAAACATGCATGCTAATCTTGATTTCATTTCCATCCCAAACAATGCAAATGGTGTTCATTCTCATGGAATACAACAAAAGCATACTTGCATGTAAGATTTAACACCTTTATTTCCATGTTCAACTCAATACATGCTAGATTATGCATTTCCACAACAATTATATACATGCATGCCTTCATTGACCTTCAATTGAACACAAGCAACTCAATTCCCTTACATTCAAACTAATTCATGCTCTTGACCATCTATTAAACTTGAATTCACAAGGTGATGACTATAAATGCATGAATCACTCACCAAGGAGCTTTAATCTCCCCAATTTAGCAATACTTGAGCTTAATCTCCAAAAGGTCCAAGTCTTGAACCACAAATGCACAATTCTTTCCTCTCTCTCTCTCTCTAACAGCCGTCTCTCTCTCAATCTCAATTGTATAACTCAGATTTTGAGTTCAATAGAGTTAAAGGAGAGTGTAGTGCTAACATACAACAAGCCCCATTAACATATTATTTTAATATAAAATAATTGGGCACTCAATTCATCAATTTAATCAGTTTAATCTGACCTGAATAAATTTTCAATTAAATTTCACCGTAGGCTCTAAAAATTACGCTAATCACAATGGCGTAATCAATTTCGGATTCTGTGGCCGATAAGGCCCTCAATTTAATTTCCAAAGCAGATTATTCAAATAGATATTCCTACGGTGAACAGATAGAAATCCAAGACCACATAATGGCACACAAAATCATATTAAACACATAATCATACTCATATTAAGGAACAATTAACACATTACGGAACAGGGGTATTACACATGATATGTTGTTTTATAAACACATGTGTTCTTAATCCGATTATTTAGCTAACTTTACTATGTGACGCACATATACAAGTATAAACTAAGTCGCAAGACTTGGAACGAATTCAACTCATGTTTGTTTTCAAAAATGGTTTGAAAATGCCACCCTCAAGTGGGCTAAAGCACGGATTTTCCATCAAGCAAGATGGGCTTAAAACATGATTTGCCACTTTGCAAAGTGGGCTTAAAACACACATTTGTTGAATTGTTCCAATTCAAGTAACAAAGTCTTCATCCAGAGGCATTCATGCAGTTAATCACTTAAGCAAATAGTCTCATAGCAAGCATGCTATCATGGCAACACTCACACTCATGCAAGTATGCTAAAAGGTAAAACTTATAGTGTACTCCAAGCCAAAACAAAAGCAAGTTAGAAATATGCATTATCCTAACTATACAAGATGCCTAATGCAACGCATGCAATAATGCAATTAAATAGGCTCGGCTATCTAAGATGGCATATGAATGCAACAATTTGATACATGTATTCAAAGAAGTATTGAAATACGATGTAGTTTGAATGATGCACCGGGTCTCGGTGCATGCAAGACAAATAAATGATGCAAACATGCGAGCATAAGGTATGCCAATCAAAACGTGCCCTAATCTAACCATTGAAAGCGGATAAATAAAAGGGAGAAAGACATGGGGTTGGAAGACATGCACACACGCACACACACTTATTACAACATTGCACCCTCTCGAAGGAGGGTCCGAATGAATAAGCTAACTAACTACGCTAAGCTAAGCTAATTATTACAAACCAACCAATTAACTATTCCAGCTAATTAATTATTACAACATAATTGAATAACTAGCTATGCTAAGCTAATTAAAATATTACAAAACAGATTAAACTAGTTAATTACAGCACATGTAATAATTAGTTACAACTAGCTAATGAAGCAATAAAATGGCCTCGTGGGTGAGAGAGACATGCATGCTTGGTTGGCTTCCTCTCGAAAATCCATCGCCTTACCGTCGGCTACGTCTGTTTGCACTCATTTGATCTCTGAACATCGTACCAACTTCCAGACTGCTTTTTTTCCAAAACAGGAACACTTTTGCACAAGAATGGATAGGTGGCAGGTCGGCCACAAAAGGTGGTTGTCGGCCACCCCAACTGGCCAGTCGGGCAGTACAAGTGGCCGGTCGGCTACTGCAAGTGGCCGGTTGGCCACCTCTTTTTCCACACTTCTATTTTTGCTGCAACAGAGAGCAACAGAGGCAAAGAAATTCATTTTTCAGGAAATGTGTGTACTGCCACCCTCCTTATCATTTCTCAAGCTCAGAGGGGTGTGGCACTTGGCTCTCAAGCCATCAACCAAGCATTTTCAATGCATGATGGCCAAAGAACCAAGCTTGTACAAGCTTAGTGAATGCGCAAATAAAACTCAAAGGGCCACCACCCTATCATGCATGATCAAGGGTGACGGCAACCAAGAAACATGACATGTTTCATCACTTTGAGTATGAAACATCCCACATTCCTTGTGTTTGGATTAACGTCCGATCCAAACACATGCAATGCAACATAACATGCTTATCTTGCACAAGTTTTACTTTGCTCATTTTTGTTTACACATTTTACATTATCAATTAATCCTTTAACCGATTAAGTTCAATGTGAAAAGTCCTCTAATTAGAAAAATGGTCTAAGCCCCAAGTGTATTGAGCATGAAAGAGGTCTCATGTTGTTGGTTAGGAGGAACCCTCAAGAGAGGGTTAAAACCATTAGGCGTGAGAGCCTCAAGTTCACACTCACGCCAACAAGGGGCTCAAGATCACTTTCAAAGCAAATTAAAAAGTGAAGAATACGTGGAGGTTACAGATATTTCAGTGCTAAAATGGCATGCTAAAGACACTAAATCATGCAAGCAATGCATGCAAGACATGTTCAAAAGCCATAAACACTAAGCTAGCGAAGAGCATTACACTAGAGATATGCAATATCAGGCTCAAATGACGAAACCAGCTCTGGATAGAGCTAAAACAGTGGCTAAAACATGCTGAGATTGAAGCATAGAAGGCAAGAAAAACATGCTCATTTGTTAGCTTGCATGCAAGGCTCAAAGCACAACTCTCAAAAGCAATGAAAGAGTGGAATAAGTGAGAGTGTGACAGAGATATATGCACTGAAATCACATGTAAAATGATGCTACAACATGCAACCATCTCATGCAAAGCATGTTAGAGGCCTTAAAACACTAAGCTAGTGAAGGCATTTGCACTATAGCTATACAAAACATGGCTCACAAGGGACAAACACTTCAAAATAGTCCTAAAACAACTTAAATGAAGTTCTAAAACATGCTTGAAGTAGGCTAGAAAGAGCTAGAATGAGAGGCTAATACATAACACAAACTAAACTAGCAAGCACAATTGCACTACAAGCATACAAAGCAAGCCCCAAGTGACTTAACCAACCCTAAACAGAGGCAAAACAAGTGAAAAAAGTAGCCAAAACATGCTGAGATCAAGTCATAAAATGGTAGAAAAATATGCTCACATGTTGGGCTATTTACACTTGCAAAGAAGACACAAGGAGGGGAGGCTAGCCCCTCCTATTTTGGACCTGAAAACCAATTTTTTGTCACTGCAATTCCCCTGGAATTCAGTGGTTAAAAGGCCAAAAGAAAGCTGTTTTAAAAGCTTTGAAAAAGGCACAACACTTTAGCAAACAAGCTACAAAAGAGGGTGGACCACCCCTAACCCCAAAAAGGACTTAAACTACCATTTTTAAACCTTAAAAATTGAGGTTTTTTGTAGTTGAAAACTAGGCCAAAAACATAATGCAAAGGTGGCCAAACAAGAAACTAAAATAAAACTTAAAAGGGGTGAGCTTTATACCTTTGAAGCACAGAACAAACAGCAACTTTTCTGAGCTAAAACCATCTTTAAGAGCTCAAACAAGGCCTCCAAGAACCTCATCTCCAAGATGAAGGTGTTTAGTCAAGGGTCTTAGAACAAAAGTGTACAGAATTCCCACTTTCAAGCACAAAATAGGGAGGGAGAGAGAGAGAGAGAGAGAGAGAGAGAGAGGGAATTCTAGAGAGAGAAAAATTTTGCTCACAAAATTTTTGTAACCCTAAAAATGGGGGAGAGACCTCCCCTTATATAGAAATGCAAGCCAAAAGCTTGCTTGCATCCCTCCATACACAGATATGGAGATGGCAATCAGTGAATAACAGCTGGCACAAAAAAAATCTAAAAAAGGAGAAAAATGGTCGTCGGCCACTTTAGGTGGCCGCCCGGCTACCTCACCTAGCCGACCGACCACTTCAAGTGGCCGACAAGGGAGAAAAGTGGCTGACAATTGCCCAAAGTGGCCGACAAGGCCCTTTCCCCCTCCAAGTAAGAGGCACCAAGGTTTGGTCCAAAAACAAGCACAAAACAAAGAGGTTTTAGAGGCTAAAAAACAAGGCGTTCCACCAAGAACTTCAGACACTCAAAACGAGCACAAACAAGCACAATCATCGAGCGCACAAGCGATGACGTCTAAGTCTCGGGGTCGGTCAAAAATGGGGTGTCTACAGTTGGCCCTCTTTGACAGAACTCGGGAGTCATGAAATAACGGGAGTGAATGTCAAAGCCCAAAGACGACCCATTTTTGACAAGGCCGAAGACTTAGACAAACATGCAATCAAAACAAAGAACGGTTGCCCCTACAGCCTACCTACGTATTCCTTTACAAGGAATCAAACCAGCATATTTCTGGGGCAAGATGCAAATGATATGCATAATGCAGAACATAACTTATGATCATGCAATGAGGACTGTAAGGAAACATCTAGATCAAATGTTAGGCAAAGAAATGCTACAACAAACTCGTACATAAGCAAGTAAACATGAACCAAACTACATTTCATGCAGAAAAGATGTAAGAAAATTATGCAATCTCAACTACGCCTTACGCAGAAAAGGCAAGGAACAACAACACCATCAGGCACACCCAAGGTGTGAAACAACAACCCAACGCATGGCACACGCGAGGAGAGAAATGGTGCGAACCCAGGGACGCACCCTATGGTTTCAAACCACAGAGAAGGGTGATAACAAATGAAACACATCCAAACATTACGCAGTCCAAAGACAAAAGCAGTATAAGCATTGGAATCTGTCTAGATGCATTTAACCAAAGCATCCTAATGCGCCACACGCGAGAGGGAAAAGAGAGCAGTGTAAACACCGAAAGGTGGTAGAAACATCGGGGCACGTCCCAATGTTTCTAACCAAAGAGGTGGTATAAGCGTCGAACACACAACCCAAACGCTTCTAACCGAGGGGGTGGTATAAACATCGGGCACACATCCCAAGTGTTTCTAACCAACGGGGAGGTATAAGCGTCAGACATACATCCCAAACGCTTCTAATCGAGGGGGGCTGGTATAAACATCAGACACATGTCCCAAGTGTTTCTAACCAACAGGGTGGTATAAGCGTCGGACATACATCCCAAACGCTTCTAACCGAGGGGGTGGTATAAACATCGGGCACACGTCCCAAGTGTTTCTAACCAACGGGGTGGTATAAGCGTCGGATATACATCCCAAACACTTCTAACCGAAGGAGGTGTGGTGTAAGCAACGGGCGTACCCGAATGCTTCTAACCAACAAAGGAGTGGTGTAAACACCGGGTGTACCCGAATGTTTCTAACCAACAAAGAAGTGGTGTAAACACCGGGTGTACCCGGATGTTTCTAACCAACAAAGAAGTGGTGTAAACACTGGGCGTACCCGAATGTTTCTAACCAACAAAGGAGTGGTGTAAACACCGGGCGTACCCGAATGTTTCTAACCAACAGAGGAGTTCAAAGGACATGAATAATCTTACCTGGAATTCCTCTCAATGAACCGTACAGACAATATCGTCCGGTTACACCAGCTTTGAATGAACCGTACATACAATATCGTTCATGCACAAGAAAGAAACTTTGACAAGTACAATACAATTAGAATGCATGTTCTATGCAACGCCGAATACATGTTCAATGCAACAGGTAGGGACCTTTTCTATGCGAATGTGAGAGCATGCACAATACAATACAACGCGACATGCATACTCTATGCAGACATAAGAACATGTGTAGCGCAATGCAATGCAACATGCACATTTTGTGCACAATAACAATGCAAATTCATTGCAACATCAATAGCATGTTCGATACAAAACACTGAATAAAGAAATGTGCATCTTAACAAGACCGATTCAGTTGCAACCTCCGATTTACCTCTCGGAGGAGTTACAATGTATTTCAAAAGGATACACCTCGTTCATGCCGGTTGATGACGAGTCATGCACCGAAGACATGGGTTGAAATTTCTACAGAGACACTTTGAGCCAAAAAGTGAACTTTTCTTGCACTTTCTTGAGAGCCAAGGACACAAAACAGCCTAAAAACACACAGGGAGAACACTGGACACCTGTCGGCCACCTTGGAGCACTGTCGGCCAGTTACTAAAGCTGTCGGCCACAAAAACTGGCCAGTCGGCTAGTTGTGAAAATTTTGGGCCATTTCGGTCTTTTCACGCAGGGATCTTTAAACACACATTCCTATAACACATTTCCTCACACCCACAGTGCCGAAATCACCCCTCCTTGCTTCCTAAACACTTTTTTCTCTTAGATCCGTGCTTGCACGCATTTTCCAACGTTCCTCGCAAAATTGATTCACTAAAACCTTTCGGTTTCCTTCGTTTTGAACCGATCAAAATTTGTTTTCGGAGCTTTTTTCTCCATTTTCACCGCTTGACGTTTGTTTCCCCTAAGTTAGTATTGAGTTTGATGTCTTTTCTCGGGCTTTGACTTTTTCCACATTTTCTCTCTCTGAGAGTTGACTTTGTTGACTTTTGGCACTTTTCTTCTATTTTGCTCATTTTTGCCTACTTTCTCACCTTCTTTCCAGATGGAAGACAAAATTCCACGTGGCGGGGGTTCTCTGAGGATAGAGGGAGAGCCTAAGTACATATCGTTGCTGCCCAAAGTCTGGCCTTTCGACCTAGAGAGGTACCACCCCGAGGCGCATGCATTACCACCCAGTACAGTCCGTCACTTTAGCGGATTTGCACAACGTGCCCTAGCAGATCTCCTACTATGAGAGCTAGAGTTTCATCTATCTTATGATGCCTCTGAAGTACACACTATACTCTTACATTTCCTGTGATGCACTTTACATTTCTTGCATAGCTTGCACTTTTGCACTGTATTTCATCTTCTCATTCTGAACACATTCACACACTGTATTTATACTCATTCTTAACACCTTCACACATTGTATTTTTGCCCATTCTGAACACCTTCACACACTGCATTTCTGCTCATTCTGAACACAGGTAGACTCCCGTTTTACCTGCGGATATGGGTCCACCGCAGCGAGGAAGTGGTATATGGACCTCCCTGATGGCGTTCGCCAGATCATTGATGAGGTGGGGTTCGATTTATTTTGCATGGGGCTGTCACACCTCATGGCGAGCAAGACCCACTTAGGTGCACTGGTAGAGAGATGGTGGGATACCACTAACTCTTTCCATTTCTCTACCACTGGGGACATGACGATGACCCCATATGATTTCGCCATGCTGACGGGCCTTGAGGTGGGAGGCCGGCCGATCCCATACGACTCCGATATGGGTGGGAGGTTGCTTGGACCTATTTGCTGAGAGCCCACCCGCCTATCTTTTGATCAGGTATGTTCTGATATATCTGGTTTGCGGACCATTTTAGAGGGACAGACCCAGTGACTGTAGAGGGGACTGAGC
This sequence comes from Camellia sinensis, assembly GCF_055761805.1. Classification (NCBI taxonomy): domain Eukaryota; kingdom Viridiplantae; phylum Streptophyta; class Magnoliopsida; order Ericales; family Theaceae; genus Camellia; species Camellia sinensis. Next base: position 70,919,756 of record NC_138973.1, on the reverse strand, counting down.
AGTACGCCCGAGGTTTCCTGATGTTCCTCTTCGGCACTACCTTATTCGCCGACAGGGCAAACACAGTTGGGCTGTATCTTTTGAGCGCCTTAGTGGACTTATCCCAAGTTCGGCATTATGATTGAGGCGGCGCCGACCTCGCTACCTTATACTGCTACATGAGCTCGACCTCCCACTGGAGCGGGAACAGAGTGAGCGGCTATTGGAGATCCAGGAAGGTATGCTTTGCTTTTCAACTTTACATTTTCTGCCATGTTTTCTGCTTTGTACTTTCTATACACTGCATACTGCACACTGCACACTGTCTAATCTTTGCATCTGTACTTATACTTTCTATAAACTGTGCCATGCACCTTACTTTCTGCATTTTTTGTATTCTTATATTCTTTGCATTTTGCATTTTCTGAGCATTACACACATACTTTGTTTTCCACATTTTCTGTGTTTAGCTGTATTCTCACTACCGCTGTCTTGCTTTTTCATAGTTATGGGTGTATGCCTATTTCCCGATGCTTGCTCCTGAGCCAAAGGCCATGATGCCTTTTGGGCTGCCGTATTCTCATCGATACAACGAGAGGTGCTAGCCGAGTGCCGGGAGACCCTCTCATATCTCTGCCAGTATTTCGACACCGTAAGGGTGGCCGAGGTAACTCAAAACTCACAGTTCTTTATGCTTTTAGCCCCGATTCATTTTACATATCTGATGACAACTAATCAATATATACACTTGCTATTTGCAAATCATGTGGCAGCCCTGGGCGTCGATGCCAGAGGGGGCCAGATTCGAGTTTGCCGGAGCTTGGGGTGCTTCCCGGTATCGGATCTTATTTGAGGGACCAGTAGGCCGCGCCTGGTTTCTAGGCGAGCTCTTCATGCGCTAGACGCTGGATCTGCCCTTACAGTCAGTTCCCTTGCTGCCTCCGCTTTCTATGCGAGCCACAAAGAGTCTTTTCCCTCAAGAGATCATTGATTTCATGCGGGGTGGAGATGCAGACCTCCACATTAGGGAGGGGGACTATATGATTTACATCCAGACATATCAATGCCTCCTCTGACAGGTGCTTGTGTTCACACGGGGAGGGTAGCTGACGTCCCTTCATCGAGCAGGGCCTGAGCAGTAGATACCGCTTCGACGAGCAAGGCCCAGACACCGAGGAGTGGGGCTAGAGGGATGCCTCCTACCAGGCAGAGTGTTGGATGGCCAAGTCTTCTGACCGAGCTGACAAGTTGGCGATACTCTAGAGTGCCTTATTAGATTCCGATTGAGCTTCAGTTGCCCGATCACCGATATGTTAGGACACCTGACTCACCACCGGTATACTTACAGCTTTCATTTTTCATTCTCGTTCAGATATTCAGACATTCATTCAGTCACTGATCATTTCAATTCGCATTTGCAGCCCTCCATAGGATATGTCGAGGGGTTACTCGAGGTGTTGGCCTCATTCGAGGACATGATCTTGAGAAGAGAGATGATGCTTAGCTCCCACGGCATTTAAGTAATTTTTCAATTTTCTTGCATTTCAGTTATCATATTTTTACTAATACACTGAAACTGACATCTCAACTGAGCATTTCCCATACTGCACTGATATACTGCATGCATAGATCATATCTAACACATTGCATTCACCCACCATATCTGACTTCTACACGTACTCACTCAGCACACCATACTTGCATCTGATACACATACCATGGTTGATATATTCAAACTGCCTTTTTGGGTCACACCTCTGCAGACTGGACCAGCGGCAATAGAGGCAGGACCATCAACACCCCTTCCAGCAGCAGGGAGAGATAGAGTGGCTCCGGCACGCGGCCGAGGGAGACATCGTGAGCGCGCCATGCATGATGACGATGACGAGACCAGCGAGGACGAAAAGCCAGCGAGTCCCCAGACAGAGTCATCAGAGAATGGAGATGACGACGTCGGCTCGAGTTCTGAGGGCGGCGACGATGCTGAGGAGGGCTTCGAGGATGGGAGCAGAGACAGCTCCGGTTCAGGCTCTGATTCAAATTCAAATAGTGGCGCCAACGGAGACAGTGCTACAGAGTCCACTCCGCCGAGGAAGAGGACGAAGAGGGCCTTTCGATCTTGGGATGGATGGCACTAATTTAGATGTTTTTGCTTAGTTTTCTTTTTGCTAGTAGTGTTAGCACATTGTACAACTTTAGGCAGTTTTATTTTCTTAAAAATCTGTACTCTTTGTAAAAACAAACCATGATTGGAATGAAAACAACTTTTTGTTTAAAAGTGTTGCATTTTAATATTCTGAACATCGCATTGCACCATTTTACACAAAAACAGGATTTGATGGAAATTGGACACTGTATTGGCAATTGCTCAAATCAGGTAATGAACCAACTAGGACATGACAAACAACGTAAACGACTCAAAGAACAAGTAATGCAACAACTCAATAAACAAAACAACAACTCAATAAATGAAATAAATGCAACTCTATGAGCAACAACAAAACAACTCGACAAACAAATTGCGACAACTCGATAAACAAATTGAAATAAACTTGAAAGCAACCCCATAAGACCGCAGTCGGATGCATCCAAAGTAGTACAAAACACAGGTTTTTAGCATTCTCAACATACAGAGAGACCAAGGCAATTCTGTTCGAAACAAATAGGGGCTGTCGGCCACTTAGTGGTGACTGTCGGCCACTAAAGTGGCTGGTCGGCTACCTCAATTGGCTGGTTGGCCAGTAATGCAGGGAGCCTCCAGGTTACTGCCACCTGTCTTCCACTCAGCACCTTATCTTCTACAAAAACTCCAGCTTCGTAGTTTCTTCAATTCAACCCTGTTTTTACTTCAAATGGAGCCATTCTTCATCGAAAAACTCTCCGAATGGATTGCGACTTTAGATGGCTCGAAAAAGTTGAATTTTTGGGGTTTCGAGATAAACGCACTTTTCCCACTAAGTCGTACTCCACTGTGTTTTCCATTCCTCTACGCCTCGACTAGATGTTAGAACCGGGTTACACATGTTTTCTGCTTCGGGGGACAAGAAATCTGCCCCCACAATCGAAGAGTTCCAAGTCTTGATGGAATCTCAGCGTGACGAGGAGATCTTACCTCAGTCGCGTTTTGGCCACATCCAAGCTTTAGGGCGAATGTGCGGACTCACTTTACATGATGCCCGATCTTTGGTTCACAATGGGGAGTTAGATATTCCCAGCTTGATTCATCGGTTTTCTGATGTTGACGACCGCGACGATCGTCTTTGGCAAGGTTTTCGGCTGCATGCCCTCTGCTTGTGTATATTGGCTCATTTTCTGCTTGCCCCTGGCTTCGGAGGGCCTAGCATTCGCTTGATCGAAGTTGCCCATGGTTTAAAAGAGGGCCAGAGCTGCATTGGCTTAGCACTAACCGAGACTCTGATGGGTTTGGATGCTTTTCATCGCCGGGAGACAACCAAGTTCGCAGGAAGTCCACTACTCTTACAGGTAATGTTTCCCGCCTTTCTCATATGTGTACTTCTCACATCACTCGGCACTCAGGCTCTATTCTTCTCTCAAGAAAACCCTTTCTCACTTTTTCTCTCCATGTACACCTCTCTATTCTTTAATCTCTCTTATTTTCATCCCTCCTTAGATATGGCTGATGGACAGGTTAAAGGTAGTGGACTCTTGCCCTGCATATTCAGCCCGCGGCTATTTCTTTCACCAACGGCTAGTTGATTTCCTGAACAAGGGATGGTGGTGCCATTGGATGTGCAACAGATCTGCTGTTGACATTGGTTGGCGTTGCCCCTGGTTTGATCTGCCTGAGATAAGCTACAACATGACCCGTTAACTTGGTATTTAGTTGATTGGTATCACACACTGTGTCTTCTATTTTCCATTTCGGTTCAAGCATCAGTTCGGACACGACTAGACTTGCCCAGAAGAGGGGGTAGAGTACCCGATTTCATTTCCGATCCGAGGCTCACAACTAGCTCGATATCCCAATGCATGGAGGACAAGAGAACTTCTGGCTCCCGCTACCAATTTCAATTGCACCCTTTCTGGCGAATGCATAGCTTGGCTTGAAGATGAGGCGCAAAACTGGGCCTACTTTAACATCTGAAGTTTCCACAAGCTCTAGGAGGGGGCGCAGGAACACCTGATTTAACTATGCCCCAAGTTTATTGCTTTGACCTAACTATCAAGTTTTTCCTTTTGAATGTAATAAAAAGCAACTTCAATTTGTATCAAGAGGTAGAGAACTCTGTATTGAAATAAAAAATGGTCCAAAAATGGTACTGAAAATTTTTCGTTTGGTCCAAAAATGGTCTAAGTTAATAAAATATTAATTTGAACAAAATCAACTTTTATTAAAACTTTTCAAAACCATTTTCGATATGGATCACAACTGGACACACCCAAGATCTATCACTGAGATGTAAAACCCCAAATCTAGCAAATGGAAAGTTGCCTCTTGTCTGAATAGCACTGCACTATACTGAAGATCATAACTGAACTTCTTGGACGCAAAAAAGACAAAGATGACCAGAACAATCACATGGACACAACTGATTTGGAAATGTTTATGGTTGGACTTCAGAATTAAGTTGCCTACGTATCCCAAAGATGGGAATCAAGCCTTATGTAGTTCAGTTTGAGTTCACTCGGGTATTAACACTCTCATTTTGCGCTCTAACTTTTGCCAAGGCCGCCCTTTCTGGGTTTTCAATCTTGCGAGCTCAGTTTTTCTTTTTTCCAATTTTTTGTGCTCTAGCTTTTGCCTAGGTCGCCCTTTCGGGTTTTCGGCCTAACAAGCCACTCAGGGATAATATTTCTTCAACTTGTCCATATTGATTGGTTGGGAGAATTCTGGGCCATCTAGGTCCATAAGAATGACAGCTCCACCCGACCAAATTGACTTGATGATGTAAGGACCAGTCCAATTTGGTCTGAACTTGCCCCTAGGGTCATGGATGGGAGCTCAGTTGTCTTTGAGCACCAAATCCCCTTCTTTAAGATTCTGAGACTTAACTTTCTTGTTAAAAGTACTGAAAATCCTACGTTGATAACCCTGGACGTGATACAATGCTTTCAGCATTCTATCGTCGAACAACATGAGTTCCTCGAACCTGCTCTGCTGCCAATCCGCTTTTGTTATCTGGCACTCAGCCATAACCCGCAGCGACGGAACCTCAACTTCAATCAGTAGAACAGCTTCCATCCCATAAACCAAGGAATACGGAGTTGCCCCAGTAGATGTTCGAATTGATGTTCTATAGCCCCAAAGAGAAAACAACAACTTCTCTGGCCAATTCCTGTAGGTTTCCATCATCTTTTGCAGAATGTGCTTGATGTTCTTATTGGCGGCCTCAACGGCTCCCTTGGTTTGCGGCCGATATGTGGATGACTTATGAAAATCCACGTTGTACTTCTCTAACAAGTCGATCACTTCCTTTTTGAAGTGGGAACCATTGTTCGAGATGATCTCATTTGGGACCCCATAACGACAGATGATATTATTCCTGATAAACTTGGCTACATGCGATGCTTTCAGCACTGCATAGGATTGGGCCTCGGCCCACTTTGTAAAGTAGTATATCGCAACAAGGATATACTCATGCCTGTTTGACCCCTTCGGAGTAACTACCCCAATAACATCAATTCCCCAGACTGAAAATGGCCATGGAGAAGTCATGTTGTATAGCATTAACGGCGGGATATTCATGCGGTTTGCATGGATCTAGTATTTGTGGCATCGCCGAACAAAACCGATACAATCCTCCTCCATAGTTGACCAGTACTAACCCTGCCTGAGAATCTTCTGAGCCAGCATTACTCCGCTCATGTGCGATCTGCACTCTCCTCCATGGATGGCCTCCATTAGGCGTTTCGACTCTTCTTCATCAACACACAACTTGTGCATTCCCAAATGGCCTCATTTGTACAATTTACCCCTGCAAATGATAAACTGAGCAGCCATTCGCTGTATTGCCCTTTTGTCCTTGGCATTTGCCCCTAGTGGATAAGCCTCATTTTCCAAAAAGTTCTAGACATCATAATACCCGGGGTTTTGATCTTGTACTTCCTCTATTGCGGCAATCAACTTGTAGGCCGGAGCATATCTCTGTTCAATAATGATCGGACGCATCCGGACTCCAAAACGGATGTCTATCATGGAAGATAGAGTTGATAAAGCGTCAGCGAACCTGTTGTTGTCTCTTAACAGATAGATGAAGGTTAACTTCTCAAACTGAGGAATCAAAACGTCCAAGGTCTGATGATAGGTTTTCATCCTTTCTTCTTTAACGTTCCAATCTCCTTTTGCTTGAGATACAACCAGGTTCTAGCCCCCAATGACGTCCAACCGTTTTGCCCCTAATTCCAGGGTAGCTTCCAATCCAGCGATACATGCCTTGTACTTTGCTTCATTGTTCGATGCTTTGAACCGGCGTTTTAAGGCTAAAGGTATGTGGGAATTGTCGGGTGCTGTTCGAAACACCCCTATCCCATACCCGTACTGATTAGACGCTCTGTCAAAGTACATAGTCCAAATCTCTTCTTCGACATGCAAAATGGCCTCATCTGGGTCTATTACTTCATCTACCTTTACTGGGTGATCGTCCAAGAACTTCGCTACCGCTCTCCCTTTCACAGACTTGCGCGTCACATACTTCAAATTGAATTCGGAGGGAAGAAACAACCAACGGGCTAGCCTACCCGTAAGTGCTGGTTTCTCGAAGAGATATTTGATGGGATCTAATCTCGAAACTAGTATTACGAAGTGAGCTAACAGGTAGTACCTCAACTTCCTGGTAGCCCATACCAAAGCTAAACAAGCCTTCTCCAGTGGCATGTAGCGAGTCTCATATTTCAACATCTTCTTGCTCAAGTAATAGATGGCCTTCTCTACTCTATCCTCAGATTCCTACGCAGGCATGCAGCCCATTGTCGTGTCGGTTACTGATAGATACAAAATCAACGGTTTCCCCCACTCTGGCAGTGACAACACGGGCAGGTTCTGTAGATACTGCTTGATCTGCTCGAAAGCAACTTGGCATCGATCGTCCCATTAGAATTTCTTTTCTTTCTTCATGAGACCAAATAGTGATTCACAACTCAAGGTTAATTTTGTAATAAAGCGTCTTATGAATTGCACTTTACCCAGAAAGTCGCTCACCTCCTTTTCAGTCCTTGGTGGTGGCATTTCTAAGATGGCCTTAATCTTGCAAGGATCAACCTCAATACCCCTCTGTGTAATCAAGAACCCAACATTTTCCCTGCTGTGACACCAAAAGTACATTTCTGAGGATTCAATCACAACTAATACTCTCTGATCCGTTGGAAAATTTTCTTTAAGGCGGTGTAGTGGCCCTCTCTTTCCTTGGACTTGACAATCATGTCATCTATATACACCTCAATCTCTTTGTGAATCATATCGTGCGAGATTGTGGTTGCAGCCCGTTGATAAGTAGCCCCAGCATTCTTCAAACCAAACGGCATCACCCTATAACAATAGGTTCTCCATGGCGTGGTGAAGGCAGCCTTCTTCCTATCCTTGGGTGCCATCAAGATCTGGTTATACCCGGAAAATCCATCCATAACGAAGAGCAACACATGCCCTACTGTGAAGTCCACCAATTCGTTGATATGCGGTAGTGGAAAGTCGTCCTTCAGTTTGGCTCTGTTAAGATCTCTAAAATCCACACATACCCAAATTCTGCCATCTTTCTTCGGTACCGGAACAATATTCGCCAACCAAGTCGGATACTAAGATACTAGCAAGAACCTTACGTCTACCTGCTTGGTGACCTCTTCCTTAATCTTCAAGGTCTAATCTCGGCATATTCTCTGAAGCTTCTGCTTAACAGGTCAGGCCTCACGGTTAAGAGGGATCTGGTGTTGTACAATCTCAAGATCGATTCTAGGCATGTCTTCATAGGACCGCGCGAAAACATCTTTGAAATCTTTTAATAAAGCAACTAAGTGCTTGCATTCCTCCGAAAACAACGTGGACCCGATCTGGACCAAGCGCGGATGCTTCTCAGTACCCACATTAATTGAAATGATTTCATCAACTAGGGGTTTTACAAACCTCTCCTCCTCTCGATCAATCAAATGTTTTAAAACCGGAAGAATTTCTTCCTCATCATTTTCATCAAAATTTGAAAGTCATGATCAATGTAATATACTAAAGGCACAGAAAAGTACTCAGAAATAGCAGTGGTACCATTCTCACTCATAACTTTCAGTTCGTCCAATTCTTCGGTTATAACCGACTCGAAAGAAAAACAAAAAGACGACCTAGACAAAACAACAGCATCCGGGTTATCAACCCCAGGAATACTAGACTCTGACTCAGAAGAACTAGAATCTGATTCCGACTCCACAGACTCTGTGGAATCAGATTCTGACTCACCACCTGATTCAGAACTGCCAGACAAAAAGCCCTCATCGAACTGCCAAACGAGGGAGGGTGCGATAGATGCATCCAGAATGCCAGCAGAATGATCCACAGTCGATTGATCTCCAATCATGGAAATAGAGAAGTCACCCCCAAGCTCTCTGGTGTGATCTGAGGATCTGACAGGAGACAAGCCAGCTCTGCTCCTATCTCAAGTTCTCTGCCATTAGACTCATCCCTTACATTTTGTTCTGCCTCGACATGTGAGTCAATTTGTTTTTCTAGGGTTCATCCCCTTGCAGTTGTAGGTCAAAAAAGATCTCAAAATCGGGCAAACGCCGTTTTTTTGAATTCAGCCAAGGCTCCAGAAAGCCGCAGAATGGGAAATATTTTCCCTCCCGGATAAATCGATCGTTCAGGGTTCCTTGAATCGGTCTATGCACTAACTCATAGTGCTTCCTAGTTTGTCTCACCTTGGCTCTTCCGGCCATTTCCTTCCCCTTGCTTACCCAATCCTCCTTAGTAGGCGTGTAACCTGAACCAAAGGTATGAGGGTTGTGCGGCAATTCGACCAACGCATTGACGCTCTTCTGGCCACTCCTTCCCAATCCCATTCCCGGTATATGTTGAAGCTTATTCATGAGGTAGACTGATTGAGCGCTGATGTATAGACCCTCATCAATAGCCAGAATATCTGTCACTACCCGGGCCTCAGGCAAGGTGAATCCAGACAAAAAGACATCCTCCTCGCCATGCACAATTTCCAAGACCGGCGTAGAAACTTTCGACGGAGGATGGATTGAAGAATTCCTAAAAACAATAGCTACCCCATTTCCATGGGGGTATTTCAGCATTTGATGCAGAGTGGAAGAGACAACCTTTACTTGGTGCAGCCACGGCCGCCCCAGAAGTAAGTTAAAGGTGGCTGGAACATCTAGGGCATGAAACTCAATTCCCTGTTGTGCTGGACCCACCTGCGTTCTAATTCGGATTGTCCCCATCATTTCCCGGCTTGTATTATCATAAGCTCGAATCACTTGGGTTGTTGGCACAAAATCTGTAGGTTTCAAACCGATAGCGTGGGCCGTGCGTGACGGGCACACATTGATTGTAGACCCGGTATCAACCAAGACGAATGATATCCATTTCTCTTTACATTCAACAGAGATGTACAGTGGTTTATTGTGCTCAAATCCCTCAGGCGGCAATTCTTTATTTGTAAAGGTCAAAGTCGGCGAGGCCCCACTCGAAAAACCGATCCTACCAACTGCTCAGGGGTTGTGTCAATGGAGAGCTTAGCCTTGTCCATTGCAGACAGGACAGCTTGTCTATGTACCCGTGATGCCATGAGCAATCCCCAAATCGATATATCCACCTGAATCTTCTTCAGCTGCTTCAGTACAACTTCTTCTTCTAGCAATCTCTCTTTCTGCATCTCTGCCTCCTTATCCTTCCCAGATACTTCCGGTTGGTCTAGGTATAGGGGCTTGAAGTATCGCCCACTCCGGGTCATGTGATCCACCTTTTCGGTATACCATGTATCATCGGGCAAATTCTGTCCCCAGTCCGCATCAGTATGGGCAAGACGCAAGTCATCATCTTCCCACCATGTTCCTTTGGAAACTGACAAGCAACTGTCCGGTTCCACTGTAATTGTTCCCGTGTTCATAACACATTCTGTCCCTGCAGGGCCTTTGGCTTTTCTAGCCTTCTGATCATCCTTAATTCTTTCCTATTCGAACCACTTCAGTGCGGCCTCCTATTCTATATCAGTTGTACAAACACTGCTCAATTCCCAAATAAAATTCTTCGTACCGGTGCTCTCCGGCAACTTTTCCTTATCATTGACCATTCCGACCATTGCAGACGTTCCAATTTCTGACTGTTCCTATTTTGGTTAAGACCTCTTGTCAACATCTGGTTCATCATTGAACCATCCTGCATTATCCATTGATTCGTTCATATCAAACTAACCAATCTGCTCATTCCCTAGATCCTGTTCGTCAAAGAACTGCAGGTTATTGATGTCCTCCTCAAGCTCAGCCAAATCATCCAGTCCCTGGCTTGGCCCGTCCTCCTAGACTATGTTAACCTCCATTCCCTTCAGAAATTCCAACTCTGGTTTGGCCTGACTTGTTGGCACAATATAACGACAGGGGTTGTATTCTTCCTCTGCTAAGTCCTCAGACCCCTCAGGTTCTGAACCAACATTCCCATTCTCCTCCAAGGTCACCCTAACTTTGTCTTTGACAGTCACCACCACTGGCTTGGTGTGGGATATGGACGTGTCCATCATGCACAAGTCTGTGCTTTCTGGGATGAACAGTGCCAACTTGGGTAGGTGGGAGGGAGTGATGTATATGCTGGGGTCAAATTGGACGACCATTGTTTGGATGAGGTTTACTTGCCTAGTTGGAGGGTTTTGGTTATGTGGTGGGAGGGGATTTGTAGTGACGTTTGGCTTCTCAGGAGGAGCTATCACTTTATTGTCAATGAGATCCTGAATCTCATGACGGAGTCTAAACAGAGATCGGTATCATGACCATGCTGCTAGTAGAAGGCGCAGTACTTGGCCGGGTTGTATATAAGAGGGAGGGGATTAGGCAATGGACGAGGCTCTAGGGGCTTCAGATGCCCCTTTCTGATTAGGACCCTCAAGGCCGCTGACAGAGACATGTAAAGTGGGGTGAAAACCCTCTGGCCTCGGGGTGGGCACTTTACAGGTTGTGAAGTGGTCCGGATGTTCTGGTAAAAGGGGTGGTTGTTTTCGGTGTGGTGGTTACCATACCAACATCAGAAGTCCTTGAAGCTGCATTGCTACTCGTAGCCGAATTTGAACTGCGTGTAAAGGCCCTCTTGGGCTGCTCCTTTTCATGGTCAATCTGACCCTGCTTCATGGCGTCCTCTATCTGCATCCCTATCCTATGGAGGTCGGCAAATGTAGGGAGGGGTAAGACAATCATCTTTTGCAGTAGCTTCGGTTGAAAGTTGCGGACCACCATCCGGATTTGGTCCTTTTCAGTTGGTTGGATTGTCATCATGGAGGCCTTAGCCCTCTACTGAGTGACAAAATTTGAGATGCCCTCCTTTGGCTCTTGTCGAGTAGCCTTGAGATCACGAGTTATGACCTCAATTTGAGTGTTATAAGAATATTGAGCAACAAAGGCCTCAGCCATCTCTTCCCAACTTCTCTTTACAGAATCCTCCAACCTAGCATACCAGATGGCCGCAATACCCGATAGGGTCCGACCAATGAGGGATAGCTTTTGAAATCTAGAGAGGCCCATTGGCCGCAGGATATCTGAGAACAGCCGCAAATGGACCATAGGGTCACCCGAACCGTCGAAGCGATCTATGTGAGGCATTTTCAATCTATCCGGCAATGTCACCGCCGAATCTGTGTAGCCATCCTCTATGTCTAGGATGGAGTTGACACCCTAAGCCCTCTTGAACAGCTTTTCAAGCTTGCTCACTTTTAATGCAGTTGGGTCAACCTCGAACTCAAAGGGGGCCTCGGTTGGGTGGGCTGGTACTTTGAAGGGTCACGCCCCAAATTTTAATTACTCGAAATCGTTACCAACGCCTTGAATTTGGGTCCATTTTTTTATTATTTATTTATTATTTTTTTTTAAAACAAACATCCATTACCCTTGAGTAATAGAAATATAGTGATACATATACTCTCTTCTCTCAATGAATACAATAATAACATTGATACATGCCAATCTCCTACTAAAAAGTTACAAATAAATAAAATATAATATTAACATACAACAATTACTTTCCTCACATTCACAACAAGATTCCACACACAGACTTATATTGTGACACCCCTGTTCCGTAGTATGTTAATTGGTCCTTAACATGATGTGATTATGTATTTTGATATGATTTTGTGTTCCACTATGTGAAAATATGTGGTTTGAAATTTTATCTGTTCATCGTAGGAATATCTGTTTGAGTAGTCTGTTTTGGAAATTTAATTGAGGGCCTTATCGGCCACGGAACCCGAAATTGATTACGCCATTGTGGTTGGCATAATTTTTAGGGCCTACGGTGAAATTTAATTGAAATTTGATTCTGGTCAATTTAAACTGATTAAATTGAGAAATTAAGTACCCCATTATTTTATATTAAAATATTTGTTAGTGGGGCTTGCTGTATATTTGTATTGCACTCTCCTTTAGCTCTCTTAAAACTCAAAATCTGAGTTAGACAATTGAGAGTGAGAGAGAGGCCGGCCATTGAGAGAAAAAGGGAGAGATTTGTGTAATTTGGGCTCAAGACTTGGGAATTTGAAGATCTAGCTCAAGATTTGGCTAGGGCTTGAGTGTTGAAGCTCTTAGGTAAGTGATTTCATGAACTCTTACTTGTAATTTGTAAGTTCAAGGGTTGTTTGTGATCAAGAACATGTAATGAGTTGATTTTTGTTGAGATTGAAGTCTTAGAACTCATGCATGTAAGAAATTACTTTGAATTTGCATGTTTGAGCTTGAAACACATGATTCATGTGGAGTTTTGGGTAAAGCTCATATTGTAGTCACCATTTGTACCATCTAAGTTGAGAATGATGAGCATCTCCCACATGCATGTACAAATCATGGGAGTATAAGTCTTGAATGTTGAATTTGAGCATGTTGATGATGGGTTTGAGACAATTTGGGACATGCATGTAGATAATTCATGTAATTGAGCTTCCTAATGTTGTAATCTGCATTAGTAGCATGTTAGCATGTGTAAATGTGTAATTTGAACCATTGCATGCAAGAAATGTAGATGGAAAACTGATTTGGAGCTCAAGAACACGATCTGGGAAACCCAGATTTTTGAGGTCCGCTCGAGCGGGGTAATGGCCGCTCGAGCGGGAAAATCGTGCTCCCAGCATTTTTGCAGAGTTGGATGCCCGCTCGAGCGGGACATTTCACGCTCGAGCGTGGATTTTTGTAGACGGACCTTCAGCTCGAGCGCATCTTTTGTGCAACCAGTACCTTGCAGGCCTTAAGGGTCCGCTCGAGCGGAGAATCTTACGCTCGAGCGGGGACCCTGTTTCCTGGAATTTTGTTCATGCATTCTGTGATTCGTTTTCCGTTCTCTTTCACTTGTAAGCACTCCTAGGCATGTGTTAAGCATTGTAAATGAGTTAATGAGATAAGAACAAAGCCTAAAGAGGAATATGTGAATTAAAGAACGGATTGAACTGTTAGTGACCCTTTTGTATTCATGAAATGTGTAGGGTCAAGCTCCAGGGCGCATCCACAAGCCGATCACTGTGAGTAATATCAATATCTGAAAACTTGTCAATGTCCAATTGTTATTCCCCTATAAATATTATGAGTTGTTAATTGGGATTGTGGACAAAAGTTTGACATGAATGAATGGGCCAAAGGCCGTTTGACATGAATGAATGGGCCAAAGGCCGTTTGACATGAACGAATGGGCCAAAGGCCGTTTGACATGAACGAATGGGCCAAAGGCCGTTTGACATGAACGAATGGGCCAAAGGCCGTTTGACATGAACGAATGGGCCAAAGGCCGTTTGACATGAACGAATGGGCCAAAGGCCGTTTGACATGAATGAATGGGCCAAAGGCCGTTTGACATGAATGAATGGGCCAAAGGCCGTTTGACATGAATGAATGGGCCGAAGGCCGTTTTGCCATGAATGGAAACCCGGATGGGCCAAAGGCCAGAATGTTTGGAACTACAGTTACTTGACTTGCATTTCGTATAGTTATATATATTTTGCTGTTAAACAGAAGTATGAATTGGGCCCAAGGCCGTTTGGAGCATGTTGTTCTACATATTGTTATGTAACTGTTATATTTGATATTATTCACTGGGCTATCGCTCACGCTCATTCATGTATTTGTAGGTGAGCCAAGGGAAGTCCAAACCCAGCCCCAGTGAAGTCTGCTAGGAACAACAGGAGTTTTGGGAGAGTCAGCCTTGTGCCTCGCGCATGAGACCATCCTTGCCCTTTTACTATGTACCTATGTTTTGTCTTGTTGGCAAGGACCCAGTGCATGTCTGTACATAGTCTGTTATAGGTTGACTCGTTTTGGACGATCCTGTCTGTAATGAATTTTGTGAAGCTGTACTTTTGATGTGAGTTATTAACGTATCTGAGTATGGTTTGTTTGATGTGCATATAAACACGGCTCTATGGACAAAGTTTTTAATTTTGCTTCCGTTTGGCCCCCATTAACTCTGTTAAAATACGTTTAGAACAGTTTGAGGCCGTAGGTAATCTCATGATTACTGGCCGGTTACGTCCTTAACCCACGGGGGCGGGTTCGGGTCGTGACAGAGTGGTATCAGAGCACGAGTTAATAACTCACACACTTGTCCAAAAAGAGCAATAAGCGTCTAGATAAGATCTAGGATGCATTCATGTGATAAATACGAGTTTGGAAACATTGATTATATGCTTAAATGTTTTGTTATGAATAATTATATGTGTAAGTTGTGAACTACTTGCATTACGAATTATCTGGAAATATGTGCTCCTTAGTGTATGTGTACTTGTGTACCTTTGGTATGGAATATAATGCAAGTTTAATTAGATGGTGAGAACCAGAGGTGATGAGTTAGAGGAATCCTCTGCTGCCAGACTGGACAGAATGGAAAGACTGATTCAGGAAATGACAGAAGCTTTGAGACAGCAACAGGAGTGGCAACAACAGTGGCAGCAACCACATCCGCCACCTCCACCTCCGGCACCACCTATGCCAGATAATCAAAATGATGATCGGATAATCGCCCTCACCAAGGAATTCAAGAAAATGAAACCACCACAGTTCCATGGTGGACTAGATCCCTTAAAAGCCGAAGCTTGGGTACTTGGGATTGAAAAACTGTTTGAGGTGTTTCCGTGCTCGGATACACAGAAAGTGCTTCTAGCCACCTTTATGCTAGAAGATGAAGCGAGAAGATGGTGGATGTTGATGAGGGAAAACCACAGAGATATTGATTAGGCGAAATTTTTGGAAATCTTCTAGGACAAGTACTTCCCGCAGTGTGTCCGGGACAGGAAAGTGGCAGAGTTCATGGAACTCAAACAAGACAGTATGACTGTAGCTGAGTATGAGGCCAAATTTACTGAGTTGGCCAGGTTTGCACCACACGTAATTGACACTGATTATAAGAAGGCAAGGCATTTTGAAGGTGGGCTCCGGAGTGACATCCTAGAGCGGGTGAATGTCCTGAAATTGGAGACCTACATTGGAGTGCTTGACCGGGCCATCATATCAGAGGCTAATATAGCTAGACAAGCTAAGCCAACAACCGAATGGAGAGGCAACAAAAGACAAGGCTTCTTTTTGAAGAAGAAATTTCTGAAAAAGCAAAACACGGGCTCCTCAACTACCTCAAGTTCTTCCCGAGACACGACTCCCATGTGCAACACTTGTAGCAAAAGGCACCGTGGAGTTTGTTACCGTGCATCGGGAGCCTGTTTTAAGTGTGGGAAACAAGGGCATATAGCCCGAGATTGTAATCAGAATAGTGGGAAGATAGCTGCTAGCTCCACTGCATCGATCCCGAAGCCGGGAAACACTTTGAGATCTGCTACTACTGGGGATACAGTGAGACAAGGGAGAGTCTTTGCACTCGTTCCGGGTGATACACGGAATGCCAATGCCGTTGTCTCAGGTACTATCTCGATATGTAATCAGGATGCTTTTGTGTTAATTGATTCTGGATCAACGCATTCATTTGTGACATATGCATTTGCATCTAGACTGAAAAGACCCCTAGAATTGTTGCCATATTTGTTATGTGTGTCTGCTCCATCGGGGGAATCTGTGTTATGTGACTATATATATCGGTTTTGTGACATGCATATTGAGGATGCTACCCTGTATGTAGATTTGTTGCCCTTAAACTTTAGACACTTTGATGTAATTTTGGGCATGGATTGGTTGACCAAATACTGTGCCACTATAGATTGTGTGACAAAGAGGGTTGTATTTAAACCACCAGAACAGAAAGAAATTGTGTTTGTGGGAAATGGGGTGGTACCTCCACCATATTTGATATCTGCAATGAAAGCATGTAAATTGATCAGGAAGGGATGCCAGGGTTATTTGTGTTATGTATTGACTGAACAATCCGTGGATGTTGAATTGAATGATATTCCCATCGTTAGAGAATTCCCAGATGTGTTTCCAAATGAATTACCAGGGGAATTGGTAGACAGGGAGATAGAGTTTACTATTGAAACTGTGCCAGGCACCCAACCTATTTCTAAAACTCCCTACAGGATGGCTACAGCCGAAATGAAAGAATTAAAAGAACAGTTGCAAGACCTTCTTGATAAAGGGTTTATCCGGCCCAGTACTTCGCCTTGGGGCGCACCAGTGTTATTTGTAAAGAAAAAGGATGGTACCTTACGCCTATGTATTGATTACCGGGAATTGAACAAGGTAACGATAAAGAATAAATATCCCTTACCCCGTATTGATGACTTATTTGACCAGTTGCAGGGATCACAGGTGTTTTCTAAGATTGATTTGAGATCCGGGTATCATCAGCTGAAGGTTAAGGCAGAAGATGTTGAGAAAACTGCATTCAGAACGAGGTATGGTCATTTTGAGTTTCTTGTTATGCCATTTGGAGTGACTAATGCTCCGGCAGCATTTATGGACTTAATGAATAGAATTTTTAAAACCTACCTTGATGAGTTTGTTGTTGTCTTCATCGATGATATTTTAATATACTCTAAAGATAGACTTGAACACGAACATCATTTGAGGACTGTTTTACAAATACTTCGGGAAAGAAAACTATTTGCTAAGTTAAAGAAATGTGAGTTTTGGTTGGATGATGTTATTTTCTTAGGGCACGTGGTCAACAAGGAAGGAATTTCAGTGGACCCGCAGAAAATAGAAGCAATTGTGAATTGGCCTACACCAACTAATGTGACAGAAGTTCGCAGTTTCATGGGCTTAGCTGGGTACTACAGAAGGTTTGTAAAGGACTTTTCGAAATTAGCTGTGCCTCTTACCCAATTGACACGTAAAGGACAACCATTTGAGTGGAATAGTGAAAGAGAATCAGCCTTTCATGAATTGAAGACAAGATTGACCACTGCACCAATTTTGACACTACCTTCAGGTACGGAAAATTTTGTGATTTTCAGTGACGCATCTTATAAGGGTTTGGGTTGTGTGTTAATGCAGAACGGAAAGGTTATTGCTTACGCCTCCCGACAGTTGAGGCCACATGAGAAGAATTATCCAACACATGACCTAGAATTAGCCGCAGTTGTTTTTGCTTTGAAAATCTGGCGGCATTATTTGTATGGGGCAAAGTGTGAAGTCTACACAGATCATAAAAGCCTAAAATACTTCTTCACGCAGAAAGAGTTGAATATGCGTCAGAGAAGATGGCTGGAATTGATAAAAGATTACGACCTAGAAATTCAGTATCACCCCGGAAAAGCTAATACAGTGGCTGATGCCTTGAGCAGGAAATCAACAGGGAGTATGGCTTGCTTGCTTACTGAACAAAGGGAGATTTTGCAAGACTTTGAAAAGTCTGAAATTGAAGTGGTAGTGTGTGAACAGGGCGGATTGATAGCCGCTATTACAGCCGAGCCGGCAATTGTTGATGAAATCAAGCAAAAACAGAAAGAGGATGAGTTCCTCAGAAAGGTAATTGATGAATTTGAAGTCAACCCAAAAGCAGAGTTCAGTATCGAGAATGGAATGTTGAAGTTTCGAAACCGAATATGTGTTCCAGTTATTCCGGAGCTAAAGAAGAGGGTCTTAGATGAAGCCCACAGATCCGTATTTGCTATGCATCCGGGTAACAATAAAATGTATCGGGATTTGAAACAAACCTATTGGTGGCCTAAAATGAAGAAAGAGATTGCAGAACATGTGTCCAAGTGCCTTCAGTGTCAGCAAGTTAAGGCTGAACATCAGAAACCAGGCGGTCTACTTCAACCTCTCCCCATTCCTGAGTGGAAGTGGGAACATGTGACCATGGATTTCGTTGTTGGCCTACCTCGGACTTCCCGCGGTATGGATTCTGTTTGGGTTGTAGTTGATAGACTGACTAAATCTGCACATTTTCTGCCTGTCAAAACTACATTTACTGCTTACAGGTTGGCTACTATTTATGTTGATGAAATTGTCCGCTTACATGGAGTTCCAGTATCCATTGTGTCGGATAGAGATCCGAAGTTTGTATCTAGATTGTGGAAGAGTTTGCAGGAAGCTATGGGAACAGAACTAAGGTTCAGCACTGCATTCCACCCACAGACAGATGGGCAGTCAGAACGAACAATACAGACTTTGGAAGATATGCTTCGCATGTGTGCTTTGGATTTTCAGGGGAGTTGGGAAGATTACCTGCCACTTGCAGAATTTGCCTATAATAATAGCTTCCACTCCAGCATCGGTATGGCACCATACGAGGCTTTGTATGGTAGGAGGTGTAGATCACCTATTTGTTGGACAGAGGTCGGGGACAGAGCTTTGCTCGGGCCTGAAATTGTACAAGACACCTCTGAAAAGATCAAAACTATTCGGCAAAGGCTCAAAACAGCTCAAGACCGACAGAAGAGTTATGCAGATGTCCGGAGAAGACCTCTTGAGTATGAGGTCGGCGACCATGTGTTCATCCGTGTTTCTCCAATGAAAGGCCAAGTCAGGTTTGGGAAAAAGGGCAAGTTGACGCCCCGTTATATTGGGCCGTTTCAAATTTTGGAGACACTTGGTCCAGTTGCTTATAGAGTTGCTTTGCCACCGGGATTTGAGCAAATCCACAATGTGTTTCATGTGTCAACGTTGAGGGGTTACCTCCGAGACCCGTTGCATGTGATTGATTATCACCGGATTGCTATTGATGAAAATATGGAATATGCTGAATGGCCGGAAAGAATTGTTGACCGACAAGTGAAAGAATTGAGAAACAAATCCATTCCAATGGTGAAAGTGGAATGGAAGGAACACTATGGGACAGATGCTACATGGGAAAAAGAGGAGGAAATGCGTCTACGCTATCCACATTTGTTTCCCGACGAAGGTAAGTTAAGTTTGGAGGACCAAACTTCCTAAAGGGGGGAAGACTGTGACACCCCTGTTCCGTAGTATGTTAATTGGTCCTTAACATGATGTGATTATGTATTTTGATATGATTTTGTGTTCCACTATGTGAAAATATGTGGTTTGAAATTTTATCTGTTCATCGTAGGAATATCTGTTTGAGTAGTCTGTTTTGGAAATTTAATTGAGGGCCTTATCGGCCACGGAACCCGAAATTGATTACGCCATTGTGGTTGGCATAATTTTTAGGGCCTACGGTGAAATTTAATTGAAATTTGATTCTGGTCAATTTAAACTGATTAAATTGAGAAATTAAGTACCCCATTATTTTATATTAAAATATTTGTTAGTGGGGCTTGCTGTATATTTGTATTGCACTCTCCTTTAGCTCTCTTAAAACTCAAAATCTGAGTTAGACAATTGAGAGTGAGAGAGAGGCCGGCCATTGAGAGAAAAAGGGAGAGATTTGTGTAATTTGGGCTCAAGACTTGGGAATTTGAAGATCTAGCTCAAGATTTGGCTAGGGCTTGAGTGTTGAAGCTCTTAGGTAAGTGATTTCATGAACTCTTACTTGTAATTTGTAAGTTCAAGGGTTGTTTGTGATCAAGAACATGTAATGAGTTGATTTTTGTTGAGATTGAAGTCTTAGAACTCATGCATGTAAGAAATTACTTTGAATTTGCATGTTTGAGCTTGAAACACATGATTCATGTGGAGTTTTGGGTAAAGCTCATATTGTAGTCACCATTTGTACCATCTAAGTTGAGAATGATGAGCATCTCCCACATGCATGTACAAATCATGGGAGTATAAGTCTTGAATGTTGAATTTGAGCATGTTGATGATGGGTTTGAGACAATTTGGGACATGCATGTAGATAATTCATGTAATTGAGCTTCCTAATGTTGTAATCTGCATTAGTAGCATGTTAGCATGTGTAAATGTGTAATTTGAACCATTGCATGCAAGAAATGTAGATGGAAAACTGATTTGGAGCTCAAGAACACGATCTGGGAAACCCAGATTTTTGAGGTCCGCTCGAGCGGGGTAATGGCCGCTCGAGCGGGAAAATCGTGCTCCCAGCATTTTTGCAGAGTTGGATGCCCGCTCGAGCGGGACATTTCACGCTCGAGCGTGGATTTTTGTAGACGGACCTTCAGCTCGAGCGCATCTTTTGTGCAACCAGTACCTTGCAGGCCTTAAGGGTCCGCTCGAGCGGAGAATCTTACGCTCGAGCGGGGACCCTGTTTCCTGGAATTTTGTTCATGCATTCTGTGATTCGTTTTCCGTTCTCTTTCACTTGTAAGCACTCCTAGGCATGTGTTAAGCATTGTAAATGAGTTAATGAGATAAGAACAAAGCCTAAAGAGGAATATGTGAATTAAAGAACGGATTGAACTGTTAGTGACCCTTTTGTATTCATGAAATGTGTAGGGTCAAGCTCCAGGGCGCATCCACAAGCCGATCACTGTGAGTAATATCAATATCTGAAAACTTGTCAATGTCCAATTGTTATTCCCCTATAAATATTATGAGTTGTTAATTGGGATTGTGGACAAAAGTTTGACATGAATGAATGGGCCAAAGGCCGTTTGACATGAATGAATGGGCCAAAGGCCGTTTGACATGAACGAATGGGCCAAAGGCCGTTTGACATGAACGAATGGGCCAAAGGCCGTTTGACATGAACGAATGGGCCAAAGGCCGTTTGACATGAACGAATGGGCCAAAGGCCGTTTGACATGAACGAATGGGCCAAAGGCCGTTTGACATGAATGAATGGGCCAAAGGCCGTTTGACATGAATGAATGGGCCAAAGGCCGTTTGACATGAATGAATGGGCCAAAGGCCGTTTGACATGAATGAATGGGCCGAAGGCCGTTTTGCCATGAATGGAAACCCGGATGGGCCAAAGGCCAGAATGTTTGGAACTACAGTTACTTGACTTGCATTTCGTATAGTTATATATATTTTGCTGTTAAACAGAAGTATGAATTGGGCCCAAGGCCGTTTGGAGCATGTTGTTCTACATATTGTTATGTAACTGTTATATTTGATATTATTCACTGGGCTATCGCTCACGCTCATTCATGTATTTGTAGGTGAGCCAAGGGAAGTCCAAACCCAGCCCCAGTGAAGTCTGCTAGGAACAACAGGAGTTTTGGGAGAGTCAGCCTTGTGCCTCGCGCATGAGACCATCCTTGCCCTTTTACTATGTACCTATGTTTTGTCTTGTTGGCAAGGACCCAGTGCATGTCTGTACATAGTCTGTTATAGGTTGACTCGTTTTGGACGATCCTGTCTGTAATGAATTTTGTGAAGCTGTACTTTTGATGTGAGTTATTAACGTATCTGAGTATGGTTTGTTTGATGTGCATATAAACACGGCTCTATGGACAAAGTTTTTAATTTTGCTTCCGTTTGGCCCCCATTAACTCTGTTAAAATACGTTTAGAACAGTTTGAGGCCGTAGGTAATCTCATGATTACTGGCCGGTTACGTCCTTAACCCACGGGGGCGGGTTCGGGTCGTGACAGAGTGGTATCAGAGCACGAGTTAATAACTCACACACTTGTCCAAAAAGAGCAATAAGCGTCTAGATAAGATCTAGGATGCATTCATGTGATAAATACGAGTTTGGAAACATTGATTATATGCTTAAATGTTTTGTTATGAATAATTATATGTGTAAGTTGTGAACTACTTGCATTACGAATTATCTGGAAATATGTGCTCCTTAGTGTATGTGTACTTGTGTACCTTTGGTATGGAATATAATGCAAGTTTAATTAGATGGTGAGAACCAGAGGTGATGAGTTAGAGGAATCCTCTGCTGCCAGACTGGACAGAATGGAAAGACTGATTCAGGAAATGGCAGAAGCTTTGAGACAGCAACAGGAGTGGCAACAACAGTGGCAGCAACCACATCCGCCACCTCCACCTCCGGCACCACCTATGCCAGATAATCAAAATGATGATCGGATAATCGCCCTCACCAAGGAATTCAAGAAAATGAAACCACCACAGTTCCATGGTGGACTAGATCCCTTAAAAGCCGAAGCTTGGGTACTTGGGATTGAAAAACTGTTTGAGGTGTTTCCGTGCTCGGATACACAGAAAGTGCTTCTAGCCACCTTTATGCTAGAAGATGAAGCGAGAAGATGGTGGATGTTGATGAGGGAAAACCACAGAGATATTGATTAGGCGAAATTTTTGGAAATCTTCTATGACAAGTACTTCCCGCAGTGTGTCCGGGACAGGAAAGTGGCAGAGTTCATGGAACTCAAACAAGACAGTATGACTGTAGCTGAGTATGAGGCCAAATTTACTGAGTTGGCCAGGTTTGCACCACACGTAATTGACACTGATTATAAGAAGGCAAGGCATTTTGAAGGTGGGCTCCGGAGTGACATCCTAGAGCGGGTGAATGTCCTGAAATTGGAGACCTACATTGGAGTGCTTGACCGGGCCATCATATCAGAGGCTAATATAGCTAGACAAGCTAAGCCAACAACCGAATGGAGAGGCAACAAAAGACAAGGCTTCTTTTTGAAGAAGAAATTTCTGAAAAAGCAAAACACGGGCTCCTCAACTACCTCAAGTTCTTCCCGAGACACGACTCCCATGTGCAACACTTGTAGCAAAAGGCACCGTGGAGTTTGTTACCGTGCATCGGGAGCCTGTTTTAAGTGTGGGAAACAAGGGCATATAGCCCGAGATTGTAATCAGAATAGTGGGAAGATAGCTGCTAGCTCCACTGCATCGATCCCGAAGCCGGGAAACACTTTGAGATCTGCTACTACTGGGGATACAGTGAGACAAGGGAGAGTCTTTGCACTCGTTCCGGGTGATACACGGAATGCCAATGCCGTTGTCTCAGGTACTATCTCGATATGTAATCAGGATGCTTTTGTGTTAATTGATTCTGGATCAACGCATTCATTTGTGACATATGCATTTGCATCTAGACTGAAAAGACCCCTAGAATTGTTGCCATATTTGTTATGTGTGTCTGCTCCATCGGGGGAATCTGTGTTATGTGACTATATATATCGGTTTTGTGACATGCATATTGAGGATGCTACCCTGTATGTAGATTTGTTGCCCTTAAACTTTAGACACTTTGATGTAATTTTGGGCATGGATTGGTTGACCAAATACTGTGCCACTATAGATTGTGTGACAAAGAGGGTTGTATTTAAACCACCAGAACAGAAAGAAATTGTGTTTGTGGGAAATGGGGTGGTACCTCCACCATATTTGATATCTGCAATGAAAGCATGTAAATTGATCAGGAAGGGATGCCAGGGTTATTTGTGTTATGTATTGACTGAACAATCCGTGGATGTTGAATTGAATGATATTCCCATCGTTAGAGAATTCCCAGATGTGTTTCCAAATGAATTACCAGGGGAATTGGTAGACAGGGAGATAGAGTTTACTATTGAAACTGTGCCAGGCACCCAACCTATTTCTAAAACTCCCTACAGGATGGCTACAGCCGAAATGAAAGAATTAAAAGAACAGTTGCAAGACCTTCTTGATAAAGGGTTTATCCGGCCCAGTACTTCGCCTTGGGGCGCACCAGTGTTATTTGTAAAGAAAAAGGATGGTACCTTACGCCTATGTATTGATTACCGGGAATTGAACAAGGTAACGATAAAGAATAAATATCCCTTACCCCGTATTGATGACTTATTTGACCAGTTGCAGGGATCACAGGTGTTTTCTAAGATTGATTTGAGATCCGGGTATCATCAGCTGAAGGTTAAGGCAGAAGATGTTGAGAAAACTGCATTCAGAACGAGGTATGGTCATTTTGAGTTTCTTGTTATGCCATTTGGAGTGACTAATGCTCCGGCAGCATTTATGGACTTAATGAATAGAATTTTTAAAACCTACCTTGATGAGTTTGTTGTTGTCTTCATCGATGATATTTTAATATACTCTAAAGATAGACTTGAACACGAACATCATTTGAGGACTGTTTTACAAATACTTCGGGAAAGAAAACTATTTGCTAAGTTAAAGAAATGTGAGTTTTGGTTGGATGATGTTATTTTCTTAGGGCACGTGGTCAACAAGGAAGGAATTTCAGTGGACCCGCAGAAAATAGAAGCAATTGTGAATTGGCCTACACCAACTAATGTGACAGAAGTTCGCAGTTTCATGGGCTTAGCTGGGTACTACAGAAGGTTTGTAAAGGACTTTTCGAAATTAGCTGTGCCTCTTACCCAATTGACACGTAAAGGACAACCATTTGAGTGGAATAGTGAAAGAGAATCAGCCTTTCATGAATTGAAGACAAGATTGACCACTGCACCAATTTTGACACTACCTTCAGGTACGGAAAATTTTGTGATTTTCAGTGACGCATCTTATAAGGGTTTGGGTTGTGTGTTAATGCAGAACGGAAAGGTTATTGCTTACGCCTCCCGACAGTTGAGGCCACATGAGAAGAATTATCCAACACATGACCTAGAATTAGCCGCAGTTGTTTTTGCTTTGAAAATCTGGCGGCATTATTTGTATGGGGCAAAGTGTGAAGTCTACACAGATCATAAAAGCCTAAAATACTTCTTCACGCAGAAAGAGTTGAATATGCGTCAGAGAAGATGGCTGGAATTGATAAAAGATTACGACCTAGAAATTCAGTATCACCCCGGAAAAGCTAATACAGTGGCTGATGCCTTGAGCAGGAAATCAACAGGGAGTATGGCTTGCTTGCTTACTGAACAAAGGGAGATTTTGCAAGACTTTGAAAAGTCTGAAATTGAAGTGGTAGTGTGTGAACAGGGCGGATTGATAGCCGCTATTACAGCCGAGCCGGCAATTGTTGATGAAATCAAGCAAAAACAGAAAGAGGATGAGTTCCTCAGAAAGGTAATTGATGAATTTGAAGTCAACCCAAAAGCAGAGTTCAGTATCGAGAATGGAATGTTGAAGTTTCGAAACCGAATATGTGTTCCAGTTATTCCGGAGCTAAAGAAGAGGGTCTTAGATGAAGCCCACAGATCCGTATTTGCTATGCATCCGGGTAACAATAAAATGTATCGGGATTTGAAACAAACCTATTGGTGGCCTAAAATGAAGAAAGAGATTGCAGAACATGTGTCCAAGTGCCTTCAGTGTCAGCAAGTTAAGGCTGAACATCAGAAACCAGGCGGTCTACTTCAACCTCTCCCCATTCCTGAGTGGAAGTGGGAACATGTGACCATGGATTTCGTTGTTGGCCTACCTCGGACTTCCCGCGGTATGGATTCTGTTTGGGTTGTAGTTGATAGACTGACTAAATCTGCACATTTTCTGCCTGTCAAAACTACATTTACTGCTTACAGGTTGGCTACTATTTATGTTGATGAAATTGTCCGCTTACATGGAGTTCCAGTATCCATTGTGTCGGATAGAGATCCGAAGTTTGTATCTAGATTGTGGAAGAGTTTGCAGGAAGCTATGGGAATAGAACTAAGGTTCAGCACTGCATTCCACCCACAGACAGATGGGCAGTCAGAACGAACAATACAGACTTTGGAAGATATGCTTCGCATGTGTGCTTTGGATTTTCAGGGGAGTTGGGAAGATTACCTGCCACTTGCAGAATTTGCCTATAATAATAGCTTCCACTCCAGCATCGGTATGGCACCATACGAGGCTTTGTATGGTAGGAGGTGTAGATCACCTATTTGTTGGACAGAGGTCGGGGACAGAGCTTTGCTCGGGCCTGAAATTGTACAAGACACCTCTGAAAAGATCAAAACTATTCGGCAAAGGCTCAAAACAGCTCAAGACCGACAGAAGAGTTATGCAGATGTCCGGAGAAGACCTCTTGAGTATGAGGTCGACGACCATGTGTTCATCCGTGTTTCTCCAATGAAAGGCCAAGTCAGGTTTGGGAAAAAGGGCAAGTTGACGCCCCGTTATATTGGGCCGTTTCAAATTTTGGAGAAACTTGGTCCAGTTGCTTATAGAGTTGCTTTGCCACCGGGATTTGAGCAAATCCACAATGTGTTTCATGTGTCAATGTTGAGGGGTTACCTCCGAGACCCGTTGCATGTGATTGATTATCACCGGATTGCTATTGATGAAAATATGGAATATGCTGAATGGCCGGAAAGAATTGTTGACCGACAAGTGAAAGAATTGAGAAACAAATCCATTCCAATGGTGAAAGTGGAATGGAAGGAACACTATGGGACAGATGCTACATGGGAAAAAGAGGAGGAAATGCGTCTACGCTATCCACATTTGTTTCCCGACGAAGGTAAGTTAAGTTTGGAGGACCAAACTTCCTAAAGGGGGGAAGACTGTGACACCCCTGTTCCGTAGTATGTTAATTTGTCCTTAACATGATGTGATTATGTATTTTGATATGATTTTGTGTTCCACTATGTGAAAATATGTGGTTTGAAATTTTATCTGTTCATCGTAGGAATATCTGTTTGAGTAGTCTGTTTTGGAAATTTAATTGAGGGCCTTATCGGCCACGGAACCCGAAATTGATTACGCCATTGTGGTTGGCATAATTTTTAGGGCCTACGGTGAAATTTAATTGAAATTTGATTCTGGTCAATTTAAACTGATTAAATTGAGAAATTAAGTACCTCATTATTTTATATTAAAATATTTGTTAGTGGGGCTTGCTGTATATTTGTATTGCACTCTCCTTTAGCTCTCTTAAAACTCAAAATCTGAGTTAGACAATTGAGAGTGAGAGAGAGGCCGGCCATTGAGAGAAAAAGAGAGAGATTTGTGCAATTTGGGCTCAAGACTTGGGAATTTGAAGATCTAGCTCAAGATTTGGCTAGGGCTTGAGTGTTGAAGCTCTTAGGTAAGTGATTTCATGAACTCTTACTTGTAATTTGTAAGTTCAAGGGTTGTTTGTGATCAAGAACATGTAATGAGTTGATTTTTGTTGAGATTGAAGTCTTAGAACTCATGCATGTAAGAAATTACTTTGAATTTGCATGTTTGAGCTTGAAACACATGATTCATGTGGAGTTTTGGGTAAAGCTCATATTGTAGTCACCATTTGTACCATCTAAGTTGAGAATGATGAGCATCTCCCACATGCATGTACAAATCATGGGAGTATAAGTCTTGAATGTTGAATTTGAGCATGTTGATGATGGGTTTGAGACAATTTGGGACATGCATGTAGATAATTCATGTAATTGAGCTTCCTAATGTTGTAATCTGCATTAGTAGCATGTTAGCATGTGTAAATGTGTAATTTGAACCATTGCATGCAAGAAATGTAGATGGAAAACTGATTTGGAGGTCAAGAACACGATCTGGGAAACCCAGATTTTTGAGGTCCGCTCGAGCGGGGTAATGGCCGCTCGAGCGGGAAAATCGTGCTCCCAGCATTTTTGCAGAGTTGGATGCCCGCTCGAGCGGGACATTTCACGCTCGAGCGTGGATTTTTGTAGACGGACCTTCAGCTCGAGCGCATCTTTTGTGCAACCAGTACCTTGCAGGCCTTAAGGGTCCGCTCGAGCGGAGAATCTTACGCTCGAGCGGGGACCCTGTTTCCTGGAATTTTGTTCATGCATTCTGTGATTCGTTTTCCGTTCTCTTTCACTTGTAAGCACTCCTAGGCATGTGTTAAGCATTGTAAATGAGTTAATGAGATAAGAACAAAGCCTAAAGAGGAATATGTGAATTAAAGAACGGATTGAACTGTTAGTGACCCTTTTGTATTCATGAAATGTGTAGGGTCAAGCTCCAGGGCGCATCCACAAGCCGATCACTGTGAGTAATATCAATATCTGAAAACTTGTCAATGTCCAATTGTTATTCCCCTATAAATATTATGAGTTGTTAATTGGGATTGTGGACAAAAGTTTGACATGAATGAATGGGCCAAAGGCCGTTTGACATGAATGAATGGGCCAAAGGCCGTTTGACATGAACGAATGGGCCAAAGGCCGTTTGACATGAACGAATGGGCCAAAGGCCGTTTGACATGAACGAATGGGCCAAAGGCCGTTTGACATGAACGAATGGGCCAAAGGCCGTTTGACATGAACGAATGGGCCAAAGGCCGTTTGACATGAACGAATGGGCCAAAGGCCGTTTGACATGAACGAATGGGCCAAAGGCCGTTTGACATGAACGAATGGGCCAAAGGCCGTTTGACATGAATGAATGGGCCAAAGGCCGTTTGACATGAATGAATGGGCCAAAGGCCGTTTGACATGAATGAATGGGCTGAAGGCCGTTTTGCCATGAATGGAAACCCGGATGGGCCAAAGGCCAGAATGTTTGGAACTACAGTTACTTGACTTGCATTTCGTATAGTTATATATATTTTGCTGTTAAACAGAAGTATGAATTGGGCCCAAGGCCGTTTGGAGCATGTTGTTCGACATATTGTTATGTAACTGTTATATTTGATATTATTCACTGGGCTATCGCTCACGCTCATTCATGTATTTGTAGGTGAGCCAAGGGAAGTCCAAACCCAGCCCCAGTGAAGTCTGCTAGGAACAACAGGAGTTTTGGGAGAGTCAGCCTTGTGCCTCGCGCATGAGACCATCCTTGCCCTTTTACTATGTACCTATGTTTTGTCTTGTTGGCAAGGACCCAGTGCATGTCTGTACATAGTCTGTTATAGGTTGACTCGTTTTGGACGATCCTGTCTGTAATGAATTTTGTGAAGCTGTACTTTTGATGTGAGTTATTAACGTATCTGAGTATGGTTTGTTTGATGTGCATATAAGCACGGCTCTATGGACAAAGTTTTTAATTTTGCTTCCGTTTGGCCCCCATTAACTCTGTTAAAATACGTTTAGAACAGTTTGAGGCCGTAGGTAATCTCATGATTACTGGCCGGTTATGTCCTTAACCCACGGGGGCGGGTTCGGGTCGTGACATATATACTTTGTAATTCTTCAACTATAGGATCCCAACTTCCTTCCTGTAAAAAGATAAAACAACAACGGGGTGAGCACTAATGCCCAGTAGTTATCTCTTAGTTCTAAATCAATGGCTAACGCATAGACAGAAATGATCATGCATGCAAGGTGATACTATACAGTAGGGTGACGTTTTATAATTTCAAAATACCCTACATAGACTATCTTTTTCTCAAAAATTCATTTGAACCCTTAAGGAAAACCTTCAACCATCAAAACTCTTCCTTTTTCATTAGAAAACCATAAATCCTTTTTAAAACATTCATGTTTAAGGGACCACATCATTTTATGTTTCTTAACTCATTCCAAAATATTTCTCATTTGATTTCCCATATTTAATATACTTCTTTTTCTTTCCTCATTCACTTCTTTTCATTATATTCAACTAGAACTCCATTATTTCAATTTCAAGTTCCATTTTTAATTCACTAATAATTCCCCTATACCCAACTCACTTTATTATTTACACTCTCCAGTTTCACTTCAAGATAACACAAGATTAATAAACCCTTTTCAATCTAACCTCTTGTTTGTTTACAGAACAACACTCACAATCCAGCTA
The DNA here is from genome assembly GCF_055761805.1 of Camellia sinensis. Taxonomy (NCBI): domain Eukaryota; kingdom Viridiplantae; phylum Streptophyta; class Magnoliopsida; order Ericales; family Theaceae; genus Camellia; species Camellia sinensis. The sequence goes on along the minus strand of NC_138973.1, from coordinate 70,889,864 downwards.
TATTGTCACAACTAACTCATTATATTCACCATCGTCAATCCATAATCCCCTTACTCATTTCTGGCTTCCACACATTACAAATAATGCCAATGTACATTTCCTCTTTATATCAATATACCCGTCAATCTACAATTCAAAGATTCATCACAAGTCATGAATAGCATCATCAACTCAACACATTTATCAACACAATCCACCTTTTGCCGACTTACTACAGCGGGATAGCAGGCACCCAATCCATAACACTTTCCACCTTTCGCCGGCTACTATACGGCGAGAAGTGAACTCCCAAAAACCATTTTCTCAACAAATCATTTTCTTCCAAAAACCATGTTTTTCCAAAACCATTTTTCAACTTTTGAAACCATCCCCACATTTGCCGGCTACTATACGGCGAGACTGCGTGGACACCCAAAAACACTTTTCCTACATTCGTCCAACGATAAGCCTAGATAGGGCAATTGGGCACCTTTAATCCAAAATCACCCCCACATTTGCTGGCTACTATACAACGGGACGTGGGCCCCCAAAAACCTTTTTCTTCAATTTTCAAAACCATCCCCCACTTTTACCGGCTATTATACGGACGGTCATGGGCACCGAAAAACTATTTTTTAACTCAACCCAAACTCAACACAACACCACACAACTCAACTCAAACTCAACCCAACCCGACACAACTCAATTCATCACAAATTCAACACGACCCGACACAACTCAATTCAACACAATTCAACTAGATGCAAATACAATTCAACATCATTCAATACAATTCAATCCAATCAACACTATTCAACACAATCAATTTAACACCACTAAATATAATTCAACATAATTCAAGTTAAATTCTTAAAGCTCATTTCAACATTCCATAGCCAAGTTTACATCATTCACATCATCAACAAACCTTTTCCCCCAATTTCCCTTCTCATTATAGCATGATTTACAATGCTCATAACAAAGTTCATTCGCAAATTTTAAACATAATTTTCAAACATTTCCAGATTCCAATTAAACTTGTACATATATAATTCAACCTACCAATTTCATGATTCTACTTTCAATTTGGGCCAAATCATTGATTATCATCATTAATCAACCTAGGGTTTCAAGAAAATCTAGAAATTTCAAGAAAAAAATCAAACTTCTTAACCCATTACTTTTTATTCCAACTTTTCCATTGATTATACACCTAGGGTTCATAATCCACCATTTTAACCCATCACTTGAACCCCCAACACTTCAAACCCTAATCCCCCAAAATCTCAAGATATACACTATATGCTAAAAAATGTGGGTTTCATATGTATATAATCAAAATACCACAATTCTATCTATTTATGGAAGCATTGAAGAAGAACTAGGACCCCTAACTGAAGAATCAAGCAAGAAAAGCAAGCTTTGAAAAGAATCCTTCACAAATCCAAATTCCAATCGGTTGGAAAGTGAGATCTCCAAACCTTCTTCACATTTTTGCAAGGGGTTTGGCCAAATCTTTGAGGAATTGGAAGTATTGGGGTCGAAATCTCTAAGATTTTTGGACCTAGGGTGAGAGGAAGGAAGAAAGAAAAGAAAAATGCAAAGAATGATCTAGAAACCCACTTTTAAAATTGCTGAACTCGCGAAGTCCGCTCAAGCGTCTCTTTTCTCGCTCGAGCATATCTGCTTCCAACACAGATTCCAAAACTTCAAGCATGCGTAACTCTCTCATCCATACTCCGTTTTAGGTCATTCTTGTGTCCAAATTGAAGCCCCGGAAACAAGCTTTCCAATGGTTCTGACCTCACACCCAAATTCAAACTGTGGAAAAAGAAAAGGGAAAAAGAGCGACGGCTGATCATAGGCAAATTATTCAAATTAAAGTTTTTGGTCCTATCTTACTCTACCATCATGTTACCACCTCAATCGATGCCCCAAAATAAAAATAAGGAGGTTCCAAATATACTACTAAAATGTTAAAAATGAACCCACATGCCTCAGAAATTCAAACTCAACTAGGCGGCGCAGACCAACAAAGCCGTCCGCTCGAGCGACCACTTCTACGCTCGAGCGAGAATTTACAACTCTCAGAATCTCGGGCAGCCTGCAAAAATACTGGGAGCCTCACAAGTCTGCTTGAGCGTCAACTCCCCCAATTGAGCGGAAGGAAAAATTTTAGATCGTCACAGGAGGGCTATGGTGGAATCAGATCCACTAGGATGTCCATATTTTCCTGGACATGGGCAGTGGGAACAGGAGCCCTGGGCACTGGAATTTCTACAGGAGGTGGGTGGGATACAGAAGCGGTTGCCTGCTGCAGTTGCTGTTGCTGTTGCTATTGGAGCCTAGCAATTAGTTGAGCCTGCTGGGCGACAACCTCTATTTGGTAGGCAGTAACCTCTGATTGGCGAGCAGCATCCCCCCGCATGGCCTCAATGGTTTGTTGGAGTTGACGCATCATATCCTCTATACTGACTGAGGGGTGCTGATCTATTAGATCTGATGTGTATTCTCTTTCTGGGGTGGAAATAAGAAACTGGGCCCGACTGTGCACAGGTGATGTAGATAAGGACCGTTGAATTGGCGACTGCTGAACCAGTGATCTATGCTTAACTGTCCTCCATCTCGTAACTGGAGGGAGCAAAGCAAACACTGGTTGTCCTCCAATAAGATCCTCAGATCGGTAAATCCTCCTAACTCTGGTCCAGAGTGCTCGGGGGGTATCTGCCTCGTCAGAAGCAATTGTGAAAATACTACATTTGAAAAAAGAAAATAAAGCAAAAAGAAAAGAAACAACAATCAGCAAATGCACATCACCTCGGCTTAGACAGAGACAACACACAGTTGAAATCATAAGCTGGACAATCTGTACTCAAACACTGATTTCTGCCTCCAAATTCCTGCCTCAAAACTGATTCTCCCTAACTGATACCCAGCCTTGCAAGTGATACATACATTCCTGTAGAGTCACACTCTAAAAGCACATATCAAGCAAGTGAGAGCCAAAATACCCCTATGGTGGGGTAGGGTTTCCCTGTCCTAATTTCGTCAGGAACTAGGGGTTCGCTACACAAGCAAACGGTTTCAAACAAACCTACATTCGGGTGAGCAACCTGTCCTAGTTTGGAATAGTCTCTAAAGCTTCCGATATGCAACTAGGTCAAATGGTCAAAAAGGGTGCCTTAGCAAGACCACCTAATATACCTCTCGCTCCTAACACCGAGGAGTGAAAGAAGGATCAAACGGTATAATGGTGATCCAGATCCAAGGTTTGTGTTCCCATCGTGGCAGAGCCCGTACCCGGTCAGCCTTGTGGCACGTTTTTCCATGCAAGCCTCCAGCAAACCACTTAGGAATAGTAGATGGAAAACACTGTGACATAGGTGCACCAATGCAAATGCAATGCAAAGAAACACATAAGTGTAAAAACAATATATCATGACTTCGAGTCAAGTTCTCTAAATCCCCAGCAGAGTCGCCAAAAACTGTAGACTCGACTTTCTTTGCACCCCCCTTTTGGAGAGCTCGAATTGGTCCTACAGTTCGGACTCCTATCACAGTTCTAAATCTAATCTCACAAAGTGCAATTCGAGACTGATAAACACCAAAGAGTCCAATCTGGCAAATCATTTTGAAAAATCAGATTTTGAATCAAATAATGCCAAACTGGACTACTTTGCCAGATTATAGAGTCGCCACCTAAATATTTTATTTTTGGGAAATTTAGGAAACCTTGACTCGTGCCAAAGGCCACGTGTCCGTCATCACCAAAGTTGCCTCGGCTTGGGAACTTGGGTACGAGGGGGGAAGGTCATGAAATGAACACCCCCGCTCGCCCGATCAAAGGATCGACCTCTACTAAGGATGATATGTTGTTTTATAAACACATGTGTTCTTATTCCGATTATTTAGCTAACTTTACTATGTGATGCACACATACAAGTATAGACTAAGTCGCAAGACTTGGAATGAATTCAACTCATGTTTGTTTTCGAAAATGGTTTGAAAATGCCACCCTCAAGTGGGCTAAAGCGCGGATTTTCCATCAAACAAGATGGGCTTAAAACATGATTTTCCACTTCGCAAAGTGGGCTTAAAACAGACATTTGTTGATTTGTTCCAATTCAAGCAACAAAAGCCTTCATCCATATTCATTCATGCAGTTAATCACTTAAGCAAATAGCCTCATGGAAAACATGCTATCATGGCAACACTCACACTCATGCAAGTATGCTAAAGTGTAAAATTTACAGTGTACTCCAAGCCAAAACAAAAGTTAGTTAGAAATATGTATGATCCTAACTATACAAGATGCCTAATGCAACGCATGCAATAATGCAATTAAATAGGCTCAGCTATCTGAGATGGTATATGAATGCAGCAATTTGAAACATGTATTCAAAGAAGTATTGAAATACAATGCAGTTTGAATGATGCGTCGAGCCTCAGTACATGCAAGACAAATGAATGATGCAAACATGCGAGCATAAGGTATGTCAATCAAAACGTGCCCCAATCTAACCATTGAAAACGGATAAATAAAACGGAGAAAGACGTGGGGTTGGAAGACATGCACACACGCACGCACACTTATTACAACATTGCACCCTCTCGAAGGAGGGTTCGAACGAATAAGCTAACTAGCTATGCTAAGCTAAGCTAATTATTACAAACCAACTAATTAACTATTCCAGCTAATTAATTATTACAACATAATTGAATAACTAGCTATGCTAAGCTAATTAAAATATTACAAAACAGATTAAACTAATTAATTACAGCACATGTAATAATTATTTAGAACTAGCTAATGAAGCAATAAAGTGGCCTCGCGGGTGAGACAGACATGCATGCTCGGTTGGCTTCCTCTAAAAAATCCATCGGCTTGTCGTCGGCTGCATCAATTTGCACTCATTTGATCTCTGAACATCATACCAACTTCCAGACTGCTTCTTCTCCAAAACAAGAACACTTTTGCACAAAAATGGAGAGGTGGCCAGTCGGCCACAAAAGGTTGCTGTCGGCCACCCCAAGTGGCTGGTCGGCTATTGCAAGTGGCCGGTCGGCCACCCCTTTTTCCAAACTTCTGTTTTTGCTGCAACAGAGAGCAAGAAAGGCAAAACAATGCATTTTTCAAGAAATGTGCGTACTGCCACTCTCCTTATCATTTCTCAAGCTCAAAGGAGTGTGGCACTTGGCTCTCAAGTCATCAACCAAGCATTTTCAATGCATGATGGCCAAAGAACCAAGCTTGTACAAGCTTAGTGAATACACAAATAAGACTCAAAGGGCCACCACCCTATCATGCATGATCAAGGGTGACGGCAACTGAGAAACGTGACACGTTTTATAACTTTGAGTATGAAATGTTCCACATTCCTTGTGTTTGGATTACTATCCGATCCAAACACATGGAATGCAACACAACATGCTTATCTTGCACAAGTTTTACTTTGCTCATTTTTATTTACACGTTTTACATTACCGATTAATCCTTTAATAGATTAAGTTCAATGTGAAAAGTCCTCTAATTGGAAAGATGGTTTAAGTCGCAAGTGTATTGAGCATGAAAGAGGTCTCATGTTGTTGGTTAGGAGGAACCCTCAAGAGAGGGTTAAAACCATTAGGCATGAGAGCCTCAAGTTCACACTCAAGCCAACAAGGGACTCAAGATCACTTTCAAAGCAAATTAAAAAATGAAGAATAGGGAGGAGGTTGCAGATATTTCAGTGCTGAAATGGCATGCTAAAGACACTAAATCATGCAAGCAATGCATGCAAGGCATGTTCAAAAGCCATAAACACTAAGGTAGCGAAGAGCATTACACTAGAGGTATGCAATATCAAGCTCAAATGACAAAACTAGCTCTGGACAGAGCTAAAACATGCTAAAACAGTGGCTAAAATATGCTGAGATTGAAGCATAGAGGGCTAAAAAAACATGCTCATTTGTTAGCTCGCAAGCAAGACTCAAAGCACAACTCTCAAAAACAATGAAAGAGTGGAATAAGTGAAAGTGTGATAGAGATATATGCACTGAAATCACATGTAAAATGATGCTACAACATGCAACCATCTCATGCAAAACATGTTAGTGGCTAAGCTAGTGAAGGCATTTGCACTATAGCTATACAAAACATGGCTCACAAGGGACAAACACTTCAAAGTAGTCCTAAAACAACTTAAATGAAGTTCTAAAACATGCTTGAAGTAGGCTAGAAAGAGCTAGAATGAGAGGGTAATACATAGCACAAACTAAACTAGCAAGCACAACTGCACTACAAGCATACAAAGCAAGCCCCAAGTGACTTAACCAGCCCCAAATAGAGGCAAAACAAGTCAAAAAAGTAGCCAAAACATGCTGAGATCAAGTCATAAAATGGTAGAAAAACATGCTCACATGTTGGGCTATACTCTTGCAAAGAAGACACAAGGAGGGGAGGTCACCCCCTCCTATTTTGGACCTCAAAACCAAGTTTTTGTCATTGAAATTCCCTTGGAATTTAGTGGTTAAAAGGCCAAAAAAAAGTTGTTTTAAAAGCTTTGAAAAAGGCACAGCACTTTAGCAAACAAGCTACAAAAGAGGGTGGACCACCCCTAACCCCAAAAAGGCCTTAAACTACCATTTTTAAACCTTAAAAATAGAGGTTTTTTTAGTTGAAAACTAGGCCAAAAACAGCATGCAAAGGTGGTCAAACAAGTAACTAAAATAAAGCTTAAAAAGGGTGAGCTTTATACCTTTGAAGCACAGCAACAAACAGCACCTTTTCTGAGCTAAAACCATATTTAAGAGCTCAAACAAGGCCTCCAAGAACCTTAGCTCCAAGATGAAGGTGTTTGGTCAAGGGTCTTAGAACAAAAGTGCAGAGAATTCCCACTTTCAAGCACAAAATAGGAGGAGAGAGAATTCTAGAGAGAGAGAGGGGAAAATTTTTCTCACAAATTTTTTGTAACCCCAAAAATAGGGGAGAGACCTCCCCTTATATAGAAATGCAAGCCAAAAGCTTGCTTGCATCCCTCCATACACGTGTATGGAGATGGGAAACAGTGATCAGCAACTGGCATAGAAAATATCTGAAAAAGGAGAAAAGTGGCCGTCGGCCACTTTAGGTGGCCGGCCGGCCACCTCACCTAGCCGACCGACCACTTCAAGTGGCCGACAAGGGGGAAAAGTGGCCGACAATTTCCAAAAGTGGCCGACAAGGCCCTTCCCGCCTCTAGGCAAGAGGCACCAAGGTTTGGTCCAAAAACAAGCACAAAACAAAGAGGGTTTAGAGGCTCAAAGACAAGGCGTTCCGCCGAGAACTTCAGGCACTCAAAACGAGCACAAACAAGCACAATCATCGAGTGCACAAGCGATGACGTCTAAGTCTCGAGGTCGGTCAAAAATGGGGTGTCTACACTTATATTAGTAGATGTGTGTGGGATTGAACTTTTGGGATGTGGTTCGCGCCTATTAATTAAATTCCTTGAGGTCTGATTAGAAGGGTGCTTGATCAATACTCGCTCTACTAAGAATTCTTGATATTTCGTGGGATAAATTTCATGGCAAAGGAATAATCTGTATGTGTTTATGTGACTAAGTGCTTATGTGGAGTGAAACTAAGTTGCTTATGTGGTAAGGGAAAAATATAGAATTGTTGCGGTCGAATGTGTGAGATAAGTTACGAGCACATTTGAGTTCGTGTGCTAAATTATTTACCTTATTTCTTAATTAGGATGTCAGGAAAGGGTCAAGCCTATGGTGGTAGAGGCGAGAGGCACGGAAGGCCTTACCGAGATGTACATGAAGTATCGGTCGATGAGGTTCCAATGCAAGAGGAAGGGTTTGGCTAGGCTAATGCGGCCGAGCAAGCGGGCCAAGCTAATGTAGCTGAGCAAATGGGGCAATTGAGGATTCCGGAGCAAGCAGGCCAAGCCGCAATGGGAGCCTTAGCCCGAGAAATGGTATGGGCTTTGAGAGAATCCATGAATTTGTTAAGGGCAGAGAACCAAGCCAAAGAGAACGCCGTAGATAGAAGGGTGAGTTTTCTCACTAAAGAGTTTTTGCTGGCCAAACCGAATGAGTTCAATGGTGGCCTCAAGCCCAAGAAAGTAGATGAGTGGCTTGAGCAAACAGTGAACACATTTGAGAAGCTTCACATTAAAGATAGCGAGCTAAGGGTGACTCTAGTGAGTTACTACCTCAAGAGGGACGCAGGCCACTGGTGGAAGTACGCTAAGGGTAGAGTGAAGCCGACATGGGAAGCCTTTATGGTTTTTTTCCAAGAAAAGTATCTACCTCCCACTGCTAGGGAGAGACTGAGGCAAGAGTTTCAAGACCTCAAGCAACTTAACCTATCTGTGGTCAAGTTTGAGGCGACCTTCACTAGTTTGTCCCAGTTTACGCCGAAGTTGGTGGCAATGGAAGAACGCCGTTGCATAGAATTTGAGAAGAGGTTGAGGACAAAAATTTTGTTCAAAGTTGCCGAAAATATGATTCGGAACTATGACCGTATTGTAGAGGCGGCGACACATGTAGAGATTACTGTGCAGGCCGAGGAGGAGAGACTTCGAGGTTCGAGGTCTAGCGGCCAGGAGGCACAAGGAGATTTTAGACCCAGTAAGAAGAACAGGGGCACCTTTTCATCCCAGTCTCAACCACAGCCGTCTAGATATAATTTTCCCTTGCCTAGTGCGGGCTCAAAGAAGAATGCATCAGGTAGTTTTTCATGTTTCAAGTGTGGCCAACCAGGTCACAAGGACTTTTCATGCCCACGAAAGGGAGGAGGGCAGCAGATGTTACCACCACCACCACCTAACCGATCTCAGAGTCAGTCTCAAAACAGAGGGCAAGGACTTACTTGTTTTCAATGTGGTCAGTCAAGGCATATAAGGAGAGCCTACCAACAGTTAAGAGGCGCATCTGGCGCATCTGGGTTAAGGCAGACTCAAAGTCATCGGCAGATTCATTCAGTTCAAACTTCACGAGCTAATCAGGGAGCCGTTTCGGCTCAGTCAGTGTAGCAGGCCTATGCTCTGAGAGATAAGTAGCTTGTTTAGAGGCCACAGTGGTACGTGTATGCTGTTACCACGCTAGAGCAGTTACCAGGATCCTCTGTTGTGAGAGGTATTTTTGTTCTGTGTAATTCTTTGGTTAATGTGTTGATGGATGCGGGTGAGTCACATTCATTTATATCTACTGCATTTACTTATACATTGGGGTTAAAAGTGGCACGGTTAACGTCTCTGCTCAGGGTAGAGTCACCAGTTGGGGGTACGGTTGACTTAGACCAAGGATGTCGCGATTGTGAGATAGAGGTTGCCGGGGCACCGACTTCCATTGCCTTTATGTTACTAGACATGTCGGGTTTTGATGTCATTTTAGGAATGAACTGGTTATCTTCGTATCGTGCTGTGATTGATTGTTATCGTCAGAGAGTCACAGTGTGCACCTCGGGTGGTGACTGTTTTTATTTTCTGGGGGACCAAGTTGATAGGGTCTTGTCACCAGTTTATGACCGTCGTAGCAGGAGCAAGCTTAGTGGTTTTCTTATGACTCTCTTGGATAGTGAGAGTGACAGGGCCCATACTGAATTACCAAGGGTAGTTTGTGAATACTCGGATGTCTTTCTTGAGGATCTTATTAGTCTGCCATCCCATTGGGAGATCGAGTTCTCCATTGACTTAGTGCCTGGCACGACACCGATTTCCATGGCGCCGTATAGATTTGCACCCGCTGAATTGCATGAGTTGAAGATTTAACTCCAAGAACTTTAGATAAGGCTTCATTTTCCCTTGTAAACCACATTGGGGAGCGTTGGCTCTTTTTACGAAGAAGAATGGTGGGTCATTGCGGTTATATATTGATTACTGCAAGTTGAATCGGGTTACCATCAAGAACAAGTATCTTCTACCCAGAATAGATGATTTGTTTAACCAACTTAGAGGGTCTCGCTGCTTCTCAAAGATAGATTTGAGGTTGGGATACCATCAGTTGAGGGTTCGGGAGGAGGACATCCAGAAAATGGCCTTTCGTACGTGTTATGGCCACTATGAATTCCTTGTAATGCCTTTTGGTATGACCAATGCACTTGCTTCCTTTATGGATTTGATGAACTGAATTTTTCGAGAATTCTTAGACCACTTCGTGGTCGTCTTTGTGGACGACATCTTGATTTATTCTGCCTCCAAGGAGGAATATGAGACTCACTTGTGGTTAGTACTTGATTTTCTTAGAGAGCACCAATTGTATGCCAAATTTGAGAAGTGCTAGTTTTGGTTGACTGAAGTGAAGTTTTTGGGACATGTGGTGTCAAGAGAAGGAGTCACTGTAGACTCTTCGAAGATAGATGTTGTGTAGGATTGGGAACAACCTAAAAATATTTTTGAGATCCTGAGTTTCTTGGGATTAGCCGCGTATTATCGCCGTTTTGTAAGGGACTTCTCTAGACTAGCCGCCCCTCTGATTAGGTTGACAAGGAAGGGTGTTAAATTTGTGTGGAGTGATGCTTGTGAAAGGTCATTCCAAGAACTTAAGACTAGATTGACCACCGCACTGGTCTTGATAATTTCAGAAAGAGGTTTGCGTTACATCATCTATTGTGACTCCTTCCGGGATGGGCTTGGTTGTGTCTTGATGCAAGAGGGAAAGGTTGTGGCCTATGGTTCACGACAATTGAAAACACATGAGAAAGCTACCTCACCCATGATTTAGAATTAGCGGCAGCAATTTTTGCCTTAAAAATTTGAAGACATTATTTGTATGGTGAGAAGTTTAAGGTTTTCTTTAATCATAAGAGCCTAAAGTTTTGTTTTCCCAAAAAGACTTGAATTTTTGCCAATTAAGGTAGATGGAATTTATGGCGGATTATGATTTTGAATTACACTATCATCTGAGGAAGGCCAATGTAGTGGTAGATGCCTTGAGTCGAAAATCTGTGAGTAGTTTGGCAAGTGTGGTCATTCGGGAATGGGATATGCTAGGTGATATCGGCAAGTTTGATTTGCATTTGGGTGAGTCCAGCGAGGGTGCTACCTTATTTACTTTGATTGCTCAACCTACTTTGATTAGTAAGGTCATAGAGGCACAACAGGGGGACCATGAGGTGGAGCCAATCCGTGATAAACTCTCCAACAAGAAAGAACATAAGGGTTTGAACATTCACTCGGATCTGAGTGTATGTTACCTAGATCGTTTGTTTGTACCAGAATCTTATAAAGAGGAAGTACTTTGAGAGTTCCATCACTCATATCTTGCGGTACATCCGGGAGGCACCAAAATGTATCATGATCTTAGTCGCCAATTTTAGTGGAGGGGTATGAAGTGGGATGTCGCCTTATTTGTATCGAAGTGCCTTACTTGTCAACAAGTGAAGGCTAAACACCAAAGGCCAACGGGTTTGCTATATCCTTATCGATAGCCGAGTGGAAATGGGAGCATGTTACCATGGATTTTATAGTTGGGCTCCCTAGAACACAGCGAGACAATGATACTGTTTGGGTGATTGTTGATAGGTTGGCTAAGTGTACACGTTTCATTCTGATGTACATCGGTGACTCAGTTGAGCAATTGGCAGAGTTGTACATTAGAGAGATAGTTCGACTTTATGGGGTCCCTGTAACCATTGTATTGGATAGAGATCCTTATTTTACTGTCCGGTTGTGGCAAAGCCTTCAAGAGGCGTTGGGAACTAAGTTGACTTTTAGCATTGCTTCCCACCCTCAAACCGACAGGTATTCAGAGCGTACCATTTAGATTTTGGAAGACATGCTTAGAGCTTGCGTCCTTAATTTCAAAGGGCCTTGGGAAAGACACTTACCATTGATCGAGTTTGCCTATAACAGTAGTTATCAAGCTAGCATTGAGATGGCACCATTTGAGGCCTTGTATGGCTGACCTTGTAGATCATCGGTTTGTTGGGCCGAGGTGGGTGATGCACCGTTGTTGGGTCCGAAAATTGTTAGAGAGACAACCAAGAAAATTACTCTCATTCGGAAGAGGTTAGCTATGGCCCAAAGCTGACAGAAGAGTTATGCTGATAAGAGGAGACGACCTTTATCCTTCGAGATTGGTGACCACGTGTTCCTTAAGATCTCACCCAGGTGGGGTCTGATGAGATTTGGCAAGAGTGGTAAATTGTCGCCAAGGTTCATTGGGCCTTTCGAGATATTGGAGCGAATTAGGGAAGTGGCACATCGGTTAGCCTTACCGCCACAACTTTCGGGGGCTCACAACGTGTTTCATGTATCTATGCTTAGGAAGTATGAACCCAAACCTTCTTATGTCCTAGATTGGGTTGGACTGGAGGTAGATGAGGATGCCTCTTACGAAGAGAGGCCGGTGCAAATTTTAGACACATGGGAACAAGTGTTGAGGGGAAAGACCATACCATTGGTAAAGGTGTTGTGGAGGCACCATGGTGTTGAGGAAACGACTTGGGAGCAGGAGGCGGAGGTCCGATCCAAGTATCTGGATTTGTTTGAAAATGCTTAGTTGTTTTAATTTGTAATATTCCCTAGTGTTTGAGGAAAATATATTAAAATTGTTAACCATGTGTTGTTATGTGTATTGTTATTTTAAGGCATGAGATTACTATAAATTGCCATTATTGTTGTTGGAAAGTTTCATGCTTATGTGGTATCACGAACCGTTGCTACTAATATTGTGACTTAGGAAATTAGAAACCATGATGATAATGGTCAATTTTGGTTGAGAATTAATATTGTAATTCGAAATTATGATAGCATGGTTTTGATCGCTTTAAGGCCCCTTTTGTTTGGGTAGTTTGATTTAATTTTGGGGACGAAATTTCCTATGGTAGGGAGGTTGTGATGACCGGGTACATAATTAGCCTCGTCCTCTTTGAGTTATGTTGGGTTTAGTCTTGTTAAAGTGTTGGGTTTTTAATGTGAGGTCTGTCAATTGTTGGGTTCGTTGTTTTTGAAAACTTTTTCCTCCAAATTCTAGTTCTTATTTATTTCAATTCCGAGTTTCACTTGTTTCGGAAGGTGTGAGGTTGGATCTGGGGTGTCAGGGGTCGAGCTAGAAAATTTTCTGGCTGGGAGGCAGAACCGCACGTGCAGGGGCTTGGGCCACACGTGGGGAGAGGAGGAGGGTGTCAATGGTGCATTCTGCATTATATGCACATGCGGAAGTAGGTACGTAAGAGAGTGCCGCACATGCGGGATAAAGCTGAGTCTGAAAAAAAAAACTGCTTTTCTTCTTCTTTGGCTGTGTATATATCACTTTTTGTATGTCTCTCTCTCTAAAAACCCATTTCTCTTCCTTCTCTCTACATTTACATACATCAAACTAGATCAAACCTTTGATTTCTTCAAATCCATTAGAGTTTTGTCCATAGCTCCTTCATAAAAGTTGAAGAACTCTTCGAGGACTACGATGCGTGCAGTGGAGATCGGGTTTCAACACCATTGATTTTAGGGCTTTCTTCTCTTTTTCCTTCAAGAACTTGAGGTAGGGATTTTTCTTTGAGTTATATATATATATATATATATATATTTACAAAGTATGTTGTTGTTGGGACTCTTTCTTGTGGTGATTGAACTTGGATTTGGACTCATGAGTTGTGAATGACTTTAAAATGGGTTTCCAAAATGTTTTCTAAAAATTGTTGAGATTTTGAGTTATATTGTTGTAAAGAATTGTTATCTTGAAATAATTTCATTTAAAATGAGGAAACCTAATTTATGGGAACCCTAGAAATTTGGGAATTTTTAATAAAATGTGGTGATGTTATGGAATTGATTTTTGACAAATATTATGACAATGTTGAATGAAAAGAATTTTATGGAATATGAGGAATAGTTGGTTTTGAAGTTGTTATTCAAAAATGTAAATATAGTCATGAAATGACTAACTTGTTGAGAATGCATGAAATGTGGAAGTGTTGTTACTCTTGGATATATATGAATTAATATATGTTTATGTTATGAGATTGCATTGGAAAGAGAAATGAAAATTATGATCGAAATGAAGGAATTGTGTGGAAATATTGCAAGTGGAAAGCTATTAAAATTGCCTTGATATATGTTGCATTGGTATTTCAATTTATTTGGTTTTTAAAAATTTTGAATTGAGATTTGAAAAACTTTTGCATTGAGAAAGGAATGTTGTGAAATAAGATCTCATTGAAATGTTTTCGGGTAAATACGTTGGTAAGTTTGGATAGGGGGTGTATATGAAATTGATTAAGTTGGCCTAGGTGTCCAGGGTGAAAGACCGAAAACACGTGCGGAGGAGGTACCATGTCATGACCCGAACCCGCCTGTTATGAACCGAACCCGCCCCCCGTGGGTTAAGGACATAACCGGCCAGTAATCATGAGATTACCTACGGCCTCAAATCAAAACAAATGTATTTTAACAGAGTTAATGGGGGCCAAACGGAAGCAGTTCAAAACTTTGTCCATAGAGCTGTGCTTACATGGCACATCCAAACAACCAAACATATATACATTAATAACTCACCACAGAAATACAGTAGCATAAGTTCTGTACAAACAGGATCATCCAAAAGCTAAGTCAACCCGTGAAAACTATATACAGACATATGCAAAGTCCTCACCAACATGACAAAAATAACATAGCATGACAGAAAGGCGAAGACGAGTCTCGTGCGTGAGACACTAGGGCTGACTCTCCAAAACTCGGTTGTTCCACACAAACTTCACTGGGGCTGGGTTTGGACCTCTCTTGGCTCACCTACAAACACATGAATGAGCATGAGCGATAGCCCAGTGAATAATATCAAATAAGAAGATATAAACGATATGTAGAACAACATACTCTGAACGGCCTTGGGCCCAATTCACATTTATATTTAACATTCATATACACAATTTAAGTCAAGTGACTGTGGTTTCAAACATACTGGCTTTTGGCCCATTTATCATTCATTCCTGTCAAAACGGCCTCTGGCCCACTCATTTATGTCCAAACGGCCTCTGGCCTATTCATTTATGTCAAAACGGCCTTTGGCCCATCCATTCTTTCTTCTCAGACATTTGTCCACAATTCAAACTAGCAAATCATAAGGCATAAGGCTTATAAGAAAATAAGCAATTGGACAAATGACAAGCTTCCAAATATCGATATTACTCACAGTGATCGGTTGGTTGGTTTGCCCTGGAGCTCGACCCTACATAGTCCATGAACACAAAAAAGTCACCAACAATTCAATCCGTTCTTAAATTCACCTTTTCCTCTTTAGGCTTTATTCTTATCTCTTTAACTCAATTACAATGCTCAATGCATGCCTAAGAGTACTTAGAAGTGAAGAAGAATGGAAAACGAAACACAGAACGCATAAACAAAATTTTAGAAAACAGGGTCCCCGCTCGAGCGTGGACTTCCCCGCTCGAGCGGACGCCATGTCTGCAAAATATGCTGGGAGCTCGTATTTCAAGCTCGAGCAGCGGTTTCCCTGCTCGAGCGGACATCAAGAATTCTGGGTTTTCCAGAATGTGTTCTTGAGCTCAAAACGACCTCCAAAGGTTCCAAACTCATAATCTCGGTTCCCAAACATGCAAATACATTACATACCATGAGTACACAAGTAATAGGAGGCCAATTGCTCAAAATCATGGTCACATTTCTTCAAAATCAAATCAACATTTTTGTATACTCATGGCTCAAGCTTTCAAACCTTATATAAGTTCATTAATCAAACATGCATGCAATCTTTTAATTCCAATTCCATTTCACATGATGCAAATGGTGTTTGTTCTCATAAAGCTCAACAAAACCATGCTTGCATGTATGATCAAACTTCTAATCTTTCTTAATTGGCATGCTACATGCTAGATTATGCAAACTTATGGCAATTGATAGCAATTCTATGCATGCATGACCATATCTCATCAAAATCAACACAACTCATGATTTAGCTCACCAATTAATCTTGAATTCACAAAATCACAAGCTCAAACCTTTGAATTACGGGTTGATTACTCACCTAGGAGTTCAATCTTCCCAATCTATGCTTAATTCTTGAGTTGGTCTTCAAATCTCTCAAGTTCAAGATCAACTTCAACCCTCCCCTACACTCTCTCTCTCTTTCTAGCTGAACCTCCCTCTCCTCTCTCTAAGTTGATTTCGGCCAAATGAACAAAAAGGGAGGGGTTGGGTGTATAATGCTCCACTATATACAATTTCACTTAAGTACAATCAACAACATTACATATTTGAGCATTAGGCCATTATTTTAATCCAATTAATCTGGTCCAAATAAATTTCTAAATTAAATTTCACCGTAGGTTCTAAAAATTACGCTAATCACAATGGCGTAATCATTTTCGGGTTCTGTAGCCGATAGGGCCTTCAATTTAATTTCCAAAGCAGACAATCAAACAAATATTCCTACGGTGAACAGATAGAGACTGAAAATCACATATTTTCACCTAATGGCACACGAAATCATATCAAAACACATAATCACATTCATATTAAGGACCAATTAATGTAATAAGGGATAGGGTTATCACAGTCTTCCCCCCTTTAGGAAGTTTGGTCCTCCAAACTTATTGTACCTTCGTCGGAAAACAGATGTGGATAGCGTAGTCGCATTTCCTCCTCTTTTTCCCATGTAGCATCCGTCTCATAGGGTTCTTTCCATTCAAATTTTACCATTGAGATGGAATTATTTCTCAGTTGCTTCACTTGCCGGTCAACAATTCGTTCCGGCCATTCAGTGTATTCCATATTTTCATCTATTGCTACCCGGTGATAATCAATCACATGAAACGGGTCTTGGAGGTAACCCCTCAACATCGACACGTGAAACACATTATGGATTTGTTCGAATCCCGGTGGCAAAGCAACTCTATAGGCAACTAGACCATGTCTTTCCAGAATCTGAAACGACCCAATATAACGGTGTGACAACTTGCTCTTCCTTCCAAACCTGACTTGGCCCTTCATCGGAGATACACGGATGAACACATGGTCACCAACCTCATACTCAAGAGGTCTTCTCCGAACACCTGCATAATTCTTTTGTCAGCCCTGAGCTGTTTTGAGCCTTTGCCGGATAATCTTGATTTTCTCAGAAGTGTCTTGCACAATTTCAGGCCCAAGTAAAGCTCTATCCCCGACTTCTGTCCAACAATTAGGTGATCTACACCTTCTACCATACAAAGCCTCATATGGTGCCATACCGATGCTGGAGTGGAAGCTGTTATTATAAGAAAATTCTGCAAGTGGCAAATAGTCTTCCCAACTCCCCTGAAAATCCAAAGCACATATCCGAAGCATATCTTCCAAAGTCTATATTGTTCGTTCTGATTGCCCATCTGTCTGTGGGTGGAATGCAGTACTGAATCTTAGCTCTGTCCCCATAGCTTCCTACAAACTCTTCCACAATCTATATACAAATTTCGGATCTCTATCTGACACAATAGATACCGGAACTCCGTGTAAACGGACAATCTCATCAACATAAATGGTAGCCAGTCTATAAGCATTAAATGTAGTTCTAACTGGCAGAAAATGTGCAGATTTAGTCAGTCTATCAACTACAACCCAAATAGAATCCATACCTCGAGAAGTCCGAGGTAGGCCAACAACAAAATCCATAGTCACATGCTCCCACTTCCATTCAAGAATAGGGAGAGGTTGAAGTAGACCGCCTGGTTTCTGATGTTCAGCTTTAACTTGTTGACACTGAAGACATTTGGACACATATTCTGCAATCTCTTTCTTCATCTTGGGCCACCAATAGGTTTGTTTCAAATCTCGATACATTTTATGATTACCCGGATGCATAGCAAATACAGATCTGTGGGCTTCATCTAAAACCCTCTTCTTTAGTTCCGAAATATCTGGGACACACACTCTGTTCCGAAATCTCAACACTTCATTCTCAATGCCAAATTCCGCTTTTGGACTTGTCTCAAATTCATCAATCACTTTCTTGAAGAATTCATCCTCTTTCTGTTTCTGTTTGATTTCATTAATGATTGTCGATTCGGCTGTAATAGCGGCTACCAATCCGCCCTGTTCACACATCACCACTTCAATTTTAGACTTCTCAAAATCTTGCAAGATCTCTTTCTGTTCAGTAAGTAACCAAGCCATATTCCCTGTTGATTTCCTGCTCAAGGCATCAGCCACTGTGTTAGCTTTCCCGGGGTGATACTGAATCTCTAAATCATACTCTTTATCAGTTCCAGCCATCTCCTCTGTTGTATATTCAACTCCTTTTGCGTGAAGAAGTATTTCAGACTTTTGTGATCCGTGTAGACTTCACACTTTGCCCCATACAGATAATGCCGCCAGATTTTCAAAACAAAAACGACTGCGGCCAATTCTAAGTCATGTGTGGGGTAGTTTTTCTCGTGCAGTCTCAACTGTCGGGAGGCATAAGCAATAACCTTTCCGTTCTGCATTAGCACACAACCCAAACCTTTATAAGACGCATCACTGAAAATTACAAAATTTTCCGTACCTGATGGTAGTGTCAACACTAGTGCAGTGGACAATCTCATTTTCAATTCATGAAAGGCCGCTTCTCTTTTGTCATTCTGTAACAAGCCCGCGGGGGGGAACCTCGCTACAGTTCGGACTCTCGATTTGTGTCACGGTTCTTAATCTGAACCAAAGAGTCCAAATCTGGCAAATCGTTTTGAGAAACAGATTTTTGAAAAAGTAGTGCCAAACATGGACTGCTTTGCCAGATACAGAGTCGCCACCTAAATATTTTTAAAATGGGGAAATTTAGGAAACCCTGACTCGGTGCCCAAGGCCACATGTCCGTCATCACCGGAGTTGTCTCGGCTCGGGAGCTTAGGTACGATCGGGGAAGGTCAGCTATGAGCACCCCCTCTCGCCCGGTCCGAAGACCGGCCTTTACTAACCATGATATCTGTTTTTGAAAACTTTATGTGTTCTTATCCCGGTTATTAGCCTAGAATTACTATGTTATGCGCGCAGCAAACAAGTATAGACTAGATTGCCTAATTTGGAAATAAGCATTGCATATCCATTTGTTTTGGAAAATGTTTTGAATTTGCTACTCGCAAGTAGGCTAAAACACGGATTTCAATGAGTTCTTCCAACTCAAACAATCCAACCTTCACCCACAGGCATCCAAGCAGTTTATAACACATAAGCATCTAGCCACATGTTAAGCATGCTGACATGACAACATTCACACTCATGCGATATGCTAAAGCGGAAATACTTACATCGTACTCCGTGCCAAAACAAAGAACTCGTTAGCAAACATGCATGATCCAAGTCCATGTTAAGTGCCTAATGCATCGCATGCAAAGTATTGCTAGAATAGGCTCGACTATTCTAAACATGGCATGTGAGAAATGCACAACTATCACATATTCAGTTTAGAATTTGAAGTATAAATGCAGTTAGCATGATGTACCGAGCCTAATGTATGTAATACAAATGTATGGATGCACGCATGCATAGCATAAGGTATGCTAAATTAAACGTGCCCTAATACTAACCATCAAAGCAGGTAAGTAAAAGGGAAGAAAGAAGTGGGGATTGGAAGACATACACACCACCCACGCACACTTATTACAGATTTGCCCTTGCTCGGAAGGACCAAATAAATATTACAAATTAATTAACTACGCAAGCTAATTAATATTACAAATTAATTAATTTAATTAACAAATTAAATAAATTAATTAAAACAGGAAAATCGTCTAGAAAAACGTGCCGCCATGCATAGGCTGCCTCTGTTTTCTTTCCTTCACTCCTCTAGAGGCTGTCAAAACCTCAGGATTGCATCCCTGGACACTGGGGAGTGCCACCGGCTGAGTGGAATTACCACCGGCACTGGTGTGTGGCCATCGACACATAATGGAGTTGTCGGCAGAGAAAAGATTGTCGGCCGGCACCTTACACTGCCGGTCAGCAAAGAAGGCCTGCAGAACCTACAACTCACAGCAACAGAGGACAAGGCAAAGCATGGCAGCACAATTCAAGGCATGTATGCAATAATCATGTCCCTTATCATGATAATGACTCAAAGGGGCATGTGCCTCGATTCTCGGACCACCAATCATGCATTTCCATGCATGATGGCCCAAAGAACCAAGTATGCAACTTTGATTTCAAATGTATGCAAACCAAATCAAACCAAACTCCCAATCCCTATCACCTAAGTCAAGGGACAAGGAATGCATGCAAGATGCAATGCAACCTAGGCATACAAGCTAAGGATGCGACATGGCATATCAATGAACTTATGCAAGCATGCAAGCATACATATGACAATGCAAACTAATGCTAAGATGGTCCTATACATGAATTAGGAAGCTCTAATAAGGCCTAAAACAGTGGCCATTAATGCCCAAAATGGATGCTAAGCACACATGCACACACACATGTTAAGACCCAACACGTAGGCACAAAGCAAGCAACATTCAAGCACACTTGAAAGAGACATTCATGGGCTAAAAGCATGCAACATAAGCTCTGAAAATCATGCTAATACATGGTGCCAAACCAAGCAACAAATCAAGCTAAACATGCAACAAATAGTCTAAGTGTTCAAAGCAAATCCAAGGAGCATTGAAATACACTTACAATACTAAACATGGTATGAGCTTATTGACCCAAAACAGAGTTTTAGCACATAACATAAGGCCCGAAAGACCACTTAGATGGCATCTAAATGGCTCAAAACATAGGCATGCACAAATGGTCAAAACAAGGAGCATGCAACACATGCTTCCAAAGCATTAAAGAGGCATGCAAGGAAATCAAACAAGCATGGAAATGGGACTGAAATGGCATATAGAGGGAACCTAAATCACCAATTCGATGCAAAGATGTCATGCTACACATGCACATACTCAAGGCTAACAAGCCCAAATACAAAGGAGCTATATCAAGCATGCCAAAATCGACCCAAACACTTATGGACAGACCTAGAACATGGCAAAATAAGCACATAATCTTCACAAGACTAAGCCTAAAACATGATCCCACAAAGGCTAACAACCTAAGGCACATTAAGGCATAAATATGGCATTACAAGGCAACTATGCTAAGCATGCATGGAGCACCAAAACCAACTTGAAATCATGTTATATTATGGATATATAAGCATGAAAAACATCCTAAACATGCTCAACACACACTCAAGCATAGGCTTCCTTAAGAGGCCAAAATATGTCCTTTTCAAGGACAACAAGGAGAGGGGGGTGGCCCTCTCCTTCTTGGGACTTCAAGGCATCATCTTCACCACTGAAATCCCTCAAGATTTCAGTGGTGAAGAGACCCCAACACCAAAATCCCGGAGCTAGCACAAAATGGCCCAAAAATGAGGCCTTTCAAGGCCTAAGGGTGGTCAACAACCCTCAAACAACAAAACACTCTTAATAAACAATAAAGAGGGCCTAAAAACAGAACTTTTTTATGTTATACAATAAGCACAAAAACAACTCTAAGATAGGTATAAAATCAATGCAAAATGGGGGAAAATGGGACTAGATTCTCACCCTTGATGACCCCTTTACAAATGGTGCTCCAATGGCCTCATTTGGCTCCAAACCAGTCAAGAAACTCAAGAACAAGCCCTTAGAACCCTAGTTTCAAGAGGAAGGTGAAACACTAGGTGCTTGTGTGCAATAGTATGGACTAAAACACACACAAGAGTAAATATAGAGATAGGATGTGTATGCAACTCAAACCCTAAAACCAGAGCTTCTCTCTGTGTTTTTCCCTCTCTAAAATGTCTAAAGTCTCCACCCTTAGCCCGAAGAGAGAGCCTCTATCTATCTCTCTCACCAAACTTGCAAAACTTACAAGTTAAGCAAAACTAGAGGGCCATCCCTCCATACACGTGTATGGAGGGAAAGTCACTGCAATACAGCTACTTAAAAATATCTCAAAAAGCAACTGCACAGTAACCGGCCGGCCAAAAATGCCATCTTGGCCAAAAAGAGTGCCGACCGGCAAACTACATTGCCGGTGGCAGCAAACACCAGCCGGTGGCCTCTAGCCACTACCGGTGGTGGGTAGGGATGGTCTACAAGCCCTACCCTGCCTCTCAAAGGCAAGATGCAAGTGTTTGGTACAAAACCAGACACTAAACGGTCAAGTTCGGGGGTCCTGAGGCAAGGCGCGCGAGCCGAGGCCTCCGGGAACTCCAAACGAACACAAACATGGATAATCACCGAGTGTTCAAATGGTGACGTCCAAGTTTTGAGGACGGTCAAAAATGGGGTGTCTACACATTCCATTCAAATAATTTCCCCTTGCGAGTCAACTGGGTAAGAGGTACAGCTATCTTGGAAAAGTTTTTCACAAACCTCATGTAGTACCCGGCTAAGCCCATGAAACTGCGGACCTCTGTTACATTTGTCGGTGTAGGCCAATTCACAATCGCCTCTATTTTCTGCGGGTCTACTGAAATTCCCTCCTTGTTGATCACATGCCCTAAGAAAACAACTTCATCCAACCAAAACTCACATTTCTTTAGTTTAGCAAACAATTTCCTTTCCCGAAGTATTTGTAGGACAGTTCTCAAATGATGTTCATGTTCAAGCCTATCTTTAGAATATATCAAAATGTCGTCAATAAAAACCACAACAAATTCATCAAGGTAGGTTTTAAAAATTCGGCTCATTAGGTCCATAAATGCTGCTAGAGCATTAGTCACTCCAAATGGCATAACAAGAAACTCAAAATGTCTATACCTCGTTCTGAATGCAGTTTTCTCAACATCTTCTGCCTTAACTTTCAACTGATGATACCCGGACCTCAAATCAATCTTAGAAAACACCTGTGATCCCTGCAACTAGTCAAATAAGTCATCAATACGGGGTAGGGGATATTTGTTCTTTATTGTTACCTTGTTCAATTGCCAATAATCGATGCACAGGCGTAGGGTTCCATCTTTCTTTTTCACAAACAGTACCGGTGCACCGCAAGGTGAAGTGTTAGGTCGGATAAACCCTTTGTCAAGCAGGTCTTGCAACTGTTCTTTCAGTTCTTTCATTTCAACAGTAGCCATTCTATAGGGAGTTTTAGAAATGGGTTGGGTGCCTGGCACAGTCTCAATAGTGAACTCTATCTCCCTGTCTACCAATTGCCCTGGTAATTCATTTGGAAACACATCTGGAAATTCTCTAACAATAGGGATATCACTCAATTCAACATTCACAGATTGTTCAGACAACACATAGCACAAATAACCCTGGCACCCCTTCCTGATTAGTTTACATGCTTTCATTACAGATATCAAATAAGGTGGAGGCACTACCCAATTACCCACAAACACAATCTCTTTATGTTCTGGTGGTTTAAATACAACTCATTTTGTCACACAATCAATGGTGGCACAATACTTGGTCAACCAATCCATGCCCAAAATTACATCAAAATGCCTAAAGTTCAAGGGCAGCAAATCTACATATAGGATAGCATCCTCAACACGCATATCACAAAACCGGTATATAGATTCACACAATACAGATTCCCCAGATGGAGCCGACACATATAGCAGATATGGCAGTAATTCTAAAGGTCTATTCAGTCTAGATACAAATGCATATGTCACAAAAGAGTGTGTGGATCCAGAATCAATTAATACAAAAGCATCCTGATTACATATAGAAATAGTACCTGAGACAACTGCGTTGGCATTCTGTGTATCGCCCGGAACAAGCGCAAAAACTCTCCCCTGTCTCACGGTATCCCCGGTGGTAGCGGATCTCAAAGTATTTCCCGGTTTCAGGATTAATGCAGTGGAACTAGCAGCTATCTTTCCCCCATTCTGATTACAATCTCGGGCCATATGCCCTTGTTTCCCACATTTGAAATAGGCTTCTGACACACGGTAACAAACTCCACGGTGCTTTCTGCTACAAATATTGCACATGGGAGCTGTGTCTCGGGAAGGAGTTGGAGTATTCGAGGAGCCCGTGTTTTGTTTTTTTGAAAATTTCTTCTTTGAGAAGAAGCCTTGCCTTTTGTTACTCTTCCATTTCGTTGTTGGCTTAGCTTATCTAGCTATGTTAGCCTCTGATATGATGGTCCCGCCTAGCACCCCAATGTAGGTTTCCAGCTTCAAGACATTCACTCTCTCTAGGATGTCACTTCGAAGCCCATCTTCAAAATGCCTTGCTTTCTTATAGTCAGTGTCAATCACGTGTGGTGCAAACCTGGCCAATTCAGTGAATTTAGCCTCATATTCAGCTACAGTCATACTATCTTTCTTTAGTTCCATGAACTCTGCTACTTTCCTGTCCCGAACACACTGTGGGAAGTACTTGTCATAGAAAATTTCCAGAAATTTCACCCAATCAACATCCTTGTGATTTTCTCTCATAACATCCACCATCTTCTTGCCTCGTCTTCTAGCATAAAAGTGGCTAGAAGCACTTTCTGTGTCTCCGAGCAAGGGAACACTTCAAATAACTTCTCAATGCCGAGGACCCATGCTTCGGCTTGCAACGGATCTAGTCCCCCGTGGAACTGTGGTGGTTTCATTTTCTTGAATTCTTTGGTGAGAGCTATTATCTGATCATCATTCTGATTAACTGGCACGGGTGGTGCCGGAGGTGAAGGTGGCGGATGTGGTTGCTACCACTGCTGTTGCCACTCTTGTTGTTGTCTCAAAGCTTCTGCCATTTCCTGTATCAGTCTTTCCATTTTGTCTATTCTGGTAGTAGAGGATTCCTCTATCTCATCACCCCTTGTTCTCACCATCTGATTAAATTTGCATTATACTTTATACAAAAGATACACGGTATTCTTATACGAAAGAGCATACATAATCAAATAATGTGAAATGCAAGCAGTTCACAAACTTATAACACATAGTTGTTCACGTTGAAACATTTAGATGCATCCTCGATACCATCAGAGTCGTACTTATCACATGAATGCATCCTATATCTTTTCTAGACCCTTATTGCTCATTTGGACGAGTGTGTGAGTTATTAACTTGTGCTCTGATACCACTCTGTCATGACCCGAACCCGCCCCCGTGGGTTAAGGACATAACCGGCCAGTAATCATGAGATTACCTACGGCCTCAAACTAAAACAAATGTATTTTAACAGAGTTAATGGGGGCCAAACGGAAGCAGTTCAAAACTTTGTCCATAGAGTTGTGCTTACATGGCACATCCAAACAACCAAACATATATACATTAATAACTCACCACAGAAATACAGTAGCATAAGTTCTGTACAAACAGGATCATCCAAAAGCTAAGTCAACTCATGAAAACTATATAGAGACATATGCAAAGTCCTCGCCAACTTGACAAAAAAAACATAGCATGGCAGAAAGGCAAGGACGAGTCTCGTGCGTGAGACACTAGGGCTGACTCTCCAAAACTCAGTTGTTCCACAGAGACTTCACTGGGGCTGGGTCTGGACCTCTCTTGGCTCACCTACAAACACATGAATGAGCGTGAGCTATAGCCTAGTGAATAATATCAAATAGGAAGATACAAACGATATGTAGAACAACATACTCTGAACGGCCTTGGGCCCAATTCACATTTATATTTAACATTTATATACATAATTTAAATCAAGTGACTGTGGTTTCAAATATATTGGCCTTTGGCCCATTTATCTTTCATTCCTGTCAAAATGGCCTCTGGCCCACTCATTTATGTCAAACGGCCTCTGGCCAATTCATTCATGTCAAAACGGCCTTTGGCCCATCCATTCATGTCAAAACGGCCTTTGGCCCATCCATTCTTTCTTGTCAGACATTTGTCCACAATTCAAACTAGCAAATCATAAGGCATAAGGCTTATAAGAAAATAAGCAATTGGACAAATGACAAGCTTCCAAATATCGATATTACTCACAGTGATCGGTTGGTTGGTTTGCCCTGGAGCTCGACCCTACACAGTCCATGAACACAAAAGGGTCACTAACAATTCAATCTGTTCTTAAATTCACATTTTCCTCTTTAGGCTTTATTCTTATCTCTTTAACTAAATTACAATGCTCAATGCATGCTTAAGAGTACTTAGAAGTGAAGGAGAACGGAAAACGAAACACAGAACGCATAAACAAAATTTCAGAAAATAGGGTCCCCGCTCAAGCGTGGACTTCCTCGCTCAAGTGGACCTAGTTGGTCTGCAAAAGTGCTGGTTGCATCAAATTCACGCTCGAGCGTGAACTTGGGCGCTTGAGCGGAAGGTCTGTCTCCATAGCTCCCCGCTTGAGTGTGGACTTCCTCGCTCGAGCGGACACCATGTCTGCAAAATATGCTGGAAGCTCATATTTCACACTCAAGTAGTTGTTTCCCCGCTCGAGCGGACATCAAGAATTCTGGGTTTTCCAGAATGTGTTCTTGAGCTCAAAACGACCTCCAAAGGTTCCAAACTCATAATCTCGGTTCCCAAACATGCAAATACATTACATACCATGAGTACACAAGTAATAGGAGGCCAATTGCTCAAAATCATGGTCACATTTCTTCAAAATCAAATCAACATTTTTGTATACTCATGGCTCAAGCTTTCAAACCTTATATAAGTTCATTAATCAAACATGCATGCAATCTTTTAATTCCAATTCCATTTCACATGATGCAAATGGTGTTTGTTCTCATAAAGCTCAACAAAACCATGCTTGCATGTATGATCAAACTTCCAATCTTGCTTAATTGGCATGCTACATGCTAGATTATGCAAACTTATGGCAATTGATAGCAATTCTATGCATGCATGACCATATCTCATCAAAATCAACACAACTCATGATTTAGCTCACCAATTAATCTTGAATTCACAAAATCACAAGCTCAAACCTTTGAATTATGGGTTGATTACTCACCTAGGAGTTCAATTTTCCTAATCTATGCTTAATTCTTGAGTTGGTCTTTAAATCTATCAAGTTCAAGATCAACTTCAACCCTCCCCTACACACTCTCTCTCTCTCTCTAGTTGAACCTCCCTCTCCTCTCTCTAAGTTGATTTCGGCCAAATGAACAAAAAGGGAGGGGTTGGGTGTATAATGCTCCACTATATACAATTTCACTTAAGTACAATCAACAACATTACATATTTGAGCATTAGGCCATTATTTTAATCCAATTAATCTGGTCCGAATAAATTTCTAAATTAAATTTCACTGTAGGCTCTAAAAATTACGCTAACCACAATGGCGTAATCAATTTCGGGTTCTGTGGCCGATAGGGCTTTCAATTTAATTTCCAAAGCAGATAATCAAACAAATATTCCTACGGTGAACAGATAGAGATTCAAAACCACATATTTTCACCTAATGACACACGAAATCATATGAAAACACATAATCACATTCGTATTAAGGACCAATTAACGTAATAAGGGACAGGGTTATCACAGTCTTCCCCCCTTTAGGAAGTTTGGTCCTCCAAACTTATTTTACCTTCGTCGGAAAACAGATGTGGATAGCGTAGTCGCATTTCCTCCTATTTTTCCCATGTAGCATCCGTCCCATAGTGTTCTTTCCATTCAACTTTCACCATTGAGATGGACTTGTTTCTCAGTTGCTTCACTTGCCGGTCAACAATTTGTTCCGGCCATTCAGCGTATTCCATATTTTCATCTATAGCTACCTGGTGATAATCAATCACATGAAACGGGTCTTAGAGGTAACCCCTCAACATCGACACGTGAACCACATTATGGATTTGTTCGAATCCCGGTGGCAAAGCAACTCTATAGGCAACTGGACCATGTATTTCCAGAATCTGAAACGGCCCAATGTAACGGGGCGACAACTTGCTCTTCCTTCCAAACCTGACTTGGCCCTTCATCAGAGATGCACGAATGAACACATGGTCACCAACCTCATACTCAAGAGGTCTTCTCCGAACATCTGCATAATTCTTTTGTCGGCCCTAAGCCATTTTGAGCCTTTGCCGGATAATCTTGGTTTTCTCAGAAGTGTCTTGCACAATTTCAGGCCCAAGTAAAGCTCTATCTCCGACTTCTGTCCAACAATTAGGTGATCTACACCTTCTACCATACAAAGCCTCGTATGGTGCCATACCGATGCTGGAGTGGAAGCTGTTATTATAAGCAAATTCTGCAAGTGGCAAATAGTCTTCCCAACTCCCCTGAAATCACATATTTTCACCTAATGGCACACGAAATCATATCAAAACACATAATCACATTCATATTAAGGACCAATTAACGTAATAAGGAACAGGGTTATCACACTGCCCCTATAGATTAAGGTCATAACCGGTCAGTAATCATGAGATTACCTACAGCCTCAAACCAAAACAAACATATAGCAACAGAGTGAAAGGGGGCCAAAACGGAAGCAAACCTAAAAATTTTGTCCAATGAGCTATGCTCACATGGCATATCAAAACATTTCACATGTACTTAATAATAACTCACACCCCATATCAGTAGTTAACATCTTGTATACCCAGGATCATTCAAACACATAGTCAGCTAAACCAAAAGCTTATACACATAAACGGTCTATCATGACCAATAGAAATAGTAGAAGAGATACAAAAGATCATAAACAAGCCTCTTGCGTGAGGCACCTGGGTTGATTTCACAAAACTTGTGTTCCTCTCTTAAATTCCACTAAGGCTGGGGTTGAATGTCCCTTTGCTCACCTACATACATATAAGTGAGAGTAAGCTAACGCCCAGTGAATAATATCAAAATAAAGAGGTTAATGAATGAGATTCGTTCATAAATGAATCATACTTATAATGTACATATTTGAACCACTATTCTCATTCACACCAGATTTACAAATCTGAACAAAGCAAAATGACCTTAGGTCCAACACATCATGTCCATATGCAAAACGACCTCAGGTCCAATTCTCATAAAAAACAATACGACCTCGGGCCCATCTATATGAAACGACCTTTGGTCCAACCAACTCTCTATTCAAAATGACCTTTGGTCCGATTCGAACACATCAAACGACCACAGGCCCAATTCAAACATATCAGGCGTATCAAACGACCTCGGGCCCATTCTCCTTATATTCATATCCATGCGTATTTCATATTCATGATCATGATCTCTTTCATTCAAATGGCTTTCGGCCTGTCACGGTATTCCAATATATCAAATGACATATTCAAACGGCCTTTGGCCCATCTTTGCATTCATATCTAACGGCCTTTGGCCCATCTTTGCATTCATATCTAACGGCCTTTGGCCCAATCATTCATATATGACGGCCTTTGGCCCAATTATTCATGTCCGACGGCCTTTGGCCCAACTATTCATGTCTGACGGCCTTTGGCCCAATCATTCATGTCCGACGGCCTTTGGCCCAATCATTCATGTCCAACGGCCTTTGGCCCAATCATTCCTGTCCGACGGCCTTTGGCCCAATCATTCATGTCCGACGGCCTTTGGCCTAATTATTCATGTCTGACGGCCTTTGGCCCAATTCAGTTATATCAAACATATCAACGGCAAACGGCAAACATCAAATGGCAAACGGCCTTATACAAAATTAGGCATATAGAATACTAATTCATATCTCAAATCAACAGATCCGCGAAACTAATACAGTAGTAGCATTCGGAAAGTAACATACTTGAAAATATCTTTACTAAGATATTACTCACAGTGTTTTGCTGGTGGATTTGCCCTTGAGTTCGACCCTACACATTACATAACACATATGGGTCACAAACGATTCAATCCGTTCTTAATTCATACTTTCCTCTTAGGCTCTTTTCTTATCATTTCAACTTATTCACAATGCTCAATGCATGCCTAAGAGTGCTTAGAAATGAAAGAGGACGGATAACAAATCATAAAACCACTTTTCAAAATATCTGAAACAGGAATCCCCGCTCGAGCGGACCCCTTTAGGTCTGCAAAAGTACTGGTTGCCTCAAATTTACACTCAAGCGTGACTTCGGATGCTCGAGCTGAAATTCAAACTACATGGCTTGGTGCTCGAGTGTGAATATCCCTGCTCGAGCGAACATCATGTCTGCAAAACTTCTGGGAACCAACATTTCACGCTCGAGCGGCCCTTTCCCCGCTCGAGCGGACATGCCAAATTATGCGATTTCTAGTATTGTTCTTGAAGCTCAAACTTGACATTCAAAGATGCAAAACTCATGTTTTTGACACAAAAGCATGGAAGGACATCATATAACACTAGAACATGAGTAATTTGGAACCAATTGACCAAAATCATGGTCCACCTCATAAATTATCTTGAATTCTTTTCATACTTCTCAAAACCCATGTACTCAACTTCATACAATTTCCATATCCTCATCTATCATGCATGCATGCCAATTCTTGGCCTCATCTCTATTTCAAATGATACAAATGACACTTATAATCATGAAACTCATGAAAATTATGCATGCATGTGAGATTTGGTGCTCAATTCCTCTTGTTCAACATGATTCATGTTTGAATGTATAAAACCATGGCAATTATGCACATGTATGTACATACAAGTACCAAATTCATCAATTTCAACTCAAATCATGTTCTTGGTGGCCATCTAACTTGAATTCACAAAATTACAACCTCAAACTTATGAATTCATAACCAATTACTCACCTAGAAGCTCAAATCTTCCAAGGTATGGTTAATTCTTGAGTTATTCCACTTGATTCTCCAATTTCCTTGCAAAATCTACAATGTTGGCCCTTTTCTCTCTCTAAATTCGGCCCTCTCTCTCTCTAGAGTATGATTTTTAGCCAAAAGAGGAAATGAGTTCAAAACCATGCAAATAGGCCACTTATATACCTTGGCCTAATAAAATTTGATTATAGCTAATCAATAGCACTTAATTAATCGTTCTATATCTAATTATTTTGATCCGAATCAATATTCAATTAAATTTCACCGCAGGCTTTAAAAATTATGCTAATCACAATGGCGTAATCAATTTTGGCTTCGGTGGCCGATAAGGCCTTCAATTTTCAGTTCAAAGTACAAACTCCAACAGATTTTCCTACGGTGAACAGATACAAAGCCAAAATCACATATAATCATGCAATTAACACCCAAATTCAAATTAAGCACATAATTACAAACATAAGCATGATTAATTAACATAGCACATGATAGGGTTATCACATACCACGTGCCTTCCAGTTAGCTACCGGTAAAGTGGGGGTTTTGGTAGCACTAGTTATGCTTACTTACAGACACTAACCTAGGGATTACCTGAGTCGTATTTACTGCCCCTTTGAAATTGATTTAAAATTGTTAAATTTTGTTGAAATTTTAAGATTTCATTGTGCATGATGGTTTTCAAAGGATGAAGATGAGACTTTCTTTTAAAGGCATGGCATAGCATGTACATTTCATTTCATGAGACTTGTAAAAAATGTATATACTTTAGTAAGAATTTCCTACTGGGCTTTATGCTCACCCTATGTGATTTTGGTGCAGGAAAAGGTGTGGTGATTCCACCAAACTAAGTGCGTGGATATGTATGTTGAGAGCACAAGGCTATTGTTTTGTTGTGATTGTATTTTTGCAAGCCAAGAGCTATACTTGTATGGGTTTGAGCAACCATTTTGCGTAACTGGGCTTAAGCCTTGGACTTTGTAGCCCTTGAAGGAATTTTTTTACTTTTGACTGGTTATTTCATATGCTATAGATTCATGTACTAAGGTCGTTGAATGTATATTCGCATGTGGAAACCTTTGTAAATCTCTCTTGATTATATATGTGCAAATGTTGGAGATTTGGGTCTGACACGTTTATTGGAAATTTATTATTATTATTATATATTTTTTGGGGGGGCATTATAACCTCCACTACCACACCACCATCAACATGGCCACCACTACCCATCATCATCGCCATCACCACCGCCACCACCACCACCACACCACCATCTCCATTAGGAGTGCAACTTTGGTGGACTTAACCCAAGCAACTTGAGCCCAACCCAACTTTTTTTAAGGCTCAAGCAAAATATTTTTGAATTCAGTGTTGGTTTGGATACAAAATCAGAAGCCTGAATTAAATTTGGATGGGTTTGGGCAAAGGTATCAAACAACCTGAGTAATCTGAAATCTGAATTTTATATATAAATATAAATAAAAAATATTAAATATACATATAAATGATTGGCTATTGGATAATGTTAAAATAATTTAGATTGTTGAATCATATTGAATATATATTATATACACAAAAAACGCAATACAAAACTTTCTCTGACTTCGAAATTGTAAACACCACTATAGCTGCACATTGATTTTTCAATTCTTATCTCTCTTACATTATATATATATATATATTATTTGTTTTGATATTATTAATAATTTATATAAAAAAATGTAAATATAGTCTAATTTTACCAAATTAATTAACTTATTTTCACAAAAATGAATCAAATTTATATGCAATTTGGGTCTAACTCAGGTTGGACTTGGGCAGACAATCTCAGGTTACAATTTGGGCTTGGACTGGTTAGGCAGCTCTCAACACAACTTGGGTTGAGTTTGGACAATCTCTTAACTCACCCAAGTTGCACCTCTAATTTTCACCTCCACTTTCGTTCCATTACCACCGCCATCAAACATAGAAAAATATTTTCTTCAAGAAATATTTTTTGAAAAGAGTTTTCTGTAAATTATATTTTACAGCTAAACAAACGAAGGCATTAATTGGATTGATATGGGTGAAAAATGAACCAAATAGCTCGATTTCGACTCGTGTTCGGTTCATTAAAAGCTCGTTCAAGCTTAGTTCGCTAAGTAAACAAGCCAAACTTGAACATATTTTCGAGTTCGTTACAAATTTCAAAGTAAGCTTGAACAGTGAATTACTTGTTCGGCTCGTTAAAACTAGATTAAAATACCAAACTATTCAAGCTCGGCTTAACAAAAGCTTGTTTGAGATTGACTCAAAAGTTCAACGAATCAAGCTTCAACAAATTTTGAAACTCATTAAAATTTTCAAACCAAGGTAGAACAGTTATCGGCTCTTTCAGTTCGTTTACCACCCCTATTGATTGATAGAATTTAATAATAAAAAAATAGAGTAATTTTACGACTAGACAAATTATTCTTCAACAAAAGCGGCCCTAGACATACGCATGACATGCTGCCATGCCGCCAAGGCTGTGCATGTCAAGCTATTAGGCCGTAACCCTGGCCACAGGCAATCTAGGCTGCCATGTCGACCAGGTCGCGGCCCTAGACATGCGCATATCATATTGCCATGCCAACCTTGCTTTGGCTTTGCAATTTTTTCTTGAATTGAAACTTTTATGGGGCCTCATTTGTGGAGCTTATAATATTTCCAATATTTTGGGTAATTACGCATAGGTCTTGTTATAAAAACCTATGCACCATCAAGTCCCACAAGTGTTTGTACAGATCAAAAAGTCCCACAAATGTCAGTGATGTTTTTCGATGACAGTTTTCTAAATATGTTGCTAAAAATTGACAATTAATACGGTTGTTGTATGACAATTTTCTAAATTTATCGCTAAAAAATGACAAATAGTAATGTTTTTCTATGACGAATTTTTCAGTTATCGCTAAAAACTAACAATTTGCGCCTTTTTTGTGATGAATTTTTCAATTGTTACTAGAAACTAACAATCGGTGACACTTCTTTTTATGGAAAATGCCGCTAAAAAATAAAAATAAGATTTCGTGGCAATAACATGACTTTTTCATGCACCAAAAACTTAAGAGGACTTTATTTTATTTTATTGGTAAAATTGAAATAAATTGAAGAAATATAGGAAAAGTACACAAAGTTTGTTTAGAGGAAACAAACGCATCTCAATTTGGTTGACGTCCAAATTCTAACTAAGCTAAACAAACCAAAGATAACAAAATAGACAACAAGTAGCTAACTAAAACACGAAGTGTAACATTTCTCCCTAATTGTTAAAGCAAAAACAGGGTAGAAGATGATTAACACTTTCTTCTTTTGGATTTTATTTTTTGAACCTTTTGAATGTGGAGCATGAAGTCCGTAGTAGAAAAGCCAGAGAATCCGGAGTTTATCTTTGCCCATAAAGCCACATGAAGTTTGATTTCATCAACGAGTTTAATCTAATAAATTTGACAGTTTTTGAAGATGAAGTTGTTTCTAGCTAACCAGAGTTTCCAGCAGACACTAAGAAATAAACTCCGGATTGTTTCTAGGACACTAAGGTCATGTTTGTTTGGGTGGACATGAGCTTGGGATTGGACTAATAGTCCAATAAAATTATTAATCTGATGTTTGGTTAAACAATTGAAGTACGGATTAATTATTTTAAACTTGACTATTAGTTAAGATAGGATACATAATCCAACGGATTCGTAGTCCTAGGACTATGAGTCTTGGGAATGCTAATCCAGTCCGCCCAAACAAACATGGCCTAAGTTGTTTCTAGGGCTTATTGCTGCGCCCACATTCTTAATAAGACTTTTCAATCAGTTCCTCATATATATATATATATATATAGATATATATTTGTATGTTTTTTTCTACTTTAATATGGGCCTTATTTATAAGTTAAGCTAATATTGTTGACTGACCTCAAAGAATTTGGTACTTATCCACTACATCAAATGGCTACATTCATACATTCAAGGACCAAATATGGGCCCAAACAAGTCCAAACTTTAACCCAACACATCCAAAGGTTCAAACATTTTGAGAGGTGATAGAGACTTAAAACAAACAAATAAAAATAAATAGACTTATAAGATTTACTTGGATGGAACACACAATTGATACAGGACACAAGGTCCTATACCACTCATATTTACTTCTAACATAATGTTTATACATGATATGATAAATAAAATATGATAAAAAAAAATCTGATTATTACATCATTATTGCACCACTTATTATTCAAAAATATATAACATAGAAGTTGATAGAAGTTATAATATTCTTCTCTCTTTCACGCATACACGTGCAAATTTGAACTTACTAAATTATATTAAATATGCATTTGTTCAAAAAGTTGATTCTTCCATCTGATCATAAAATAAGCCATAAGAGCATCTCCAACGGTGACTCAAATTTTTCACCAAATCTGAGTAAAAAATGACTCATTTCACCAAATTTGATACCACTCACTCCAACGGTTCACCTTTCACCAAATCTATCCCGGGACAACCGGGTGGTCGACTGGCCGGTTGACCGGTTAGGCAAAAAAAATATATATATTTTTTTTTAACGGTTTGAACTTTTTTTCCTGAACTGTTTGAATCTTTTACTGGTTGACCGGTTGGTCAACCGACCGGGCAACCGGCAGGTTGACCGGTGTACCTCTTTCAACGGTCAGTAACAGTGATTTGGTAAAATCTGTGTCTCGTTCTCAGTTTGATGTTTTTTTTTTGCTGAAATCTCATTTTGATATCAATCTGGTGCAACGGTTGGAGCATAAAAAAGTGTCTTTTTCATCAAAATTTGAATCTGATATCAACTTTGATTCACCGTTGGAGATGGTCTAAGGCCCACCATGAGGGAGCAAAGCTAGTCTCACGGGCCATTTAGCACCATGTTCAACGGTCAATGTTCCAGTATTTTGGTTGATGTCTGTTTTGATATGGCCATGACTTACTGCGTTTATGACAATATTACGATACTTTTTTGCCAAAACTCTTGTGTATGCATTGAGAGCTGCCTTGGACACTTTGTAAGCAGAAAGATGAATAGGCCATGCTTTGGTTTTCAACAAATCCTCCTTTAAATCCTCAAGAAATCTCCTACTCACGTCGTCCACTTTCTCCAGGGTGAGGCCATCAATATCGTTTAGTTCCTTCTTGGCCTTTTCGTTTGAAATAAACTGAAATACAACTCAAACATTATTATAACGCCGCCATTCCCATTTATGCAGTATTTCATTTAGTGTTTATAGCATTACTAATCCCTATATCCTCCACAATCATTGCATATGTGAAATCATAGCATGATTTTACAATTAATTATCGGCTTATGTACATCCATACAACTAATGTACATTATTTAGAAACTATGGGAATACAGTGAAATCCATCCAGTGTCAATTTACTTTTCATTACTTTGTATTTCCCTCTATAGGATAGATAAATTTGTGTACCTTCAATTGCCCCAAGGTGGAGGAGACATTAACTATTCTTGTAGAGTTTGATAGTTGAAGAAGTGGAATAAGCTATTCAGTTACTTGCTTTGCTCCATAATAGTTGGTTCTCAAACGAGCTTCTGACCCTTCATAACTTTGATTGGTAACATCTTTTACTGATGTAGCATCTGAACGTAACATCTACATTGAAATTGGCACTAGTAAATTATTTATATGCCTCTAAAGTTTATAATATATCTTCAAATAAGACCACATTGGTTTATAGAGAGACTTACATCATCAATTGTGATTCCAGAAATTCCTGCATTATTCACCTCTACCAGTATTTACTCAATTATATGATTTCCATACCCACAAGAATATCAAAAAAAAGGTTATCTCAATTTAGAAAAAAATAAAACCCATTAACCTGCTATAAAATTATTATTTTTTAATTGGATTTAAACATTATACATGCAACCACATCATGGTAACAAAAAAGTTGACTTTTTTAGGTATGACTTGTAAACTGACTTTTTTTAGTATGACTTATAAATTGACTTTTTTACTTATTACGAAAATATATACAAAAAAATAGAGAAGTGATATAACTAAAATAAGCAAATAAACTGGTTTTTTAAATTCATCCCAAAAGAGAAGGAATCTAATATTTTCTTCAAGTAGCATTGTACTTATTTTTTTTCTTCAGATACAAGCATTTTACTTGTGGAAGAAGAGATGAAACTGACATAGAGGTCTAGAAGCAAAACATGCCATCTTCAAATTTTTATTTTTGGCATAAAAGCAGACAAATATAAACAGAGAACTCGCATATAGTTTTAAATTAAATTGCAACACTAACTCTGCTAAAGTTAATAAAAGGACATTTATATCCCTTTCTGTCTTCTTTCATAGATCACTCTTTTACAAAAAAAAAAAAAAAAAAAAATATATTAATTTAAATTACAAACATATCTCTTGAGGTTTTCTTAAAATATGAATTGTCCCCTATTGTTCTAAAAATTATGTTTGCCCCCTAAGGCTTTTAATTTCATAACGAATGGTCCTTTTTATTAACGAAGGGTTCATTTGTAATTTACCCTAATTTTTTTAATCTTCCAAATCTAATTAAGATTTTTTTTTAAATTTTTTACTTGGGAAAAAAAAACAGATTTAATGTCTTTAACAAATCAATTTCAAAATCCAAAACAAGGGCACGGGTCATGAGAACTACTCAATATTATGCCCTATTTGGTTGAGTGGAATGGGTTGAAATAGAATGAAATAATCATTCTTTATATTTTTCTATTTTCTCTTACGTTGATGAGTGATGATTGCATTTGTAATTTATTTTTTATTATTTTTTTTAGTCAATCAAACATAATAATAAAAATTTTGATAGAACATTGAGTATAATTTTAGTAACAGTAATAATGAAAGTAGATGAGAAGTGAAGATTGAGAACCAAGAACTATCTAAGAGTGAACATTTTTGTTATTCAGGATCAATTATCAGAATGGTAAATGGTTTGGGAGATTGGAACGTATGCTGTCTATATAATTAAGGTAGGGTAGTTTAAGCGGAGAAGTGTGTCTAGAAGATTGTGTGATAAACGAATATGCACTATAGAACGGCTATTAGACTACTGATATTGTATGGGATTGAATATTAGGCAGCTAAGAAATAATATGTAGATAAGATGAGTATTGCTGAGATGAGGATGCTAAGGTGAATGTGTGGCAAGACTAAAAAAGAAAGAATTAGTAATAAGTATATTTGTGAATAAGTAGGAGCAGCACCAATAAAAGATAAGTTGAGAGAGAATAGATTGAGATGGTTTGGTCATTGTTGGCTTTTTGGCTTTCGAAGGTTTTTATTGTAATTTTGAGCATGCCAGCAAGGATTAATCAGTCCTTACAGAAGATTAATTGCCAACCAATTATCAGACGATTGTATTTTAGTTCTTTCAGCCTCAATAAAGAGGACTTTTATTGGTGGCTTTTTTTAGGAGAATTAACTAATAGTGATTAAATGAAGAACAATTGTAGCATTTCATTAAGTAAAAATGAAAGAATTACAATGATCCAATTCAGCCTCGTAGAGGTTTACAGCAACAATTTACTTGAAACTACTCCTATGAACGAAGTGCAGTACAGGAATTTGAAGTACAGAAATGTAAAGAACAAGAAATGTAAAAATTGGAAAGAAAATAAATAAAATAAAACTAGTTTTTTGGATCTGAGTCTGTCCCTTCTTTCTGGAGACTTCTCTGTTATTTATACTTCT
Source organism: Camellia sinensis (assembly GCF_055761805.1). Taxonomy (NCBI): domain Eukaryota; kingdom Viridiplantae; phylum Streptophyta; class Magnoliopsida; order Ericales; family Theaceae; genus Camellia; species Camellia sinensis. Next base: position 70,851,625 of record NC_138973.1, on the reverse strand, counting down.
CAATGACAACCGTCGAAATGAATTTCTAACCGTCGAACCATCCTTCCGTGATCATTGATCATGTTTCCTCATGGTTAACTCCACTACGCCATGTCTACAGTTAGGCTTCCCTCTTAATTTTGAATTCAAATTTATGAGTAACCGTTAAAACCACGTCATCTTGCATCTCTTTGTTAATCTAGTGCTATGCAGATTCACCGTAACCAATACTAACTGCCACGTGTGTGATTATGATTGAAGATTTGAATTGTCTTCCCGTATTGCCCTCACTTTGCCACGTGCTAAACTGTGATTGGCCCGTACAAAATATATAGCCAACATTATCCCCCGCACTAATATACTCAATACTTGGTAATATTAGTGGATCAAGGTATTTTATCTACGCCTTAGAACGTGCATGGGCTTTGCATTTTCAGAAATGCAACCATCATTCATTGATGAACATTTGCATTAAATCATCTTCTATCCTTTGAACATTCCCACTATCTCAGTATTCGAAAAGACTAGTTCAGCTCTCATGGCCAAGCAAACCTTTTCTTATCTCGGTCAAGCATATGAAGAGTTGTTTGATAATGTTGTTCGTCCTTAAAAGAATCTTCATGCATTGATTAGCCACCTTTACCCACTTTCCTATATTCAAGTCATGGAAGCTTTTGCAAACTATCAACCTCTGGATTACGAACCTATTGTCCATAATTCTTTAATTCAAAATTTTGCAAACATGGATGCTGGAAGCTCTTCCTCTAACCCAAAACCTTCTACGTAGGATGAGGCTGCAGCTTCTTCTTCTTTTGGGGCTTCTGGTTAGAGAAGCTGGCTAGAATCTGAGGAGCCTGAATTAAGAGAGCGAATCAACCATCATTTTGTCGAATTTGTTGATCCCCTAACTTTCTCTCCATTTGCTCAGAATTCGGTGGTTTACCTATATGTATCCATCGACCGCCGACATCATTTGGAAGACAACTTACTTGTAGCATGGTACACATCTTCCATGCCTACGAAGATAGTACATGCCACTCCTCGTTCGGAAAAGGCTCAAGGGTATAGCCCATCATTCTTAGCCCAGAAAGCAAAACTTTTCTCTTCTGACTGCCTTGATATCATCAACAACCCCCAATTTCCTCATTCTTTCGAGATGGAAGCTCCTGCACCTCCTCTTCCACAAAACCCTCATTGGATGAAGGAACTGAGACTTACTTTTTTTGAGGACCAGTTTCTCCCCTCCTATTATCCTCCATCTCCTCCTACTAAATATTAGCGACAGCAAGCCCAACTTCTACTTGCGGCCTTTTCTCACTTGGCTTTCAATGTTCTTGAGGACGATGTTCCTCTCAAGAACTTTCGATGGGCTTGTGATGTTATGACCCGGGGTCATATCCTCTACTCCATCGCTCAAGCAGAACTTCAGATACTTTTAAACCAACTCTCACTACTTCTTGATTGGCATCACACTTCTGTCACCACCACTCAATCTTTGGATCAAATCTCAGCTGAGTTCATACTCGATATGAAGCAAAAAACCTCATCGATGAATATGATGATTTCAAGAATAAAGATTCTGCATACTGGGATGACTTGGACATGGATGAGATAGAACAAGGGTTAAAAGAAACAGAGTTTGACATAAAGGCTGAAAAACTTTTTTATCAAGTAAGAGCATATCAACTTCAACAGCCTAGCCTGGAGAAAATAGAAGATAGAATAAAGAAGGAACAAAAGCTCATTAGCCATAGCTGGAACAAGTTCCATGATCTTGTCATTTGTTCTATTCCTTATTTTTATGAACTTGAATATGTAGGCAAAGAAGGCTTTTGATGTAATTGCTTTTCTTTTAATAAAGCTAAGACGTTTTCTCTTTATTTGCCATGGCCTGATTTTACCCCCATTTGTCAAAGACAAACAAATTTAGGGCTTTGAATTCAACAATTTCATCATTCGAATCTTGATTCAATCATCCCTAATGAAATACTGGAAACCCAATTTAAACTTTTTCAACTTATGGAGTGTAATTGACAACTTTTTCCGGTTTCCTCTCAGAATCAGAGCTTTGAATTTACCAATTTTGCCCTTCGAAATTTGATTTGATCATATCTAATTCCCCAACGTATGGTTAATATAATCAAGTAATTTCAAATCAACTAATTTTTGCTTTGAACAAAAGTCTATATTTTTCAAAATATGAAAATCTCTTTTAAAAACTATACTGTTTTATTAAAAAAGTGATTTCTTCTGTATACTATTAAACCAACTATTGGTTTGAAACCCAAAACAAACAACTTCTAACCTAAGGTATTTCAAATTCTGCTTCAAAGGATTTTTCTTTCATCAAGAAACCTAAAAAACAGGCCTTTAATCTTTTAAAAGTAAACAAATACATGAGCATTCTTACACCCTTAGGTGGGGAATGTGCTTCGAAGTCGACTTCTTGTTTTCAAAGCTGTTTGTCACTTGATTTTGGCGCCAAAACTTGGCTTCGAAGCCAATATTTTGATTTCGAAGCCAACATTAGTATTTGAGATACATTTCTCTCCCAAATTACCACCATTGAGGGGACCCTTTTTGCATCTGTACCTTTAGTACTTCTTTATAAATTCCGCCCACATAAAACAACTGGGTGTTTTTAGACAGAAAGGTTTAAAACCCCTCTTATCTTGTGCTTCCAATTCACTTGGTCACACAAAACCTTCTTCTTCTATTGGCTTTCTCTTTCCGTTTACTTTCTTTCCAACTTCATCTTCTGAAAAAACTCTTGTCAATGGCTTCTTCATCCTTGAAAATACCAGTTGTAGAGCGCGTGAGTCCATCCGTAGCCTTAAAGAGGATCATTGATGAAGAGTGTGAGAAATACAAGGCTAGTGAGAAAAATTGTTATTGACGGACGTATCTTCATCCCCCGTCACCATGAGCAACAAGAATACATGCTTGGGCCCATTTTCAAGGAGATTCCCACTGAGCTTCCAGTTCTGTATCCATGTCTGGAAGATCATTGCCTCCTTTATGAAGGCGGTCTTGATTGGGGAAGTTGGAGGATGAATCGACCCCATCGTTGTTGGCCTATAGTGAGACTAGAATGGGAGGAATGGTATGATCGGGTCGTCCCTGATAGGACACTGGATCTTAAGGAGCTCCGCCTCTTCGACGTCCTTCAATTATCCAGGTTCACCATTTCAGAGGACCCTTTTTTAATACCTGCTGCCCTTTGTTTTTGGACTCTTTTTTTTCAATTTCTTCCAATTTAGATGTGGGATGATGGCCCCTGCTGTCCTTGAAATTTGCCATTTGTTAGGATTATCCCCTACTGGTACCCCCATTGGCCCAGATTATCCTAACCTCAGAACCCCTTTTTTCCTTTCCTCTCTAAACTCATTCTATAGTGACTTCGTCAAGGTTGAGATCAAAAGAGAGCGCCCTGTAACTGATAGGGAATTTTTCTCTTTTATATTATATTGGCTTTGCAAGTTCCTCTTCTACACTTCCTCTTAGAGGATCATGCCTAAATTTACCTATCTTGCCAAAGCCCTTGTTTTACAAAGAAAGGTGGCCTTGGCTCCATATGTTCTGGGTCATGTTAATAGAGCTTGTTCCTTTTTTTTGTGAAAAACCCTTGGATGCCAATCAGGGAGGCCCATTTTGGATACTTCAACTTTGGCTTTTTGCATACTTCTCCGAGTTACAGTCTAAATGCCTAAGGGTTTTGGAGCCAAATCCTACCACCCATGGCATGAAGTTAGCCAATGTTTCACTCTATCCTTCCACCTTTGCTTTTTACTTCTCTTTCTTCTTCCATCTCCCAGCTTTCCCTTATTCTCACAGCTTTCATCCTTTCGAACCTACCAATATTGGTCCGTCCTAGTTGAAGACCTTTTTGAGTGATAAATCCTATTCTACACCCCAATACAAAAACATGTGGGCTTCTATTTTGATTCCTAGAGAATTATTCATTGGGACTATGAATCCCAGAGCTTACAAATGCATCGCTAAGCCCTATTGTCCTGCCCAATTTGCTAGGCAATTTGGATTCTCACAAAGGGTCCCAATACCTCTTTGCAGTCAGACCAATTTAAGCCTCACCAGTAGGGATCTAAAGATTCGAAGATCTAGATTGGAAGAAGCAACTTCCAAATTCATCCAGGATTTAATTGACTTTGAGTACTTACCCTTCATACCTCAAAGTAACATACTGAAAAGGTACCAGAATTGGTGGATGGCCAATATGAAGGTGTACTTGGCCATTCCTCCCCAAGATCTGTTAATGACACTGGATGTACCTCAAACCAAGCCTAAAGGGACTGAAGCTGGTACCTCCTCCATTGCTCATGTTACTTTAGCTCTTGCGCCTGCCACTACCAAGTCTGTTCCCGTTGCCTCAATTCCTCATAGAGTTACTCGAGTTGCCTCGAAGAAAAGTATGTGCTCCCATTTTTCTCTTCTCCTCCTTTATGATGCTCTTGTCCTTACTTATAGTTCGTTCTTTGGTGGTGGTGCGGGTGCCTCACAAGGAGACTCTCCCTAAAAAGTTCAAGCTTTAAATCTTCTCAAGAGCAAGCAACAAAAAAGGAAAAGAAAGCTATTACTTGATCCTAAGGAAGAGGTACCTAAAGTTCATGTAGAAAAAAAAGAAACAGAAAAAGAAGAGACAAAAAAAGAGTAAGAAACACCCTTAAAAAGAAAAAAAGAAAATGACTGTCTCTTTTTTTGACTTCATTGGAGACCCTATTCACGAGGTATCTGCTAAAGCAGTAGAAGCAGAACATTCCAAAGAACTTATTGTGTTTCAGAGGGCTGAGAAGAGGAGGCAATAGCAAATGCCTGGGGATGAAGCTGATGTTGCCAATGAACTCCAAATAAAAAGTGCAAGAAAATAACAAACTGTGGAACACTATTCCCTTCGCAGCTCTCCAATCATTGCCATTTTCCTTTGTGTCTCTATTTTCCTTTCTCAAATCCTTGATACTGAGACCTAGTATTACTTCGTATTTTTTCTTTTGCAGCATCAACTACTATGCCTTCTCTCTCAATAAAGAGTTCTTCAATTTCATCTGAAGTTGAGAGACCTCGAAAGGTGGAGCAAATTCAAACAATACTTCCACTCCCTAGTTGTGATAACCCTATTCCGTATTATGCTAATTGATCTTAATTATGATTGTGATTATGTGTTTGATATGATTTTGAGTGCCATTTATATGATTATATGTGGTTTTGAATTTCTATCTGTTCACCATAGGAATATCTATGCAACTCACTATTATAAACTGAAACTTGAAGGCCTTATCGGCCACAGAAATCGAAATTGATTACGCCATTGCGATTGGCGAAATTTTTAAAGCCTATGGTGAAATTTAATTAAAAATTTATTCGGATCAAAATAATTAGGTTCTGAACGATTAATTAAACACCATTACTTAATCCTAATCAAATATGATTAAAGAAGCTTATATAAGGGGCTCTATTACACTTAACCCCATTCTTATGAGCTCAAAATCTGAATTAGCTCTCTTGAGAGAGAGGGAACCGACTTTGAGAGAGAGAGAGAGAGAGAGAGAGAGAGAGAAGTCATCTTTGTGCATTTCGGCTCAAGAGTTGTGAATTTGGAAGCTACACTCAAGAATTAACTATAGTTTGTGAAGACTGGAGCTCCTAGGTAATTAAATTCGTAAGTTTGAGTTTGTAATTTTTTGGATTCAAAGTTAGATGGCAATTGAGAAAATAATTTGAGATGTAATTGATGAATATGGAGCTTGTATGTACATGCATGTGCATAATTGCCATGAATTTGTATAATTGAGCATGATATATATGATCCATAAAGAATTTGATGTCAATTCAAGCCTTTGATCATCATCTACATCATTTAAGTTGGAAATAGGAGTTGTATCCCACATGCAAATACAATTCATAGAGGAATGAGTTTTGAATACATGAATTTGTTATGTTGGAAATAAGTTTGGTGTAATTTGGGGCATGCATGTAATTAATTCATAAGATTTGAGCTTCATAATGTGATGAATTGGTGTTTGTATCATGTTAGCAGATGTATATGAGGACTATCAGTCATAAAATGCAATATATATTAGTTTGAATGTAAGTTTGAGCCTCAAATAGAATTTTCGAAAACCCATAATTCAGCATGTCCGCTCGAGCGGGGTAATGTCCGCTCGAGCGAGGTAATGGCCGCTTAAGCGTGAAATGCTAGCTCCCAGTAGTTTTGCAGACATTGTCGTCCGGTCGAGCAGGAATAATCACACTCGAGCATCCAAGGCACATGTTTGACCTTTAGCTCGAGCGTCCGAAGTCGCGCTCAAGCGTGAATGTAAGGCAACCAGTACTTTTGCAGACCATGGAGGTCCACTCGAGCGGCGGAACCCACACTCGAGCGGGGACCCTTGTTTCAGAAATTTTGAAAAGATGTTTCGTGTCTCATTTTCCGTTCTCTTTCATTTCTAAGTACTCTTAGGCATATATTAAGCATTGTAAATGAGTTAAAAGAATAAGAAAGAAGCCTAAGAGGGAAGTATGAATTAAGAACGGATTGAATTGTTTGTGACCCATTATGTTCATGAAATGTGTAGGGTCAAGCACAAGGGCAAACCATTCGGCATATCACTGTGAGTAATATCTTAGTAAAGATATTTTTGTATACGCATTACTTCCTAAATGTTGCCAGCGTGGTAATTTCTAAATTTGTGAAATTGTACGATGAATGAGTATTCTATCTGTTCGTACCTGTAAAATGAATGTTGTGAAAATGGAAAATGGGCCTAAGGTCATTCAGTATATTTGACAAAGATGTAGATTGGGCCGAAGGCCGTTTTGCATAATTGATAAATGGACCAAAGGTCATTTTGAATAAAGAACTGATTGGACCAAAGGTCGTTTTGGGTGTGAATACAGATGCGACCATGATTAAAGGCGCATCACCATGAATATGAGAATGTTGAACCTGAGGTCGTTTTGTAATGTGATAAGGAGGACCGGTGGTCCTTGGCACATGGATCCATTAGACCTAAAGTTGATCTATGAATGAGTATTGAACTCGAGGTCATTTTGTACAGGTGGACCCAAGGTCATTTTGAGTGCAATGGACCTAAGGTCGTTTCGTACCTAGATATGACATGGGCCTGAGGTCATTTTGTACATGGATATAATATGTTGGACCCGAGGTCGTTTCGTACGTTACAGTCTATTCATTTGATACAAGTGGAACTAGTAGTTCAAATGTTTAAATTATACGTATGATTTATTCATGAACGAATCTCATTTATTAACCTCTTTACTCTGGTATTATTCACTGGGCATCAGCTCACTCTGTATTTATATGTATGTAGGTGAGCAACGGGATGTCCAACCCCAGTCCTGGTGAGCATTGAGAAACCAAGTTTTGTGAGGTTATCCAAGGCCGCCTCGTGTAGAGGCTTTGCTTTTGTTTTATTACTCTTGGAGCCTTTTGTGGTCATGTAGTACGACCTTGACTGACCATGTATAGAATCTGAATTTTTGTTAACACTGGTTGAATAATCCTTGATGTATGTATGATATACTTTTTGTGAATATGCTTATGGTGTGAGTTATTATGAGTATATAACAATGTTTGGTTAAGTCATGTAAGCACAGCTTTATGGACAATTCATAAGTTTGCTTCCGTTTTGGCCCTTTAACTCAGATAAAATATGTTTTATTTGGTTTGAGGCCGCAGGTAGTCCCTTGATTACTGGCCGGTTATGACCCTAATCCATAGGGGCGGGTTGTGGTCATGACACTGGTCCTACATTCTTTATACCTTTCTTGAGGCAAGGCATTCCTGCACCCCTATCTGTTGGCTTAAATTCATACTTTCCTTTTTTATCCTTCAACTCTAACCAATTTGTTCTTCCTCCAACCCTTGCTGCTCCTTCCCCTCCTGAGGAAATTCTAGCTATTACTTTATCTCCTGTGATAGCCGATTCTTGCAGAGAAAACACTGGTAACTCACCAATTCCTTGTCCACTATCCCTATCTAGCTCCAGTCTTTCTTCTCTTGACTTACTGGTAGCTAAGACTATAGAAACTGCTAGGGATACTTCATTTTCCTCTCCTATCCCCATGCAGCCATCCCTTCCTCCTATTAGAACCCTTTCTGCACCAACCATGTCACCACAAGAGGTGGATATTTTTGAAGCTAGACTAGCTAGCCTTTTTGACATGTCTTCCACTACTCCAATGGCTAGGAATGAAACCGAACCATTAGTTCTAGTTGATTCTCTCTTAGAAATTTTTGAGAGCTCTTCCTCCACCAGCAGGACTTCCTTGCCTTCACTAGATTTGGATAGCTGCTTGGAGTTTTTGACACTCTTCTCGAGAATCCTCTTTGAAGCCTTACAAAGGCCTATTGTCAAGAATGGTTTCCTCCAATGCTGCAAGGTTGTTGAGCAATCTAACATGACTATTTCAAGTCATTTATCTCAGGCAGTAGCCACCATTGATTTTTACATCAACATCTGTCATGCTGCCAAGGCTACAGAAGAGAAATTGCTGAGAGACCAGAGTTTTGTTTCCCAAATACATGCTGAAGTGTCAGAATTGAAAGAACAACATTCCTCTGTCTCCTAATTTTGAGCTCAACTATTGGAGAAGAAAGCTCAGCTTGAAGAAGAGTTATCAGCAGTCAACCAGGCTTTAGATCGAACTACCACGAAACTGTAGCTTACTAACCAAGGATTGGCTGATCGAAAGCAAGAGATGATTACAGCCATTCAGTTGTTCCCCTCTCTTAAGAGTAGAAAGTCAACTGTAAAGGAACAACTGAAACATTTTACTGACTTTTGGGCCAATTTATGGCTGCATGTATTCAACTTATTATGAAATAAAATCTTTATTTATTATTTGAGTGTTTTCATGCTCCTTTTGTTTAGCACTTTATTATATTCCTTGTGTTTCCTACACGGTTGGATAATAAAGCTTTAAATATTTGCCATTAATTTTCTTGGGGTGTACATATCCATTCAAAATTTTCAAATGATATGCTCTCGAAGGCAAGACTCTATGAACTTGATATGGTCCTTCCCAGTTAGGTGACTATTTGCCAAACTTGTGGCTTTTAATTCCTATTGGGAGTATTGTCTTCCATACCAAATCACATTCATCAAAGCTAATGTGCTTGACCTTCTTATTATAGTTTTTGACTGCTTTCTTCTTTTGAAAAAGAATTCTATTTAATGTCAGAATTCTAGCTTCATCCACGTTCTCTAATTCCAAACACATACTCTGATGGTACTGCTCAGGAACTAACTGATCCTGGCCTCTCACCCTTAAGGACTTGATGTTAATTTCTACAGATAACACTACATCATGCCCATATACTAAGGCATAAGGAGTAGCTCTTGTACTTGATCTTGGAGAAGTCCTGTAAACCCATAATACATCTAGCAGTAAGTTATGCCAATCCCTGGGATTGTCTTCCACAACTTTCTGTATTCCTTTCTTCAAAGATTTATTGGATGATTCTGCCTGACCATTGGCTTGTGCATAATAGGGGGTAGAATTAATAAGGCTAATTCCAAATTCTGCCACGAAAGATTTCACCATCTTTCCATCAAATACAGTCCCATTATCCACAGTTATGGTTTGTGGAATGCCAAATCTATGGATCAAGTCCTTAATAAATCCAATAACTTCAGTTTGGTCTACAGCCTTATATAATTTAGCTTTGACCCACTTGGTGAAGTAATCTGTAGCCATTAGGATGAAATAATGGTGCTTCGAAGAGGGTGGATATATTTTCCCTATCATATCCATAGTCCATCCTCTAAACGGCCATGGCTTCACAACTGCATGCAGATCAGTTATGGGTACATGTCTTATTGTGCCATGTTTTTGGCATACCTGGCAACCTCTAGCATATTCTATGCAATCTTTAAGGATGGTTAGCCAATAGTAGGAATGTCTTCGAAGTAACCATCTCATCTTCACACCAGGCTGATGAGCACCACAAATACCTTCGTGAACTTCAGCCATGGCTGTCAATGCTTCTTTTGGGCCCAAACATTCCAATAATAATCCGTCTGCCCCTCTTTTGTAGAGAGTATTACTATACATTAGGTATTCCATAGATTGCAATTTGATTCTTCTGCTAGCATTCGAAGATAGGCCAGCTAGATACTGCATTATTGGATGCCTCCAATATTGTTCTTGTAAGTCATTATGATTGACTTCTAAGACCACATTCCTTTTATTTAAGGGTGGTATTACCTTTTGATATATTGTTTGGCTTATGTTTATTTGAGTGTTATCCATTCTCTTGAAATTTGAAGCTTTTTGAGCCACATTATTAGCTTTATTATTCAAGAATCTTGGGACATAAGTCACATTTGCTATCTAAAATTAAGAAAGCAAATGTAATGCAACAACATAGTATGGCAGCATGCTTACACTTTGACACTTGAAAATTCCTTTCACCTGGTTAATCACCAATTGAGAATCTCTAAATATATCAACTGCATGAGCTTGTAATTCAATAAGTATTTCCAGCCCTATTATTAAAGCTTCATATTTAGCTTGATTATTGGAACAAGTAATTTCATTCACTCTGAAACCATGTGTGGTTTCTACCCCTTGTGGTGACTTAATCACCACACCAATTCCAGTTAGACCATTGGCTTTTGATCCCTTTTGCCATGGTTCAACACTGACCATACCAAGTTCCATTATCTCTTGGTTTTCTATTTGAAATGAATGATCTGCCAAAAAATTAGCTAAAACTTGTCCTTTTACTGCTTTTTGGGGGACATATTCTAGATGAAATTCTGATAAAGCTAGTTTCCATTTGCCAATTCTTCCACTCAACATAGGTCTAGATAACATATATTTAACCAAATCTGTGGATGCAATTTCTAAAACAGTTGTAGGCAAAAGATAGTATCTTAATTTCATCCTAGCAAAATACAATGCAAGGCACAGCTTTTCCACAGCTGAATATTTACATTCACAAGAATTTAGAAACCTACTAAGGTAATAAACTGTTTGCTCTTTGCTTTCTTCATTGTCCTGGGCTAAGAAAACTCCCAATGAATCTTTTACTGCAGCAATATACAATTTCAAAGGCTTATCACCTTTTGGTGGCATCAGCACTAGAGGCTTGGCCAAGTAGGCTTTGATTCCTTCAAAAGCAGTTTGATGCTGTGTTGTCTATACAAACCCCTCTTTATCTTTCAACTTGATGGAGGCTTGACTTTAATGATAGCTTTGGCTTTTTTCTGATCAATCTGTATTCCTTTCTTGTGTACTACATAGCTTAAGAAGTTTTCAGCTGATACGCCAAAAGCACATTTGAGAGGATTAAGTTTCAACTTGAACTTTCTTATTCTTTCAAATGCTGCTTCCAAGTGAAACAAATGTTCCTCCATGGATTGGAACTTTACTACAATATTATCAATATAACACTCTAAATATCCTCCAATGAGATCATGAAAGATAGTGTTCATAGCCCTTTGATATGTAGCCCCAGCATTCTTCAGGCCAAATGGCATTTTGACCCATTCGAAGGTGTCAATATTCCCAGGACATCTGAATGCTGTCTTGTGAATATCCTCCTCTGCAATGCAAATTGGGTTATAACCAGAGTGCCCATCCATCATTGATAAAATCATGTGCCCTGCTAAACTGTCCACCAATAGATCTACTATGGGCATAGGCTACTCATCTTTTGGAGTTGCTAAATTAAGGTTTCTAAAATCGATGCATACCCTCATTTTACCGTTCTTCTTAACTACAGGCACGATATTGGATAACCATTCTACATACCTGGCTGTCCTAATAAAGCCTGTCTTGAGGAGCTTAAGAATTTCCTCTTTGACCTTCTGAATCACTTCAGGACTCATTCTTCTTGGTTTTTGCTTGTATGGCTTGAAATTAGGCTTCATAGGGAGCCTATGTTCTACGAATGACCTATCCAATCCGAATAGTTTATTATAACACCATGCAAAACAATCTTTATATCTCTTTAAGACCACCAACAACTGGTCCCTGTCAAGAGCACTTAACCAAGCACTGATGTAAGTGGGTTGCTATGTAGAACCTTCTCCTAAGTTAACTTTTTCTAAGGGGTCTTGCATCTGAAAACTCACTAATGCTCCTTTTTTTATTTCTTCTATCTTCGAAGGAATCTCCTTGCTTTGTTCTGCTCCCAATTTCTTTGATTCAACATCTTTACACTCTTTCTCATAAACAAAGTCTGTCCATAAGGCTTTTTCATCTTGTATCTCCTAGAATTTTGTTTCAATGTCCAAAGCACAGTATTTACCAAAGGCCAAAAACCTGGCCTATTGTTGTTCCTGCTTACAGCCAACTACCATGGCTTCTTTCTCTTGCTCTTACACCTTCTGGACTATTGATTTTATGTCCAACACTGCGAACTTAATTAAAGCCAAAGACCTGGCTTCCTGGGTTCCATCTTTTTGCCTACAACCAGGCATCATTGTCATCCTTAGCGACAAATTCTTCATCAGTACTTTCCTGGACTAAGTACTTCAGGTGTGCTAATACCTCATCAACCGTCACTTCGGCTGATCCATCAGGTTTTCTTAGTATACTGAGTGGTGTCACTCCTTCAGTATACAATTTGGCCTCTGCAAAATCTCCACAAGCTATGAAGGGTTGAGGATCTGCATTGATCTCATCTGTCTCTCCATTGCACAAGGCCATCATTATTTTCTGATGTAGAGAGGAAGGCACACATTTGTTGGTGTGAATCCAATCCCTACCAAGCAAAGCATCATACTTCGCATTGCTGTCGATAACGAAGAATGTTGTCATGCAGTCCCTAATTCCCACACTTAGGTTGATGGGCAAAATACCCTCAGCCATCTGTTTGGCTCCAGCAAAACTAGCAATGGTTGTGCTAGTCGGGATTAGTCTTTGGTTCCTTTTTCCTAGTTTCTTCAAAGAAGATTTCGGAAATAGGTTGACTGTTGCACCATTGTCCACCAATACCCGGTTCATCTGTATCCCATCAAAAAGGCTTTGATATACAAGGGTTTGACATGTTGTGCCATGGATGACGTGGGATACTCGAAAGGGTATGAGAGGTTAATACTCACCTCTTCCTCACTCTCGTCTCTAGTTTCCATTGGTGTGGCCACTTCAGATTCGTCTTGCACCATACTCACTTGTGAGTCTTCACTAGAAACTGGAATTGGGTCAATCTCCCGACCTTCTTGGTTTCCATCCTCAGCTTGGAACTCCTATGGCAAAATGTGTACCATATTTACTGGTACTGGAGGAAATGAGCCAAATTAAACCGCTAGCTGATCTTGTTTCTTTTCCAAGTTAACTTGTTCAGTTACCTCAGAAGCATCCTCCATGCTACATTCTGGAACTTCCGTACTAACAGCTTCCTTCAAATGGTCTGTTACTGTTGGTTCCTTGACCAAAAATGTTTGTTCAGCCATGAAGGCTTCAAACATCTCCTCCTAGACCATTTCTTTCCACTGGCCTAGGACAATCTCTCTTTCCGTTTCATTGTCACATTCCATCAAAGCTTTCTGAAGACCTGCTAAGATGGATCTTTCCTTGGCTTTTAGTTCAAAGTGAACCCTGGCCAACTGCTCTCTGCTGACACTTTTTCTATTTTGAGGAGTCGATTTTGGATTGTGGTCCACTTTTGGACTCTCTCTCTCTATCTCTCTCTTTTGTCTAGCCCTTTGGTTGGGCCATTGAAGAACTTTCCCCACTCTCTTTCAGATCCTTCTAGTACTGAGTGTACCTTCATTGGATCTTCCTTCTTTGGGATCTAGAAATTACTGGAACCATATTTGCTTCCTTTGTTTTTGGGTGTTTCAGCAACACCCAATTATTTGGATCCACCAAGGGAGGTTTAACCATCCTACCCTGATCCCCAACAATATTTCTCTGGGTAGGTATTTCCCTTGGTTTGTTCTGCATTACAAACCAATCTGGAACCCCAGGTACCTATAAAGGCACTAGCTCAGTTGATGAACTAGTTCTTTCTACCTTCGAGGCTAGCTTCGAAACTGTTTATGGAGGATCTTGCTTGGTCCTGCCCCCTTGTCTTGGGCCTAACTTAGGCCTTCCATGAAGGTGGCCACTTTTCATTCTGTGTGAGGCTGGTCTAGGGGGCCAATCTCTGGCTTTAATCCTATAACTTAAGCCCACCTTAGGTCTCCTTTCAGGATGATTGCCATCCATTATATAATAGTTGGGTGATCTGAACTCATGTAAAGGTCTCTTTCCCTTGGAGTGTATTTTAGTTGGTGTTGGTCCAGTAAAGAATGCCTGCTGTCTAGGACCAGTTGGATATGACCTTTTGTTATAGGCACTGGTTGGTTTAGGATGCCTTTGCACGTCCTTGTAATATTGCTTCACATCAATTGGAAGCACTTTCAACCACTTGTAGCTCAACCTGCACCTGGGACACATTCATTGCATAACTGCTGCCTCTAAAGAAACATCATCCAATGCTTCTTCATTAGAGTCTTCCCTCTGGTTTGCAAAGCCCTGTCCAACAGCTGGTGACCTTCTAACATCTTTCTTGACAGTAGTCTAGCTGGCAACATGCATTTGGACATTGACTTCTTCTAATTCTTTCAGGGATAAATTTTGGAAGGCTGGCACAATCACATTGGCTGCAACTTCTCCAATTTTTGGGAATGGATTAGTGTCAATCTCCATAGCCTTCTCTGTTTTAGTTGGGAATTTTAAACTCCCACTGCGAATCTGCTCTTGGATCGTATCCCGAAAAACAATACAGTTTTTAGTCGACTGAGACCAAGAGTTATGCCATTTACAATACACTTTTCCTTTACGTTCCTCTGAAGACTGAATTTTGACTCCTTTGGTAACTTTAGGAAATTCGTAACAAACAAATGATCAAAAATGTCATCTGCTTTTGTTAAATCGAAAGAATATTTCCTATGAAAGTCTTTCTTTCTAAACTGCTGATCAATTGTAGTGTCTTTATGAATTAACGCTTCACAAATCGCAGGCTCCTTTCCTATGTTTTCTGCTGCATCAATCTCATAATTAGGATCTCTATAATACGTCTTGTATGATGCATTACATTGGTCTTGCTCTTCTTCGAGTAATGACTCATATCTAGACACCTTATAGGTTAATTCTACTAAGTCTCCAAACTTAGTTGAATCAAACTTTTTTCGTAGTCTAAATTCTAGGCCATGTTGGGCCAACCTCAAAAATTTAGGCTTCGGTCGAATGATCCTACATTTATTTCTTGCACTTTTGAATCTGGCAATAAATTAAGCAGCCTTCTCATTAGGCCTTTGACTCAATCTTGCCAAGTCTGCCATGGAAACCTCTGGCTCCGTTTGGAAGAATTTGGCATGGAATGTCTCTTCCATTTCTTGCCAAGTTTAGATAGAGCCAGGTGTAAGATTAATGTACCATACAAAGGCTGCCCTAGTTAGAGAATTTGGGAACAGTCTTAACTTCATGTAGTCATTATTGGTAAATTCATCGCATTGAGCAGCGAACCTAGCAATATGTTCTACCGTTAACTAGTTTCCATTTCCATAAAAAAGATCAAAATCTGGTATTCTAAACCCTCTTGGGTATTCATGTACTCTATCTATCCATTCCGGATATGGTTTCCTATATACAGGAGTTTGAACTCCCCGAGCCATCGGTCCACACATCTCTCTAACAATATCAGCAATTTGGTCCCTAGGAACTATATTTTGTGCTTGTTGAACCACTATTGGAGGAACAAACATAGGATTTGGTGGACAACCTTGTATCTGAGGTCCTCTTGGTCCGTAGGGAGGTATATTTGGGACTGGTTGTCCCTGTTGTGCTAGCTGCAATTGAGGGTATGGGTGACCCCTCCGAGCTTGTCCTGCAAACAGACCTGCGAAAGGTGTTGGAACTGGTGTTGTTTCTCTTCCAAGTGCAGGAAATCCTTCCAACCCCCCTTGTGTGAATTCAGATAGAGAATTAATGAACCCCCTCGTGCCAAGTATGGTTTCAAACATGGGATTTGGGAACATTTTTATGCCATTTTCTTGTGTTGGCCCAGATCCACCAATTTGTATGGCTTCACTGTTAGAAAATGAGGCATTTTGGTTTATCATAGGCCTCGAAAAAGGCTCATACCAAGATTGAGGTGCTATTCTTTAAGAATTTTGACCATTAGTATGTCTATTATTTTGCATAGGTTGTTTATCTCTAACCAATCTTTGCTGAGGGACATTTGAATTTTTCTCTACATGCCTTGTGTTAGTTGGTTGATGTGTATTCATTCGATCCATAAAGGATATTGCCCATCTTTCCATTGTCTTCATTAACTGTTGTCTCATAGCATCTACTAGGCCTCCCCATGGATTTATTGGCTGAGTAGATGGAACAGTGAATGGTCCAATTCCATGGCCTCGTCCAATATTTTGAACATGTGGTACTTGCTCTGTTGGTTTGTTCGACCATGGGCTCTGATAAGACAGTACTTCCACAGGATGCGTTTATCACATTATCCTCTAGATTAGGTATCTCTACCTCTCCTTCTACGCCTTCTTCCAGGTGTTCAATTCCTCGTTGTCTCCTACGTCTAGCCATTTCAATTAGTTCTACCGGGCGTGCCAAAAATATATGTTGGCTTTTTGGCTTTCGAAGGTTATTATTATAATTTTGAGCGTGCCAGCAAGGATCAATCAGTCCTTACTGAAGATTAATTGCCAACCGATTATCAGACGATTGTGTTTTAGTTCTTTCAACCTCAATGAAGAGGACTTTTACTAGTGGCTTTTTTTAGGAGAATTAAGCTAATAACGATTAAATGAAGAACAATTGTAGCATTTCATTAAGTAAAAATGAAAGACTTACAATGATCTAATTCAGCCTTCCAGAGGTTTATAGCAACAAGTTACTTGAAACTGCTCCTATGAACGAAGTGCAGTACATGAATTTGAAGTACAGAAATGTAAAATCTGGAAAGGAAATAAAGAAAATAAAACTAGTTTTTTGGATCTGAGTCTATCCCTTCTTTCTGGAGCCTTCTCTGCTATTTATACTTCTCAATGACAACCATCGAAATGAGTTTCTAACTGTTGAACCATCATTTCGTGATCATTGATCATGTTTCCTCATGGTTAGCTCCACTATGCCATGTCTGCAGTTAGGCTTCCCTCTTAATTTTGAATTCAAATTTATGAGTAACAATTAGCCACGTCATCTTGCATCTCTTTGTTAATCCAGTGCTATGCAGATCCACCATAACCAATACTAACTGCCACGTGTGTGATTACGATTGAAGATTTGAATTGTCTTCCCGTATTGCCCTCACTCTGCACGTGTTGAACTGTGATTGGCCCGTACAAAATATGTAGCCAACAGTCATACAATGGAAGCCAACAGAGACAGTAGTGAAGAGATGTGATACAGTGATGATGGAAATGTTAGGAGAAAGGGCATACCTAAATTGACGTGGGTGAATAGAGTAATAGAGATATGAATCTCATTAATTTGACTAACCAAATGACTGTTGATAAAGTCGAGTAGAGAAGAATGATTCATGTAACGACGCCATTTAATAAGACTTAAGACTTGGTTTGATTTGATTATTTCATTTCATTTTATCACAATGAATCAAACACTATATTAGAGTTCTAAATTGGTAAACAAAAATAAAAAGAGAAAGCGAGAGAAATCTTCCTCCACACTGTACCCACCCAAAACTATTATGGCTCAAAATCCAATTTTCACGTTACAAACATTTAATTTTAATTATGAATTTCCATTTCAATTTCGAAATCTAAATTTCTCTATATATATTTCTGGCAGTGGAGGGTGGTGGTGAGGAGCTGATGGGGAGGTGGTTGGCGCATTAGAATGAGAATGGTTGATTTAGGATTACCATATGAGTTGGAGGAGGAAGATGAGATCAAGGGCTCTAGTCTTTCTGATAAAAATTTGACATTAACTTATGGATAAAAAAATAAATAAATTAACAATTGCTTTTTATCTAAAATTTTAAGTGATTCTGACAGTCTTTGAATCTTAGGGCCCTTAATTATAGGGCGCTAAAAGAATTTTGCTTAAGAAATAAATGAGGATCACATTCGAAAAGACATATGACATGTAGGTGAAGGTGACTTCGTCGAATTCTCCGATTAGATTCTCCAGATAATCTAGATAGGGAACCAGCTTTTGGTCTTTTGTTTTCCATTTCCCATTTTATCTGGCAAATGATGAGCTGGGAGTCTATACCTTGAGCCTTCTTATT
Source organism: Camellia sinensis (assembly GCF_055761805.1). Taxonomy (NCBI): domain Eukaryota; kingdom Viridiplantae; phylum Streptophyta; class Magnoliopsida; order Ericales; family Theaceae; genus Camellia; species Camellia sinensis. The sequence continues at coordinate 70,833,405 of NC_138973.1, read as the reverse complement.
TCAATAGCTAGAGCTTCTTTGAGTCCAGCGATGCAGGCCTCACACTCGCCAGCGGAGTTCGTTGGCTAGTTTTGATCACCCAGAATTCGATGTCTCATGCGAAACGGAGGTAGACGATATAAAGGTCAATCGCGGGTTAACTACTTATTGGATTTGAAAGACCCATTGATGGCTATTCTGCTCGATCTCAGGAGCTTGAGTAGACCGTTCGTTCAACTCGCCTGAAGGATACTATACTTCCTTAGATACAGAAACTCGCTTCGTAACCTTCGCTCCCTTCGCACTCGTTTACCGGTTGCTCTTCTTATTCATGATTATATCGTTCGCAGGCATTCCTGGTCAAACTGACTGGCTTGGGGCCTGGGGGGTTCGATGGTAGGCTTGACCCGATTGAAGAGACGGTTGCAGTGTCGGGTGTATCATACATTGGTTGGACTTTCCGAGTTCGGCCTGGGGGTTCGAAGAAGATTAGTTCAACAGCCAAAGCGGACCAGAGTGAGTTTAGTGACCCGGGGAGATAGACCAAAGAAAGGGGCAGGAAATAAAAGGGAAAGAAAGGCTGTAAGTTATAAAAAAAGGCGCTATAAGTGCCCTTTGCTATTGCTCTAATAGCTGCTCGAATCAAGATCAAGTAGAGCTGCTTGACGAACCCTAACAATTGGATTAGTATTCTTAGTAAGAAGATGGAAAGGTCTTTGATGCATGCATATTTGAAGCAAGGAAAAGGGAAGGTGGTGGAAAGGTACAGAAGGAAAGAGCAGCTAAAGCTGTCTGTCACAAGAGGCCTCCCTTACTCAACTAGAATAGATAAAGTCAGGAAGTGAATGCCGAGTCCTAAAGGGAAGTCGTTATATTATCTCCTACATTCGACTAGCTACCATGGCTAGATCTAATTAGTTCTATTCTGTCCTTGTTTGATAGATTGGTAGATAGATGCCCTACTGGCTTAGTTAGGTACTTACCTCAGGTATTGGATTACAGGAGCAGAGCTGGCTCTATCCATACCATATAGGGAAGACGCAGATTGCTAATTGTTATTGTTGCGTCTTCCGTCTGTTAGGAGAGATCAAACTAGTCAATCCAGGGAAGATATAATAAAGAAGGAAGAGAAGATGGTTTAGGATTAGACTGATTTCGAAAGCTAATGAAAAGAGTCTATCAATCGGGAAAGGATAGATCTAAGAGGCTAGGCTAACACTATCAAGGCAGGAAAGAGACATTCGCATACTAGCTATCACAAACTAGATGCTTACAGTCCTCTCCCAGTGCAGTAAGTAATAAATACATCTACAAAGAAGATATTCTCTAGCCTAGAGGAAAGAGAACTACTAGAATAGGAATGCCAACAACAAACAACTACCTAGCTACAGAAGGAGAACTACAGAACTACTAGCTACTAGGAGAGGAACTCAAAACTAGCTACAACTAGCTACTAGCTACATGGTTTTGGAAGAGAAGACAGCTCCTATCCGAGCAAGCCTAACTCATTGTGCTGATCGGACAAGCAGTATGTATTGATCGAAGCGGGTGTAAGGAGTTCCCCAACTGATCGAAGCGAGGGAGACGGGAAAGGCGAGAGGAGCGGGTGAGGTTTACGGATTGAAAGCAAGCGGAGCGAGGAAGCAGGGAAGGACAGGCTTTGTGGGTTCCTCCCCTTAAGGCGCGCTGCCCGACCGACCGAGCAAGTAGGTTCTTTTCTCGAACGCAAGGATTGATTTTTCGGAGTGAACGAGATAGATTCGAAAGCAAAGGCACATTGAGTACCCAACCATAAGTCATCCCTTGAAACCCTCTCGCCACGACAGATTCACATCCTTAACGAACGTACAAATAAATCAACGAACCATCCCGTCGGGAGATCATATACTACTATTGAGTTTCGAACAGACAGACAAGCTATGGTCGAGTTACTTAGTTCCTTGAAGACGAGGGGCCTTTTCTATTAGAATTCAATAGAAAGGGGGTTGAGCGACCTTTTTAAAGCAAAATACATGGGGAGATGGAATTTACCGAAGGCAGCTTAACCAGTACTTGCTTACACGGTGGGAGACCTTAGCATAAAGCTAAGATAAGCCTAAATAGAAAAAGAACAACTTACCCAGTGGCCTCACCTTCATACGAAGTTCCTGCTGTTCCCGCTGCAAATATGGAATCGGAAGCTACGGACTCAGAATTAAACGTGGATTCTCACTCGGCAGCTCGATCTGCTTCTTGTTTCGGACGATCGGGATGCCATATTTTAGAGCCTGGAAGAAGGGTGGGCCTAATAGGACGACGACAAGGAGGGGGGATCCATAACTGGATCTTGGAGAGACGAATAGGACTAATAGGATGGTTGGTGGTGGACTGAACCGGACTGTGCCGATCATGAGAGAGGGAGGGAAGTGCTATGGATCCTGCGGATCTGGGATCAGAAGACACTGGATATACAGTCTCAATTCTAGTTTTGGATGCTGTCCCAAGTAGCGAATGGCCCAGATATGAATACATTGAGTAGCAGGGGCGATCCCTCTTTTGTAGCATTACAAGGAACTATAAAGATTCCACTATTTATAAAATAAACTAATTATATTTAAGGCAAATGGGTTCCGTAAGAGTGAGCCTCGATATAACTCCACCCTTGAAACCAATCATGCCTGGAAGAAAGTCACTCAATAGGAAGAGATGCGTCCCATTAGAGGTCTTCCAGTCTAAGCCATTCTTTTCTCTCCTTAGCTTCTATTACCTGACCTTGAGAGGGATAGATACAATTAGTTAGAAGGCATTCCAAAGTGATATAAACCCAAAGACGAAGATGCAGCTGCAACATCTTCATCTTTCCGTGTGATCTTCCATGATTTCTCTACAACAGGTGCATCAAAGAACGCCTCTAGGCTCACGTCCGGCTGCATGGCGATCACCCAATACCATTTAACGTATTGGAGCCACTGCGAGACCCAATTCCGAAGAATTGAATACTCCGTTAAGTCAGCTGCTAAAGGAGATAGCATAAGCTCTTCAGGAGCAATCTTGAGATCCTTTGGGACCATGACTGTTCTAATCAATCATGACTCCTTCTCAATACGGGTTCAAGGGTCCACCGCGACCGATCCACCACTTAAGTGAGAACCGGAAAACGGTTTTCTAAAACATGGCCCATAATCTTCTCGTCCTTTTTGAGGGAGAAGAAGTGAGTGTGGATAACCCACGATAGCCAAGCCCACCTATCCGACACAGTGTGGAGAACCTTTTTATAGAGTACTTCTCCATCACTGCATACAAACCATAGGGGTTATAGAAGTTCTTCAATGCACGGATAAACACTGGTGACAGGTCTACCGACATATTCCGAACCCTAAAGCGTTTCGCGAATTCCCCACACCCAGAATCAGAGATCAGTGATTTTTGCTCACTGATAGTTACCCCTAATTCCTTAAGGACTCGTCTGTACATAGTGGCTACGTCCTTGTTGGCGATGATAACATCGTCACCAAGAACAGCGTAATTTGTAAAGTGCAGACTAGGACGAACCCTTTCAGCACAATACCACACCACCAAGTGATGTGATAGTGCGAATAAGGGCCAAGACGAATAGTATCCAAGCGGTTGTCCACAAATGAACGACAAACCCCACCTTCGTTTTACAAAGGGGACCTGAAACCTATTGCAGGCCAGGCAGGAGTTTACCGCAGCAGATGCAAACGACCGATCGAATAAAAAGCACATCATCTCAAACAAGATCACGAGAGGCCACCTATCGGTAGCCGACTTGAGATCGAATGAGACCAGCGTGCTCTTGCCAACTAGCCGATCCAAAGGTTTAGTTTGGTTGAAAGTGTCGTCCGTAGACAGCGTGCTTAACACCTCCATCGCCCAGTCATGGACTGGTTTCAAGAGCCTTTGGTTGACATAGTTACCAATGGCAAAGATCCGCCTCTTGGCCCCACCCTCACAAGTCTGACCTAGTCGTCCCGTATCGGGTGCGAACGGAGCCCTAAATATTTTCAATTGAGGGCCCAACGACCTCTCAAAATATTCAAGATCGTCTTCCGACGCCCACTTATTATTCTTTCTATCAAGGGCATAACGGATACGTTCTACCCACAATGTACCCTGTGACCACTGTTCACCCCTGGCATGGACAAATTGCATTAAAGACGTCCAGGCTATGACTTCCAGATGTAAAGCTGGAAAGCAAGACCTAACTTGACTCTTTTTTACAATCGTCCCACACATGGATAAACTAGTGACCACATTGTCATATGTTGGCAGGGATTTCCAGATCGGTACCCATCGAAGACCCTGTTTAAGAGGAATTCGACGGATACCTATAGAATAATATTGGCATATCTTCTTTAATTGCCGACACACATCCATAGATAAGGTCCAGGTCATAAGCAGGTGTAACTATAGACTCAAAGGTCTTCCTTGTCACCTTCTTCGCCTCTTTGACAACTCGACAGAGGGAGAAGAATGACAGGTAGATCTTGACTAAGCGATCCGCTTTCTCATCCTATTCTATGGTCTCTTCGATGGAGTTCACGATTTTATTTTATATGACCGAATCTTGAGCCGATATAGCTTCTTTACAGCCTCTCATATGGTGGGAAGTATGGTGGTAATAGGCCTTTCTGAAGGCATAGAAACTACATCTGAGGAAGATGCTGATATACGGAAGAGGAGTTCTACCCGGCGGGGTTGGCGTTCATCCTGTAGTTGGAGCGACTTCATTAGCTTAGTTCGAAATCCCCTTCTATTGGTCTGAGGGTGCGCCACATGGGAGGCCTTACGCTGCTAACGACTAATTAGATTATATGACTTCCCTCTGGCGTTTAGCTTCAGTCAAGGGAAGAGAACCCGGTGCGTGGAAGCCTTGATGTAAGCGGTGATGTAACACCTTCAATCAATCGAATCAAGCACGACAAATGCGCATTGGAAGGAAGGAATAGATTCACATCTTTCCTGTCAGTCATTCGAAGCTCCTAAGCTCCTGATCCCGATGATAAGTCAGGCCTTTCTGCAGTAGTAGCTTGGTTTCAGTCCCTGCCTTCTGTCCTATCTGCATTTGAAGTTTAGTATCAATCTTTTATTGTAACTGACTTAGAAGTTCTAGCTTCAATCTAGTAACTTACTGAAATCCTTGTAGTTTCGGTATTGAATAAGATAGTGATTAGCTTACTAAGCATGGGATCCCGATGCCGCTTTTTACTTTAGTTCCCAGGTTGGTTTCGGAAGTCCATCCCACTGTTAGCAACATATGCCTAGCATCTCACTCCTATTGAAAGGCAAGTAGCAAGTCACGATCCTCTTTAATCAAGGCAAGGGCTAAGACTAGTTTGAATCCTAGTTCTCTCAATCTTGAAGTGGGTTAACCAGCTCGACCCGGAAGAGACATGACGTAGTCGTAAGGTGTCAACAGCAACTACTACTGTTATTCTTCCTTAGTCCACTTTCCGCAAGTGTTGGATCAATTAACAGAGTGGCATTCTATAAGCAAAGGTAACTCCTACTGTGGAATCCTACTTCGAATCCTAGTTCTCTCAATCTCTTCCTCTTATTGGTCGTACTACTAGCTTGGAACTAATGAACCTCAGTTGCTAACAACAAGGTCTTCCTGCTAACAACTGTATCGGATCGGAAGTAACGGCTTTCGAGTCGGAATAGAGAGAGAGGGCTGCTGTGATGACCCCTTTCCTGTCCTGCCTCAGTTAGTACCATTTCGAACCAATATCAAGAAGCTAAGCCTTTAGTAGCACCTATTAGTACTTCTTGGAAGGGAGAGATATTGAAATGTCGTAACAAAGAACAAGTTTCGGGTCGAAGAAAGAAGCCTACAAGTTGTTTCATTATATCCGCCCTCGAACTCCCCTTTCACTCCATCAGAAAGGCAAGTCACGTCAAAATCCCTCATTTCAATCGCTCAGTTACTTGTTTGCTCTGGGTTCGAGTGGGATTTCCCCCCTAACCACAACTCATCCGCCGATTACATCAGTCGGTTCGGACGTCAGGAGCCATTCCTTGTGCAGGAGCGCAAAGGAAGGGCGGAATCTCTGCGTGATAAGGGATGGCAAGAAGAAGCAGACGTGGCTCGTTCCCCATATACATGTTATGCTCTCTTGTTGGCCTTCTTTCTCGAGCTAGAATTACGCTTGGATCGCCCTAATCGATAAGCTATTGTCCGGAACTCGGAACTCAACCTAGTATTGGGCTATTGAAGAATTGCGAGATAGGGCTCCTCCCATCTTATGCCCCTACCCTAAGGTCCTGAAGAAGTTAGATACCTTCGGAGATGGAAAGAAAGAAATGAAATCGAAATCTCGTACCTACTCTGGCTGGAGGAAGAGATCAAGAAATGAAAGGGAGTTCCCCTCCTCATAGGTCATCACGCTAACTTTTTAGGGTTAGCTACCATCAGTAATGGAGCAGGATAGGGTGTTATCTTGAATTCGATTCTCTACCATGAATCGTACTATCTGAAAACCCATACAATGCATACTTTTATCCTGCGTTGCCATACCGAGAAAAAGAATTACCAGTGGAAGTGGAAAGGAGCTCAGTTGGCAAAAAGAGATAGATTTCCTGATCGAGCTGCCCTGGCTGGTTTCCCTACCGAAACTATCTATTCGAATGCGCCGAGGTTCACCTCACCAGTGTACCAATTGGCTTGCTTGCTTTTAGTTGGCTGATCCTACAGCCCCGTAGTGTAATAAGGCAGACCATCCGACGTGCTATCTCCCGGTCCAGTTGCTTTCTCCGCGCTCGATCTAAGGAGTTCTTAGCGATGATCCATAGTGGGTCTGTACCCGAATCTGCACCCTCCAAGAAAAGGAACTGAACTGACGCAACATTCTCAAGAACTGTGTTCAGGGGTGAACTCACCCCGCTGTCCTCGCTTGATTCGAAAGAACTTCTCACTCGAAATGGGGACCGGAAAGAGAAAGATCGTTCCAGGAGCTCGCTTGCTTCCCTATAGCTTGAAGGGGGCAAGTTGCCTATAAAGTCAGTTTACGCTCTCTGTAGCTGTACTAAACCTAGTCAGGAAGGAAGACATTATCTCGAAGTCGCGAAGTCGCTTTGTCCCAACCCCGGACTAGGAGCCCTCTTGTTAGCAACAATAGCTACCATCTTTCTTTTCTTTACAGGATTGACATGTTCCGTGGCGTGGCATAACATAAGTAGCTCCAACTATAGCTTTGACTCGCTTACCGCAAAGTCGTAGTTTCGGAGTCTCGGTATTCCTTCTTTCAATCGAACAGAAGAGTTACGTCGATTATCTCAAAAAAGAACTTGGACTTTGTGGATTGCTATCCATATAAGTAGAGGGAAGGAATTCTCTCAATAGAGAAATGAAAGCAACTCCTTTCCTACTGTTAGCAACAGCAGGAACTACGATAGGTGAGCAGGTAAACTATAGGGAACGGCTGACTTTCCCAGCTACTTAGTACCCTTCGGAGCATGAAGGAATGGTAAAGACTGTTGAGAGGAAGATCTGGGGACATTGAGTAAGAACAAGACTGGAAGCCAAACCTATCTTCCTAATAATAAGAAAGGGGCAAGCCAAAACCTACTACTAACAAGTAGTACCGATGCCCTCCCTGCCTCTGTTGCTGATGAAACTAGATCCACCCGATTCAACTCGCTTTATTGCATCTGTTCCAACATCCTTCGCTAAAGTGGCTTTGAAGCTAAACTTGCGCAAAAAGAGCTTCTTCTCAAACCCCTTCTCTTCCTCAACAGGGCATTCGTGCAGAACCCCTTCTTTCAATGTCTTGCCATTCTTCATGTGAAGCTCCTTCTGTGCATCTGAGTCATCGAAATCGAAGAGGGACAACTAGTTAGCTTTCAATTGGCATTGGCCTACTTACTTCTCCACTTTTCGGCCTAACGACTGCTACCTTTTTTCTTTCATTTGTCTTATACCGTTCGTGCCCTACGACGAGTAGGCCACTCACTCCCTTTAGAGTTGGTTTAACACTAATAAGGGCGCTGCGAGTGCTATCGATAAAGGCTGCACATGAAGCTGTGGGACTTGAGCTAGTGGCATGAATCGTCCGCTGCCTAGCTGCGTCAGTCCGCTTTCAGCGTAGAATCGGACGCAGCAGTCTGTTAGAATGAGTCAATCGAATCCTCTCCTGCAAGAGATGTGGAAGATATTATTATAAAATCTAGTCAGTGTTCTGTTACTGGCTTCTCTCTTTTGATTGCGTGCAGCTTTATTTCTTCCGCATAGGCGAGCTTTCATCCCTTGTGACGAACTAGACTGATGATTGTGTATATAAAGAATCATTCTTGTGTGATACAAGAAGGACCTCTATACTTATAAGATGGGTCCTTTAGTTAGAGACTGGACCTCTCTTGAGGAAGAACCCGAATCAGAGTCAGAGGCATCTTCCATTCATATCGATTTGGGTTTTTCCACACCATATTTTGATCTGCCTCTTCTTCGATCCGGAATTCCCAGCAAATCCTTGACTCCTCGAATGGTATGAGTCGTTTCCTGACTGATAGGTAGAAGAGGAATTCCTCCCGCTCCTCATCCGACATGCGGTTTCGATTTTGTACTTCAGGGCCGTGCTCATTTTCAAATTTCTGCTTTCGACCAAACCAAATCAATAGCTACCATTTCCTATCAATAGAAATCTCTCTTGTTTCTAGCCTGAGACGAAAGCATTGGGACTTCTCCTTGCCTGTCCGCTCTGAATGGCTACTAACAAGAACAAGGAAGGTACCGCGGCTTACCTTACTGCCAGCCATCTTCTATCAATACTTCCCCCTTCTACCGCACTACCGCCCCTTTCCTTCCTCTCCAACTTTGAAGAAGCTATAGAGTCGATTACAAAAAGGAGTACCCTATTGCTCTTTAGTAGAATAGAAGTGGTTCGTTTTCTTTCTTTTTGAAGGCCCACTCATCATAACAAGGCACTAGACCTTCCTATCGCTTAGAGGGCTAGTCCACTTAATCTCCCTCCATGGTATCAATCACTTTCCCCGTATGGAGCACTGAGGGTTAGATCCCTTCGTTATGAGCTTGCCCCTTTCTTCTATGAAAGAGAACAATTACAACTATATATAGCCAGGAAGATCGGAGTATTTAATTCCTCCTCCCTTCAGTCCACACTGCCCTCTCCCGCGCGACATCAGGTAATTTGAGCATTAACCGTTTCCCCTGTCCTGAAGTAGGACCAAACTGGGAAGGAGAAAAAGTAAAAGTGTCCTTGCGTCCGCTCGATTCTCAGTTTCTCCTTTTCCTTTGGCTGACAACAAAGCCCGGATAAGGTAGCACGTCCGAGTTGGGCAGAAGCGAGTCCCTCGCGTTGATCAATCAAGAGTGAAAGCCCAAAGCTAGTTAGAGGGAGATAATCAATAGAAGTCCAAATAGTGATTCGCTACGCCCACCATACCCAACAATCAGGGGTTGAAGTGGGAACCACCCTAGGCTTCCCTACAAACCTCCAAGATCCCCGTCCAACACGTCAGTCATTAAATCATCCGTTTTCAGACATCGTTGATGGGGATTGGACTGAAGCCAAACAAAGGAAAGAAGTCACCACATTCTTCCCCAGACACTCAGGAACTTCTTGAAGCCCGCGTAACACAGTATATAAGACTCGTCGATCGGTTCGCATCTATGGCCCTTCTTAGCGTCCAGAATAGAACAATCAAAGAAGCGGCCGTTACCACTAAACGACGAAGCCAGGGGAATCATGGTGCGCGTACACACACGCGTTCTCTTATCGCGCGAGGAGTTCCTTTGAAATCGGTTCGCCATCCGGATCAGTGAATCCACTCTTTGATGCAAGCTAGAGGGGCCACATTTCCTTACTTCTTCGTTCTTTTTTCGTAGAGTCTCTAAGAAGGGCTGACCTTCTTGCTACCTTGGGATTGGGGAGCAGCTGAAATGGGAGCCCAAGTTTTCCAGCCCGCTATTTCAAAGGAAGAGTAGACAAAGAAGGAACACCACTACTGAGGATCTCCCCCCTAATCTTAGATAGCCGCTCAGACATCCATCCCGTCTGCTCACACTCATCCAAATCAAATAGGCGACTCTTTCAACCGCTCAGACATCCATCCGGATCCAATACCAAGACGCCCTTTCACTTTGGGATCGAAGCCAGCATCGAACAAAGGATCTAAAAAAATGTTTCCTGGTACTACTTTATCCTATATATGTATATGTTCATAGAGAAACTGTCTAAGGAAGTGCGAAGCTTTCTCAATCACATTCAGTATAACACTTCTCTCATCCCACTACCGCACTATCCATGTCCTATTCTTATACTATTATACCTGCTCCCTTCGAGATAGGACTCAGTGGCCTCTTCAATGGTGCTACTTATGTTTATAGTTTCGGTCAGAAGATTGCACCTTTTGACCCAAGGAAGACGACCACATCCTTCTCCTTTACCTGCCTGGGCAAAGCATTTAAAATAATTATTTCAATCTGGATTTGTTTCAGGCTTTACATATCCATTAAAATTAGAATATGACCACCCACTGACTCCCCTTTTCCTTTCGCTCGTGATCGAGCCACCTGAGGCTTCTCGACTCCTTTAATTCTAAATTATAAGAAATTCATATACATTTCTCACGATCAACTTCGGGAAGTTATTTTCTATTTATTATTAGATTTCTGGTTTGCAATTACCTTGGCATAGAGTGAGGGTCAATTCTTGCTGAAGTGTCGGTTCTTCCAAGATTCCTTTGCATTTCTCGTGCACGAACTACTTTCTTTTAGTTTTAGCTTTGACTTCACACTTCTCCATATTTAGTTTCTACTAATGGGTAGGCTACTCTAATCTTCCAGGATCACTTTTCTAGTTCCATCATTTGATTTGCTTTTGTTTCCTCGTCGAGACAAAGCATAATGATAAGCAATGGAGATCCATGAAGCCAAGATAGAGTTTGCACCTGATTCATACAGAAGGACGATAGCCTTTAGTACAAATTCCTTATAGTAAGTGAATTATGACCCGACTTTCACCTCCGAATAGGGAAGGGGCTTCCTGTTGATGTCAAACTCTTCCTCTAGAAGGTAACATGAAACTAATTCGATCTACAAACTAGAACAGGAGGCCCGCTACGAATTAGACCATGACCAGGTATTTTGGGTTTTGTTCCGTAAATAAGGCTCACTAGCCCAGCCCCAACTAACAATATAAGCATCGATTGCAGGCCGGCTCATAGATCGATTGGCTAGGGGCAACAATTGCATCTGATAGAGTATAAAAGGAAACCCATCATAGGTCTAGCGAACATCGCCGGAAATGCCTTCATTCTCTGCCTTTGCGGCAACACCTGCAACTGGCAGGGCCGTCGATCGAACCAGATCGACGAAGTTGGGGATCCAAGCCTCCAGATGTCGATTCTACGGCCAACTCCCTTAAGCAAAAAGCTCGGTTAGGCACCTTTGATAGGTCCTGATGAAGGGTTTGAAAGGCGATTTCTCTGATATAAACCTTGCTTCCAGTCTCGGTTGTCGATCAACAATCTGATGTGTACCACGAAATCATTTGTGTCTGAATGTGGTCCAGGCCTTTCTTTATCCATTCAATCAAACTAGGGAAGTGGTTAGAGAAGCAGTAGCTGCTATGCGAGTTAGATCGGTCAAGTTTTGATGTAGATATAGTCGCCCTCTTCTCTATGTCATAAAGTCCCTTATAATTAATGGTTGTTCACTTCAGATGTGATACGTTGTTCACTTCGGATGTGGTGGATGAACCCTGATCGATGCGGTTTAGGCCGTTTGATTGAACTACGCTAAGCTGAGACTTTCTCTTGTGCTTCGGGCGATCATAGTTGATTTGATAATAGAAATAGCGAGCGGTCCGCTTTCCTTCTTCGCCTTTGGTATAAAGGTACTATTTTAGTTCAGATTTGACTGATCGTATGACGAAAAGGGTTGTCGGTTAACCAGTAGAATCAGAATTTATGGATGAATAATTGAGTTTCCTTCTTTGTTTTGTCTTTTGCCGTCAATTTCAGATAGTCATAGTTCGTGTGCCGCGCGCGGGAATATTAATTATATTTATAGTAAGGCCCTGTTGCTTTTGATGGAATGACAAAATGTAAAGTAAACTCTATTGCATTCTTTTCTTTCCTCGGGCTATCACATCTGGAATCCAATTCTGTTAAAATTAAAATATATTATATAATATATATAAGTTCTGTAATGTAGACATCGCTTACTTCATTCCAAGTTTGATAGGCCTGGAATCACAACATGGTACTCTTCTTTCGTTTTCTTGTTTCCTTCTATTATTTCCTTGTTCTTCATGCCTTATTTCCCGCTGTAAGCTTTAATAATCAATAGTTTCGTTGCTCCTGTATTATCCTCTAAGGAAGATAGGCAAAGGCTCCCATCAATGACCCTCCTTTGCTTTATGGCAAGGTCTTTTCTCGTTGTTTCTCTTCGCTTGCTTGTTGTTCCGGTATTCATTTCATTTCATTTCTATCTCTCCTCTTCTCCATCTTTCCCTGGTTTTCTTCCTAACTTAACTCTCAATTCCCAATGGCTCTGAGCCTGCTTCAATGGTTGAATAGCCCGTAAGAGCTGTCTCAAGTACGATTGCCTATTTCTTTGCCAAGCAAGCCCTTTCTTGATCCTCTCGATAGGTGTATCCCCATGCGAGCCCGTAACCCTCCCGATTTCTACATGAGCCTAGGCCATTGCGGCCGTTTTCCTCCTTTCCCGAGAAGCCCGCTTCGCCTATCTTATCTCCTCTTGTCTTTTCTTTCGTATACTCTATTCAACTGGAAGGGAAGTGGCAGGTCTCCGAAAGCCTCTGCAACCCTGCAAGTGCCAGCAAGGTAAGTGTTAGCTCCCTACTGTGACGTTCCTTCTTTGTCGAGCGCCGCATCTAAATGGGTTCCAAGGGTATCTGTGTTTCTCCGTTCTTAGTGGAACCTGTTGTGCCTTTCTGTAGTTTATACTATGTGATTTCCTTTTGTTCTTTTTTTAGAGAAGTGTAACTGAGGTGAAACTAAGTTTCCCTCCTTATAGTAGTCGAATCATTACCGGTATTTCTGTAGTCTAGAATATGATTTCCTTGTTCTTTTGAGTTTCCCTATCTCTTCAAGAACCTGTAAGCATATAGAAGAGTTCCGGCAAAGCAATTGATCTAGTTACGTCCTATAACTAGAGTACGGTCTCGGCCCAATACTAACAGTGGCCGTAGCCCCTATTTATTTAGGGGACTGTCTATCCTGACCTCAAAGCTATAAGAAGGCTGCCCGTTGATCGCTGGAATTCATTCTTTTGTATCTTTTCCTTATTGTACTTAACACCTCCTTTATCTCGCTGATAAATGTATAATTTAACTCACCTCTATCTTTTCCCTCTATTGCTGCGGTTCCCGTCCCTCGTGCCGCTATTGATTCTGTAGATACCACTATCTGTAAGTGTCCTATCCGCTGCTGCTACAGTTCTATTTCCACCCTACCTGGACGAGCCTCGCCTGTTTTCTGCCTAAAGTATTGTAATCTTTTTCTCTGCATTCCCATCAAGTTCAATCCTCCAATAACGAACGATCTATCTTTGACCCAAGTGATCAATCTGTCTTTCTATCTCTTTTCTTTTATTGTTAACAGGGATCCCATTTATCTCCTTGAGCCTATCATACCATAAGGTTTTGGCTTCAGTCCCGGCGCAAGCCTCTCTTCGTTGTAGTAAAGGCTTTGAAGTTTCGAAAAGAGAAACCTTTGGAGAGATTCAAAGATAGCTTCTGAAGAGGTGGGCAAGCAGGAAAAACAATCTATAAAGGAGCAGCTAATCCAGTATAAAGGTAAGCCCTTTGATCGTTTAAGGCTCGGTATCCAGATGAGTCTATGCCTTTCCCTCAACACATGGAGAATATCGCTGTCGAACAATGCGAAATATTCATTCTCATGGCCTGGGTAGCCTACTGAGATAAGGCAAGGTGTTCCCCGGCCTGTTGTGGTTCATCTCACCATAATAGAAATAGGAATCCGTGAATGTGAGAAGTCCTTATGGCATATCAGAGCTATTTGTATCCCATAGCCACATCGTCGCTGTACTGTCTCAGAGTCCAATAGTATAGAAAACTAAGTGGTCATAGTAACGGCCCCTGATTACCCATGGGATCGCAATCATTTGCTTTCGTCCTAAACTCATTTGTCTTTATTGGCTCTGTCTACCCTTTCCACTTCCATCTCACAGTCCGGTAAGCATAGAACGCTTCAGCCTCCCCGCAGGCTAACGCAACCCCCGCTAACGCATGCTCCACCGCCTGTCTGGTTGCTGGCGAGAATTGGAATAGGTAATAAAATGTAAAGTCCAATGTAATTCGTCAGTGTAAGGAAAGAAAATCAAGGTGATTGTTGTCATATCTTGCGTTTGCTACACATAGACATTGTTGTGAGAAAAGTAGAAGATGAGAATTGTTGCTGCTTTCACATTGTGGCAATCATCACACACCAATCTGAATTGACCGTCCGTGGGGTTTTGTAGGAAGCAAACCCCCTCATAGGCTATACCTAATACCCAACCTTGCCAAAGGGCTCTATCTGTTCCAATAGAGAATTGGGACAATAAAGAGAATACCTTTCATGAATCCCAACTTCAGTATTGATAGAAGATGGCTGCGGTTATGTACAACATGCGTACCCCAGCCTTGCCAATACGATTGGACGTGACTAATGAACAAATCAAAGAGTACAACTCAAGTACAATTAGTACGAGTACATGAGACATAAGTGAGACACATACGCTAACACTCCTCCAAGCGAATGGAGATTGATCATTCCCAGCTTTCTCATCAAAGAAGGGCCCTGCGTTGTCCCTTAGTGAAGATGTAGGAAATCTGATTCTCACTAGATATGTAAGGAGTCCTTATGATGCTTGCCACCACTTTCTTTCTTACATAATGCCCTTTCTCTTAAGGTAAAGCGACCTCTAGATCTTTGGCTCGCTCATGTTTCACCGGATTAGAGGCTCTCGATGCTCAAAATCCATTTCCTCCAACAAGTTCCCCTTCCTTGATCCAATAACTTTCACTGCTTCTTGCTCTTCTACGATATAGAGCTCAATGACAATACAATTTCTTTCCAGTGATGGATTTCCTGTCTAGCCCATCTCCTGCCCAATCTGCATCGGAGTCTCCTGGAACTGGAAGATGGGAAAGGAAGATCCAGGTGAACCCTTAAGATATCTGAGGATTCTGTATGCAGCATCTAGATGTATCGTTCTTGGCTTCTGCACGAATTGACTCACGACTCCAACAACATAGGCAATGTCGGGTCGTGTGATGGTTATATACACTAGACTCCCAACCCTGCTTCTGAACTGAGACACATCTTCAATAAACTCGCCGTCCTCTGAAGTGAGTCTATGCCTCTGTTCTATAGGAGATTCACAAGGCCTACAATGTTGAGATTTTATGTGTAGGGATATTTTTGATTATTTCTATTGTTCCATTGTATTTCTCGAAATCGAGGGACTTAGTAGTTCAAGTCGGGGAAGATACATAAGTCCGCGAAGCTCACGCTACCATATGCATCAACTCCCTGCATAATTATCATCTTTTCTTCTAAACTTGAAAGTTGACTTGCCACTTTCCTGTCTTCAGCTTCCTTTTTAGACTTCTGCCGATCATCGCCAATCTCAACTCGACTACCTTCCGGAACCGCCGGAATTGGGACATAAAGTGGGTTTTGCATCGGCACTCCGAGGCCTAAAGTTGCTTGTGTATTATCGCCCCCGGTGGTGTTGCTGCGGTAGCAGTACTGCAGGCTGTTGCCGAACTGTCGGCTGTTGCTGGACAGTAGGGTGATTTTCCGGATTCCTGTTGGTTGTCAGAGTGGCGACGGCCTTTCTTATCTCGTCCATCTGTTGGCGCATTTCTTCTTCTATATCCCCAATCATCTGCTGAACAACATTCTCTACAGTTGAAGTCCCTTCCATAACGGATACTGATGCTGACCTTGCTCAAATTCGAATAGGGCTACGTGTAGCAGTCCTCTGAGTTCTGCCTCTCCAGGGCCTACCCTTGATTTCTGTGACTTCCTCCAGTTAGATAGATCCCTGTTCCTACATAGATGAATAAAGATATGAAAGAGCTCGAGTTGGTCATATAATCGCAAGAATAGTAGGGACCATGTACGAGATGCAATGGAATGACATGAGATGATGCTTTGGATGGTGACTCAACAATGCTTTGTTTGATGTGATTACTTGTTCGGCTTAGACATAAGGATGTCCGTGTTGTTCGAGGTACTTGGACCTGTGAAGGCGCAGTAGGTAAGGCGGCCTACTGAGGGAGGAGTGGTACTCGTATTAGTGGGCTGTAGCAGACAATAGGCGTCTACTAAGGAGAAGGGGCATCAGAGCCCGCTGTTGTGAAAGAAGTTGAAATGCAAATCATGAGATGCTTTGATGTTGTGCTTGTGAATGCTCGATATGATGTACGTGCCAGTGCAGCGTTTGATAGAGTATTCGCACGCCGGTGCGTGTGATGTTTGAATGTGACGATGCATACAGTCTTCGAATGTCAGTGCACGAGGTGGTCGAATCTGATGGCGGCGTCTACTCAAAAGGAAGGAATCCTATCCTAGGGAGGTACCTAAACTTGATGAAAAAGAAGTCATCCTGAATTTGATGGAGAGATGGGCAATCTTAATTTGATGCGCGACAGGTAATCAGAACCTGTGGGAAACCTATGACCTCGAAAAGAAGAAGTCTACCACGCAAGTCGAACATATGTAATGCTTATGAGTCATGAAAAACAAAAAAGCTGTTATATATACACAAAGTTCATTTACGCCTTAGGTCGTGAGAACGACAGTATGCAATGAACTTCAAAAGGGAAAAACTGTGATTTTCTTGTTCTAACTCGTACTGTCTCTCTGCCAATTGCTGGTTTTTTGTTTCTACTTCGTGTAACCTCATGGAATATGCCAGGTTCTTTGCTTCTAGCTCCCACTGCTTATCCATCAAAGCTTGTTGACTTTCTGACCATATCCGCGGGATTCTCTGATGTCGAGCTCGTTCCTCGGTCAGGTAATCTCGATAATTTGGATTGGGCGGAGGTAGGCCTCCAGCATTCCAGGGAGGGAGATCCACCCCGAAGTTGGCCTCTACCCATAGGAGATACTCTTGATGGGTTTTCTGAGTAATCTTGCAGCCGGTACCCTCTCCGCGGTCTCGCGATTTCTGCATTCCTAAAGATGTAATCCCTTTCAGACTCTGACCCTGCTGTCGGTGATGGTATAGTCGAAAAACCAAGGACTCAGATCTTCAACCACAGGGATGGTTTGCACTAGCCCATACTGTCTCATAACTCGGGATGGAAGCGGTCATTCCCTGGAAACCTATTAAAGGAACCATATGATGTCCTTCACACTGTAAAATAGCCTCACCTAGTCCGAGCCACTGGGCTTTCAGTATATGTTCAAATGTCAGAGAATTGAGAGCAGCAATCCCAATCCCCCTTAGTAGCAATACGACTAAGATCGTTGGCATGTCGCTGATAGTCGGTGATGATGTCATGATCGAAATACCCCTTTGTTCGGATGGAGCTAAACTCCTCAAGGTGTTCGAGAAACCATATCTGTAGTAACGGCGCGCATCCCAAGAAGTCTCGGCGACGATGCGAGGATCAATAGGAAAGAGAGCGCAGCAACTTTCCCAAAATCTTTGGTACTATGGTGTGATGGTCGTCAATCTGATCTAGCATGGGACTGATGCGGCAATCTATGAAACCCGCCTCCCCTGGGAAGGCGGCACTTCCGAATACGGCCAAAGCCAAGGCTGTAAAACGACACTTGTTCCAGTAATCCATACTGGTCTTGAACCTTGTGAGAATGAAAACCTGCCTCGGCGGCGAAGTACTTTTATATGAACTTTAACGATGCTGGGCGATCCCTCAAGCCCTGGAGTAAGTTCTAAGCGGGAGCACGCCAGAAGACTACTTAGGTTGTTTTTTCCCCCCTGGTGCAAACGGCTGTACCAACTTGTTGCGGTCATGCGGGAGGTCCAAGAGTCGGGAGAATTCCTCTAAGGTAGGTGTGAGCTCGAAATTCCCGAAACGAAAACATGCTGTATTCCTATACCAAAAGTGGATCAAGGCTTCGATCAACAGATAGTGTAGTGTACCCTGATACTTAACAATGACAGAATGTTCTCATACTGACGCCGGAAAGCAAGAGTGTCTTCTGCGGACATGCACTCTGCCCATCGTCTCAAAGGTGTAGGCGAAAAGGGAAATTACCTCAATCCTGAAAACGGTGACATGGCGACTGTATCGGGGCTTGCCTCAGTAGATAACTCTCTGATAAGATCCTCATTCCCAAGTTTACTCATTGAGGCCATGGTGCCTACAAGAGTAAGGACAGATAGACCATTAGCGAATGCTTGATAAGAAAGATGCATGCACAGACAAACAAGCGGGTAGCCACAAACAGAAGGATATCTAGACTAAAGGAGGGACATGTAGTCCGGATAAGGAAAGATGTGCAGCTTGAAGGTTGGAAATGCATGTATCCTAACAAGGGAGACTGTGCTATCCTCGATGCTTAAAGGGTCAACTAGGGGAGATTACTAACCTTAACGGAAAGGGGTAATCCAACCTAAGGGATTGAAGAGGCGATGTGCCTAACCAAAAGGATAACTAAGCCATCAGAAAAGTGAGACCAAGATGTGCTTTTTGGATTGTAAGGACAATTGCTAACAAGTTGCTAGCTTTTCCTGATGCTTGCATGGGTGAGACTCATCTGCTTCCGACAGATGCCGCCGCTGCGAGGAAAAAATGGGGCGTTGCATCCATAGAAAGCTTACCTTTTTCACGTTTCTCGCCGCGAATCCTCTTATTCTCTCTTTCTTTCTGTAGTATGGTAGCTTCCTTCATTCTCGGCTTGCCTTCTCCCACAGGAAAGGGAGATTGCAGCCTTTTAGTTGCTTGAGTCTCAGTTCTCTCTCTCGAACCTGGTCCGGAAATAATTGAGCTGATCTTTCATTCGGAAATAAGGGTTTGAACCTTTTCTTGGAGGGAACCTTTTCTTAGGGCAAGACCATAGATGGAAGTTTGGTGAAAGAAGAATCTGTGTGTAATCGATAGGGAAGGGAGAGCGAAGTTCGTCAGATGGAAGTTTGGCTTGGATTGAAAGCTTTAGCGGATGTGCTTTTGATAGGTCTGAAGGGAATACGAGAGGGAACTTCTAGAGTAAGCAAGCTACCGGAAGCGAAGCTTCTGGCTCCCCCTTTCCATTTCCAATTCCTTCTTTTCGTTCTACTTAGGTGGAGCAATCCGAACTCTCGACAGAATACAAAAGAGGACCGCAGGCCTGTGTAGACACCTCAACGAACTCATGTGGACACTCCTCAGCCCGAGGACAATCTCTCAAATACACATTAAGATGTTGACCCGTTTTTCTTTTCTTTCCTGATTCCTCTCAATGAAATTTGCCATGTTGCACTAAGTTACTTACGAATGTATGCATGCGGTCCGGGAACACTTTGGGGTGAACACCCATCCAAACAAGTAGGGTCAATAGTTCAGCATTTAGGCCGTAACATTTAGCAACAAAAAAACCTTTAAACCAACAAGTGCTCTCCGAACCAAGCTAGATAGTCTCCTATCACTAGGCTCACCAACCAACCTGGACTTTGATTCTTATTATTCCTACCGGATATCAAAACCATAAGGATTGTTTCCAGCCATGAGTTCCCCTATGACATAAGCGCTCTTGGGTAGGGTGGGCCATCATTCGCCAGGTCTTTGAGTGCCCGTCGTACCACGGGGTTGGTGCACTAGGCTGATCGAGACTCGACTTTTCGGATCTGGCACCTGCGCCCGGCCCGGTCTGCCAGCTCTTAGTGGCTCTACGTCCGGTCGTGCGTAGTATGTTCGCGATTCGTACAAATGGAACGCATCGCGTACTATAACCTTCCTTTTTTGGGCTGGGTCGTTCCATCAAATCTTTGAGAAGAGGCCCAATCTCGTATTTGATGGTCGGCGTGACGATAGGCTTCGCTTCTACGACTGCCTTCCCAGCTGTTGCAAACACTGAGCGAAAACGGTAAGGGGCGCACAAACAATGTCGTTGCGCGGGGATACGATTCGCTAAGCTGGGGCAAAGAAAGCCGTCCGGCCCTACCGGATTAGGAATGCGAAGGCCTTTCCTTCGAAAGGAGACCGGGGAAAGAAAGAGCTATGCTATTGACCGACCCTTTTTTCTCATTTTGTTTGAAGCGGGCCAAATAGAGAATGAAATGCAGAAATAGGGGAAGGGTTCCAAACCCCTTTTTTGGTTTAAGGGCTGCTCGCCCTACCGAAGTACCAAAGGCTTTCGGGGCTTACACCTCCCTATTACACGACCTAAAAAAGGGTTTTCAGTAGCGCCCTTAGAATCTAAGCCTTTTGAAGCGCCAGTAGTTGTAGCTGTGGGTAGGGCTTTCGTTCTTATCGCTCCGGGTTCCGATCTATATGACCTCCGGGCGGTACAAAGTACACCTCTTCCGTAGAGGCAGGTAGTAACCTAAGCTTTAAGAGTCTGTTCAAGGGGGGAGCCCTCTTATCTATCAATGGAAAGATCCCCATGTGTGGCGTGATAAGGAATCCTAGAAAAGATCGATTGAGACTCCCTCCACGGTCCCACGAAGATCTCTACGTACTTCTCCAGTCCAGGACAAGTGGGATCTTCCGGTCTGCGTGCATGGGAGCAGCTCAAACAAAGAAGAGTCTGGTCCGGTCTGAATTCAGGCACGGCCCGCCCGTCTGCTGCTAGGTCCGGGAATGGCGCCAGGCGAGGGCGCCGCTATGCCCCGCTGCTCTGCTGCGGCCGGCCCCCGGACTATGCAAAAGAATCGAGGCCGGGGGGGTCTCGTCCATAGTGGTTCCCCCCCGCCTTTGGTGATTGACCGAACAAATAGGCCTAGATCTATGCCCCTTAATGAATCGAATGGTCCTTCGACCTTCGTTTGATTCCGACGGCCGGCATAGATCTCATGAGACCCGCCCACTATTACTACGAAAAAAGCCCTGCCCTTTTCCTTCGCTACTAGGAGAGTAAGCTACTTCTATTAGCGCCGGACCTTGAGTCGAATTGATCGTGTCATGTGCAACGTCCATCAATGATGGTTCATTAATGTCCATTGATTTAGACTCCTTCCCCCTTCCCAACTACGATTAAGATCGAGAGGGGCCCGAAAGCCCCCAAACCAAGAACGGAGACGGAAGCCTTTCGATTCACTCCCCATTCTCTCTTAAATAAAGAAAGCGCGCCCTTGAGCCCTGGGCAGGTCGGCCGGGTCTTTCCCTGTTGTTCTGTTCCCGCCACGAGAAAGACGCACGGAAGAGGTATGCCCAGCGCGCGGAGGATCCGTTGAGAGTTTGTCTTGGTAGGGAACTGTACGATCTTTTCCCCTATTGTATTGAATCAATAAAAAAAGAGGTCAGTGCTACGGCCCCCTATTGTTTGATCCAATATTGACCGGGGACGAGCCCCGACTTCCATAGGTCCTTGGTTTGACCTCCCGTAGTGGTCCTTGCTTTTAAGAAAGCGGAGCGGGGCCAATTTCTCGTACTTGCTCAGTGTGCCCCCCTTTCGTCGAGTGCCCCGCCCGGTTCACTGGGCTGTTGGCCTGCCAAGCACTTGCCCGCTGCTCCTGCCGCCCGCTTGGCGGGCGGAGCGCTCGTTATCCTGACTTTTATCTCTGCTGGGGCCCCCTCCCATTGCTCTAGCCATAAGCTATGGCAGCTCCAGCTCGCAACCACAGGGGCCCGCCCTGCGAGGCCAGAGTGAGCTCAGCGGTCAGCCTCCATTCGAATTATGTTAGGGGGTCTTTCGCTTTTGCCAGATCTAGAGAGATACTACAAGTCCTCCGTCCCAGATTCCATCGCCGCGGCCATCTGGTTCACCGGTACTACCAAAAAGTCTCATGCTTACGTTACTCTTACTGATGGTTTTATTATCTTGGACCACGAAGACCCCAGTCGTGCTTCTGCTTTCCATTCCCATCATCATATTGATGATAAATCTCCTCGTGCTCTGCCATAAGAACTTGGAGTCCGTATCATGGTGAAGGTAACGCTGTGATTCTTGCTCAAAAAACAGACCGAACGCGTTCGAGTTATTGGCTCGTCCGACCCGGCAGCATTCATGAGTCGCTCGTTCAACTGTCCCTCGGAGACACGGTCGAGAAGTACCATGCATGGTTGCCCCCCGTCCTTTCTTTCTCTCGGTCCCACCCAGCAAGATACGGCTCAGCCAAAAGAGGTGAGCGCCCCTGCGCGAGCCTTATTTTATTAGTTTAGTAAAGTCAAGCTTTGGCTCCCTAAAGACTAAAGAAATGGATAAAAAAAAGGGGGGACTTCTGCAACGGGCTATGCCACCCAAACCAACTGAGGGAAGTCGCATCCATCCCCTCGCAAGCACCTACAATGTCATGATCACATTGGTTTACCCTTTTTTCTTTGGTAGTTTAACGGACGGTCGCCCCTCCAACAATAAAAGGTATAAATATGGAAACTTCTCTGCCATTTGGATCAGAGAATTTATGGAGGAAATCGGGTTTTAAATTCCCAGAAACCGCACGATTATATAGCCAAAGGGAATAGGCCGCGCCTAAAATCATCCCAAGCGCTGCTAATGTGGCTACTAAGCTATTTCTTTGGAAAGCTCCTACTAAGATAAGAAATTCCCCAATAAAGCTGCTAGTACCAGGTAAACTCATATTGGCCAAAGTAAAAAAGAAAAAAATGGTAGAGAAATTCGGCATGGTGCTTACTAAACCTCCATAATATCTAACAAGTCGAGTCTTATGTCGGTCATATAGAACACCAACACATAGAAAAAGGGCTGAAGAAACCAGTCCATGACTTAACATCAGTAAAATGCTACCTCCAATTCCCTGTATGTTCAGACTAAACATACCAATAGTCACCAGATTCATATGAGCTACTGAGGAGTAAGCAATGATCTTCTTAAGATCGATCTGTCTTCAAGTAGTCAAGGAAGTATATATTATAGCAATCGCGCTTAAAGTATAAATGAAAGGAGTGAAACAAAGTGTCGCTTCGGGAAACATGGGTATTGAAAATCTTAAAAACCCGTAGGTTCCCAATTTTAAAAGAATTCCCGCCAAGATGACGGATCCTACCGTAGGTGCCTCTACATGAGCTTCGGGTAACCAAATATGAACTGGTACCATAGGCACTTTGACGGCGAAAGAGGCGAAAAAAGCAATCCATAGAAATATTTGGCGCCGCTCACTAAATTCTGTGGTTAATAAGATTTGTAAATCGGTGGTTCCTGTTTGGAGAAGAATCAACAGAATGGCTAATAGCATAAAAACAGATCCAAGTAAAGTATAAAGGAAAAACTGATATGCTGCCTTGATCTTTCTTTGTCTCGAACCCCATACCCCTATAATAATGGTAGAGTAAGGGGTGGCCCCAAAGCGGAATTGACCGGTGGTGGTTGGTCGAAGCTCCAGTAGGTAGCCACTCCCTTCTCAGGGAACCGTACGTGAGACTTCCGCATCATACGGCTCCGTCCCGAGCTTCCCTCGTCGGCCCTTGTCATTAGACCACTATCTATGCATGTATTTTCAGCCTGGACTCTCGAATCTTTTGCTTCTCGGGTGGTGGTGAACAATGCTGCTTGCGGTGCGGGAGATGCCCGCCCGTAGGGCCCGGCCTCCCGCCCGAAATAACCGCTCACTAGCTAACCGGACTAGTGGGGGCCCTATCTGGAGACATACTGAAAAGCATGCCTTTCGAACCGAACGCAGCGCCCGTCTTCTAAATCAAAAGAAAAAAGGGCTCGTTGGGAAGAGGAGTGCGGCCTGTAGAGCACATGTAACGCACAGTCGGGTTGCTCACGCAGCGGATCTCTCTCTCTCTCTATCTATCTATAGATAGAGAGAGAGAGGTGTGAAAGTAATAGCCTTATGTTATGGCCGCCCCCCGACTTACGGCCTTTACGCTACTACTACTGTGATGTGAGCGGTTCAAATTGCTTTGATCTTTCCCAATCATCCTGGCCGGAACTTGTACGCAGCACTTGTACGGAGGTGCATGCATAAAGGTTTGGAACTCTTTTCTTATCTGAATCTTAAGGACAGGACCCTACCCTATTCTCGAACCCTCTGCCGAGCTCTACCCTGCCCGCATTTCCTTTTTTTTGAAGGGGGCCAAAGAAATGTCTCCACCTGCTGCCAACAGTCTTTCTTCGGAATTATACTGAACGGGTCGATCCTCCCCTCCCGTTTGTTTTAGCAACTTATCCTAAGGTCTCCTCGCCAAGAGCTCCCCGGCAACGACAGAGGAAGCAACCCGCCTGCTGTGGCGGGGCGGCTTTTTTCTTTCACAATAAGACCTGGTCGATTATCCCTACCCTCGGTAGCTTACGAGTTTACGTCCATCCCTGGTCGGGTACAGTTTCCTTTCGATTTCTCCCTTGTAGCCGTTACCCAAATTCGCGCAATTGTGTCCACACCCCCCAAACTGACTTGACGAGGAATCCATTCTCGCGAACAAACACAACCCCTACACACACCTAGGAGCACCCCTTCCTGCATATCCATACAAGACCCGAGTAGGCGGGTCGAGGTCCTACGAGGTACCCACTACTCGGAGTACCCTCCCAAAAGGAAAAAGATGTGTCTGTCAGGTTCGGTTCTTCTTAGTTGGGTTGGGCGGGTTCGACCAGAAATGCTATGCTTACACACAAGACTACCCCTCTTCCCGAAAGCTTCGCGGGGACTACTTTACGACGACGGACGACCGCCCGTAGGGGGTTTACTGCACAAGGCCCCTGCAGAGGAAAAGCTTTCTCCCAGCGAATAGAAGATGCTCAGCTCCGCAAAACATAGGGATTGGCACGCTTTCGGGAAGAACATAGAATAGTAGAGGATCCAGCATGCGGAACACGGCGATCATTAGAAATTCACGAATTAGAGATGCTGTAATATACTCTTTTCCATAACTTCTCATACCAGACCAACCCACTAAAATGCAAATAGGGATCAGAAATGTGGTCAATATCACGAAGAATAAAGAGATACCGTCTATACCCAAATAAAAATGGATGTTTTCATAAGGAAGCCATCAAAGGCTTTCTACAAATTGAGATTTGGCCGTAGAAGGATCGAATTGTATCCGAAGAACAGGGGGATACAAAAAAGTAATAAGAGAGGCGCACAGACCAATCAATCGTATCGGTCGTATTCTTGAATTTGGAATGAAAAGAGGAGTAATGCTTCCTAGCACGGGACACAGAATAAGACCACTTAGATCGGAATAGCATTCACAGAAATGTTCTAACATAGAGTATAATCGAACATTGAAGAGATTAGTTGACAACAGTAAAAAGAAGGGCGCCTAATTCCAATACAATAGGGGTCTATCAGTGCAAGTCAGCTGAACACCGTGATTGATGAGTGGGTAGGTGGGTTAGGTGCACCTCTCGCCCAGTGGGAAGTAATGAGGCTAGTCTCCCCCTCCCCCCTGAAATGAAGAAGTAGTGGGGCCCCCTTCCTGCGTATGCGCCTTTATTTAGATTCTTTCTATTTTTTAATTACCAATGGAGAATCTTTCTAAAAAAATCTCTCTGGAAAAACGCAATTCGTCGATTTCAATCCAAGGTGCACCTTGCCTTTTTCAGGTAGCTTTCTTACGCCTATTCAGCTAGTGGGGCATTGGTCATAGCCGAAATTCGTCGAAGGGATAAAAAAGAAAGAAGAGAAAGAAGAAAGGGAGGTTTTGTCTTTCTTTCAATCCAAATAAGATAACAAAGAAACCACTAAAAAATTAAAGTTAGATAAAGAAGTTTCAGTAAGAACTAGCACTAGACTTCTTCCCCCCTTTCTACTTTTCCTCTCTCCTTTTGTTTGTGCTTCCACCCGGGCTTTTCAGGATGACGGCTAAGGGACGGGGAGAGGGGGCTCTCGAAACCAAACGAGACTAGAAA